>NC_136072.1:521736813-523146296 GCF_964261635.1 Lissotriton helveticus
CGTGTAGTACAGCGACCAGAATGTAGTGAAGAATTAGAGAAAGTGCAAAATCTAAAAATATAAATCCTACCAGAAGTTGGATGACATAGTTCAATGAGCCGAGGACCCTGGCATGAGTAGAAACAGCTACACGAGGAAAACGGGTCTTCAGCACAGTGCAAGCAATTTTGAAATATTGGTGAGTGCTGCCTTCTTTTTACCTTCTCCCGCTCGTTGCCAAATTTATGTAGTGAAGAGGCGGACAGCAGTGGATCCAATAAGTAGATTTATAACGGGAAAACAAGACACCTGAAACAGCCACCAACAGGAGTAGACAGCAAGGCAACCGTCTTCTCCAGCACTGTGTACAAACTCCGAAAAGGTCCCCTAAGGACAGCCCTACATTCTAACATTACATACTTAGATTCTAGTAGAATTACATACTAACATTCTACCATGACTTACAATGGAATACTACACAGAGCACATGACTACACAGCAAAGAGCTCATGGTTTCATCCACGAGTCTTGAGACCGGTATGGGTGAGTAATTCGCTTCCCACTCCCTGTATTGTATAAACGCAAACTAACACTACTTCCACAGGTATGCTACAGCGCCCAGAGCACATCACTTTACAGCAATGAGCTCACAATTTAGGCTCACGGTTTAATCCCAGAGCCTTCAGACCAGTACGGGTGAGTAGTTTGATTCCCACTACCTATATACTATAAACGCATACTAACACTACTTACACACTTATACTACAGTGAATAGTATCCTACAATGCCCAGAGCCCATCAATTTGCAATCAGCTCGGTTTGATCCCCGACTCTTCACACCGGTAGGCGTGAGTACTTCACTTCCCACTTCCGGTATAGTATAAACGCACTGTAGCGGTCAGTAGTTTGCTTCCCACATCCTGTACAGTATAAATGCCTACTAACAGTATTTGCGCACATATACTACAGGGCCCAGAGCCCATCCCTTTATAACAAAAACCTCGGTTTCATCCCCAAGTCTTCACACCGGTAGGCGTGAGTACTTCGCTTCCCGCTTCCGGTCTACTATAAATACATAGTAGCGGTCAGTAGTTCGCTTCCCACTCCCTCTATGGTATAAAAGCCTACTAACACAACTTGCACACGTATATTACAGCACACAGAGCCCATCCCTTTACAGCAAATACCTTGGTTTCATCCCCAAGTCTTCACACCGGTAGGCGTGAGCACTTCGCTTCCTACTTCCGGTATAGAATAAACGCACAATAGCGGCCAGTGGTTCGCTTCCCACTCCCTGTGTAGTGTAAACGCCTACTAAGCCTGCTTGCAAACGTATGCTACAAAGGCCAGACTACATCATTTTACAGCAGTGAGCTCACGGTTTAGGCACTCGGTTTCATACCTGAGTGTAGCACCATATCATCTCAGCACCATGTCACTCTGAGGAACACCGCACTTTCAGACCGGTAAGAGTGACTACTTCTGTTCGCACTCCCCCACAGAGGTTACAGTGCTCCTCCCATCCTCTTTCCAACTTTGTTTGCCCTTTTTTCCCCTTACTCGCTTCAACAGAATCACAAAATTGCGGCCAACACTTCCTAGTTGCAAAAGCTCGCAGCCAATCAGCAGCAAGCTTGTGATCGTAACACCTCAGCCAATCAGATGGCAGAATTCCCAAATATCGATATCTGTAAATTTTTATATTTCTCAAAAACTACTGAACGGATTTACACCAAATAAACAAAAGCTTGCTTTCTAGACCAAGACCCGTCTCCGTGCCAAATTTGGGGTAATTCCGTTCACCTGTTCGAACTGTAGCCTTGTCTAAAGTTTCCTATGGAAATTAACACGGAGAAAACATGTTTTGGGACCCCTCTTTTTTCTTGGCCCCTCCTTGACGAATCACCCCCAAATTTAAACATAGGAGCTGATATGAACAAAGAATTAGTTTTGAAAATGTCATGAAGATTCATCAAACGATGCTAAAGTTATAAGCAAAACAAAGAATTTGAAACTAGGTCCTAACTATAACTACCTTCTGACGACCGCCAGTAGGTAATATAGATATATATATATATGTGTATATATATATATATATCAAACACACGAAGAGTTTCCCCCTTAGAAGAGCCACACCAGCAGTAAGGTACAATTCCGTTTATTCACAGAAAGCTGCAGCAAAGCGGATGAAAAACCACCAAAATTATAGTTTGCCTTCAAGTCTGCCTGACGCGTTTCATACTCCACGAGCATTTCTTCAGAGGCAAGGCGTCCATGCGCAGTCATTCGCTAGTGTTCCTTATATTCATTACACCTGCCCGAGTGGGCGTCGGCTCTCGCAGAGCCTGATGGTGTTTGTAGTTTCACCAACTGACTGTGATGCTCCGGACAAATATTAATCCACAGTGGGTCTGGGGGTGTTCCAAGCTCACGCTGTACTGCACCATAGTCTCTCTGAAAACGACCTTTCTGCCTGACCGCCGCCAGTCGGGTGACTGCAGCAGACACCGCATCAACGCGGTAGGGCTTCTTCCACGGCCGGGACCAGCCGTTTTACATCAAACACACGAAGAGTTTCCCCCTTAGAAGAGCCACACCAGCAGTAAGGTACAATTCCGTTTATTCACAGAAAGCTGCAGCAAAGCGGATGAAAAACCACCAAAATTATAGTTTGCCTTCAAGTCTGCCTGACGCGTTTCATACTCCACAAGCATTTCTTCAGAGGCAAGGCGTCCATGCTTTGCTGCAGCTTTCTGTGAATAAACGGAATTGTACCTTACTGCTGGTGTGGCTCTTCTAAGGGGGAAACTCTTCGTGTGTTTGATGTAAAACGGCTGGTCCCGGCCGTGGAAGAAACCCTACCGCGTTGATGCGGTGTCTGCTGCAGTCACCCGACTGGCGGCGGTCAGGCAGAAAGGTCGTTTTCAGAGAGACTATGGTGCAGTACAGCGTGAGCTTGGAACACCCCCAGACCCACTGTGGATTAATATTTGTCCGGAGCATCACAGTCAGTTGGTGAAACTACAAACACCATCAGGCTCTGCGAGAGCCGACGCCCACTCGGGCAGGTGTAATGAATATAAGGAACACTAGCGAATGACTGCGCATGGACGCCTTGCCTCTGAAGAAATGCTCGTGGAGTATGAAACGCGTCAGGCAGACTTGAAGGCAAACTATAATTTTGGTGGTTTTTCATCCGCTTTGCTGCAGCTTTCTGTGAATAAACGGAATTGTACCTTACTGCTGGTGTGGCTCTTCTAAGGGGGAAACTCTTCGTGTGTTTGATGTAAAACGGCTGGTCCCGGCC
Organism: Lissotriton helveticus; assembly: GCF_964261635.1. Classification (NCBI taxonomy): domain Eukaryota; kingdom Metazoa; phylum Chordata; class Amphibia; order Caudata; family Salamandridae; genus Lissotriton; species Lissotriton helveticus. The sequence goes on from NC_136072.1 coordinate 521,740,100, forward strand.
GTGGAAGAAGCCCTACCGCGTTGATGCGGTGTCTGCTGCAGTCACCCGACTGGCGGCGGTCAGGCAGAAAGGTCGTTTTCAGAGAGACTATGGTGCAGTACAGCGTGAGCTTGGAACACCCCCAGACCCACTGTGGATTAATATTTGTCCGGAGCATCACAGTCAGTTGGTGAAACTACAAACACCATCAGGCTCTGCGAGAGCCGACGCCCACTCGGGCAGGTGTAATGAATATAAGGAACACTAGCGAATGACTGCGCATGGACGCCTTGCCTCTGAAGAAATGCTCGTGGAGTATGAAACGCGTCAGGCAGACTTGAAGGCAAACTATAATTTTGGTGGTTTTCCATCCGCTTTGCTGCAGCTTTCTGTGAATAAACGGAATTGTACCTTACTGCTGGTGTGGCTCTTCTAAGGGGGAAACTCTTCGTGTGTTTGATGTAAAACGGCTGGTCCCGGCCGTGGAAGAAGCCCTACCGCGTTGATGCGGTGTCTGCTGCAGTCACCCGACTGGCGGCGGTCAGGCAGAAAGGTCGTTTTCAGAGAGATTATGGTGCAGTACAGCGTGAGCTTGGAACACCCCCAGACCCACTGTGGATTAATATTTGTCCGGAGCATCACAGTCAGTTGGTGAAACTACAAACACCATCAGGCTCTGCGAGAGCCGACGCCCACTCGGGCAGGTGTAATGAATATAAGGAACACTAGCGAATGACTGCGCATGGACGCCTTGCCTCTGAAGAAATGCTCGTGGAGTATGAAACGCGTCAGGCAGACTTGAAGGCAAACTATAATTTTGGTGGTTTTTCATCCGCTTTGCTGCAGCTTTCTGTGAATAAACGGAATTGTACCTTACTGCTGGTGTGGCTCTTCTAAGGGGGAAACTCTTCGTTTGTTTGATGTAAAACGGCTGGTCCCGGCCGTGGAAGAAGCCCTACCGCGTTGATGCGGTGTCTGCTGCAGTCACCCGACTGGCGGCGGTCAGGCAGAAAGGTCGTTTTCAGAGAGACTATGGTGCAGTACAGCGTGAGCTTGGAACACCCCCAGACCCACTGTGGATTAATATTTGTCCGGAGCATCACAGTCAGTTGGTGAAACTACAAACACCATCAGGCTCTGCGAGAGCCGACGCCCACTCGGGCAGGTGTAATGAATATAAGGAACACTAGCGAATGACTGCGCATGGACGCCTTGCCTCTGAAGAAATGCTTGTGGAGTATGAAACGCGTCAGGCAGACTTGAAGGCAAACTATAATTTTGGTGGTTTTTCATCCGCTTTGCTGCAGCTTTCTGTGAATAAACGGAATTGTACCTTACTGCTGGTGTGGCTCTTCTAAGGGGGAAACTCTTCGTGTGTTTGATGTAAAACGGCTGGTCCCGGCCGTGGAAGAAGCCCTACCGCGTTGATGCGGTGTCTGCTGCAGTCACCCGACTGGCGGCGGTCAGGCAGAAAGGTCGTTTTCAGAGAGACTATGGTGCAGTACAGCGTGAGCTTGGAACACCCCCAGACCCACTGTGGATTAATATTTGTCCGGAGCATCACAGTCAGTTGGTGAAACTACAAACACCATCAGGCTCTGCGAGAGCCGACGCCCACTCGGGCAGGTGTAATGAATATAAGGAACACTAGCGAATGACTGCGCATGGACGCCTTGCCTCTGAAGAAATGCTCGTGGAGTATGAAACGCGTCAGGCAGACTTGAAGGCAAACTATAATTTTGGTGGTTTTTCATCTGCTTTGCTGCAGCTTTCTGTGAATAAACGGAATTGTACCTTACTGCTGGTGTGGCTCTTCTAAGGGGGAAACTCTTCGTGTGTTTGATATATATATATATATATATATATATATATATATATATATATATATATATATATATATATATATATATATATATATATACAATTTTTAACATATTTATATGGATATGTATATAAGAATCTATATTATGTATTTATATTTTAATTTTCTAGTTATTCGCTTAAAATATTAAAATGTATTTATTTATTTGTATAGGTGGACTGAGTCATGACCAGCAATCGTAGGACCACTAAGTGTACACAAAAAAACAAAGAAACAAAATAATGTCTGATGTAGCATTCATGCCGGAATATCGTATGTGTGATTTTTGCCTATGAAATTACAGGTTGTTGTGGGTGTTTTTACTATTTTTACTATTTCCCTCTAAAGTTATGCATTGATGTTAAAAAATATATAATGATAATTATTGGGATAAGTTGAATCCATGTATATGTATGGCAAGTATATATCACTGGACATTAGTGAGCACTGTTACTATCACTTTAAAAGGTGTGGGTATTGCACAATCACAAGATCTCATTTGCTTGTTCAAAGAGAGGGGAAAAAATGACAAAAAGAAAAAAACTTGAAAAAAAGTAAAAAAAAGTGAACCACTATTTAAATGAATTGTATAGGTGGATTGGCGTCATGTGATCAAGTCCCAAGCTAGGGACGAAACGCGTCATGGCTGCCCCATCTGTTTTTGTACCTGTAATGAAATAAACACCGAAGGTATTTCAACTTCTGTGGTCCGTGCTCTTAATTTTGGTATCCTGTGATAGGAATTACGAAGCTGAGGAGAACTGTTCGATATATATATATATATATATATATATATATATATATATATATATATATATATATATATATATATATATATATATATATATATATATATATATACCACTGTCTCCTTCCAAGAAAAAGGAGTCCTTGCTCTCCAGGGAGGGTGGGCCATTGAACTTTATTTAAAACTGCTTTCCTTTCCCAGAGACACGTTTCAGCACTTTCTGCCTTTTTCAATCTGGAGTCACGTGCTGCTTGTTTGTTTTATTAATGCAAATTGGCCCTCCATCAACATGAAGGAAATATTCATCGTACTTCTTTTGCGAACTGGCCCGTCATTATAAATGTACTGTGAATGAATAGCCCAACCTGCACAGTGAGTATTGGAATGTTAAAATGTCTTGAACAACGAACAACACAGTAAAAGTTATTTTTAAAATAGCAGCATGAAATGTTCTAGGTTCACCTTTAAACAGTCCTTCATTTAAACTTGCAGCTCCCACTCCTCTCCACTGACTCACAATACTGAGGGGCAGTACCCTGCTTCGTAATCCTTGAATTATATATATAAGAATTTAACCCGTTAACCGCGACTGTAATTCCGCAGTGGTGCGGGCGTTTTCTTGTGCGGGTGGGGTCGCGTCGGCCGTTGTACGTGCGCAGCACTACGAAGGTAGTGCTCGCGACGGCCAAAGGCCGACAGCAGCAGGGAAGGGGTTAAAGAAGTACATATATTAAAATAATACCAACACATACACCACCAAAAAATCCCTCCAATTCACTAAATTGTGTCAAATATAGGAATCAATGGAAGTGCAGTAACTCCTCTTAACCATGACAGTTTGAAAAAATCATCTTGGTTCACAATGAATCAATCTTTCAAATACTCGCAAGAATGGGACTTAACATAAAATACAAATTCTGATTAATAAAGTTAAGAATGGTGTGGTTTTGATGTTTCGGTATTCAATGCCCCACTAGGTCCTTGAGACCATCCTCATGACTCAGCATTATGGAGAAATAAATCCTGTATTTTCTGACACAAACAAAGCACTGAATCAGAAGTACTCAAATCAATACCTCCAGTGACAATAGTCATCGCCTCTTTACAACAAAAACACCCACAAGTGAAAAATCACTACCAAAACACCATACATTTGTGCCAATTCAACCATAATGAAAAAACACTTTATGGCATTTAAAACTCACATTGGAACACCCTGTGTTAAACCTATAACCCAATCCCTACAGTCCATATGAATCAAAACCTTGCTTCCAAATAAATCAGCTTCATGCCAGATACCAATTATAGTGCATAATTCAAGCTGTAGATTAAAACACAATACCTGCAATGAATACTCCAAATCCAATCCTACTATAAATTGACTATCAACACAAGAAAAACGGTCTTATCCATGTCCAAGTTAATTAGGGTCATATTATCTATAAAAACAAGCATTTGCAATGCAATAGGTCTCGCATTTACTAGAGTTTGAGCTATTGGCATTGTAAATGACAATGCCTTTTATTTACTTGTTGATTTTTAAAACAAACATAAAAAGCATTGTTATTTACAATGCCAATAGCTTAAACTCTCACAAATGCGAGACCTATTGCATTGCAAATGCTTTTTTTTACTGGTACCAAAAATAGGGCAGTACCATTTTCAGCATTGTTGAGGCCTCTGCATTACAGGATGGAACACACCGTTTTTCCCTCCACAGGGGAATTTATGTACCAGGCACAAGTGAAACAAGTTTAAGCTATTGGCATTGTAAATGACAATGCCTTTTATATATGTTTTGGTTTTTAAAATTGCATCACAAATTCTTGTTTTGTTTTATAGATTTTAGATTACCGCACCTGAAATCAATAATTTGTTGGTGAATATTTCAGGACTGGAGACAGTGGTCGGAGGGGGTCACCCTACACATTAGACTCTAGATAGAACCCTACAGCCAGCCTTCTTGTAGCTGATTCACCAACAAACATCCAGTCAGCAGAAACTTGAAGGTAGATTATTGGGCATTAAGAGCCCCAGACTCTAGATCTCTTTAACCCCACCTTGCCAACAGATTTCAGCCATAGACTTAAAGAATCACTGGCAAAAACCCAACTATTTGGGCTGGCCACTTTTGAGACATTGATTCTTCCAAGGTAGCACAGTGTATGCAGCATAGGTGTGTATGCTTCGAATTCCGTTGGATGCTTAACACAAATATCCTCAGCTGATAGTTCTCAGACTCTCTGGCACTCTGAAGTGGTCATCAGGCAGCGTGTGGCTGTTTATAACAGCTGCAAATAAATAAAAAATGTTTCGAGGCGTGGGCTCTGCTCGAAACGGGTGCTCCACAAATAACACTATAGTGTTACCAGATGTAAAAAAATAAACTGGACTGAATGCTTCTGCTACCGTGTAATGAATGTGTAAACCAATTTGAGCTTAAAATAAGAGCATACACTTTGGGCAGGCGTCTCATAGGGCGTTAATGACACGAAGCAGAAACAAGTGGTAGCATTTGGTGGCATTCTCACTTATGCCGCACTGGTGCATTGCTGTCTGCTCTCCTTGTATCACTATGAAGACAGCAGCGTGAGGCTTCATAGGCGCAGCGGGGATAAGTGCTGGCATATGTATATAGAGTTGGTTATCTAAAAGTAGCGCGCACACAATGCATGTGCTCAGACCCCAATTTCAAGTTCCACGGGCCCTGCCTCCCTGAACTGGGTTGGTTAACGATGGTTGCAGAGACTGGCATCGAGACAGTAAGTAGACTCACCCATCCCGTGCGCAAAATACACAAGCAAAGTCCAGTGTGCGCATCTGCCAAGGGAGGAAGGTTGTGCACAGCTCTGAGAATCCGAATAGATGTGCACTACTGAGCGCTTAGTGTGCGAATGGAATGAACACTTGTGACTTGCGTAAAATATGGCTGCGTACACGTATCCGACAGCCCTGCTTTATTGGCGATTCATTTACGAGCCCAAATGCCATTTTACGGGGGGGTGCTGTTTTTGATACTTTAGTTTGGAAATATACTGGGACGTTTCACAACTATCCCACACGATGCAATATATAAGTGACTATTCTGTGGCCTCCATTCACCGGCCAAGATGCATGTGATGTCAGAATTAACGTCCTCAGCTGTTGACATTATGGCAGAAAACATACAAACATAGCACAGACACTGTGTGATCTTAGACAAAAAACGTTTCCAATGCGCGATCTAAAATGTAAGAAATACTGCAGCCCTCTAATATTGAAATGAAATACCAAGTCGAGCACACGATGTTTTCAAAGGAAGCACCTTCAAATAAATGTACAGATAGTGGGAATGAAAACTCATGGGTATGCGTACACTGACTGCACATAGTCCACATTCTTGCAACTAAGTATGGGTGGAAAATCCGTTCCGCTCGCGGAATTTGCGGATTTTCTGCAATTTCGCGATCCACGAATCTCGCGAAATTGCAGGAAAATCCAAGAACTAGCCAGCGGGACGGATTTTCAAAGACTGAAGTACATGCAGCACTTACAGGGTTACAGCAGGTGCCCAAGGTGAAGCTAATTTCTTTGTAACCGTTTACAAAATGGTTACAAAGAAATTAACTTCAACTTAGGCACCTGCTGTAACCCTGTAAGTGCTTCCTGAGGGGCGCCTCCAGAGTTCCTTGCCTACTTGCAACTATTCTATGACCCTGCTCTGACCCTCGAAGCAGGGTCAGAGAATAGTTACAAGTATGGCACAATGCTCCAGGCAGTCACAAAAATTAAACCACAACAGGAAGCACTTACAGATAAGAAAGCAGGTGCCGGACTTTAACCTCAAATTCAGTAACACATTAACCATCCCCAAATTAATTTTTATCGGTTGAGGCTGGGCAGGTGTGCTTTTTCCCCAAAATCTACAGTGGTGAACCAGAGGGTGCTGTGATGAACCAGAAGGTACAGTTGTGAACCAGAAGGTGCTGTGATGAACCAGAGGGTGGCAGTGATGTACCAGAGGGTGCTGTGATGAACCAGATGGTGGCAGTGATGAACCAGAGGGTGCTGTGATGAACCAGAAGGTGCAGTGGTGAACCAGAGGGTGGCAGTGATGAACCAGAGGGTGGCAGTGGTGAACCAGTGGGTGGCAGTGGTGTACCAGAGGGTGGCGGTGATGAACCAGAGGGTGGCAGTGATGAACCAGAGGGTGCTGTGATGAACCAGATGGTGGCAGTGATGAACCAGAGGGTGCTGTGATGAATCAGAAGGTGCAGTGGTGAACCAGAGGGTGGCAGTGGTGAACCAGAGGGTGCTGTGATGGACCAGAGGGTGGCAGTGATGAACCAAAGGGTGACAGTGATGAACCAGAGGGTGGCAGTGATGAACCAGAGGGTGGCAGTGATGAACCAGAGGGTGGCAGTGGTGAACCAGAGGGTGCTGTGATGAACCAGAGGGTGCTGTGATGAATCAGAAGGTGCAGTGGTGAACCAGAGGGTGGCAGTGGTGAACCAGAGGGTGCTGTGATGGACCAGAGGGCGGCAGTGATGAACCAGAGGGTGACAGTGATGAACCAGAGGGTGGCAGTGATGAACCAGAGGGTGGCAGTGGTGAACCAGAGGGTGGCAGTGGTGAACCAGAGGGTGCTGTGATGGACCAGAGGGCGGCAGTGATGAACCAGAGGGTGACAGTGATGAACCAGAGGGTAGCAGTGATGAACCAGAGGGTGGCAGTGATGACCCAGAGGGTGGCAGTGGTGAACCAGAGGGTGCTGTGATGAACCAGAGGGTGGCAGTGATGAACCAGAGGGTGGCTGTGGTGAACCAGAGAGGGTGCTGTGATGAACCAGAGGCTGGCAGTGATGAACCAGAGGGTGGCAGTGGTGAACCGGAGGGTGACAGTGATTAACCAGATGGTGGCAGTGATGAACCAGAGGGTGTTGTGATGAACCAGAAGGTGCAGTGGTGAACCAGAGGGTGGCAGTGATGAACCAGAGAGTGGCAGTGATGAACCAGAGGGCGCTGTGATGAACCAGAAGGTGCAGTGATGAACCAGAGGGTGGCAGTGATGAACCAAAGGGTGGCAGTGGTGAACCAGAGGGTGGAAGTGGTGAACCAGAAGGTGCTGTGATGAACTAGTGGGTGGCAGTGATGAACCATAGGGTGGCAGTGGTGAACCAGAGGGTGCTGTGATGAACCAGAGGGTGGCAGTGGTGAACTAGAGGGTGGCAGTGATGAACCAGAGGGTGGCAGTGATGAACCAGAGGTTGGCAGTGGTGAACCAGAGGGTGGCAATGGTGAACCAGAGGGTGGCAGTGGTGACCCAGAGGGTGGCAGTGGTGAACCGGAGGGTGGCAGTGGCGAAACAGAGGGTGCTGTGATGAACCAGAGGGTGGCAGTGATGAACCAGAGGGTGGCAGTGATGAACCAGAGGGTAGTAGTGGTGACCCAGAGGGTGCTGTGATGAACCAGAGGGTGCTGTGATGAACCAGATGGTGGCAGTGATGAACCAGAGGGTGCTGTGATGAACCAGAAGGTGCAGTGGTGAACCAGAGGGTGGCAGTGATGAACCAGAGGGTGGCAGTGGTGAACCAGTGGGTGGCAGTGGTGTACCAGAGGGTGGCAGTGACGAACCAGAGGGTGGCAGTGGTGAACCAGAGGGTGCTGTGATGAACCAGAGGGTGGCAGTGATGAACGGCAGGGTGCTGTGATGAATCAGAAGGTGCAGTGGTGAACCAGAGGGTGGCAGTGGTGAACCAGAGGGTGCTGTGATGAACCAGAGGGTGACAGTGATGAACCGGAGGGTGGCAGTAATGAACCAGAGGGTGGCAGTGATGAACCAGAGGGTGACAGTGATGAACCGGAGGGTGGCAGTAATGAACCAGAGGGTGGCAGTGATGAACCAGAGGGTGGCAGTGATGAACCAGAGGGTGCTGTGATGAATCAGAAGGTGCAGTGCTGAACCAGAGGGTGGCAGTGGTGAACCAGAGGGTGCTGTCATGGACCAGTGGGTGGCAGTGATGAACCAGAGGGTGACAGTGATGAACCAGAGGGTGGCAGTGATGAACCAGAGGGTGGCAGTGTTGAACCAGAGGGTGGCAGTGGTGAACCAGAGGGTGCTGTGATGAACCAGAGGGTGGCAGTGATGAACCAGAGGGTGGCTGTGGTGATCCAGAGGGGGTGCTGTGATGAACCAGAGGCTGGCAGTGATGAACAAGAGTGTAGCAGTGGTGAACCAGAGGGTGAAAGTGATTAACCAGATGGTGGCAGTGATGAACCAGAGGGTGCTGTGATGAACCAGAAGGTGCAGTGGTGAACCAGAGGGTGGCAGTGATGAACCAGAGAGTGGCAGTGATGAACCAGAGGGCGCTGTGATGAACCAGAAGGTGCAGTGATGAACCAGAGGGTGGCAGTGATGAACCAGAGGGTGGCAGTGGTGAACCAGAGGGTGGAAGTGGTGAACCAGAAGGTGCTGTGATGAACTAGTGGGTGGCAGTGATGAACCAGAGGGTGGCAGTGGTGAACCAGAGGGTGCTGTGATGAACCAGAGGGTGGCAGTGGTGAACTAGAGGGTGGCAGTGATAAACCAGAGGGTGGCAGTGATGAACGAGAGCTTGGCAGTGGTGAACCAGAGGGTGGCAATGGTGAACCAGAGGGTGGCAGTGGTGACCCAGAGGGTGGCAGTGGTGAACCGGAGGGTGGCAGTGGCGAAACAGAGGGTGCTGTGATGAACCAGAGGGTGGCAGTGATGAACCAGAGGGTGGCAGTGATGAACCAGAGGGTGGCAGTGATGAACCAGAGGGTGGCAGTGGTGACCCACAGGGTGCTGTGATGAACCAGAGGGTGGCAGTGGTAAACCAGAGGGTGCTGTGATGAACCAGAGAGTGGCAGTGATGGCCCAGAGGGTGGCAGTGGTGAACCAAAGGGTTGCAGTGGTGAACCAGAGGGTGGCAGTGGTGAACCAGAGGGTGGCAGTGGTGAAACAGAGAGTGGCAGTGATGAACCAGAGGGTGGCAGTGGTGAACCAGAGGGTGCTGTGATGAACCAGAGGGTGGCAGTGATGAACCAGAGGGTGCTGTGATGAATCAGAAGGTGCTGTGGTCAACCAGAGGGTGGTAGTGGTGAACCAGAGGGTGCTGCGATGAACCAGATGGTGGCAGTGATGAACCAGAGGGTGACAGTGATGAACCCGGAGGGTGGCAGTAATGAACCAGAGGGTGGCAGTGATGAACCAGAGGGTGGCAGTGATGAACCAGAGGGTGGCAGTGGTGAACCAGAGGGTGCTGTGATGAACCAGAGGGTGGCAGTGATGAACCAGAGGGTAGCAGTGGTGAAACAGAGGGTGCTGTGATGAATCAGAGGCTGGCAGTGATGCACCAAAGGGTGGCAGTGGTGAACCAGAGGGTGACAGTGATGGACCAGAGGGTGGCAGTGATGAACCAGAGGGTGACAGTGATGAACGATAAGGTGTAGTGGTGAACCAGAGGGTGGCAGTGATGAACCAGAGAGTGGCAGTGATGAACCAGAGGGTGCTGTGATGAACCAGAAGGTGCAGTGGTGAACCAGGTGGTGGCAGTGATGAACCAGAGGGAGGCAGTGGTGAACCAGAGGGTGGCAGTGGTGAACCAGAGCGTGGCAGTGGTGAACCAGAGGGTGGCAGTGATGAACCAGAGGGTGGCAGTGGTGAACCAGAGGGTGATGTGATGAACCAGAGGGTGGCAGTGATGAACCAGAGGGTGACAGTGATGAACCAGAGGGTGTCAGTGGTGAACCAGAGGGTGGCAGTGGTGAACCGGAGTGTGCTGTGATGAACCAGATGGTGGCAGTGATGAACCAGAGGGTGGCAGTGGTGAACCAGAGGGTGGCATTGGTGAACCAGAGGGTGCTGTGATGAACTAGTGGGTGGCAGTGATGAACCAGAGGTTGGCAATGGTGAACCAGAGGGTGGCAGTGGTGAACCAGAGGGTGGCAGTGGTTAACCAGATGGTGGCAGTGGTGAACCAGAGGGTGGCAGTGGTGAACCAGATGGTGATGTGATGAACCAGAGGGTGGCAGTGATGAACCAGAGGGTGACAGTGATGAACCAGAGGGTGGCAGTGGTGAACCAGAGGGTGGCAGTGGTGAACCGGAGTGTGCTGTGATGAACCAGAGGGTGGCAGTGATGAACCAGAGGGTGACAGTGATGAACCAGAGGGTGGCAGTGATGAACCAGAGGGTGGCAGTGATGAACCAGAGGGTGGCGCAGCTAAACTGCCCGGGAGCCCTATGGATGTGAGCACCCGCGCTGCTTAGTTGCCCAGGGATTGTGAGCCCCCGCGCTGCTGAACTGCCCCGGAGCCCTCTCAGTGTGAAAATCATTTGTGCTCAATTGCCTGGGAGCCCTCTGGGTGTGAGCACACATTGTGCTAAGTGTCCCCCTGCCCCCAATATATATATTCCCGTACCGCACTGCACCATTATGCTCTTGCACCATGAAGTCTGGTGCCTGGATGCTCCTGATCCGTGTAGGTGGTACCACCGTCTGGTGCAGTCAAAATGTAAAGTCATAACTTGCTACACCAATAAACATGTGTCCCCCCAGGCACCGGTATGCGCATATACCAGGCGTGCAGCATACAGTATAAAACGTCTTCCCGTCCGTCCCCTCTATGATGGCCAGCTCACTCAAGGGACCTCGGCGCCTTTTGGCGTGCTGGCAAAGTTACAGGCACACATGGTGACTGGAGACAAATCATCTGGCCCGTTACGCAGCTGCAGTGTAGGAAAAGCACTATACATTTACCCAACGAGGGAGCACTTACTGATTAGCCAATAGAAACTACACCAGTTGAGTAGAGGTATTGCACAAAACGGTGGCATCTTCGTGGACAAATATGCAGGGCAGGATTCATTCTGGCACGATGCTCCAGTCACAAATAGTAAACCTCAACAGTAGGCACTTAGAGATAAAAGTAGGTGCCCGAGTTGAAGCTCAAATTCAGTAATGTATCAATCAGCCCTAAAAAGTAGTGAGCAAGGTCGAGGCCGGGCAAGTGTCCTTTATCCCCATATCTGCCGACAAAAATGAGCTGTAATCCTTGAGGAGGTCTTTGCATCCATGAGTTTCCCGAGCGCCATCCCCGTGTAGCTCCTGTGACCAGGAGGCTGCTTTATCCTCATCTGCTACTCTGCTCGGTCTCTGACCCTTTACAAACAGGATGCATGTGAACTTGCATAGAAGCCCTGCCCGTTTGGCCCTGTCCACAACACACTAGCGGTATGAAACGTCTTCCCGCCCGTCCCCACTATAATGGCCAGCTCACTCAAGTGACCTCAGTGCCTTTTGGCGTGCTGGCAAAGTTACAGGCACACGTGGTGACATATTTGTGCAAATGGCAAACAAATCCGCGATTTTGCGGGGAAATTCATGAACTCGCGGATTTTTTGCCATTTCACACGAATTCGCGGACCGCGAATTCACAAATTTCGCCCATACTTACTTGCAACCCGCACAGCACATGTACTCCTCACATCAATCATACCCAGTGCAACTATCGGCAATATATGAAACGTGCCAATCACATGTCAGGCTTGGAAAGAAAGGCAAGCTGGCTCTGCGGAGCCGATGGGAGGGAAAGGGGGGAGCGCACGCTGCCAAACATGAAGCAACCTGCTTGCAGCCGCTCTATGAACGGAGGCAGTGATAGGGCAGCGCAGAGGGTGACGGTCTCCATGCATTTCTCTGCAAAGGCTCTCTAAAGTCAAACTTACGTACCAGAGTGCGCGTGAGCCGGCAGGACCAGAGGTTGGAGCGGCGATACTGTTCTACGCACTCCCAATATCAGCTCGCATATCTGTCTGCCGCCTGCCAGGCTTGAAGCCGAAGGCTTAGCCGTGACAGCAGAGCGTACATGAGTGAGAGCAGGCAGCAAGTAGCCCAGTGTGTGGGCCTCACGTTTACAGCACTTGGAGGCATTCGTGGCTTTAGCATGCACAAGGGCTGTCCAGGCGCCCTCGCTCGCGAAAGTGAAAGCGTGGGGGAGCACGAGAAGAGACGTGCACGTTCACAGCCCATGTCTCCTAAAGCGCGCGGTCACAGCCATTGTCTCCAATGTCTTTGGCAACCTCGTGCACCTCTCCTGTCCCACTTCGCTAACTACCCGGCAACTATAAGTCTCGCTTACGCGAACAGCGCATAGTGCTGCAACGGTAGCGACTTTCATTCACGACCTAGTCAAGGTGGTACAGAAACTCCTAATGTAGAAACTTACTCATACTCCATGCCGTGGCGTACGCATACTTTCACTGGTCCGAACAAACAGCTTCAACTTCATAAGAAGAATGCTTCACTCAATGTAAAAGTATATCTATTCAAGATCGCATGTGAGAAGCCAAAAATGTCAGCCTTATGAGAAGTACTTCAAAAACTAGAAAAACAATAGTAACCGAAAGCAGTAACCATAAATAAAGTATGTACAATATATCATAATGAGGCGTTAAACGCATATACAGGTGTGAAAATAACACCTAATGGTTCGCAACAATGTCACTTAACTAGACTAGAAAGTGCACCTTTCTAAGTTCCTCTTTGAAATCATTATAGGTCACTGCCATCTTGGAATAGCTTCAGAGATTCAACACAACAACTAATCTCCCTATCCGTACTAAAGGTGAATTGGATTTCACATGTTTGACAAAAGGAGACATAAACAGGTGAACCATAATGCTGTAAGTTAAAAACAACATCGCAAGCGGAAAACCGAATAGACAGATTTATGGTTTTACCGTGAGTTCAGAGTTTATTGAAAAAAACAATATTCATAGAACATTTTTTAAAGAATTTTTGGGAAAAAGAAAACTGCATCCCAAGGACCAATCAACTAAGGGAACCTACAATGAAGCATTTCACAGAAACTGGACAAGGTTGATTCAATATAACAAATAAGGACTAAAAACAACCATTTCTGGCATGTACTTACAGCAGAAAATATTCCATACTGCAATGTCTTTCCAGCCATTAGACCTTTAGATCTTGAAATATGTAGTATTCTCCTATTACTTTCTACCTCTTATGTTAACTTGCTCCTAGCTGCTCAGCCTGTGTCAATGTTCTGAGTGGAATGTTGGTGTGTGGTCTGGGTGTGGAATGCTTGGATGACTGTAGCAGAGTGACAGTTGGATGGATGGGGCTGAACAGCTAGCAGGCTGCTCCCGGTGGGACTGTGGAGAGACCTTATTACCTGCTTTTCCTACTCTTCAATAAAGCTACGTTGACTTCATCCTACCTGTGTTGTACAGATTACTGCACATATTTTTGGCGACGAGGTAAAGACGTTCCTACACTCAACGGTGTATAACTGGCCTGAGAAACCTCATCATGCCTTCTGCAAGATGCTGGAGAATAGAGACCACAAGTAACGGACGACTGGTCAAAGCAGAAGGAATAGGGTGTTACAGAAATTATGTTCAAGAGGCCTCACAGGTATCATTCTTTAAAGACACTAAGCTTCAAATGACACAAAAGAAACAAGTACAAAGACAGCGCACTATGCAGTCCCACCGGTGTCCATCACACCGGACAGCCCCCATACAAGCGTGCTGTCCTTCATCTCAAGAAGCTTCTACAAGAACCTACTTCAAGGATTCTGTGAACAATCAACCTTGCAGTAAAGTAAGCCTTTTATTTCACTTAATTGATGTTGCACACAAAAAGTGCCTGAGTGGAACAAAGTTTCTCTATATGGATGCTGCGCAGAGACTCTGTCTTTACCCAGCAAGCTACTCTTTAAGTTCCATGGATGCTGCACTGAATGTGTCAAACTTTCATCTGGGTGCATGATTTTAGCTGGCTCTGGTGCTGATGCTGATCTACACTATGGAACTTGTAAAGAGTCATGCTTATGGCATGTGGCAAATGGCAAGATTTTCAAAGACAGCTGTACTGCGCTCAATTTGTCTATTGCAAGCTGTGGGCGATACTTTGGAGATACTCGATTAAGGACTGTATGCCACAACGTATGTGTGGGGATCGGTGCACTTGATCTGGTTCGTTATGAAATCTCTTCTCTGAATTTTGAAGCTGTGGACACACTCAATTAATTAGAATGTACATGGAGCAGAGCGGTAAAAATTTACATCTGTGACACTTCATTTTGGCAAAGTCTTATGTATTTTCACAGTCACCTTTGTCTTTTGTACATTTTACAGCTGTGGACACACTCAATTTATTAAAATGTAAATCGATCAGAGAGGTGAATATTCATGACTGTGATACTACGTTTTTGCCAGTCTCTTGGGCCTAGTTCATTGTATTTTCTTAGGGGCCTTAGGTTTACATTTGGCAGTTTAACCGCCTCTGTTACAGTTTAAAATATCAATGTGCGCCATGCTCAGTGCATTTACAGGTTGTCCCTTAGTTACTACTGGGGCAGGCCATTGGGTGCTAGTCCCTATGTTCTCATGACGTTTTTGATTATTTACCTAGTGTGATTTTGTTTTAATCACAGGTTGTCCCTTTGGTTTACGGGGGCAGGACATTGGGTACAAGTCCCTCTTGTCCACATCCACATATTTGTTGTACCCTGTTTAGGGTGGGGGCAGGACATTGGGTATGAGTCCCTCTCGTCCACATTTGACATACACGTTGTCCCCTGTTTACAGTGTGGCAGGGAATTTGGGTTGACAGTTCCTCTTTCCACACCTTTACAAGGAGCCTTCCCTACATGGGATTATATACATTAATGTCATCTATTTATTACCTTTATTAAGAGGGGGAGATGGGTATTTCGTATTTTATATATTTACCTTTTTCCCTTCTCTTTTTATATTGCATAGTCGATATCCCTCTTGTGATGTTATTTATAACATCCCTGGGTTACTGACTATGTTACTTATCTTTTGCTGTTGCATTTACAGTCTTAAGATGTTAAGCTTATACATTTATGCTTGTAGTTTTAAGATGTTTTTATTTATCTTATCTTATACTTTTTGGTTTATAGTTTCAAGATGTTTAGTTTCGTCTTTTGCTTATAAGGAAAGAGATAAGTAGTATTCTCCTATTACTTTCTACCTCTTATGTTAACTTGCTCCTAGCTGCTCATCCTGTGTGAATGTTCTGAGTGGAATGTTGGTGTGTGGTCTGGGTGTGGAATGGTTGGATGACTGGAGCAGAGTGACAGTTGTATGGATGGGGCTGAGCAGCTAGCAGGCTGCTCCCGGTGGGACTGTGGAGAGACCCTATTACCTGCTTTTCCTACTCTTCAATAAAGCTACGTTGACTTTATGCTCCCTGTGTTGTCCAGATTACTACAAATTACAATATATATCAGTAACATCCAACGACATGAATTGCCACAACCAGAAAGTATTACAAAGTGGCCAATGTATGCCATTCAACATATTGTTTTAGCCCTTTTCCTAATATTTTGACCAACCAAATCCACTTGTTTTCTTTCATTGTAAGCAGGCAATCCACATCCTGTCTGCATCTAGAACACTTAACTACTCCCAAGACAAACTATTTCATTTCATTTGAGGCATGTGCCAGCCTCTTATAATGGTCCACCAATGGGGCATTTGCTACTTTGCAACGTAAGCATGACTGATGTTGAATTATACATTTCTTCACTTCTTGAGTAATTGTTCCTATATATACAACGAACAAGGACTTTCAATACAGTAAGTTACATTTTTTGAACAGCAATTTGAATGATGTCTCAAAATCCAAGATTTTCCATTTAATGTACATGTTTTAACTATGGTTGTCATGGGACATGCTGAGCAATTACCACATGGGTAATGTCCCATCGCTCTATAAAGATGATGGGACCTCCTCTAAGGTACTAATTCGCAGGTCAGGGAGAAGAGGGGAAAGAAATTTGATATAACAGCAATTATAAACACAAACTCCCTCGTGACCACTCTATTTCTTTAAGGGTTTTAGCCTCTTAAATTCTAACATGGGCCTAACAAAGCACAAATTTACATGTTTCTTATTTCCATTCTCTTTTTTATTTGTTGTTTAAATAATTTTTTCCCCTTTGTTATATCTTTTGAACATTGTTATCATTAAAAAGTACAAAAAAGTAAATCCTTATATACACAATTTAACAACATGAAAAATAATTCACAAATTCATTAAGTAATCTATATGCGACCGGGTAGAGAACAAACAACAGTCAAACCACACATACATACTTCACACCCATTCATACCACAAAATATCTGTGCAAGTTATCACGTTTAGTTGGTTCTTGTCTAATGCCCACAGACAGGGTCACTACAAAATGTAGGATTATATATAGACTTGGTCGACGCGTTTCGGTGGCAATGGATAGCAGTAAGAACCACCTTCTTCAGGACCCAACAATTTATCAAAAAAATATATTCTACACCCTGGTTCTTCCTGTAAGAATATATATAATAAGAGACCCACAATAAATGTTTATGCTCATGGACAATAACAATTATGACATTGATTGGATCGAACAAAATTTATTAAGAAAAATTACACATAAAAACACCAGTGCCACCTTATACCCAAGATGGATGCATTTAGCTCCCATTAGTACACCTATTATTTTTTACTTTCTTTCTTTTTTTTATATATATATACTTGCCCCCAAGTACTCTGGGCAATGATGTACTCTGTAATGCCTTTCGCAGAGACTTATAGGTATCTGATCATGCCTGACATATGCACTCACTATTGGTTGGAAGCAAACCCTAGTAGAGACTTACTCCACTTAGACTGTTGATGTAGCCTATCACAGCTCCACATTCAAGGCCTTCTTCAGAATGGTAGATATTTATCCCACAGAATTCTTTTATGACTAAATAAGAAAAAAGGAATACAAATTGCTGTTATCCCTTAACTACCAATGGATCTATCTGCCTGTTTTACCTCGGAGATTCCTAAGATGGACTGAGTGCACGATCCATCTTTATTCCAGTTAGAGCAGTATAAACTTAATTTCCACTGGAAAAGAAGAAATCAAATTAGTCTTCT
Source organism: Lissotriton helveticus (assembly GCF_964261635.1). Lineage (NCBI taxonomy): Eukaryota > Metazoa > Chordata > Amphibia > Caudata > Salamandridae > Lissotriton > Lissotriton helveticus. Next base: position 521,757,652 of record NC_136072.1, read on the forward strand.
ATTTCCGTCACTATTTTCATTTATGACCATCTGCCTTTAAGCTTAATTACCTCGAGTATCCTGTCTCGGAGCACCGCTTATTGTTTTGATTCCACAAGTATGGGTCTCTCTCTCTTTTGTTATTACTCCCTTTTGTATTATAGTCCCTCCTACATGGTAAAAAGACATGGGGGCATATTTAAAATAAGTGGTGAATCCCTGCATATCAGCAGGGATGCGCCACTTATTGTGCGCCATGCCTCCGCCACTATAGATGCGCCGCATTTACAATGCGGCGCACCATGGGGCAAAAACGGCACAGATGCGTCACACATCTGTGCCGTAAAAGTGGCGCATTGCTGGAGTTGCGTCGCAAGCGCGACGCAGCTCCAGCAATGCTCTGGGGGGCCCTATCTTGTTAATGCTGCGTCAATCCTTACGCCTGCTTCAAGCAAGTGCAGGGTTTTGACGCAGCATGGGCCCCAAAATGACTGAGTGAAATCTTGTATATTTCACTCAGCCACTTTTAGGAGGCGTTCCTGCGCCGGAACGCCCCCCCCTGCACAGGAACGCCTCCCTCTGGCGCAGGGCTTTACAACGTGATGCATCCCCCGATGCGTCATGTTGTAAATACCCCGCAACATGGCGCATCTTTTGCGCCGATGCTGCGTCACAAAAGTGACAGGTTTAGATGATTGAAAGAAAAAAAACTAGAATTTCATTGCTGTCTAATGTACCTGAGAACTATCTGTAAAACTAGATAGTAGTGGTCAGTCTGTGTTCGAAATGCGTCTCATCAATGTTTCCGGGATAATTAAGATAATCTCGTAAGGATAGCTATCTTCAAAAAAGAAGCCTTGCCGAGAAAAACAGCGGGCCTAAAATTTAAGAGGCTAAAACCCTTAAAGAAATAGAGTGGTCAAGAGGGATTTTGTGTTTATAGTTGCTGTTATATCTAATGCCCCATCACTGGCTTTAAACCCAAAAGTTGTTGTAATGACTTAGATTCCAGATCATTGTATGCCCTAACCATATGACCTCTTAGGTTTTTACCTCTTTTAAACTCAAACATTGGTCTTTCCTACTAGGTGTCGACAGTTTTCAATATATGCCAATTTTTTAATATGGTATTTTTTGTCCTATTCAATTCAGTCCCAAAGGTTGTTACATAAGTCAGTCGATTATGATCTTGTTCTTGATGATATTTTACTTTTAATAGGGCATCACAATCATAATACCAAGCTTGTTTTAATTAACGTTTCACAAGGTGGTATGGATAGACTCTCATTACCAATTTTGACATAAGACTTTTCGCCTCATTAAAATAATTATCGGTTTTGGTATAATTATGATTCATTCTTAAAAACTGTCCAAAAGGGAGATTATCTCTCAAATTTTGGGGATATTGACTTGTGGATTTCAAAAGTGTGTTCCTAGCCATTAGTTTATTATACAGGCTTATTGAAAGGTGTCCTAGGTTATTCCAAATTCTTAGGTCGAGGAAGCTCATTGCCTTATTGACTGTTATATTCAATAGTAAATTATAAATTACTATCCTGTCGCCTAAGCCCTGTATGGAATTTTGTTAATTGCTTATAGAACCATGCCAGACCATAAGGACATTGTTGATATATCCTAACCATTTTTTCACATTATGCACAAATGCCCTCATTGCCAAACCTCTTATCTGGGCGAAAAACTCCCCATTAAAGATGAAGTAGTTCCGTTCTGAGGCATTACTTGCACAGTCTACAATAAAGCCAGTAGGTACCTTATGTGGTTGTGGTCTCAGTTCTAAAGGGCTTTCAATCACTGATAATGCTTCTGCTTGGGGAATATTAGTATAAAGACTTTCAATGTCCACTGTAACAAGGATATCATACTGGGCATCAAATTCAACCCCCTCTATTTCTGTAATGACTGCTAGGCTGTCCCTAGTATAAGATCTGGCGGAAGGTATAAAAGGTTTAATAAAAAAGTCCACATACTCAGACAAAGGTTGTAAAATAGATTGGCATCCTCCAACTATAAATCTTCCAGGGGGTGTTTGTCTCCTTTTCAACTATAAAGTGTGTAGTTGATCACGTGAATCACACCAGTAACTGTTAAAAATTGTTGAAATAATTAGTTTAAAATGATTCCTCAAGGAATCTTCAATGAGCTGCAGCACATAAAGATAACTAGGAACAGATGGATAGTTCTTGTTATTTTGAAGACTAAAGTAATTTAGCAATGTGTTTTTGAAAGTGTAATCAAAACCAAACCAAAGACTGTATGCCCCCAACAATATGAGAGTACATTACAAACCTAAAACTTCCTCACACTTTCTGTCTCCATCTATTTAATTGGGACAAACATCTAAGATTTAATGGGAACCATGAATGGATTTATGAGATGAAGAATTAAGAGACAATTCAGACAAGCAAATATCGTTTTTATGGTGAAATACTCAGAATTGTTTAACAATAATGTATGTGGCTTAGATCAATATAATATATGGCAACAAACTTTAATAGGGGCCTCCTCATGTGTAGGCTCAGCTATGCAGAATGTGAGGTTCTTGCCTCACATTAAATTCTGATAGACTGGTAGTGGCCATTGCGGGGATGCAGCCAAATAATACCCCATGGAATTGTGCTCACAATTGAATTCTTCAGAATATTTGACTATATGAAGAACCCACATCCCGGAACATATTTTGGGGGTCAACACAAGCAAAGACCCTCCGTGAGGCTGGATCATAAATGAGTTGCTGGTGCAGAGCAATGCTGTCCACAAACATACATACATAAGACATAGTGCACTCATATTAAAATAGCTTTATGAAGGATTGTGGCACTAGACACACCTTTAGGCATGCTCATAAGGCCTGGACCAAAGTCATTTTTTGTCAGGCCCGAGCAGATTGATCCTGATTAATTAGAGAAGGCCTAAGGTATGTTTAATTAGAAATGCCTCTTGTGTCCTGCAAAAGATGAATTTTGGCCCCAGTTTCCTGAACTGTGTTAAGACTTCATATGAGCTGGTGGTGAAAGTACGGGTGAATTTATTTATTTGTATTTATTTATGCAATTTTTAGAGCGCGCTGCAACCCTACGGGCATCCTGGCGCTATGAAAAGTGCGACTAAGAACTGAGCATCAAGGGGCAGGATGGGGGAGTGAACAGATTACTTTTGGGGTAGTTAGACTTTGGGGAAGAGCCATGTCTTTACCTTTTTGCGGAAAGGCATCAGTTCACTTGTTTTCCTAATTGCAATAGGGAGGCTATTCCAGAGATGGGCTGCTGCTATGCTAAAGGCTCTGCCACCGTGAGTAGCTTTCCTGATCCTAGGTATGCTAATGAGATTAGTGGATGAGGAACGGAGGGAACGTGTAGGCTCATACCATTTGAATTTATTTTGTAGAGGTTTGGGGCCCAGACCATGTGCTGCCTTGAAGACAGTGCATAGAGATTTAAAAAGGATCCTCTGATGCACGGGCAGCCAGTGTAGCTCGGCCAGTGCTAGAGTGGTGGAGGATCGTCGTCCTCGAGAGAGTGCCATTTTCGCTGCTGCCGCCTGGATGCTCTGGAGTCTGGAAATCAAATATGCAGGAGATTCCAGTAACAGAGTGTTAAAGTAATCCAGGCGGCTACCAATGGTGCTCCTGACTACGGTTGCTCTAGTCTGTGCTGGAAGGAGAGGCAGCAGCTTTCGGAGGCCCCGCATTAGGGCGAAGCAGCTGCTCACCTGTTTGTTGACGTTGGTCTCCAGATTTAGGTTGTCATTAAAACTGACCCCCAAATTCCGCACCGTCTTTACTGGTGTCAGTGGCTCATCTGAAGCTAAAGGCCAAAAGTCAACAGGCAGGTTTCTGACGATTCTTCCCACTTTGCATTGCATTATCTCAGTTTTACCGCTGTTAAACTGTAGTAAGTTACTTTTTAGCCAAGTTGCCATTTCCAGCATGCAGGTGTGGAATGTCTCAAGTGATTCTGCATGGGCACCATCAAGAGAAATCATCAGCTGCGTGTCATCCGCATAGTTGATCACGCTAATGCCGTGAGCCTTGATGATGCCCATCAGGGGTTACATATAGACATTAAAAAGGATCGGGCTGATCGCAGACCCCTGTGGGACCCCATGTGGGACTTTAGCAAACTCAGACTGGTATGGAGGGAGTGCCACTGCCTGCCATCTATCTGTCAGGTACGAACGAAGCCAGTCGAGCGCCGCTCCCTCTACTCCAAAGGTTTTCAGCCTTGTCAGCAGGATGTCATGACTCACCGTGTCGAACGTGGCGGACAGGTCCAGCAAGGTTAGAATTGCTGATTCTCCCCTGTCCGCCCTCATTCGCAGGTTGTCCAGGACCATCAGCAAAGCTGACTCGGTCCCATGGGCTGGTCTAAACCCAAATTGCTAATTGCTCCTCTTCAAGGATGTTATTTGTTTCCAGGAAGAGGGACAGAGACCTACTGACCAGCAGTTCCATGATCTTAATTGGATACGGCAGGAGCGAGATGGGTCGGTAATTCTTGTGGCAGCTGGGGTCCAAATTCGGTTTCTTTAGAAGGGGCGTGATAACTGCCTGTTTCCATTCTCTCGGTACAATACCTGTGCCGAGGGATTGCCCGCATAACTGACGGAGTACAGGAAAGAATTCAGCCCCAAATTCCTTTACTACTTTGTGGGGTAGAGGATCCAGTGGGGATCCAGATGGTATGTTAAGGGCTATTTGCGCAAACTCTTGTTCTGCGGGAGTATCGAATTTGTCCAAGATGGCCTTTGGCATTAGGTGTCCATCCATTCCTTCTCTCTTCTTCCCGTTCTCCATGCTGTTCTGGTGCTGCGCTAAGGAAGTGGGGGCATCCTCCATACTCTCTATTAGTTTGGTAATTTTTTCCTGAAAGAAGGAGGCCAAACCATCACATCATTCCTGCGAAGGTTTGATATTGCTATTGGCGCACTCAGGGTGAATGGGCCGTCTTCCCCATGAGAGGGTGTCTGAACCAAGTTGTTCTCTCTTGCAACTTTTATTTGCATTGACAATGGTAAAATACATACAAGATGTGCTGCTGCAGGACTTTGGGCAAGAAAAAGTCACCAAACGGCTTGTGAGACTCTATGCAATTAATATGCTTCTCTTTCAGTAATATCGTAGGCAGATGGTCCATTGCTTGATGAGACACTGAGGGCCCGATTCAGAAAGGTAAACTTACACTTTTGCATAGCTTTCTGACTGTTTTCTACTCATGAAGGTATTTTACTAGTAGTATCTTCACGACTGCAGAGTCTCTGCACTTAAATAGATAGGGCTGGAAAGTCACAAGTTCAGGTCAAAAGTGATGGAGCATGAGCTGGGTACCGTGACCCAGTAAGCCCGCTGAATGAGAGTTGCGAGGTCCTGCGCCGAGGATAGGTCAGACAGTTGAGGCAATGTGCTGCTTTTGAGGTGCTGCAAGATCCAGTATCACCATTTAAGATCCTGTCGCTGATGACTTGCAATGTGAAGCCTGATGCCGAGGATGCATCATGCAGTCAACGTGATGTGCAGTCCCGAGGAGCTGTGAAACTACAATGCAATAACATGCATCATCGTCAAGGCTGCTGTCGATGAGATATTTGTGATGGGAGGGTCTACGACAGCAGTTCTGATGTGGACTGCGGGGTTGATGCAGGGTCCTTTGATTGGGTGAACCCACGCAGGTTGGGTCTGCTCGGGAAAAGCGTCGCTCAGCAGAGGAGATGCTTGGGTTCTGCTGGGTCCACAGATAGCCTTGCAGAGCCCACTTCTAAGGGTTCAGAAGACCAGAACTAAGGTGGCAGTACTTGACACGGTAGGACTCAATGATAGTAGAGTCCAGGTGCTGGTTTCAAGGTTATTGGAGCCTTCTCTCCCTGAAGCTCCAGATAGGAGGTGGGATAACTAGCCCTTGCATTACAACATGTGTAACAAAATGTCACCATCAAGGGAGCCAGAAGTAGCTGCAAAATAAAAGGAACAGGGTGGAATTGATAAAACGAGGCTCAGTGGCCTCCAGGACAGGGATGCAAAGAGGCCACATCAGAAGGCAGTGGTCCTGAGCCTTGTGGTTGAAGGCGGAGGATGATTGTCTCAGAAATATTTGAGTGCAGGGATACGTAGCTCGCTAGAAGATGCTGGTCCTGTAGGAGGCAATACGATAAGTGGTCTCCAGGATTGCAGGTTGGTCCGGCTGGCTACTACTGGCTCCCTTCATGCTGGCAATGGGTTACACATGGAGTAACTTTAATACTGTCTAAGGAATAATCTTGTAAGCCCTGATGATGATTCCAATATTTCACTAAGAGATTGAAATTTCGTCGACTATGGTACCTTGACTCAATTGCTAAAATTGATCAATATTATACATGAGCATTGGTACTGGCAGTTTGTGATCTAACTATTGCATTCTCATTCTTGTTAGATTGAGATTCATGAGTTTGGAAGCTTCATGTGACCTTTCTTGTGTCCGTCTTCCCTCTGCAAAGTCTTTTGTTCTGCTTTAATAAATATTTATTATTACTCCAATTGGATACCAAATGTAAACTTCATTGTATTGCTATGTATTTTCGATTTTCTACAGTCTTCACATAAGGGACCCTTGCTCCTTTAAAAAACACCCCCGGCAGGGAGCCAGTCAAGTGGGCCATCAGGGTCCAAAAAACAGTTACGTCCTCAAGGGAAGCCGGTTTTAGTCCAGTTGTGCCGCCAGTGGCCCCTTTCATTGACTTCTATGGAGTGGTCCTCATGGAAGGGACACAGGATGCTGAAGAGGCAGAAGTATGCCGCAATGTTCTGCAGTTTGACAGGGGTCTTCCTGGGGCTACTCCTTGGTCATGGTCTTGGTGAGGTGATTCCACTCACAGGGGTTGACATCCTTCGAAGTCTGCTCAGGCAGCAGAAGTCCAGTCATCTCTGAGCTACCAGTGCCTGGCACAGTGGTTTTTAGTGGTTTCCTTTTTTTAGCAGTACCTCTCGTTCTGTATGATACCTCTCCCAGGCTTATACGCTATATTAAGGATGCCCTCTGTCCCCCGATTGTGCGGTCTCAAAGAAATCATCAGATATATGGCCGCCGCTGCACCTAGTTTCAATAAGAACGCCACGGCAGAACATCATCTGCGCGTACTATCCGTTCTACATTTGACAGCTACTTGGCACCGGCCGCAAGATATTTTTAGATCTACTAGCGACACATAGCAGTTATGTCCTATTAAAAGGGTCGTCCTTCTCTACTTACCACCGGTCGTAGGACTCTGGCCAGCAGGTCCTTCTCACTTTGGACTTTGTTGAGATCCTGCCATTTGGTTATTCCTCCTGTGGCTTAGTATAAAGTTCCCTACTTCAGTGTGTTGCCTTATACCCATATATATAGCCATAACCTTTTTAAGGAGTTTATGGACTTATCCTACAGTGTTATAATCTAGACAAGTGACCTACACATTTCTGCGATTTATCTCATTCATTAAGTTAAATCAGTGGCTTTTTTCCTGAAGAAGGCATTTTAATTACGCCGAAAGGCGCGTCGACAAATATTAATGATAAAGATTGCCACCTATATACAGTTGTATATATTTTTAAGCAAATAATAATGAGTATTCTCAATTATGGAATGTACAATTGATGTCGTTTTTATTTTTATGCTCTTGTTTTAATAATTAAATATACAATATTTGCTACATGATTTTCTTGTCTGTTACTCTCTGTTTTAAAACATTATAATGGCCTAGGAAGTTATTCTCTCATATTATATTTTCCTGTGCTAGGAATTGAGATATGAGCGAGCTCTGAGTTTGGGTGCTAGGGGTTTCCCTTTTATGCCCAGAAAATACCCTCAGGGGCGGTACCAGTTACTTCCCAATATGCTATTAGGGTCCCTCCCACCTGATGACAACTTCCTTTGAAGTGTGGCACTTAACTATCCCAGAGTACTCTATTCTGCCCACTGCCAAGAGGTCAGGCATCCCTCTTGGTGTGGAGCTCGGTAGCCCAACCTAGACATGTGGCTACCTGTGTGCTACATGCCCATGGAAAACAATTGTCTGATCAGTGTTTACCCCTCTTTCTCCCCAATGCCAACCTACCTACATGGACGAAAGAGTAGCTCCTATCTAGTGTGTTCACCTTTTTGAGCATTCAAAAGCAGTTTCCCCTATGAAGATTGCCTTTGGGGCCAATTCTCGGTGTGGCTTCTTACAAGAAGAGGTAACACCTCCTCAAGTGGCAGGCTTCTATTGTTACCGACCCCGGCCGTTGTTCATACATCTCCTCAGGAGGGCAGAAGGCTGTCTCATGGCAAGCCTCAACAAATGGTCACTGGAAGACTGGGCAACAATGTGGCAACTTTGTTGAAGTTGTATGTGGCAACATATTACATTAATTTCAACTTGAGCATCCAGTCCGGCTTAATGCAATGAACTGTTTGATATTTTGAAGTTAGCAGGGCTGAAGTGTCAGCCTCTAACTTTGTACTTGCCAATGGGGCTACGAACCTCCCTTGCAACAAAAATTACAATTTAAATTTTTTTCTGTCAGGACCTGTAGAGCATGGGTTCTGCTTTGGAATATATGGCATACTGCCTTAGGACTCAAGAGGTCTGCTGTAGTCGTGACTTGGGTATTTTACAACTTGAGGTTTGGGCTTTGCCATTGCCTTAAATGGTCAAGTCAAGTTGGCATTTAAAACTGCTCTGCAATCTGTAGTGGCAGCCTGGGAGACATGTTTAACTTTGTCATACTAGTCATATTTAGTCATACAACTAGTGATGCAGTCCACCAGTGACACTTTGACATGTAGGGATTAGGTACCCCTGGTACCATATACTAGGGACTTACAAGTAAGTTAAGCTATGCCAGTTGGGTAAAAGCCAATCACTCATGTACCTTTTTAGGGGTCAGAGCACATTCACAAGGTCCTGATTAACAGGGCTCATGGCATTTCAGAGTCATTATACCAGTGCCTAATAATAAAACATGGGGCAAATAGTGGGGGCGAAACATGCAAAAAGTGCCTTACAATTTTACTGAATGTTTTGTAATCATTTCTCCTGGAAGTGAGCTTTTGACCAAAAATAGGTGCTCAGGACTCCTGCTCTTTCCAAAGTTTGCTATATCCAATTTCTGCAAATGAGGTGGCAGTTTTTCTTATGCAGCAGGTTTCCCTGAGTTGGTAGCCAATCAGCATCTCAAAATGGTCTTTATATTGTAAAGTAGTCAGCAAACATAGGCAAAAAGGTGATACAGCCAATTTTGCAAGGCATGACACGTCCACAGTCTCTCGAGATGGGTGTAGATATGGCGCCTTGGAAAAATTGTTGAGTTGGTTATGAATGACCCCCTAATTCTAGAATGTGGACCAAGGGTGCATGTAAGGTGCCTTTTCTAGTTTAATAAATGTCTGTTTTAAAATTTTAAATGACCGCCATATGTGTTGGTGGTCCACTGGCTTGCTTTCAATGCCACATATTCTGTGAACCCAAAATCGAGTTATTGCTTTGCGGCCTCTAAAACAAGGTCACAATCCTGAAACATACAAGTTGCACCAACGGTATATGGTCTACTTGTCAAGGTGGAAGCATTTGGCACCCCTAAACTGGTTTTGGCACACTTAGACCTCATCAGCAGGGTACAGCTTGATTCAAGTGGCACAATGAGCACAGGACTTACGTTTGGATCACATCTCAAGCTGTATCCTACTGATGAGGCCCAAATCAAGGAAAACCTGTCTGGGATTGCTTGGGTTCCCACTCATAGGAGACCTGGTCTGGCAGTTCAGACTGGACAAAGGCTGATTTGCATATGACTGGTTCCTGGATGAAGTGGTGTGTTGAGCATAAATTAATATAAAGCATGATGGACTAGATTATGGCCCTGAGCAATTAACAGTGGCTGATATTACTTCAAGCAATCTACACATCACTTTTGTTTTCCTCAGTGCAACACCTTAAATGCAATGGGCATGCCCAGATGTGGGGCTCATGCTCACCGTGCATTAGCATTCAATCTGCACCCTGTTGATGAGGCCCATAGAGGACAAAACTGGTCTCTTGTTACTTGTCTTTCTGTTAATATGGCACCTGGTCCCGTAGTTTGGACTGGACTGCTCCAACTGCAGAAAGAACAAGGCTGATTTGTATATGGCCAGTTCGTGTATGAGATGGCATGCTAGGCAAAAAATACAAATAAAAAATGATGCACTAGATTGTGCCCTAGAGTACTTTCCAGTGGCGGAGATTAATTCTATCAAATCACTTAAAACTTTTTTGTTTTCATCTTTATGGGCATATCAATTTGGCAAGAGATTTACGAAATATATAAAATACCTCTGCCACTACACAGAAACACTTTGACCTACATCCTGAAAGGCCTAGAGCGAGCAAAGTGAGAGAGCGTAATTCGGATTATAATGGCTCTACACAATAGTTTGTGTAAAATGAGGTTAAATGGTGCACTCTACAGCACATCAGTCAAGAATTTACTAAAAAGTTACAAAATGTTTCTAGGCATTTGTTTACTGACATACATGAAATAGCCCGAAAAAATAAAAGACTGCCTATTGGGCCTGACCTTCCTTAAAGGTATTGAGAAGTATTGGAGTGAGGTACCCATGACATTTTTGATCTATTTGTACCCACATTTGATGTAACAATTAGTAAAAATCCTAGCATAAAAAACATGGGAAATTGTAGCAATTCCATGGCTCTGATGATGAGTTATGCGGTGCAGGGTGCCAAAATTACTGGGTCTGCAATCACAGATTTGTCTTGCCATTGGACCCCTGAATGATGAAATAACACGTTTTTGTACCTGCAACGGGGAATATCATGGGCCCAGAACTATTGGGTCCTCTTCCGCAATAGATGTTTCAATCTGTGCAGGGGGAATGGAGGACAAGAGGTTGATGTGTAGGGGAGGGCAGGAAAAAAGTATTATCAGTCAAAAGCAGTTGCTGCCAGGAATGGAGGCACAAATCATGCTCCTCCATACCCTAGCAGATATCAGACAGAGTCTGGGCACTACTTATACTTGTAACCTCTGCCAGATCTACATGCAGTTTTAAAAGCTGGCTTTTTCTGCATGGTAAAATCAAGCCTGGTTTTTAGACCTCTGGAAAATCGGTGTTCAGGATCAACAGGCCAGTTGTGATCAGATCAGGTGCCATTGCTTCCTGGTCAGGTTTATCATTCTACCCATCTCATAATTGGGGCTCAAAGCGCTAATCATTAAATATTTAGTTAAGTGTATGGCGTTCCAGACAGTTTGATTCTTCCAAGGGGTGTTTCATCCACCAATAAAATGTGGTAAAACAATTTACATCAAAACTGAATATTTTGCAGCCCTGTTGGTGTCAAAATTGGTTAAGAATAAGGCATTTTGAATAAGTTGGACATGTAATTTGACATTGTGAAGACATATGTAGCATCTTTTTTCTTTACTCATGCCTTCCACCTCACTTAAATTTCCTTTCCTATTTCCCTTTTCCATCTAGAATTTCATTTCATTGGGGAAATGCTGTGTAATAATCAGAAGCAGTTGGTGAACAGGGAGAGCAAATGCAAGATTTGTCACCACTATGCCTGTTTTGGACTGACAATTACAAAACGCAGAAATATGCCTCAAATGGCTACTTAAATTCAGGGGGCCTCATTTATGAAAAGTGACGCATCGCTGCGCGAAAACAGCGATGCGTCACTTTTCACTGCGCTCTCCCTGCGACATGATTGATGCGTCATATTTATAATATGACGCATCATGTCGCAAGGAGTTATAGATACGTCAGTATTTCTGACGTATCTGTAGGCGCAAAAGTGACGCATTGCTGGAGTGTGTCACAAAAGTGACGCAACTCCAGCAATGTTTCCTTTCACATGGGGAAAGCCCCATGTGAAAGGGCTTGCGTCAGTCTTACGCCTGCTGTGAGGCAGGCGCAAGATTTTGACGCAACAGCGTCCTAAAAGTGACGCAGTGAAATCTCATAGATTTCACTGCGTCACTATTACGAGGCTTTTTGCGGGTGAACGCCCCCTCTGCATACATTATACCTGACGCAGGTATAATGTAGCGCAGGGGTTTACAAAGTGACGCATCTAAGCTTAGATGCGTCACTTTGTAAATAGTGCGCATCAGGAGGCATGTTTTACGCCGCCGATGCGTCACAAAAAGTGACGCATCGGAAGCGCAAAACTCACGCAAGGCCTCATAAATGAGGCCCAGGGTATCATTATATCAAAGATGACCAGGATATGTCTTATTACTCGTTTTTCTTTCTATTACTTTTTTATGCCTCTTGGCTTCTCAATATGTTTTCTTTCTTGTCACTGTTTCTTTTGTCTTCTGCCTTTTCTATGTCAATACTCATTCTTCTTCATCTCTGCTTTCTTTCTTTTTTTACACCTTCACTTCTTCTCCTCTTTCTCTTTTCTTCTTTGCATTTTTCTTTATTTCCGTATCTTAATTCTTTTCTTTTTCATCTCTTCTTTCTCTTTTCGAGTTCTTTCTTCTTTAGTTTTTCTCCCCTCTGCTTTCTTTTAATTATTTGCTTCTGTCTCTCTTCTTTACTTCCTTATTCTCATTTTACTTTTCTTCCTGTCCCTTTCTTCCTTGTTTGTCATTCTTCTTTTGTTTTCCTTCCTTCCTTTCTTCCTTTTCATGTTGTCTTTCTATGTGCCTTCCTGATGAATTCCATTGTTCCTTTCTTACTTCAATCCTTTGTCCCTACATTCTTTTCTATCTTCCTTCCTTCACTATTACCTTTTTTTATTTGGTATTTCTGTAAGAAATATTTGCATGATTTTTGGCAATAGTTTTCACACGTTACCTCCTTTTTGTAATTCCACCGATCTTCACATATTTTTCTGCAGACATATTTCCTCCAGTATTCTGATGTAAAAAAGCAGAGTTCTCAATCATGTGGCAATCAATTGAAACTCAAACAGTGTAAACCATAAGGATCCCATACCCGGATATCACTTTTCAGTCTATGACTCGTTCAACGACTCTAAAATATGAAAAAAAGAAGTTAGGAATAGTATTTGTTTAGGTTTGGAATAGTATATACAGTGTCTGAGACAAGATTATACTCCACAAAACTAGGAGAGGTACCCTATTATTTAAGAAAAGGGACAGGGTCATAAAGTAGATTCTCTAATGAAAAAGTCTCCCTTTTCTTAGCACACATTCACTTGACTTCTCGTCAAAAGAAAACATCTTTATCACTAATAAACATATAAAGATTGCCACTGAACACTGAAACCTGTATTATAAAATTGTAATACAATATATATATAGTAGAAAATTATAGTGAGTTCGGAGAGAAAAGTGAGAAGAGTTCTTACATTTCTCCAAGATATATTTTCATCACAGATATAAACACTGATTTTCAGTTGAATTCACTTTTATCCAATCTTTTTGTAACACAGTATTAAAATACTTCAATGGTCTAAAAATCAATAATAAAAAAGACTCAAATATACAATATCACATTTCATCCAGAGTATTACTAAAAGAAAATTGTTGATGCTTCGTTTCGGTGGTATTGACTATTCTCTCCACCTTCTTCAGGACAAGCAGTGATATTAGAAACATTCTCTACATCCAGATTTATTAATTATGTTTCCTTTCTCAACTTTGTTTGAGTTCAGTCCTCATTTGAGTATGATATATCTGTCTTTAGTTACTCTTTCTGTAATCAAAACTTCAATCTTTTATTTCTCCTTCCATAGGAATATAGTTGAGTAATCGCTGTGGTGATTCAATCTACCTGTATTCAAATGTAGAACATTTTCTCAGTTGTTGATACTGTATAGAAAATCTTTTTCTGATTTTTTGATATTTGATACAGTTAAGAAGAGAATGTTTTTATATATATATATTGGTTTGCTCTGTTAAAGGTATCATGATCAATATCCTTCCTCGTGATCTACTGAATGCACGAGGGGAGCCTCTCTTGTTTTCCTAATTCTCAGTTGAAACTGATATCGATTGTGATAACCAGTGGGGCTCATTTTGCATTATCCATAGCGCAATCAGGGTGTTAGGTTTGAAAAACCCCATTCTTATTATAGACATATTTCGGGCCATAATAGATTAGCAGTGTGCGGCTAAATGACATCTCATTTGTATTCATGGTATGCAACTCACTGAGTTGTCCTTGTAATGCTCAAGCTTCAATTAGAAAGTGTGGCTCCATTTTGTATTTCACAATCCGCATTAGGCTGTGTCTAAACTAGGCGTGTTATTCATTTTGCTTGCCTCAGCCGAACACTGTATTTGGTTATTACTTTCTCCTCGGTTCAAGGTAGGCCATTTCGCCTTTGCCTACCTATCCATGTGTGTAGCTCTGCTCCCACGTTAAGAGACGCTGATACTCGGCACAGCAACCTGGAAACTGTGATACTGTATGCCCATCTAGCAGGTGGTAGCCCATCCTTATGTGTCTCCTCTGTTTGACTCGGCCTGAGCTGGTAACTTTCCACTGTAGTTGTGGTTGGGGGGTTACTGGAGAAATGGTTTTGCATTGCAGGCTGTTGGGGGCCGGTCCCTCAGCAGACATCTTAGGGTGCAGGTCAGATTGGACTCCTCTGCAGAGTAGTTTTTTTTTTATTTGAAAATTTATTGCACAGGTAAAACCATTTGCACTGTAACAAAAGCATTTAAAATCAGAACGTTAAAATGAATTCATTTCAGAGTTTAACCAATTTAATTTCAGAGACAATACAATTAAAAAATTAAAAGCTAAAAAGCAAATAGTTGTATATGAGGCAATATGACGAGTAACCCTGGGCGTAGTTCACGAAGTAGCGCTACATGTTGCTAAGCGAAGTGCACTTCGCACTATACGAACTGCGTAGTGCCCTGTTCACGATGATTGCACAGTGCTGGGTGCTTGTCCACACTGTGCAATCATTGAAAATGGCATCTTGCACAGTGCGAGCAATCTTTTACTGCCGCTAGAGTAGATTTTTACTCGAGCGGCAGCTTTCTCAACGCGGACTGGTAGTTTCTCATCGTGAGTGGTCGCGAGCATACGCGACCACTCGCACTGAGAAACCTGACCTCCCCGCGTTAAGAATCTCGCCGGGAGGTTTATTTTCCACGCTCGCAATCGGCAACTTGATGTTGCTGATCGCGAACGAGGAAAAAGTCTCGCCGGGATGTCGTTTTGCTTGCTCGCGGTCGCCAACTTGACGTAGAGGACCGGGAGCAAGCAAAAAATGGCCACTGCATTACACTACGCTACGCTACCCATGTTTGCACTGTGCTATGTGCAATTCGCGTAGTGCGAAGTAGTGCAAACTTTGCAAACTACGCGAGCATAGCGTAGTGCTTTGCCCAGGGTTAATGACGAGAGTCATTATGTCATTTTTAAAGTATGCCTTGATCCGTCCATGGCAAATCTATTTTCTCGCGGTTTGTCAAGATCTTATTCTTCAACAAGTCTGGAATGCACCTCCTCCATGTATCTCCCAATTCTAGCCAAGTCGGTTGGTAAAATGCAAGAGAATATAACTGCGACAACTTCTTTCACCGTCCAAGCTTCTTTGCGTAGCCATATTGGCTTTAAACGCTTATGACAAGACTGTAACAGGCCAGGGCAGCAGCACATCAGAAGTAGTAATGATTCTGTTTTAAAATTGCAGATTCTGCAGC
This sequence comes from Lissotriton helveticus, assembly GCF_964261635.1. NCBI lineage: Eukaryota > Metazoa > Chordata > Amphibia > Caudata > Salamandridae > Lissotriton > Lissotriton helveticus. The sequence goes on from NC_136072.1 coordinate 521,773,280, forward strand.
TGATTTTGCAATCAAGGGATTACCACCCAGGATTAAGTTCTGTAATTGGGAGGGGCACTAGTCTGGCCCATTGAATGTTTTTTAGGGCCTTCCTCCCCAAAGCTTGGTGAAGGTAAGGCTGGGTTTTGTGCTCTATATATGTTGCAATCAGCCCAGGATGACCTCCTCCTGTTTCCAAATTTGCTAGGTCAATTTTTCGAGACAATTGGTAGCATTGTTTATTGATTGCATTTTTGATGGGCGAGTAATTTATGTCCTCTTGACCCCCATTCTGTGTTGCCAGATTTAAAGTTTCTGCTGCTTCCTGGATGTAAACTTGCCATGGGTTGGTTGGCCCTACGTAGATAGATTTTAGCATGTTCTTCAGGCTTCCATCCAGAGCTTTAAGTATTTGGTAATAGTATTTTGCTTGCACACCCAAGCATTCTTTGTTCTGTTGCACTACACCAAACTCCAGGCAAATCCAGCTATTGCAGGTGTATTTACGTACGTTAAAAATGCGTTTGTATGCCCGGCATTGCGCTTTTCCCATCATATCCATTTTACCTGGAAGTGCCTGCTGTGCATACCCCGAAATTGCCCTTATTTTAGATTGTAATGCCTTTCTGATTAGGATAGTCGTTCAACTTTGCTTTTTCTCATGTAATTTGCACAGGGCGTAGATTGTTGATTGTACTTTAGATTTCATTTTGTGTAGATGCAGTCGCTTTGCCCGAGTTGCTCAACCAGCACCCAAGATAATTGTATGACTTTGAAACAGCGATTATCTCTTTACCCATGTGCCATTTGAGGAATGTTTTTTAATGCAATGCCCAAAGATCAACACTTTGGTTTTGTCTGGGTTTATTGTTAATTCATTAAGCTGTTTTTAGGTGTTTAGAGCATCTAAACACCTTTGTAACCCTGTTCTTGTATGATCCATCACCACTAGATCGTCTGCATATTGTAAAATTTGAAGTTGGTTTGCTCCGATTTTAGGGACTGCTACGTTGTCATTATTGAGCATCTTGCCCAGGTCTGCTGTATATAAGTTGAATAGTCTTAGCGCTAGTATGCATCCCTGTTTTAGGCCTCGATTTGTGGGACACTTTTTTGCTGTGGTGTTGTTTGTTAATTTGACTTTGATCCAAGTGTTGCTGTATAGTGAGATAATGGTGTTGAGAAGGCCTGGTGGAATTTGCCAGCCGCTTAATTTAGACCAGAGCTTGCATCGAGGCACCCCTCTGAAGGCTGCTGAGTAGTCTACGAAACAGACCAAGACAGTTTTTTTGTTTTTAACGTTAACTTGCTGGCTCAAGTACGATATGGCCGTGTTGTTATCGATTGTCGAACAACCTTTGCGGAACCCTGTTTGATAGGGGGGAAGGATTTCCTTTTCTTCAACCCATCTGTTTAATTCTGTTAATAGGGTACTTGCGTAGGCTTTCCTTTTGATATCCAGGAGCGCGATTAATCTGTAGTTTTTTGGTTCTGTGTTGTCACCTTTCTTGCAAATAGGTTGTAAAATTGACCCGGCCCATGAGTCTGGCACCCTGGCATGTAGTCTGCATTCAGTGTATTGATTGGATAGGACTCTCCCCAAATATGCTGGACCTTTCCTTAACATTGCTCCCGGGAGGCCATTAGACCCTGGTGCCCCATCTTTTCTTATATTTTTTACTACTTTTTTCCACCACTGTGCCGTTTTGATCTTTGCTCACGGCTTCAGTAGTACATTCCACTGCGTTGTTTATACTCTCCGTGGGGCCATCCACACTATTTCCGGGTTCAATGCATCCTTCCTTTTCCACATAAATTGTGGAAACATGTCTCAGCCATGCGTCGGCGTGGACAGAGTTACATCGATCCACTATGCCATTTTCCAACCAAGCTATATATTGCCAACGTTGTCGATATTTATGAGGCTTTGTTAGCTCATGGATCTTGATCCATTCTTCCTCTAGCTTGTTCTAGTTAAGATTCCATAGCAGGCGCTTCCGCTCATTATGCAGTTCGTTGCGCTTATCCAATGTTCTTTGCATGCCCGCAATCTTGTGAGCTCTTTTTGCCTTATTTAGTTTTCGTGTTATGTCACTAAGTTTTATGTTATTATACAACGTTTGTGTAATGGGTTTCTCCTTTATTTTGAAGTCCGCTTCCTTGCTAAAGTTCAGAGCTTTTTTCAGGGCAGAGGTCCACTCCAACCAGTTTTCCATGCTGGGCTCGATACAAGGGTGGTTGCCTGTGCCTTCTTGTTTGTCTTTCCATACCTTAAATGCGGTAGCCTGGTGATTATTTCATTTTATTCTTATGACTAGGGCAAATTCCTCAATGCCTATTGATTTAGCTACCATGAGTGTTCTTTCCCGTTGATTGATAGTAATGTTCAGTTCAAACTGGAGTATTGCATGGTCGCTAGTATCTTCTAAGTTGATTTCAAAGTGAACAAATTTGCAAATGAGTTGATTGCACACAAAGATATAATCGATTGTTGAACAATTCTTAAATGTGATTGTTCATGGACATTTGGGTCTGAACATTTTAGTAAATTCTCAATTGACTTGAGATCATAACTTTTTAAAGAAGTTCTTGAAAGTTCTTTCAGCATTTGTTAGGTGCATCCTCTCACTCTGCTTCATTCCCAGGTGGTGCAAATTGAAGTTCCCCACCATCAATTTGGCTGGTCACCAGTACGTGCATAAGATTTCCTGTACTGTTTTCATCATAGATTTTGTGGCCTCTAATTTTGACTGACCAAATGCGTTTAGATGTACGTTTATTATGAGCAGTGATTCACTATCTTCCTTGTCCCCTTTTTCCTCAACTACAAGTGCCTGTAGTATATTTGAGTCAGTATTTATGGTCCTCACTGTTAGTTGTTTTGCATGTTTGACGTAAATCGAGATCCCACCTGATGGTCTTCCGTACAGGCTGTGTTTAATTGCTACTTTGTGGAAACCTGCATATCTTTCAAGATGTACTGGCTCTGTAGCCCAGGTTTCTTGTAGACAAGATATCACCTTCGCGCAGTTTGTTCATTGCTGTAACTTGTTTAGGAGCTTTTTGTATACCTGCCACATTCCAGGAAGCAATTTGGAGGTAATTTTTTGAGTTTTGAATAGGCCTTGGAGTGCTAATATTTGCAGTTGAAAACAATGTTGTGTTGAACTGCTCTTGTGGGTCCCCTGAACAATCAGCAGTGTGCACTTTTGCGTGGGTATGGCGAGTGCAACTCTGTGTTATACAGCTAGTCCTGTTGTATTGCTCCCTCCATCGGCTTTTCTGGGGAGTCTCGTCTTTTACTATTTTGTTTATGTTCGTCTCCTCCTGTGTTCTGACAGATATACTTAGGTTTTTGTAATTTGAATCTAGTTGTGTTTTTAAGGTACCTTTCAATATACTTTGGGAGTGGTCCTTAACTTTCTTTGTGTGGTTGGCGGTGTTAGATGGTTCAAGTAAAATTAGAGGATATTTTTCTTGCTCGGGTACCATTATTGCTATTCCCCATTTTTTAAAGATTTCTTTTTCAGTGAGCACCGCTTCTGGAATATGATGATTTATCCAGGTCACTACCGTGTTTTCCTGGGGAGAGTCTTCATTCCTTGGTTCAAAATGAACACTCACCATGTCTACACTTGTTATATTAGCCAGTGATGGTATGTGTTGAAGGAGCCTTAACCCGTTTACTGTGGGGTCAATTCCGCCGCGGTGCGACTGGTTTAATGAGTGGGATCCCCACATGATAAAAGCCTGGTTCTCTTGGCTGCCCCGCCCATCTAATCGGGCAAACCCCCGTCTAGTGGTCACCGGCTGGGATCCTGAGAAGGCAAGCCCTTGGATTTGACTGTTTGGTCTGAAGAGTCATCAGTGGAGAATAACCTTGCTTAACCTGAGTGCACCAGGTGAGTGATTTGATTCTTGGAAATATTGTGCCATTCTTGAACGGCACGAGCCTGCAGGCTGTGTCTTGGTACAGTCTCCGAACTTTCATGGTGCTGTTTTCGGACTGCCTTGCTTGAATGGCATGAGCCCACGGGATGTGTCCTGGTACGGTCTTCGGACTGTCTTGGTTTGAACTTGGTGGGTTTGCAGACCCTTAAAAGACAGAGAGCGTTTGTGAACAATCCATTAGGCCAGCTGGAAATTCGGCTTACTCTTGAAAAGCTCTGGGGCTGAAGCCTGTCTTCTTGAACTTGGTGCAGTCTCTGAACTCTAGGGTGTGGTCCTCAGTCGTTTGGTTTGGTTCTCAAAATTTTTATTGGTTGATGATATATTTGTTGGTTGGAGACAGTGCATGTGTCTTATATTAAGATGCCTTGTCTGAGTAAACTGGGGTGTTTTGGATGTCGGTGTTGTTCTACTGAGGCTCGACTAGAAGCGAGCCAGCCTGCAACCCTGGAGGGTACCCCAAATTTTGGTGTATACGTCAAGCACAGCATTGGCCCTATCATGTTTAGCACGTTGTGGAATAAATATACGAGGGACAATGCTGACTTACAGTGGCTGCTTACTGGCACGTTTGATGAACAAAAATTGAATTTCTCACAGGACAAATTGTTCACCAAAAGGGCAGGCAGTCGATGTTTGATTCTTTAAGAGTATGGCAGAAGGACGCAAAGCAAAGGCATATGAGAGAAGAGAAGGAGTCACGGAAGAGACAGATGCAAACAATAACGCAGAAAGTAGTGGCTTATAATAGAAAACAAATAGAGAAAGGCATAGAATGCGCAGATAGGAAGTTTGGTTTGCAGAATGTTCAATGGTATGTTACTAGAGAGGAAGGTGATGTTTTCGTAGGGGAGTTATTAGATTCTGGACCCCCGCATCCTTATGTCCCTGAGCGGATATATCCAACAGTTCCAACATCTTATTCTTCGGCCCCTAGTGCAGCCCTCCCTAGTGTTTCTGTTTCTAGCCCTACTGCTTCGGCTCCGGCCCCACCTGCTTCTTCTTTACTTATGCAAATTACAGGGGCGGGATCCGTCAGCTCTCCTATTCTGTCTACTGACTTTGTTACTATGCTCTCTTTTACACGGTCTCCTTTCATGATGGTACCTGTCTCTTCATCTGCTCTTTCTCCCTGAAGTGCGACACCTCAAACACTGAAACATGGCCAGATGCCTGTGCATGGGGTGCAAGAAGCGAAATGGGCAGCAGCACGAGACCGCATGGAGAAAGTGTTGGTCCACTCTGCTGTGGGTGATGAGGAAAAGCAAATGGTGGCGAATCAGGCAGGAAAGTGGGCTCGTAATTTGATATATAGTATGGAAGATGTATGGAGTCTGATAAAAGACTACGAGCAATTCATACAGCAGCATGCTCTCAATCATATGTCGGCTACGCTGATAGGATTGTGGGAGAAATGTTTGCAGGGTGTTGCACCGCAGATTATCTATGACTTACGGGACAGAGTATATGCTACAGGTATGGCCCCCAATGAGATTTTTAGTAATGTAACAACATTGGTGGGTTATCAAGGCAGATTGCTCCAAAAGGTTCTGACAATAGTGACACAGTGTCCCATGAGGGAGGTCCATCCCATTTACCATCCTGACATACCAGAACTACGTGACGTGACGAATACTGTAATTAGGCCACAAGTCGATGCTCAGTTTCAGGAACAGTAGATTTATACTCCTTGGAAGAGTAGTGAGGTAATATCCCTTAAAGCCCAGTTTCCGGACCCTCGTAAAAATCCGACTGCGTACTACAAAGATTTGACAGAGGCGGTTTCCTCCACGGTGATGATGTTAGCTGATTTTGAGTTGTTCTTTGGCCTGTTGGTACCAGTAGACATATGGAGGCAAGTGCATACAAAGGATCATGTAGTGGAATTGGGTGGAACATGGGATCAGATTAGGACGTGGGACAAGTAACCCAATTCTGGCGAGAAGCCGAAAGCAGAGTTGTTAGCCTTGCCGGGTCGCATTATCACTTATATGCACTCCCTTATCCCGCCGAGATGAGTCGACTGGGACAAGTTGACTGCATATCGTCAGAAGGATGAGAGTGTGTCTTATTTCTTTACTAGGTTTGAAGGGGTGTTTCTGGACTTTAATGGTCAGGATCTGTCATTGGAGAGTGGTGTCCGATTGATTGTCAGCAGGTTTGTTAATAACTTGCTTCCCCAGATTGCGATCAGGTTTCAAGCTTCGGAAAGCACTAGGAGCACTTCTTCCCCATCAGTAATATCAAGTATGGCACAGTACTATGAGCAGAGGTAAAATGAGGAGAAAGAGAAAGTGGAGAAAAAGTCAAAGGAGTTAAAGACGAGGATGTTAATGCAGCAAGTAGCGAGGGGAAGTGGAAGAGGCAGAGGTTCGGCCCAGCTGTTACCCTGGTCTACCAGGGACGGCGCTTCAGGTGCGCCTATTGGACTCAACCAATGTGCGTATTATAAGCAGCAGGGACATTGGCTGAATGAGTGTCCGGACTTATTGCAGATAGGTGAGGCTCCGAGGGGTCGGGGTTTTAGAGGACTTGGAAGAGGAGGAGGAGGCCGAGGGGAGATGCAGTAAGAGAATACATTGTATACTTGACAGAGCGGGAACTATATTTATGACCCCCGAGGAAGGCAGTACTATCATGATGACTATTACATGGATGACGTGACAGGGATGTCCCACAGCTAGGATAGCCAGGGACAGGGCGAGGGACCAGTTCCGGTACCTGTAGATCAACACGGATCCTATGTCCCTGCGGATCTGCAAGGCACGGCTAAGACATTTTTGATTGACAAAGGTGCAATGAATAGCTCTGTTTCTTGTTCGCTGGTCCGAGGGGCAGCTCTGTCTGGCTAAAACAATGTGTCAGTAGGTTTTTATGGCATGCCGTTCATTAGGCCCATTTCCAAAGCTCTTGCTTTGACTATAGGCCCCTTCAGCCCATTCACGGTTGATTCGCCTTTTTTGTTAACGTCAAATTGGGTGGAGAATTTGATGGGATTGGATTTCTTAAAAAGATTACATGCGGCAATCTTTTGTTCTCCGGACGGCGTTTTACATGACTATTAGACCAAAGGTGGCCTGTGCAAAACAATGCTTCGCAAAAGATGCCCCCCTCCCCGCTGAGTTCAAAGATGTGCCACACACATTGTGGGCTAAAGGAGACACGGATGTGGGGTTACTCCAGATCCCACCGTTCTCTAGCCAGATCAAAGACAACGCTGTTTTGCCACGTATTTCCCAGTACAAGATATCACAGGCAGGAGAAAAGGCTTTATTGCAAATATTCCAGGACCTGATTGAGTCTGGTGTGGTTGAGGAGACAGTGGCAAATGTGTGTAATAGCCCTATTCTTCCTATTCTTAAAAAGGCACCTTTGGATTCTTCTGATGCTCATTGTTAGAACTGGGATTTTCTGGTTGGCTTAGGCTTACGCCAAAGCCAGGCAGAAACCACCATTCTAGTCAGGGCAAGGGAGTCACACGCCAAGATAACCCCTGCTCACCCCCTTGGTAGCTTGGCACGAGCAGACAGGCTTATCCCGGAGGCAATGTGTAAAGCATTTGCGCACGCACACAACAGCAACAACATCCTAGGCACACCACAAAAGGAACTCCACACAAGGTTATATAAAAATAACTTTTGTATTGTCAAAACACATCAGATAGTAATCACACAATATACATTGTGCCAACTGGCACGGGCAATATTCACAAGGGATTATTTACAGGACAGGGCCACATGGGCCACTGTCAGAATCAACACTTTTAGAACTAGAAATACTGTTAGAAATAGCACTTTGTAGATCATAGAATAATAATCACTTTAGCACACAACCAGTAATCACTGGTAACAGGTAAGTACCACCTACGCAACCCTAACCACCTTAGGAGAATATTGCTCAAGGAACCAGGACCTCACTAGCAACACCTGTACTAGGAGAAAAACAACCACCTAAGTATCACAATACCTGTAGGGGTATAAGCATGAACATACTACACATGATGCATCACAACATTCAGAGGTGTAGGGAAGGAAAACACATGATGCATAAACATACATTCAGCGGTGTAAGAACAAGGCACATGATGCATCAAAACACATTCAGAGGTGCAGGAAAACACAATTGCGCAAAAATCACATTACGCACAAATCACATACCAGCCCCTGGCCAACTGGCCATCCAACAAGGGGACTCAAAAGCCCTGTGTCCAGAATGTCAGGGCGCGCTGCCAATGCAGCACCAGTCAGGGGTGCGCCACCGGCGCAAACCTAAACGTTGCAGCTGCCCACTAATTTCTGGGCAGCTGAGAACAATCACAAGGCCTAAACGTTGCAGCTGGCACTAAGTGCTGCGCAGCTGTAGCAGGCCTCGCACCTCTGTGCCATCTCTGTCCCACACAGGGACTCTCTCTCCCTTGGCGCCTAAACGGTGCAGCTGCTCACTAATTGCTGGGCAGCTGGAGACAAAACTGCGACAGGGGCTCCCACTAGCCCCTAGAACAAATCTGCTCCCTCTGTTGGAGCCCCACAGGCTCTAGAACAACATGTGCAGTCAGAGAGCGCATTAGCGCTTTAAAATGAAATATGCCCCCAAAAACTAGAGCCTAAAATAAGGCCAGGGGATAGCCACACAGGCTCTTTGGACAATAATGCCCCGTGGTCGTGGGAGCCTCGAGGCCCTAAACATAAATGCCCCCAGGGAGCCTTGTGGGCTCTAGACAACGTTGGGGCGACCCACTGCCATCCGGGGCCGCCCTAAATGCACCACCACGCTGAACCCGTCCCCCGCACCAGCAGTAGCCCCTACGGAGCCCGCCCCAGCCTGTCTCACTCACCGGCTGCTCTGGCGGGGCTCCTCGCGGGCTCTCCGACGTGCGGCGGGGCAGCAGCTCCACACTGCCTCCTCTTCTCTCGGCGTGTAGGCGTCGGTCCAGACTTCACCGGACACCGTGGGCCTCCCTCGGCACAGGGGAGCCCCGCAACAGGCCGCAACACTCCTCCTCTCGTCGCTTCGGGGGCAGCCAGCCTCTCTGGTCTCCCTCTCCCTACGGTAGACCGGCAACCACGCCATGGCTTCCCCCAGGCTGGGGGAAGCGGAAGTGAGTCCCTCCCGGCCCCGCCCACAGTCAGGCGGGCGCGGGCCGGACTTCCTGTTTTGCCGCGGCGGCTCTCTTTGCGGGGCTGCACCGAGGGGTGGGCACCCTCGGTTCACGAAATAAAAGTAGAAACGGGGTGAGCACCCGTTAGATAATTAAATAAACGGGGTGCCACCCGTCCATAAAAATATGCCATAAGCATCAAAGGGACAGGAGCGCTTCCCTCCAAGGGAAAACGACAGCGCTCTGCCCAGGAGGGTAAAATAAAGCGCTCTCAAGGCGCTAGGGGCATAGGCAAGCCCCAAGGCACGATCCCTATCCCCAGCAGGGCCCCAGACATGACCCCCATAGCAAGGAGGGTCCCAGCACAAGCAGGACATCACAGGACAAGGTTTCCAGGGCCAGGAAGAAGGGTCCACAAAAAGTCCATCAGATATCCAGGGGCTGGGCAGGCCCCAGGGAGGCAAGCCTTCCCCTGGGCCCAAGCAGCAGCACGCCCCTGGCAGGATTCAAGTCAGAAACAAGAACATTTTGTAAGGGGTCACAACCCATTTGTATACAGTGAATTCCTTTGTCTAAAGGTGCAGGGTGGGGGAGAAACCAGTCGCAGCTGGTTTTGGAGTACTTTGTTTTCCCCAGCCACCCTTTCCATTCACCAGGCAGGCTAGGGTCATCAGTCGCACCACAGGGGGCGGAGCCAGCATTGTGTGGGGAAAGCCCAGCCCTATTCAGGACCCAGGTGCACCCCTCCCCTCACATCAGCATGCTAATCTCAACACTCACCACTGGGCAGACCCATCCAGACTCCTGGAGCCAAGCTCCAGCCAATCACGTGTCAGCACACTCACTACACACGCACACCCATGTCTAGAAGTGGCACTTCCACACAAGACACATTCATGCCACATACATCATTACGCAGCATTCAATCTCACGAGTTCGTACATACCAAACTCGACCCTGCACTCCCCACACATCAGGAACTACCATGGTCACACATATTCCCCATGCATTCCTATGGGAGGGCAGGTCACTCACCACACACATAGAGAGCTCACGCACTTTACACTGTACCACAGTGAAAAAGTGCACAGAGACCTAAAATCACCAACACCAGGTTACAGAAACAGGCTAGGCAAAAGCAAAAAGTTTCGGGGTGAAACCTGCCAAAAGGGCCAGGTCCAACACTCATTCTGATGTTTACCGCTTCGTATTTGACCTTAGAGAGGTTAACAATATAGTAGTTCCCCCGGTATCCTGTAGTTACAGACATTACCATGATCTTGACAATGATTCCCCCCTCAGCGAAATTATTTTCTTCTGTGATTGATTTGAAAAATGCTTTCTTCAGCATACCAATCCATACAGATAGCGGATATCTGTTTGGATTTGCAATAGCCGTCCGGAGCTTTAGATTCTGTCGTGCTCCACAAGGCTATACAGAACGCCATGGTATCTTTAATAAAGCTTTAAAAACACAATTAGATTCTTTGGAACTTCCCCCTGGTAATGTGCTATTGCCGTATGTTGACCACCTCCTTGAGGCTTCTGATACTGAAGATGGTTGTAAAGGTGCCACAGTTAAATTGCTGTTGCATTTAGCACATCATTCGCACAAAGTGTCCCTTTCAAAATTTCAATATTATCAACAGGAGGGCACCTATTTAGGTCACCTCCTGTTGAAGGAGGGTCGCCGACTAACACCTGAACGCATAGCTGTTATCACTAATATGCTTGTTCCTAAGACCCAACACGAGGTGCGTGCCTTTATTGGTTTAATCTCGTATTGTCGTCACTGGATTCCCAATTATTCCCTACCAACAAAACCCCTCCTTTTCCTGACCATCAAAGAAGTGCATTAATCCTTGTCTTGAACATCTGCATGCCAGCAAGATTTTGAGCAATTTAAGGTTGCGCTTTGCTCTGCTCCTGTTTATACTCCTGATTACCAGAAGCCTTTTGTTCTCTACATACACAAGGCAGATGGTTGCGAGCTCTCTGTTCTAACACAGGGTTTTGGTGGTAAGCAGAGACCCTGCGCCTTTTTCTCCGCTATTCTTGATAACATCCCCAGAGCCCTCCCAAGCTGCCTAAGAGCTGACGTGGCTGCGGCAGTTTCTATCAGACAACCAGCAGGGCTCATCCTTGACACTGATATTACAGTAATGGTACCTCATGCTGTAGACATGCTTTTGAATAAGACAAAGACAAAGCCCCTTACTAGTGCACATCTAACTGGATATGAACTGACCTTGTTTGCTCTGCACATTACCATCAAACAATGTGCTTCTCTGAACCCAGCCATGTTACCACCCCTCCCTTCGGAAAAAAGGACAATGATGTCCATGATTGTTTATTTCGGACTGAGGAAGAAACGAAGGGACGGGTAGACCTGACTGATGTTCCCTTACCTGACCCCCAAGGGGAACTATATGTCGATGGCTCTTGTTTCAAACTACCAGATGTGACTACCACTGCAGCGTACATAATAACAACATTACACATTGTAGTTGAGACATCCTGTGTCCCATGTCAATAGGCCCAAGATGCAGAGTCGGTTGCCCTCCTTAGGGCTTGTGAGTTGAGTGAGGGATTGACTGTCAATTTCTATCCCAACAGCCAATATGCGTTTGGGGTGGCCCATAACTTTGGGTGCCTCTGGGCAGAGAGCAGGTTGTTGACCTCTCATGGATGGCGAATACAGAATGGCCCATTGATACGTAGACTGTTGTCCGCATTGACACTTCCCGATAAGTTGACAATAATAAAATGTAGCGCCCACAAAGCAATACCAGATGACGTTGGGAGGGGAAATGAATTCGTTGATCAGACAGCTAAGGAGACAGCTAGATCGAAGATGAAAAAGATGTTTGTGGCAGGTCCTGCTGGGCGGGTCCCAAACAATGGAATGTTCAAAGACACATCAGAAAGTTTCTGGGGAATTCAGGGTGAGGTGACCCTAGATGAACTGGCAATATGGGAGGACAGACCAGGGCATTTGGATGGGGATGGGTGCTGGACTGACCTGGCCCGAAAACAAAGTTGGTTGCTGCCTAACGCGTATGTGCTCCCTGTTGTTACCATGGCCCACGGCCCAGCACACATTAGTGCCAAAGGCATATGTAAACTACTGGACCCAGTATGGCAGAATGATAATATCTCTAAGGTAGCCACGCCTCTAGTGAAACACTGCATTATTTGTATGAGACATAATCCTGGGAAAGGCACTCCAACACCCTCAGGTAACTTTGCACCGCCTTCCTTCCCTTTCGAGGTCCTCCAGATGTATTTCATCGAAATGGAACGAGTGAACAATTTGAAGTATGTGTTGGTCATGATTTGTGCATTCAGTAAATAGATTGAAGCTTACCCAACTAAAGAGAACATGGCTGTGGCGACGGCGAAGGCAATCCTAAAAGAGTTCTTCCTGCACTTCGGATTGCCATGTTTGAATTGGAGTGACAACGGAAGTCTATTCAACTCAAAGGTCATCAAATTAGTGTGTGAGAGTTTGCACCATAAACAGAAGTTCCATGCAGCTAACCCCCCCCGTCAGCTGGTCTCGTGGAGATATACAACGGTACCCTCAAACTGAAGTTAGCAAAGATACAAGAAAGTACAGGTTTGCGGTGGCCATATGCTCTACCTTTGGCTTTGTTATCTACCAGAGCAACAGCGCATTCTAGAACAGGGTTGGCCCCATACGAGGTGGTCTTTGGTCACCCTGCTAATGACTGGGGTGTTCCAAGACCCAAGCGCTTCTCTGAGATAGAGTACCCCCCGCTTGTGGATTATCTGTATGAGTTAATTTAAGATCTTTGTTCTATCCACCAACAGATTCAAGACACGCTGCAGCCAGTACCAGAGGGGACCGGGCATCAGTTATAGCCTGGAGATTATGTTTTGGTGAAACACTTCTAGAGAAAGAGCTGCGTGGAACCTCATTGGAGAGGACCACTGCTTGTCCTCCTTGCCACCTGCACTGCGGTGAAGCTTGCTGTCTGGAACCACTGGGTGCATGGGATGCACATCAAGAAGGTTCCTCTCTCACTTTCATATGACCAGTGGGTCCTCAATGGCATTGCTGGCCAGGAGAGGGAGCAGGTGCCTCATTTCGTTCTCTTCTCCGATGTTCAATTGAGGTAGGTGCAGACGGACGAAGAAAGTCAAGCTGTCTTGCTTGAGGTGGTTCCCCCAGAGATAAGGGCCCCCCTGATACTCCCGTTTCTGATTCATGAAAATCTGAGTCTCAACGTCCACCTGACCCAGAGTTTCACCCCCATTTTGTTGATGAGACAGTGCCTGGAGTCACCAGGTACAATCTACGCTCCTGGCGGAAAGTCAGGACATCAGAGGGACAGTCTAGGAGTTAGGGAAGGACTTGAGACCAGGTTGTAGGTACTCTGTCTAAGGTACCAGTGATAAGAATAGGAAAAGAGATTGGTGCGCTGGCCTGGACAGTGGACAGGATTAGTTGAGGGTGTCTTCCCAGGAGGGGGGTACCCTATCCTGAAAGAAGAGTTTTTGTTTTTCAGCAAGGGCTGCGATCGTGCAGCTCCTCAGAGGGAATTCTTCATAGCACCATCGTTGATGAACAATAGGAGTCTACCAGTGAGGTTCTAAAGCACACTGGGTAACTTGTGCCCCTCTGGTTCTGCTGTTGTATTGGTGGCTCCCGTTCATTATTTCTTTTTTCCTCTGATAAATATAAGTTGCTCCTGAGATTTTATAAATGTATCCATTTGGTTGTGCTGTTATGGAAGAAGAACAGCCTCTAGCGCCCCACCACTAGTGCAGAGTAGTCCTGGTTGGCCTAGCTGGTTCACTAGGAGTAAGATAGTAGTAGTGATCTTCTTTCTCATACTCTTGATCACAATGTTCGGTGTTGTGTGGTATTTAGAAGAACACCATCCAGCGCACGCTCTGATAGAGACTACCCTGGTTCTACCTAAGCATCTGTTTGGTACATTGGCTCGGCACAAGCAGAGACATAGACAGTCGTATGTTGACAAAGCGTTTGTGCAAGTGCTTCATCAGGTACACAACACGACCAAAGCCACAAATTGCTGGGTGTGTGGGTTACTCCCCTCTGTCATGCACAAGAATGATTTACTGGTGTCTTTACCCATTCCGTACCTAGGTAGCTGTGAGACATGGTTCCAGATGCTTTCTATGATGTACATTCATTATCATGCTGACGCTATCGATCTGACGGAGTCTGCTTATCAAGCATCATTAGAGTATGTAGTGGTACACCAAGGTTATACTCCCGGGATAGGAGGAAAGGAGGGTACTTTACACTCAGATGCTTGCATGAACGTATTCGAGACTAATCCAAATTCACATGGCTGCAAGATGAAATGCTGGAATTCCAGGGATTCAATGTTACTGAATACCGACATCCGGTTGTCACAAACAGTGACAACCGGATGTCGGTCCGATTGGCTGAAACATGTAGATACACACATACATTCACTGAAAATAGTGTGATTGAGGAATTTGGATAAACACTTGCCTCAGCATGGTTAGAGTAGTTTACTCCTGCTCTGAATGTACAAGTGCAAAGTGGAGGGGTTATCTTGTTTCAACCCAATGGGAAAATGACATTTCAGTGTGTGCCATTACATAGGCCTGTGTCAGGGAATGCTGCCTTCCTTGGCCAGAAGGCCTACACAAATAATGGGCCTCATAGTAGATGGGCTGCAGCTGCCTATGACAGGGGTGAGACAAAAAGCATGTGGGATTGGCAGAATGATGTTTCTTGAACATCAGTAGTGTACCTGACCATGTGCCGCTGGTTCACTGCAGTGAGGCCTAATAGCTTGCTTTCCTGCTCCAAAGGGCTGTTGCTGTGTGTCACACTCACCAGCATCATGTCTACCAAAATAAGTGTGCATGTTAACACCATGTGCAGAACACATGTCCGAGCAAGACATGCACAACATAAATCTTGCAATGTGGAAACTGTGCACATACTGAGAGTGTATGTGATGCAAGAGTGTGTTCTGACACCTTCTGGCATTCAAGCACAGGCTAAAGGGAGTGTAGATCCAAACATTGTGTGATGATTGAGCGTGTGTGCTGCACGTCATGATGTTTGTTTAAGTTAGACACATGTGGATCACAGTACAGTTTCCTAAATGTCCTGTGATTGTAAACAGAGGGGCATAGAATGTTCATAGTCATACATTGCAGCACAGATAGTCTCCCTACTTCATGACTCTGTGTGAACGGGCATTGCAAGTAATGTGCAGTACCTAACTAAATGCAAAACAATCATGCCTTTTTTCAGGTGCTAATGCTGTTTTGATTTCCTAGTGTCTATGCAGGCACATTTGCACTAGGGTGTAGGGATGCTCTATCACATGTAGGAATGTATGTATGCATGAAGGGGCGTCTTCCTACTAACAAAAATATCCTGTAATCCGATTTCCACCATCTATCTGTGCTGCAGAATGTAGCACACATCGAAAAATGGAGTGAGGAGATTTGTAGGTCCAAGTCCTTGTAATGTCACTCATGGGAATAAAATGTTTAATGGTTCATTTCCCAGTTTACCGTATTTGGTATATTTGGGAATGCACATATAAACATCTCCACATTGTGTGGAGGAGTGTGGCTCAATGGTTAGAGCGGCAGACCCTGATGCAGAGTTCTGGCCAGGGACCAGGGTTCGATTCCCGCCTCGGCGGGGTCTCGGGCTCAATTTCCTCGAACCTGTTAATTCTCGCCTCGGTGCCTATTCTAATCACGGGATCCACGCTGCAACTCTGGGCAATAGCTTGCTTAGCCTCCACACCGGCCCCAACAGCGCTAAGGATGCCTGGCTTCACCCTGGGGGTGCCCAGAAGTGGACACTTCACAGGTAAAGCCAGGAGGGGTTCCACAGCGGTATGAGTATCAGCGCCAGGAAGTCGAATAGGCGACACCGCAAGGTGACCGTCTGGTGACAGTGCGCTCTATAAGTACCATGACATTTACATTTACAAACATCAGGTGTGCATCGGTCCCCCATGCAGGTGTCAAAGAGCCCCTCTCTGGTGCAGAGAGAGAGAGTCAATACAGTGATTTGCAATACACTGTGTCACTCATGAATAATGACACTTCTCATGGCTTCACAAGTTGGCCTTGCTTGACTTAAACAATATGTAAACAGATATCCATAGCACATCTACCATGGTGCATTGTGCTAGCCCAACACATATTGGTTCAGACATATAACCCTGAGCGGAAACGTGTCTTTACCACCATATCACATGGCATATCCTGCCTAGCTTTGCATGCAAATAAATATCTGCCTAACTATCACATGTGTCATAATGAAAATACAACGTATGCTTTTGAAATATACAGTAAATAAGCAATCTAGGTGGCATATCCACTGTAGTATGGGTGAGCTCACCTGTCTCTGGGCTTCTCTAAGTGTGTGTTGCATCTGTAACACATCTCATGCCAGGATTCCTGACAAATTGAATGAATAAATATATTGGTCAGAAAAGGTATAACAACAGCGAGGCACATAGGCCCCAGGATCATTCTTCCCCTGAACATATGACTTTTGGTGACATTCAGGTGTGAATCCTGGTAACCACTCTGATACCTTAAGTGTGATCAGATTGCTCCTGATTCCAGCCTTACTGTGCTACCATGTTGTCTGTTTTTCCCCAGGCTGGGTGGAGAGTAATGCACATGCACTTTTTTAACCTAGACTCACTAGCCGGGCCACAGTCAAAAAAGGACAGGGCATGAACCAGTTACATTCAGACAGATTCAACACCTGGATACCACCCACTGTCACACAGACCTGTCAAGTGGTGCCAACTCATTCGACAGCTGTGCCAAGTACCATCAAACACTGGACGTAGTAACACATACATTACATAACTGCAGTATCACCGCAGTTACCTAGGTTTCACCAAAGCTAGTTAAAACCACAAGTGGAAGATTATTTAGTAAATGTCTCTAAACATGACAATAATTAAGTTGTTCACAACACAATAAATTGCCACTCAATATGTAACGGTTCAGTAGGTATAATGTTACACATAATCACACTATGACCAATGAAATGTCACACTTAACCAAACTTTAAAATTGTCTGCTATAACCAATGGAAGTGTGCCCAAGCTGTGATTTCCTAATTTTCACGGTCCACTAAATTAGATCCCACACATTAGCCATTAGCATGGGCCAGACACCAAGCAATGCCTCCTTTGCGCGGCACATTGCATTTGTTGCTCCGGTCGTAGGCCACGCATCGAGGGCAGCTCATGCATAAAACTGCATAAGTGCCAATACACTCTGCGTTCATCACACAGTACCAATTTCATTACAGATGCGTCTAAAAAAACAATTCATTTGTCGAAAACAGGCGGGACACACCCACGAATCAATGCAATGGGTGTAGGAGGCTGCATACCAGGAAGTGTGAAGATATTTACACTTTCTCTTACTCTTTGTTAGTCTGTGCTGGGTCCTGGATATGTTTGGAGAGCGAATGTGAGATTGTTGGTTGTTTGGTCTTATGAGTGTGTGCTCTATCGCTATATTGTGTCTTTGTCTAACCTTTTTGTCCTGTTGTAAATTTTTGTGTCAAGTTATTGTTACTGTATGTTAGGTGTTTGTCATTTTGGGGTATTTTCTTGTACGGGTAGTTATAGTTGGAAAAGGGGTTACATTTTTTTCTATAGGAGCTGTTGGAGAGATAGGGACATATTGGAGAGGGGCAAAAACTTCAGTGAGCCGGTGTTGGGAGGACTGATTTGGCTCATTGTCCACTACCTGGCTCAGATGGTGGCAGCTGGCGGTAGGGCGAGCCAGGGCTACCCTGAAAAGGACAAAAAAGATCAGTGCGAGTGTGTGCACTGGCATCACCAGAACACCTTTCAGGTCAATCAGACCTGGGTCCAGATGAGGCTTGGGTGGGCTGTTTGTGGTGGCACAGGAAGCCAATCTAATTGACCTTCTTGGCCTGGAGAATGGTGGACCCATAAGTATGTATTTTTGTTCCTTCTGATTTTTGTGATGTAGCTATATCAGTTATGCCAAATATAACCATGGTCTGTACATAATTGTTCTAGTTCTTTTTACTTATTGCAACGTGCAAGATGTTTATCACATTGTATTGATATCAGAAACTGGAGGAAAGTAAAGGAACTTTGTGTACCTCACAGTGCGTACCTTAAGCAAGCACAGTGTGAATTGTTCCAGTCCCATATCCTGGTACAAGAGCCTGTTCAATGGTTTCTGGGTGCCAGTTCTAAATGTAAATGCATGGAATCATGAGCTTTTCCATATGTGACTTACATGAATGTGCAAGGGATGCTTCAAAATTGCCAGCAGACCCAATGTTGAAGGCAAAGTAGCCAATCAATATCCAAATTCCATATATGTATAATCTTCTATGTGTGCAGCATTGTGCTACACATGTATGCAGATTAATATGCTCACGAATATCAAAATGTGCAGAACTGTGTTTTTTTCAGGGCAAAGCCAAAATATTATACCTGTGGAAAATGAATGCATCTTAGCACACAGTTGGAAGGTACAAATAATTCACCTGGTCAACACACTGTCCACCAGTACCAGTAAACCCTTATATGTCTTCAATAATGTTACCTGCTGTGTATGCTTATTCTATTCTAGCATTACATCACTTAGTCATTCTGAGGGTAAATGTTGTCACCTTGTCTCATGGTACAATGGAGTCTGACATGATGCTAGTCAGCATAACTGAATACATCATATGCCTGAAGCATGTTTCAGGCATGTGAGGATGGATACATCTGGACTACATCATCAAGCCAGCTCAGGCCTCTACGCGAACCAGCTGTGTATAAAATCTGATCATATTCAGATAAGCGTGTCTAAGCTGTGGTGTAAATCTGAAATACTGGGATAACATACTTTGTCCGATTGAAATGTAAGCATATGTTAAAGCACTGTTTACAATGCAATGCTTCAAGTCATGGATTGTAGGTGGATATCGACCATTCACCCGGGGAAAGGTGGATTCTTTCCAGGACCCCAATGCAACGGGTAAGTGTTATAAGTCCAGGTATGTATTATTGTTAGGTCTGTGTGTTTTTAAGTGAAATGTAACATTTTGATGTGTTGTAGGAGGTAATGATCATCTACTATCATTTTGCTGTCAGTGTGTAAAACACAACAGAACATGCCCACAGGTTCATTTGGAATGAACAAGGAAGAATTCTATTGTGAATGTAGGGTGTATGTAAGCAGGCCCACAGGAAAGTAAACATCTTAACATTTGTGTTAATGTTTGCACATCTACAGTTATGTGACTTTGGGCACAGTAACCATCACCCGGTGCAGAATCTGCATGTGTTCAACAGAAAAACATTAGCAAATGGCACTTAGCTGGACCCCTTTTTCTCAGATCACATCTCAGGAAATACGCCCCTTCCAGAAATTTAAGATCAGCACAGTCTCACCTATTGGTAGTTCCAAGGTACAGTCAGTTGCGCTGGAAGGGGGGGAGTTTTGTCGTCGGCACGGCCAAGATATGGAACTCCCTTCCCTTACAGATTAAAAACAGCAACTCCTTGATGATGGTCAGAAGTCAGCTGAAAACGGGCTGTTTAAAAACTAATTAGGCATTCAAAGTGGGATTTAGTTGGTACTCTAGTCTTCCAGACTATTTCAGCGCCAAGACACCCTCGGGCATACGCTGCGCTTTATAAAATGTAAAATCAAATCAAATCAAATCATATGTAGTAACACACTGAAATGTGTGTTGCTAAGCATACCTGGGCAGGGTTCTGTTGCATATGTCCAAAATTGTGTATTACACACATGCAGATGAGGTGCAATTTTATAACCCAGATACTGTTAGCAAGGTTATACAGGTAGTTATGAAGGTACCAGAGTCACCCAGTGTGTGATTATGCCACATATGTCCAACATGCAGCATACTTAGCTCAGATATGCTGCATACCTTTGATCTCCCCATCTAAAAAATATCTGTTTGACTGACCATAACATTGGCCAAGTATACCTGCGTGTTACACCTAATTAGTTTGTAAACAACATACCTGTCCCTGTAGCAGTATACCAGACAAAATGCAGATTTATGAAAAGCTGTATGTCAGTGTCAGCAGGGCAGACATCACAATCTATCCTATTTTGCATATGATGTTTGCAGCATTGGTTTTTGAGATTGACAACATTCTTCATAATATATGTAATTGATTCATGACAGACAAATAATGACATGGCTTCATGTGTATCTGTTCAAGTGTTTGTATATCATCATGTGGATATCTAGATCTGCAAATTATTGGCCTACCATGATGTAAGGCTGTCGTAATCCAGCATCAGAGGTTCTTGAGCCTCCCTCAGAGTCATGGTGCAATGGTACCTGCATTATATGCTGCAAAGTACTTGATCAGATTTGGGCTCCAGCATGCATATACACATTTTTGAGAAGCATTCTCTAATTCGTAATATGTGCAGCAGAATGGATGCTTGGAATGATCTGTGAACAGAATGTTTCTTACTTCAGACTATTTTTGGCTACAAGTTTGAGGCAGAAGCCACATGTCACAATTTTGTATATTTACCTGAGGGTACATAATTGTATTGCTCCCCAGTCATGTTTTGCAGGAGATAAATGACAACCCCCATGTATGTATTGGCTACCTGACACTGAGTAAGTGAAGACAACTATTTCTGCTGCCTTGTGTGACTCCAGATGGAGCATGCAACTTATTTTCACACTACCTGGACTGTATCACCTTAACCACTTTCACATTTGTTGATGAAAAATTGTCAGCCCACTCGTATGATGCACTCTCTGAACCCAATTTACAAATTCTGGACCATGTGCACAATTTGAAATTAAAACATCATCTTGGACGTGAATCATTTGTCGATGTGATATGTTTGAAATGTCATTTAGACCATATTTAAATAATGTGCCCCTACACAGATGGCACCAGACTCTTTGTTCCTTACTCAAGTAGGGGATGTTCATATATTGACAGTACATTGTGCATATATCAATCTCTGTTTCTGGAGCTGGTATGGTCAGGCACATATGAACGTGCTACAATGTCAGCCCATTTTCACACACATCATGTACATGTACAGCTTGTGCTAAAAAAGTTTTTCCATCACCACCCTTGATAACATGACAGCAGAAGATGCCAGGACATTTAAAATGCAGAGGGACTGATACCATCACATTAGGCATGTTGTTAAGGCCTGTGGGAAAATGGAAACATTGTTCAAGCTTGAAAAGGCAGCATGGTCCTGGAATATCCCTCCAACCACCAGAGCCTCAGCACCAAAATTCACCTCCAAAATCCCAACCCCAGTGGGAGAAAGCCAGTAAAAGGCACCCAAAGCCCAGGAACGAGATGGTACACCTGCAGCCACCCAGACCACAACAACATGGGTCAGGAAACATATTGGCTTCTTGTTTAAGTATTTCATATTGTGTCAACTGAAGAAGATTACTGTGAGGCTGGATGATATGTGAAGGGACCTGGCCAGCCTGCATACACGTCTTGATACAATGGAGGAGGCTCTGGTGCAAATCGTACCACCTTTTATTCCAAAAGATTGTGGGTTTGCCCTATGAGCTGCACATCTATTCACAATGATTTTTTAACTGTATCATTAAATAAAAGCATTTTCATTAGAGTGCTCCCACGGTGGCACAATACCCACCCACCAGGGTATGCTTCCACTAGGACTGAAACAGCCTAGATCAATATTTCAACCACAATACACCGAAGCACACCAAATAGTTGTAACTAGTGTCTAAAAGCACAAAAAGAATCGATAAATGAATAAAGTTTATTCCACACTGTCTGGTTCAATTCGCCATAGATCAATGTCCTTTTTGTAGAAGTCCACAAAGAGTCTTGAATCAGGTCCTTTTGTTTGTTTTATTTCATTTCTTTAAACACGGAAAACAGCAGCAGCCGACATACGTTTCGCCCACCTGGGCTTTCTCAAGGCTTGGATATGAAGGTTGAATTTATTTCCGTAATATGAAACGCATTGTATTGATTTACTACCCTCAGTGCTGATACTTCCAGAATGGTAGTATTAGGTGCAATATCAGTGAGACTGGCACTGGTATTTACTTCTTGAACGATGTATACATCACCTCTCAGGAATATGCTTGGCGATGTCACTTTACTCTGTGCTTGGGACCTTGATAAGTCCTCTCTCCATCTCTTTGTGTTCTCCGCTTCTCTTGACCGGCGTAAACACCAGTGTGGTGCATCGATATAGCTAGGTTTTTTCATACGAAAATTCAAGCTATTTATGACATGTTTCACCATTCTTCAGCTACTAGTATTTCTGTTTTCAATGATGACCTTGCGCCATTTATTCATAGGATTCTTGAGGAATTTCACTTCTTGACCGCAGATAAGCTCACAGAGATCCTATATGAAGTTAAATCAGGATCCCTTATTGATCGGCTCCCCCTCGAATGCTAGAGAGAGTTGTAAATTCAATACGCCCTTCTCTGCTTGAATTAATAAATTTTTGTTTTACTACTGGTGGTAGTCCACTGGCATGTAAGCAGGGCATGGTCAAAGTACTACTAAAAAAGCTGAATCTGGACCCCTTGACGTTGGGCAATTATCGTCCTATTTCTCTTCTTCCAGGGATTGGTAAGATACTGGAAAAATATGGTAACAAGACCTTGTCAGAATTCCTGGAAAGTCACGAAGTATTGCCCTCCACTCAGACTAGATTTTGAACCCTTCATGGTACAGAGGGTCTTACTGGCAGTGGTTAAAGAACCTAAGAGATTGCTTGATCTAGAAGACACAGTGGCCATTATCCTACTTGATTTAGGCGCAGCATTTGATACAGTAAACCATAACATACTTGTAAAAAGACTTATGAAGGTTGGAATTACTGGAAGAGCTCTATCTTGGCTACAGTCTTTTCTTGAAGATGAGACATTTCAGGTTTATGAGGAAGGTTACATGTCCAACATCTTCTGTCTAAAATGTGGAGTACCTCAAGGCTCATCCTTGAGCCTGACTTTGTTTAATATATATGAGGGCCCTTGCAGACATTGTCTCATTCTTTGGGTTCTCAATAATTACTTATGCTGACGATACACAACTAGTTTTTTCCGTGACTCAAAATCAAGACTCCCCTTCTCTCTCTTTCAGCCCATGTCTTGAAGTGGTAGCTAAGTGTATGGAACACTCCTGCCTCAAGCTTAATGGGGACAAATCTGAGTTTATGTTCCTTGGCAACAATTCAATTTCAGGTCGGAGACTGGACTGGCCAAGTTGCTTCGGTGTTCCTCCTCCCTCTAAAACCATCATTGATAGCTTTGGCATGTGGCTGGATAATTCCCTTAAACTTGACTATAGTCAGTGAAGCTTGCATCCATTTGCAAGGGCTTGCTTAAAATGCTTCGGAAGATTCTTCCCCTTCTTCCTTTTTCTGCGAAAATGCTGATAGCCCAGGCTCTCATTTTCTCTCATATTATGGAAATTCTCTTTACCTAGGAGCTCCAAAGCCCACAACAAGGAAACATCAGGTAGTACAGAACTGTGTTGTGTGATTGCTTTTTAATGTACTTAGCAACCAATCTGCCCAACAAACGCTGATTTCTCTTCACTCGCTCCCTGTGACTGAGAGGATTATGTTCAAATCTCAGTGTATTGCCCATAAAGCATTGTGGGGCAAAGGACCCCAGATTTCCAGTACTTTGCTCTCATTCTATCGCTACCAAAAAACCCTGCGCTCCTCTAATTCGTACCTAGCCAAAGTACCCTCAGTTAGAAAAGAAAGCTCTGGAGGCCGCTCTTTCTCATATAATGTGGCAAGGTTATGGAACACTCTTCCCCTCCCACTGCACTCAGCAAACTAACTATTTCCTTTTCAGAAAATGCTTAAAACCTGGCTTTTCCAGAATATTTTTTATTAATAGAGGCTCTAAATAACCTTCTTGATGTTTCTGTGCAGCACGATCAGTGCTGGGATGCCTACGGGTAGTTATGCACTCAAAATAAATATAAGTATTTCATATTAGGAATGATAATGATTCACAACAAGAGCAGGTGATAGTGACTTTAGCGCTATATCCTTGAGATGCAAAGAATTGGGTTTTTAAATAAGCATCCAACATGGTCTAGTTAGTCCTATCTGCAACAGACATACACTACGCTGGGTCATAGGAGTGCATTTATTTACAGGTGTATGCAAAGGCATGCACATATATGCAGTTTTTGGGCACCAACATTGTTGTAGACCAAAGGATGTCCAGACAGAGGCCGTATGGAATACATGTCATGTGATATGTAGAGATAGGGAGAATTTCAGTGAGGAGGTCCAAATTGCCATTAATGAAGGTAGGTACAAAAGGGGGTGGTGATGGACGGAGCATCCGAACCAATCAAACACTCACACCCAGTCTAAAGATCTGGGTTTGATCCATCACCGTTCTTTAGCCCACTCTGCCACCCCAGTTCAGACATGGCTATATGCAAATCAGTCTGACCCTGTGCCTCATGGGAACAGTCCAGCCCGAACTGCCAAGCCATGCCTTCCCTGGACCGGAAACCAGCTTGGTAGACATCATCAACAGCAAAAACAACAGGTGATGGACAGAATGCAGAACATTGTCATACATTCACCCCAGTACAGAGATCTGGGCCTAAATCCATCGTTTTTTTTGCACTCTACACCACCCCAGGTCAGACATGGCCATATGCAAATGAGCCTTGACCCTGTGCCTCATGGGAACAGTCCAGCCCGAACCGCTAAGCCATGTCTTTCCTGGACCGAAATCAAGCATCCAAGGGCTGGTTTCTGGCTATCAGCCTTCATCAGCCTGGATAGCTTGACTCCAGGGGATGTGGAGAGCATGGGACTCACGTCTGAGCATACCCATCCCACTCGGGGCGACAAAGGCAAAAACAACAGGTGATGGACAGAATGCAGAACATTGTCATACATTCACCCCAGTACAGAGATCTGGGCCTAAATCCATCGTTTTTTTGCACTCCACACCACCCCAGGTCAGACGTGGCCATATGCAAATCAGCCTTGACCCTGTGCCTCATGGGAACAGTCCAGCCCGAACCGCCAAGCCATGTCTTTCCTGGACCGGAGTCAAGCATCCAAGGGCCGGTTTCTGGCTATCAGCCTTCATCAGCCTGGATAGCTTGACTCCAGTGGTGTGGAGAGCATGGGACTCACGTCTGAGCATACCCATCCCACTCGGGGCGACAAAGGCAAAAACAACAGGTGATGGACAGAATGCAGAACATTGTCATACATTCACCCCAGTACAGAGATCTGGGCCTAAATCCATCGTTTTTTTGCACTCCACACCACCCCATGTCAGACATGGCCATATGCAAATCAGCCTTGACCCTGTGCCTCATGGGAACAGTCCAGCTCAACAGTCAACAAATGGGTTATATAAACAGGTGAGCATACAAAATGGGGACAGTATCCGGTGACAAAGGAGTTGGAGTGATGATAAACCCAGGTCCACTGAGAAACTGGCCAAGAAGCACGGACAAATGTTACTGACCAGTTTGCCGCCGAAAATTGGCAAAGTCCACTTCTTTCTTCTCTGATGGGTGTTGTGCCTTCCCTGAGGATGAGGGTGTCTGTGTGGGAGGCATCCGAGGCACATACACATCAGGGGCAGAAGATATGGCTCCCCTGTCCCTGTCAACATTTGTCTGTGTCAGCAAGGAAAGCAGCTCAGCCCTGACAAGTGCCTGATGACATGTCAACAAGGAAACAACATCGCTGTGGAAGGCACTCAAAGTTTCTATATAGGATTCCTGCTTGCACTCAATAGTTTGCTAAATGGTGCAGGTGGTTACCAGCTAGCTGGCACCTCACTGGTGTCACATTGGCAGGGCTGTTGTTGTTGCCTCATGACACCAGCAATGTTAGCCAGCAACTGTTCCATTCTATGGAGCAAAGGGTAGATGCGTTTGATTGCCTTAGAAGTGTCCTTACTGGGACTGAAGCTCCTATGGGTGCTTTCAAGGGTATGCACCATCATCCCCCTCCGTGCCCGCACCGAATATAATAGCTGCCCCTGGACTACTATCGCTCGCCATTAAAGGCTACTTGGAGGTCCTCGGAGTTTACATCTGGGCTTGGACTGGTGAGTGGGTCCTCTGGAAACCCAGCAACGCTGTCATCTCTTGCCATGACCAGAGAAGGTATTCCAGTGGAGTCCACGAGTTACTGGAATGTGCCATCATCCTTGGGGGGCAGGTTGTCATTGCCAACAGGTTGCTCATCCAGGACAGGCTGCTGGTCAGGAAGTTTTGTTTTTCCATCTGTAATGAAATTCAAATAGGTTAATGGCGATCTATGATAGATGTTGACATGAGTAACTTGGCTGACAAACCGACTTTATTTTTATTCACTTTCGATTAAACATTGATGTGTAGGGCATATGGTAATCAAAGGAAATGAGGCCAAGTTGAAGTGTAGTTGCCTTTCAGGTGTCAATATCTTTACATTGTTCACATAAACACTGTGTGACAAGGGTGCTTTTTCATATCATCCCACATATTGCAAAGTATCTACACAGCTTTCTGGCCTGCACTGCCTGGGAGGGTTAGTTGTAGTAAAGGCCACATCTGCCTCATTGATTAGCTTTATTTTTCATGATGACTACACTGATTTGACATTTACTTCTCGACAGCAGTACTGTGCACAATGCACCAAGTCACAAAGATGCCTGCATTCCCTCTAGCCACTACTCAGCCTACAGCTCTTGGGAAAGTGATGTAGGTTTGGTCATGTATTTGATTTGTTCCTGCACTCTGCCTTTTACACAGTACACCACGCTAGTCAGCATTGTTTGATGTCTTGCATGCACTTTGTACATTAATGTGGCCAAAGCTCATATTTGACACTTATCCACACAGTTCCATGTAGCTGGCACCTTTGATATACTGTAGGAATGTGTAGGGGCACGGACATACCATGTTTTACTTATTTGTGTGTAATTATGTGGTTTCATAATACACACAGTCATCTCCATAGTTCAGAACAGTAGGCACTGTGTACCATCTCTGAGGGGGATAGGCCCAGTCATGCTTGGAAAATTGCAACCACTGATGCTCACCATAATTTGTCATTGCCAGAGTTGGTTATTTGCAGAGTATCACACATTTCTCAACTCACACAAACTCACTTGTACCTATACATGACTCCTCTGGCAATCCTCATTTAGACCCAGGGTTGTCACCCACTGATAGCACCCAGATCACACATTGACTCTCATGTGACACCATCAATATAAGTTACCATATGCAATTGACTGAGATGCCTACCTGTATATGAGAGCTATGGCTCAAGCTCTACTCCACATGCTAGTAGTAATCATATTCTGCGACCTGGCTGGCCACAAAACTAGGTCTATATACCTCACCCTCCAACCATCCCCAAAAATTCCCATCATCCCGGACACCTAGCTCATCCTGTCAGTTCACTATTTCATGTTTGACATCCTCCTGCATTGATATATGTGGTATAGTCAGACATTTCTTTTTAGGGATACCTCCTGACACCTTCTACATATTCATCGTGGTCCACAATACAGGATGTAGAACACCAATGCCTTCTTCTACGGCATCCCGTCACAGCTGTGACACAAGCGTGACACTATCAGATACAGCAATAAGTGGCTATCACTCAGGCCATATAGCAGTACACATCACAACTCACCTCCTTGCTTTGCGATGGCTCCCCATTCAGACACACTGCCAGTTCCATATGCTTAACCACACCTACATTGCGCTACACTACGAGGGGTCCACCAGCCTTACACACCAGCTATGCTGCCAATAAACACTTATGGTTATAACATGAACATAACTTGCATTCACCCCACCCCAGTATACATTTGTACATGACAGGAGGTAGGGAGGTCTCCATCATGGTGGGTAACACCTGTGTGCTCTCACCCGGCATATTGGGACAGCTGCATGCAAAGTTGATGATACTTCTCATACTCCACACCTGAAACTGTACTCAGATGCAGTGGTGGCTAGCCGAGGGAGTGCTGTGGGGTAGTGAGGCGGGGGAGGGGCAGGGTGGGGGAGTAGTGGAGTCCGACATACGACGGACGGGAATAAGGTAAGTAATTAAATAAATAAATAAAACAATTTACCTTGCATGTGCTACAGTGCCGAATTGGTGATGTAGCGCATGCCAGGATAATTATTTTATTTATTTCATTACCTACCTTACTCCTGTTCATCGTAAGTCAGACTCCACTACAACCCCACTCTGTCCCTCCCCCGCCCCACCCCACTGCCCCGCAGCATTCCTTTGGCGAGCCGCCACTGCTCCAACAAGGAGTTAATCCTCTGGCAACCCCATTCCACTCCATTGCTTTGCTGTCTAGATTTGTCTGCATGGGCCCAAGTTAGACACACTGGGCTCATGGTGCAAGGAGACCTGCATTGTCATAGTCAGGTTAGGCTGGGATCAAGAGTCCATGGATGATGTTCTGCTCCAGTCCAGGTGTTTTGCTTTGTATTGTGGCACAGTCACTCATACATTACACTACAAGTCCCTGTATACAAAGGTGAACCTGGATAGGGGCTGCACATCACACATGGACTGGACAATATTGAAGGAGCTAGACTGGACTGTACAACATGTAAGTGGGCAGTTTGACTTACATTTATGTGATGTAAGAATTAACATGCAAGAGATTCTTGCCATTTCCTTTGCACACAGCACAGTGCAGGTTGCTTCGCTGCACAGCATGTAACTTTTCACCATATTAACCCTTGTTGCCATATACCCTGTCGGTCTTTCTGACCCTCAAAGCCAGAACTGTCCTGTCCTTCCACTTCTGCCGCCAACTTTGCTGAGATGATTGTCGCCACCTTCTGGTCCTCAGGTCCTCCTCAATATCTTTACATTGTTCACATGAACACTGTGTGACAAGGGTGCACTGCTACCTTCAGGTTCTTGGCCAGTTTCCCCATGGTCCTGCGCTTATTTTCATGCCAGTGCTTCTTGCACTCTAGCACTATCTTTTAGTTTTCTCTACACTGTTTATCTTCTCCACTATGGACTGCCAAATAGCTTCTTCCTTCCCCAATAGCAAATTTGAGGTAATAAAGATAACATGTTTATTTTTGGTCACCTATGTAATTAAAGTTTGGTTCTCCTCAATGAAATTACTCTTCCTCTTCCCCTGGGGGTCTGTCTAGACATCCTGGCTGGGGCTGGGGTTGTTGCCCTGACTGCTGCTGCCTGCTGTCTGATCCATATCTCCTATTTGATGTATAGAAAACATATTGTTTGTCAATGCATCGCATTTTGGGTGATTTTTGACGCATGACACACTCCAGTGTGATGCAAAGATGATTTGCGGCATGTGAACAATGCTTTACGGCCCGCAAAGCATCTTAGCATGAGTTTGGCTACAAATGCATCACTTTTCTCTGCACCTTCCATCGCATGATTGTGTCAGTATTTTGAACGTACCTTGGAATCTTATGACATGGTTGAACCATACCATAAATATGGTCCATCCATGGCGTTTGAAGCTGTTGTACTGCAGCACAACTTTTTCTGACACATCGTTACCATGCCTTAGTGATGCATCAGTTCTCATAAATGTACCCCTAAGTTTATACAGCATTACAGCCTCAACAGATGAATGGCAGCCCATGTTATTTGTGACACCTGTGACACGTTCAGATTTTTTTAAGGAACATTTTGTTTCCTCGTTGCATTTTTATTTTCTAATTTATCACTGCAAAAAAACATACATGCTGGAAAACAACAGCATGCCAGGCCAGGCATTAACTCAGCACGGTACCGCAAACCATTTGTCTGCACCGCGCTGTGTTATTTCATAAGCAAAGGGAAGCATCATATCTACAATGATATGACGGATTCCTTTGCTCTCCTCTGCACTGGGGCACAATTAGCTGCCATGCACCAACACAAGCACCCTTGCACCATGGTGCAAGAGTGCCTGCGTCACAGGGATGATTGTTTTTGTGCAGAATGAGGCAGGCATAGAAAGAGGACAAAAACGAGGAGAAATGAAAACATTTCTCCTCCTTGCACCTCCCTACGCCTTCCCTGGGGAGGCATAGCTTTCTGACACATTTTCAGGTTTACGATTTCTCGTAAATCTGGAAATGCAGCAGAAGCCATGGGTATTACATGGGAATCCCCACAGCAACACCCATGGCGCGTCCCTTTCACGCAAAGTTTGTGCATAAAGGAGCCATATTTACAAGAACATGAAAAGCCACGCAGGGTGGCTTTAAGTGCCCTTGTAAATATGGGGCAGCAGGTTGCGCCACTGGTGCATCACAAAAAGTGACACAGTGGCGGCAAAAGGTACTTGTAAATAAGCCCCTGAGTTTTTGAGCGGGCCAGAAAAAAATGGAAAGGCATGGGAGGGGAGGGTGTAAGGCAGCAAATTGGAAGGGGGAGTAGAACCATCATGCTTTTGGGCATTTTTCCTAAATTACCAATTGGTTTGCTGCATGGAACTTTGCTTCACTCTGAGTTGGTAGAATTCTCCAGGTTTGGTAGAATCAGACCTGATTTTTCTGGCTGGTAATTTCGGTTGGAAAAAGTGCATGAGGCTTTAGTTGCAGAAGTTATCAAGCCTCAATCCATGTTTTTTTTCTATTAGAGGAACATATAATTCTGCCATAAATTACCTTCACTTTTTTACTCTGTTCATTCAATGCCTCCGGTAGGTGGTATGTTTAAGCATTAAACCCCACAGAATGTGACATTCTGTGTAGTTTTACACCCCAAAAAATGGTTCCACGTGGTAATTTCCCATTCCAAGGGGCTTAACTCACAAGTAGATGATACTGTGGTGGATTAGCTACACTGTAAAGGTAAATTAAATTCACATGCAAATGTACCACTCCCTCACTATTGCCCAACTCGTAATCAGAGCTTTAGCCATCTCTTAGGTCAGAGAAACAGAGAACAACAAACAATTCACCTGTTTGATTCTAAGGGGATATTTTCTTTGCTGGATAATCAGGTGATAGGAAATAATGATGTCTGTTAGCACTGTGTGGGATTCTGGGGGTAGGATTATGGTGGATATACAGTGCTCAAGTTGTTCTGGTGGCTAAAGGTGGTACACTATGTTGACCAGGACTTATTTTTCATTGTCAGACTTTGTCCCAGAGTAAGAGAGAGAAAGGCTAAAAAGGGATAACGAAAGAGTAAGAGAAAGATGGGCAAACAGTCATACATGGAGAAAGCAAGTGTGAAATGTAACCTGCAGGAGTGAGATAAAGAGTCAGGAAGTGAAGGGTGGGTGAAGAAAGATGAGCTAGAAAGGGACCAATTCAAGGCAGCCTTTGTGCATAGCAATGTCAGCATTCAGCAGTGCGGACAGGGAGCTCCTAATACAAACTTTGACATTTTACACTTTTTTAAAACCAATTTACCACTGTGCATATGCAAAGATTGGCACTTCAGTCACCACTCAAATCACTCAGGAGTAATACAAAATTGGATATCACCAAAGTGTGTTGGGGGGTTAAGGAGAAACATTTTCCGCACTGAGCAAATTCTGGTGCACCTCTGTCCCTTTGGTGTTAAATAGCAGAACGGAAGTTCATAGATACCCAGGCACCTACTTCAAGAATAGTGTTAATGGTTTATTTTACTTTGAGCCATCAAAGCAACCATAACCGATTTAATGAGCTGATCTTGTGTACTTATATATCCATGCCTTAATGTTTGAGACAAGCATGTGCTACTGGCAGGATCAAGCAGGTACCTGGATCATACTGCATAAATGAATTTCAATTTTCATTTAAACGTGGGGATGGTATGCATTGATACCAAACTGCTGTGCTGACTCCATCTGTTTCTTCTCGCTCCCAAACCAGATGGAGTTCCACTACAAGACCCATGCTAGTGCTATTTATTTTTCTCTTCAACCATCACTTTAGAGGAAAGTGCTTACTGTAACATAAACACAATCCAAAACCCATGATTTCTGACATCTTATATTCACTCATGTTCTGTAAATTAAGAATGGATTTAAAAAGAAATTAATAAGGAACACATATTTTTATGTAAATAATTGTTTTGGCAAGAGAAGCTCTAGAGCAACCCAGGATAAATTCAGGAACATACATTTTTGCCCGCTGTACAAAACACTGATCATTGAACAATAAACTAGACAAAAATGTTTATATTAAGCAAACAAAAGACAATGTGGCGTGTTCCCATAAACCCTGCAACAAGAGCATAGGTACACATTCAATTACAAGGCTCCCGCTAGACATTTACTGCTCAAACCAATCTCCTGCAGGCAAATCATGCAGGAAAAACATAAGCAGGAGATAACCAAAGAGTATCTAAACTTTGCATACTCCTAAAAGTTGGAAATGCACAACAAAATATCTGTTTTATCGCCTGAGGACTTTTATCAAGAGTACACCATTTCTTTATCACATGATACTTTCAAATGCTTTTTCCAATCAAGAGTAGATTTTGCCAATTTGGCCTATTCTGGTCTGCCCAAAATAGAATGGAATTAGAGCCAACATATTCAAAATGCACTATCCATGGACATTATTAGTCTTAAAAAGATTGACCACCTTCTCATAAATTATGCCTGCTACACTGGCATTCAGTTTGGATCAGAATGCTATTGAATTCAGATTCATCAACCATTAGATGATCAAAGACACAGGGGCACTTTTCCTGCTGATGAAATTCTCTAAATATAACACAATTCAAAATGTATGCTGTGCTTCAGAGGTTCAAATACCTAAAATGTAAAGGGACAGCTGTTGGTGTACGAGGTGGGCTTTTATGGGACATGTTGCATTGAGGGGGCATCCCATGGGTAGTACATGGGTGAGCCCACGCTACTACCCGTGTTTTTTGCTGCAAAGCCCAATTTACAAACAATGGCAGACAGGCCTTTGCACCAAAAAATAACACCTTGTCGAAATAGACATTAAGGGGCCGATTCTGATGCGGTTTGGAAAGCTTCCCAACCAAATGGGTTTTGGGAACGGTTTCCGACCGAATCGGATCGGGAGAGTCCAACCAACCGAGTTTGATGCATCCAGATGCTTCCAGATACGATTTGGTTGGACTCCCATTAACTTTAATAGGAGCCTATGTTCCGACCAAATACACAGGCTCCCATTGAGGAAAAGGGTGGCTGTGGTAAATCGGGGCCCCAAAGTGTGATTGTGACTGCCGATTCAAGTCAGATGGCATGATTAAGAAAGGCTATCCAAATCCAGCATCGTACTCGGTCGTTCGGAAACATGGCCCGTAGAGAAGTGCGAATCTTCTCTGTACGGCTCGGTCATTCCAAATGCCATCGGTTTGAGATTGGGATATTCCTAATGCGTAACTCGCATCATACTCAGACGGTCGGAAACCTTTCCGAGGCGGTCAGAAAGACACGTTCCCGATCCAATTTGGACAGAGCAAATACCATTAGGAGACCTTCCTAATCGCATCAGAATCAGGCCCTAAGTTGGAAGAATCTTTCAATTTCCACTAACTTTTTAAACATTGCATGTGTGCTGCCCTGTACAGCAAAGTAACCCACCATTAAGAAAATCCTATGCTAGCCATTTAGCACACCTTTGTGATATGGCGCAAAATTGTTTGCATGGCTCTAGGTGGCACTGGGGAAGAGAGCAGCACTGCCCCATCTTAGTAGATATTACTCTGGAATGCTCTCTCCATCAGCACATCACAGCAACTTGAATTGCTGCACTGCATTGCACTACAAACTAGTTAACATGCCCCATCATTTTCAGATGACCTTGGTGTCTTTCATAACTTTACTACTGGCTTTAAGTGTGTGCAGCATTAAAGGCCAATTCCTCCCTATTTCCATAGTGCCAAATAATCTTTTTCACAAGAATGTTGTGCTGTAGAAGTATCCATGCATACAGACTTACGTAAAGTGGACAAAATAGTCAAAATCCACCTACATATTAACATTTGCACAAGAAAATGAGTTTTGTAAAAAGGTCCTCTAGGAAAAGTTTCAAATTCACCATTTAGGGGTGCTGTATCAACTTGTTACATGGTTTGTAAAGAAATTAGCATTCTAAAGCATGTAAACCATTGATAAACGGTGTACTATTCACAAAGCTGTATTTAATGGCATTTCTTGCCATGGTGCATGGGATCAACGTTTTTCAAACCAGATCAATTTTGCTGCTGCAAAACAATAGCAAAATCCCCAGAGCAGAACTGTAGTGTACAATTTCACTCTGGTGAAATGTATCCTTGGTCAAAGCTGCAATGCAGTCCTTTCCCAAAGTGATTTTACTACCCATTTAAATCTTGTCCAGTGTTCTAGCACTAAGGAAATGTGGGTGTTGCCAGGGCACAGCAGCCCACTTATAATTGTGTTAATCATAATTCCACACAAGAAATCCATTCTCTGTTTGCTTGCATAGGTAACAAAAGGAGTTCATATGTAGATTGCTCTATATATTTAGAGATTTTTCATGGACAAGGTTTTTTTTAATTTCTACCAGTAAAAATATTTATAAGTAAAAAGATATACTGTATATGTTTAGCAATCGTTACACAACAATTGTATTCACTTTTGACCTGTGGCAAAAAGCTTTTCATGATTAGGAATAGGCAAAATGCATGTGCTTCTGTTCTTATTACAGAAGTAGAAAATGAGTAAAAATGTTTCTGCCTTTATCAAAGCACGAATGAAAGGTTTCTGTAATATGGCCCTGGAGGTTTTGTGCAACAGACCAGTGAGTCTAATGGGCTAACAGTGCTGAAACATTACCTTCTCTGCCCCACGCAAAAAGTTCCTTTCGTATTGGAGGTTGCCGCGAGTAAGAGTCTTTTGGTGCAAAGGGCAGGTTGATTATAACAGACAGTCGTTGCTGTAACCTGAAGACTTGGTTGTCGCTAGAGCTTCGTCTTGACTGTAGTCATGGGCTGTCATTGCTGCAGCACAAAGTGTGGGTCTCACATTGCTGGTTGACACAGGAGGTTATTGTCGGTGCGAAGAGCAGGTTTCACTGTCTCACATTCATAGTTCAAGCAGGCGGTCATTTTCGGTGTGAAGAGCAGGTTTCACTGGACCTTCGCTTTAGCGGTCATTGCCGGCAGAATAGTCTTTGCCTGAACTGCTGTGGAGGCCACCACATAAATAAAGGGGTGCGGCGGGGGGTTGAGGGGGCACGGGGGAAGTGCAGGAGTGGGAGAACATGGGGAGGGAGTTTAATAATAAAAAGTTAAAACTTACCTGCTGCTGGCTGCCTCCCGTATCGTGCCTCCGTGCATGTTGTTCCTGGTCCCAGCAGACACTGGGACCACGTCACAGACTCCCTTTCTAATCCCTACGCTGCTCTCTTAGTAGGAGAGCAGTGCAGGGATTGGCCTGAGCAGGCTGGAAAGATGCACCGCTCAAGTCAGGGAGTCTGTGGGATTTCTCCAGCCCGGCTGTTCAATGCTGCCGGGTTAGAGAAACTTAAGTGCGCATGTGAGTTTTGGTCAGCCTGAGATGGCCGGCCAAGCACACATGCTCACATACAGAGTGCACATAGCACTCCTCTTCTCCCCTCCCATGCCCTGGTCCCACCCCTGCACATGCTAGCTGAGCCAGATGCTTAAAAATAAAATGACAATGAAATACTGTGTATTATTTACCTCCTTGCTCTGACCAGTGGGGCGACGCTCCTCCGCCATTGCGGTGGAGCTGCCCATGCCGAACTGACCCGTTCGCGGTGCGAGGCACCAAAACTTCATAATTTTCACCTTTTCTTTAGGAGGTGTACACTCTGATACCAGCTAAGGGTCCAGGACCTGTGGAGGCACCTCTTGGTAGATAAGGACTCACTCAAGCAGAGGTCAGCTGGGCTCAGGCAGGTCCAGTTGCATGTCCAGGCATTTCCAGTTGCAGCAGGTCAGCTGGGGAGTTGCAAGGAAGCCTCAGAAGCATGTTGTGCCCCTGCAGCTCACAGAGGAGGTCAGCCAACTGAAGCTTGGAGTCACTCTGGCTAGCCTGACATGAAGGCAAGCAGGTCCAATCCTCCTTCTCAGACAGCAAGGCAGTCCTTCAGGCAGTAGGGCAGTCCTCTGGTAGCATGGTAGTCCTTCTTTTGTTACTTCCACAGGGCCAGGAATGTTATGATGAGTGGTTCTGGATGTCCAATATGTATACCTGGCACCAGCTCCACATCTGGTTCCGGAAAGTTCTTACCTTGTCAAGGCTTCAAATTATCTGTGGTGATGAAAAGCAGGGCAGGGCTAATGTAAGGCTCCTTTGTGTATTGAAATGGCAAAGCCCTATGAAGTGTAAGTGGGGCTGAGTGCATCCCATCCCCAGTCATCCTGTCAAGATGGCCCGTCATGTCTACACCTAAGCCCCCTTTGTGTTACTGTCTGAAAGCAATACACAAACTCCAAAAACTGAGCCTTCACAGTCATGTGACCCAAGACACTGGCAGGAGGCACCGTTGGATGGGACAAGAAAATGCCAACTTTCAAAAAGTCTCATTTTCAGAATTGTAATTTAAAATCCAACTTCAGCATGAAGGAGGAGTTTAAATTGTAATTCATTTTAGTGTAAACAGCAAATCTGCATCCCAATCTAAAGTTAGCACATATTAAATGTAATAATAATATAACCCAGTGTTAGTTAATGGGAGAGATAGGCCTTACTACAGTTAAAAAAGACTTTAGGAGTTTCTTACTGTCAGAACATGTAAAACGTAAGTACACATTTCCCACTTTTTAAATACAATGCACCCTGCCTTATGAGCATTTAGGGGGCTATCTTAGGGTTGACTTATATGTAATAAAAAGGTAGGTTTAGGCCTGGCAAAACGTTTCTTTTGGCATGTTGACATAGCTGTTTAAACCTGCTCTACAGGCTGCAGTGGAAGGCCTGAAACATATTTTACAGTGCTACTTTAGTAGGTGGCACCATCAGTGCTGTAGGCCCACTAGTAGCATTTAATTTACCAGTCCTGAGTACATGTAGTACCTTTTACTAGGGACTTACAAGTAAATTAAATGTACCAATGGGTCCGTGCCAATTGTACCATATTTTAGGGAAAGAGCACACGCACTTTATCAATGGTTAGCAGGAAAGAAAAGGTGCAAAGAGTCCAAATGGCAAAACAAAAAATTGTTCAGCAACAGAAGGCAAAAAACTGGGAGTGACCCTGCAAAAAGGGCCAGATCCAGCAGATTCTTTAGTAGTTCAACTTCTATAATTGCTAATTTATTTGTGTTTATATGCATTCTGCATTTGATTCATCTCTGTGAACATGTAGGCTAGTGAGTTTTATCAAGGCTATTTAATATATTCAAGTTTGTGTACACATATTTTTATTCACAAGGAACTGTGTCTGGGATTGTATTCACACAAGTTTGTCTGGCCACGGAAGGTGTGTAGTACAGATACCCTACTTTATCTCATTTTAAGTCAAGGCGGGCCGACGCTGCTGCTGCGACTTCATCAGATTTCAATCCAACAAATGAGAAACAGAAAGGCAAAAGAAGGAAGAGAATAATGATAGAAAAACAGTGACAAAGGGAGAAAGCGGGGTTGAAAAAGAACCTGCAAGTGTGACATATGGATATTGAAAGTGAAGAATGGCCAAACAGAGAGGCACGAGGTGGAATAAAGTCCAGGAAACCCTGGTGTTGGAACTCAAGCCATTCGCAGCTCTATCGGCGGGCTCCTTAGAGGAAGGTTTGGCTCCTGCGACACTGTTATTTTTTCAAATGAAGCATGGAACTGGTCACAGTCAGTGCTTTAAATGGGCCAGTACTGTCCGGTACTGAGTACCGGCACTTTTTTATTTTGCGAGGGAGAGTACCAGCACTTCTCGAAAGAAATGTAATACTTTTAATTGGAGAGTACCAGCATCAGGCCCAGACTTGCCGTTGCGGGCACCGGGCAATCCCCCGGTGCGCTGAAAAGGCGGGGGTCGATTTTGGGCCCCTGGGGCCGTTTTTGTAACAAAATCGGCAGAAAACCGGCCCTGGCAAAGAACACAGACGCACCCCCAACCCCAAACCCCCCCCCCAGCACTTTGCCAGGGCCGGTTTTGGTTCCCAGTCCGGCCCTGACCAGCACTTCTCAGAAACAAGCAGGTACTCTGGTTATAGAGTACCTGCACTTCTATCTTTCCAATTCAAGCACTGGTCACAGTACATTAACTTCAGACGTGGCTCTTCACCAGGCCTTCCCCTGCTAATGCTGTGCTGCCTACCTGCCACTACCGCATCTGAAGATCTGACGTGGCGCCCACGACATACGTGCACATGAAACACGTAGGTGTACTCTGGCCGCAGGTGTGATGGGCGGATCTCAAAATCTGCGATGACAGAGGCTACGACAGCTCTTTCAGACATCCTTCTCCTGTCCGCCTCTTGCTTCAAAGCCTCGATCTCTGATTAATTTGCTGTGAAATTTGTGGAAGTAATGAGCTGCCTCGCGCGACAAGGTGCCATGTGTTCAGTCAACCTCATCCTACATGCTGTCATCTGGCCCTCGCCAGCAGGTGCCTTTGATTCCATTGTATAGGAGCCTTGAGTTAGCGGTGACAGCTAATTCTGTCGCCGTCGTCAGGGTCGCCTGCTCGCTGGTCCCTGAAAGACCTTTATCTTCTAAGGATGGCGTGAATTTTCCCCTTTTCTGGGTCACTTCAACGTTGAGGCGAAAATAAATCTATCAAAAGCATTATTACTCACTGAGTGGACACATGCCTCTCTTCTCTGTACTGAGAATGTGTCATTGTTTAACAAGGACCGGCTGGTAAACTCACTCAAAGATTTGTGAGCAATCCCGTCCCTCGCGCACTTCCGTTTTATCTCTTTGCCTAAAATGGCCCCCACCGGAATTCAAAATATGCAATATTTAGAGGCTGCTTTATGATAGGACTGTTTTTGATTATTTACTTTAACTTATTGATAGCTAAGAGAACTGAAGCAAAGGGGAATTAGGTTGCTTGGCAAAGATCACAAGATTATTTTAAAGGGTACGGCTGGCTTAAACTAACACTCCTAGATGCATAAGTAGTTTATTTGCCCACCCGAACATTTTAATTTTATTTTAATTATAATTGCATTTATGTAGAGCTTAATACTCCTGTCGAAGCATTGTAGCGCTTTACCTCCTTTAAAACTTCAAATCACAACTTTCTATGAAAAGTTATGAGCAGAGTGAATGTTAAAGGTAATGCGGCCAAGAGGCAGGTAACTTTCAAAGCCAATTTCAGTTGCAATTACAATTACAAAAAATGCAGGCGTTAGTGTCTGATTTCTGAAGAAACATATACTCTTTAACCGGTTGTACAAGGGACCCACCTATAAAGTTGTGACATTACGTTTGAGTGCTGAACTATTGACGTCCGCTTGGAGAACACTTCACACGAATGAAAACCAAACACATATTCACATGAATGAAAACCAAACATATGTATTCATGTGATCTTTAGCAGGGAAATCCCAGTAGGCCCCTGAAAACTTTTTAGAGAGCACTCACAATGCTAAAAATGAAGTAACGCATGTGAGGAACTGGGTATCACAGGTATGTATTCTGTGTGACTAATGTATGAAAAAGAAGAAAGATGGGTACCAGATGTTAAAGTTCCCCTCTGAATTAACCCAAAACTCATGCACACAATTGTGAATTTGTTTTAACATTATACTCATGATAATAATACTTTAAGATTTGTCATGTGTAACTGTTAGGGTATAAATCGAAAGTATGACTTATTTGCTTGTAGAAGGGTGCACATAATGTAACCTGTGTATTGTTAATTTAGCTTAACTTTAGGCCTGAAATGTATTTCCAATGTATTTTTTTAGATTAGCGTTTAAATTCGCATTTTATTTGCACCGTTGAATGTTGTATGAGTTCTTGTTGAAGAAGGAGATGGGACATAAGACATACGAAATACCTCAAAGTTTGAACATGGAGGGGGAGAAAGGAAGCTGGAGGATGCTGGAATAGTGGGGAAAAAACTAATAGAACTGTGGGAGATGCCTTAATCCTGCGATTGTTTATGTTGCAACGTAGTTCGGGACAGCTGACACTTTTGCTTTAGGATGCCCTGAGGTACAGAATTCATCTGTGGCTGCTGTGGCTTCATGCTACATGCCCCAAGTTGGAGTTACTTCTTTGGAATGCTCTGACAGCTGACACATTTTCCCCTTCATTCAGCAACTTGCCTTAGGCAAGGACCCCCTCTTTAGTGTAGTATAGGGACAGTTGGGGTTTTTTAGAGCTTTTTCTAATTAGTTTCGAAGCAATCAAACGCACATTTTTCTCTCCTAATTACCTAGGTGACCGTGATCAAATTAGATGTTTTATTATTATTATATAGGGTGAATCGGTTCTGTAGATTTGGCTTCATTCTATTTACTCGGTATTTTTATAATATTATGCTTAGAATGATTGGTGTATATTAATCTGTTTCAGAGTTTGCAATAAACAAACTCATCTGAGTCCTTATGTATAAGAATTTGGTTACTCTGGAATTTGGACATTGTGGAATGGAGAACTTCTCTTTATCTCTCATGCTGCACAACAGGAACCATTGACCATGTTTTAAGGAGACGGGTTCCAGCTATTGCCCTACATGCGGTCATCTGGCACTCGCCAGCAGGTGCCTTTGATCCACAGTGAAGGAGCCTTGAGTTAGCGGTGACAGCTAATTCTGTTGCTTTTGTCAGGGTCGCCTGCTTACTGGTCCCGAAAGACCTTTATCTTCTACGGATGCCATGAATTTTCCCCTTTTCTGGGTCACTTCAGCGCTGAGGTAAAAATACATCTATCAAAAGCATTATTACTCACTGAGTAGACACATGCCTCTCTTCTCTGTAGTGAGAGTGAGTCACTGTTTAACAAGGACCAGGTGACAAGTTCGCACAAAGGATATTTGCAAGCAATCTTGTTCCTCAAGCACTTCCGTTTCTCTTCTTTGCTTAAAAGACCCGCACCAGAATTAAAAATGTGTAATATTTATAGGTTGCTTTATGAAAGACTGTTATTGATTATGTACTTTAACTTGTACAAAGCTAAGAGCACTGAAGCAAAGGGGAATTAAATTGCTTTGCCAAGTTCTCAAGATTATTTCAAAGCGTGCGGCTGGCTTAACCAACACTCCCAGATGCATAACTAGTTTCTTTGCCCACCAGAACATTGTAATTTTTTATTATATTGCATTTATGTAGTGCTTGATACTTCTGACAAAGCATTCAAATCACAACTTTTTCTGAAAAGCTATGAACAGAGTGAATGTTAAAGGTAATGCGACCAAAAGGCAGGTCACTTTCATGGCCGTTTGCAGCTGCAATTATAATTACAAAAAATACGGGCGTTAATGTATGGATGTCAGCAGCAGGTTGGACTACGGAAAAACGCCCTCTACGCAGGAGCCTCGGCCAAACTCCTGAGACGGATCCAACGCTTACAGAACGCCTCTGCACGCCTGATCCTCGACATCCCTCGCCGCAGCCACATCACACCCCACCTGAGAGACCTGCACTGGCTCCCGGTCAATAAGAGGATAACCTTCAAGCTCCTCACCCACGCACACAAGGCACTCCACAACACCGGACCAATGTACCTCAACAGACAACTCACCTTCTACACCCCCACCCACCAGCTCCGCTCCGCCGACCTCGCCCTCGCCACAGTCCCCCGCTTCCGAAGAGCGACCTCAGGCAGCAGATCGTTCTCCCACCTCACCGCGAAGACCTGGAACACCCTCCCCATCCACCTATGGCAGACCCAAGACCTGCTGACCTTCAGAAAACTCCTCAATACCTGGTTTTTCGAGCAGTAGCAGCATTCCCCACCCCAGCGCCTTGAGACCTTCACGGGTGAGTGGTGCTCTTTACAAATGATATGATTGATTGATTGATGTCTGAAGAAACATATACTATTTAACTAGTTGTATAAGGGACCCACCGAAAAAGTTGGGTCATTTTGTTTGCATGCTGAACTACTACACTTGGAGAAC
Source organism: Lissotriton helveticus (assembly GCF_964261635.1). Taxonomy (NCBI): domain Eukaryota; kingdom Metazoa; phylum Chordata; class Amphibia; order Caudata; family Salamandridae; genus Lissotriton; species Lissotriton helveticus. Next base: position 521,815,304 of record NC_136072.1, read on the forward strand.
ACATCACATGAATGAAAACCAAACACATATATTTGTGTGCACAATAGCAGTGAAATCCCAGTAGGTCCTAGGAAACCTTTTTAGAGAACATTCACAATGCTAAAAATGAAGTAACGCATGTGAGCAACTGGGTTCTTGTTGCAATACCCTCCAATTTTTTGCGTGCTTTTTGATGCAACTTTAAATAAGGGGTACAGGTCCCTGCTAACCAGGTTTCCAGTACCAGTGTTCCTTCCCTATAACTGTACCACAATTGGCACTACTTCAGCAACCCCACTAAGTCCCTAGGTAATGGCACCCCAGGTACCTAGAGTATTGGGACTGAAGAGAGTCCAGTAGGGCTGCAGCACAAATTGTGCCAACCTAGAGACCCCTCAACAAGATCATGAAAAATGCGATTGCAGGCTGCGTGTATTGTTGCGGAGAAAACTAAAGAGTTGACATGCCACACATCCCTGTTTGCCATGCCCCCATTCAATGCATGATGTATAAATAAGTCACTGCTACTGCACGCTTTATAGACCTCAAGGCAGGGTGCACTTTATCCCATGAGTATACATATCTGCATGAGCAGATATGACCCTACAATATCTGAGCCATTCTTGGATATTGTAAGTGCACAGGTAAGCCATAGAGATTACATGGGCTGGATACTTGTCATTACAGGTTTCCTAGCTCCATGATGGCTTCACTGTACCCCAAGATGTTTGGTACCAAATGCTTTATCTTAATAAATCTTCTCTGATGATAGTGTTGTATTTATTAATAAATGCACACAGGAGACCCTTTAGAGGGTCTCCTGAAAACGTACTGAGCATTGGTGTGGTCTTTGACTAGTCTTAGCCAGCCTGCCACTACCAGAAATGTTTCTGACCTCATGGGGTGAGGTCCTGCACTCTCAGAGGCCAGGAACAAAGCCTGCTCTGAGCAGAGGTGCTCACACCTCCCCAGGACAGGATGGCCTTACAAGATGGGAAGATTCAAACGGGATACTGCTTTTGAAATTCAACCCTGGCAGAACCAGATAGTGGAGGGTGCCAACCCCCCTTTACTGCTTCACATTTAGTGGGAAGACAGGTGGGAACATTTGGTAACTTAGGAGGTGGGCCCACATTCAGCCAGCACCATCTTTAAAGTGGGGCAGGGGATGTGTAGCCCACTTTTCATTGCCCTCCATCTTGGTTTAAGGGGAAAGTAGTCAATTAGCGTCAGGGTAGTGCCCCTTTCCACAGCAAGTGGTCACTTACAGGGTGTAGACACCCTAAAGGTAGTTCGCCCTTTGGCTACTACCTATCACCCCCTTTGAGGCCCCTACATTTAGTATTTAGGTGGCATCCTTGGACCCTGAATTCAGATTTAACTGACACTGAAAAGAAAAGGACAAAGAAGAGCTGCTGAACCGATGACTGAAGCCCTGCTGCAGAAAATTGGCACTAAATCCAGCCTGCTACATTAAGGATTCAACAATATTGGTGTCCTGTCTTGTCCTACACCTGTAAGGGCCTTCAAGAAAGCTGGTGCTCCTCCAGCCTTCTGCAAATTACCAAAGAACTCCCTTGGAGTGGAGGTACCACTCCACTGCAGCCTGCAGGCACCGAACCACAGAATATGGTTTTGTCGACTTGCTGTTTCACGGTTACTCCGACGCAACACTCAAACCAAAAGTGATACACAAGCTCCTGTGGTTATACGAGTCTTCCCACCAAGATTGGAGACACCAGGACCTTTCGGAGCCATGCTGCACTAATACCAGGGGTACAAGACCTTCAACAGCATTCACCAAGACAAAGAGTATAATCCGGACTCCAACTGCCCAGGAAGCAGGCACCGATCGATGGATGCCAAGGTCACTGACACCTATTTTGTGAGTGGCCCAGCTGTCCCGGAATTGCCTCTCCAATCTGCCTGCTACTGCCCTCGAGGACATCTTGAAGCACGTTGCCCAGCTGACCTATCTGCTCTGACCCAGCCCACCCGTCCTGACTACCAATGAACCAGCTGTGCTCCCATGATCTTGAGGCCCTTGCAGCCTGATCCTTTGAGTGGGCCGCCTCAGACTTACCTGTAAGTCCCCTTGTGTAGTGCTTTTTCAAAGTGCCCTGCCCCCGGCCGAATTTGGGACACTCCGAGTATCCACTAGTGGAACATTGAGCCTGGCCTTCCTAATTACTTAAATCCTGAAGGTGAACCTTGAAATCCAACTGTATAATCTTATATCTATTTTCTTATATCTCCCAATTGACTTCAATTGTGCACAAAAGTAATTCATTTTGCGAATTGTGAAAATTCATATCCTCAAAACTACTTACTGTAGAACAAAGTTTTTGGTCAGAAAAGGGACATAAAAATCATTGTTATTTTTATAAACTGGTCTCAGCTTTATTCTTGAGATTGTGTCTCATGTATTGCCTCTGCGAGTGAAACAAAGGCTTAGCACTACCCTCTGATAAATCTAACTGCTCGCCCACACTACCACAAATAGAGCCTAGCAAGGAATTCTGTACCTATAGTCTATCTGCCTGTTAGGCATGTCCATTGGAGGCATAACTGCATTCCAAGAGGGAGCTATGTTTCTGGTCCACAGGGCATTTTTTCAGTTTTTTTTATTTACCTTTAAAAGTAGGAGTTTGTTTTAGAAACACAACAAATCTGTTGCCCTGATGAACAGTGAGTTTCCTCTTTGTCCCTCATGGTCATTCTTTCTGTTCCTTGCTTGGGTCCATCAACTACCAAATTAACTTAATGGCTATAATCCCTACATTTAGGATGGCCAGAAGTAATCCCCTATTTGATCAGGTTAAAGCAATGCTTCTGCTACTGAGAGTTACAAGTAGCCTCACCACCATTTCTGGACAATTTTTGCCCAGGTGATTTGCAGTAATTGCATTCTGGTCCCACCAGAACCCTAAATAAATGTGTTGTAAAAAATAATGCAATCATCTCATGTTCATGTGCTATAACATATTAGCTTAGTGTACTTTTACTAACTACTGCAATCTCTTCCCACAGTGCCTAGCAAATTGTAACTATGTTTGGCCTGTAAAGGCTCTCATGTCTAGCAACTCAGATGCAACATTCTTGAATAGCTTGCTAAGCTTTGAAAATGTACCTTTTTGTATCAGTCTGATGGTAGATTGTGTACTATCCCATGATGTCAGTTTCCGGACTTATATTAGAGGTCTGTGCATTAAAATAAAAATGTGCTTTCTGTACTTGTATGGTTTGGCTTTATAGTCACAGGATGTCAGGAGATCAACTTATCACCCAGCCCTATGATTTGTAGACTACTTTTGTTTTGTTAACTACTATTTTCAGACCCCAATTAGCAGTGTGTGCAGATCTCTTTGACAACCTTAGGAAGAGATGTGGCGGTGCGGCCAGGGTGACTGACACCAGACGCTGGGTCTCACGGTTTGATCCCCAGCACCTATGGCAGGTCAGCCCAGCACCATGTGATTCTGGGCAATTGCTCGCTTAATCTTCCTGACGGCCCCCAGCGCCAGGATGCCTCTGGATAGCTATGCAGTTTACAAATACTGGATTTACATTTATTTCACATCTACATTTACAACATGTGGTCATATTATACATTGAATCCCAGGGGCGTAAAGGGTGTGTGCGCCTGCCTTATGCAACCCTGGGGCACAATGGCATTATAGGAAGGGCCATTGATGCTTACGTGCCTCATTCTGTAATATTGAGAGTGTTGGTGCACATGTAGTGCGCATGCAAATGAGGGAATCTCTTTGCCTCTGCACCCACGCCATATTGTAGATGGTGGAACCGATGCAAACAGGTCCTTAGAAGGCACACTGAAAGTGATTTTGGAGATTCTCACAAAATATTCCAATTTGGAATGGCCTGCATCATGGGTGTGTCTTGGCTCCCTTGCTTTTTAGTTTAGTTTTGGCAGACTTAGCAGCAGCTTTAAAACTAACAAAATCCCTCTCTCCAAAATTTGGGAAATGGCATATCCTATGCCTGCTGTATGTGTATGAATTGATTCTGTTAGACTATACCCCTCTTGGTTTGCAAAGAAAATTGGACTCCCTTGATGTATACAATAAACAGAATTCCATGAAAACTAACCAATTTTAAATGGGTTTTGAATTAATTCGATGTGGTTATGAGGGACTCTTATAAGTACTTGGGGTTGCCGTTTTCTAGGAATCTAAAGTTGGACGTTCACATGGGGAGCGTCAAGTCCAGATCCATGTTACAAGCAGGATACCTGGTCAAATTTATCCAGAGGAATGGGAGCTTGGCGCTCACACCTCTTATGAAAGCCTATTAAGGGAAAATACTGCCACTGGTGTTGTATGGGGCAGAGATTCTTGCACTGGACCCCTCATGTAACTTAGATACAGTACAGTCTGTTGTCCTTAGGAGGTTATTGTTGCTTCCACCCAGAACCATGGTACAAAGAATAAGGAGGGAGCTCAATTTGGTACCTTGGCATCTGCAGACTAATTCCAACATTTTGAGGTTTCTTAATGAGCTATCCTTAGATAATGAAACTTTAAATGTTTCCAAATTATGCTTGGAAGAAATTCTTGCTAGCGGAAGGAAGTGGGCCAGGGATGTTCGGTTTAGGATAAGAGACCTTGAAAGTATGCATTCCTTATGGGGCACAATTGGAATATGGACTTTCTTTTTAAGCAAACAAGTTCAGAGAGGATTATCTGAAACAGTAGGTTGTACATTGGAATTTGCCTACTTGAGGGAGAAACCTTCTTTAAGCTTAACACTGAAGTCTCTTGGCCAAGAAGTTTTTTTCCCTATGGGCTTATTAACCCGACCCCAGGCTATGTAAATTGTGATTTTAAAAGTGAGACTGAGGTGTAACACAATTTTATCAAGTGTTAAATAGAATAATGATGTACTGGACATAAAAGGTTTCTGTATGTGTCCCCTAACTGTGAAATGTTCTTTAAGTCATGTTCTCATGGAGTTGGCTTTTTATAAGTCTGCCCACATTACGGGTTTAAGGTCCTTATTTTTAAGATCAAATACACATTTGAGGTCCAATGCAATGGGCTTATTGTCTAAAATGTGTTTTATGGATGTTGCAGTAGGAATTGCAAAATTCATGCTTTCTGTTAGGCAGTGTTTTAAAAATGGTATAGCATAGGTTGGTATTTGTTTGTGTGTACTTAAGTGTTTTTCTTTTTTAGTACGTTTTATGGACCTAAATCTGAATCTGACCAAGACATCATGTCCTATAATATTGACCTTGTAGTTCCTGCCTTTAGGGGTTCCTTTGGAACTTCAAAATGGCAGCCTCTTTGTGGGTGAATGTGATTTATTTCTTGCAGCTCAATCATATTCCCAATTTAATTCCTATTATTTTGAATTTCCCTCCAGAGTCCTTCATTCCTATATCTGCCCACAGGAGTAATCTGGTTCCTACTTTGTTTGCAGCAACCAAGCCTATACTGGACAGGTCTGGACCTTGCTATCCTGCTCACAGCATCCCTGCCTACAACATGCTCCCGCTCACAGCATCTCTGCCTAACGACTTGCTCCCGCTCACATCATCCCAGCCTTACAACATGTTGCTGCTATGTCCCCATTCCAGAAACGACTCTTACTTAGTGAGTGCTGGTACAATCTGAAAGTTCTTCTCCAGGAATGGCCAGGCTAAGGGTGTGTATGGTCACAAGGGAACAAAGTCCGTGCCATCTGAAGATGAGCTCACTGTAGGTAAACTCGCTGCACTGCCAGGACATATCCATCACTGAGGAGGTGTCCCACTTCATATCTGGAATTTGTAGGATTTTCCCACAGTTTTCATTCATGCCAACTGGAAGCATTCCTTTGCCTCTGAAAGATAAGGAATACAGTGTAAGCATTCCCACAAATAGGGGTCGCCCCGTCCCTTCTTGCCAAGTGTCAACCACCCACCTCACTATCCCAGATTTCCTGACATAGGGTGCCTATGCTTTAGTTCAACCCTCCCCTACAAGACCCATTTCCCTTTGTATCATCCAGTCGGATGGCCCTACACAAGGATACCATGTCAGGGGTCCGGTTGTTGTTAAAGAAGACTGCCTTGGATATGCTAAGGGCCACCCTTGGATCACAAATTGAGACAGAAGCGGATGTGTTTGTGCATAGGTTTGCGGATTTTGCTACTTCCAAGAAGCTCTTCTCTTGAAAGTCTTGGCCCAAACAGTATCCTCCTCTATAGTGTCATTCAGCACATCCTGACTAGCTCAGTTTCAATATAGCCATTCTCTGTGAAAAGGTATACAGCAATTGGGTTGGTCTTGTAATTGGTTAGATTCACTACTACTCTGTGTGGTTCTACCATGTTGGGCTGGATTTTTGCCCTGATTTTGCATAGGTTTAGGTGGAAACGGCATTTTGCTTTTTTCAGAGGCTAACTCTTGGGACAATTAAAGTCTATCCATATCTACTGCATGTGGCATCAGCAAACATCTGTAACATGACCTGGCTGATGTCTTTGGTCATGTGCTGGTACCACATGTTGTGCAAAAAGGCACTGTGTAGTGCATGTGGAATGCTAGTGTTTGGGTTTGTGTAGTTATAAGTGACATGGCAGAGATCACGACGCAAGCACTGTGATAATTTCTGAATAGACTCCATTTGGATAGGTGGCTCTTTGACAGTGAATAGGTGCGGCAGCACCCAAACAAGACAGAGGGTACATAGAAGTGGAAAAAGATGTAACTTATAATTAAGCATTGCAAGTCATTGATATATATCCAGGGAGATGTCTGTGGTCCTCTGACTATAGCGGGTTTTCGTTCAACAGTTAGATCACAAAATTTCATAGGGCAGTTCATAAGTTTGATTAACACACTTTAGATCCGAATTGGGGTGATGACTGGCCAGCTGAAAGGTGGTGCACTTGGAGGTCCGATTGCAGATCTGTTGGATACGACCTTGGTTCATTTGTTAATTCAGAAAAACATTGCATGTGAACCATTGTTCATAGTCAATTGCTCGGCCTGGTACAGGCTGAGCACATTTTACGGTCTACTGACCCCTGTAGTTAGGATGGACTTAGCAGCCTCCCCTCTCCCAGCCATACGCCTCTCCACCCTGCCACTTCTCAGTCATGTTTGGATCTGTAGTACCTGGCTTGTGGCTAGGGACTTCCAACTAGTGGGCATTCTCCAGTCCTTATTTTGGTAGGTATGGGACAGTGACCAGACTTCTGATATTCGAAAAACCCGAAAGAAAGAACAGAAAACAATGCTAAGATCATAAGAATGTGGGGAACCCGGAGCCAAGGCCAAAAACCCTGCCTGAACTTTGCCTAGGGAAAGGTGACTAGAACGGAACTGCCTCACAACTCCGGGATGTTTGACTAACCCAATGAACCTCTCGACCGACTCGGCACCATGCCGCCACCTTTCAACTTATTGACTGTTGTGCATTTGCTGCGGAGATTGTGGGATCTTCACTATCCTAGGCTTATGAGAATCCCACCATCTGAGGATAGATTCATTATGGAACTGTAAGGAGACCTTTCAAAAAAAGAGAGTTTCCCATAAAACCAGAAAGGACTGGGTAATACAAGTAACAAAACAAACTTCCTTCCTGTGTTCTTCAGTATGTTTATATTCGAGACCTTGTTAGACAGTTTTAGAAAACACCCTGTGTACATATACTATCAACACACAACTTTGCATATAATGACTTGATTTTATTAAAAACAGGTTTGTTAAAAACAGGCTTATAGCCAAAATTCCTACTTTATCTAAACAAAATTATTCCTAATGTTCACAATGTTACAAATAATAATAATATAATCACAATGTGAAAAAAAAAATTTTTTTACATAGAATTTATACAAATATACAAGAAACAATATTTAAAATGAGGCCCTTATGTCGACACGTTTCGGTGTCTTGTTCTGATATTATAAACACCTTCCTCAGGACAGATCAATGTTAAAACAGACAAACCTAAAAATAAATATGTACAATTAATAATAAGTCATGTTGTGTGGGTTTTTACACTCATTCTAAGCTCCATACATGTACTAACAAGGTCTAACGAATCTTACTTTTTGATGTAAATATATATATTTTTTTTCTTCTTCTTCTTTTCGAAGGTAGACCACTGTTAAACTTTTGGTACTTCTTTACAGGGTTCAGCAAGGCTTCCTCCTGTATTAGAAAAGGTATAGGGGTGCTCTGAGTATCGGCCCTATATTTTTATTTTTATTTTTCCCACCAATTTAATCATTTCGTATCTAGTTGGTGGTTCACTTACTTAAAGTTAAAAACTATGTTGTTTCTTCATGACATCACTCAGTTTCAGTGCCATCTTTATCGTGCAGATACTCCTAATCGCGATAATTTCTCATGAAAATTTCTAGCGGGCGTTTTTTACAAAATTACACCCTTGTTCTTATGGTGCTTGTTCTGATTCTTCAATTTTCAGAATGACCGTGCACCTGTCATCATAAAAGAAGTTTTGTCAGTACTTCCATTGTCTATTAACATAGTGTGTTTACAAAGGGCTGACCTAATGGGTCATAAACCAAAAGTCTGATGTTTTTAGTACAAATCTGTCTCTATTTTTTACCAGTTAAATAAACGTTTCTATACCCTGTCATTTCCATTAACCAGTGGTTCTTTAAGAATTCTCTATTTAGAATCTTTATAATATATTGTATTACATTTCATACTCCCAAACAAAGGAAAACCTGAGCTACTTCCTTCCAACATCCAAACTCTATTTTATAAGTACCTCCCCGTTAGCACCTCATCTAAATCACTAAACGGGCATAAGGCATCTCCCTTACCTCTCGTTTAATCGAGTGCGTCCGAAACAGCCTCCTCCTTCGTGGACCGGTGGTGTGACTGCGGACTACTCGCTATCTCTTTATATACCCAGTGCTTGGATTTGTAATAGAATAATTGATTTCGGGGGATATCTCATTAGAAGTCCTCCCGTATATTCAATTAGTATCTGTAGTTTGGAAGCGCGGCGTTTCCGCATCACATGGTTTTAGGCGCGTGCACATGCATTACATTTAAAACACCATTTTAGTAGTTCTCCGGGTTTTATGTGTTTATTGTGTTTATGTAAAAATAACATTTTAAGAGGCGAGGTCTACATAATGTGAGTAACATTGGTAGAACAAATTATTATCGCCATTTTTATCGCTATTTTCGTCAATTATTACCCATGTACGTGGCAGGGACAGAGGATTTCTGGCTGTGAAAGTGCAATCTTTAAGGTAGCCATCACGCCTAATTTTACCTTGTCGGGGTTATTGATCTATCGACCCCCCGGGAGTGAGGTGGCCTTTAGAGCTGCACTACCAGATGCCATCAGTAAGCTGGCTGTTGGATGCTCTAATTTCTCCATTATTGGGGACATGAATCTGCATTTTGATAATCTTTCTAGCCCGTCGGTGTCTAGTTTTATGGCAGACCTAGAGTCGCTTCAGCTGGACCAGATGGTTTCACAACCTACCCATATAGGGGGGCACACTCTCGACCCGTTTTTCACGAACGTGGCGGAAGCCAGCATTACCAGCCTTACACCGCTGGCATGGACTGATCATTATTTGATACAGATCCAGTGCCCCGTACCTGCTACGCAGCCCAAACCAGTGGTGTGTCCAACCCCTAGACGGCGTTGGAACAAATTAAAGTTGGACGAGTTCTACGACCTTTTGTCGTCCGACCCACTAGACATAACTGGGGCGGTAGATCAAGGCTACGACGGCTTCTGTAACTGGGTGACTAGGGCACTAGATTCCCTTATCCCCACAGTTTGGTGCAAATCAGGGGCCAGGAATACCAGCCCATGGTATGACGATGCGCTGCGGGTACTCAAGACCTCCTATAGGCGTGCAGAGCGGGCATGGCGCAAGACTTATAACAACCAGGAGAAGGCCTTGTACCAAGCCACTGTGAAGCTCTACCATCGAGAAGTGTGCAGAACCCTTGCTGCCTTTTACGCCTTACAGTTCCGGACTAGTGCCAACCCCTCGAAAACCATCTTCAAGGTGTTGAAAGATCTTACAACCAAAAAGGTGACTGCGATCCTCCAGAGCTCTGTTGAGCATTGTGAAATATTGGCGGATTTTTTTGTGGAAAAGGTCAATGCTATCTATCGGGCTTTCCCGTCGGCCATTCCACCTGCAGACACACCTCTTAAACCCTTGACTGTCGAGGTACTGCACTCTTTTCCGACATTAACAACTGAAAGTCTTGGCAAATTGGCTTGCCAAGTGAGGTCGGGGTCCCCAGCAGATCCGCTTTGCCCGGCTGTGTTCAAGGATCTTGCGGTGCATGACATCTCACCGCTATGCTCTTTGATCAACACGTCGCTCACGTCTGGCATAGTTCCACTTAAGTGGAAACAGGCCATGGTCCGGCCTATCCTCAAGAAACCAAGCCTGGACGGGAGTAAGCCCGAAAACTATCGGCCAATATCACTTCTGCCGTGGCCCGCCAAGGTGACTGAGGCGCATGTCAACGCGGTCCTCTCGGAACATCTTCACCAAGCCGATATCCTCGATACGACGCAGAATGGGTTTCGAGCAGGCCATAGCACGGAGACGGCTCTGCTGTATATGGTGGAGCATCTGCGCTCCGTGCTTGATGCGGGCCAAACGGCGGCGCTGGTGCTATTAGATCTGAGCGCCGCATTTGACACCGTATCTCTCCCTATCCTTCTACGTCGATTAGAGAAGGCCGGTTTTACTGGCACCGCTCTCCAATGGTTCCGGTCTTTCTTAGCCAATCGGACCTTTAGCGTGACCGTCCCTCCATACCAGTCCAAACCCCATCTGTTGGATCTGGGGGTCCCCCAAGGCTCCTCGCGGAGCCCTACGTTGTTCAATCTATACGTAAGGCCGCTAGCTGAGGTGGTTCGGCAATGGGGTATGACTATGGTGTCATACGCCGATGACACCCAGCTGGCGGTCACGATCAGCGGGGATGCCGATGTGGATGCGCCCAGATTCCAACAAGGACTGCGGGCGGTCGCAAGCTGGATGACGTCCAACTGTCTCCAGCTGAACGCTAGTAAGGCCGAGGACCGCATCTCCTACCAACCCAGCGATCTTCTTCAACTACAGCCCTCTAGGCATTGTCCATGCATACTTGACCCAACCGCACTTTCAGGCCTTCTCAGTTGCAAACTCTGCCACTGGTCCGCTGAGCTCCACTCAGCTGTCCCATCAGCCAATTTACTTCAGGCCCCTCTACCCTCCTTCAAAGGTGGCCTGATCAACGCTCGCTCCATGTGCAAGCACAACCAAGACATACACGACCTCATCTTGGAGTCCGACCTCGACTGCCTCATGATAACTGATACATGGCTTACAGCAGATAGTAACCCTGATATTGCTGTTGCTCTTCCCCTGGGCTACTCCCTCTTTTGGGAAGATAGAGCCAAGGGCCGAGGCGGAGGTGTTGCAATTATCCTTAAAGATTCCTTCCACTGCCACACCTTTAGTCTAGAGCCTTTGAAAAAAACTGAAGGACTAGGTTTCTCTATAAAACTGAACGAACACACTTCGTTCTCTGGCGGACTTATCTACCGCCCACCTGGCAATGCATCTGAGTTTCTCGACTCTCTGTACGATTCCTTAGGACAACTCTCCCTTAGAAACCCTTTCTTCACCCTCCTTGGTGATTTTAACCTCCATCTAGAATTGAAAACAGATACCCATACCATCAATTTCTTACAAACCCTCGAGATGTTCAACTTTAGGCAACTCATCACCTCACCCACCCACTCTCTAGGCCATACCCTTGATGGAGTCTGCTCTAATTCCCCTTCCTTGATCACCCTTTCCCCTCTGCCCCAGATTTGGTCTGATCACTCCCTGATCCCATTCCATATCCTGAACAAAATCCTACCCAATCGTGACAAAGTGGCCTTCAACCCTGATAATCATATCAATTGGAAAAAGGTCCAGGATAACATTGCTCTTAATCCTTCAATGCTAACTCAAGTTCCCACTCTCTCCGGCAATGTCGACACTGATGCCGATCTTTTCCAAAACTGGATTACTCAAGAAATTAAATCCAGAATTCCGCCTTCACGCCCCTGCACTTCCCGGCGCAAAACCAAAACTAAAATTAATGCCCCCTGGTTCACACCAGACCTTGCAAAAACGCATCTGCTATGTAAAAAAGCAGATAGAAAATGGCGGAAGACATACGAGGCTAGTAACCGTTCCTCCTATATTGCAACAAGGAAAAACGACCTCTCGGAAATCAAACTGGCAAAAAAAAAACCACTATGTCAATGCCATAAAAAACGCAGGCCAAAATCAAAAAGTTCTGTTTTCGATCGTTAAATCATTCACGCATCCAAAGGTACTCCAGCCTGAAATTCCCCCTTCCCAGAAATTTTGCGATCAAATTTCTGATTACTTCGAGGAAAAGATTGCCTCGCTCCAAATCAATTTTCCCCCCCCCCATTGCCCCCCCAGTGTCCCCTCCACTGGTCCCCCCAGGCCCTGCACTATGTCATTTCTCCCCTGTCACTCTTGAGCAGTCGAAAAAAGCCATCCTGGCCTGCAAATCTGGTGCCCCGTCTGACCCTTGTCCCCCCATGATACTTCATCAACTTATTGATGAGGTCAACCCGACCATCAACAGCCTAATCAACTCCTCACTCAGCTCAGGATCAGTACCCAACCGTTGGAAAAAAGGGATCGTCAAACCCCTTATGAAGAAAGCAAATAAACCCTTGACGGATCTCACCAACTTCCGCCCAATTACGCTACTCCCGGCCTTGGGTAAAATTACGGAACACCTAGTCCATAACGAGCTGAAACGTTACCTGGATGATAACAACCTTCTCCATCCCCAACAATCCGGATTCCGCCCCAAACACTCGACAGAAACCGCTCTCATTGAACTGTCCGACACCATAAAAACTCTACAAGATCAGAGAAAGAATTGCATCCTAATCCTTCTCGACCTAACGGCGGCGTTTGACACCGTCTCCCACACCATTCTCATTAGTAGACTCAGGGACATTGGTATCTCCGACACCGCCCTATCCTGGATTACGTCTTTTCTCTCGGACCGTTCCCAAACCGTCACGCTGGGCCCATTCCACTCCAAAAACAAACTTGTCCCCTCAGGTGTCCCGCAAGGTTCTATCCTAAGCCCCCTCCTTTTTAATGTATACCTCATTCCCCTCCTTAATCTGATAGAATCATTCGGCATACCTGTCACTTCGTATGCCGATGATACACAACTCATTGTGCCACTTGACAAACTATCTACCAAAGCTGAACTCAACCTTAAACACTGCCTGACCGAAGTATTCCGATGGATGGACAACAACCAATGCAACTCAAGCAAAACAGAGATCCTCCCGATTGGCACAAATGTCTCTTTCTGTCCAGCACTATGGTGGCCAGATAATTCTGTTGCCCCCCCCAGACGGTGTCGTCAGCCAGGAACCTCGGCGTAATCTTCGACTCTGAACTCTCCTTTGACCAGCATGCCAGAACCATCGCAGGCAAATGCTTCGGAACGATCAGATCCCTCAGAAAGTTCTTCGACTTTCTCCCCATCAATGCCAGAAAGACGGTGACAGTCGCACTCATAATCTCGCGACTGGATTACTGCAACGGCATGCTTGCAGGAGTCAAAAAGAGCACCCTCCTTAAATTGCAGAGTGTACTTCACACAGCTGCCCGTCTCGTCCTGGGCTTACCCCGCAGATCCTCCATCTCTGCAGCGCTTCACTCACTTCACTGGCTCCCCCTTCACAAAAGGATTCTCTTTAAAATCCTGATTATAGCCTTCCGCGCCTATAACAAAACAGGCCCCAAATACCTCACCAGGCGTTTTCCCCACTACGCACCCAGCCGTCACCTTCGTTCAACCGATGACAACCTCATCTTTCTCCCGAAATACAATCTGAAAACGAAGGGTGAGAAAACCCTCAGCTTCCTTGCATCTAAAGCCTGGAACAAACTCCCTAAAACTCTCAGACAACAAACCCAGGAAAAACCCTTTAGAAAGCTTCTAAAAACATGGATTTTTAATCTTCCGGCCGAGTACTCCAAAGCTTCCATCTAACCCCCTGGACTGGTTCATTTAGGTTTCTTAGCGCCAAGATGCTCCCTCCGGAGCGAACGTTGCGCTCTACAAATACCCCTCAAATATCAAATATCAAATGATTTTTGGGAAACAACCGGAACTTTGGGGAGGGAGATGGTGGCCGGGGGAATTGGGTCCTATTCCTATCCCAGTCTCCGAGCTTAAAAACCTCGGGGTGTGGCTGGATCCTTCCCTTACGTTTGTATGTCACACCAAGCGTACGGCGGCTTGCTGTTTTGGCATCCTACGGGGACTACGTCCGGTGCTTAAGTTTTTTGATGCCGCCACCCGGCAACTTGTAATCCAAGCCACTGTTATCTCTAGGCTGGATTACGCGAGCTCCCTATTCGCTGGCTTAAATCAAGCAGAAATTGGTCGCTTGCAGCGGATTCAGAATGCCGCTGCGAGAGCGGTGGTAGGACTGCCCAGATCTTGTCCTACCTCCAGCACCCTGCGATCGCTGCATTGGCTCCCGGTGGCTCAGCGGATTCAGTTCAAAGTCCTCTGTGTCGCCTACAAAATACTCAAGGGGTCCCCAGCCATGATTTTGTCCAAACTCCTGGCCCACTACACCCCTGCGCGAGCACTAAGATCTGCTGACTTAGAACTAGCTGTTGTCCCTCGCTTTAAGCGCAGCAGAGCCGGTGGACGTTCGTTTCAAGTCCGCGCAGCTACGCTGTGGAACTCCCTTCCCCCGGCGATTCGCGCCCTTAGGGACCTGCTTTCTTTCCGCCGAGCGGTGAAAACTTTCCTGTTCCCTTAGTCTCATTTTACTGTGTTTTTATCTTGTTGTGTTGTGTTGCTACCTTGTCGCGGCGCCAGGACGCTCCTTCGCTGGAGCAGCTGTGCGCCTAATAAAAGTACATAACATAACATAACAACAATTATTATAGTAGTCCTCCCGTATGTTCAATTAGTATCTGTAGTTTAGAAGCGCGGCGTTTCCGCATCACGTGGTTTTAGGCGAGTGCGCACGCATTATGTTTAAAACACCATTTTAGTAGTTCTCCGGGTTTTATGTGTTTACTGTGTTTACGTAAAAATAACATTTTAAGAGGCGAGGTCTGCATAATGTGGATAACACTGGTAGAACAAATTATTATCGCCGTTTTTATCGCTATTTTCGTCAATTGCTACATTATTGTTGAAAGCGCGAAATTTTTAATCATTTCTATTTGGAGATTGCATTTAGGTTAATAACCTCATATATTTATTTCTTATGGGACCCAAAACATCATTGTAACTTTTGTAACTTTACTAATCATGTACATTATCTATAGTTCGTAATACAGTTAGGACACAATGACATGACCTTATCTTGTTACAATAAGACAATAATAACCGACTCACGTAATCATTCTTTTAAAATAAACAGTCATGTGGGCCTCCTACATTTATACCACAGAATATCACAAATGCATTATTCCTTTGTGAAACGATATACATAGTTAGCACATATATAGCTGTAATAATCATGCATAGTATATATGCATATTCGCAATACAAAAGGATGACAGTCATTTGATCGTAACTTTAACATTGTACCCATGTAAAAATTGGAAAATTCAACCCCTTACATAATGGTTTAACATAAATACATTGATTACACTTCACTAGGGTGCTGTATGAAAGATCAACCTTTAGTAGGATAATCCTTCCATTGTTCAGTTTATTCAATATCAGTTAATTATTCTTTCCCACTCTTCCCTATTATTTAAACCTTGGTGGTAGGTTTTGAATTTTGACATGAAGAATTGCTCTCTTTGATACTAATTGATACTAATTGAATATACGGGAGGACTACTAATGAGATATCCCCCGAAATCAATTATTCTATTACAAATCCAAGCACTGGGTATATAAAGAGATAGCGAGAAGTCTGCAGTCACACCACCGGTCCACGAAGGAGGAGGCTGTTTCGGACGCACTCGATTAAACGAGAGGTAAGGGAGATGCCTTATGCCCGTTTAGTGATTTAGACGAGGTGCTAATGGGGAGGTACTTATGAAATAGTGTTTGGATGTTGGAAGGAAGTAGCTCAGGTTTTCCTTTGTTTGGGAGTATGAAATGTAATACAATATAATATAAAGATTCTAAATAGAGAATTCTTAAAGAACCACTGGTTGATGGAAATTACAGGGTATAGAAACGTTTATTTAACTGGTAAAAAATAGAGACAGATTCGTACTAAAAAGATCAGACTTTGGGTTTATGACCCATTAGGTCAGCCCTTTGTAAACACACTATGTTAATAGACAATGGAAGTACTGACAAAACTTCTTTTATGATGACAGGTGCACGGTCATTCTGAAAATTGAAGAATCAGAACAAGCACCATAAGAACAAGGGTGTAATTTTGTAAAATACGCCCGCTAGAAATTTTCATGAGAAATTATCGTGATTAGGAATATCTGCACGATAAAGATGGCACTGAAACTGAGTGATGTCATGAAGAAACAACATCGTTTTTAACTTTAAGTAAGTGAACCACCAACTAGATACGAAATGATTAAATTGGTGGGAAAAATAAAAATAAAAATATAGGGCCGATACTCAGAGCACCCCTATACCTTTTCTAATACAGGAGTTAGCCTTGCTGAACCCTGTAAAGAAGTACCAAAAGTTTAACAGTGGTCTACCTTCGTAAAGAAGAAGAAGAAAAAATATATATATATTTACATCAAAAAGTAAGATTCGTTAGACCTTGTTATTACATGTATAGAGCTTAGAATGAGTGTAAAAAACCCACACAACATGACTTATTATTAATTGTATATATTTATTTTTAGGTTTGTCTGTTTTAACATTGATCTGTCCTGAGGAAGGTGTTTATGATATCAGAACAAGACACCGAAACGCGTCGACATAAGGACCTCATTTTAAATATTGTTTCTTGTATATTTGTATAAATTCTATGTAAAAAAAAAAAAATTCACATTGTGATTATATTATTATTATTTGTAACATTGTGAACATTAGGAATAATTTTGTTTAGATAAAGTAGGAATTTTGGCTATAAGCCTGTTTTTAACAAACCTGTTTTTAATAAAATCAAGTCATTATATGCAAATTTGTGTGTTGATAGTATATGTACACAGGGTGTTTTCTAAAACTGTCTAACAAGGTCTTGAATATAAACATACTGAAGAACACAGGAAGGAAGTTTGTTTTGTTAACTGTAAGTAGACCTCCATCTGTCCAGAGGCTTCTAGTTTTGGGTCTGAACTTCACGCAATGAAGTAAACATGGATCCCAGGCCGAATGCCAGAGAATGGGGACCTTTTGATTTAGTGACCGGAACCCGTCCCTATTGAATTTCAATGCAGGAACCTGGGTGTCTGCTTCTTAAGTTCTTGTTCTTGGAGCTGAACTGCCCCCTTGATAGACTGCCCCCCCCTGTAGCATGGTAGATCAGCAGCAGAGAGGGCCTTGGCCACCGCAGGTATCCTTAATGGCGAACTATAGTAGGGATACCCAATTGGCAGAACACATATAGCAGCACTGAATTTCCAGATGCAAGTAAACATTTATATTCCAATGATGTTTCATTGGTCCTTCTTTTGGCTTTGGTACAGCTAATTCTTGGGATGTTGGTGAATGGGTGTATTTTACTCTGATGTTTTATCTTACTCTGCATTTGGACTCTATGTTTATGTGAAGGTATTACCTCCCCAGACAGTTACCTCTCCTTCCAGAGGCTGTGGCATGACCCTGTTGAGTTGAGTTCCCTGTCTGCAGTTGCTGTTGGCATGTGTTTGTCCAACTACCTGGTCCCTGTTGTGGGGGTTGGATGCCTGAATGGCCTCTCTGTGGCTGAATGTAAAGTGTATTCATGTTTCCCTGGGCTTGGTTTTGTGGATTAGGATTTTGTGGTGGCTGACACAGACCCATCAATCTCTGTTCGTATTATGCTTTTAACTGGAATCTGTCTGCCAGGTGGCCCCACCTGTGGCAACAGCAATCTTCCCTAAGGTCTGGTCGCTGCCAACCTCTGTGGCCTCTGCCTCTATAAGTTGGTTGAAATCTCCTGGAGTTTTGCAGTAGATTCCCCATTTACGATGGGTGCCATTTGCACACTAGCAGTCAAAGTGGCCCCCTCAAGGGCAGTCTTTTTCAATTTGTGTTGGACCAATTTAGCAGGGTCTCTCAGGGCTTGTTCCTATTTTTCTGTAACTTTCTCTTGGTTTTTTTGTGGTTATATCTCCTGCCAGGGCTTAGTGTCTAGCCCAACCAAACTGTCCAATCCACTTTGTATCTTGGTGGGCAGCCCCTTTTTGAAAATATTGCAAGGCAATATGATTTGTGGGCCTGTGTCAGTCCATGTCAGTCCCATCTTTTGTCTCCATTGTTCCCCCATTATATCCAGAAAGTCAGTTATTGTCTCCTCTGGCTTCGCAGTCTCTGTCAGTACCCATTCTACATCAGGGTGGTCAGGGAACATCTCCCTCAGGGCCATCCATATTCAGTGCCAGTATGAATTGAATGTGGCCTTGTCATTGTTTGTCAGCTAAATTGTTGGGATTTGAGCATGGGCGAACACCGTGTTAGTCTGCTCTCCGATAGGACTTTTGATATTGCCAGGTTTATTCCTACAGTGTTCTTCTCAAAGCATGAGATCCATTTCCCTGCTCCACCCAGCAATCGCTGTAACTCTATTGTTAGCCCTTCCTTCTCTATTTAAGCCCTCGGCACATAGATGGTTCCTGATGTGCCATTTTATAGCAGTTGGTACATCTTTGCTTTGTGTAACTCTACTGGTTTCTCCATAACATGGCTTTTCCTTCTTTTTAGGCATTCCTGCATGCAGGGGAATTTCTCCTTGGGATCTCTCCTTCCATGCCAGATGCAGTCTTTCACTATGGCCATGTCCTCTGGTTCGACTGATCCCTCCTTCGGCCAAGGTCTATCATACTGGTCTCTTCGTCCTGTCCAGTGGGCTAGCAGGTGGCAGAATGACCACGCATAGGTCTTGCCTTCCTCTCTGGCCATTGTCTCCCTTGGGGTCATGTATTTGGGTGGAATAGCATAAGTCTTCATTGCTGCTCCCCTCATTCATGCTCAAAGGTGCCATGCTGTTATTCCAATGTCTTGGTTAGGTCAACACCAGGCTACCTTGGTCCCTGATTTTCTGGTCAGCACCTCTCCTTCATTGAAAATCTGGTGAGGAATGGACCCCAGCCAAAATACTTTAATCTAATTGTACCTCTTAATCTTCCCAAATCGGTGCCCTGGGACCTAACCCCAATCTCCTTATGTGGGGTGTGCACTGCTCTGTGTTCTCGGTGTGCTTCCTGGTGGGTGTGAGCTCTTTCTCTTTCCCTCCTTAGCTCGTGCCTTTCTTCTACATCCTGTCTAGGTCATCTCATTCGCTCTGAGCTATGTGTTGTTCTTTTTGGTTGGGCGTTACCTCAGATTCGTTCTCTGGTGTTTCCTAGGTTACCTGGGCAAGTTCTGTAGCTCCACCCTCACCATCGGATCCCTGGGGACTGGATCCCCTTCCTCACTCTTGCTAGCTGTATTACTGTCTAAAACCGCTACAAACCTCCCTGTCACTTGTGCGTGCTTGCCTAAATAAGTGAGGGTGTGTGTTCTCATCTACGCTGGGTTTCCATGTTTCGGGCTTGACAGGCGGGTGGTCGAACTTCTGGGAACCCTTGCATGAGACTGGGGTTGCTCTGAACTGCCTGGGCCTGCTGGCCTGTTAGTCTCTTATGCCTAGGCCTAACCGCTCATTATTCAGTGGGGGGGACCCGCCGACTTCTTTAACTGTCAGATTATAGTATCCTAATGCAGAGAGAGCAGGTGAGAGCACCTCCAAACCTGCATATGGTGGGCAAGGTGCTGACGCCTTGTTTGCTATCTGTAGTGAGGGACTGTCTTTCTGGGCATCCTAAAAGTTGGTCCATGGTTCTAATAATGCCTCTCTTATCTCTTTTTCCCAAATTTGTCTGAATCATAGCCTATATCGCACCCAGGGGCTAAGAGTTCCATCTGTGTCATGCCCAGCAGTCCAAGCATACCGGCTGTGTAATGTCCTGCGGAAAAAGCATGCCAACTGTGTTGGGAATTCACGCCACCAACACCTCTCATTTCTTTTTGATACCAACAGTGTTGGGAATTCCAAATACAAATTCTCAACCTGAGCAACACTAATAAGTAACAAGTGTCCAAATCAATAACAATCTTTTCCAAAAATTGTGGAATCCATATCTTCTTTATTTATTCCAAACCAATTTCATAGTTTAATCCAATCCATGGGTACAGATCATAAGGGTTTTTTCAACATTACAAATAACCAACAGACTTTGCCAACACGTGTTTCGTCTGGCTCCTCAGCCAATGACTTTGTCAGGGCAAGTTGACTAAATTTCAGGAATGTTATCAGAATGAAGTAAAATTCAACCATCAAATGGCAAATCATATATAAGATTCCTGAGGAGAAACGTTTATTCGTTTGTTTCTCTCCGAAATTAACTGTAAATGTTTCTGTCCAGTATAATATATTACATTCTTTAATTAAATAGGGGGCGTATCACATTTGCTTGAAGGGATGAGCGGTTCTATTTGCGGCTCAATTATTGTCCTATATACGGACCTGCAACATGAATCAGAGTTCTTCCATCCAGCACATGCTTAAAGTGGCGTCTAGCCTTGAGCATTAACTAGTTGAAGATATACAAAAAGTTAATAATTTCATACTATTTTGCGCATCTATTCCCTACTGCCAATCTGTTGTGGAGTGTTTAGTGTTGAGAATTCGGTGGCACTTTTAGACTAAAAAAATATGATGGAGGTGTCAACTACGAAAATAAATACAATAAATATTCACCTTTCCTAGTGTGCTGACTATAAAAAAAAGGTGACTTCCACGGGATCGTCTTCGAGATTGCCTTGTGACTTCTCAGCTAGGACATATAAAATAGGCAATATGCCATATTTCTGTCAGTGCAAATAAGATTGTGTAGTTGCACACCTGTATTGTAAATTCTTATGAAACGTTATACCAAATTTAAAGTGAAGTTGTAGTATTTTTGAAAAAAGTTGCGTGCTTCTCCCTATCTATGAGACAAGACCCTATGGTCCCAACGGGTTAGAATACACAAAACTAGACTGTGGAATCATCCACAGTCAAGGGAGTGCACAGCTGATGGACAATAATGTCTCAAGACAAGCTAATCTAATTCTAGTTACAACAAATGATGACCAATGCTCAAAGGCAAAAAAGTTTTGTCCACTTATCAGGTTTCAAAACCATATATTGTGACAAAATAAACACTTACTTCCAAAACATGATATTCATGCTGATTGTTAAATACATATCAAGATCAAATATTATATTCAAATGAAAATCGTCACAGAGTACATAAACATGTAAATGCAAAATTTAATTGTTAACTTAAATCATCCCAATGCATTTCGGGTTCACAATAGGAACCCTTCTTCAGGGGAAATCAATTGAATGGATAACAATGTCTTCATAACTTTCGATGCAATCCACAGTAATCTAAATCACAACAAGACGCAGTAAGTCTACTGCATCCAAGATTTTAGGATTTGCACTCAAAATCGTGACTCGATGCTCACAAAAAAGAAAAGTGGGAGATATTGTGCCAAAAAGAATTAAAATATCAAAGAGAAGTCACCTCAGGGTGTGATGTTATCAGTATGAGGTGATTCAGATACCACGGCCAAGTATCGAAAAATAATACAAGTTTGCCTAATGAAAAGAAATGGTTACCGTGGGATTCAATGTTAGTCCGTGCACAACGATGCGATCATCCAAGTCATTCACAAAGTGTCTATGAAAGGTAAGTGTAACCACTATTAAAATGTGAGACTAAAAAAATTGGGATAAACAGTCAAATGTACGCTTTGCAGCTCACCTTAAGCAGGGAGTGTACTCATCCGTCGATACTCGGGGCGAGTGTACTTGTCCGCCGATGTTTGGAGCAAGCGTTTGTAGATACCTGCGTAGAATACAGGTATGAGTGATATGAAGACTAAAGCACGATTATCACTTGTGAAAAAGAAAATTTACGAAAAACGAAAAAAGTTAAGCTTACCCGAAGGTAAAGATCGTGAGGATTTTCTTCTACCGTTGCTGCTGTAAGACGCCCAAATGTCAGCGTGTTCAACAGATCCCATAGTGCATAGCGGTTTTAAAGGAATAGTACCGGAGTTTTGATGTTGCGAGAAAGTAAACTATGCATCGAAATATATGAATAGGACCCGTATTTGTGAGATAAAACCAAATGTCCACGTCTTAAGAGCGAAGGAAGTGCATGTTTAATGGAGAAGTGAAACATAAAGTGTCACTATTTGTAAAAACGAGAACCTATGTGCTGTGAGCAAAACGGCAATTGCGAAAGAGAAAACTTTATTGACCATGTAGTGCTCAGAAGAAACAGAAGAAGTGTGAAGTGGGGTCCATAACACTACAGAAACGCTAAGTTAAAAGAGAGATTAATTGAAATTAAGGTTAAATCTGCCCAAAAAGGTTAAACAAGAGGTGCTTTTTAGACGAGTGTAAATCCTTTACAAGAGAAATGAGCTGATACAATTTTTCTCATGTTACCATTACAGAAAACATAACATTTCATAATGATCATTGAGCCCATTTGGGGCCACTATACCTAATGTTTTTATCTAATAGGTTTCCCTTCGTGCTAGTGCAGTGTGAATGTAAATATCTGATGTGCTGCTAATGCATTCAAGAATTGTGTAGCGTAATTGCGGTATGGTATGTCCCATTGTTCCCCAGTGTGAAGCCAGAGGGGAAGTTGTGTTCTTGTTTCTGATTCTACTTTTGTGTTCGATAATGCGTGTCTTAATCTTTCTGCTTGTTCTGCCTACATAAACAAGGCCACAAGGGCATTTAATGGCATATATTACTTGTTCTGTGTCGCAGTAGGATGTGTGTTTTAGTTTTATTTTGTGACCCGTTTGCGGGTGCAGAAAAGTATCACCAGGAATCACGTTACTACATTGACCACAATTGTGGCATCTAGTCATTCCCTTAAAGGGTTTAGTTAGCTCTTCATGTCGAGGTTTCAGAAGTTCACGTACATTTTTGGATCTGTTATGTGCAAACAGTGGAGGTTCAGGAAAAAGAAACTGGAAGTCTGGTTCATTCTCGATGATCTCCCAACGTCTTCTGATAATTGTTTTGATTCTTGCCGCCTGGGTAGAATATTTTAACACAAAGACTTCTCTTTTGGACGTAGTTTTAGTGGAGGCTTCTAACAGGTCCTTCCTAGATTTTTCTGCTGTCTTTTGTTCTGCTGTATTAAGAATATCCAATGGGTAACCTCTGTCTTGATATTTACATTTTTGATCTTCAATGTTTTGTTTGCATAGATTTTCATCTGATGTGATCCTTTTTATGCGTGTAAACTGAGAGGTTGGCAAATGTTTCTTCAGTGAAAATGGATGAGCACTTCTGAAGTGTAATGCACTGTTTACATCCGTCGGTTTTTTGTATACTGTGGTACTCAGGCCTCCCAGAGTTTTGCGAATCTCTATATCCAGGAAGTGTATTCTTTTTTCTTGAATGTCATACGTGAATTGTATCCTGGGATTATGGGTATTCAGTGTTTTGATGGAATCTTCTAGTAGAGTCTTCTGACCTTTCCATATGACTAGAATGTCATCAATGTATCGGAAAAATGCTACTGCATGGTTTTGCCACGTAGGGTTGGTAAGAATGTGTTGGTACTCGAAGTGAGCCATGAAGGTGTTAGCATACGATGGGGCTCCGGGAAAGCCCATTGAGGTGCCCGTTTTCTGTAAATAAAATTTCTTTTGCCAAACGAAATAACTGTGGTACAAGGAGAAATGTAATAGTTCCAGAAGAAAAACTGATAGTTCAGGTGATATTTGAGAGGCCAACAATCTCCACTCTACTGCCTCTAGGCCTTGGGAGTGCACTATTGAAGTGTAGAGTGCCACAACGTCTATTGTGCATAAGAGGATATCTTCGTTGAATGATTCATGAATAGCATCCAGTTTCAATAGGCAATCCGTCGTGTCTTTTATGTATGTTTCCCAATTTTGTACAAGTGGCTGAAGGTAATGATCCATGAAGTATCCTGTGGCTTCATGTATTGAGTTACAGCCGGCCACTATGGGCCTGAACTGTGGTTTTTGGTTGTCCTTATGCATCTTGGGAAGCATATATATGTGAGGGACTTTCGGGGTCTGGTTGACTAGAAATATTCCAGTGTTACTGTCGATAGTGCCATTGTCAACCGCTTTTGTTACTATTGCTGTTAGTAAACTGATGAGTTCATCTGTAGGATCTTTGACAAGTGGCATGTAGGTGTCTTCATTGAGTACGTGTGCGTTCACACTTGAGTTGTAAAATGTGGTGTCTAGAACTACAAGGGCGCCCCCCCTTATCCGCCGGTTGAAAAGTTATCGACTTGTCCTGTTTCAGAGAACTTAAGATTTTCCGTTCCTTTATGGTCAAGTTTGATTTGGTAGATTTGTTGTACTTGATTGTCTCAAAATCTTTCTTCACAAGAAGTTTAAACGTGTCCAGTGTCTTGTGAGTTATTGGGGACATGAATTTACTCTTTGGGCGAAATTTTTTTTATCTCCTGATTAGACTCTTCCGTCTGAGGTATTGTAGAGAAGAACCATTTTAGGCGCAATTTGCGCATGAACTTAAACAAGGATGTTTCCGTTTCTAGTGCATTAGAGGAGTAGGTTGGAACATAAGACATTCCTTTGTTCAGAACTCATAATTCTGCTTGATTAAGTTCCTTGTGGGATATATTCATCACGATTGATTCTGTTTTTTCAACTGCCTTCGAGGTCTGCCTGTCTCTGGAGCTTTTTAGGTCTCGTGACCTATCAATGCGCATGCGCATTGAGAGAAGCGAGACTATAGGGCTTTAAACAAAGTTTACCTAACTGTGTCGATTTGGTGCTGTGCCCGTGGCTTTTAGGTCAATGCGCAAGCGCATTGACCTAAAATGCGCGTGCACATCACCAAATCGCCGTCTGTTCCCTCAGCCGCACTCCTCCCACACCTTTGAAGTGAAGCTTAGCTTCACTTCAAAGGCCCCGGCTGCTTCACACCCTCATGCCGCTCTCCCCGCTCCGCCCCCTCCCCTGCCCGCCGTGTGCATTTCTCCTCCCCCCCCTCCCCACAGCAATGCCCTCCGTCTTGTTTCCTTTCTTGTTTTTCTTTCAGGTGAGATATCTTTTCCATCATTTGCGATAATACAGTTCTCATATGCATTTTTTAATTATTAGCAGCATATACACAGGCGCCCCTTCGGCGCTTTTGCTCTCAACCCTACTATTCTGTCAGCCGCATCTCTATAAGTTACTCGAAGCATGGCCTGACATGTGCACAGCTTATTCCGGCACCACCATCCTGCCAGACGCTTCTGCTTTGTTCGCCCACCGCATGGCCCTATTTGTGCACATTTTACTTTCGTGCATACCCTTACCCGCAGCCTCTCCTTCCCCACTTCTGCCTTTTCGGGTCTCGCGCTCACCGCAGACCCCTTCACATGGCTCACACCCACCTTTTTTTCAGGTTACCATGCCATTCCCCACCTATCCCCCAGTCATTTCCGGGTAGGACGCGTGCACCCAGTGGACTCTCGGCCTTGGCCCGCTTATTCTGCCAGCCGCTTCTGCTTTGGTCGCCCACCGCATGGCCCCATTTATGCACATTCACTTTCGTGCACACCCTTACCCACAGCCTCTCCTTCCCGACTTCTGCCTTTTCGGGTCTCACACTCACCGCAGACCCCTTCACATGGCTCACACCCACATTTTTTTCAGGTTACCATGCCAGGTTACCTCACTCACCCTCAACCCCTCACCCTCACTCACCCTCAACCCCTCACCCTCACCCACCCTCACTCACCCTCAACCCCTCACCCTCAACCCCTCACCCTCACTCACCCTCACCCTCACCCTCACCCTCACTCACCCTCAACCCCTCACCCTCACTCACCCTCAACCCCTCACCCTCACTCACCCTCACTCACCCTCAACCCCTCACCCTCACCCTCACTCACCCTCACCCTCACTCACCCTCACTCACCCTCACCCTCACTCACCCTCACTCACCCTCACCCTCACCCTCACTCACCCTCACCCTCACTCACCCTCACCCTCACTCACCCTCACCCTCACTCACCCTCACCCTCACTCACCCTCAACCCCTCACCCTCACTCACCCTCACCCTCACTCACCCTCAACCCCTCACCCTCACTCACCCTCAACCCCTCACTCACCCTCAACCCCTCACCCTCAACCCCTCACTCACCCTCACTCTCACTCACCCTCACTCACCCTCAACCCCTCACCCTCACTCACCCTCACCCTCACTCACCCTCACCCTCACTCACCCTTAACCCCTCACCCTCACCCTCACTCACCCTCACCCTCACTCACCCTCAACCCCTCACCCTCACCCTCCCTCAACCCCTCACCCTCACTCACCCTCAACCCCTCACCCTCACTCACCCTCACTCACCCTCACCCTCACCCTCACTCACCCTCACTCACCCTCACCCTCCCTCACTCACCCTCACTCACCCTCACCCTCACTCACCCTCACCCCCTCACCCTCACTCACCCTCACTCACCCTCAAACCCTCACCCTCACTCACCCTCAACCCCTCACCCTCACTCACCCTCAACCCCTCACCCTCACCCTCACTCACCCTCACCCTCACTCACCCTCACCCTCACCCTCACTCACCCTCACTCACCCTCAACCCCTCACCCTCACTCACCCTCACCCTCACTCACCCTCAACCCCTCACCCTCACCCACCCTCACCCTCACTCACCCTCAACCCCTCACCCTCACTCACCCTCAACCCCTCACCCTCACTCACCCTCAACCCCTCACCCTCACTCACCCTCACTCACCCTCACTCACCCTCACCCTCACTCACCCTCACTCACCCTCACTCACCCTCACCCTCACTCACCCTCACTCACCCTCACCCTCACTCACCCTCACCCTCACTCACCCTCACCCTCACTCACCCTCACCCTCACCCTCACTCACCCTCACCCTCACTCACCCTCACCCACCCTCACCCTCACCCTCACTCACCCTCAACCCCTCACCCTCACTCACCCTCAACCCCTCACCCTCACTCACCCTCACCCACCCTCACCCTCACTCACCCTCAACCCCTCACCCTCACTCACCCTCACCCTCACTCACCCTCAACCCCTCACCCTCATTCACCCTCAACCCCTCACCCTCACCCTCACTCACCCTCACCCTCACTCACCCTCAACCCCTCACCCTCAACCCCTCACCCTCACTCACCCTCACCCTCACTCACCCTCACTCACCCTCAACCCCTCACCCTCACTCACCCTCACCCACCCTCACCCTCACTCGCCCTCAACCCCTCACCCTCACTCACCCTCAACCCCTCACCCTCAACCCCTCACTCACCCTCACTCTCACTCACCCTCACTCACCCTCAACCCCTCACCCTCACCCTCACTCACCCTCACCCTCACCCTCACCCTCACTCACCCTCAACCCCTCACCCTCACTCACCCTCACCCTAACCCTCACTCACCCTCAACCCCTCACCCTCACCCTCACTCACCCTCACCCTCACTCACCCTCAACCCCTCACCCTCACCCTCACTCACCCTCACCCTCACTCACCCTCAACCCCTCACCCTCAACCCCTCACCCTCACTCACCCTCACCCTCACTCACCATCACCCTCACTCACCCTCACTCACCCTCAACCCCTCACCCTAACTCACCCTCACCCTCACTCACCCTCAACCCCTCACTCACCCTCACTCACCCTCACCCACCCTCACCCTCACTCACCCTCACTCACCCTCACCCTCACTCACCCTCACCCTCACTCACCCTCACCCTCACTCACCCTCACCCTCACTCACCCTCAACCCCTGACCCTCAACCACCCTCACTCACCCTCAACCCCTCACCCTCACTCACCCTCACCCACCCTCACCCTCACTCACCCTCAACCCCTCACCCTCACTCACCCTCACCCTCACTCACCCTCAACCCCTCACCCTCACTCACCCTCAACCCCTCACCCTCACCCTCACTCACCCTCACCCTCACTCACCCTCAACCCCTCACCCTCAACCCCTCACCCTCACTCACCCTCACCCTCACTCACCCTCACTCACCCTCAACCCCTCACCCTCACTCACCCTCACCCTCACCCACCCTCACCCTCACTCGCCCTCAACCCCTCACCCTCACTCACCCTCAACCCCTCACCCTCACTCACCCTCAACCCCTCAACCCCTCACTCACCCTCACTCTCACTCACCCTCACTCACCCTCAACCCCTCACCCTCACCCTCACTCACCCTCAACCCCTCACCCTCAACCCCTCACTCACCCTCACTCTCACTCACCCTCACTCACCCTCAACCCCTCACCCTCACCCTCACTCACCCTCACCCTCACTCACCCTCAACCCCTCACCCTCACTCACCCTCACCCTCACTCACCCTCAACCCCTCACCCTCACTCACCCTCACCCTCACTCACCCTCAACCCCTCACCCTCACCCTCACTCACCCTCACCCTCACTCACCCTCAACCCCTCACCCTCACTCACCATCACCCTCACTCACCCTCAACCCCTCACCCTCACCCTCACTCACCCTCACCCTCACTCACCCTCAACCCCTCACCCTCAACCCCTCACCCTCACCCTCACTCACCCTCACCCTCACTCACCCTCAACCCCTCACCCTCACTCACCCTCAACCCCTCACCCTCACCCTCACCCTCACTCACCCTCACAACACATATTGTGTTACAATAGGTGTCACATTTGCGAAAGATAAAACTATTGGCATTGTAAATAACAAAGCTATTAATTTCGCTATTTTCAAAACAAGCACATAAATAAAAAATGTGTCCTTTACAATACCAATAGCTCAAACTTTCCTAATGCGAGACCTATTGCATTGCTGTGCTTCTCTCCCCTGCTGCACTCTCCTGCTCTCTAGAGATGTGGCCTAACGACCAGAGCTGCCATCTAAGTGACGTAAATACAAAACATGTTGCATTCCAAATGCTATAGGTGTCACATTCGCGAAAGTTATAACTATTGGCATTGTAAATGACAAAGCCATCAATTTAGCAATTTTAAAAACCAACAAATAAATAAAATATGTCATTTACAAGACCAATAACTCCAACTTTTCTAATGCGAGACCTATTGCATTTCCAATGCTTGTTTTGTTTTGTCCCCTTCTGGTGCGGGTTGTGATTGTGTTGCTGCTTTCTCTGGTGGTACTTTGGCCGGTTGGCCTGCCGCTAAAAAAGGCGGTTGTAGATTAGAGGTAGTAGCTGCCCCTTCTGTTATTATGTTTGCCTGTGGTGTTACCAAAGTAGGTTTAGGGCGTTGTACTGTCAAATCCTGATCAGGTACTAGACTCTCCTCTGCAGGCAGAACAAGCAGAAAGATTAAGACACGCATTATCGAACACAAAAGTAGAATCAGAAACAAGAACACAACTTCCCCTCTGGCCTCACACTGGGGAACAATGGGACATACCATACCGCAATTACGTTACACAATTCTTGAATGCATTAGCAGCACATCAGGTATTGACATTCACACTGCACTAGCACAAAGGGAAACCTATTGGATAAAAACATTAGGTACAGTGGCCCCAAATGGGCTCAATGATCATTATGAAATGTTATGTTTTCTGTAATGGTAACATGAGAAAAATTGTATCAGCTCATTTCTCTTGTAAAGGATTTGCACTCGCCTAAAAAGCACCTCTTGTTTAACCTTTTTGGCCAGATTTAACCTTAATTTCAATTAATCTCTCTTTTAATTTAGCGTTTCTGTAGTGTTATGGACCCCACTTCACACTTCTTCTGTTTCTTCTGAGCACTACATGGTCAATAAAGTTTTCTCTTTCGCAATTGCCGTTTTGTTCACAGCACATAGGTTCTCGTTTTTACAAATAGTGACACTTTATGTTTTACTTCTCCATTAAACATGCACTTCCTTCGCTCGCAAGACGTGGACATTTAGTTTTTTCTCACAAATACGGGTCCTATTCATATATTTCGATGCATAGTTTACTTTCTCCCAACATCAAAACTCCGGTACTATTCCTTTAAAACCGCTATGCACTATGGGATCTGTTGAACACGCTGACATTTGGGCGTCTTACAGTAGCAACGGTAGAAGAAAATCCTCACGATCTTTACCTTCGGGTAAGCTTAACTTTTTTCGTTTTTCGTCAATTTTCTTTTTCACAAGTCATAATCGAGCTTTAGTCTTCCTGTCACTCATACCTGTATTCTACGCAGGTATCTACAAACGCTTGCTCCAAACATCGGTGGACGAGTACACTCGCCCCGAGTATCGACGGATGAGTACACTCCCTGCTTAAGGTGAGCTGCAAAGCGCACATTTGACCGTTTATCCCAATTTTTTTAGTCTCACATTTTAATAGTGGTTACACTTACCTTTCATAGACACTTTGTGAATGACTTGGATGATCGCATCGTTGTGCACGGACTAACATTGAATCCCACGGTAACCATTTCTTTTCATTAGGCAAACTTGTATTATTTTTCGATACTTGGGCGTGGTATCTGAATCACCTAATACTGATAACATCACACCCTGAGGTGACTTCTCTTTGATATTTTAATTCTTTTTGGCACAATATCTCCCACTTTTCTTTTTTGTGAGCAACGAGTCACGATTTTGAGTGCAAATCCTAAAATCTTGGATGCAGTAGACTTACTGCGTCTTGTTGTGTTTTAGATGACTGTGGATTGCATCGAAAGTTATGAAGACATTGTTATCCATTCAATTGATTTCCCCTGAAGAAGGGTTCCTATTGTGAACCCGAAATGCATTGGGATGATTTAAGTTAACAATGAAATTTTGCGTTTACATGTTTATGTACTCTGTGACGATTTTCATTTGAATATATTATTTGATCTTGATATGTATTTAACAATCAGCATGAATATCATGTTTTGGAAGTAAGTGTTTATTTTGTCACAATATATGGTTTTGAAACCTGATAACTGGACAAAACTTTTTTGCCTTTGAGCATTGGTCATCATTTGTTGTAACTAGAATTAGATTAGCTTGTCTTGAGACATTATTGTCCATCAGCTGTGCACTCTCTTGACTGTGGATGATTCCACAGTCTAGTTTTATATTTCTGTCAGTGGCAGGGTGCTCAGGTTATCCTGTTATGCTTCTCCCTAGTTTGGAATATGCCACATGCTTTACTAAGTTCTGATGTAGTCTCTTACCCTCTGTTATGGCTGCTTCAGGATGGACCTCTGCCCCGCAGATTCAGCAGAACTTTCAATCAATTGAGGTGTCTGCTCACCGTTCTTGTTGCGCAAATGTTAATCCATCTGGGCAGGGTCCCCTTCGTTTGACTGCAGTCATGTTTCAGGAACTAATCAGCTCCTGGCTGGCTCACCAAAATGTTGCCTGAACATGAAATACCGTGAAAAAACAAGAGACAAGAGGCGTTAGTCAAAATAGGAACAGTTCATGTAATTAAACAATGTGTCCGGGAGACAATACTCACACCCTATGCCCTATGCCTGTCACTGTGCTCCTGGCAGCATTGTTTAATGAAAAAAACTGTTCCTGTTTTGCCAAACGCCGCTTGTCTCTTGTTTTTCAAGGTATTTCATTAAGCAGTTCAAACAATATTTCTGTCGTGATCCACAGGACCGAAGTAGACACACAGTGGCCCTTTCAAGCTGGCCCATCAACGAGGTACCAGGGTGCCAGTCTCTTTGCCAGGCCCGTCCCACACTGCTGTAGGAGGAGATCAGCACTGATAATGGGCAAGCATAAGCCCTCATTACAAGTGAATGGATTAATTTCAATGCCAATGCAAACACGAGTTTGCACAGGGATAGGAAATATGGGTTATTTGGTAACTGTCACACCCTCACAGTATTCCTCTGATACATTCTGGAAGATTAAACATGCTGAAATTTATCCAAGGAATCGACCTGGGAAAAAGGGAAAACCTGCAGAATTTGGTCAATTAAAAAGCAGTTCTGCATGAAAAGCATAATTTCCTGTTGAAAACTAGCAATGGAAGATATAGTACCTAACCTTGACAAATGGTATTTTCTGCAAGTGGCAGCTAGATAAAATCTCAGGCAGTATTTAGGTGGTTATTTCCGTTATTGCGTTGGCAAAAGGAATTTACTGGGTAATGGTGTTTACTGTATGAAGTAATTATCATGCATTTACTTTGCAAATCAGAATGAAAAGGGGGGACCCTCGGCCCCCCCGCACGCATGGCGGCGCGGCGACCGTCGCCCCCCCTTACTCCAGTGTTGTCTCTCAGTGGTGGGGGCGGGCCCTGGGGGCGCGACCCACCACCGATTGGCCGGCGGCCTCCCTGACCCGGATACAAGGTAGAAGGTCCGGGTCAGGGGGGGCGGGCTACAGGAGGGGCGGGCCGGGGGGGCGTGCTCCCCCCGCCTGGCCCCTCGGGAATAAAGAGGCGAGGAGCGCCCAGGAGACCCCCTTGTCCCTGGACGCTCCCCCGCATTACGGTGTGCCCCGCGCTCGGGGCTTCTTTGTTTACCAAAGCCATATATTAAAAATATGGTGGGGGAACCACGAATGGCATAGAGACAGGGCCTAGAGCCTGTAGAAAGGCTACTCGGGGTCCTGATAATGTTACACACCCTGATGTCACACCTAAAAAGTGCCCAAGAGCCTAGTTGCGGCATCGCATAGTTCTGGGGATGCATGTGATCATGTCCGGTTGGCTGGGATGATATTTCCCAGACGCCAAAGTGGCGAGCGGAAAAGGTCCTTGGGCCAGCTTATGGCCTGGCGGAGTTGGGGCTGTGCTAATTCTTTTAGCTAAAGACTGTGATGCTGCACTGTTAAGTAGATTGTCTTGTTTTTACACATAGATCCTATGCATAAAGACGTGGGTAGAACACCAGGGTTAAGAGGTGATCTCCTCGCCTGCAGCACAACTTTCTTGTGTAACAATGATTGTGAAAATAGGAAGCCAATTTTACAACCTACCATGGTTAGGGCGCCGCTGATCCTATGCTTAACGACATAGATGCTGCACTAGCAAACAGACAAACTGAGGCTATGCTTAACATTTACTGTCGACGCGTTAATGTGTAGTAATCTGGCACTAAGATTATCTAAAACTTAGCAACTGATGGTACTGTAAGACTAACGCGTGTACAGCAGTTATCGCCGGAAACATTAATGGTGTGTGTCTATCTTTCCAATTTATGTACGACCGGGTCCATGGCGGATACCTGGAGTGCTCCACATCACAACAGCTGCAACAGGTGGACAGCCCAAGGGATGCTACGTCAGTCATGGCTGGGTCCATGGCGGATATCTGAGGAGTGCTCCACACCGCAACATCAGCAGCGGGTGGACGTCAAAAAGGGAAGCATACGTCAAGAAAGAGGACACCAAGGGCCTAAGTATTGCTGGCAGGTGTAAGTGCTACCAATTCCCTAAGGTGGAAGTGGGAATTGTCACCCAGGTTTGCTTGGTCTTTTCCTGGTTCTTGCAGTTTCTCAAACCTGTCACGCAGGGGAGGAACTCATCACCAGAAGGGGAGGAGCCACAATGTGCCAGCACAAGCAACATGCTGGACGCAGGACAGGGAAGAGTTGGTTTGAGGGTCTGTGCCTTGGTCAGTTCAGGAACTTCTTTCAGGGACTTTTAGCTCAGCAGCCCGACCCCCTGTCAGTGGTGATACTTCTCCTAGGGGGGACTGCAGTGGCCAAACTGGGGAGGCGAATACTCATTGATGAGTTCATCTCCACTGTGGGTGGGTCTTCAGGACTTGCCCGGGTGGCACAGTAGTAGGGTCTCAACTTATCCCGTGGTGGCAGGGACTCGGTCAGGGCGTTGAATCACTCGATAAAGAGGATCAACACACAGTGGGACAAATTATTTCAAGCCCCCCTCGGTTGCAGATGATCCAACATGGGGTATTTGTTCTACCTGGTGAGGGGAGTCCATTTGTCGGAGGAAGGAAGGGTCCTGTGGTCTGATGAGGTCAGGGCCTGGTTGGAAGGTTTTGCTAAAGTGAGAACTTTCTAGGGTAGGTCTAGGCAGGGGGAGGCCAGATCGTCGGTTAACAATGCTGGCCTGTGGCGGTAAGGTCATTCTCGGTGAGCACATATTTGAGGTCTGAGGGGGCGGGCATCATCCTATGGAGGTTCCCGCCCAGGGGGAGGGGCGTGCGGGCCACTCCTAGAACTCCAGGGGCAAGGTAATGGATGCTGCAAAGCAAAGGAGCGCGGGTAGGAGTAGTTCACGCTTTCCTTAGGCTGGTAGCCACCCCGCGCGCGTGGACTCATGACGTCACCGGATGGCGCAGAGTAAGGGCCCTCCTTCAGTGGGTAAATGGAGTTCAGGGCGTAGACCGGGCAATTCCCGGGGTAACACTGCGCATGCGCACGTCTCATGGGGAGGCGCAGCTTGTAGGACCTGACACCGGTAGTGACCTAGTCATATGGCCAGAAATGTACAAAAATCAAGATGAGGATGTTTAGACTCGGTTAGGAAACAACATGTATTAGAGTTTTGTTAAGGTCAGGCTCTCAAACTTGTTGACAATAATTTTGTATATAATGTCCTGCTGATTTTTGTATAAATTGTTGATCATGCAATTAAAAAACCTTTTTTAATTTCATACTTTAATAAATACGGCTGGGCGACTAGCGCCCGCCTTCCAAAAAGTAAAGACGTCTCATGTCCACGTTTCTGGGTGTTGGGTGCCGGTCTGGGGGGGAGGCGGCAGCTAGTCGCTGACCATGTGAAAAGGGGGGGCCCTCGGCCCCCCCGCACGCATGGCGGCGCGGCGACCGTCGCCCCCCCTTACTCCAGTGTTGTCTCTCGGTGGTGGGGGCGGGCCCTGGGGGCGCGACCCACCACCGATTGGCCGGCGGCCTCCCTGACCCGGATACAAGGTAGAAGGTCCGGGTCAGGGGGGGCGGGCTACAGGAGGGGCGGGCCGGGGGGGCGTGCCCCCCCCGCCTGGCCCCTCGGGACAAAGAGGCGAGGAGCGCCCAGGAGACCCCCTTGTCCCTGGACGCTCCCCCGCATTACGGTGTGCCCCGCGCTCGGGGCTTCTTTGTTTTCCCACCCACCATCCCTTGGAACAAAAGTCTTGTGGCATGCATTATGTCTGGTATAATGGTAAGTTTTTGAAGGTACTGTTCACATGTCTTACATGGTAGTAGAAATGGTTCTGTCGGTATATTGTGATGATGCTTTTGTTTAGGAATTTTTCCCTTTTAGCAAACTGTGTGTGAAGTAATTTTTCTGTGATGCCAAGTGTCCTTAGGCCTTTTTTCCCTTTGTAGCTGTACTGTGATACTATTATTTATTAGCCAGTGTAGCTGTCCTTTAGAATTTTTCCCCATAGGTCGTCGTATTTATTAGGTATGGGGCATGCGGTAAGGTCATTATCGGTGAGCACATATTTGAGGTCTGAGGGGGCGGGCATCATCCTATGGAGGTTCCCGCCCAGGGGGAGGGGCCTGCGGGCCACTCCTAGAACTCCAGGGGCAAGGTAATGGATGCTGCAAAGCAAAGGAGCGCGGGTAGGAGTAGTTCACGCTTTCCTTAGGCTGGTAGCCACCCCGCGCGCGTGGACTCATGACGTCACCGGATGGCGCAGAGTAAGGGCCCTCCTTCAGTGGGTAAATGGAGTTCAGGGCGTAGACCGGGCAATTCCCGGGGTAACACTGCGCATGCGCACGTCTCATGGGGAGGCGCAGCTTGTAGGACCTGACACCGGTAGTGACCTAGCCATATGGCCAGAAATGTACAAAAATCAAGATGAGGATGTTTAGACTCGGTTAGGAAACAACATGTATTAGAGTTTTGTTAAGGTCAGGCTCTCAAACTTGTTGACAATAATTTTGTATATAATGTCCTGCTGATTTTTGTATAAATTGTTGATCATGCAATTAAAAAACCTTTTTTAATTTCATACTTTAATAAATACGGCCGGGCGACTAGCGCCCGCCTTCCAAAAAGTAAAGACGTCTCGTGTCCACGTTTCTGGGTGTTGGGTGCCGGTCTGGGGGGGAGGCGGCAGCTAGTCGCTGACCATGTGAGGCTCTTACTGTTTGAGCTCTACCACCAACGCTTCATGTAACCTGTCGCAGGTCTTCCAAGTTCCCTGTGTATTCACCTCCGCTCGGTCTATTATCCGCTGCAGAAGTTATTAGCCGTGTAGGCGCTCTGTTGACTGCTCCTATGCTTTCTTTCGCTCACAATATTTGATTGCAGTTTCTCTGTGCTAGTTAACAAATCTTTTCCCTCCTGCCGCACGTCTATAAAATGTGTGACATTAGGAAAACGCAGAAGCATTGTTTCATAAAACGAAAACGGAGTGGTGAAATCTTTAAAACATTGATTTACCGATTTAACACCCTCGGCAATTTTTCCAGCTCACTTCATGTATTGTTGATTTAAGGAATTCTAGCATGCTTTGACTATGTCTGCAAATAATATTGTAATTTGAATTAAACACAAGCCCCAGGAAGATTTTGGAGCAGAAATGTGATTAAATGCGAGCCTTCTCGGATTAGGTTTAGCGTAGCCTGTAGAAATGGTAATGGTAATGTGTGTGGAAGGCAATAATTCTATTGTATTTTAATGAAATAAAACAGCTGCTACCTAAAAACCAGTTGTTAATATTCTATTGTTTCCAACTAATCGACCTCAGAAGAATTAAATTGAGCACTGACTTTTTGTGAATGGAATCTGATTTTGCAAACTGATTATAGGAATTGCAGGGAGTTGCAGACTGCCCTGTCAGTCAACATTCATTAGGCAGGTCAGAATTTGTGATTCACTGTGATGAGACACCATCACAGAAATGGTGTCCGTCTACATACAATGGACTACAATGTCTGTGATTGGCTTTAAGTAAAGTAAACAGTTTTTTTTAAAAGCAGTCAGTTACCCTTGAGAAACCAGGCTGCATTTTTTGGTAAAAAAACCCTAACTTTTTCTTAAAAGCTTGAAAGTGTTCCTTGGACCACTGCCTAATCCCTACCAAACTTTCCTTTTACATTCACAAAGACACACCTTCTGTTTAGCAAATGGCTTAAGACAACCAGCTCCGGTGTCAGTAACAACTCAGGGGCAGATTTACAAGCCCCTTGCGCCACTTTTGCGTCATTTTTAACATGGGAAAACTGACTCAAAAGTGGCGCAAGGGGCTTGTAAATCTGCCCTTCAATGTTTTGCAAACAAATTTTGGCGCAATTCTTTGATACATTTTATACCGATTCGCAATCTCTGTTTTAGCAGTTGGTAAAAGTTTACTGGCTCTTAAAATGGATTAGTACACAGCAAACAACGATTTTACAGTCACAAACACACCTATTTCATTCAGGCCCCAAATGCTGTGTTGCCCTTCCAAGAATAGCAACTTTAAATGCACAAAGATAACTGTCATGTTACCTCAGACCCTAATTGCTTGTCCCAATCCTGGAATACATGAGGTTCAGAGATAAGTACCCCACTGTACTAGTAAAAGAGAGGATTTTGGGCAATGTGTAATTTTGGTATGTACTTTTGACATGTAATTCTGTGCTATGCCAGACTCCTTCCCATCTGATTGCTTAGGATTTTTTTATGTCTCTGAAGTTTTGAAAAATAATTAAATGGATAATTGCAAACTATGCCAGGATGTCTGTTATCTTAATGGGGGCATTAGTTGAAAGCTAAAATGTCATACTGTCCTGTCAGTGTTTAATTTGTAAATAAATTCATGCTATGGCCCTCGTCACGAGGACACAATAGCTTGCACCATCTGTTGCCCCTGCCAACGCTGCCAATGACAGTGCCAACAGAACTATTAACCATCACACTCTTACAAGTGTGAAAATTCATACTATTCCAGGGACCCAAAGCTATAAGAATGGCTTGGTAGGCAGGTACAAGTCCTTGTAAATATAAATTGAATTAATAAACAGCTGTTGCTGTGCCCATAACTAAATTAGGCGGACGATGCCACTATGTGGCAGACGGTCATAATTACCGGTGCTGGCCAATAAGTGCCTGTGCTGAGCACCGGACACCACAAGCTCAACTTTAGCCCAACATGTGCTGTTAAAATTGAGTGATTGAAAAAGGACATATTTTACCATGGGTTCCACAGTGCCACCTGGGGCAACCACAACATGCACATCATTGGA
This sequence comes from Lissotriton helveticus, assembly GCF_964261635.1. Classification (NCBI taxonomy): domain Eukaryota; kingdom Metazoa; phylum Chordata; class Amphibia; order Caudata; family Salamandridae; genus Lissotriton; species Lissotriton helveticus. The sequence continues at coordinate 521,853,608 of NC_136072.1, forward strand.
ACCACGGTGCCCTTGCCCCTGCAGCCCCTGCTAGACCTTGCCATCAAATATTCTAAATGCTAGGTCTGTTGCTTTGCTCCCACCCCAGTGGGAGAAGCTTTTTTCTCTGCTCCTGCTGGGCAGGATCAAATCTGTGTTCCATGCCTGGGAAAGTGCAGGCAGGGATTTAAGTTTATATCCCCTTCCCACACTCTCCTACGTAAGGAGTAGACCAATGTCCTGGGGATGAGATCCCCAGTACACTGCGCATATCGGACCTTGGAAATGGGGTCCCTGGGGCGCTCCAATGGCTTGGGAAAGAGGGCCGCACGCCTACTCCTCAAAATAACTTAGGGGGCCACATGTCCTATCAGTAAAAATAAATACAGCATCCTCAGGGGAAAGGGTCCTGGAGACTTATAAAGGCTTGTGGAGGGGAACTGCATACTCCTTCCCAAAAATAAGTTTTTGGGCCCCAGAGGATGGGGTCCCTGGGCCCACAAATGGTTCGGGAAGGAGTGCTGCATGCCTCCCTCCTGACTATAAATAAATCACCGCGGCTCCAATGATGTGCATGTTGTGGTTGCCCCAGTTGGCACTGTGGAACCCATAGTAAAATATGTCCCTTTTCAATCTTAACAGCACATGTTGGGCTAAAGATGAGCTGGTGGTGTCCAGTGCTCAGCACGGGCACTTATTGGCTCCATGAGATAGGGTTACCAGGGCCTAATAATGCCTCAGGGAGGGAGGGTGCATGCCACCCTACCAAAAATTAACCAATATGACAGTGTTTGGTCCCTGGCCCACTCCAGGGGAACTTTTATTTGTAAAGATTAGGAACCCATGCTTTATTGATTTATTTTACCGTGGATCTGCAGATCAGCAGTTCCTCCGTGGATCCTTAGTACCGCTAAAACAATATACAGTGCGGTCAATACAGTGTGGTCCCTCTAGGTATCCCTACCCTGCCCCCCTATGTGTTTTTTTTTATTTTACCTTTTTTGAGGACAGGGGACCGAGTTCTAGAGTCCTAAAAAGTCTGCCACTACATCTTTGTTGATATGGTGGTTGATATGGTGGGAGCCACACACATCAAATCTTTTGATCTTTCGGGTACACTGATTCTCATTGGTGGTATATATACATAAATGCTGAACCTTTATTTCTCAAAAACGACAGAACGTATTTACATCAAATTACAAAAAGCATGCATTCTGGATAAAGAACTAGCTTCTGCCAAATTTGGTGTAACTTTGTTCAGCCGTTTTTGCAAGATCGCTCCTCAATTTTCCTATTGCATGGTGAAACCGCATTTTGAACATCTCTCCTTTTTCTTGGCCCCTGAAACTTTCCAGGACGAAGCTGAGGTGGATGAGACTTTTTGGGAAAGTTTTGTGAAGATTTGTCAAATGGTGCCAAAGGAAACAAAAAATCTATTTCCTATGGAAATGTGGTCCTAAATATTACAAAGCAGTTTTGACTGCCTTTATATTTAACATATCTAGGGGTTTTACTTACCTTATTATACTTACCATGCTTGGTAAAGGCATCTGTATGGTAAAGGCATCTGCATGGTACAGGCTTGCATGGTAAAGGAATGAGTTGAATAGTCATACAAGCGAGTCCAATAGGGATATGTCCTGCCACCCCTATTGTTCAGTTTACTCATAAACTAGGCCAATGTCTACTTCAGGATGCCTCAATCTCAAGCCTAAAACTTTGAAATACAAGGAAACCTATTCTTCTGTTTGTATGCTATGCCGTTTTCTCTCTCTAATGGTACTATCAATGCACAAGCTAATCAGTTGCAGAGTACGCAGAAATACCTGATAATTAATCTGACAAAGATCATGATCGCAAAGCACACCCTTAATTTGAAGAGACCAATTAGAGTTAATAACCAATCTTTGGAATTTGCTATGTGTAACTACCTGGGATCTAACTCAATTCCTTGGGCTGGGTACTCCATTGATACCCTCATGCCTCGAATTAGGCATCAAACCCATATATTGCATCATCCCTTTTCATTCCTCTTTATGCTGGACAAGGGGGTGTAGGAACCCCAGGGATAGTAAATATTTTGCGTAGTGGTTGGCATGTATGTTTCTCAGGATATGCTAAATAGGGAAATTGGGAATATTTAGAACCTGACAGCAAAAGACCTGGGCCAATCTATCAAGCACCTCCCTCTAGAAGTCTGAGACCATGGCACAAAGTCAGCGGGTTTGTAAAAATGAGGCAACATCTTGATGGCATCTCAAGCATGCTGGAGAGGAATCTCTAAACATCTTGAACAATTTTGTGTTCTATAATACACCTGAATAAAGTTTTTGAATTGTATGAGACGGAGCCCAGCCAATATGGCTACTTCACAAGGGGGATGTAAGAGTCAAATTAGGGCAAATCCTGCATCAACACAGATGAGGTAGTAAACCTAATGAAAAAGGGATAGTGGCTCTTAACATTATGAAAAGATGTGTCTGTATCAAAACATGGCTCCCTGTTCAACAATTACCTCTGGAACAAGGGAACTATGAGTCTCACCCTTATCTGGATTAGGTTCAACAAGAGGCACATTGCAGCTTACGCATAAACAAATGGATTCTATCAATGTGAAGTGAAAAAGATTATTATTAATTTCTGTGAACTGTGGGAAAATTCACTCTCTCTTAGGGTGGTAAAGATGAGAGCACAATGTGCTTGTTAAAATACCCCTCACACACTAAAAAAATCCAATAGTGTCATGCTTCATCATTGGGGTCTTCCCGTCCCTCTACGGGGCGGGGCGTGCTACGACCTGGCGAACTACGCGGGAGCACTGATAATGTGACAGGGCTATGTGATGGTGCAAAGTGAGTTGTGTCAGTGAAGTGTAGGGACCTAGTAATGTGTGGTGAAAAACAAAAATTAAAAATCCTCTGGCTAGTGGAAAAAAACAATTTATTCACTTCCCTAGCTGGGGACGTTAAGAAGGGGGTTTTGGGGTAGAGCGAATAGCCACTACCTGGTCTACATGTTTCGTAAGCAGTCCCCTACTGCTTACTCATCAGGACCTTCTAGTGGCCCCTACTAAAAAAGCTCAGTTGCTAAATATAGTAAGCCTGTCGTCCTAAAAACTAACAGTAAAAATAAACTGATAGTTTTATGCTTTTAGGGCATGAGCTGGCCCAGGGAAACTAAGTATTCTCAAAAAGAACCTAAATAGGTCTCTGTAAGGAAATGAGGAAGAAACAAAAAGGACAAATCTTTACCATTGTAATTGTCATTCAATTAGAGACACGACGTATATGTAGCGCCACAATGCCCACGGGTCATTCAAATTATGCCCAACTCATAAAGGTTATAATTAAAGCTTTATGGACAGAGTGATGGAACAATCTGCCATCCCCTGTGTGTCCGTTTGTTTAACGAACATATTGTTGCCCCACATGATTGAGGGCGGATTCATATCTACCACACACATTCATTCATAACTCAATGCCCACGCAGGCTCACACACAAGGTTAAAAAGAGGAATTCGTTTTTCAGTTAGTCACCGGCAATATTATCTACCGTGCTGTTATCATGACCAATATACGTTAAAAAACCATAACACACACATAAGATGTCATTGCGGGAAATTCATACATACTGCTGAGGCGGAATGCATGTGCCTCATGAGCTTGCAGTCGATAGGTATCTCAATGCGGTAATCTGAAAGGAAAAAGGGGCCGCGCCCATAGTGTCAGAGCAGGCGTCCTTACTGCGATATTACCAGTTTCTAAGACCAGGGTTTAACGACGTTTGGCAGCGTCTTTTACTTACAGTAGCCGCGTAAGGTAATTACCTTACTTCTATCCGTCCTGCCGCTCTGGAGAGTGCTCGCGTCAGAAGCCCAGTGCTGCTTTTGGCTGCCCTGAGCGCCGGACACGTGTGAAAAAGACTAGAGCGCTCACCCCGCGTTCCATCAGGGGCGGCCACCTTGGGTGAGCGCTCTAGTCTTTTTCACACGTGTCCGGCGCTCAGGGCAGCCAAAAGCAGCACTGGGCTTCTGACGCGAGCACTCTCCAGAGCGGCAGGACGGATAGAAGTAAGGTAGTTACCTTACGCGGCTACTGTAAGTAAAAGACGCTGCCAAACGTCGTTAAACCCTGGTCTTAGAAACTGGTAATATCGCAGTAAGGACGCCTGCTCTGACACTATGGGCGCGGCCCCTTTTTCCTTTCAGATTACCGCATTGAGATACCTATCGACTGCAAGCTCATGAGGCACATGCATTCCGCCTCAGCAGTATGTATGAATTTCCCGCAATGACATCTTATGTGTGTGTTATGGTTTTTTAACGTATATTGGTCATGATAACAGCACGGTAGATAATATTGCCGGTGACTAACTGAAAAACGAATTCCTCTTTTTAACCTTGTGTGTGAGCCTGCGTGGGCATTGAGTTATGAATGAATGTGTGTGGTAGATATGAATCCGCCCTCAATCATGTGGGGCAACAATATGTTCGTTAAACAAACGGACACACAGGGGATGGCAGATTGTTCCATCACTCTGTCCATAAAGCTTTAATTATAACCTTTATGAGTTGGGCATAATTTGAATGACCCGTGGGCATTGTGGCGCTACATATACGTCGTGTCTCTAATTGAATGACAATTACAATGGTAAAGATTTGTCCTTTTTGTTTCTTCCTCATTTCCTTACAGAGACCTATTTAGGTTCTTTTTGAGAATACTTAGTTTCCCTGGGCCAGCTCATGCCCTAAAAGCATAAAACTATCAGTTTATTTTTACTGTTAGTTTTTAGGACGACAGGCTTACTATATTTAGCAACTGAGCTTTTTTAGTAGGGGCCACTAGAAGGTCCTGATGAGTAAGCAGTAGGGGACTGCTTACGAAACATGTAGACCAGGTAGTGGCTATTCGCTCTACCCCAAAACCCCCTTCTTAACGTCCCCAGCTAGGGAAGTGAATAAATTGTTTTTTTCCACTAGCCAGAGGATTTTTAATTTTTGTTTTTCACCACACATTACTAGGTCCCTACACTTCACTGACACAACTCACTTTGCACCATCACATAGCCCTGTCACATTATCAGTGCTCCCGCGTAGTTCGCCAGGTCGTAGCACGCCCCGCCCCGTAGAGGGACGGGAAGACCCCAATGATGAAGCATGACACTATTGGATTTTTTTAGTGTGTGAGGGGTATTTTAACAAGCACATTGTGCTCTCATCTTTACCACCCTAAGAGAGAGTGAATTTTCCCACAGTTCACAGAAATTAATAATATTCTTTTTCACTTCACATTGATAGAATCCATTTGTTTATGCATACCTATTTGGAGGGTGATTCTATCGGTACCTCTCTACTTCCTCTTGTGTTTTGACATTGCAGCTTACACCTCAGGTTTAGGCTGGGAGCCCTTCTAACTATAGAGCCAAGTGGGACAAGACAAATATTAACAAAGGTCTCTGTGGTTCTAGCTGGGGTGGGGGTAGAGATTCCATTTGACACTTTATGCTTTTCTAGATTAAGACAAGTCCCCTTCGCAATAGATGGTTGCTATCCATTTTGCAACCTATGTGTTGCACTTCTTAGTGCCACAATGGCACTTTCCTATAGGACTGAACAAACATCAGTATACTTCGCAGTGGTGTTCTACCGCATCTCACCCACTCGATTAGCCATCTGCAACTCTAAACATAAGAAAATAGAAAGACTGATGTATAACAAATAACAAATAAGCTTGCTGTATAGCATTATACTGCATGACAATGAAGAGACAATGAAAAGATTGACATCTATACTCCACTGCTTTTGTAAAAGTTTTTATACTGATTGTATTTATAAGTACTGTATGGTGTACCCTTCTTAACTGCCATGGCACAGCAGTCAACAACAGCAGAGGCTGGTGGAGGTAAGCATGGTAGGGTGGGGCAAACCGGGGGTGTCGACAGACAACAGAATAGGAGTTATTTATTTATTTAATTTGCCCTATTCCATCATCTCTCAACATCCCCCACCGCAGCATCCCGCCCCGCTGAGTTTACCTGCACCAGCCGCTGCTGTTCAACAATACAGTTTGCATAGAAAAGACTGAGGCTTATACTTATAGGATGCCACTCAGCATTACAATGAAGAGACAATGAAAAAATTTACACCTATTGTCCTTCTTTAGGACCAGAATCCAATTTTTCTCTCAGAGAAAATGAAATTTAGATCCTCACCTGTAGACGATCACTCTTCACCAATCAGGGAAGTCCTCTTTGGTCCGGACATAAATGAGGAGCCTCGCCGTATTACCTATAATAAACCAATCAATCACATTTTTTTATTTGTTTTGGTACTCAACTGAGGACCACAAATATTGTATAAAAAGACGGTTACAGGAAAAGGGATTCATTACAGGTTAATATAATGTTAAAAAGGGTTTTAAAAATGTATAGAAATTGTAACATACAAATTCATTAGGTGGTTGTTTGCACACAAGTAACAATTCTTTAACCGATGAAATTCTACATTTACGGTATATAGGATCAAGATGTCTTGACCGTGCTGTTACTACGTTTGCGTTTGGGCATATAAATAAAAGGTGCTCAATGATCTGATTTCCCCCCTGACAAAGAGTACATAATGGGGATCTACCTGATGTCCATCTTGATGTGAAAGTTAACACTGGTAAAATACCTAATCGCAGCATTGTAATTGCCCTCCTTGCACCATGTGTAAGGGAAAACCCTTTGTATGTCTGTACATGCTTGTACTCCAATGTCTCAACGTAGAGTTTATACAAAGATAATTTGCTACAGTGAGCAAGATCAAGTACAAAACTCAATTTAGGAGTAAAACATTTTTAAAAAAGTTTCAGTTGCGAAGGTGACCAGGTAAGCAGAATTTCAGTGCTGATCTTAGCTATTTGAAATACCACGGTCATATTTCTGAAGAATATTTGATTTGAAGCGTCTCGATCAAAAGTCTCGATCTTTAGCAAGGATCGTAGTGATCCTTCTTTTGCATGAAGGAGATTGTAAGCCCACCTGATAACATTAGCAACAGCTGTAGCATAGGAACTTGTGATTGAAAATTCAAGTCTTAGAGCTTGCACCGGTGTAGATTAGAGACCTTCAAGATTTTCTTCAATATATTCCCTTCTTTTTGGTCCATATAAGACCACTGTTTTATTGGGATGTATTCTGTGGCATAGGATAAAACAGGGGGAATCTTTACTCTGTATACTTTTAGTAGTGAGGAGAAGTGCCTGTTCCCTGTGGCAGAATACAGTCTGGAGAGGGATCCGGCATGTAATTCTGATTTCCTCTTTAAATTGTTGATCTGCTTTATATTTTTCAGACTCTTTGAGAAGATCCTGCCGAGATAAGTATATTCCTCGACCTCTTCTACTTTTTCTCCGCCAAGCCTCCAACAATACTTAACACTTTGTTTCCTACCAGAAAAGGAAACGACTTTTGTTTTAGTTAAGTTTGGGATTAAGAAGTTGTCCTTAGAATATTTATATAAAATATCTAGAAGCTTTTGCAAACCAAAGGGCGTAAGGTCCAACATCACAATATCATCTGCATATAGCAGGGCGTGTATGCTTTGTGCAGCAATCTTTGGAGGCAAACTTGAACCTTGTTGCAGATGGAGTGGCAGGTCACTGAGGTACAATGAGAATAATATCGGCGCTAAAAGGCACCCTTGTTTGAGCCCGTTAGCCGTATGGATTGTTTTAGTCAAACCTTTTTCACACCCCATTTGGACTTGACACCATGTTTTAGTATGAAGTTTAACAACAATCTGCAGCAATTGTTCAGGGATACCTAACCTCCTTAACTTATTCCATAAAGTCGGTCTGTCAACACGATCAAAAGCAGTTGAATAATCAATGAATGCTGCGTATAGTGACTGAGATTTCCCTACTGTATATTTATCGAGAATGGTCTCAAGTATTGAAATATTATCGGTGACAGAATGGTTGGGTCTGAAACCTGCTTGAAACATGGGTATTAAACACTGCGAGAATGCCCAGACTTTAAGTCGATCCAATACTTCTGCGGCAAAGATTTTCCCGGTAGCGTCCATCAATGCTATTTGACGATAGTTACCAGCAGTGTTTTTGTTCCCCTTTTTATAGATAGGAATAATGGTACTCCCCGGCCATGACTTTGGTATTTTTCCGGTTTTGAAGATGTAATTAAAGAGGGGTGAAAGCATCTGGCTCCACTCCTTGGGGTCAGCTTGAAGGACCTTGATGGGTATTTGGTCAGGGCTGGAAGCGATAGTGCTTCTTGCTTTTCGGATATGCATAGCAATGGAGAATGCTGAGGTCTTAGTAATCGGGGTAACATTCCTTTCCATAGTAGTATCGGAGTCCTTTCCTTCTGATTTAGTTGGGTTTGCTTTATATAAATCACTCAGATAAGTTTCCCAGTCCTGAGGTGAGACTGGGATAGCTTGAAGTTTCTTTTTTGTTCCGGTTATTTTAGCAATTAGAGACCAATATTTTCGCTGATTATATTGTTTAGCAGCTATTTGAATGTCAACCCAGTTGTAGTCCTGCAGCATTCTTTTATGGTTGTATTTCTCTCTTCGTAATTGATTTTTTAGTTTATTAATTTCTGCCTGAGTTGTTATTGAGAAATTCAAGTATTGTGCTCTAATGAGTTTATTAAGCCTTTTTGCAGTAGGTGAGTTCCGGGTTTTGTTTTTATTGTTGTTCTTATTTTTTCCAGAAGTGACCAGTTGTAACTTATTTAAGAGAGCACACTTGAGATTGTTAACTATACATTCAAAATTTGTTATTGGATCGTCTGAATGTATATTAGTTAGAAGTTGAGTGTGTGCAATCAGTGCGGTTATGTTGTCCAAGGTACATGAATTCCAGAAAATCCGCCTCTGATTGGTGTTGACTTCAATTGTGCTATTATAAAATGTTATCTGGCTTATAGGGGAAGGGGTGGCCATCCAGAGGGTAGTTAGATGTAAAAATGCATGATCACTCTCATCTATAAAGTTGGTATGCAAATGCGTAACTGTCTCCAATAAATCCATTCCACAGATTATATAATCGATAATTGAGAAAGTTCCATTTCCCCGTCTAGTATAAGATGCCGGTATATCTCCTGACACATTGCCATTCAGGATTGTCCCATTTAAACTTGGCAATAATGATAATAACAATTTACCTCTCTTGTCCGAATTTTTACCTTTAGGAAATTTTGGGATGGACATTTCCAATGTTTCTTCTTTGTATAGGTTTACCCATTTTCCAATTTCAATGTTTGAGATTTTTCCGTTCAGATCTCCCATGATTAGGTATGTCATGTATGATCGATCTTCTATTATATGAATGATTGCTTCCATGATATCCTCGAATAGGGCATCTTGGTTAGTGCCGGGTGGGGCATATATGTTAAAGAGCAGAATTGCCTTTTGGGGAGCTGTAATGTGTGTTTTCAGTGACACCTTGATACACTGAAAGTTTTCGGAATTGGTCTCGACGATTTTTTGAGCCCATAAGTATTCCTCGCTTAACAGGATTGCCAATCCACCCTTAGCGTGGCCCCGATTGGATTCTTTTGCAGGAATATCATAAACATAATAGCCTTTCTGGCAAAAAGTTTTTGTTGCCCAAGTTTCCTGTAAAACCAGGATATCAGGTTGATTTTTAGTTGCTTCGATCATTTTATTAGTTGTTTTTCCGGCCATATTCCATGAAGTGATCTCCAAGCCATTGCTAAACAGTATATTGTTGGTGGTTAATAATTTTTTTACTGTTTAACGTCTCCGAGATCCAAGCCCAAGACTTTGTGGTTTTTTTTACCTCATTTTCTTCTAAGTCTTGGCTCCATACTACCCTTTCACCATTATTCACATGAATTTTTAGGGTGTCATTTCCTAAACAGTTTAATACAGAATCTTCCAAATTGATAGTGTTTTTATACTGATATTTGTTTTGTATGTCAGAATTTAAACTTGAAGGGCCATTGTACCTTTTATTAGGTTTGTTTTCCTTTAGTTCAGGTCTTTCAATTACATCATAGCCATATTGGTGTAATATCTGCTTCTCTCTGAGAATAATCCCGGGAAGTACTGGTGACCAGAATGATACCATCGCTAATTTGCTGTTTTCTTTTTTGGGGAAGATCACCAAGTCTATTTCTTTACTTGTCAGAGATTGTAAAGGCAATATATATTTTTTGGAGAAGATTGATTATTCTTCCTCGATTGAGTGGCACGTTATCGATAGGGAAGAGTTCTTCAATTATTAGATGTTTTGACGATGTTCCTTCCCCGCGTAAAGATATCTTATCGTCATCTTCTCCTGCTCCTTTAATTCTCAGCCCTATTTTTGAGAGTAGTGTGGCCGGGAGATCTTCATCAGCTCTTGGATTCAATGATTTTACATTCTGTATGATTTTTCTGTCACTGGTTGCCTCTATTGTGGTAGTATTGGGAATTGTAGTGACATTTTGACCCTCTCAGATTTTTAGAGGAGTGATTGGTTTTTGAAATTTGAGTTTACGCGCTTTCTTTTTATGAATTCTTCTTTGCGGCTTTCTTCTCCTTTTTTTCCCCCCTTCTTCCTGGGTTTCTTTTGTTTTAGAAATCTTCTCTCCTTGATCTGCATCAGGTATATTTTTAGTGATGGTTTCCTGATCATCTTTGTCACACACAGTTTTATGTGAATCTATTTTTTTGTTAGGATTCGAAAAAATGGAGTACTGTTTGAGAGTATTTGATGGTTCTTCTCTGAAGAGTTCCTTCAGGGAATATATGGTAGAGTCTTTGTGATTTTTCCGAGTTTCCTTTATTTTTCTTTCTAGTATTACTATTTCTGATGTTTGTGTACTAATATCACATTTTGTTAGATTCTGTGTATTTTTAGTGATATTTGTTATGTTACTATTCTGATCTTGCATCATATCAGATGTTTGTTGTTTTTTCGTTACATCAGCTGATTTTTTTTTTCTTTTTTCCTCTACTAGAAATTTGAGTATACCAATTTGTACATCCAGGGTTTGATCCGAATTTTCAAGAATGTGACCTAAGAAAGTAAGGACCGATTCCAAAATTTCCTGTAGAGAGAAAAGTGCCTTTGACATTGGTGTTACAGAATTTGTAGAATTAGTATTAAGAATGAAAGGGTCTGGAAAAGATTCTAGTGCTGGATCATGTTCTAATGATTTTTTCAGAGAGCTAGTGAATAACTTATCTGGGCTTGACTGTAGTTCTGATTTATTATCCGCTGACTTCATGCTGTTACCATAGGGATCCTCAGTGCGGTCTGGGCTACCTAAACGTTTTATTGGAGTTAAAGATGTTGAGTGTGACACCTCATGATCCAAGATTTGTAGATCCTCTGATGATAAAATTATCTTTTGATTACATTCAAGATCTAGTTCGCTTAAGTTTTGAGTGGATTGATGGTTCAAAGAAGAGAGCTGTTTTTCCTCCTTAGTTTCCAAAGGATCAAGGTTTTTTCCTACTTCCAGAGCGTGAGTGAGTAATTGTTTTTTTGGTGATAAGGCAGAAAAATAATTGCTTATTGCCGGGGTCCTAGTTATCCGGCAATGTTTTACTGCTTTGTCAGAGGATTTCCTAACTGCTTCCTCGGTGCCCATTCGCTTCATAAATATTGTGCGAGATCTTAACTTTTTTAATGCCATTATACTTTCCTAAGATAGACCTGGTGGATGTGAGTTTTAACTCCTTCTCCGATGATTTATTTGAGAAATTTTCTTTTAGAATTTGTTTAGAATCTTCTTGAGGTATGGGTACAGATTTCTCAGGTATCGATGACTGCTCCAATCTCCTTTACCCGTGCCTCAATCTCAGTATTTCAATTATTACACTCCCCAACCTACCTTGCAAATTTACTACTTGAAACCAAATTGCCAAGTACCAAGGATCAGGGATAGGAATGTAAATAGGATGGCCCGTCCCGTCCTTGTACGTCCCAGGACGGCCACAGACGGCCCGCCCTTTGCCCGGGCTTCGCCCGGCGTCCCGCGAGACGGGGGTGACGCTGTATTTCAGCACCTCCTGGCGCGCAAATGTCGCGGCGGGTGCCGCTAAGGATGCTGGGTTCTGTAGTCTTTGGCCCTCGCACCGCGCTCCACTCGGCGGCCAGACCCCGAGATGGTAAAGGGGTCAGGCGGCGGGAGGCGGGTGGGCAGAGCACCAGGTTTTGGGAATCCTCGTCGTGCAAAGAGTTTCACGGATCAACAGGAGACACAGCAGAGTAAGTTGCAGAATACTCAAGATTCCCCCCCTCGACCGGGGTGACGCTGTATTTCAGCGCCTCCTGGCGCGCAAATGTCGCGGCGGGTGCCGCTAAGGATGCTGGGTTCTGTAGTCTTTGGCCTTTGCACCGCGCTCCACTCGGCGGCCAGACCCCGAGATGGTAAAGGGGTCAGGCGGCGGGAGGCGGGTGGGCAGAGCACCAGGTTTTGGCAATCCTCGTCGTGCAAAGAGTTTCACGGATCAACAGGAGACACAGCAGAGTAAGTTGCAGAATACTCAAGATTCCCCCCTATAATAAACCATGACAACCTTCCTCTGCAGAATTACGTGTACCCTCATCATTCTGAGAGGGAGGCCGAAATAAGCCCCACACGTAGAAGAATGACTCAACTATAAGCTAAAGTAAGCCACTACCTACGCTGTTGAATATTGGGGGCTGTCGCCTCCATTTTCAGAAGGGAAGATAAATCCTGGTCTCCGACATTGAAGGGCACCTTACCTTATGACTTAAAGCAGGCATTCGTATTAACCATGATCTCTAGGAGGTTGTGTTACCTTGTCCTTCGGAGAAGGTGACCACTTCAGGTCTTCCACATAAAAGGGCAGCACACCTCATCAATTAAAGCCAACAACCACATTCATCCTAATTCTTCTGAGACATATCACCTTGTCACTTAAAGGAGACAGCCTTTTCAACATTCACATGTAGAAGGAGACCAGAGCGTAGTGAAAAAATAGAAACCTGGCCCCCAGATTCACAAATATTTTGTGACTTTTTTACATCACTTATTTGATGCATCTCCAACACAAAGTCCTTTTTGATATTTACAAAGCCAAGCAAATGACGATTTGTGTGGCTTTGTAAGAAAAAGTAACGAAATGCAACACATTGCACTGACTTGTGTTACTTTCTGTCAGGAAGGCATTCCATGGGTGTCGTATAGGCATTTCTATGCATCCATCAATCCATCAATTTTATCACAAACACATATTTGCAAAGAGATTTAGACATAGATTTGCACTAAAATGGTACACCTGCTTCAGGCTGGTGTAACAAGGAGAAATATGTTTATTTTTCCTCTATATGTTCTCTTTGCTTGTGTGCTGCATTGTGCAGCACACTTCCAAAGAGAAAAAGGCGTCCAAGGATAGTTTGTGAGCAGGAACGTACCCCTTCCTGAACAAAAAATATCCTGACAATAACACAGGCACCCTTGCACAATGGTAGAAGGGTGCCTGTGTTCATGCAGGGCCACTCAAAGTACAGGAGTGCAGGGACCGATCAAAAAATGCACCATTTCATTTGAGATGTGGTACAGTTCTGCTCTCTTTCTTTAATTCAATGCAGAGCAGTAACATTAATTACTGCAGTATGTTGTGTGAATTCTTTGTAAATCTGCCTCCTGGTGTTTTTCTGTTGGAGAAATGACATTGAACTCAAAACTATTTAATAAGCACTCACCTTCATAAGTATATATACCATATCACTGCATACTAAACTGCCTCGGCTACCCTAACCTAAAGGAGCACATCACAGTTGTATCACTTGAATGAGACAACCACAGCTGTCGAACCATGCAGAAAGATACCAAATGATAGGGCTCAGTAGAGACAGAGGAGAACAATGCCTCATTTGCGTCATGAGCCAAGCAACAATAATGAACCAACAATTCACTCTTTAGTTCTGGTCTGTTCATTTTTCATTCACATTTTGTTTTTTTCCACACAGAGTACAGCATGATACAATAGGTCGGCCCAGTACAGCCCCTGGGACTCTTACACTGTGCTCACTTTCCTAAAAAGACATTCACTTCGGTACCAGGGTGAATCGGACAATCCTTTACTTTGTCAATGCTGTCTTTCTTCTTTAAGTTTTAATTAATTATTGTGTGATTAAAGAATGTCTTTGGGTTACAATAATTCAATAATTCAAAGCCAATAGTTTTTTTTCTTTGCACCTAAATAATTAAAATCATATTTTTCCTGTGACATGTGATGGAGCAGGTGTTCGCAAAGAGAAACCAACTCAAATTAACACCCCCATAGTATTTACTACCAGTAAGTAGTAATAGAAAACTAACGTGCAACTTACACAAACACGAGGGAAATATCTTTGCGCATGTATGCACTAATGGGAAATAATATATGAAAGAACTAAAATGTATTTGCAGTATGCTTGAAGGAAACAAAAAATAATGCATGACTAGGCCACATGTGCATTTCGTAGTATGCATGCTGCATTTAGCGTTGGAATAATAAATAATGCCGCTTTTGCTTAAAGCTTATGCTAGGTAATGAGGAATAATGCAAGGTGGGTGGTAAACAGTGAAAAGTGCATTATCATATAATTAATGAATGTTTATATTCTATTTGCTACAGTGAGCTGGACGAAACGCCATTTTCCTTAAATTACCCGAAGAGGGAGGGGTGAATAAAGGAGTGAATCTGATCTCTCAGAGGCATGACAGACGCGCTGAGCACAGCAGAAGAGAAGCACGGTTGAAGTCCAATGTGATGATTGTCTGCCAAGTGATGTGACCAAATGTGGGACCAGAGACTCCTTCCGCGATCGATGCTAATATTTATGAATTTAAATTGTTTAAATGTATCTTGTGAAGAAGTTGTGAGAACGAGTCTATGGAAAAGGATGTAGAACAATAAAATGACTAAATTGTAGCTGAAGTCACAGTTGTGTGACAACACCACCTCCCAAACCCACCAATCCCCTGTCGAGTTTCATAAAATGTTTCAAATAATGTGGGATGGACATGTAGGTTTTAGGGTATAACTGGGGTGCCTTTAGGGGAGTGGTTTAGACTTGCGGGGAGGAAGAGACGACGAGTGGATGCATCGCTGATCGTCGGTTTGCAGAGAAGCCTAGCTGTTCCGGTCCCTGTCTTGCTCCTGGGTTCTGAATCTTTGTTCCCTGATTCTATTTTGGGGAACCCCCTCTATCACCTAGGCCAAAGGGGTGGTTTTATACAGATCGTTAGATTTGTATCATTCTGACTCATTCTTGCAAATTATTTTCAAATGTATTTTGTCTCTGAAACTTTTGTCTCTTCACCTATCCACTCCGTCATAGGTACATTGCTATGTACTATTTTAGATGAAACTATTGTCACTTCATCTATCCCCTCCGTTGGGTGAATTTTGTTTCACATTTGATTCTGCTGAAAATTTTGTCTCTTAATCTATCCACTCTTTCATGCATAATGTCATTGCCTGTGTGATGAGTTTGTAATCATTTGAAGTTGCTGATGTTTCCTCTCCCTGTTGTGAATTTTATTATTTGCATTTTATGACTGTATTGAGCATTTGCAATAATTTTGAGATAAAGCTTGATTAACTTTACAGAGAGTCTGTGATTAGTTAGCTGACTGAATAGTAAGTTAGAGAAGTATTATCGTTACCAACTAATTGGTTCATCAAAGAAAATAGAGGGAAAGTTCATGTATAAGTTAGAGAAGTATTTTACAACATCACACATGGATTCTAGAAGTATATGACTTGAACGTATATAAATTGACTCCAGTGCATCAGGGATTTGGATGAATGTGTATGGGCCATATTTCTGTGATATTATTGAGTATTGATCCCTGATCAGGTATTAGCCACATGCTGGATCACATGCATTAAAACTAAAAAGCGTTCAATCACTGTTCTAAGATCATCTATCTGCTATGAGCACCAGTAGTGTTGAAATTATATGCAAGGGTCATCCTCTATTTTAGTTTAAGATCTTTATTGCGAGCATATGGCTACCAAGTTCAGGTGGTTGCATGTTTTTTTCTTCTTTTTTTTCTTGTTTTGGCACATGCCTACAATAAAAAATAACCATTTCACCAGCTTGTCAAAGCCAAACCTTTTGGTTTTGCCTGTTCTTGTCAGTTCATATCACAAGGGCAGATTGTGTGTACATCGGGCAATAGGAACGGGTCCTGTGATTTGACTAGTGGAAGTTCCTATTTGATGAAGGAAATCTTCGAGCGTTTTTTTTTCTAACCTGAAACACAAGAACACGAAAGCTTTCAAAAGGTTAGTCAAGGGCATTCTAAAATATGGCACTGTCACCCTCTATTGTTTTGGTGTAGAGTGAATGATAATAGAAAGATAACTAGCAAATATACAAATGCAAGTTTAGGTGCTGAGAAAATATTATTCCCAAAAGGGAATCTGATGAATGTTTTATTTTTACTGAATTTTGAAATTTGCATTTGCTTACCACTTTTCCAAAGTATGTTTATATGTTCTCTGATATTTTTGTTTTTTTCCCCAAGTTTTTCCCACTTAGCACTTTAAATTATTTTATTTAACAAAAGTTCATGATAATTCACCTTAAGCATTTGAAGCATGAACTCACATTAACATCTAAGAAATTCTTAAATTATTTTGCAACAAGTTTGCTAACTTTAATGTTAGAAATTGTCCAAGTGGGGACCACCGTCCTAGTCAGGGTAAGCTAGTTACACACTAAAAGATAACCCCTGGTAGCTTGGCACAGTACAGTCAGGCTTATCTAAACAGGTAATGTGCAAAGATGTTGTGCAACACACACATAGACAGTAACACAATGAAAACACCACAAAAAACTCTGCACATGTCTAGAATAATAGAGAATAATTTTATGATTAAAACAGGACCAAACAAAAAAAATCCAATCAGTAGAATCAGAGTTATGAATGTGTAAAGAATAAACCAACATGGTGCGTAGAAGTCAATACCGTGAAGGGGTTACTTGAGGTCACGGTAGACCGAGGTAAATCCAAAGTTCAGACCAACTGCGGTGGGGGTTAAGTTGTCTACAGGACTCAGTCAGGTCTCGCTGACAAAGTCCTCACAACAAGGAGCTATAGAGGGAAATAACCAGGCAGCCCTCCTCTCACAAATCATCAATACAATAAAAGCCTGGCTATAGGAGAGTTTATTTAATGTCACTCTTAGGACCTGCTTCTTACTAAATCTATTTTACCCACTTTCTGACACCTTGTCCAATTTCTAGCAGTCCCAGAACTCTCAAATTAATATTTTTATATAAAATGAAGAACCGCTGTTAATCTAGCCACCCACCTATACATATCCTCCCCCACAACATGTGAGTGAAGAGCACTTACTGAAAAATAAGTGAAAGAGTGATAGGGTACCTCACATATGCAACACCAGGGAGGCTACCAGCAGGTTCTCGCTAGCATGCCCCGTATATCATCATCGGTTGCCTACTCACAGAAACAATGAGAATAGCGTCCAATAGAGAGACAAAAAATAACTGTCCCAAAACATAAACCCGTGATATGCAGAGACCAAAATGTCCTGTGCAATTAAAAATGAGTTAAGACTCACTATTAAATCACCCTCTTTATTTGCAAATGTGAGCTTTCTCGGTTTAAAAGCACAGCATTTTGCTAACCTTTTTCAAGCAGGTCAACATGTTTCATTGCCATTTACGTATGCTGTGGCAAATTCGTCAGGGCGTGGGGTTCAATCACTCGCCTCTCTGGACAATGTTTTTTGTGATGCGGATGGGCTGACAAAACACAAAAGAGAGAACAATGGTTCTATCTCAATCAACCTGGTCAACCAGATAAAATAATATTACAACGTACTGTATGTTCTTTAATCTTGGGTCTCAATCGTATATAATTACCCGGTGTCTGCTGAGGGCTTTCATACCAGCCTACACCAGTCCAAAAGGGGGTGTGTTCATCACTGTTACCCCTGGTTTAGGAAACACTAGCATTGCTTATCGCAACACCTGTGGAAATAGTATACAAACTTTACATCAACACTACACATCATGTGTACCTTATATCGACCCTGTCTAAACACCATTGTGTGTCAATTTTCATATTCTTAAGGACTGAAAAAGTGCCTTGGATAGAGCAAACTTTGACATCTAGATGAGAGGAGTAGAGGAGGTGGTGTGTAATCATCAATCCCATGGATGGAGGTGAAGCACTGGTGCCAAAACGTGCAGTTGATGAAGGCTTCGGCGTCAAACCCCTTTACGATGATGGTTCTGCATCGATGTCCGTCGATGTCAAGCCGCATAGTCCGTAGATGCAATGCCATCAATTGGCACCTGTGTCAGCATCAGAGGGCAATATTTCGGTTCCGATCAAGGCAAAGTCATCACTGCATCAATTCTGATGGTTCTGGACAGCAGGAATCACCTTTCAAGGGCTTAGGACTGGATTGGCATCACTTGGCAGGACAGGAATCACAGATGACAAAGTCCAGGTGCTGTTGCTGAGTTGAAAGAAGTCTTTGAAGGCTCCGAGACTTCAGAACAGGGGGCAAGCAGCAAGAACTTGGAGTCACTCTTGGTTCAAGTGAGATGGGTTCAGTCATTGTCCTCAGCAGGGCAGAGATCAGCAAGCAGCAGGGAAGCTCAGCAAAGCAGAAAGCTGTTCCTTCAGAGCAGCAGTCAGGCAAAGTGACAATCCTTATGGCACAGCAGTCTTTCATCCTAGCAGAATTCTTCACAGGTCCAGTAATGTACTCTTTTGGTGGAAGGCAGACAAAATATCGATTTTTAAATATCGACATACAATAATGTTGATGTTTAAATGTCGAAGGGACATAATATAGAAGGTAAGTTATATCGATATTT
Source organism: Lissotriton helveticus (assembly GCF_964261635.1). Lineage (NCBI taxonomy): Eukaryota > Metazoa > Chordata > Amphibia > Caudata > Salamandridae > Lissotriton > Lissotriton helveticus. Next base: position 521,872,426 of record NC_136072.1, read on the forward strand.
TTAATATCGATGGGACAGAATTTCGAAGGTAAGTAATATCGATTTTGTTAATATCGATATTAGTACTATCGATGTTACTAATATCGATGTTAGTAATATCGATGTTACTAATATAGATTGTTATATGATTTTTATGTATATTATTATGTATTTGATATGTTTTTTTTTTAATGTGATTTAAGTAAATTTTGTATTTTAGTACCATAGCGGGATGTGGGTGTATAGGGGAATAGGTTGGGAAGTAATTTAATTATACTAAATTAATTATGAATTTTGAGGAATTATACATTAATTTTTATTAATTGGTAATTGATTTTTATTAAGCGGTAATTCATTGTAATGAATTGATTAATTCATAATTTATGTTCTGTAGCGGGTTATGGGTTTATAGGGGAATAGGGTGGGAAGTTATTTAATTATTCAGAATTAATTATTAATTTTTAGGGATTATAAATTAATTTGAATTAATTGGTGATTACTTTTTATTAATTGGTCATTCATTTTAATTAATTGATTAATTGATAATTATGTTCTGTAGCGGGTTACAAAAAACACAAAATAACACAAATCAATATATTCTAAAAATCGATATGACGTAATCACATTTATTATGTATGCTGATCCTCTGCTACTTAACAAACACGAGTCTTGATGAAGTTAACATTCTCCATCTATGGGCCCAAGGTATGGTATGTTGTTCGCAAGAGGAGTACCTTATTCTACTGAAATGTCTAGAGGGAATGCACAAAGTGTAGCTGTCACCCATCCCAGATGTATATTGGAGACAGGCTGAAAGGCACACAGAGCAGTAAGAGCAGAGAAATGTTCACTTTTTAAATATGGCATTTCTAAAACAGTAATGTTAAATCTAACTTTACAAGTGATACGAATTTATCATTACCATTCCAAAGATGTGAATCAGGATGCAGCTACTCCTTTCGAGTCAGGAGATGCTGCTTCGAAGTGTTTTAAGGAATCCTCAGTGCCAGCCTATGAGAGGAGTAGGCCATGCAGTAGCGAACAATAAATGTAGCTGTTTGTCAAAACCAGGACATGTAAAACTTACAAGTACATGTCCTACCTTTTACTTAAACAGCACCCTGCCCTTCGTGCTATCTAGGGCCTACCCTGGGGTGACTTATGTGTAATAAAAGGGGAGTTTAAGCCTTGGCAAGTGGTTTTTAATGCCAAGTTGGAGTGACAGTAAATTGCACCCACAGGCCATTCAATGGCAGTCCTGAGACAGATTTGAAAGGCTATTCACGTGGGGGGCACAATCAGTGCTGCAGGCTCACTAGTAGCATTTAGGTTACAGGCCCTGGGTATATGGCATATCGCTTTACAAGGGACTTACAAGTAAAATAAATGTCAATTGGGTATGCCATTGTCACCATGTTTAGGGAAGAAATCACATGTACTTTAGCACTGGTTAGCAGTGGTACAGTGCTCAGAGTCCTAAAGCCAACAAAAAGAATTCAGCAAAAAGGAGAGGAATAAGGCATAAAGTTTAGGGTGACCCTTCAGAGAGGACCATTTTCCAACACTTAGGGGCTGATTATGATAGCGGTTTTCCCGCATCCGCCGGCCCGGAGGATGCGGGAAAACCGCTGCGCAGCCTCGAAGACCCACCGCCATATTAGGTTGGCGGTGGGTCTTAAAATCTGTACGCAGCTTTTCCGCCGCGGTCGCCTTCCGACCGCGGCGGAAAAGCTCTAACATGGCTGGCCGTGTCTATCAGACACCGCCAGCCATATTAGGATGGAGGAAATCATATGCTTTTCCACGGCGGCTTTTCCCCCGTGGAAAAGCATACGGACATTCACTTTGGGGGCCCGTTGCGGGCCCCCTTGGTAAAGGGGGGGTGGGGGTTGCACATGGGGTTACCTATGGTACCCCACTGCATTTGCGTGCACAAAGCAACAGGCACCGCGCAGTGCCTGCCGCTCTGTGCACGCAAATGCGATGCATGCATTTTTAACATTGCGGCGGGTGCAGCATGAAGCTGCACCCGCCGCAATGTTAAAGATAGAGGATGCGACCGCCACCCTGGCGGTCACATCCTAATCTGCACGGAGGGAACGCCGCAGCCCATGCGGACGTTCCCTCCTCCTCTGGTCCTCCTCAAGTCCGTCCGCGATCCTAATGTGCCCCTATATTAGCAAAAATAAGGCATGCTGTACTGCTTGCCTTAATAGCAAGTGTGCTTCTTTTTAACATCTGCAGAAATGCAATCTCGTGAAGGATTATGCAGATTACATTTCAAGATGTTTATTCATTTTTAAGTTAGATTGTATTGAAATGCTGCTTTTCTCCAGCTCTTTCCTACCTTGTCAAGACCTCAAAGCACTCCGAAGACCATCTGGTGAGCGGTTCCAACTTCTCTAGTGCATGGATGAGGGAACAGTATTGGCGAGATTGTTATTGAGGCCCAGGGATTTTGATGTAGACTCTCAGCATGCTGGCATGGCACACTTTATTTTCCTGATGTCATTTCCAAATGTCACTGATTAATTCCACTGTGTGCTGCAACTCTTTGCTTGATGTGAGTTGGACAAAGACGTATTGATATCTGTCCGAGGTTATTCATTTCCTGAACAGGAGAGAGAAATAAACAGACTGCCACCACGCAGAGGAGAACTGCGGACACGAGAAGATTTGGGCGCCGCCATCACGCAGAATGATCTTCTATCTGAAATTGAATCATGACTCTATCATTATGTTCCGAGAGACGGCAAAATGCAGTTATAGAATGTGAGAACTGAATTCTAGTGATGAACTGGAGAAGTGAATGGAAGAGTCACAAACCGCTCCAGGTCATTGGGTGAAGAGATTTGGTAAAACTAAAAACCAGGATATTTTGCAAACCTAGAAGTAGGACTACAAATTCACATTGACTATGGTGCACAGAATTACTTAAAAAACATAGCACTCCTAAAAATAAAAACATTAACAACGAGACACTCAGGAGATATAGTTAAAGCAGATTTTTACACAGAGTATCTACTTTGTTAAGTAATTCGATGTCTTAAAAGGATGGTAACATATCCTATTTTAAAAGACATACAAGCTACCCTCCCAGCCAAGTGTCACACATCAAAGGTTAGCTTAATGCATTGTAACTAAATTACAGCATTGCCATGTGGTCAGTCATTTGTCATGCAATTCAGCAGAGCTAAAGTCACTGTGTGCCTTTCCAAAAACATTTCCCTTTGCTGTGAAGCCAAAGATGGGAGTGTGTCCCCACTAATGCTCTGCCTGTCAGTCTCACTCCTGCATGAACAAAAAGCCTTGGCAGCTGTTACAGTGTGCAGAGAAACGGAAAATTAATCTGGACTTCATGCCAGGTTAGCAGCACTTAGCCCAGTGAGCCTTCCAGCCTGCATCCTTGCCCGCACCTTGGGGCAGATTTATGTCGGACTTGCGCCACGTTTACGCCGCCGTTGCGTGGCGCAACGGCGCGGAAACGTGGCGCATCCCTGTGACCTATTTACAACGTGATGCATCTAGGCAGATGCGTCACGTTGTAAAGCCCTGCGCTACATAAAACCTGCGTCAGGTTTCATGTGGGCGTTCTGTCGCAGGGTGGGCGTTCCCTCGTAGGAAAGCCCCGTAAAACTGACGCAGTGAAATCTACAAGATTTCACTGAGTCAGTTTTACGACGCTGCTGCGTCAAATCCTTACGCCTGCTTGAAGCAGGCGTAAGGAGTGACGCACCACGTTATGTATGGGTGGCCTCTGTACATTGCAGGAGTTGCGTCGCACTTGCGACGCTACTCCAGCAATGCGCCGCCCGTACACCACAAGATGCGTCACGCATCTGCCCTTCATTGCACCATGGTGCGCCGCATTGTAAATGCGGCGCATCTGTGGTGCCGCAAGGAGGGAATTGCGTGACGCATCAGTTCTGGCGCATCCCTGCTGATTTGCAGAGATGCGCCAGAACTCATAAATATGCCCCCATGTACCCAGGTCTGGATGTAGTTACTCAAGCCTGTTGGACGTGACCCTCTCTGCAGGGTCACCCTCAAACATTTTGCCTTCACCACTCTTATTTAAAGTTAAGAACACATGCCACAATGCAAATAATCAGTCTCCATAATAAACATTTTAAAAGAATAAATGGCGTTCAGTAAAGCGCAAGTCCACATTTTCAGGGCTAGATTTACAGTGCAGGTGTCACCTGCCCTCGTGTGATCAATACAAAAAGAGCTTTCTCAAATGCTACTTTGGGCCTGATTATGAGTGGGTTGGTGTACTACGGCACGCATGTAAACCCTTGTTTAACACATGCAGTAGATATTTGTTACAAACTACTGTTACTTTGCACTTTAGGTTTTTAATCTTGGAAGTGGCCTGCCTCCCATTAAAGGTATTTTTGGCATCCACTATCCATTTTTAACTTGAGCACTTTCACTCACAGATTTTTTGTTTAGCACTACTTCTAGTTACCACTAGGTGGAATAGTACTAAGTACGATGTGGACATACCACCCTGTGAAATCGCCCAAATGATGACAAGAAGGGCGTCCCAGAGTGTGTAACTGATGGGAATACATATCACATCGTGATGAGTCCTGAAGTACTATACAGTTGAGTAGACACGTTTTGAACACAGAGACCTTAAGTTTCGTTAGACCCACAGTTATTGTTTGTTCATATAGTGTTGTTGAAGGGGTTATAACTGTGTATTTGGTCTTTAAATATTCCCTTGGACCCTACTCCCCCCGTGTTTGTTGTGAGGTATTTAACATATCCTATAATTGTAGGCTGCATTAAATATCTGAACGATCTTTAAATTTATTTTCATTTATTTATTGGATTTATTAAGCGCGACAGCTACCCATAAGGGTTTCCCGGCGCTGAAAGACAGGTACAACAGGACACCAGGCAAGAATGTTATAGGTCGAAAACCCAGGATTTCACCACTCTGCGAAATCGTAAGTGGGAATTTTCCATCCGAATGTCCAAAGGAAGTGTGTTCCACAGTCTGGGTCCTAAGGTCGCAAAGGAACCACCACCCATTCTGGTAAGTCTAAACTTAGGTACATTAAAAAGATGATGGGATGTGGAGCGAAGTGAGCGAACAGGAATATAAGGGCTGACAAGGGCCTGAAGGTAAAGGGGAGCTACTCCGATTTTAATCTTGTAAATAAATCTGCCGAAATTTAACAGGAGAAATGAGTACAGTATGTACCATACTACAAGGATATTGGTGTGTTAAACAACAAAATCTGAAAGTTGTTCTCCCCCAAAACTCACATTTATCACACCACATAAATAACATACTACGGGATATCGTTTGTGTGTGTGTGGGGGGGGGGGGGTAAACAACACTGTCATTCAAGAGTTTACCCAACCCTCCAAATGTTGGTTTCCTGAAGTAAAGCATTCGTGTTCTGCCACTGAAAGAGCTTTCTTGCATTGCACTTTTTTGCCTGTTGGGAAAGTTATGCTCAATACAGCAGGACTGTTTGGCTATGTGGCAAGCCAAGGCTGCTGGCACTGTCTATTTCTATTTAAAAGTTAGGATAAATGCAATAGTAATTATTATAAATGGCTGTTGTGAAAAGTATGTATTAGTCTTGATAGGTGTTTAAGAGTAGATAGTCCGTGTTCTGTATTAAAGCCTGCAGATAGGTATTTTGTTACAAGAAATCTCACAGATTACATTAGTAGACAAGGATTTTGGTATTGGTTACCCATTTTGACCATGGAGATAGAAGATTTCCACAGTAGTAATCCTTGTTAATCCTTCATGGGAGAAATAGTATTTTGCTTTGCCATCTTTAACTTTATGTGAATGTATAATGTTATGACAGTATGCCTGATGGTTGCCTTGTGAGAGAGCTTAAACTCAATAAAATAAGCTTCACTTGATTATGTTGGGAAACACTAGAGGCCTAATTGTTTCAATGGAAAAGTTTTGTCCAATGAAATAGATCTGATCTGCTTATTCTGAAAAAACGCAGTAGGACTGGCGTATTTATTGTGTAAAGCACACCTTTGACATTTGTTTGTTCACATGTGTGCCTCTGTCTGAAATTGCCTGTCTCAGGGCTGGTGGGCTGACACTTTAGTTTTCAATGTTCTCATTTTTAGCCCCCTTTCATTTATTTTCTCCTCCTCTTTTAATGTTTATTGTTCAGAGCTCACCAAGCAGACCTAACAGGCTGTTTGCTTGCCACTCTTTTTATCTGCAGTGCAACGCGGCCTTCCCAGCCACAGCCTCTAAAGCAGGTGACCATAATGGAATGTTCATAGTGTTTCTTTGTTTTACCATTCCAGGATGATCAACACTTCCTTTCTAAATGTGGTGGCCATGGTGGAACTTTAAAACAATGAAACGTTTACAATACCAAGATGGCCACCTGCTGATATGTTTAATTGTATTTATCGTTGCAATCATATGCCTGCCATATTTAGATCGAAAGGTATTTTTTTCTACTTGTATTTATTTAATGTATCTTACATGTATGTAAGGATGAGTGACAGCGGATATATTACTTAATGAGGGCATAAAACCAACAGAGACTGAAAAAGCACTTTCGATTATAAGCTGGCCCTATTGTCAGTGGTTGTTTACAAACAGCTGGGCATAAATTATATAGAACATTACCATCTGAGAGCAGGAGCAGATTTACCAACTCTGCAAGTCATGGAGCAGGTACCCCACAGACAGCAGATGCAGGAAAAACTAAACAATTGGCCCCTTGAAACGATGGAGTTCTTGGCCAAAGTTGAATGTGGCCCTGTTTTAAAATGCCCTGCACCTTTCCACATGTGCATGGATCCCCTTTGGCCTCAATACAATATGCAGTGGCACATTTTAGTATTAAATCTTTTTTTGGAGAAATCAGCTCGCACACAGACATTAGGACTTTCCATGAATCGAAAGACATGCAATGCATAGGAAAAGGGCATGGAAACACAGTGGCACATTTTAAACAGTATGAAATATGTTGGAATCATTATTTGACCACCCCCTCCTACAGGTGAGAGTGGTCCAGCATTACATTGGCTGGTGTCGGTGATAAATAAAACGCATATACTGCAAAAAGTTTAAATACGTTTTTTTTTGCATAGTTGACAGTTTATTTGATAGGTTCCTAAGTAAACTATTTTGTTCTCCTATCAACTTATGAAAATGTGCTTTCTGTGAAACATTGAACTTGTGCAAAAAACGAGGTAAAACTGTTTTGCACTATGTGGCATCTTGTGGAAAATGGAATGAGGCAATGAGATTTTGCCTCACTCTACCACCAAGGAGAACATTGAGACTAATGTTTTACAGTGGAAATATCTATAAACATATACATATTTTTGCTTATAAATAGTTTTACATGTGTCTAAGGTTTTTAACAAAGAAAGCCTAGACGATCAACAGCCAGTAAAAAAATAATAAGCAATCTGAGTTTTCAGTTTTTCCTACTTATGTTATAAAAAATGTATCAAAATCCGATGTCCTTCTATTTCCGCCTTTTGCATTTAATTTGGAGCGAGAAGATGTTTTCAACTTCTTAGTTTGCGAACACAGCAAAAATAATGTGAAATTAGTTTGTTCTGTTTGTTCTGGTTCACATATTGTTTGTCATAGTTTTCCTTATACCAGCAGTAAAATTAGCGCACACGGCTTTACCTTGTTTGTTGCAATATTGCAGTCTCTGTAAAACTTCACAAAGTGCTCTCTTTGTTAACGTAATCAATTCATCTTCGAGCTTATTATTTTGTAAATAACTTAAAGTACAAGCTGTGACTGTCCTCTACCAGCAAGATTTTGAAGTGAATTCTTTAAATTGCATAGAGAGTGCTAGTTTGCAACTCAGACTTCTATGCCATCCTACACTTACAAGTATATCTATGCATTATTCAAAGATTTTATTGTCTCATTTTGTATTTTCCAATAAATTTATGAGGTTTTTTACACTTGTGGGTCCTCTGGTTCGTGTGCCTCTTTTTTTTATGTTCTCCTACTCACTTTATTTTTCGTTAATGGAGGTACTAGTTGTATTTGATGTTGGGAATCTCCTTGTTTCAGTTTTTTTCATTAACAAAAATGCAGCTATACGTTCTGAAACTGGACATTTTGAATGCATTACAGAGTCAATGCTCAGTTATTACACAGCACATCTTAACTTAACAGTTGTGATACTTATCACCTATTCCAGGTTCATCCCTGTACAATGGGAAATAACTTGGGTTTTAGTGCTTACCATACCAAAATCCATATGTCCCAGGCTTTTCCGGTCACTTGGTAAATTTCAGCAAGTCTGGCCTCCTAAAATGTACATGGGAAAAATTGGGGTAGAGCAGTGTTTGCTGTAAAATTCAAAATTCCAGAATGTGTGGTAGCTGGACTTACAGGACATGCTGGGATTTTACCGGCCACTTGTTAAAGGGCCTAAGGGGTCCATTAGGATGGCAGATGACGAAAAGCGGTGCTGGGACTGGCCCCTAGACGTGCGGCAGTCCCGCACCACTGATTAGGATGTGACCGCCACCCTGGTGGTCGCATTCCACAATCTTGACATTGTGGTGGGTGCTACTGTAAGCAGCACCTGCCGCAATGCCAAAATGGCATGTTCTGCATTGCAAATCACAATGTGACAGGCTCCGCGCAGTGCCTACCACCTTGTGCATGGCATTGTAGGGGGGTACCATAGGTAACCCCCAAGTGCAGCCCCTCCCCCCCCCAGGGGCCCACAACAGGCCCCCAAAGCAATTCCCTGCCAACCTTTCCATGGCAGCATCGCCGCCATGGAAAGGCCTTTATAAACACCCATCCGAATATGGATGGCGGTGCCTGGAAGGCACCACCACCATATTAGTGCCCAAGTCCACCCACCTAGCAATGATTATGATTGCTGACCGGTGGAAAAGTGGCGGACGCACTTGCGTCCGCAGCGATACCCCGCCATGATATTATGGTGGGGGTAAATCAGGTTGTGCAGGTGGATCGACACTACTGGCCGGGCGGTGGCGATCCGCTCGACATCATATTCACCCCCATAGTGTCTACCAACCTGAAGCATCCATGAGTACGCAGTGGTGTCTGCAAATATGTAGGGCCTGATTACGAGTTTGGTGGTGCGGCACCGGGTGTGCCCCATCACTGTACTGCCAAACCTGTGGTCGGGGCACGTGCCAGATTACAAAGGTTTCTCTTGTCAGGATGGCTTTTTTTTTTACGTTCCCACAGTTGTGCCTCAGAAAATGGGCCCCGCAATGGGAATGCCAAAAACAGTTGCTTCACAGCATGGACTTTAAAGTCCATGGCGTGTAGGAAATGGAGTGCATACACACAGGCACACATATTGCACCCTCCTGCATGCAACCTATGTCCCAGAGGCAACAGGGGGCCCTCTCTGTTTCCTCTCTGCCATGGTTTTTCATGGAGGTGGACCCGCCATGAACGCCTTGGTGGAGAGGAAACTTGTAATATGCTTGGCTGGACAACGGATGACCTGTCAAGTATATTGCTGTCTCTACATCACCACACCATGGCCTGTGAATGGCAGTTCCCTTGCAGCTGCAGCTGGACAATGCTGGGCCGACCGCCCTAATTGTATTAGGGTGGTTGGAAGTCCACCACCGCCGCGTCCCTGTGAGTCTGGCAATCTGTGGACCACCAGACTCATAAATGAGTCCTTAGTGATCATTAGTGGTGATGCCTTGCATGATTTAATGCAAATTTGGACCCTACCCAACTCCAGTTTTAATAGTGCCCTAACCCAAAGAACACCAGAAGAGGAAAAGTCACTACAACCTTCCCAAATTATTAAACTTAGAATTCTATGAAAATCTCATTCTTCGGACATCTCGAATTAAGGGCAACTGGCCCGGGCTTTGTGAATCAGCTTGTTTCTTTTGGAGACACAATAATGTATTCAGAGTATAAAAGTGGGTCTTCATTAAACGAGATTTAGGGAAACACCTTAACCTAGAAGAGGCTGATGAAGGTTGGTTCTAGGAAACTACCTGCCGTTTTATACATATGGACTATTGTGTCCAAATTTCATGAAAGGGTGTTGGAAAAGAAACATTTTAAATAGATTCTACCTCTATGTGAATGGTCTGAGTCTAAAAGAACACCTCTAAATCCTTATTGGGAAGACATGCATGACCCAGAAGATACAATACATCAATGGTGAGAAAAGTTTGCATGTGCCCACCTTCTCGTACCTAGGAATACATTTTGACCAAAAATCCACATGGTCTCACCTGACTAAGATCAGGAAGCTAAGGCTCAAACAACCCACTGAGGCACTTTTTAGATGTGCTGAGAAGCTTGGCAGCAAACCCCTAGATGCTATGATGAATATCTATTCAACACAATGACTTTCCATGGTGACAAATGGAGCTGACCATGGGGTTACTGTGATATTGGCGCTTTATAGGATGCTGAAAATAGCTTCTTAAGAAGACTTTTGTCGGTCCCAAATAGCCTCCCCTTATACCGCTGCCATGCGGAACTGGGACTAGTCCCAATAGAGGACTATGTTAGATTAGCACCTTTAATGCTTTGTAGGGCAATTTGGGTCAAACAGGAAACTGCTCAACCGGGCTTTTTTTTATTTTTATTTTTTTTAATTAACTTTATACTTTATTGCATACGTACTCGGCACACAGCTTATACAGCCCACAACCCTGAGGCCGGCAGCAGACCACATCATCACAGTACTTCAAACCAGTTAGTGTGTACACAGCCTGTATGCCAGCATCCCGGAGGCCTGGCGGCGACGAGGGTTGAGCACATAAATGCATAGTACCTTAATGTCCGAAGAGTGACCATAACAGTCACACCCTGATGTCATACAGCGTGGCCATTATGTGTGCGCCCCCAGCAGCCTCGTCTATATTGATGCTTAGAGTCTACAGAACCATCGAGTGTGTAGTCCAGGAGGCAGTGTACCGTAAACAAAACTGTACGAAAAACCAAACCCCCCCACAAGAACTCAACACCCACTCTCTCCCCAGTGGAACTCCCACCCCAGGTGTGCCAGTGTCCTCAGTGTGTGTACTTATGGACAAGTCATCCGTGCAGCTAATATATCAGTTCTAGTGATCCACCCCACGGAACGAGTCCAGTGTATTACCAATGCCCAGCCTGCATCACCCCCTCCTAGCGTTATACCCCCGATCACCCGCAGGTCAAACTCCTCTTGTGTAGTACCGGGCTCCCTGTAGTACAGACCCCCCCCTTATATGTCGGCAACCTCCCTAATCAGGCATGATATCGCACTCCAGGTGCTCCGTCTCCTCTTCCCGAGCATCCCCATCATCTGCGTCTTCAGGATCCGTACCTGGGTCAGTTTCATCTTTAGCGTCCAGGTAGGCCCTATACAGCCCCCAGAAATCTTTGGGGCGACTCTTAGGGGGAAGCAGTTCGCTATAAGTCATCGACTGCGTGTTGCAGTACAGCAGATCCGACTCCCATCGCCTCTTTGTCGGTAGGGGCCCTTTCATCCAGCACATGGCTACCGCTCGCTTGGCAGTAAGTAACGCAATGTCAGCCATTCTGCGCATCGCCAGCGGGAGAGATTTGGAATAACCCAGCAATGCCATGGCGGGATCAAGCTGAAGGTCCATGCCTAGAATCAGGCCTAATGCCGTGAATACCTCCGTCCAGAACCTGTGGATGCCAGGGCAGGCCCAAGCCATGTGCATGAAATCCGCGTTTGGAAATCGGCATCGCTCACAAGCCGCAGAGTCCCTCAGGCCATATCTATGCAGCCTCTCCGGGGTGTAGTAGACCCGCTGTAAGTATTTAAAATGTATCAATCTATGTCTATTGTTCAGAGATATTTTCTTGGTGTTAGAGCAGCAATAGACCCACATCTCATCCGAGATCTGCATTTGAAGATCAGTCTGCCAGGCCACCCGAGCCGGAGGTTGCAGACAAGTCCTATGTTTGTCCCCCATTTTTTTGAGCCTGGACACTAGTTTGCCGGTAGCGGGGTTCTTAATCACATAGGTAAGTTCCGGCACCTCCTGGGGTTCTGCTAGTTCCGGGCCAAGCAGTCCCTGCAGGGCGCTGCGCACCCTGTGGTATTGAAAGGAGTGTAGGAGCGACTTCCCCGACTGCGACTGGAGAATCTGTGGGAGCGTTTTCAGAGTGCCATCCAAGAACAGATCTCCTAGCTGTGCAATTCCGAGTTCCTGTAACGCCTTCACAACCCCTTTGTCCGCAAGTGGGGGAATCCATACTGCCCACTCCACCAGCATAAGAGGGGAGTAAAGCCAAACACCTCCCTGTCTTTTCAGTAATTCATGCCACGCATGATTCGTAACCGTGATGGAGTCCAAAACCCCCGTCCTGCGGTCTACGGGGTGACACACCGTGGCCGGGAGAGGCACCGGTTCCGCAAACAACTTTTCCAGTTTTACATGTGGTATGTCAGGGGCCCCGTGAATCCACGTGTGGAGATGCGACGCTTGCGCTATCCGATAATATAGTTCTAAATCTGGGGCTCCCAGGCCCCCCTGTTGGTAGGGAAGTAGGAGTGTCTGCCATCGGACTCTAGGCTGTTTGCCACCCCACGCCAGTCTAATAAGGGTCTGCGTAAGCCGTTGAAAAAAGGATTTGAATAACACCACAGGAATGTTGGAAAAGAGGAACAGAAACCTAGGTAGCACCACCATTTTTATTAAAGCTATTCTCCCCATCAGGGAGAGCGGCAGTCTATTCCAAATCTCTACATCATCTACGAGTTTGCTGTATGCCCTCCCGTAGTTCTCTCAAACCAATAGTTCGGGGTCAGTATGTAGCCGGATTCCCAGATACCTTATGGGATCCGAGGTCCATTGCAACGGATATTCCAACGTGAACGGGGTAGTAACTGGAGTGAGTGGGAGTGCCACCGATTTGTCCCAGTTCACCCGCAGACCGGAGAGTGCTCCGAATTTCACTACCTCCCATAGAACTGAGGCAAGGTTAGTCTCCGGATCCCTCACATAGAGCAAGGTGTCATCCGCATATGTGGAGATACCTATCTTGTACGTAGGGAAGTTAATTCCCTCGTGCGCGTGGTATTCCCTGATCGCGCACGCCAGGGGCTCCGCCACAAGTGCATACAATAAAGGCGACAGGGGACAGCCTTGCCTGGTGCCTCTGCTGATCTCAATGGGGTCTGTGACCGTATCTCCCAGTTTTAACCGCGCCGAGGGTTTGTAGTAGAGGGCGCCTAACATTTGCAAGAAGGGTTCCCCCAGCCCATATTTCCGCAAAACTCGTAACATGAAGGGCCACTCAACGGAGTCAAAGGCTTTCTCCATGTCCAGAAAGATTGCCAGTGCCTTGGTATCCTGCCGCACATGTTGTATGGTACCAAGAACCGTACGTAGATTATACGTCAGGTTCCGAGCTGGCACGAATCCCGCCTGTTCTGGGGCAACCATTTCCGGAACTATTATGGCTAATGTCGCCGCTAGTACTTTCGCATACAACTTGGCATCCACGTTAAGCAGCGATAGCGGCCTGTAGGAGCTGCACTCTCTAGGGGACTTCCCTGGCTTGGGGATTGTGACAAGAAGGGCCTCACGCATGGACTTGGACATGCTACCCTGTTGGCATATATCGTCAAAAAGGGACATCAAATGTGGTATGAGGGTATCCTTAAAGGCCTTATAAAAGGCTACTGTCAAGCCGTCGGCGCCCGGCGCACTAGATGATCTCATACTTTCCAGCGCCTCTAGGATTTCATCACGTTGAAAGGGCATCATGAGAAATTCTCTTTGAAAGTTTTCTAGGAAGGGCATCCTGATATAACTCAGATAGTCGTCTATCTCATCCTCCATTTGCCCAGCTTTAGAGCTGGAGAGTTTAGAGTAATAGTCCTTAAATTCCGCTATTATGTCAGATTCCTCCGTGACCACGCTACCCGTGGACGTAACCAACTCCTCCACCACAAGTTGGGGTCTGCCATTCCGCATCAATCTGGCTAACAAAGCACCCGGGCGGTCCCTCTCCCCGTATGCTCGGGCCGTGGCGTACTTCCCCATATGTTTGACCTCTCTGTCCGCCTCCTCATGGAATTCCCGTACTAACTTTTTAATCTGTTCCTCCGCGTCCTTGTCCGACGTGCGCCCATGCTGCTTCTCCAAGTCTGCTAATTGTGTCTCAAGCTGTTTGAGCCTCTGTCTAATGGAACGGAGAACCCCGGAGTGCTTAGCCATCGCCATCCCACGGATATAAACCTTAAGAGTGTCCCACACTGTTTGAAAACTATCCACTGACCCCAAGTTGGTAATAAAGAACGTATCTATGTCCTCAGCTAATTCCCCTCTGAATGCCTCATCCAACAAAGAGTATGGGGGGAACCGCCACGTGAACGGAGGGATTTTCCTAGCAGGTGCAGTGAGGATCAAAAGCAGTGGTGAGTGATCTGACAATGTACGGGGGAGAACCGTGCAGTTCGTCACTGTTCTCAGCAGCGGGGTCGACACAAACCAATAGTCGATCCTAGTGTGTATATCATGGTAGGCTGAGTAATGCGTGTAACCCCCCTTCCCTGGATGCCTGTGTCTCCATGCGTCCGCCAAGTCTAATTTGATTAGTTCTGAGTGCATGAGAGCAGCGGACGCCGCAGGGCTGCGGACTGACCCCGTTGACCGGTCCAGGTCCGGGTGCATCACAAAATTGAAATCACCCCCCCCCACATCATTCTGGAACCAACATACATTCTGCACATATCTGCCAGCGATAAATAAAAAGCAGGATTGTCAAAATTTGGGCCGTAAACATTCACCAACAACAGATCTTGCCCCTTACCCAAGCAACGGGCGATGAGATACCTGCCCTCCAGGTCCACAGAGAGCGGAGTCAGCTTTAGTTTCGATCCGGGGTTCACCCACGTCACCACCCCCCTTGAGTGAGTAGTAAAACCTGCCGCCACACTGCAGCCGCTCAGACCTCTAGAAGTTAACATTTTACTGGAAAGCGGGAGATGCGTTTCTTGGAGAAGGGCTACATCTATGCAGTGCCTGTGCAGATAGCTTATAACTTTCCGCAGCTTCCTATAATCGTTCAGCCCCCTCACATTCCAGGTCAGCACTCTTAAACAGCCCGAGCCATCATTCATCCTTCGAGCTTCACTCTCCTCCATTAACGTTCCGCACTGGTTGATAGTCCCACCCAGGATACCTAGCCCACCCGGGCTCCGCAGTTCGGACCACAGAACTCGCTACAACACCCCTGTCTCCTGGCACACCTTCCCCTTGAAACTGAATTCCAAAATTCAACAATGCAAACCGCCCCAACCGGAGCAACCAAGTATCCCCCTCCCCCCTCCCACAGCCGACCACCCCCAACCTGGTCAGACAGATCGCATTATCCCCCCCCCATCCCCCCTGTAACCCAATCAGTACAGTCCCTGAGGTGACTCTCTCCGGAGTCCACAAGCCAAAAGCTCAGGGGTAGACGTTGCCAACAAAGCAATCAGTTGACTGTTCGATACCACTGTGCTACCATACTCCAGTGCCATGCCCCATGCAGACTGTCAGTGCAAATATGTTGATTGGTCCACCAAGTGCTCCGTGGCACTCCACCCCGCTCCCGGCAGTGCAGCGCCCCCCACACAACAATTGCAGAGCAGACCCGTCTTACAAAGTGCTAAAGCTGCGTCGTGACCCAGCCAATCTAAAAGAGGAACCCACCCCGGGCCCCCACATTGCAGTATCAAATCAGTAAGGTCTCACCCATCTATAAGTTCCATTCACAAAGCCAGGACGCCAGTGGAGGCACGAGGTTACAACGTAATCAGCACTCCGCCGGCTTCAAAACTCCAGGCAGCATCCACCTGGCAAAACTGTGTCAGTCACAGCCAGGTCGCGTCCGGTGCCTACGGGGCAGGGCGCTCAATCCTGCTCCTCCAATAACGAGGACGAAGCGTGGCCATCCTGATCCGTACTGGGGCTATTCCTGCGCTCTCGAGCCCACACCTTCAAGGACTTCTGCAGCTCCCGCGGGTCAGTGAAGAAGTGCGAGTGCCCTTGTCTGTTGATCCGAAGTTTCGCCGGGTACAGCATCGCGTAGTCCAATCCAAGATCCCGCAGCTGCTGCTTGTAGGGCGCAAATTGCTTCCTTTCCATCTGGACCTTCGCCGTGAAATCTGGATAGAGTGAGATGTCCATCCCCTCAAATTGCAGCTTGCCCTTGTCTCTAGCCAAGCAAAGTGCCGTGTCTCTGTCTCGATAGTTCAGGAACTTCGCTATGATGGGTCTCGGGTTTGCGCCCGGCTTCGGTTTGGGGCCCAGAGAGCGGTGGGCCCTCTCAACAATGAACAGGGGGGAGAAGACGTCGTCCCCAAGCAAGACCTTCAGGAGTTTCTCCACAAAGAGCTCCATCTTGCCGGTCTGCGTAGTCTCCGCCACACCCGTAATACGGATGTTGGATCTTCGTGACTTCGCCTCCAAATCCTCCGACTTTTCTTGGATCACCTGCAGTAGCCGTCCGAATTGCTTCCTGTCCTTGTCCCACTCCATCTGAGCCTCCTCCGCCTCCGTCAGCCGTCGCTCTGCCATGTCGAGGCGCTCTGAATGTTTGTCCACCCGCTCGGACATGCGATCCATGCGATAGGACAAGGCATCAACTTTGGCCCCAACCGAGGCTATGCTGTCCTGTATTCCTTTCTCCATTGCAACAAGCATGTCTCGATTATCCGAGCCCGCGGAGCCAGCAGCGGACGCTCCTTTGGGGGACGTCTCCGGCGCAGGCACTTCGGACCCCTTGGCGCGTCGCTGCTCAAATGTGAGTTTGGGTTGAGTCCTATCGTTCTTGCCCATGGTCAGTCTGGTGGACTTGCAGGCGTGGAACACCCTTGGCGACCTCAGCATGGTGGAGCGCACCAGTGTTCTCCACAACGTCGGCGCAGATTTCTTTCCCCAAGTAGCAGCACTCGATCTCCTCGGTATGCCAGGAGTTTTAAAGGTCACTGTAGAAATGCGCGTCCCCCTCACACCCGTAGTGATGGCACGCCACGTGTCTCTGCCAGTGATCTCATTACCATGCTTGTGTGAAGAGTCCCTAGAACACGCTGCACGTCCCAGTGCGGGCACAAAACAAATTCCCAGCCAGGTGTTAACAGCGCTCGTCACCTTCTCAGTCCCCCAGAGATGGAGGGTGCATCACCAAGCCAATCTCTACATCCACAACCGACCAAAGCGGACCAGATCTCCTCTGTGAATGCAGTCTCGTAGTGCAGCCAAGGGCAAGACTGTAGGCTGTGCGAAATGGCCGCTCCCAGGCCAGACCCGGTTTCAAAATGGCGGTCGGTGGTTGTCCTGGAGTACACCAGCCTTCGGGATCACAGGACGTCTCCCTATACCGCGACCAGAAGGGCCCAGTGAAGTCCGGGGGAGGCGAAGTGTCCAGGAGTAGGAGCGGCAGCTGGGGGCAAGGCCTCACCCCCGTTGCGCAGTATCCACCAGGTGCCCCCGGGTCCACTCTCCATGCGCCGGCGCCCCAGGTCAGGTCTCAGATCCAGTGCAGGCAAGTCGGAACGCACAGGGCGCCAAGCACCCAGTAAGTGGCCACAGCGATCAGGAGGCCTCCACGGCCAGGACCTACGCCAGCAGCGGCACAACTGTGGGGATCCAGGTAGCGCCCCCCGATGGCAGCTTCCCAGGGGCTACCTAGCCGTCTCTCGGCCACCACTAAAGAGAGTCCCGGAGTGACTCACCGTAGGCGTCCTCCAACCGCTGTGTCACCCGGCAGGGTGAAAAGGAATCCCGGGAAGGCGGGCGCTCTCACTCAGGCCGCGGGGCCACCCGACCGGATCGCCCGCATCACCAAGTCCGCACGCAGAGCGACGTCGTCGGGGTACTTCTCCCAGGAAAGGCCGCGGCTTCCGGCCTAGTCCGCCGCCGCCAGGACCTTCTTCCACGGGGCAGTTCGCGGCCGCCAAGCCGCCCGATTTCGATGCGTCCGGGCGGTCCGAGGAGATCAGGGCAGACCTCCACCACAAATTAGGGAATTTTGGCACTGTTAGGATAGTTTAAGAGGATGTAATTGGGGCAATAGCGCGGAGCTCAAAGCTCACACGTCCGGCATGGATGCCAGCAAGCTCCGCCCCCCCAACGCTCAACCGGGCTTTAATCAACAACTGAAAGCCCCTGGATAAAGTGCAATACCTATCCTGGTTGCGGTAAGTAAAGGAGCGTTTTGCTGTAATGGGACTAGAGGATTGTTACCACAACCCAGTACTAATGGCTACCATCCCTAAAAAGTGGCTAACTCATGAATTTTTCGCTGTATGTGCCCAACAATGCCAAGAGAAAGAATCATGTGAGAAGGGCATAACTTATTACATCTCTCTCGTCACCACCAAATACCATGGAACCATACCTTTTGTTTCCAATTCTAGGAAAGCATCATATTGTACTACGCACAAGGCACTTTGTCCTATTTGTCTTTAAGTCTGCACAATGCACTTCTCTCGGGAGATGGGGACCCTAAATCTGCTATCTGTGTTTAATATGCACAATATTATAGCGTGCACATGTACGGCTTTCCATTTATCCCCACTCTTAATTGCTGTGCATGTACCTACTCTTTTCCACTCTTGACAAATTTGGCATATGAGCTTGTATAGTGTAACCATTGGACATAGTTACATTGTTAAAATTTTCTTTATTAGATACGTTTGTGTTGAAATGCACAAATTATTCATCTATCTGCCCCTTGCAGATCTTTTATGGATTTTTATGACATTGGAACATGAAATGTTTTTTGATGTGATATGACAAATAGTAATGTGCTGTTTAAATTTTCACTGTTTTATCTGATTTTATTTGCATGTTTTATCTTTCCTGGTTGTATTTTGATATACTAAATAAAGATGTATCAAAGTCATTTAAAAGAGACCTGCCACTGCATGTCCAGGGCAGTGATCGGGTACTACTTCTTCCAGATATTCCAAGGTGGATGAATTATGAGATCTTTTACCTCCATCAATGCCTCGTTGATTTCAGATACCTTTTTACATGACCCTGGTCAGTTCTGTAATGCTACTGCAAAGTTTTTCAAATTAATGACTCCTTCACTATGGAAATACGGGATATCCAAAAATCAACCAGAATGACTTAAAATGTTGAAAGTCTTCTGCCTGTCTCTTGGTATTAGTGCTGGTAAGAGCAGATATTTATTTTTATTCAATCTTCTTCCAACACATGTCGGCAGGGACAGGGAGCACACTAAAGAAGTTAAGAAGAATAAAATGGGAACTTATGCGTATTTTCCACCACATTTTTTTAAAGAAATGATTAAATTGGCCTTTATATCACTGGCTGAAAAAATGTACGTTTTTTATTTAAATGGAATCGCAGACATGATGGTCTGCTCACCCCAGTAGTCCACTATTCCTGAGATGGCAATCAATCATAGTGGATTGCAATTTGAGACCTGCCTCATTAATACGCATGTGGTAGGTTGGATTCTGACCCTTTATGATTTACATTGTTTATAACCGACCCATTAGTGCATAGGTCGGTACTCAAAAATGTTTACTGGTCGCAAAAATACAGGTCGCTAATAACCTGTATTTTGTGACTAGTAAATACTGCTTGAGTCCCATTATTAGCAAAATTTCATGAAGCTTTCGGAAATTTCAATTTTTTCTCACAACCATCATACAGAGCAAAGTCCCACAGCTTCACATGATTCTAATTTTTAAGTATTTGCAATTCGAAGAAGATATCTGTCAAGTGAAATGACAGCAAATTTCTAGGGGATATACTTTTGCGTATGCTTTCACGTTTAACTTTGCATGAACATGCTGTGCGAATTTTGTCAGGTAACTCCACTCTTATACCATGGGTCAGCTTTTCATTGCAACTGTTTGAAAGTTAAGTGAGTCTCCCTGTTCCACCACATACTTATAAAGTCTTTCCCCAATTAGCCTTGTACTGCCTCACAATGCGGTTTATCAATTTTCATGGGGATTCTTCCCTCGTAAGGGGACCCTTAGGTCCAGATTTTCAAAACTGTCACGGAACTCAGGTCAATCAGGTGATTGTGAAGACCTCAGTTACAGGACAACCCCTGAGAGACTGTCCTAGACATATGTGGGATTGACTATCTCCCCTTGAGATAGGGAGGGGATGCTCATCATAGCTTCACCGCATTTAACCACAATTGATGTATGAAATATGTAACTGGTACATTCACTGACAGGTCTATATCGAATTGTAACCATGTAAATAATGTATATTAATGTAAATAATGTAAATAATTTTGTTTTGTATTGCACAATAATTATGGAACTGCACGATATGTCTTCACGTGCTCATTAGCCTAGTAGCAGGCCATTGCCCCCCGCCCGTAGTATAGCTATCTTGTAAAAGGAGAGAACTTACACTCACAGGCGACAACTTGCCACTTTTAACTATTGTACTAAAACCGCTCTATTAGACCTCCCATAGGGGCTTAATATTTGAATTAGTCACGGGGCCGCCAGCCAAGATCCCTCACGCTCGGCGACCCTAGCGTACAGTTAAAGTCTGTCTTCCATGTCAAGCGGCAGCTCAGCGTGAGTCTCACACTCGCAGAAAGTTCAAATAACGTCCTCGCGATTAGCCGGCCAGCTGACAATGATCCAGGCGGAATGTGCACGCTGGTGAAGCCTGACAGGTAAGGGCATACTGGATCACGCTGTTGCTGAGATCCTTTCCCTTCTCGTGGCCCCATCCCCTTCATTAGATGATATTTCTCAACAGGGGGTTTTGTTTTAGCTTACAGCTCCTGCATTGACTGCTGATTACATGGTACTGGAACCTATAGCCTGTACTTTACCCTACACACATGGGTGAGTACCAATTTATATTGTTCATAGCTAGTAACCACCAGATATACCCACTGCATAATTCTTAAACCAGCCCCCCCTATGTAATTTCAGATGGGAACCCACATTGTTTCTAATTACAGGAAGACCCAACATAATCTAGTGGGTAAGCCCTAGCTACAGATGGCCAACTATGAGATCCTTTAACCTTATTGCGCACAACCCTGACCCCTTCCATTTACCCTACAGGTGTGTGACACAGACACTACACCGCTACACAGGTTGCCCCTACCACCCTGAGGAAGACCCGCAGGCCAAGGCCCCCAGTCAACCCTTGAGCCCCAAGTCGGGTTGAAACATCGACACCCACTCTTCATCCACCCTGGAGCAAGAATCCCTGACTATAAACGTGCCGCACAAGACTGCTATTGTCTGTTCAAAAAATTGTATATAAATTGGTTTTAAAATGATTACATGTGGTCAGGTGGAAAAGACTGAGAATTATCCATCAGTCTAAAGAATGAAGTACCGCAACTATCTCTGTTCACCACTATTCCTCAATTCTGTTCACCCTCTGCACACCAAGAGCACTACTCCCCCCCATACGTTCCCTTGGAGCAACCTTTTCCCTGTCTCTCACTATGAATTACAGTAAAGAACATACTGTTGCAAATAACTGGATTGAATAAAGACCTTTTGCATTTAATTAAGTTTTGTGGTTGCTGCGCTTTTACCAAAAACGGTATGTATTTGGTTACTGGGATCCACTAGATTTTGTGCTCATTAAATAATTTGTTCAAATCATCATTGTAGGTTGTGATTCAACTTCCTTTCTTTTTTTAAAATCAAGTCTAGGACCACTGTTTCTCGTATCATACACAACCCAGCTCCAGGACTACTGGGTCATCCCATTTTTTTAATGGCTACGGAACTCAGCACAACAGCCAAAAATGCTGCGCTGCATTGTGTGATGGGAGGAGCAGGAGAGTGCCATATCTACTGAGATATGGCTCTCTCCTCCTCTCTCCCTAGCACTGGCATAGATTTCAGCTGCTGTGCACAAGGCACACACCTTTGCAACCATAGTGCAAGAATGTCTGCCTCAGTCTACCATAGGTTTTGTATGGGAAGGGTACCCTTCCAGTACAAAATACTATGCTTAGACACACTTTACATGTTTTTCCTTATTTGTCTGTGTGCTGCATTGTGTAGCACGCATGCAAAGTCAGAAAAGAAAGGAAAAATACAAAAAATCTCCTCTTAACGCCTCCTTTCAAATGGCGTTAACTTTTGGAGCTAAACCCTGTCTACAGTTATTTGTACATAGGGTTTTGCATCAATAGGTATGGGTGGTAGCATGAGAACACCCTTGTGACACCCATGTAACTCCCCCTTGGCGCTAAGTAACTCAAAGCAGTGCTTTGCTCTGAGCACTGCTTTGCATTACTTTCAGGTTACCTTCCAGTGCAAAACAAGTTTTGCACTGGAAAGTAAATTAGAAAAAAAAACAGTAGTGCTGGTTATCATCACTTCTGTGATGCTAACCCAGCAAAAATGTTTCGAAATCTACCCCTAAGTGTCCAACTCATTATTCCGCTGCCAAAACTTAATGATGAACCAGCAACTCTTGAGGTTCTGTAATTCTCGAGTCTGACTCCATTTTGTTCTGTGCCACGATTTTGTGTTGCCCTCACGTAGGACTGTAAAGGTAACCTGGCGAACGAAGTGGCCTGGCCTTCTTAGTTCATGTATACATTAACTAGGTTTCTTTTTGACTCTGAAATGAACTGTAAGAAACTGACCTCTTCACCTGAAACTGACCTCGCAAAGCCAATTTCCCTGATCGATCTTTATCTGAGATTGCCAATCAATGTTCAGGACATCGTTAACTTTTTAGTTTCCTTGCACATGCTTTATCTTGTTCAGCATCTGTTACTGTTTCTTTTTTATGTTTCTTCATTACATGGGTTATGCTTTCAAATATAGGTTTGTCCGGCTTGTGGAGATTGAATTTGGGACATTCCTAATAATTAACTTTTGGGTTGGGATACTGTAAATTGAGTTTTTGCTATGTGATACTTTGTTTGAAAATGTATCTTATTAGTTAGAATTTTGTGCAGTGGGTGTACATTTATAATGTGAATATTGGATATAAAAGGAGACGTCTCGCCTTTGAAAAATGAGCAGTCTCCTGAGAATTTACACCGTGATGTATTTCTAGGATCACTGTTACTAGCTGCAGCTAATAAACCTGGTCTCTAACGCCATCCAGAAGTATTCTGTGTCTTTGAATACCAAGACAGATGAACTCGAAGATCTTAGACGTGCCCCTGACGCCGATGGGTTAAACCCCTGTTCTTCAACTGGCGCCCAACGTGCGGCGACTTCAGCGGTACTGGTCCAAGCCCGAAGATTGTGAGGAGCCCCGTGAGGAAAATCTGGAGGACGGCTGCCACTTCATTGACCCCTGCATGTCGACGTTGACCGAAGGTTTTTTTCTGCGAGGCTTTCCCTTTCCTGACGGCTGCGAAGGACTGCTGCCCTGACTGTCGCCCTGTCTTGGACCCTCTTGTGATGATTTGTAAGGCGAGACGTTAGACAGTCTTCTGGTGACGTGACAGACATTTTGGTTAAGTATAAGTGGGTCGCTCCCACGACTTTGTTTTGTTTCTTGGTTTTGATTCGGCCATTGCAATAGTCGTGTCACGATTCCCCCGACCGCTGGTAAATCACTGCCTGCTCTTTGGAAATGAACAGGTTGGGGAAACTACATATCCCATGATCCTTTGCGGCGGCGCGTTCCTATGACGCTGTGCGACTGGAGTGGATAATACTGCGTCTCAATGGGGGCGCGCTGCCGATTATTCCTGCTTGGCGAGGAGAGTCTCTGGTTGTGTATCCTGTCTCCTTTGGGAAGGTTCTTTGGATTTCGGCGGTGGAAAGCGTTTGTTCGCTCTGTCCGGTACTCGGATTCCTGAGGTGGGGGCTGGTAGCGTCCGCTACTAGCGCTGTTTCACAGCGTGCTTTACTTGTTTGCTTGGAATACCCTGGTGGGGCTTAGGAAGCGCCTACTACGGAGAGGTCCCCTGACGTCTGTGCATGTGATCCCTGGGATTACTCTGGTGGGGCTTAGGAAGCACCCGTTTGGACACCGGTCTACTGAGAATCAGGTTTTTCCAACAAAACAAGTGTGGTGCTAGAATCTCTCTGCTGGAACCAAGTTTTGGTGTACTTGTCCTATGAAGGACCGTCAGTGAGCTTTTGATCTAGGGTTTTGCAGGACACCTGGGCTTGGGTGCCGCGAGACCAGTCATCGCACTATTTCACTCATCAGCGCTTACAGAGAAGGATCTGTAGAGACGCTTTGTTTATACTTTAAGCTGGGCATATATTTGTTCCCTTTTGTTTTTCTTTCAACACCTAACGAATAGGGATTGTATGTATCATAACTGGGGTTGACTCGTCCTGAACTGCCCAGTGAACAGTATATCATACATTCCTAGGAGGAGGAGCCTTTTGTTGAGTACGGACCGTGAATGGATGTGATCACCTTTCGTTTAGAGTTTTGGCATTTGTTTTTGGGTATTCTTTATCCCAAAGCTGGGTAGGTGTCCTGATATCAAAGCTGCTTTTTCAAGATTCCGGTAACATGATGGGAGGGAACATGGGGGTTGTCTAATGTTCTCTGTCTTATGTCTTCTAGTAGCACATGCCAGGGGATTTAGAAGCAGCCCTGTAGATTCTCCATTCGTTCCCGCATGCCTGTAGGGTATACAGGTGAGGTACCATGTGATATATTCCTTAGCAGGTCTTCACTGTTAGGGTTGTCATTACATTTACCCCTTGCTTCTGTAATTACAGGTCGAGGTCCCAGTTGCCCAGCTGTTCCCCTCCGGACACCTCTATTTTCCCCCGCTTGATCTCCTTAACAGTCTGTGACAATTGTCAGGCGGACTTGGGACGATCTAGAGGTGGGCCCCTTTATAGCATCGACCCGATCCTGAGGAGCAACCACGGCAGACCTGACAGAATAATCGGCCCAAGAGTATTTGCTCCTCCCGGTTGGATTGACATAAAGGATGGCCTCCTTGGATGAGGTACTGACCGCATTAGGCTTAGTACAGGCGGAACTAGCCGCCTCCCGCCAGGATACTGCAGCGTTGCAGGCCCGGATGGATGCCATGCAGCGGAATCCGTTTGACGCAGGAAACCCTGCCCCTCAGCCTGCACCAGTGGTGGTTGAAATGCCCTCCCCTGTACCCTTAGCTCCCCCGGAAAGGTTTATGGGAGATAGAAAGAAGGTGCAGGTGTTCATGACCCAGGTGATGTTGCATTTCACCTGTAAGCCCAAATGTTTTCTTACCAACCAATCACGGGTTTCCTTTCTGATTTCCTATTTGGGTGGAGAGGCAGCTCAGTGGGCGGTCCCTATCGTCCGGAATAACGATGGGATCCTGTACGATTGGGACTTGTTTCGTGCAGAATTTGAAAAAACCTTCGACAGGAGAGCGGAAACCTTTTCCGCAGATAAGGAGTTGCTTGTCCTTAAGCAAGGTAATTCCGATATAGTGACATATCTAAACCATTTCAGGAGGTTAATTGCTGAAACCGATTGGCCTGAATCCAAACAGTTGGTTCTGTTCTACCAAGGGCTCACAGATAACCTAAAAGACGTCATTGCACAAGTTGAGCCCCAGCCTACCACATGTGCGGCCCTAATAGATTTGGCCTTACGTCTGGACCACCGGCTGAGAGAGAGAAAAGGAGAGATGGGAAGAAAGGACAGGCCTTTGTTGTTCGGGGAGAAACCAACAGGTGGGGAGAGAGCCGAGGCTAAACCTGAACCCATGGACATTGGAGTGGTGAGAGCATCCCTCACAGCGAGTGAAAGAGAACATCGTCGCAAATTCGGGCTGTGTCTGTACTGTGGAAAAAAAGGACACTTTCTGCGCGAATGTCCTGTGAAACCAAAGGGAGGACGCTATCGTGCAGGACAAGGAGTAGTATCCACAGTGGACAAAGGGTCGGAAAACTCAAACGCTTGAGTCCAAAGGAAGGGAGGGACTCGAGTGTACATTTTATCCCTTCAATAACAGAGGAGGACTTCGAGGGAAACCATCTGTTCTTCGTGGACATAGAATTATGGATCGACCAACACCCTAAGCAGGTCCGTGACATGGTAGATTCGGGAGCCACAGGTTGCTTTATGGACTTGACTGAAGCAAGGAAGTTGGGAGTAACTCCGGTGGATAAATCTGTCTCCGAAGACGTATTTGCAGTAGACGGTCATGTGTTGGAATCTGGTCCTATCACCCAGCACACCCCAGAGTACGAGATGTGGTATGGGGGTTATCATGTGGAGCAGCTTTCGTTTAACCTCATCCAAGCCCCTACCTATGGAATAATATTGGGACTCCCTTGGCTGAAGAAGCATGAACCCACCATAAAATGGAATGAACAGACTATGGTATTCTCCTCCTCATATTGCCTAGAACACTGCCTCCAGGAGTCTCCTCGACCTTCCAGGATACTTGCGGTTACTCATATGATCTCTACAGCCGCTGAAAAAGAGGTAGAACTTCCTCGATGTTACCAGGAGTATGAGGAGGTATTCAGTAAGGTGAAAGCGGAAGTCCTTCCTCCGCATAGAGAATATGACTGCCGCATTGACCTAATACCAGGGTCAGTGGTTCCTTGTGGTCGAATCTATGCGTTGTCACAACCTGAAACCAAACATCTTCGGGAATATTTGGATAATCTCCTTGCCTTGGGATTCATCCGACCATCAAGATCTCCTGCAGCCTCCCCACTTTTCTTTATTCCAAAGGCCAATGGGGAATTACGCTGTTGTATTGACTACAGGGCGTTAAACGCCATAACAACAAAGAATCAATACCCTCTCCCATTGATACCGGTATTGTTAGAGCAAGTAAGATCGGCCAGGATCTATACGAAATTGGACCTGAGGGGAGCCTATCATTTGGTACGCATACGTGCAGGCGATGAATGGAAAACCGCGTTTAAAACCAGGTACGGGCTTTTTGAGTACCTGGTTATGCCCTTTGGGCTATGCAACGCCCCTGCCTCCTTCCAGTTTTTCCTTAACGAGGTACTGAGAGACTACTTGGATATCTTTGTAGTAGTCTACATAGATGACATTTTAATATACTCGAATGATGAACCAGAACATATCAAACATGTGAGTCAGGTGTTGGAGGCCTTAAAACAAAATCAACTGTACTGCAAGCTAACGAAATGTGAGTTTCACGTCACCACAGTGGAATTCCTGGGAGTCATGCTCACTCCATCGGGGCAGATAATGGCCGAAAGGAAAGTACGGGCCATTATGGAGTGGCCAAGACCCACCTCTGTGAAAGACATCCAAAAACTCCTTGGATTTGCGAACTTCTATCGGAGGTTCATTTCGCACTTTTCCGATTTGGTAACACCGCTCACAAAGCTGACTCGGAAGAACACCCCCTTTGTATGGGGGAAGGAAGAACAGAACGCGTTTGATCAGTTGAAAACCGCATTCACGTCGGCACCGATACTGGTCCATGCCGACCCGGACCTCCCCTTCATGGTAGAGGCTGACGCGTCCGAACTAGCGGTGGGAGCAGTTCTCTCGCAAAGGAATGAGAGTACCGGCCATCTCCACCCCATCGCCTTCATGTCGCGCAAGTTAAATCCGGCAGAACGCAACTATACCATCGCTGAGAAGGAACTGCTCGCAATCAAAGAAGCCTTCATGGAATGGAGGCATTGGCTAATGGGCGCTTCACACCAAATCACTGTATACACTGACCACCGTAATTTACAGTTTATGCGAGCAGCCAGACACCTTACCCCCAGACAACTAAGATGGATGCTTTTCTTTTCAGAATTTCGTTTCATAGTTACCTTCCGTCCGGGTTGTGACAATCGGAAAGCCGATGCTCTTACGCGGCAAGAAAGTCATCCAGAACTGACGGCGTCCCCAGAGACCAGCATCATAGAACCTCGACATGTGGTAGGGGTGATCCACACGGATGAGTTTCTCCGCAAGGTCAAGAGAGGTATCCAGACCTTTGCTTGGAAAGCATGGATCCGTCTACACCCGGAATGGAGAATACGGCAAGGATTGCCGAAAAAGGGGTCCCAGCTACTTCTCCCCACGCTCGCCTTAAGGCAACAAGTCTTTCAATGGTGCCACGATCTGCCATGTGCCGGACACACTGGAGGGAAGAAAACCTTGGAAAAACTGCTACGATCCTATTGGTGGCCAACAATCAGACCGGATGTGTATGCTTGGGTTCAACGATGTGACGTCTGTTCGCAAGCTAAAAGCGATCATCGACCAGCACAAGGGCTGTTACAAACCATGCCCACTCCTGTGAGCCCTTGGGAGAGCTTCTCTGTAGATTTCGTGGTGGGTCTCCCTAAAGACCAAGGGATGACGGCTATCATAGTCGTTGTGGACTACTTAACGAAAATGGGCCACTTCATCGCCTGTAAAGGGGTTCCCTCAGCTAGCCAATTAGCCCATACCCTGCTAGTACATGTGATTCGGTTGCATGGCCTTCCCAAGGTTATCGTTTCCGATAGGGGAGCACAATTCACCGCAAAATTCTGGAGGGTCTGGTGTGACCGATTAGGCATTGCCTCTTCTTTGTCCACCAGCTTCCATCCACAAACGGATGGGCAGACCGAAAGGTTGAACCAGACCCTCAAGCAATACCTGCGGTGTTTTGTGGACACCACTACTGAGGCGTGGGTGGAATGGTTGTGGTCTGCTGAGGTGGCATATAATGACGCAGTTCATTCCTCTACTTTGCATACCCCGTTTTTCTGTACGTATGGGTTCCACCCCAGATTCGCCCCCTTGAGTGTACCAGTCACTGATGCTCCTATTCCACAGTTGCAGTCCAGATTAGTGCAGTTGAGGAAGACGGTATTGCATGCTAGACGGAATCTTGAAAAAGCAAAACTGAGATACAAATCCCAGGCTGATAGACACCGAAGGCATTGTCCTGGGTACAAACAGGGGGATTGGGTGTGGCTGTCCACTCGGAACATTCGTTTCAGGAAGTACAGCGTGTTCAACCCAAGGTTTATCGGTCCGTACCAGGTGATGCGCCATGTCAACCCGGTAGCGGTGAAATTGAAACTCCCCTCACACTTCCGAATACACCCGGTATTCCATGTCTCGCTGCTCAAACCTGCTCGGGGTCCTGGCCCTGTGGCACCTGCGCCTGTGAGGGTTGAGCGGGAGGTGGAGTACGAGGCGCGGCGAATTCTGGACGCTCGTAGGGTGAGGGGGAAACTCCAGTACCTGGTGTCTTGGAAGGGATACGGGCCGGAGGAGGACTCTTGGGAGCCGGTTGGTGCTGTCCATGCTCCTCGGCTGGTACGGAGATTCCACATGTCTCATCCTGGGAAGCCTGGTGGCAGTCAGTGAATGTTGTGTGGGGGGGGGTGTACTGTCACGATTCCCCCGACCGCTGGTAAATCACTGCCTGCTCTTTGGAAATGAACAGGTTGGGGAAACTACATATCCCATGATCCTTTGCGGCGGCGCGTTCCTATGACGCTGTGCGACTGGAGTGGATAATACTGCGTCTCAATGGGGGCGCGCTGCCGATTATTCCTGCTTGGCGAGGAGAGTCTCTGGTTGTGTATCCTGTCTCCTTTGGGAAGGTTCTTTGGATTTCGGCGGTGGAAAGCGTTTGTTCGCTCTGTCCGGTACTCGGATTCCTGAGGTGGGGGCTGGTAGCGTCCGCTACTAGCGCTGTTTCACAGCGTGCTTTACTTGTTTGCTTGGAATACCCTGGTGGGGCTTAGGAAGCGCCTACTACGGAGAGGTCCCCTGACGTCTGTGCATGTGATCCCTGGGATTACTCTGGTGGGGCTTAGGAAGCGCCCGTTTGGACACCGGTCTACTGAGAATCAGGTTTTTCCAACAAAACAAGTGTGGTGCTAGAATCTCTCTGGTGGAACCAAGTTTTGGTGTACTTGTCCTATGAAGGACCGTCAGTGAGCTTTTGATCTAGGGTTTTGCAGGACACCTGGGCTTGGGTGCCGCGAGACCAGTCATCGCACTATTTCACTCATCAGCACTTACAGAGAAGGATCTGTAGAGACGCTTTGTTTATACTTTAAGCTGGGCATATATTTGTTCCCTTTTGTTTTTCTTTCAACACCTAACGAATAGGGATTGTATGTATCATAACTGGGGTTGACTCGTCCTGAACTGCCCAGTGAACAGTATGTCATACATTCCTAGGAGGAGGAGCCTTTTGTTGAGTACGGACCGTGAATGGATGTGATCACCTTTCGTTTAGAGTTTGGGCATTTGTTTTTGGGTATTCTTTATCCCAAAGCTGGGTAGGTGTCCTGATATCAAAGCTGCTTTTTCAAGATTCCGGTAACATGATGGGAGGGAACATGGGGGTTGTCTAATGTTCTCTGTCTTATGTCTTCTAGTAGCACATGCCAGGGGATTTAGAAGCAGCCCTGTAGATTCTCCATTCGTTCCCGCATGCCTGTAGGGTATACAGGTGAGGTACCATGTGATATATTCCTTAGCAGGTCTTCACTGTTAGGGTTGTCTTTACATTTACCCCTTGCTTCTGTAATTACAGGTCGAGGTCCCAGTTGCCCAGCTGTTCCCCTCCGGACACCTCTATTTTCCCCCGCTTGATCTCCTTAACAGTCTGTGACAATTGTCAGGCGGACTTGGGACGATCTAGAGGTGGGCCCCTTTATAGCATCGACCCGATCCTGAGGAGCAACCACGGCAGACCTGACAAGTCGAAGCCGAGGGGTTCGCATATTTACGAGTGTATCATTTTTGATAACCCCTTGAAGTTTGAAGCAAGACTAGTGACCTAAAGATGCCTGGTTTTGGCAAAATTAGGAAATGGTTTTGTTGTAGTTGTAATAAGGATTCCCGATTGGAGGACTCGTGTCCGATACCTCCGGTTGGAACTCCAACCTATGAGCTCTATTCAAAGCATGGTGTGGGTCCCATTACCTTTAATGAAGTATGGGTCCGTTATACAAGGAAAGATGGTGTTTTACGATGGGACCAACATGGTAGTTTTGAATCAGATGTTTTAGATAACCTAGAAGTTGCGCTATTTAAGAAGAAAGCCCGGCCTTCGACGTTTGACTCTTTCCGCCTTTGGCGTAAGGAAGCCAAACAGCCTGAAATTAAGCAAGCTAAGAGAGATAGGAAGGAAAGGAATATGTCGGTAATGCAAGCTGCTAGGCAGTTTAAGGAAGATGAAGAAGATCGTGCAATTGAAGTGTTAGATAGACAACATTGTATGGCTATTGACAAATGTTACCCGGCTTTGCCACCTACACTTTCAGATGTGACTAAAGACTCTGAAAAGGATCCTTTGATGTCACATTTACTGAGATTACCACTCCCTTATGTGCAGGGTGCTACTGCACCTCCGTTACCTCCAGTTGTTGCACCCCTTGTTGTCGTTCAACCCCTGTTGTTGTTCCACCACCTGTTGCTTCACAGGTGGTTCTTACTTCCGTGGCGCAGCCCCCTCCAGGGCCGCCAGCTTTGCCACCAGCCTTGCCTCAAACTCCTTCGCCTTACACTTCTTTATCTTCGACTTCTCTTATTTCTGTCCCTACGTCTCTCTTGCCTCAAAACACTTTGTCTCCTGTCCTCATGTCAACTTCTTCTCCTTCTGCTCGGCAACGAATGACTGAGACTGTCACTAGTCTTTTGTCTCCTTTCTTTGGGTCACTAAATATGACCCCTGTTTCTGAACGTAAGCAGAGACGTAGTCAGCTTCCTGGTCCCGAAGAGCGGGCAGTGTTAGATCTCCTTGCTCGTAGATGGGTTTCGAATGCCTCCAAGTACGGTCCACAAGTGGTTATGGATATCTTCCTACAGTGGGAGGCACTAAAACAAAGGTATGTTTTTGATGTCATGTGTACCTTCCTTCGTCAGGAGTGGGAAAATAATGAGTTGGGTTCAATTCTACTGGAATTGATTAATGTTCAGTCTGAATTTGCTAAAGGAACGATAGTGGGTTCCGATGTTGAGGAAGCGGTAGAGACACTACTCACATTTAGGTCTAGACTTCCACCTCAGTCATTGTTCGAACCTGACCCTTCTGTTAGGAGAAAAGTGAAGCAGTATCCTATCAGAGAGGTTCCCCCTGTATGGAGAGAGGCAGTTGTGGCTGATGCCGCTCATGGTATTGTGGCTGCACCGGCTCATTTTCAGCGAGTGTGGGTGCATGTCCCTTGGAAGAGAGCTGAGGTCCTGGCTCTTAAGCAGACCTTGCCTGACCCCCGTAAAAATCCTGCTGGTTATTACAAGGAATTGTCTCAGACAGTTGATGCATGTATTATGAATTTAGCTGACATAGATATGTTGATGGGTAATGTAGTTCCTCAACCCTTGTGGGCGAAGATCCGTCACGAGGATCACGCGCCAGAGTTAGGAGATACATGGGTTAATATTACTGCTGCAGATGGTCGGCAGGTAGGAGGTGCCAAACCTGAACCCTTAGTTGCAGAACTACCTGGTAAAATTATTAATTTATTGAAAACTATGATGCCTCCTTTGCGGGTGAATTGGGACTAGTTAGCAGCATGCAAACAAAAGAAAGATGAGAGTGTGTTTGATTTCTTCACTAGGTTTGAGGAAATATTCATTGATCATAGTGGTCAGGACATGAGTACAGAAGGTGGTCAGAGGTTGTTTGTAGATAAGTTTGTTTTTAATTTACTTCCTGAACTTTCTAATAAGTTAAAGGATTCTGAGAGTTCCTGGGCTGTTTCTTCTTCGGCCCAGATATTGGCTACTGCACAATACTATGAGAATAGAGATAAAGATGAGAAGGATAAAGTAGAGAAGACTAGAGAATTAAAAATGAAAGTTCTTCTGCAGCAGGCTTATCCGCCTCGCCCTAATCAGCGTCAGTTTCAGCAACCCCCACAGTTTCAGAAACTGTTGCAGAAGCCTGAGTCTTTTGCTTCGCGACTCCCGCTAGGCCCTAATCAGTGTGTTTATTGTAAAGAGGAAGGTCACTTCAAGAATAGTTGCCCGATCTTGCTACAGCGTGCGAATGGTATGTCTGGTCTGAGAGGTCGTGGTGCTTTCCAACAAGTACCTAGGGGTAGGGGACGTGGTACGTTTCCCCAGAATGAACGTTCCTTTTCCCCTCAGAATTCTAAAAATTATTTTGACCAACAGAATGTTCCGACCGTCCAGTCCACTCAGTACTACACTGATGATTATTATGTTGGAAGTGAGAGTGCTGGTTTTAATGATAGTTAGGACACCATGGACAAAGGGAGGGAGTAGTGTCAGTTCCAGTAGACCAGAGTGAACCTTATGTTGAAGTGATTACATCAGGTGTGGCAGAACCTTTTCTTTTGGATACTGGTGCAGCAAAGAGTTCTATCATGCACTCTAAACTCCCTGGCGCACCCTTATCTGGCTTGACTAATGTTTCGGTAGGATTTTCTGGCACCCCAGTTCGTAACCCGGTTTCTTGTCCTTTGCCACTTTCTATTGGTCCTTGTGAATTGGAGGCTCCCCTTATTCTAACGACTGGCTGTGGCGAGAATTTGTTGTGTTTGGACTTGTTGAAAAGATTGCATGCAACATTACATTGTTCTCCTTTGGGAGTACATCTTACGGTGGGTAAGAAAGTGATTTCCCCGATGTATCTGTCTAAGGATCGCCTTCCACTGGAGCTGCGTTCTCTCCCTGATACACTTTGGGCTACAGCTCCTAATTATGTTGGTCTTTTGCAGATTCCACCCTACGTTGTTACCCTTAAGTCGAACGCTAAATTACCTCGCATTCCTCAGTACAAAATTTCCAGTGATGGCGAAAGAGCTCTTTTAGCGATTATCTATGATTTGGTTGAGAAAGGTGTGGTTGAAGAAACGAGAGGCAATGTGTGTAATAGTCCTGTTCTGCCTGTCCTTATGCGTACTGACTCTTCTCAGCCACCTGTGTATCGGTTTGTGATCGACCTTCGAGAGGTCAATAAGATTGTTGTGCCACAGTTTCCTGTTGTCCCAGACATTACTGCTTTATTGACTATGATCCCTGCCTCAGCTGCTTGGTTTTCTGTTATTGATCTGAAGAATGCTTTCTTCAGTATTCTGATTGCTGAGGAAAGTAGGGATATTTTTGGCTTCTCTTTAGGAGGCTACAGTTTCCAGTTTAAACGCGCTCCTCAAGGTTATTGTGAGAGTCCCTCCATTTATAGTCAGGCTTTGAAAACTCAGCTTGATACTTTTGCATTGCCTTCTGGTGCTACTCTTATCCAGTATGTTGATGATCTGTTGGTTGCTGCTGATGATGAAGAGATTTGTAAAGAAGTTACTCTTTCTTTGTTGCGACACCTGTCTGACCTTCATCATAAAGTGTCACCTTCGAAGTTGCAATATTGCCGACAAGAAGTGACCTACTTAGGTCATCTCTTGTCGAAGGAGGGAAGACGATTGACCCCAGAGCGTATTCAAGCGATTGCCCAAATGACTGTGCCATGCACACAGAGAGAGGTGCGTGCCTTCTTAGGTATCACCTCATATTGCAGACAGTGGATTCCGAATTTTTCTTTGCTAGCGAAACCTTTGTTGGCACTTACTCTTAAGGACACACCACACCCTCTTCCTTGGTCTGACGAATGTCAGAAGAGTTTTTCTGAATTGCGTGATGCATTGTGTTCTGCTCCGGTGTTGGGTACCCCTGACTATAGTAAACCTTTTACACTTTATGTACACGAAAGAGAAGGTTGTGCGTTGTCAGTATTGACGCAACAATTTGGAGACAAGCAGCGCCCATGTGCGTATTTTTCAGCCACTTTAGATCCGGTAGCTAGGGCATTGCCTAGTTGTCTAAAATCTACAGCGGCAGCGGCTGTTTCTATCCGACAGTCTGCTGGTTTGGTATTGGATAATACATTGATTGTGATGGTCCCACATGCAGTGGATACTCTATTAAATAGAACAATGACTCAACATCTTACCAGTGCACGTTTGTCAGGTTATGAGTTGACGCTTTTGGCTAGCCATGTGCACATCAAACCGTGCAACACATTGAATCCAGCTACATTGTTGCCAATTTTTGTAGAGACAGATGCTCAGGAACAGCATGACTGTTTTCTCCGGACAGAGGAGGAAACGAAGGGTAAAGTTGATCTGAAAGATACTCCTCTTTCGAATCCTGATGGTACCCTATGGGTAGATGGTTCATGCTTTAAGCTTCCGAATGGAGAGACGACTGCAGCATATGCTGTCACAACTTTGAACACAATTGTTGAAACAGCACGTATTGCACAGAATTCAGCGCAGGCAGCGGAGTTGATAGCATTGACTAGAGCGGGTGTGTTGTCAAAAGGAAAGAGAGGGAATGTTTTTACGGATAGCCAATACGCATTTGGCGTGGCTCACAGCTTTGGTCGTTTGTGGAAAGAGAGAGGATTTCTTACTTCCCATGGTACGAAAATTCAGCATGGACAATTAGTGAGTGAACTTCTTGAATCACTTACTTTGCCGACCCAAATTGCGATACTAAAGTGTAGTGCGCATAAGAAGGTTACGGATGATGTGGGTCGAGGGAATGCGTTTGTAAATGAAGTAGCGAGAGAAACAGTGAAAGATGTGACGAGTCGGATGTATGTTGCAGGTCCTGCCAGATGGGTTGTGGAAGGAGGAATGTGTGAAGATACAACAGAAAGTGTGAAGATGATTCAGGCAGAAGCTACTGAGAAAGAATTGGATATGTGGAGGGAGAGTATGGGAATGTTGGATTCAACAGGCTGTTGGGTTGAGTTGTCAGAGCACCGGCGATGGTTGTTGCCGGATGCCATATGTGCTTCCGGTGGTTACTATGGCTCATGGGCTGGCTCACATTAGTTCAAAAGGGATATGTAAGTTGTTGGCTCCGGTACGGCGGTATGGTGGAATTCCAAAATTTGCTGAGAATTTGGTTAAACATTGCATGATTTGCTTGATGCATAATCCTGGAAAGGGAACACCAACTCCAGCGGGTCATTTTGCTCCTCCAACGTATCCATTCGAGGTGTTGCAGATAGACTACATTCATATGGAAAGATGCAATAACTTGAAGTATGTTCTTGTGGTTGTTTGTGCCTTTTCCAGATGGATAGCGGCCTACCCCCTAAAGGATAATACTGCCTTGTCTACAGCCAAGGTTTTGCTCAAAGAATTCTTTCCCAGATATGGTTTGCCGAGGATGGTATGGAGTGATAATGGAAGTGAATTTGTGGGTCAGATTATGAAGAAAGTATGTGCGGGTCTGGATATCAAACAGAAATTTCACGCTGCGAATCACCCCCAGTCAGCAGGCCAGGTCGAGTGCTATAATCGCACTCTGAAGCTTAGGTTGGCCAAGGTGCAAGCGAGCTCTGGTCTTACATGGCCCGATGCCTTACCATTGGCACTTTTGTCCACGAGAACGACAGCACATTCTCACGTGGGACTTAGCCCATACGAGATTGTTTTTGGACGCCCGGCGAATGTCTGGGGTGTGCCGAGGCCTAAGAAATACAGTGATATTGAGTACCCTATGTTGGTTAACTACTTACATGATTTGACTGCTAAATTGCGTGTTCTTCACCAACAGGTCCATGACACTTTGCCTTCAGTTTCTGTAGACGCAGGCCACACAATTCAACCTGGCAATTGGATTCTAACCAGGAATTTCCAGAGGTCAAAGAACTTGGAACCAAGATGGACCGGCCCATACCAAGTCCTGTTATCAACCCAGACTGCTATTAAGGTGTTCGGCAAGAAAAACTGGGTACATGGTACCCATTGCAAGAAGATACCTTTGCCCTTACCGTATGATAAGTGGGTCCGGGAAGGTGTTGCCGAGTGAAAGGGGCCCAAGATTTGTACCTTTTAGCGATGCACATCTGGAATGGACTCAGTCAGAACGTGCGGATAATGAAGTCTTGCAAGAAGCTGTGCCGCCGTGTTTGAGATTTGATACTACGTATCCAGAGACACTCTTTCAGGATCAAACTGTGCCTGGTAAAGAACGCTACAACTTAAGGTCTAAAAAGGACAAATAAAATCTGAATTTTTTGGTGAATTACACTCTTTCAGACAAGAGACTATTTTTCTTTTTCTTTTTTGAACCACCATCCGGGTTCAGCTGCAGGGTCGCGGTATAAGACTTAAGGGGAGGCCCGTGTATTCATGAAAGGTCTGCGGTTCTAGGGACGTCTAGGATGCCTGGACGCACACTTGAGTGAAGAAGGAAAATTGCCGCGAGCAGCACGTTAGAGGATGGAGTCTGTTGTAACTGAAAGAGATGTTGAGAGAATAGATCTTAGGACAAGATTTTGTACATTGATATATAGCAAATGTTTTATAATATTATGCTTTTTGATGTTTTTAAGTATCACATTAGCTTGTGCGGGTTGGATTGTCTATGTTACACAACAGACATCTGCACCCACCTCTCAACCTATGCTTTCTTTCACTACTGTTTCTTGGCACCAGTTTTATACGTTGCCTGAACATGAACAAACAAGGAGATCAGAATTTGTCAACAACTCGTTCATACAGTTGTTGCATGAGCATCAGTTAGTAGTAAATACCACTAATTGTTGGGTTTGTGGTCTTATGCCTCATATGACAGATAAAGGTATGCCATATTTGGTTTTGCCTTTTTCTTTTAATGGGTCTGTGTGGGCTTTTCAGACCATGTTTATCTATGCAAATGAGGTACGCCCCTTACGTTCCCTTAAAGATAACTCCAGCAATAGTGCCTTGATAAGGGGAATAGTAGCTATGATCCGAGATATTGATGCATATAATACTATCCCTAAGGATGAGGTGCAGGCTTATGTTGGTTGGAACATGACTGGATATAGTACCAGCTTAACAGAGAAGGAGAGACGAAAAAGGTCTCCCCCTATTTGGATTGTACCCCACTGTTGCCTGCAAGGTACTGGTCGGAATCCGAAAGCTCAGCTAGGTAAGAGTGTGTGTGCTCAAACCTATGTCTATTCATCCCGGACTTCTCCACCGTTTGTGCCAGCTAAAGGCACATATTTTGTTTGTCATGACAGAGCCTACACATGGCAGCCACCTGATTTTTCAGGAACATGTTATGTGGCGTTTTTGCTTCCCCCTACATACACTACTGCTTCAGACTATCATAGAACGAGATATGGTAGAGGTGTCTTCAATCAGGAAGATACTGCAGCACATGAAGTAGGAGATTTCTTCAAGGGCTTCCTGCCCTTTTGGGGTCCTATGATCAATAGTAGGCATATTCGACAGCTCGTCCGCGTTGTTGAAGCTACTATTAATGAGACAGCAGGTGCTCTTAGTAATGTTACAGCTGAGCTTCAAGCGGACCGCCTTATGACTTTGCAGAATCGTATGGTATTAGACATCATACTTGCAGATCGAGGAGGAGTATGTAAATTGATTGGATCTAGTTGCTGTGATAACATACCAGATAATGCCCCTACAGTGTACCAAGCCATCTCTAGGTTGCATAAGATCTCTGAGTGTATCCATGTAGATGAAGGAGACTGGTCATTGACGGGATGGTTTTGGGGATTGCTGTCCAAATGGGGATGGAAGATTCTGACATTTCTTGGTATGGTTTTTGCCATCCTTTTCTCTTGTAGTCTTTGCATCCAGTGTGGTCCCGCCATTTGTAGTCTTTGTGCTACTATGTGTGTTCGGAGACCTGTCCCGAGAGAATTAGAGAATAATAAAATGATGCTACAGCAACACTTTGATGACCTAATGAATATTGATATAGACCTAGATTCAAATTAACATGAGTCTTAGGTTATTGCCTACGTAATGGCAAAAGGAGGGCCTGAGGTTCTGTAATTCTCGAGTCTGACTCCATTTTGTTCTGTGCCACCATTTTGTGTTGCCCTCACGTAGGCCTGTAAAGGTAACCTGGCGAACGAAGTGGCCTGGCCTTCTTAGTTCATGTATACATTAACTAGGTTTCTTTTTGACTCTGAAATGGTCTGTAAGAAACTGACCTCTTCACCTGAAACTGACCTCGCAAAGCCAATTTCCCTGATCGATCTTCATCTGAGATTGCCAATCAATGCTCAGGACATCGTTAACTTTTTAGTTTCCTTGCACATGCTTTATCTTGTTCAGCATCTGTTACTGTTTCTTTTTTATGTTTCTTCATTACATGGGTTATGCTTTCAAATATAGGTTTGTCCGGCTTGTGGAGATTGAATTTGGGACATTCCTAATAATTAACTTTTGGGTTGGGATACTGTAAATTGAGTTTTTGCTATGTGATACTTTGTTTGAAAATGTATCTTATTGGTTAGAATTTTGTGCAGTGGGTGTACATTTATAATGTGAATATTGGATATAAAAGGAGACGTCTCGCCTTAGAAAAATGAGCAGTCTCCTGAGAATTTACACCGTGATGTATTTCTAGGATCACTGTTACTAGCTGCAGCTAATAAACTTGGTCTCTGACGCCATCCATAAGTATTCTGTGTCTTTGAATACCAAGACAGGTGAAATCGAAGATCTTAGGCGTGCCCATGACGCCGCTGGGTTAAACCCCGGTCCTTCACTCTGACGACTGAAGTTACTGATACAAAATTTGGAAACCTCATACTGAGGTCAGAGAACAGAAAAAGCATAACATCGCCAAAGATTGTGGGGAAAAGGCAAAGTACATTCAAGGAAAGTAGTGTAGATTAAGGGTCAGATGTACTAAGCGTGTAAATGTTCAAAGATGCTTCCATTATTTTCTTTAGGAGAGTTTTATATAGCGCAAACTAGATCAGAGACATCGATTATCAGAGCTCTTTACATGAGCACCAGTTCATTTAAAGATGGACACATTCATTTTTGTTAGGTACAACGTGATTTGGCCAAAATCACAGGATGTTGAGCGTCGTTGCCGAGACCCTGGTTTGCCAGCTTCAAAGGCGACCGCTCTAGCAGTAAGGCTACATCCTCTCCCCAATTTGGCATTGGTAACATTGAAAATACTTTTTCTTGCTACAGATCTCATTTTGGGAGTTGCAAAAGTTTTTGCAATTCCTAAAAAATGGGATTCCGAATGGATCTTGAATCTTGAAGGGGAGAGTTGTAGTCCTTTCCAAATATCAATTGGTATCATATGCAGCAAGGTTTTAAGACTGAAATTCTGTGTCAAAACATTGAAATTTTCCCTACATCTCAAAACAGTTTTAAATGCAGTTGCAAAAGGGAAACGATCTCCTGGGGACCCCTCCCACTTTGTGAATGTTAATAAAAAGTTTGTGGAAGAGAAGGCAATGATCTACGGGACCACTAACAACTCTCCAACAAACACAAAAAGTACACCTTTTGTTTTTAAATGCAGCCTGTTTCCTTTAAGAAAAACATGCTGCATTTAAATAAAAAATTTTACTTTATCCAAAAGCAATCACATAAATGGGGGTATGCTGATCCCAGCAGGCAACTATTCCTATATGGTCTCCAAACATAGTGAGTTGCAATTTGCATCCGACCTCAATAATGTTCATGAAGTATGTCACATTGTGCCCCACTTTGGGCTCGATTCCGATTACGAATGGAAGGGCTCCGAACGATGGTCGGCGTCCTGCCGCCCGAATTGGAACGTGTTGGACGGATTGCTTTCCAACCTAGCCATTCAGATGGGCTCGTTCGGAAAGGAATCCTACTTGAATTTCCGGATGGCTTACGATGGGCTCGGAGAGCCCGTCCGCTGTCCGGAAAACCTTCAGTACTCCCCCGGCCGCCTCTTTCCGACTGAGGGAGTACGATGGCAGTTTTTCACAGTTTTTTCGTGCCGGTGTTTCCGGCACGAAAAGCCAGTCGGAAACTGTCTTTGGGGGCCCCAGTAGGGCCCCCATGGGTGCAAGGCCACCCAATTGCAGCCTGGGGGCACCTATGGTGCCCCTCTGTTGGTCCCTGCACCCGGTGGCAGGCACCTTGGGGTGCAGGCCACATGGTGCAGGGATGAACTGCACCCCTCCATTTCACAATGCGGGATGCATTCTGCTCGGAATGCATGCTCCCATTGTGACACATACGAGTGCGACTGAACAGGGTTCGGTCGCATCGTACTTGCAGGCCGTAACCGACGACAGTAGGTCATTCGGTCACGGTTCCTGACCGATGTCGGACGGACTCAGGTTCGTCCGACATCGGAATTGGGCCCTAAGATGTGGAATTTTAAGAGCCGACCTATTAGTTCATAGGTGGGTTCTTAATTTTTATAATGGTTGCAAAGATACTGATTTCAAGTTGCAAAAAGTATTTTGTGACGAGTAAATAGTACACAGAAAATTCATCAGATATTTCTTATAAGGCAACAACAGAGGATACAAGACAGGGAACAGTGGCTAACAGCACTGACATTCTCACAGTAACACTTGATAAAATAAGATATTAAATGCGATTCAAACAGAAGTATATGCAAAATGTTTGTTCCTGTTCTGGAATGCCCTAAATATTCTGAAATCTATCTTTTAGCGATGAGGTGATTTTTCTGCCTTTCATTCCCAGTGCCTCAATAAATGTTACTTATATTTTTTCAATAAATAAGCAGGTAAATACTAATATGATATGAAGCATAGATTTTTTTCAGTACTGGTTTTTCAAAATATTGTGCATTATACAAACAATAAGTACAACATTCATTTTGTCTCTCAAGGACCTCAGAGACTAGCAGTGGTGATTGGATGGCATGCAATGTAGTTATTATACTCAATCAAAATGAAACTTTCAGACAGGTAGCTAGAGGTGTTGAGTGAGGTGATTAAAAAAGCAGTTAGCCTGCCCCATTGGACATCCAATGTTAACATAAGCCGTGGAAGGAAATCACAGATAGGTTGAATATGCCTTTGACCCATCCGTAATAGGTAGAGGACTTGGAAAGTGGTGAAACAACCTGAAGCGAAAGGTGAGGGAGAGATAGGCCATGAGAGCTGCTCCCACCTAAAAACAACTCAAAGCTTGGCAGAAAAAGATCCTGAATGCTATAGATTTGTCAGACCTTCTGGGGGCCCAGGGGGACACACGGCTGCATTTCCGCCCTGAGGGTCACGTGGAGGAACCACCACTGCATGATGGAGAGAGAAAGAAAGGCTGGGTCCAACCAGTGAACATATGCTGGAACAGAGGCACCAAGGCCATCCCGGCTGCTGGTCTTTGAACCCCTTGATGGCCTCTAGCCTAACCGTCATATGGCAGATGACCGTGGGCCAAACATCTTTATGATCTTCCTGTGGTACCCTGGCAAGGCTCATAAGGTGGCAATAACAAACTCTATCGGCCATGATCCTCTCCGAAGCCCAGGAGAACACAAAACCCTCACCTGTCCCATCCGCCTCTTACACCACTCAGTCCTCTTAAGGGTCACATTCCCAGCTAACTAGTTGATTGCCCTATTCAGCCCACATCTCGCAAGCAGAGAAGTCTTTGTCCAACAAAAGGATTATATACATAGTTTTATTTAGGGTGTGCAGGGTACACGTGGAGCTGGGGTAAGAGTGGCTGGTAGGATGGTGCCCTTAGTGGATGGTATATCTGGGGATAGGGTGGCTGGTACAGGAGAAATGTGAGAGCAAAGGAGAGACACTTTGGGGTCCATTAGGATGTCGGGCGGATTTCCTCCGCCAGGCCGACGGTAGCCACCGCCAGCCTGGCGGAGGAAATCCGCCCGACATCCACAGCCAAATTCCCCCCCCCCCGCCATATTAGTATGGCGGGGGGACCGCGACGGTGAGAAACACCGCCCGCATGTTTTCCGCCCCGGTCGCCTTGCGGCCGGGGCGGAAAACGAGTAACATGGTGGCGGTGTCTGTTAGACACCGCCCGCCATATTACAATGGGCTATCACCAATGCTTTTCCGTGGCGTGGCAATGCCGCCACGGAAAGTCATGCGGAGACTCCCGGGCCCCCTGGGAGTCCATGGCTTGGGGGGTGCACATGGGGGGTACCTATGGTACCCCCCCGCATTTCAAGGTGCAACATGGAAGGCACCGCGCGGTGCCTGTCATGTTGCGCTTTGAAATGCAAATGGTGCATTTCTAACATTGCGGCGAGCGGAGATTTCAACTCCGCCCGCCGCAATGGTAAAAATACAGAATGCGCCCACCTGTGTGGCGGGCGCATCCTAATCCTCAATTCGGGACGCCCGCCCTTTAGGCGGGCGGTCCCGTTTACCACTAGGGTGGCATCCTAATGTGCCCCCAAGTATTTAAAAATAGTTTTTATTGGAAATATTTTGCACCATGTGTTATCTGCAAGTACATTCTAACATGTGTTATGTAGGACAGTTCAGCCGTAATTAGCAACTATGTTGGCTTTGATGCTAGGAGTACCATCATTCCCACATGAGAAATGTGCTATTTCTGCTTCCTAACCACTGTATCATGGTCTCTTATTTTTTCCTGAGTGCAAGGCCATAGTTATCAATGGCGAAGAAGGTGAAGGGAGGGGCGTCCCAACCCAGCAGTTACTGTCAATTAAGAAGAACATTGATTCTATTGTGTCAGGGAATTCCTGTGGTATGGTGCCATCTCTGCCCATCAAGGATGATGGGAAGGTCTGGCTATGGCATCTCGCAATCTGAGCAGGGAAGGTGAGACATCAGTGGTGAAACAATTGTGGATGGTGAACTCACTGATATTAGAAGAGAGGTTGCCGAGAGCTCCCTCTTCGCACCACAAGAGTACTGGATGACTGCATTGCTAGTGATAGGCGCTGGAAGTAGGGGTGCAGAGGGTGCTGCAGCACCCCTCAAAAATATCTATGCTGAAGTTTGGAGGGCAAATGAGCAGTAAATGTGCCTTGAAAGTTTGCTTTTCTCCTGTTAGATTAGCTGCACGTTCAAAGCCAGGCCATGACTTCAGACAAATTGCATGAGATCGGTGTTTACATTTCATATTCTGACTGCAAAGTGAGAGGATTTTGTAAAGGGAATATGTGATATTCTTGCATGAGTACACGAAGAGTGAAAGAAAATGATGGTGGATGTCATATTTTTGTAACACAAAATTGAAATGCGGGTAAATGTATTGTACAAATATTTCAAAATATACCAGCAGTTATGAACGCGCAAATTAAGCACTATTTTTGCAATTCTGAAGTGTGATAGAAGCAAAACTTTTGAATAGGATCAAAATAAATCAAAACCCTTTACTTAGTGATGTGCACATGATAATTATACGCTGAACCTTACTTCCACACAATTTTGCTTGTGCGCTATAAAGTTTGATCAGTAAAACTGTATGTCTATTGAAAATGTGTGACCCTTTCAATGGAAAATATGCCGTCTGTAAATGA
Organism: Lissotriton helveticus; assembly: GCF_964261635.1. Lineage (NCBI taxonomy): Eukaryota > Metazoa > Chordata > Amphibia > Caudata > Salamandridae > Lissotriton > Lissotriton helveticus. Next base: position 521,916,511 of record NC_136072.1, read on the forward strand.
CAGTGTGCTACCATACCATGCTATATTAATATATTTGCAATAATGTGCTCGAAGATGCACCACTGGCTATACACCACAGCAAAACTACTTTCCTGCTGAATGGTCTTTGCTCAATTGCTATACTAGTTCTTTGCATGACTTTAGGGGCCCGATTCCCAAAGGTAAACGTAGACATTTGGCCTAAACTTAGACCAAACGTCCAAGTTTATTACTTTGGAAATTCACAAAGGGCATTTAAGAGTACTATCTTTATGTCCACACTTGAAGCGGAGATCCGTAAACTTAGATGTTTGGTCTAAGATCAGACTAAATCTCTAACTTTATCAATCAGGGGGCTTAAAGCGCGCTAATCACCCATGAGGGTCTCAAGCAGCTGTGGGGAGGGGTGTGCAGCTCCTGTTCAGCCGAAGAGCCAGGTCTTTGAGGACTGGTCTTGAGCGTCTGATGTTGACTGGGAGCTCGTTCCAGCTTTATGACCTTGGAAATTCACAACAGGCATTTACGAGTGCTATCTTTCTGTCTGCACTAAGGCCTAATCTCTGGATAATGATTTTTGTGAATTCCCAAAGTCTTGAACTTAGATGGTTGGTTAAGTTTAGCCCAAATGTCTAAGTTTACAACTTTGGGAATTCACAAAGAGCATTTACAAGTACTATCTTTATGTCCGCACTCGGGTCAGATCTCCACCCGAGTGGAAACATAAAGACAGTACTCACAAATGGCCTACGTGAATTCCCAGAGTGGTAAACTTAGACTTTTGGTGTAAGTTTAGACCAAACGTCTGCGTTTATCTTTGTGAATCGGGCCCTAGGATTTTTCACAATCCCTATGACTTTGTTGATATAACCATGATGACAGCACCCCCACTCTGAAAATTGTTCTAGCACCACCGGTATTAGTAGTTCAATTACAAAGCAGCCCGTTAGGCACAAGCATGAGCTCCACTCCATGTGCAATGCATTGTGGCTCCACCTGTTGGTAGACTGAGGACATTACATCTAAGGACATCATATCATTGCCGAGCAAGGGGTAGGCCAAGTAAAAAACAAAATGATGTGGAGAAATAAATAAAGAAACAATTCCTCTAGGGAAAAACAAATTAGTTCCTACCAATGGGTACTTAGGGGCATATTATTAAGAACGGCGATAAAATTATCGCCGCTTTAGCGGCATGAAACTGCTGCTAAAGTGGCGATGATGGGCTTGATAATATGCCCTTGTGAATTCCCATAGCAGCCCAGGTTAACACCAGAACCTGGGCTGCTAAGGGAATTCATAAGAGCATATTATCAAGCCCATTATCGCCATTCTTGATAATGTGCCCCTTAGTCCCTGAACCATCTTTCTTCTTTATAACTCAAATACCAACGGGGGGGCGTGGCTTGCGCGCCGCTGTTGCATGGCGTGCCGCGCTTGAGCTCCGGGGTGAGTTGGTCCCGTAGAGCGTTTCTCTCCGCTTCTTCGTGCCCTTGCGACCTGAAACTTCACGTACCAGCGGCGGAACATGCGGTGACCTTCACGACGCTGTTCTTTCCGCGTTATCAGCCACCGAGGACATGTTTCCTGAATTCTTCTTCACAGGCGCTCGCATTCCTGAAGAGCGACCGCCATTTTGTCGCGCATGACGTTCCTGTCATCGGGCTTCTGAGGCGCTGCAGCGGATACAAACTTGCGGTTTTCAGCGCTTGGCTGAGGGTTTCTACTCACGACGGCTGAAATGGTAACATTTATGCTTTTTCCTTGAATGTTACTTTCTTGCTTCTTGGCTGGTCTTTTGAGCTGCTCGCTTTTATTTTTTCTCTCACATTCTTCATGGAGGTGTCCGCTCTGTTTTATTGAAGTGATTTCCTGCGCAACTTTCCTCATACTTGAACAGCTTCTCTTGCTTTGCGTGTTTTGAGCGCAAACTGTCACTGTTCTACACTGAGTCTACATATTTTGCGCAACTTTGGTGTTCCAGCCTATTCCAGTGTATTCTCTCAGGCTCCTGTTACGTCACTTGTCATTATGAGTCGACCATTGAACAGCAGGGACTCTAAGGAACTGAGCGCATCTTTAAAAAGACTTAAGTCAGTCTCTCCGTCGCCTGAATCTCCTCAGACAGACAATGCTTCCACATTGGACACCATTTTGGCGCGCCTGAATGAAGTTCATGAAATTGCGCAGTCAACAAAGACTAACACTGACTTACTGCAAGTGGAAGTGTCTGCTATCCGGAATGATTTTAAAGCCCTTTCTCTTCGTGTATCAGCGACGGAAACACGAATAAGTTCTGCAGAGGATGGGATGCAAAAGCAATCCAGGTCCCTTTCTCAATTGGAGCGTTCTATGGTGGCGTTGCGCAGAGACCTCACGGAGCAGGAAGACCGTAATAGGAGATCCAATCTCCGTATTTTTGGTTTGCCGGAGGACTCAGAGAAATCATCCTCCTCTATGATTGAGTTTCTATCTCATTGGATTCCGGATACACTCCAACTATCTTTTCACAGAGATTTTGAGATTGAAAGGGCACACCGTGTTCCTACGTTTCGTTCTAAGGCAGCCACCCAGCCAAGAGCAATTATTTTTAAACCCTTAAGACATCAACACACTGAACTGATTCTGTCTCATATGCGCAAGATTAAACAACTCAACTGGGAGGGTCATCGCATTTCCATTTCTCAAGACTTTGCCAGAGACACAGTCATAAGACGGAAAGGCTTCTTGAATCTTCGGAAGCGTCTCACCGATCTGGGCATTCCTTTTTCCTTTTCAGGTCCATCCAAGTTTCGCATCACTTTTAAAGGACGTACCAGGATCTTCGATGAACCGGCAGACTTGACAACGTTCTTAGACAACCAGGAGGAAATAGAGATGGAGATTCAAAGAGCAACAACACAGGCTCCTGGGGCCTCAGTGACCTGATCTGTTTATCTCTATACTTGTGGTTGTACTGTTTTCAAGATGACTCCCTCTTCGTTCTTTTTCGTAGTCTTTACACGCTAATTTACCTCTCTGCTATTGTACTTTTCTTCTTCTCTTTCTCTTCTCCATACTACTCTTGAATCTCTTCTTCCTTCTCAATTCGGTCCTCTCAGCCTCTTTTTCTGGTCTATCCTTTGCATGATACTGGCCTTGTTATAGTTATTGGGTGCAGATTTCTTGCTTGTATTTAATATACTATTTCTTTTTTCACTAGCACTTTTTCTTCACATTTTTACCTTATGCTAGTTATTGTGCTAGTATAGCGAAGTAGTATTCTCCTTTCGGTTTCTGCTCCTTTCCCTTTTCCATATCTGTCTCTTCCTTGTCTCTACATGCTCCTCTCTTGCACTTATTTTTTTTTTTTTTCTTTTTCTCCTTCTACGGTTTCACTCTATAGTATAGTTATGTAATTCTTGTTATTATTAATATGTGAAGTAGCTGACTATTCGTCACTATAGTTATGTAAAGTTACATATTATTTAGGTTGTTTATTGCGTAATTAAGTTTTTTTTGCATTTTTGATTCAATTGTTCTTCATTATATGATCTTGTTCATGTTATGGTATCGCTCATCTACCCTGAAGTGTGTTATTCCTCTTATAGCGTCTCAGCTCCTCATTTTCAAAATGTTTTTGCACTGAGTTCGGCTGTTTCTTCATGTGGTTTATTTATTTTCGTGAGATTTTTTCTAATAATTGGGCTGTTTCTCCTTACCAATTTTTTGCTCTTAATACGGTCCCCTACTCGCCCTTTCCACGTTCTCCCTTGCATGATGTGGGTCTCTTTTAGACCTCCCCCTCTGCTTCTTTTCTTTTTCTCTTCTTGTCTTTCTTCTCTTCTGGCCTTTCTTTTTTCCTGGTTCTCCCACATGGTGGCTCCAGTAACATCTATTTTGCTTAATAGCTGGCCCACTGTTTGTTTGCACCCCGTTTTTTGTTTGTCATCAATGCTGTCTCCGTTTGTATCCCCCTTTGTTCCATGTCAGGTTTAAATGTATTATCCCTTAATGTTAAGGGATTAAATCATCCAGTAAAACGATCTAAAATCCTGGATTACTGTAAGTCGCTCTCGGCAGACTTAGTCCTCTTTCAAGAATCTAAAATTACCAGTAGAGAAGCTTTATTTTTAAAGAAGGAATGGGTGTCGGATGTGTCTTGTTCTGATGCTTCTGGTAAACGCAATGGTGTGCTTATGTTAGTTTCAAGGAAGTCAGGATTATCAATCGTCTCTTCTGAACATGATTCTGAGGGTCGCTGGCTTCTATCTAAATTGTCGGATGGACAACATGTCTTGTTTGTTATGAATATATATGCCCCGAATGTGGATAACCCAGCCTTTTGGCAATCCATTTCTAAAAAATTGCATGACACCCCTCATGCTGGCAATCTCATTGTTGGTGGCGATTTTAACTTACCAATGGATCCTTTATTAGACAGGAACTCTGCATTCCAGTTTCGTCCACCTAAAGCACATAAGCAGATGATTAACATGTGTTCCAATGCTCAATTACATGATATTTGGCGTCTCCATAATCCCACTGGCAGTGACTTTACTTTCTTTTCTTCCCCTCATTCCTCATTCTCTCGTATTGATTATCTCCTGGTTCACTCCTCTCTTGTCTCAGCTTCTTCCTCTCCGCTGATTCATCCCATTGTCATTTCCGATCATGCTGCGGTCACTTTTACGCTTATGTCCTTTGCGCCGAAACCGCGTGGTCGTTCCTGGAGGCTTAATACGGAAGTGTTACATGACTCTGATCAAGTGGATAAATTCTCCACGGACATAAACACTTTTTTCCGTGAAAATGAGGACTCGGTATCTTCTCCAATAATTCTATGGGACTCTTTTAAGTGTACTTTTCGGGGCCAAGTTATAGCATGCATGTCCAAACGCAACTTGACGATTAAGAGGGAACTTACTGACTTATCTTCTAACATCAAAACTCTGGAGGCCTCCTTTAGACATACTAAAGATCCGACTAACCTACAACAAATTAAGCTCCTAAAATACAAATATAATACTATTGTCACTAACAGAGCTCATATCGGCTTCCAGGCGCAAAAGTCCAAAAAGTTACTTTTAAAGAATCGCGCTGGGAAACTCTTGGCTGCCACGCTAAAATTCCAAGACTCTTCCTATAAGTCCTCCCAGATCTCTTCTATTAAAGACCACACTGGCTCTACCAAATTCCAAACTGAGGAGATTCTTGAAGTCTTTCGCGATTTCTATAATAAATTATACACCCCCTCTAACCAGGCTTCTTTTGACAATTGCCAAGACTTTTTAAAATCAATTCCGATTCAATCAATCTCAGAAGGAGATCGCTCTACTCTGAATGCTCCTATCTCACCGGAGGAAATAGCGGCTGCTATCAAGGCCACCCGCTCGGGGAAAGCTCCTGGTCCAGACGGATACCCGATCTTATTTTATAAAACCTTTCTTCCGCTACTTGTTCCTAAGCTACAAGCTGTCTTTGACACTTTCATTCGTAATGGTTCTGTTTCTGGTACAGCTGCTGATGCCACAATAGTAGTGATCCCGAAAGAAGGTAAGGATCATTCAGATCCTAAGAATTTCCGCCCTATTTCGCTTCTTAATATGGAAGCGAAGATTTTTGCTAAAATTTTGGCTAAACGTCTAGAATCTTTTATTCCTAATCTAGTACATCCCTCCCAAACTGGATTTGTTAAGGGTAGACTGGCAAGAGACAATATCCGCACTTTCTGTCATATTATTGGAGCGGCTAAGCGGTCCCAATTACCTGCCGCGGCCTTAGCCCTCGATGCGGAAAAGGCCTTCGATAAGGTCTCTTGGCCTTTCCTTCGAGCTGTCTTATGTGCACATAACCTCGGAGACTCTTTTATTAACATGGTTATGTCTCTATACTCCCAACCTAAAGCTAACATTAGAGTTAATGGTGCTACTTCTTCTTCTTTTAATCTTTGCCAGGGCACGAGGCAAGGGTGTCCCTTATCCCCTCTCTTGTTTCTGTTATCTATCGATCCTCTCCTTCGGCTGATTGATTTACATCCTGATATCAAAGGCTTTTCCTTTGGCCCTCATTGTCTTAAAACGGCTGCCTACGCTGACGATGTTCTCATTTTCTCAGATGATATAGCGTTGGCCATCCCTGCTATCTCTGAAACCATTTCTTTGTTCTCTAAAGTATCCGGATACACTCTAAACAGAGATAAGACAGAAATGTTTCCTTTAAATGCCTACTGTTTCCCTGCTCATATGGGTTCGGCTGGCTTTAAGTGGCAATCTACCCATCTCAAATATCTCGGCATCTATTTCTGTTCCACGCTACATACCACGGTTGCCTATAATGAATCTCAAACTCTTACTAAGGTTCGTCATCTTCTGGATACATGGTCTCCGAAACATATTTCGTGGTGGGGTCGCCTACAAACCCTAAAAATGATGATCACGCCGATTATTAATTTTGTCTCATCCATGATTCCGATGAAACTATCCGACTCTTTTTTTCGGGAAATCGATGGGATCACCGCCAAATTTCTTTGGAATGGTAAACGCGCTCGGTTAGCATATAAATATTTACGTAGACCCTGTGATATGGGGGGGTGTAATTTTTCGGATTGGGAAAAATATCAGACGGCTTTCTTGGCCTCTCAGGGGGCCTTATGGTTTTCTCCTCCATCCCATCATACTCCTTTATGGCTACACATAGAACAGGACTTAGCTGCACCTCTACCAATTGCCTCTCTCTGTACTACTTCCACTTTCCACATTCTGTTTTCCCGCTCTATAATTATTGATACAATTTCCGCAATTAAGAGAGTAGACAGGAAGATGGCATTTCCTCTGCACAAAACTAGATGGTCTTCCATTTGGCGTAATTCCAAAATTAAACTTAATATCACTCCCACCCTCATGTCATATTGGGCTACGAAAGGTGTCTCTCTTGTACAACATCTGTATAGTGACTCTGGGGAGCCTTTACCTTTTTCTACCTTAGCGCTCAATCACTCTCTAACTAATCTAGACTTCTATACCTTTCTTAAAATCAAGGTTGCCATCTCAAAAACTCGTCTTCACCCCTCCTCCCCTACCGTCTCGCTATTTTGTATTTGGCTCAAAGCTGGTCATGTTGCCTCCCACATATACAAGTTTCTATCTTCTACTTCGCTTCCTGACCAGACGGTTGCACAACAAAAATGGATGCGTCATTTTGATCACAATATTACAGATCATTTGTCCTCTGAAGCTTGGCAATCCATTAGCAAATTTGCGCTTCGTAACAAAATAGCTCCTTCCCTTATACAGTCCAAGTTTTTCTCGATTAACTTACTCCACTGGACACCTGTACGTCTTCATTCTCTCAACCTTAAAGAAGATGATCTCTGTTGGAGTTGTGGCCTGGAGGCGGGGGATTTCCCTCATATGTTCTATAATTGTTCCTTACTTAAACCTTTTTGGGACCTTATTCAGCAACATTTATCTCTTATCTTTGACATTCAGCTCCAGCTCTCTTTTCCTCTAGTTATATTAGGTCCCTGGGCTGCTCCTACGCCCCTTCCCCTTGATTTGTTACAATTACAGCTGTTAGATCTTCTGTTATCTATTGCGGTAAAGGTTATCCTTATGGATTGGAAATCCTTCTCATCAGTCTCTTACCATACGTGGTGGGCATGGGTTTCCTTCTTACGCAGTGCTCACACCTCAGTAGATCTAGCACACCTATCGCCTTACATTTCAAGTGGGATTTGGGCATCATTGGATGAATACATGGACCTCTCCTTGCAAGGTGTAGTCCCTCGTTTTCCTGTTGGTTTGTCTACTTAATGTTTGGTCTACTAGTTACGTTGCATTGGGCTATTCCTGTGGGATTCCTTCTCTCTTTCTCCCTCTTTCCTGTCCTCTCATCCCGTTCTTTCTGTCTACTGCTATTTTTTCCCTTTCTTTCCTTCCTTCCTCCTTTTGCTCTTGTTTCTTCCCCTCCCCCCTCCCTCATCTCAGAGGCTGATATGTTCCACGTTCTGCACGATATACCCATTATTGACTTATATTAGTAACTTCTTATTGATTCCCTTCTTTCTAATTTTATTTCCATATAATTGAATTATTGATCAAATGATATCCATGTTTGGTTTTTCACGTTCTACTCACATTGGAGTGTATCACCTTTTTGTATTTTGACTGCTATTATTTGGATCCTTATTTCTCTCAATAAAATCTTGTTGAACTAAAAAAAAAAAAAAAAAAAAAAAAATAACTCAAATACCAACTCCAGGTGTATTATCAAAGACATGCTTTATCTTTTTGAAACATATAAAAGTAGTATAAACATATACACAAATATATACACACATGTGCAAGGGGTAGGAGCACCACTGGTGGATTTACTTTGTGAAATGAACAGAGGAATGATCTATAGTGAGAACACAGGCACTGCAGCAGCTGACCAGGGTGCAAACTCGTGGCTGGTGGAGAAGTAGAGCTGGCATCAGTTGAATAAGAGCCTGACCAGGCATCACTGGTGTGTCAGTGTGAGCTGTCCGCTCCCTTGCATGAGACTGTCGCGATTCATTTTGGTTCCCAGTCTGACAGTGTCAGCTGGTCACTGAAAATAAAACAATTATTTCTCTGCCCCAGGTAAGCCACAGTGACAATACTGCTTACCATATTTCTGAGCCTTAGCATTGCTAGAGGCGTAAGCTAGACTGGACCTTTTTTATCATGTAGATGAAAATTATGCATCCAGCACTTGTTTAAATACACTCAAAATAAACCTTTTACCACATACAGCCTCATTACAAGTTGCCTCCTCAGGGTGAAAACAAGAGTTTCAGATCAGAATGCTATGACGGCGTCTGCTGTATTGTAGCAGGAAACAATTCCATTTTTTTCTGGGGAAAAACACTCCAGGTGAAATATTTTGCTAATAATGGGTGCAGAAGTAAGGCCGCTCGTTACGAGGGTCTTAGAGAGGGACAGTTTAGCAACAGGGTGCAGGGGCACTGGTAGTAGGGGTGGAGGAGATGCTGCAGCACAACCCTCAAGATAAGCTTGTAGGAATTCAGAAGGGGAATTAGCAAGAAAGAGGTCGTTACATTTTGCCTTTAACTGGTTCATTTGCTTCTAATTCAAAGGAGAGGCAAAGTGAAAAGTCAAGGAATTTTGCATTGTGAACCGATTGTCAATCTTACTGGAGTACACAATTGCGAAAAGAAAGGCTGCAAGATATCAAATGCTTTCCAACACACAACAAAATGTAAATACTTGTATATCAACAACAAATATTTCAAAACATATGGCTAGCAAAGAAATTACACAGGATGTACATTTTTAGTAATTCTGAAGTGTGATGGAAACAAAGATTTTATTAGCATCAACACAAACCAAAACACTTTGCTAGTGTGAGGCACAAATGATGCATGATTTTCACAAATTGTATATGTGCCATATACATTTAGATAAAAGCTCCATGTCTGATAATTTAGTGGTCATTTCAAGAGGAAATTCCAATGGAAAATATCCTTACTGTAAATGGCAGTACCCTAGCATACCATACTTTAGGGCATATGTATCATCCGTTTTTTTAGTCGCAAACGCTGCGATTCGCAAAAAAAGCAGCATTTGCGACACAAAACTCGGAAAATGCGATGTATGATTGAAATCGCATTGCAAAATTAAGGAATCGCAAAATTTGCGATTCCTTAATTTTGCGTCAGCATTTAGGGAATCGCAAATTGCGATCCCTTAAATGCTATGTATGAAGCACCCAAGTTGTGCGATTTCTCATTAAGAAATCGCAAATTACCACCAACTTGAAGTTGGTGGTAATTTGTTATTTCTTTCACAAATGCACTTTTGCCATTTGTGAAGGTGCCATGTGGTGCACATACATGCCCTTAGGGCATGTATGTGCGCCATATGCGCACACATGTTAATTTCAGGGGTGCATCAGGGTGTCCTTATGACACCCTTGCACCCTTGAAATTATTCTCAATTTGCTATTCTCAAATTGCGAATCGCAAATTGAGAATAACTTCCTATTCATTCCTATGGGCCTCCTGGCCCATAGAAATGAATGGGAAAGTATTCCTTAATTGCGAATTCGCAATCTGCTAATCGCAACTAAGGAATATTAAAATCGCTAGAAAATTGCGATTTTTTACATACATCCCTTTTTGCAATTCTCAAATAGCGATTTCTAAAAAATCGCTATTTGAGAATCGCAAAGGAGGGTGTTGATACATATGGCCCTTAGTCATTTTTGGAACAATGTGTTCCAAAATGTACCACTGGACACACACACAGATATTACTCTTCCAACATTTTTCTCGTTCACTAGACTTGCTCTTTGTTTAACTCTTAAATTGTTCACCATCCTTATGACTTCACTGGCATAACATTGATGGCAGCACCTCCCCTTCGAAATCTGTTCCAGCACCACTGACCGAGTCTCTCTTCTTTGTAACTCCTTTTAGAGACAAAGGGCCTGATTTAGAGTTTAGCGGACCAGTTACTCCATCACAAATTGGACGGATATCCTGTCTACCATGTTACAAGTGCCATTGAATATGATGCACTTGTAGTACGGCGGGCGGGATATCAGTCATGTTTGTGACAGAGTCTGTCATCAACCAAACTCTAAATTAGGACCTGAGTTTGACACCCACAAGACAAAAATATGTGAACTGAATGATGGTGTACTTGAGTACCATATTTATTCTGAGAAAAGAGATGGGAGGAACTACATCAGTAGAGTAGAAACAAGCAGAACCCTCATTCTATTTATGTTACTCCTTGATAGAGCAGTGATAGGTGTCCACAAAGTGTGGCTTTTAACTTGTGTGTTGTTTGTGGAGGAAACTTACTCTGCTGCTTCCCAGACTGTCCTGTGCTATATGGATGAGAGACATCTGCACCAAAGGGCCTGTGTTGTACCTGTTTTATATGAGTGAGGGTACCTCCTGCCGAATGAGAAGAGCTGGCACTTCTGTGAATCTTCTGTTGCCTATGCTGAATATACATGTTTTGAGTGATTAAACCTTGCACTGCTCCTTCATGGCTGTGCATGGAATATGCATGCTGTGCCAAACCTATGTGTGTGAGTATCATTCACTGCTGGTGTCAATGCTGAACCTTCTTTGCATGTACAGGGAACCTTGCCTGAATGGTACACATGGTGTCCTTGTGTGTGTGGACTCCTATGCTATCATAGTGCATTAGGCTCCTGGATATCTAGCCGCATAACTTCAAAAATCAAACCAGTGAGGGTGACGCAGCCTCTCAGTGGCCCTTTACTGCTACCCCTTCATTCACTATGTAATCAATGTTCACCCTGGCTATGGATTTCACCTTCATCAGGAATGCTACTTGATCCTCTCTCTGCTAATATGCTACATTTAGTTGTCGATTATTGGCTGCTGCCACCCCTTCACCCAGAGGCACAATAGCAATCCCGAAGATTCCCTTCTCTGGGGTGTTCGCGCATTGTCATGCTATAATGGGCAATTCAGGAAATGCCCTTGCTGATTGCACACTCTTGTATAACTGTGTGGCTTGAATGCCTAGAATGCCCCTTTTGGGTGACTCTGTACACCGTACAACACAGGAAAGGTAATCATACTGGTTTACTAACATACATTTGAAACCCCAGGACATAAGTTATACACAGGATTCCCAACATTTAAAGTCTAATATGCAATTTATAATTAACCTTGGATGTAGAATGTGTTTGATTGCATTTTTGTATTCTATTGCAGGTGTGGAGAAAGCCTTATTAGTTAGAAAGGAAGTTTTTTTTTGTTTTAGTTAGATAGGAAGGTATGAGAGGATGGATCTCACCAAGGAGAAACACAGTAACGAGCAAGGAGGCGCGTTCCCATGGATGAAGAGTAGAATGATTAAGGATTAATGAAGTAGCTACTTATTGATGTGGGAAAGGTGGTGCCAGTAACCAATTTGTATAGGAATTGTGAAAAGTTACTGGAGATGAACACGTGTTAAAACAGCGGTGGCAGAGGAGTGAGTATAAGTAAGGTTGCGTGTATGAGGATTATGCTTAGCTTGCAGTGAAAAAGTAATTGTGTTGTCTGGCCGAGATATTGTGAAAGTTGTGTGAATGTGATGTTAAGATATTGATGAAGTTATTATCGGGTCTGACGTAACTCAAGATCCCAGGAAATATAATAAGGATGCAGAATACACCATGCTGTAATTGTCTGCTAAAGTTTTGTGGGGTTTGTTGTGATGCATCGTCGACGGCCCAATTGAGATAGGAAACTTTTGTGTGCAAGGTAGTTGTGATTTGAGCAGTGGATGTTTTTGCACAGGAGGGAAACTACACTGATCGAAGTGATTACCCGCTTGTCGAGGTTTCATTTGTGAATGTGTATGTTCTTAGGTATTGAATTCTGTTGATTCTTCTGGAGGAGGAGACAATTGTTATTTGTTCTTTTTTGTATGATTAGTGTAAACAAGAGAAAGCATCAGGAGTTGTGAAGGAGGATGAACTGCTGTGAGGAGTGAGAGTGGTGGCGTCAGAGTATGCTGCTCTGGGATAGGTCACTTGGTATAATGCTGCTCTGGGATTGGCTGTACTTGCCACTTGGTGCAGCACTCCTATTTGTGGTTGCATTGTTATGGATCTTGAAATATTGAGTTTGGAATGGATTTGCGAATGTTCAGATAAAGGTCCTCCTTGTCCTTCGGGAACTTGTAATTCTAATTTGACTTCAAGGATTCCGGATGCTCTAACTATACTGGTTACCATTGGTCCTATAGTCCCTATGTATGATCCTAGTTTAGTTGGGAATAAAGGTTAAAAAATGCCTGTTCCTACAGAAGTGAGGGCATCAGAGAAAAGAATGGATGGCCCCAATGCGAGATTTGTTCCATTAACTCCGATGAATGTGAGTTCACCTTGTGCAACGAGTGCAGATACCTCTGCAGTACAGAATGGATTGGCAGGTGTGGATTCGCCTGTATGGGAGACACTCCCAAATGTACGAAACAGTACACCTCTAGAAAACACTATACCAAAAAGAACTTCTGAAGGCCAACATATAATACATGTTCAAGTTGAAGGCACACTATAATAATTCAAATGAGAGTCAGAGTACAGAGACGAGTCATAAAATTATAAATTTGGCAAACATGTCGATGGATTTCTAAAAAATTCGAAGGTGCTGTGAATTGATTTCAATACACTGTTTGAGATTGCAGTCCCTAGTGATTTATGGTCTGCATGTAAAATAGCGACAGAATGGCCCAAAGGTGAGCCTGAGAGGGATCCAGTGATAAATGGCCAGTCACCTATAGTAGTAAAGAAATATGATCAGGTGATTACTTGGTTGAAGGCTTAAGTTCCCCTGCAGGATATTGATTGGGTAAAGGTTGACAGGATGACTCAAGAACCTATTGAGATGATTCATGCATTTTATGGAAGGTTGTTGCAGTCTTTCGAACAGATTTGTAGGATGGACCCTCTTGAACTCAAGGATATGGGAAAGTTTGTTCCCAGATTTGTGACTGGGTGGAGGCCTGAAATTAGTATGATGATTACATAACATTTGATTTGCTGGCAGAATAGAGCAGTCGACAAAATTCTGCGTTATGCTTAATATTGTTGTGATGAGATTGAAATGAAGCATAAGAATTTTAAGGGAAAGTTGATGGCATTGCAGATGAAGGCTGCTCAAAGAGGTCAAATTCAGCCTTATGTATGGAATACTGTCCCTCTGGAAGGAACCTATGGCACAGGAGTTCCAATGAAACAAGGTGGAGGACTTCAGGGGCTGGGAAGAAGAAGAGGTGCTCCTATAGATCCAAAAACTGAAGTTCATGCTGCCACCTTAAAGAAGTCCAATTTATGCCATTTTTGTAATAAATGGGGCATTGGAAGTGCAAATGTCAGCTTAATCCTCCAATAAAGAGCAGAATGGAGGGTTTAGTCAATTGCAGGGTAATGCTATGAAACCTCAGATTGCACCCAGATGGAGATTTCAAATTCAATTGGTCACTAGGGTCCCGTAATGGAAGTGCCTCAACCCCTGATGCAACCGCAAGCTGCAAATAACATTTGATTTAACCAGAACACAGACATGGGTTGGAATCAGAATATGTCCCATGGTAACAATCCATTCCAGTAGTACCCTATGTTTCAGACTTCTAATGTATACGGTTCAGATTAGTCTATATGATGGTGCCAGGGGGGAGGAATACTGTACACTTTGCGCAGTCTTAGCGGTAGACCAGACTGGACCATACGTTGATGTAGATGGCTGCAATGTCACTTTCTTGATCGACTCTGCTTCTACCCGTTCTACTGTGAGAACAGCAGAGGTTCCGAACCTACCCCTCTCGGGCACAACAATCCAAATTGTAGGAGTTGCAAATAAAAGGTTGTCAACCCCCCTGTCTGCAGAAGTGCCTGCAAAGATAGGGACATTTGAAGATAACCATCAATTTGTGTTATGTGATTCAAGTCCTGTGTGTCTTTTGAAACGTGACTTGTTGTGCAAGTTAAATTGCACCATTCATTGCACACTAAAGGGTATTATGCTTTGGACAAACAATAAGGATATTGCCTTTAAACTGTCAAATAAAAATGTGTACTTTTCATTGTTCCCCATGTTGACGGTAGAAGACTTAAAATTGGATCTCAGAGACACAGTGAGAGACCTAGTTTGGGACTTTTTGGGAAAGGACATTGGACCCATCAGAGGAGTTGAGCCAGTCTGTATCCAAGTTAAGCCAAATGCTGAATACCTCAGAGCCTCACAGTATAACCTGATGCATAAGACCGTTGTTGGAATTGCACCTGTATTTGACACTATGATTGAGAAAGGTATTATGAAAGAGATACTGGGGAGCCCATGTCACTCACCTATCATGGGCTTGCAAAAGTCAAGTGGTAAGCACTACATAGTACAGGATGTCCATAAAATTAACAACATGGTGCTTCCTTGTTGTCCCATGGTGCCAAATCCTTCTGTAGTATTGTTTCAGATTCCATGTGAGGGTGAATGGTTCACTGTTATTGATCAGTGCCACGCATTTTTGTACAATCCCCTAAACAAAGATAGCCAGTTTTTATTTGCTTTTTGGCTGGGGAATTATATATATATATTTTTACAGAGTTTTATATAGTGCAAACTTGATCCAAAGGTATCGGGTATCAGAACGCTTTACACGAGCACCAGTTGCGTTACATGAGGACACATTCATTTTTGTTGGGTACGGGGAGATTAAGTGATTTGCCCAGAATCACAGGATGTTCATTTAACATGGTGCTGTGTTTCACAAGGGTTTACAGAAAGTCCTTCCATATTTAACCAGATCTTGAAGAAAAATCTGGAGTCACTGGTCATGCCCTGAAATTCTCATCCTAATTCAGTACATACTTGACCTCATGTTCACATCAAACACTTGAGAAGCATGTAAAACTGACACCATTGCCTTGATGAACTATTTGACTGAGAATGGACATAAAGTGTTCTCAAGCAAGTTGCAGCACTGTTTGATGGAAGTCCTCTGCTTAGGACTTCACATTGTGAAAGGTGCGAGAAAGGTATCACACAAAAGAATATCAGCAATCATGCAAATGATTCCGCCTCATACGCAGAAGTAAGTCAAGATGTTTCTGGGAATGATGGGCTACTGTCACCAGTGGATGCCGAGATTTTCCCTAGTGGCCAAACCTCTGCAGAGGTTGACACCCAAGGATGTGTATGATCAAGTGCCCTAGGACAATGATTGCTTGAATGCATTCCTGGAGTTGAGAGAGAGTCTCTGCCGTGCTCCTGCACTTGGAATGCCTGACTACAATAAAGCATTTTCACTTTTCTGCAGTGAAATAGAACGTTGTGCTCTTTCAGTGTTGACTCAGAATCATGGAGGTGCGCATAGACCAGTTGGCTACTTCTCAGCTACTCTAGCTCCAGTAGCATCAGCGGATGTCTGAAACATGTTGCGGCAACAGGTGATAGCTTAGAGAGGTGTAAGAGCATTGTAATGGGTCACACTTTGACAGTTTACCTGCCACTATCTGTTTAAATATTGTTGACGAGAACACACACACAGCATTTGACGAATAGCAGGCTCACCAGGGATGAGCAGACTATCTTGGCTGGCGAAAATGTAGCCATAAAGAGATGTTCAGTTCTGATCCCTGTAACTTTACGTTCATTACCTGATTATGATGTGGATGAGATCGAAATCGAACAAGACTGTCTCGATGTCACTGAACTGTGCACCAAGCCACTTCCTGGCATTATAGCCGAGCCATTGCCTTGGTCTGATTACACAATATTTGTGGATGGCTCCTGTCTAAGGTACAATAAGCGAAATCTGAGGGCTGCCTATGCTGTCTGTACCAATACAGGAGTGGTGAAAGCTGCCTGGTTTCAAGAAGTATTCTCCACGCAGGTGGCCAAATTAATTGTCCTTATACGGGCATGCTGTGTTTCAGACCTGTAGAGGGTAACAACATCGGCAGTATGGCTTTGGTGTTGTTCACGACTTCGGATAGATATGGTCTCAAAGGGGATTCATGACCTCATCAGGGTCCCCATCTGCAATGGAGAATAAGTGAGAAAACTGTTAGAGGCTTTACAAATGCCTTACCAGATTGTTGTTGTCAAGTGTTCTGCCCATTGTAGGGGAAACAATTTTGTTATAGTTGGAAATCGTTATACAGATGAGGCCTCACATTACTGTGCCCTAAATGTTTGCACTTTCAATGGTGAATAAACAAATAAAGGAGCAGATGGAACCACTTTCACCCTTTGATGACCAATGCTGATATTTGGGACACTGTGAAAAGATTGCAAGAGGAAATTACTAAGGAAAGGCAGCAGAGTTGGGTTAGAGCAGGATGTGTGAAACAAAGTGAAGATATTTGAGTTTCAGGAGATGGAAGAACAGTACTGCCCAATTGTTTGTTGCCGCCGATGGCAAATTACTGATATGATATGATGATATGATAAATGGGATTTGTTAAGCGCACGTTCACCTACGGTTTCTTAGCACTGGAGTGGAAGGGCTGTGCGGCACATCATGGGGCGGACTAGTTGTAAGCAAGCGAGAAAAGCCAGGTTTTTAATGATTTTCTAAAGTGGACATAGGAGGGGAGAAGGCGAAGTGCAGAGGGAAGGGAGTTCCAGAAGAGAGGAGCCTGGGTGGAGAATCTCAGGCCTCCATGTTTCTTACGCCTGAAAGAGCAAGGGGTAAGAAGATTGGAGTTTGAGGAGCGGAGAGCATGTTGGGGAACATATCGGTGTAAGAGGGAGGAAATGAAAGCGGGCCCCTGAGAGGAAAGGGCTTTGTGAATCAGGCAGCCAAGTTTGAAGAGGCCGCGCTGGGTAACAGGGAGCCAATGGATGCTCTTAAGGAGAGGCTTAGTGTGGCTAGATCTTGGCAGGCCATAGATCAACCTGGCTGCCTGATTCTGGATGAGTTGGAGGCGTTGTGATTGGTTTGCTGGTATGCCCACATATAGGGAGTTCTCATAGTCGATGCGAGACATGACTAGTCCCAGGGTGACCTGCACCAGAGCATCTCGAGAGAGGAGTCTGCTGATTTTGCGGATGCGGCGCAGATGGTAAAAGCAGACAGAAACAACTGAGTTAACTTGCGCCCTCATGGAGAGGTCCTTGCAGATAGTGATGCCCAGGCTCTTGACAGAGTCAACAGGGGAAGGGGAAGGTCCAAGTGAGAGCGGCCAAAAAGAAGAATTCCAGGGGTTGTCAGAGGGACCAGTAAGAACTAACTCAGTCTTTTCCGGGATTGAGTTTGAGCTGATTAAGATTCATCCAGGAGCTGATGAAGTTCATGACAGAGTGGACATTATGGATGGAGGATGGGGAAAGATCAATGTTAAAGATGAGCTGAAGGTCATCATTGTAGTTGAAGATGGTAACAGACTTTTGATGAAGCTCCGAGATGAGAGGGCGAATATAGAGGTTGAAGAGGAGTGGTGAGAGAGAGGAGCCTTGCGGGACTCCACAGGTGAGGGGCTTTCCCACTGAGGAGAAGAGTGGGAGGGAGACTGCCTGAGCACGATCTTGGAGAAAGGTGTCTAGAATTGCTCCACGGAATCCGGCTGATGCTTACAAGGGTCCACCTCCAAACGTAACAAACCCTCTAGTACAAACACACAGAGGGTTTGAGCCATTAGGTGAGGGATAAAAAGAACAGGGAAGGGAAAGGGAAGGGTCAGCAGGGAAGGGATATACCTGAAACGACAAAACATATACTTAGAAACACTCAACTGATAAACAGGCTACTCTCATAAGGTCTCACTAAAGAAAACACCCAAGTACCTTGTGGTATGAAAGCAAACGGCCCTGGCGATACTTCTCCTCACCCACCTCGAGTCACTGTATAAAGCCTAGTGGGACACAAACATGGATCAGGAAAAAGCACACCCTCACGGGCACCTCAATCACAAACACCAACCCCTATAATTGGCATACCATGACAAGAGGCAAGAGACTCGAAGAATTGGTGTCTGTTAATATGCACAGCACCTTGCTGGAGTAGCCAAATGAAAGAAAGGTTCTTTGGGATAGTAATATAAACAACAGTTTCCTTATAATCAGAAACGGTAGTGCGTGGGAAGCAAGAACCACCACACTCCGCTCTGTATCGTCATAAGTACCAACACTGTTCACTGCAATACTTCCCAGTAGCAAGGAGTCACTACGATATATACTCGGTATATCCGAGCAGCTAGCAAGTCTCTCACTCTTTCTTTGATGCCAGAAAGATGAAGGATGCAGTTCACGGTAGCTTGTAGAGTCAGCCTCCACTACGCTCCCGAACTGGATGTCTAAGTAAGTGTTGTACATCCAGGAAATCAACAAAGGATAGAATCCCCTCACAGATCATTCTTGATGACAGTAAATACACATGAAGAGAGAACGGCAACACGTGGCTGAATACCACCGCGCTCCGCTCTAGCATAAGGAGGAACAGGTACTGCGTAGCCTACAATCCACCCGCCTGGAAATTGGCGAGCAAGCTCCCCGCACTCCCGAATCCTACCTGGAGCTCTGGACAACGAAGGGATTAACTTGTTCTCCTGTACAAGACCGCCGAAACAGACCAGCGGTAACCAAACACTCCAGGCGTTCCCGGAAACAAACGAATTACACGCAACAGGAAGCGTGTTCGCTCTGCTCAAGTAGTCCAACACACAGGGGAGTCTGGGAGTTGTAGTCTTCCACTCCCGACCCGTCTTTTGTGTCCATTGTCCCAGCGCTTGCGCCGTATTTTATGCATTGCAGGCACAACCTGGGAATTCCTGACAAAAGGAGGTAATCCATCGCAGTGGTAGCCCCCGGATGCCGGCGTGCTCGACACGTTCGAGTAGGATGGTATGGTCAACAGTGTTGAACGCCGCCGACAGATCCAGGAGCACCAGAGCCTGAGAGATGTTCTGGTCCGCCCCCCCCCTTCTTAGCTCTTCATGCACGGCCAGGGCGATTGATTCAGTGGAGTGCTGAGGCCTGAAGCCAGCTTGGTGGGGTCAAGAAAGTGGGTAGATTCGATGAAGGTGCTCAGACAGTTAACCACAAAGGCTTCCAGGACTTTACCCAGATAAGGCAGGAGGGAGATTGGGCGGAAATTGGAAAGAGTGCCGGGGTCTGCTCCAGATATTTTAAGGATAGGTGAGACCACAACAGTCTTGAAAGAGAGGGGGACCACCCCTGAAGAGAGAGAGTTATTTAGAATAGAGAGAAGGGGTGTGGGAATATTGAGGTAGATCTCACGACTAATGTGCGGGGGAAAGCTGCCATGGGGGGAGCCAGACTTAATTTTCCCAAGGAGAGAAAAGAAGGTTTCTTCAGTGAGCGTGGGGAACGTGAGATAATGGACGGGGTTGGGGGGGCCCGCAGTGAGGTGTGGTAAGGTGGCAGTAGTGGGGATACTAGTTTTAATAGTGGCAATTTTTTCAATAAAATAGGTATTAAGGGAATCGCAGAGGGATTGTGAAGGGGGGGATTTAGCAGTGACACGGTCGGGTTTTACTAGCTCATCCACGACGGAAAAGATGGTTTTAGATTTACAGCTGGAGCTAAGTATTTTCGCAGAGAAGTATGTTGATTTGGCTGCGACGATGGCTGCCTTATAGTCCTGTAGGGCCATTAAGAACAAAGTTTTTTTGAAGGGGCAGTAATGATGCCTCCACTTGCGCTCTGATTGGTGCAGAGCGAGCTTCCTGTCCCTAAGCTCTTTTGTGAACCAAAGTTGAGCGTCGTGAGGTGTCTTCTTTTTAAGGGCCTTCAGAGGGGCAAAGTTGTCTCTCGCCTGGGCCAGCCAGGAGGCGAGGGCTTCGGCCTGCGCATAGGGGGAACAATGAGGGTCCGTGAGGTCAGGAAAGGCGGGAAGAGTAGAAGTGACGCTCATGCAGAGGGAGGGAGTGTCTACGTGTTTCCAGTTTCTGACCATAGTGGGAGCGGCTGTATGTGTTACGGTGGCAGTCGGCAGGTTGATAGAGAGGGAAACAGAATAGTGATCGGACCAGGCACAGGGGAAGACACGGAGGTCGAGTATGTCCAGATTTAGACTCCAGGCCTGGTCCAAAATATGCCCTTTGATGTGGGTGGCCACTTTAATCTGCTCTAAGAAGTTAAGCCCAGTGAGTAAATCAGTGAATTGTTTGGAGCAGAGGTTCTCAAGAGGGTCATGTGGCCAGTAGTTGAAATCTCCTATAATGAGGGCGCTTGGCGTGGTTGACCACCAGCTCTGCAGCCAAATTACTCAAGAACTGAATGAAGTTCGATGAGGGATTAGGTGGCCAGTAGCAGAGTACACATGTCAGCGGAAAATGTTTAGAGTGCAGTGTCACCGCTAAGATATCAGCCAAGGGGGTGTTAGGAATAGTTAGGGAAGTGAAGATATGCGGGTGGGCAATGGTGGCAGCCACTCCCCCTCAGACTTCCCATCTGGCCAGTTAGCCTGAAGAATGTAGTAATTCGCAGGGAGGGCAGCCAGGATGTCTGGTGTAGACTCATGGGTCAACGCAAGTAGGAAGGGATGCCATGGTTAATTAAAAACCCGGCTGTTTCAATGAGAAGCAGAGTTCCTGTAGCTCAAACTGTTCTGTTAATAGGGTTAGGCCAGCGCCTGGACACTCACATGAGTAGCCGTGCGCTTTACACATACCCATATAACATATAACATAACATAACATAACATGGTGAGACAATTTAGGCAAACCTGGTTTAACCCAAAGTTCTGAGTGATAGCTGAGGCACTGTGTCATTAGTGTGTGTCTTGTCAACAAATGAATGTGGGGAAAATAACTGCTGTTACATTGAGTCTTTCAACAGGCTGCAGTTGGATTTTGTTAAGATGCCTGTATGCAATGGATTAAGGTATATCTTAGTAGTGGTGTGCATTTTTTCATTTTGGTTGGAAACTTATCTGACTATGAGATGTGATACCCTCATAGTAGCTAAGCAGTTATTGAGACAACTCATTCCGAGATTCAGATTATCAAACTCTTTAGATTCAGATTGAGTAACTCATTTAATAATGACGTTCTGAGAATTATTAGTGCAGCATTGTAAGTGGAACAGAGATTACACTGCAGTTATGGGTCAGAAGCTTCAGGCATCGTGGAACAGGTCTAAGGCACTCTGAAATCCAGGTTGGCTAAAGTGTGTGCTTCAATGTCTCTGAAATGGCCTGACGCTTTGCCTCTTGTGCTGATGAGTCATCACAGTGTACCTGATCAAAGGACAGGATTGTCACTCCATGAGATCATCATGGGAAGGACTATGCAATTGCCTGCTGTACTGCTTTGCCTGGGAAAATGCTTGTAAACATCATAGATCATTTGATGCTTGACTTCTGTAATGGATTGGCTGAAGGGATTCATCCTGTATCTCACCAGGTTGAAGCAGCTACAGCCCAACCACATCAAGAGCAGGGTGATGACCTTAGTTCCGGAGACTGGGTTGTCATGAAAAAGCATGTGAGAAAGTACTCTCTAGAGCCTCGCTGGCGTGGTGCATACCAGGTGATATTGGTCAATACGACTGCTGTGAAGTGTGGTGGCCTTACTAACAGTGTGCATGCATCCCACACTCGTAGGGTCCCAAGTCAACATGACGGAGTAACAGCTCCTCTCCTAGAAGAGACACCAGCAATGGTTGAGAGGCCATTGGAAGAGGTAATCCAAGCTGCAGGGGACAAGACAGAGCCTGAGACAGCACTAAAGCAATCAGAGCTGAATTTTGAGTTTCTATACTTTGAAATGTCATGTTAATTCTATATAATATATGCTAGTACTGCATGTTTGAAATTTTTTGAAAGTTAAAATCACATTCTATAGTGAGGACAAAATATAAACTAGTAACCCTAAGTCAAACTATGAATTAATTGTGCAAGTTGTATATGATTTATTAAGGGGATAGCATCTGACTAAAGGCCAAATGTTTTCATTCTCTAGCACCGAATGTCTGCATGTTATATTCCATGATGCATTTTGATGTTGGAAGCTCTAGGGAGATTGTCAGTAATAGTGCTTAATTTCTAGAGGAATTGTTCATGCTGTCTCACTAGCCACCCCTCAAATTTTCAATCCAGTGGGATGTGGTGTTCTTTTTGAACACTTGGAATCCCCTTTGTAGTGTCCATACTCAAAACACTCAACACTAGATGGGCTTAGGCTGCTGACTCTTGTCAGTGTATTTTCTCTTCTAGTGGGAATGAGAGCCAGACCCTTTCCCCTGTGAGTTGTTTTGGGGGACTTTAGAGAATGCTGCCTTTTTATTTCCCCCTTCCTTCCGATGGGAATCCTGACAACCCTTTTAGGAGTCCCCCTAGATACCTTCTTGGACACTGGTGCCTATTCACATGTCTGCCTCCTCAGCAAGCCTTCTGTTGTCAGAAAGCTTACTATCAATCAGGTATTGGCGCAGCTCTGGATAAAAAGTATCAAGCATGTGCTCCTCTAAAAAATAAGTTGTACAGCCATGAATAATCATAAACCTTGCTACCCCTCACCCAGCCCCTCAATGCGTTAGTAGCACAATCCAAGAAATCCACCCATGTCTTTGTGGAGAGTGTGTAGCTGGCCCTAAACCCTTGCCTATACTTTTCCAAGGGTCAGCCCCAACTAAGATGGCTTTCAGAGCAGTGTGGCATGTCTGGTCATCTAACTCTAATGTAAGGTGGTGTGTCCCTTCACACTGTGGGCAAATACTTCCAAACACTACCACTGTAGAACTCTTCTGGGACCTTGTGCACTCTCAGAGCCACTTCATAGGCTGCCATCCACTTATCTATGTCATCCACCACTCCATAACTGTGCACCAAATCCTTGGGCATCCTGACTCTGGAATCACCAGTGGACACTGCAGGTATGCTGCCACCATTGCTGCTGGACCCCACTTGTAGGACTCTTATGTCCTTCTCTCAGAGACTCAGCCCATGGGACATCTTTCTCTCCTCCGTGGCAAGTGTCCTCTCTTCTAGAGTTGCTCTTCTCCGACCTAGTAAAAGCCTGCTTCTTTTTAAATATGGCCAATTTCTGGGCCTGTTCCAGCTTAGCTAGCTCCATTTTGAGCTTTCTTTCCTCCCTCCTGTCTGCCAGCTCCTCTGGGGACAGATTGTTTGAAGAGATACTGCTCCCTTCTCTGGAAATTACTGCTTTATCCAGTAAGTTGTTGTACCCCTCTAGAGGCAGTTCCAAATCCACATTAGAATTAGAATCAGGTCATACTCCTCCTCTGGAATTTCCTGCTCCTCCTCCTCTAGGTTGTCATTCTCTGCAACCTGGGTCTCTGCCCAAGCTCTGTAAGCTTTCTGCAGATCCACCTTCCAGGTGAAGCCTTTTGTAGAAACTTGAAACCCCTTTTCAAAAATCTTTTAGCTGGGAAATACTGTAAATTCCAATATGGCAATCATAAAATTAATTCCTGCAGGTGTGGTTTCTCCAGAGGGAAATGGCTTAGCTATACAAATATAAAAAGCCAATAAGGGAGAATAAAACAAAAGTTTTAAATTGGCCTTAGTATGGAGTTTTAGTTAATAATGAGTTAGTATAGGGTATTAGACAAACACACGTCTTATCCCACCGCTGCCACCAAAGTTAAAAATGGGGTTCTGTTTGGCAGAGGTATGCACCCTGTCCAAGCAGGAACCACTACTCTTGTCAGGGTAAGCTAGATACACGCTTAGAGATAATCTTTGCTAAGCCTCTTGTAGCTTGGCATAGAGCAGTCAGGCTTATAAAAAGAGGCAACGTGTAAAGTATTTGTGCAACACACACAGTAACACAATGAAAACACCACAAACATTCTCCACACAAGGTTAGAGAAATAGATAATATTGTCATAACAAGACCAAAATGACAAGCATCCCATCAGTAGAACTGCAGTTATGAATTATTCAAGGTTAAATCAAAATATAGTGCTTAGAGTAATAAACAGTCAATCGGGGACACCTGGTCATGGTAGACAAGGGTAAATCCAAAGTTCAGGCTGATCACGATGCAGGGCAGACCAGCTACAGGACTCACGCCGGTCCCCCTGAAAAAGTACCATGGAAGGAGAAAGTGTCACCATCGAGGACTCGATGCAAGGTGCAGAAGAGGTGATTCATTATTGTGGATCATGCCGATGTAGCTGATGCGTTGGTTCTGATCCGTGAAGTTAGTGAAGTCTCGTCGACGAACCACTCTGCAATTCAGGTGATGCATCGTTGTCGAGTCATGCAGTACGTTGTCAACCCACACAGTCTATTGAAGCGATGTCGTCGATCAGCAACTCTGTTGAAGGAGATGCATCGGTTTTGATCAGCGCAAAGTGGTTGATGAGTGGGTTCTGCTGGGTCAACACAGAAAAAGTCACTTCCAAAGGCCCAGGACTGGGTTGGCCCACTTAGTAAGGCAGGACACACAGATGGCAGAGTCCAGTTGCTGTTGCAGGGTTGTAGGAAGTCTTTGTGACCTTAAGACTTCAGATATGGGGGTAAGCCAACAAGCCCCTGGAGTCCCTCTGGGTTCAAGTGAGATGGATCTAGTCCCTTCCTCAGCAGGGCAGAGAGTAGCAACCAGCTGGCAATAGGCAGTCCATCAGAGCATAAAAGCAGCTCCTCTAGAGCATCAGTCTAGCAGAGTGGCATCCCTTGTAGCAGCATAGCAGTTTTTCTTCCGAACAGGGTTCTTCACAGGTCCAGTAGTATACAGTCATGGTAGGGTCATAGACCCAGTACTTATACCCAATTGTATTTTTGAAACGGGGATGACTTAAAAAAAAGGTCTTTGAAGTGCTGAGAGGTTCTTTCTTCCCCGTCCTGGCTCCAGACCATCAGTAGGTGATAATCAGCCTTCTTTGTGGGAACAGAGCACTGCCAACTCAGGTGTAAGTATCAGCTCCCCCTTCCTTCCTGCCCAGGAAGAGCCTTCAGAATGCATATGAGAATTCAGCCACACCTAACCTTCCTGTTTTTGTGCCTGTCTAGAGGGAAAGCACAAAGTGTAACAGTCACCAACCTCAGATGTGAATTGGAGATAGGCTGTAGGCACAAAGAGCAGTAAGAGTAGAGAAATGCCCACTTTCTAAAAGTACTGAGAGGGGAGGGTCCCAGCGTGAAAGTAACAATGAACATACAATTTGTTAAAGAATTTAAATAAACAATGAATGAATCCTCATTGTTGTTTATTCACAATGGCGATGGGTATATTCAATATACTGTCAAATGATTACATGTTATACGCGGTTGTACAGTGCCCCAAGGGGGGGAAAAAGGGGGAAGTGATAAGGTGAGGATAGTGCGGATAATGGGAATTGTGACAGTAAAAATCAATGTAATATCAAAAGTGCATTGGTATATGAATTTCAATATACAAAACAAAAGTCAGTCGGTTCAAACCATCAGTCAACATGTATCATGCTTCACAAGTTACAATTAATGTCACACTCTTGGCGTGAAGCTGACAAACAGGGAGCTATTGTCGACGTTTCGACCCTCAATGCTTCGCAGGGATTAGTGGTACCCTTGCTGTGGGGTCTTCATCAGGACAGGGTGCGGGGCAGGCAACCTAATTGATATATGTTTAAAAGAACTGTTTTAATAGTCGCGAGAATTAATTAATCATAAATTATACACACCTAAGGGCATACCGTTCTGGTTGATGCTCGTCTTGTGGATAACAGACAGGACTTGCGTCTCCGTGAAATTGTTCAATTCTTGAGACTGAGAAAATTAAAGAGAGGAATTCACTTGGTAAACGGAGACCAGTAGGTCAGAGAATGAAGGAATAAGCGTATTGTTATTCCAAAGGGGCGTAGCAGTGGATTACATAGCCCATGGTTAAAATAAGTTAAAATGACTTACAATGAAGATGTTAAATTGAGCGGTGGAGATGGAGTCTGGCCCAGGGACGGTGAATGGCGGTATCTGGAACAAGACCTTCATATTAGAATTCAAGGGCTCAACAGGACCGTTGTAGCGCCCACCATTGGTGAAAAACCAACAAGGACTTACCCGATTTCTAAGTTGCGATGGCACTTAGTCCGAGGGTAATTTAGTTGCACAAGGGATCGCTCCGTGGTATCTATGGAAGAACACGGGAAACGTGTTGCGGATTAGGGTATTAAAAATGAAACACAGTTTGGCGCTATCTGAGGTCGGGTTAGCATAACAAAAGGAATCTAGTTTATCACAGAGAGGCGTAGCGATGTATTACGTGGCCCGTGATTAAATAAATAAAATTGACTTACAATGAAGAAGTTTTGTTGGGCTTGGGAGGCGGAATCTGGCCCAGGCACGGTGAATAGGTTGTAACTGGAACAATACATTTATATTAGAATCCAAAGGCCGAATGGGACAGTTTTAGCGTGCATCAATGGTGAATCGACAAGACTTACCCGATTTCTAAGTTGCATTAGCACTTAGTCCGAGGGTACTTTAATTGCACAAGGGATTGCTCCATGGCATCTAAGAAAGAACACGGAGAGCGTGTTACGGATTTAAGTGCATAAATGAATCGCAGTTTCGTGCTGTCTGAGGCCGGGTTAGTATTGACGGAATCACTCACCGTGCTTTGAATAAATCTGGCATACGGTGCAGCTCGTGTTCTGTAATGGCAAACAGAGCTTCCTGGTATTACCGTAGCTATGGAGATGGCATCACGTGACTCTGAGTCAGGAGTATGGACATAGAAGAAATACCGGGGCAATTGGTACAAATACCACGGGATAAAGCCTAAAAGAGTTGTAGTTAGACACTGTGCTGGGAATAAAGTATATTAATTGTAGGTTGGTGAAAATCACGCCTGGACTTAAATTGGTGCAATACAAAGTACATACTAATAACATCACAATTAGGATCAAGGGAATCAAAGGTATTCGTATGGCGTACCTGTCGCATGATAGTAAAGCCATATGTTACCACAATGAAACACATTCTAGATAAGTGATGATGAATGACATGTAATTATTTTTCGGCAGGTATTCATATACACTACATTATTACAATGGCGTACCTCTCACAAGAGGGTATAGGCCGGTCCTGGTCAGCGACAATAAATCATGTAAATTGTTATTAGTGTTTAGATTACAGGGGACTCAGGGCAGGGTTGCTAATTGGGAAAAAGAACTGCCCTGTTCATTGAGACCATGCAGGATGGAGTCAAAGAAAAGCATCCACTTCAATTCACGTGTATTGAGAATGCCTGAGATATTGCCCCCTCGGGGTCCTAGTATTGCCTTTTCTAACACAACTCATCGAAGACTTTCTGGCGGGTGTGCAGCAAGTTTGAAATGATCCACAAGTGGTGCGCCCTGGACCTCGCACCTAATTCTGCTCATGTGTAGGAGGATTCTCACTTTCACCTTTTGTTGAGTTTGACCAATATAAATCAATCCGCATGGGCATATTATCGCGTACATAATGTTGGATGTGTTGCAGTTGCTGTGTGATTTGAGCAGGATTTTGTGTTGAAGGTGTTCAAATACCTTTGTTTGTATTGTAGTATCACAGGCCTTGCAGTGGCCACATCTGAAGTGGCCCACTACAGGCGGCAGATTCCATAGTGAGGTGATGGTTGGATCTTCAGGAGTTTGTAAGAGGGATCGTACCACATAATCTTTCACACTTTTGCCTTTTTAAACGCGTGTAGAGGTGTGCTTTTCTGGTTTACATCATCAGAGATTAATTGCCAATGATGGTTGACAATACGTTTAACCTTGTTACTTTTGGTGGTAAATGTTGTTACACACACAATCCTGTTCTCTTGTTGGTCTGTCTTGTCTTTGGGTGAAAGTAGTTCCTCTCGTGGATAGAACCAGGCACGTTTTCTTGATTTTTTGACCAGGCGACGGGGGTGACCCCGTTGCTGTAGACGATTTGCAAGATCTTCAGATTCTTTGAAAAAGTGGTCTTTGTTAGAACAGTTCCTCCTGATACGTAGGAACTGCCCGAAAGGCAAATTGTCACGAAGAGCTCGCGGGTGATGGCTGTTGTATTGCAATAACGAATTCCTTTCAGCTGGTTTTCGGTATAGTGTAGTAAGTAGGGTGCCCGACTCCTGATAGATGGTAATGTCAAGAAAGTTTATAGTTTGATTGTCTGATTGAATCGTGAATTTGAGATACGGAGATTGTTGATTCAGCCATGTGAAAAACGTAGATAAAACATCCGTATCCCCGTTCCAGATTATCAGGATATCATCAATGTATCTCATCCAGAGACTGAGTCGGTCTCTGAATGGATTGAAATCATTGAGGACAGTGTCATCCTCGAAAGCCGCCATGTAGAGAATGGCCACATCCGGAGCAAAGGGAGCCCCCATTGCTACACCTGATGTCTGGAGGTAGAACTGATTTTTGAATATAAAAAAGTTTTTTGTCATCGCTATCTTCAACAGGGCCACAATAAATTCAGTAGGAATTTGTACAGGGGCAGGTCTTCTTTGCAAACATCTGGTTATAACCGCTAACGCTTCCTGTTGGGGGAAACATGTATATAGCGAGACCACATCACATGTAACTAACACTTGGTGTTGGGGGTCGAAGGATAAATTCTCGACGATGTTTATTGTGTGCATGGTGTCACGTAGATAGGATTGGGTAGATTCAGCCAGGGGTTTAAGGAAAAAATCAATGTATTTGCCGAGAGGTTCAAGTAGGGAGCCACATCCCGAGACTATGGGGCATCCAGGGGGGTTCTCCATACTCTTGTGAATTTTAGGTCTGGTGTAAATGGTGGCCAGTCGAGGTTTTTTTTGATTGAGATAAAGAAACTCATTTTCAGACAAAAAACCCTGATCACGGCCGGCTTGTGTCAGTTCCAGGATTTCAAGGGCAATAGCTTTGGACGGATCCGATCTAAGTTGTTGGTAGCTCACGCCGTCATTCAACTGACGAAGGATTTCAGATTCGTATTTTGACATGTCTTGGATCACAATCACATCGCCCTTATCGGCAGGTTTGATCACAACCTCATTGTTTAGGGCGAGGGATTGCAGTGCCAGCTTTTCAGTTCTACTTATGTTATACCTGGTATATGGTTTCTCCAGTAGAAGTTGCTGTACATCCCTCCAGACCACAGATTCATGGGCTAGAATTTTATGTATTAAATAAACAAAAGAAATCCAACATCAGGAGAGGAGAGGAGTGATCAATGGATATTGAAGCACTCAGTGTTTGTTAAAATACCCCTCACACACCAAAAGGCCCCTTGGTGTCATGCTTCATCATTGGGGTCTTCGCACCCCTCTATCGGGATGCGGCGTGCTGCGACCTACGGATACGCGGGAGCACTTTAGAGTTGGCTATGTGTGGTGTACAGTGTGTGGGGTATGTGACTAAAGTGAGTAGGGAAACGTGGTGAAGGAAATTAAAAAGTACCTGGCACTGGAGTGAAAAAAATTTTTTATTCCGAACTCTGGCTGGTACTAGTAAAAACAAGTGCAGGGCGAGATCAACCTGTTATGTTAATGAACAGGATCTCTGGTGTGCTGTGTTGTCGACATGTTTCGGAGACAAGCTCCTTTTTCAGGACAGGGGCACAAACTCCCTTCCCTACTCACGTCTTCTTCTACAAAAAAAGTGTAATATTTACAAAAAAGTGAAATTTTGTAGGAATAGGCTAAGTGTGCCTACAGCGGTCTGCTACAAGTACAATGACCTGTAGAAAGACAAAACCAAAAAACTAATGGTTACCCATGTAGCGGGTAGTTGCAAGGCGCAGTCGCCTGGAACCACACCATGTGCTTTTTAATAAGCTGGTAAAAAACGGACTCACAACACAAACAACATAAAACACATAAAACTAGGATTTTACTGTCAGGTATACTCATACTTGTGAAGCCTGGTTGGTGGGCTTCATGAACAGCGCGTTGGGGTGCTGCTTCAATGGCTATCTGTGGTAGAGGATAATGTAATTGTAAATTGCAGTATATTCCCACTTACTTCTAAAGATAAAGGTCGATTTCATGTGGGATGTTGTCTTGGATGATATACTCACAAGGTCCGGACACTTTGATCACCGCCTTACCCCTCTCGCTGCTCCGCTGGTATGGAGTCATGCGAAGGACATGGGTATTTATACTCTGTTTTGTTAATTGGTTTCGTTAATTGGGCGGAAACCGGAGTGTCTCCATGTATGGGTATTCCGCATGGTAGCCATACAGGGCGCTCGTATGTTGCTGCCGTGTTAGCATAGGGATCACGTCTGTCTGGTCTGGTTAGTGCCGCCTGACGCCGCTACTTCCTAGCGCATGCGCAGTTGTTCGTTCCCTTGCGCATGCGCACAGGCTGTAAGCGCACCGGTTTTTGTCTGAGGAGCGCTGCGGACTTAGTGTCTTTGAGAAGTTCCAATTATCTCTAGAATGGTACTGTGTGTGGTCAAACGGCTTAGTACAGCGGGGGAGAAAAACAGCAGGAGCAGTATTGTTCCCTCGATGGTTTTCAATTGGTCACTACTAGAAACTGCTTCGAGGTCCTGTTTTTGAGAATAAAGGAATATGTTTTAACTGTGTGATCTGTGGCATAGGTGTTGTTATGATATTTATGCTGACAGTTGGCTCCATGGCACATCATCATTGAGCCCATTAATATGGGTGCCCAGACGGAACACCCATCTTTGTTCCTTTTGAAAAAGGCCAGCATCAGTGGGTAATTGTTCGATTACTGTCCATCTCAAATCATTAACGCAATGTTGCATTGTGAGAAAATGCGTGGCCATTTTCGTTGTGCTTTTCTTGCATCGTACGTTACTCTTGTGTTCATTCAGACGCGTTTTAATGGCTCGTGTTGTCATTCCCACATATTCAAGGTGGCATGGGCACTTGATGAGGTAGATAACGTTTCTTGAGTTGCAGTTCGTAAATCTACGCTGCTCCCATGTTGATCCATTGCGGAAGGTGAGTTTTTTACTTTTTTCGGTTAGGTGACAGCTACTACAGTACCCACAGGGAAAGTGGCCTTGGATCCCTATTGATAGTTGGGGGGACACAGTAGTAGGTTTGGGTCTGGTGTGTACCAAAATGTCTCTTAGGTTGCGTCCTCTGCGGTGGGCAAACATCGGTTTGTCTAGATCCAGATCGCCACTCGTTAGTATTCTCCAGTGTTTGTTCACTATCTTGGATACTTCATTCGACATAGTGTTGTAGGTTGTCACACAGATTGGTCTTTTATTTTCAGTAGGTTCCCTTGCTCGTTTCTCCAGTAATGACTCTCTGTTGTTATTTCTTGCCCTCTTTAGCGCTTTGTTGATGATCCTGTTTGGGTATTCTCGTTGTTTGAGTTTGTCTTTGAGGTCAAACGCTTGTTCCTTGAAAACAGACACATCTGTGCAGTTACGCCTTAAGCGTAAGAACTGCCCGTAGGGCAGGTTTTCCCGTAGATGCCGAGGGTGAAAGCTATCGTACCTCAGTAGGCAATTCCTGGAAGTAGGTTTAAAATGGGTAGTTGTTTTTAGTATGCCTGCATCTGCATAGATGTTAAGATCTAGGAAAACCATTGTTTGGTCCGAAATTGTGCTCGTGAATTTCAAGAATGTGTTTTGGGTATTTAGCCAATTCACAAAGGTTTCCGCTGACTGACGGTCGCCTTGCCATATGACCAGGATGTCATCAATATACCTTCTCCAACATTTTATATTTGACCTGTACGGGTTCTGTTCGTGGAGTATCTTACTGGTCTCTAGGTGGTGCACATAGAGACCAGCCAGGCTGGGAGCAAAGGTGCTTCCCATGCTGGTCCCATGGCATTGTTGGTAAATAGTTGTTTTGTACTGGAAAAAGTTTTTTTGCAGAGCCAGTGAGATACATTCCAGAACTAAGCCTCGTGGTGTTTGGTATTCCCATTTGGTGGTGAAGAGTACTTCTTCGATGATCATCAAAGTCTCATCGTGGGGCAGGCTGGTGTATAGACTTTCCACGTCAAGGGACATTAGTAGTTGGGTATGTGGGTCAAAGGTCATTTCCTGAAGAAGTTGTAATACTGCCTTGGTATCCTTTAGGTACGTGTTTGTAGACTGCACCAAAGGTCTCAAGAATGCGTCCGCAAACTTTGACAGTGGTTCTAAGATGGAACCAATGCCTGAGACTATTGGTCTCCCCGGAGGTTTTCTGAAGTCCTTGTGTATTTTTGGGATACTGTAAAAGTAGGGAATGCGGGGTTTCTTTTGCTCAAGGAATTCGCCTTCCTTTTTGCTCAGCCAATTGTGTGTTAGACCCTCCTCAATCATACTCCCGATTTTTATCCTGAGTTGTTCCGTTGGATCCTGTTGTAGAATCATATAATTGCGTCTGTCCGACAGGAGGCGCATGCATTCAGTGTCATAGTCCTCAGCGGACTGTAACACTATTGCTCCCCCCTTGTCCGCTGGTTTAATGACTATGCTGGTGTCTCCAGATAAACTCTTTAAGGCAAGTTGTTCCTCCTTTGTCGTATTATGAAAGACTTGTGTGGATGACACATCTAATTTGTTGACGTCCGTCATGACAGCCTTTTCAAAGGCGAGTAGTTCGATTGGGAGTGTTGGGTCGGGAGGTGTGAAGGTCGATTTAGGTCTCAGACCAGTGTCTGTTGATGTGGTTATTGTTGGTTTGTCACTGAAAAAGACCTGTAGTTTCAACTTTCGTACAAATTCTTTCATTTCGACATTTACTTTGAAGATGTCCGGTTTTTGTGTTGGTACAAAACCCAGGCCTTTATTTAGTACCTGTCTTTGGATACTCGTGAGTGGTTTAGAGGTGAGATTCACCACTAGGTCCCTCTCTGGTTGCTGGTTGATGCCTGGTTCGGTAGGGAGCCCGTCATGCTCCTGGTTTGTCTGGGGTTCCCTTGGTCTGTTGACTCCCATGTGACGTTGTTGCCCTTCCGGTTCCTTCCCCGTGTTCCTGGACGGGAGCCTAAAAAAGGCTGTGGATCATAAAAACCTCCATTGTAGTCTTGGTTCCATTGTGGGAAACTCTGTATATCCGGTTGATGGTTGAACTGGAAAGGCTGGAAAGGGGGGGGTTGTGGCGGTCCCATGAATTGCGGATACTGGGGCGGGTATCCCCTCCATCCTCTTTGTCTTGGGAACTGCTGTCGTCTTTGTCTCCACCCGCCTCTATTCGGGCGGTTCCTTCTGCCACCGCTGGAATTCGAACCGGTGGAGCTGCCGTCCGACCCATCACTATCTGTGTCATTTCTCGTGGATACATAGTCAGCCTTAGTGTATGGGTACGTTCCTTCCGGTGTAAATTTATCTTTGTCCTTACTCAATTTATTGAGTTTGCTTTGTTTCAGGGTGAATTCAAATTCCGTCATTTGTTGGTTCAATTCATCCAGTCTGTTCTTTAGGTCTTCTGTCGACATGTACGTTTTTAGTTTGACTTCGATTTTGCCGATCTCTATTTTAAGTTCTTGTGTGATTCTGGTTGCTGTTTTAATTATTAGAACCAACCAGTCCCTGGCACAGTGCCAAGAGATCAGTGACCACTCTTTTTTAAACTGTAAGTCGGTCTGGAAAATGAACGGTTCATTTTTTACAATAAGTCCTGCAGGTCCCATCTTGTTCCTTAAGTATCCTGTCATTATCAAGCCATGTAGAGCTGCCTTTATTTGGTTACGTCTTAATTTTACCAATTCGTTCCAGTCATCGATGTTTGGGCCGGGTTCAGGGTTGGTAAGTCCCTCAAAAGGGTTTACTGCTGCCAAGATTCTGTCAATCTCATCCTCGCCGAAGGTTAAGCCATGTTCGTCCTCCATTTCTGAGAGACCGCTGTGGTCTACAGTGACCTAGTGTATGTGATTATGTGTTGTGGAGAGGTTGGGTTACTCCCGCAGCTGCACGCTGCCTAGACTATAATTTAAACCAAGGAGGGAGGTAGAGCTATTAGTTGGATTTGTACTCCACTATCATAATTAAATAAACAAAAGAAATCCAACATCAGGAGAGGAGAGGAATGATCAATGGATATTGAAGCACTCAGTGTTTGTTAAAATACCCCTCACACACCAAAAGGCCCCTTGGTGTCATGCTTCATCATTGGGGTCTTCGCACCCCTCTATCGGGATGCGGCGTGCTGCGACCTACGGATACGCGGGAGCACTTTAGAGTTGGCTATGTGTGGTGTACAGTGTGTGGGGTATGTGACTAAAGTGAGTAGGGAAACGTGGTGAAGGAAATTAAAAAGTACCTGGCACTGGAGTGAAAAAATTTTTTGATTCCGAACTCTGGCTGGTACTAGTAAAAACAAGTGCAGGGCGAGATCAACCTGTTATGTTAATGAACAGGATCTCTGGTGTGCTGTGTTGTCGACATGTTTCGGAGACAAGCTCCTTCTTCAGGACAGGGGCACAAACTCCCTTCCCTACTCACGTCTTCTTCTACAAAAAAAGTGTAATATTTACAAAAAAGTGAAATTTTGTAGGAATAGGCTAAGTGTGCCTACAGCGGTCTGCTACAAGTACAATGACCTGTAGAAAGACAAAACCAAAAAACTAATGGTTACCCATGTAGCGGGTAGTTGCAAGGCGCAGTCGCCTGGAACCACACCATGTGCTTTTTAATAAGCTGGTAAAAAACGGACTCACAACACAAACAACATAAAACACATAAAACTAGGATTTTACTGTCAGGTATACTCATACTTGTGAAGCCTGGTTGGTGGGCTTCATGAACAGCGCGTTGGGGTGCGGCTTCAATGGCTATCTGTGGTAGAGGATAATGTAATTGTAAATTGCAGTATATTCCCACTTACTTCTAAAGATAAAGGTCGATTTCATGTGGGATGTTGTCTTGGATGATATACTCACACGGTCCGGACACTTTGATCACCGCCTTACCCCTCTCGCTGCTCCGCTGGTATGGAGTCATGCGAAGGACATGGGTATTTATACTCTGTTTTGTTAATTGGTTTCGTTAATTGGGCGGAAACCGGAGTGTCTCCATGTATTGGTATTCCGCATGGTAGCCATACAGGGCGCTCGTATGTTGCTGCCGTGTTAGCATAGGGATCGCGTCTGTCTGGTCTGGTTAGTGCCGCCTGACGCCGCTACTTCCTAGCAACATACGAGCAGCAACATACGAGCGCCCTGTATGGCTACCATGCGGAATACCCATACATGGAGACACTCCGGTTTCCGCCCAATTAACGAAACCAATTAACAAAACAGAGTATAAATACCCATGTCCTTCGCATGACTCCATACCAGCGGAGCAGCGAGAGGGGTAAGGCGGTGATCAAAGTGTCCGGACCTTGTGAGTATATCATCCAAGACAACATCCCACATGAAATCGACCTTTATCTTTAGAAGTAAGTGGGAATATACTGCAATTTACAATTACATTATCCTCTACCACAGATAGCCATTGAAGCAGCACCCCAACGCGCTGTTCATGAAGCCCACCAACCAGGCTTCACAAGTATGAGTATACCTGACAGTAAAATCCTAGTTTTATGTGTTTTATGTTGTTTGTGTTGTGAGTCCGTTTTTTACCAGCTTATTAAAAAGCACATGGTGTGGTTCCAGGCGACTGCGCCTTGCAACTACCCGCTACATGGGTAACCATTAGTTTTTTGGTTTTGTCTTTCTACAGGTCATTGTACTTGTAGCAGACCGCTGTAGGCACACTTAGCCTATTCCTACAAAATTTCACTTTTTTGTAAATATTACACTTTTTTTGTAGAAGAAGACGTGAGTAGGGAAGGGAGTTTGTGCCCCTGTCCTGAAGAAGGAGCTTGTCTCCGAAACATGTCGACAACACAGCACACCAGAGATCCTGTTCATTAACATAACAGGTTGATCTCGCCCTGCACTTGTTTTTACTAGTACCAGCCAGAGTTCGGAATAAAAAATTTTTTTCACTCCAGTGCCAGGTACTTTTTAATTTCCTTCACCACGTTTCCCTACTCACTTTAGTCACATACCCCACACACTGTACACCACACATAGCCAACTCTAAAGTGCTCCCGCGTATCCGTAGGTCGCAGCACGCCACATCCCGATAGAGGGGTGCGAAGACCCCAATGATGAAGCATGACACCAAGGGGCCTTTTGGTGTGTGAGGGGTATTTTAACAAACACTGAGTGCTTCAATATCCATTGATCACTCCTCTCCTCTCCTGATGTTGGATTTCTTTTGTTTATTTAATTATGATAGTGGAGTACAAATCCAACTAATAGCTCTACCTCCCTCCTTGGTTTAAATTATAGTCTAGGCAGCGTGCAGCTGCGGGAGTAACCCAACCTCTCCACAACACATAATCACATACACTAGGTCACTGTAGACCACAGCGGTCTCTCAGAAATGGAGGACGAACATGGCTTAACCTTCGGCGAGGATGAGATTGACAGAATCTTGGCAGCAGTAAACCCTTTTGAGGGACTTACCAACCCTGAACCCGGCCCAAACATTGATGACTGGAACGAATTGGTAAAATTAAGACGTAACCAAATAAAGGCAGCTCTACATGGCTTGATAATGACAGGATACTTAAGGAAGAAGATGGGACCTGCAGGACTTACTGTAAAAAATGAACCGTTCATTTTCCAGACCGACTTACAGTTTAAAAAAGAGTGGTCACTGATCTCTTGGCACTGTACCAGGGACTGGTTGGTTCTAATAATTAAAACAGCAACCAGAATCACACAAGAACTTAAAATAGAGATCGGCAAAATCGAAGTCAAACTAAAAACGTACATGTCGACAGAAGACCTAAAGAACAGACTGGATTAATTGAACCAACAAATGACGGAATTTGAATTCACCCTGAAACAAAGCAAACTCAATAAATTGAGTAAGGACAAAGATAAATTTACACCGGAAGGAACGTACCCATACACTAAGGCTGACTATGTATCCACGAGAAATGACACAGATAGTGATGGGTCGGACGGCAGCTCCACCGGTTCGAATTCCAGCGGTGGCAGAAGGAACCGCCCGAATAGAGGCGGGTGGAGACAAAGACGACAGCAGTTCCCAAGACAAAGAGGATGGAGGGGATACCCGCCCCAGTATCCGCAATTCATGGGACCGCCACAACCCCCCCCTTTCCAGCCTTTCCAGTTCAACCATCAACCGGATATACAGAGTTTCCCACAATGGAACCAAGACTACAATGGAGGTTTTTATGATCCACAGCCTTTTTTAGGCTCCCGTCCAGGAACACGGGGAAGGAACCGGAAGGGCAACAACGTCACATGGGAGTCAACAGACCAAGGGAACCCCAGACAAACCAGGAGCATGACGGGCTCCCTACCGAACCAGGCATCAACCAGCAACCAGAGAGGGACCTAGTGGTGAATCTCACCTCTAAACCACTCACGAGTATCCAAAGACAGGTACTAAATAAAGGCCTGGGTTTTGTACCAACACAAAAACCGGACATCTTCAAAGTAAATGTCGAAATGAAAGAATTTGTACGAAAGTTGAAACTACAGGTCTTTTTCGGTGACAAACCAACAATAACCACATCAACAGACACTGGTCTGAGACCTAAATCGACCTTCACACCTCCCGACCCAACACTCCCAATCGAACTACTCGCCTTTGAAAAGGCTGTCATGACGGACGTCAACAAATTAGATGTGTCATCCACACAAGTCTTTCATAATACGACAAAGGAGGAACAAATTGCCTTAAAGAGTTTATCTGGAGACACCAGCATAGTCATTAAACCAGCGGACAAGGGGGGAGCAATAGTGTTACAGTCCGCTGAGGACTATGACACTGAATGCATGCGCCTCCTGTCGGACAGACGCAATTATATGATTCTACAACAGGATCCAACGGAACAACTCAGGATAAAAATCGGGAGTATGATTGAGGAGGGTCTAACACACAATTGGCTGAGCAAAAAGGAAGGCGAATTCCTTGAGCAAAAGAAACCCCGCATTCCCTACTTTTACAGTATCCCAAAAATACACGAGGACTTCAGAAAACCTCCGGGGAGACCAATAGTCTCAGGCATTGGTTCCATCTTAGAACCACTGTCAAAGTTTGCGGACGCATTCTTGAGACCTTTGGTGCAGTCTACAAACACGTACCTAAAGGATACCAAGGCAGTATTACAACTTCTTCAGGAAATGACCTTTGACCCACATACCCAACTACTAATGTCCCTTGACGTGGAAAGTCTATACACCAGCCTGCCCCACGATGAGACTTTGATGATCATCGAAGAAGTACTCTTCACCACCAAATGGGAATACCAAACACCACGAGGCTTAGTTCTGGAATGTATCTCACTGGCTCTGCAAAAAAACTTTTTCCAGTACAAAACAACTATTTACCAACAATGCCATGGGACCAGCATGGGAAGCACCTTTGCTCCCAGCCTGGCTGGTCTCTATGTGCACCACCTAGAGACCAGTAAGATACTCCACGAACAGAACCCGTACAGGTCAAATATAAAATGTTGGAGAAGGTATATTGATGACATCCTGGTCATATGGCAAGGCGACCGTCAGTCAGCGGAAACCTTTGTGAATTGGCTAAATACCCAAAACACATTCTTGAAATTCACGAGCACAATTTCGGACCAAACAATGGTTTTCCTAGATCTTAACATCTATGCAGATGCAGGCATACTAAAAACAACTACCCATTTTAAACCTACTTCCAGGAATTGCCTACTGAGGTACGATAGCTTTCACCCTCGGCATCTACGGGAAAACCTGCCCTACGGGCAGTTCTTACGCTTAAGGCGTAACTGCACAGATGTGTCTGTTTTCAAGGAACAAGCGTTTGACCTCAAAGACAAACTCAAACAACGAGAATACCCAAACAGGATCATCAACAAAGCGCTAAAGAGGGCAAGAAATAACAACAGAGAGTCATTACTGGAGGAACGAGCAAGGGAACCTACTGAAAATAAAAGACCAATCTGTGTGACAACCTACAACACTATGTCGAATGAAGTATCCAAGATAGTGAACAAACACTGGAGAATACTAACGAGTGGCGATCTGGATCTAGACAAACCGATGTTTGCCCACCGCAGAGGACGCAACCTAAGAGACATTTTGGTACACACCAGACCCAAACCTACTACTGTGTCCCCCCAACTATCAATAGGGATCCAAGGCCACTTTCCCTGTGGGAACTGTAGTAGCTGTCACCTAACCGAAAAAAGTAAAAAACTCACCTTCCGCAATGGATCAACATGGGAGCAGCGTAGATTTACGAACTGCAACTCAAGAAACGTTATCTACCTCATCAAGTGCCCATGCCACCTTGAATATGTGGGAATGACAACACGAGCCATTAAAACGCGTCTGAATGAACACAAGAGTAACGTACGATGCAAGAAAAGCACAACGAAAATGGCCACGCATTTTCTCACAATGCAACATTGCGTTAATGATTTGAGATGGACAGTAATCGAACAATTACCCACTGATGCTGGCCTTTTTCAAAAGGAACAAAGATGGGTGTTCCGTCTGGGCACCCATATTAATGGGCTCAATGATGATGTGCCATGGAGCCAACTGTCAGCATAAATATCATAACAACACCTATGCCACAGATCACACAGTTAAAACATATTCCTTTATTCTCAAAAACAGGACCTCGAAGCAGTTTCTAGTAGTGACCAATTGAAAACCATCGAGGGAACAATACTGCTCCTGCTGTTTTTCTCCCCCGCTGTACTAAGCCGTTTGACCACACACAGTACCATTCTAGAGATAATTGGAACTTCTCAAAGACACTAAGTCCGCAGCGCTCCTCAGACAAAAACCGGTGCGCTTACAGCCTGTGCGCATGCGCAAGGGAACGAACAACTGCGCATGCGCTAGGAAGTAGCGGCGTCAGGCGGCACTAACCAGACCAGACAGACGCGATCCCTATGCTAACACGGCAGCAACATACGAGCGCCCTGTATGGCTACCATGCGGAATACCCATACATGGAGACACTCCGGTTTCCGCCCAATTAACGAAACCAATTAACAAAACAGAGTATAAATACCCATGTCCTTCGCATGACTCCATACCAGCGGAGCAGCGAGAGGGGTAAGGCGGTGATCAAAGTGTCCGGACCTTGTGAGTATATCATCCAAGACAACATCCCACATGAAATCGACCTTTATCTTTAGAAGTAAGTGGGAATATACTGCAATTTACAATTACATTATCCTCTACCACAGATAGCCATTGAAGCAGCACCCCAACGCGCTGTTCATGAAGCCCACCAACCAGGCTTCACAAGTATGAGTATACCTGACAGTAAAATCCTAGTTTTATGTGTTTTATGTTGTTTGTGTTGTGAGTCCGTTTTTTACCAGCTTATTAAAAAGCACATGGTGTGGTTCCAGGCGACTGCGCCTTGCAACTACCCGCTACATGGGTAACCATTAGTTTTTTGGTTTTGTCTTTCTACAGGTCATTGTACTTGTAGCAGACCGCTGTAGGCACACTTAGCCTATTCCTACAAAATTTCACTTTTTTGTAAATATTACACTTTTTTTGTAGAAGAAGACGTGAGTAGGGAAGGGAGTTTGTGCCCCTGTCCTGAAGAAGGAGCTTGTCTCCGAAACATGTCGACAACACAGCACACCAGAGATCCTGTTCATTAACATAACAGGTTGATCTCGCCCTGCACTTGTTTTTACTAGTACCAGCCAGAGTTCGGAATAAAAATTTTTTTTCACTCCAGTGCCAGGTACTTTTTAATTTCCTTCACCACGTTTCCCTACTCACTTTAGTCACATACCCCACACACTGTACACCACACATAGCCAACTCTAAAGTGCTCCCGCGTATCCGTAGGTCGCAGCACGCCGCATCCCGATAGAGGGGTGCGAAGACCCCAATGATGAAGCATGACACCAAGGGGCCTTTTGGTGTGTGAGGGGTATTTTAACAAACACTGAGTGCTTCAATATCCATTGATCACTCCTCTCCTCTCCTGATGTTGGATTTCTTTTGTTTATTTAATTATGATAGTGGAGTACAAATCCAACTAATAGCTCTACCTCCCTCCTTGGTTTAAATTCTAGAATTTTATGTGACATCGTACTAGCATGAGGAACAAATGTAGATGGTATTCTGAGACCCGTTAGTGAAGGTTCGAAATCGGGTCCGGAATTGCGAAAGAAATATTTGAACCGTATTTTACGAAAGAACTTGAAGAGTTCAGTTCGTACTGTGAAGTTGTCTGGTCTATTGGTCGGGACATACGATAACCATTTGCTTAGCACTTTGAGTTCATCGTCATTTAGGTTGTGTCGGGATAAGTTGACTACAGGACTTGAAGTTCATTTTCATTTCCAATCTTTATTTCGACCATTAGGTCATAAAAGATATACA
Organism: Lissotriton helveticus; assembly: GCF_964261635.1. Classification (NCBI taxonomy): domain Eukaryota; kingdom Metazoa; phylum Chordata; class Amphibia; order Caudata; family Salamandridae; genus Lissotriton; species Lissotriton helveticus. The sequence continues at coordinate 521,958,221 of NC_136072.1, forward strand.
TACAATAAAATCACATGAATTCTGTCAAATTTAGTAAAACATCAATACATGATTTTAAGATCAACACACACAATAAAAACAGTTATTTTTAAAAATTGAAGCGATTCTAAAGTCTACCCAGCATTTTTTTTTAAAAGACAATTACGCGTATGCCAAACATTCGTAAAAAATTTGGAAAGTGCAAAAACGGTAGGGCCAGAGACATCGGATTTTAAAATCCTGTACATAGGTATGTATTCCCTGCCACCCAGATTCTTAATCAAGGGAAGCAGCCAATACTTTCTGGCTGCCTTGTAGGCTGGGCAGAAAAAGACCACATGCAGATCATTTTCCTCTTTATCAACGCAAAGAGGACAGTACTTGGTGGAAGGGACTTGTGACCAAGTGCTTGAAAAGGACCGGAAAGGCAATGTGCCGTATCTCCACTGGAGAAATAACTTTCTGGTGAGTATGGGATATATGGGATCGAAAGCCTTCTCAAATCTGTAGAGATCCTTGGTTTGCAGGAATATGGAGGAAAGGGACCCCTCTATCTGGGTAGCTAAGGCCCTTGTCCTTTTGTGTTCGTGGTACAGATTCGCCAGGGATCTTTTAGAGATTCCTGGTGCTGCATTTGCTGGTTCAGTCCACAATTCAGGGAGCCCTAGATCAGTGCAAATTGACTGGATGTTTTGGACCCAGGGAATACTGAGCGCCTTGGGGTGCTTTAATAGTTCGGCCAATTCCGCCCTATAGTCGGCGAGATCATCGCCACTCCATAGCCTACGCCAGAAGGCAATGGGTCTTAAACTTATCTCGTCGGCAAGTGGCCGTATCCCTAGATCGAGCCTCAAAGGAAGGAGTGGGGTGCTAGGGGGAAGTGCGGTTATTTGTCTTATAAACCTATTTTCCGTAGAAGACAGGTTCCGACATGGGATGTGGCCCCACAATTCAGCCCCGTACAAAATTGCCCCCCTGGCCTGGGCCTTATATATCTGGATTAAGGCCCCCAGTGGGCGGTAAGTCGAGCCGGTCATCATCCGGGATATACCCCCCGTAATTTGAACTAATTTAAGGTTAGCCCTGCTCTGATGGGTCACCCAGGTCATATTTTCGTTGAGCGTCACGCCGAGATATTCAAACGTGGATACTCTTTCCAGCCGCACTGCTCCCAATTGGGGATTCGGGCGCTGTTTGGGACTCGGATTCAATACCATATATTTGGTTTTTGTGGCGTTGATTTCCAGCCCTCTATCCTGACAGAAGGCCACAAAGGCATCGAGTATCCTTTGGATGCCCATGGGTGTTTTAGAGATCAACAGTGTGTCGTCCGCGAACATTATTGCGGGCACACTGTTGCCATTTAATTTGGGGGCATCTGTATTATCGGTAGTATTAAGATGAGCGATTACCCCGTTGACGAAGAGGCAAAACAGGGTCGGCGCCAGCACACAGCCCTGTCTTACCCCTCTGCCAACGGGGAATCTATCAGTCAGTTCCCCCAACCTCCCACACCTCACCTGGGCATAATTATTATGGTGCAGCCTCTGCAAGGTCAGTAAAATATCTGGTGGTACGCCCATCCCTGCCAAGATGATCCAAAGTTTTCCCCTGGGCACAAGGTCGAAGGCGGCCCGTAGGTCCACGAAAATCGTGTACAAACTACCGCCCTCGAACCTCACTGTCCTCCAATAGACCAGATTCAATCTGAAGACCTGATCCACAGTCGATACCCCTTTCCTAAATCCTGCCTGATAGGGACTCAGGGCGCCCACCTCTTCTATCCATTCCTGAAGCCTATTCAGGAGAACCCTGCCGAACAGCTTCTGTGCTACGTCTATCAGGCTAATTGGTCTGTAGTTGGCTGGGAGGAGGGGGGATCCCTTTTTAAAGATCGGGACCACCTCCGCCCCCAGCCAAGTACTAGGGATTTCCATCCCACCAAGAATACCGTTGAAAAGAGCAGCGAGGTAAGGCGCCCAGACGGTGGGCTCCTGCTTGAACAGATCTCCCAGTAGCCCATCCAGTCCAGGCGCCTTCCCCGAAGCCAGGCCTGAAATAGCAGCACTGACCTCACTCAATGTTATTAGGTCCGCCTGAGGGCCCAGCCTCTCAGGTTCAATTAACGCAGGAAGTTCTCCGGACTCAGCACTATATAGGGACTGGAAATGGTCCTGCCACACTCCAGGAGCTATGTTAGGCTCCACTGCCGAATGTAGGCTCCCTGATCCCCCATTCACAATCCTCCAGAACAGGCGTTGATCTTGTATTGCTAAGGCCTTTGTGAGCTCTTCCCACTGGTCTTCCTCCCATTCTATTTTGGCCTGAGCGAGAAGCTTCTTGTACGCTTGCCTGCATTGCTTAAGGCGTTCCCCTCCTGTACCCTCCTTAATTACTCCAAGGAGTTCTGTTTTGGCCCGTCTACAGGCTGCATTGTACCATTGTGTTTTACCTTGGCACCTCGCCCTTGGCTTTCGTAAGTTACGAGTGAAGTGGGGTGCCGCAACTTTTATGAGCTCCTCGTGGGCATCAAACAGTTTGCTCCTTATATCTATATTATCTGCCACACTGTCAAGATCCCCAACAGTTTCCAGGATAGGAGTAATCTCTGCATAAAACAGTGGGAGTTTATCCTTGTTTGTGACCATTTGCTCCCACCTGATTCTTTTTCTACTGTTATCTAGGAGGAGCGTGGGGCGATTCTCTTCCGCATAGGACCCTGGGGCCTGAGGTGCTGGGTGGACAAGGTCTAACTCGAGGGCATTGTGATCACTGTCCGTCCTGTCTATTACCCTGAAATCCTGTATTGTTGACCACCTCATTAATTGGACCAGGACATAGTCCAAATGAGACTCTCTTCCCCGACGGTTGTAAGTGATTTTGCCTGGTCTGTCGGACTTGATTCGCCCATTACATGCTCTGAGTCCGAACCTTAACGTCAGGGCAGTAATTTGCAGTGCCAGTGGGGTCCAAGCTTTCGGAGATGGCACATCAACCCATGGTACTGCCCACCTGTCTTCTTCCTCTGATAAGAACCCTTCCTGGATGCCGGGGAGTGGCTCATAGTGAGAGTTAAAGTCCCCACCCACCACATAATATGAATCATCCGACAAGTCAGATAAAAAGTTCGAGAGTTCATCGAAGGTCGGTGATTCTTTTGCCCTTCCCATCGGCCTGGAATAGATGTTGACCAGCAGGAGGTTAGCTTTGTTTGGCCATGTTAATAAGACCCCAAGGATATCATCGGAATTGAATGGAAGCCGTGTAGCCACACAGCCCAGGTGAGCAGCAACCCACGTCGTGAGGCCACCTGATGGGCGGCCTTTGCCTTCCCACCTTGCGGAGATGTAAAATGATGAGTAACCTTGGTGTCCATAGTCCTCTCTGGCCCAGGTTTCCTGGAACATACATATGTCACCAGTCTCTATGTACTTTGCCCAGGACGGGTCTTCCAGTTTGTTAGCTAATCCCGCGATATTCCAGGAGATTATCTTCAAATGTTCAGAGGTGGCAGATGCCATACCATGAGGGTTGGAAGAGATAAGTCCAGGCTCCACTTCAATGGCGGGGCCTGTAGCAAGGACAGCAAAAGCTGCATGTGGCACCGGGGGTCTCGGCGCACCATTGCCCACGAGGAAAGGAACCATAGTTGTCCCCTCAACAACAGCTACCCCATCAGTGGCTAGGTGAGAAGATTCGGTTCTGCCGTGGTCTGAAGCAGCCGGATCATTCAGTGGGCCAGAATTTGGACAGGGGGACACAATGGGGAGTTCCAGGAGGCCACGGGGGCCCGAGACCCCTGGCACTGTCTTACAGACGGTAAGTCAATCGACCCCATCCAAATCGTTCAGACAGTTAAAGCGATTAAAATCGCAAAGAGGTGTGTCCGGCGGTTGGAAGTACGGGCGTTGTACAAAGCCTTTGTGTTTACGTCTGTATTCCACCCTTGTCCAATCATCGTGTATTGGAACCTGGTGCCTGGGAATCGGTGGAAAGAAAAAAGATACTGGGAGGGTCTGTATGGTGGAATCGAGGGAACGATTCATGCCTCCACAGATGTGTCGGACCGTACCCGGATCCTTAAAGGTTACCATGATACAGTCCCCCACTATGGTTTTCCTGGTCTTCCCTAACCATGGGACCCTTCTCACCATGATGATTTTGTTATTAAAGTGGGGTGGCAGGGGTCGATTCCAGTTAAGCCATTTGATTACCTTTTTCTTAAGGGACTGATAGTCCTCATTTTCCCCTGATCTTAAATGGGGGGCACCAGCTAAGACCACCATTAATCTATTGGCTTCGGGCGGGAGGTCTGGCCTCCGTGGTCTTGGAATTGGACCAACGGGCGTGGGTGGAGGGGCATTAACCTGATCTTGTTGTGTTCCAGAGGGCTCTGTTTGAGAGCTATGGGGGGCTAGATCCAGTGGGTGGGTAGGTCTATTGCTTTGATTATTATGTCGTGCCTGAAGTTGGATGGCCATAAGAGGTTGCAGAGGGGGGGCAGGTGGCGGGTTTCTGGGGAGGGCTTTATTGGCATTAGTTGCAGCTTCTGCTTTGGATGGATCCCCAACAGAGGAGTGGGTTCCCACTAGCTGTGTCTGCTTACTTACTAGAGTGTTCAGAGTGGTAAGAGAAGTTTCTAGCAGGGTGAGCCTAATCTCGACTTTTTTTAAGCTGTCGGTAATAGGCTGCAAAAGGGAGCGGAGTAGGAATTCGATGCTCCCCTTGGCAGAGAGTGGGAGGTTTGGGTTCGGCGAAATAACCTCTGGTTCTTTGGTAGTGGCAGTTATACTGGGGTTTGGGGGCTTAGGAGGAGGAATGATAGGCACTATCTCCGTAGGTTTCCCCGGTAGGACGGTATTAGTGCGTTTCTTGCCAAAGTCAAGATGTGATATTTTAGATTTCCCCCACCCCCCCATTGTTTTCCGAGCACGTTTACTAGGTGGGGGCCTATGTAACTCCACCACTACATTTAATTTGGACTTGCTCTTATTAGCCAATTGCATAGGTGGGGTTTGGGTTAACAGATTAACAATAGTATGGGAAAACTCTTGAGGGGCTGATTCTATGTTTTTTCCACCCGCTAGCCCTGGAGTAGAAGGAATTTCCCTTAGTAAGACGGGAAAGTCCTCGAGTGTCGAATTAATTAAACTGCTAGGTGGCGTGCCTTCCTCTTGAGTGATGGGGTAAGGGAAAATATCGGTCGAGAGCCTGGTTTTCATAGATTCTATGGAGCGCCTGCGCTCCACCCTACGTTTCTCAAGCGAGCTTTCCCTGTCCACCTCACCTTTAGTAGCTTTAAAGTAATTATCCAAAGTCCCAGAGCAGGAAGCGCCATCCCTTGAGGGAGTTTCCTGTGGTGGGGGCGAAGGCATTACCTAAAATGTGCAGTAAGGGGGATCAAGAGAGTGGGCCCAGCCCGGCCTCCTTCGGCCACTGACTGCCAAAGACGGTCCCGCCCTTGTCCCGGGCTTCTCCCGGGATGCTCCCGCGCAGCGGTCTCCTCGGTCCAACTTATATCCCCGATAGCAATTGGATGATTGTTGGGGGCGTGGCGATGAGGGAGAGCGGCCCAGGTGTTATGGGCGCGAGGTAGGCTGAGACTCTTGGGAGACTGAGTCCAGCCCCTCCTGCTCGCAGCCCTCGCAGCCCTTAGCCCCAGATGGCAAAAAGTACAACAGCTTCCAAAGATTAAGAGCGCCCCTGGACGATGCGGGACCCGCACAGCGGGTTCCGCGAGGCGTTAAGTCAGAGGCTGTCCCAGAGAGTCCGCAGATCCTTCAGGTCACAAGGCAAGTGGTATCCCACGGAGAGGAGGAAATCCGGAGGCTTTCAGCGATCTGTTGGGGGCGTGGCGATGAGGGAGAGCGGCCCAGGTGTTACGGGCGCGAGGTACGCTGAGACTCTTGGGAGACTGAGTCCAGCCCCTCCTGCTCGCAGCCCTCGCAGCCCTTAGCCCCAGATGGCAAAAAGTACAACAGCTTCCAAGATTAAGAGCGCCCCTGGACGATGCGGGACCCGCGCAGCGGGTTCCGTGAGGCGTTAAGTCAGAGGCTGTCCCAGAGAGTCCGCAGATCCTTCAGGTCACAAGGCAAGTGGTATCCCACGGAGAGGAGGAAATCCGGAGGCTTTCAGCGATCTGTTGGGGGCGTGGCGATGAGGGAGAGCGGCCCAGGTGTTACGGGCGCGAGGTAGGCTGAGACTCTTGGGAGACTGAGTCCAGCCCCTCCTGCTCGCAGCCCTCGCAGCCCTTAGCCCCAGATGGCAAAAAGTACAACAGCTTCCAAGATTAAGAGCGCCCCTGGACGATGCGGGACCCGCGCAGCGGGTTCCGCGAGGCGTTAAGTCAGAGGCTGTCCCAGAGAGTCCGCAGATCCTTCAGGTCACAAGGCAAGTGGTATCCCCAGGACTTGAAGTATGTGGGGGACTTACCACCGGTAAACTTTGTTGCGGGTCACCCTCTCGCCATGCTGTCCTCAATGATTTCAATCCATTCAGAGACCGACTCAGTCTCTGGATGAGATACATTGATGATATCCTGATAATCTGGAACTGGGATACGGATGTTTTATCTACGTTTTTCACATGGCTGAATCAACAATCTCCGTATCTCAAATTCACGATTCAATCAAACAATCAAACTATAAACTTTCTTGACATTACCATCTATCAGGAGTCGGGCACCCTACTTACTACACTATACCGAAAACTAGCTGAAAGGAATTCGTTATTGCAATACAACAGCCATCACCCGCGAGCTCTTCGTGACAATTTGCCTTTCGGGCAGTTCCTACGTATCAGGAGGAACTGTTCTAACAAAGACCACTTTTTCAAAGAATCTGAAGATCTTGCAAATCGTCTACAGCAACGGGGTTACCCCCGTAGCCTGGTCAAAAAATCAAGAAAACGTGCCTGGTTCTATCCACGAGAGGAACTACTTTCACCCAAAAACAAAACAGACCAACAAGAGAACAGGATTGTGTGTGTAACAACATTTACCACCAAAAGTAACAAGATTAAACGTATTGTCAACCATCATTGGCAATTAATCTCTGATGATGTAAACCAGAAAAGCACACCTCTACACGCGTTTAAAAAGGCAAAAAGTGTGAAAGATTATGTGGTACGATCCCTCTTACAAACTCCTGAAGATCCAACCATCACCTCACTATGGAATCTGCCGCCTGTAGTGGGCCACTTCATTTGTGGCCACTGCAAGGCCCGTGATACTACAATACAAACAAAGGTATTTGAACACCTTCAACACAAAATCCTGCTCAAATCACACAGCAACTGCAACACATCCAACATTATCTACGCGATAATATGCCCATGCGGATTGATTTATATTGGTCAAACTCAACAAAAGGTGAAAGTGAGAATCCCTAGCGACCAGTTCAATTTGGGAGAGAAGGATGTATATGAAATCAAGAGAAGATTCTCATAGCTCTTAAGTACCCACCATGACCACATGTATATTGAATCACATCAAAAGATACACAGAGATAAAAACAATAACAGACTTGTATATAGAAAAAATGTACAATTTATTAGGAAAGTCATATAGTCATAAAACATTTTTTTTTTCAACTTTTCAGTGCCATGAATAAACAGATTAAAAAATTGATTAAGAAATTGTGTCAAACAATATAAGAAATGTTAAAAAACATATAGTTGTTACAAAAGTTGTCGACGCGGCGTTTCGGTAAAACGATAGGACCTTCATCAGGACAAGGTTCTTATGGTATCGATGTTGTGTGGATGGTCCCAAGTTACCACCACATTGGTCAGTCTTAAATCCAAACTTTTTCTTTTCTATGGATATTTAGAGCGCTATTATTTTCATTAATCGTATGCTGCTGTTGAGTCTTGTCTGTCAAGAATACTATTCCAGAGTCAAGGGAGCCACCGAGTTCATGCGCGTGTTAAAAGTTAACCCTTAAATGTAGGGAATAAGCCAATCGATGCAGCACGTCAAGATCTTGAATACCGAGAGACGCAAGAGGAGCAGGGAGGCCGACTCGATCTTTGAAGAGCACGATAATATTGAAAACTCGGCTCATGGTGAAATATACAAAAAGCCACGGCAATTGAATAAGGCGTATCAAAAACAGCACGAATATCAGGTGCACCCAGCTACACTCTGCATCAATTGGCTTACGTTTTCCGTTTTCTTCCATAGATACCACGGAGCGATCCCTTGTGCAACTAAATTACCCTCGGACTAAGTGCCATAGCAACTTAGAAATCGGGTAAGTCCTTGTTGGTTTTTCACCAATGGTGGGCGCTACAACGGTCCTGTTGAGCCCTTGAATTCTAATATGAAGGTCTTCTTCCAGATACCGCCATTCACCGTCCCTGGGCCAGACTCCATCTCCACCGCTCAATTTAACATCTTCATTGTAAGTCATTTTAACTTATTTTAACCATGTGCTATGTAATCCACTGCTACACCCCTCTTTGGAATAACAATACGCGTATTCCTTCATTCTCTGACCTACTGGTCTCTGTTTACCAAGTGAATTCCTCTCTTTAATTTTCTCAGTCTCAAGAATTGAACAATTTCACGGAGACGCAAGTCCTGTCTGTTATCCACAAGACGAGCATCAACCAGAACGGTATGCCCTTAGGTGTGCATAATTTATGATGGATTTATTCTCGTGACTATGAGCAACTATTAAAACAGTTCTTTTAAACATATATCAATTAGGTTGCCTGTCCTGATGAAGACCCCACAGCAAGGGTACCACTAATCCCTGCGAAGCATTGAGGGTCGAAACGTCGACAATAGCTCCCTGTTTGTCAGCTTCACGCCAAGAGTGTGACATTAATTGTAACCTGTGAAGCATGATACATGTTGACTGATGGTGTGAACCGACTGTCTTTTGTTTTGTATATTGAAATTCATATACCAATGCACTTTTGATTTTACATTGATTTTTACTGTCACAATTCCCATTATCCGCAGTATCCTCACCTTATCACTTCCCCCCTTTCCCCCCCCCTTGGGGCACTGTACAACCGCGTATAACATTTAATCATTTGACAGTATATTGAATATACCCATCCCCATTGTGAATAAACAACAATGAGGATTCATTCATTGTTTCTTTAAATTCTTTAACAAATTGTATGTTCATTGTTACTTTCACGCTGGGACCCTCCCCTCTCACTACTTACAGAACCCAGGTCACAGTGACTATGTTTGGGTAAAACCCCCCTGTATATACATCACTTTCTAAAAGTGGCATTTCAAAAGTAGCAATGTTAAGTCTCACTTTACCAGCAAAAAGGATGTATCATCAGCATTCCAAAGATATAGAACATGATTTAGTTACTCCTTTCGAATCAGGAACTACAGATTAAAAAGGGTATTCAGGAATTCCCAATGTTAATCTGTGAGAGGAGTAGGCCTCAGAGTAGTGAAAAACTAAGTTAGCTATTTTTCAGTACCAGGACATGCAAAGTGAAAAGCACATGTCCTACCTTTTACTTACACAGCACCCTGTCCTTGGGCTACCTAATGCCTACCTTAGGGGTGGGGGGTGACTTATGTGTAATAAAAGGGGAGTTTAAGGTTTGACAAAGGTTTTTAAATACCAAGGTCGAAATAGCAGTAAACGGCACACCCAGGCTTTGCAGTGGCAGGCCTGAGACAGGTTTAAAAGGCTTCTTGTGTGGGTGGTGGCAAAATCAGTGCTGCAGGCCCACTAGTAGCATTTAGGTTACAGGCCCTGTGTATATGGTATAACATTTTATAAGGGACTTATAAGACAATTAAATATGCCAATTCGGTATACACCAATGTTCAATCAATCAATCAATCAGGGAATTTATAAAGCACATTACTTACCCGTTAGGGTCTCAAGGCGCGGAGGGGGGAGGGGTTCTGCTGCTAGTGGTCGAAGAGCCAGGTCTTGAGCAGTCTTCTGAAGGCCGGGAGGTCTGCGGTCTGTCGTAGGTGGAGGGGGAGGGCGTTCCAGGTCTTGGTGGCGCGATAGGAGAATGATCGGCCTCCAGCGGTGGTTCTGTGGATGCGTGGGATGGAGGCCAGGGACAGGTCGGCGGAGCGGAGTTTCCTGTTGGAAGGAGAGTCTGCTGTTGAGGTAGGCTGGGCCGCTCATGTGGAGTGCTTTGTGTGTGTGGATCATGAGTTTGAATGTGATTCTTTTGTAGACGGGGAGCCAGTGCAGGTCTCTCAGGTGCCGGGTGATGTGGTCTCGACGTGGGACGTCTAGGATCAGGCGTGCGGAGGTGTTCTGGATTCTTTGGATTCTGTTGACAATGTTACCATGTTTAGAGGAGAAGTACATGTACTTTATCACTATTCAGTAGTAGAAAAGTGCTCAGAGTCTAAGGCCAACAAAAAGAATCAGCAAAAAGAGAAGGTAAGCAGTCAAAAAGTTTGGAGGAAAAACATCCTATGGATGATAGTTCTAAGAATCATGGTTAATACGGGGTGCACACAGCACTAAGCACACCATACCATACTAATTAGCTCTAATTTGTGAACCAATTTGTACAGGAAACTGTTGAATTCCATTTCCAATCTATCTGCAATATGCAGAAGCAATTCTATGTTAACACATAGAATGTTTAAGATGACACAGAACAAAGGTTTCTGAGCTTTCCCTCTCCTTCAATGATTTTGAAATGTGGAAGATAAGCAGCAGAGTAGTTGCTGCCCTGTTTTGCTGTCTGCATGCCAATTGTAAGTCTTCTTAAAACAAGGTCATATGCTCTAGAGGTTAAGATGCGGGACTTGGAGCATTGAGACCTAAGTTTTAATCCTGGCTTTGGCTGAACATGTATTATCATGAGCATATCTTCAGGAGTGGGTGAGGAAAGTGTGTGTCACATCCACTAAAAATGTATTTATAGGTTGCTAGTTGGAGTGTCCCAGTCAGGTGTTCAATCTCTATTTCAGGGATTGTGGTAGGGAATGTCAAGGGCAGAATTTTACAGGATAACAATATTGTGAACGGAATAGTGGGGGGCACAAATTCAAACTGGTATGAGCGCAGAGGGAGGTATGGATTTACTACTTTAACACCACATCTATGTATCTTGAAGTGATACTTATCACAAAAGTATGTACGTGTGAAACTAGGTATAGAAAATGTATACAAATTTACCTTTCAGTATTTTTTCCCTCGACATTGCCATCACGATATTAATACCCTTTGGTATTGTGTTCTGCGATAGTCTTCTATTTCAGGTTTTAACTATCACCAGCATCACAGAATAAACAAGTGTCCCTCTGAATCCTTTGATATTCTTGTAAAGCATCTTCTCCCCCTTCCCCATCCCAACCAGGTGTTTCTCTTTTTTGAATAGTTGCAGGTCGTGGAGCAGGTAGCATATTAAAGAAAAGCATGGTTCATAATAATTGCTGTTGCACAGTTCGACCTGAACATTCAAGCTCATATGCAGTACTCAAAGTTTTCTGTTTTGCTGTGCCTGCCAGGGCCATTTTCTGATCCAGGAACTCCCTAGGTAGGATATTGTGGAGTAGGAACAGTGAGAAAGGTTGGACCCGCCCATGGAACACTCGTTTTGTGCATTTCATTCCGTATTATTGATGTAGAAGTGCTCTGTTTAGATGACAGCCTTCGTAACACCACAAATATGTTTGTTTATATATATATATATATATATATATTGTAACCACCTCTCCATTAGATGAAGGATTGGAGTCGCACTTCACTTGGTTCTCGGGCAATGATTTATTGGAATTCACGTTGTTGATGGCAGTCCTGACGGGTTTCGTTCTGACTTGAACTTTTTCAAAGGTAAGCCGCACGCTTTTTCCTGTGCCATTTCCTACAGCGATGGCCTTTATCAGTGTTCTGTATTCCTATATATATATATATATATATATATATATATATATATATATATATATATATATATATATATATATATATATATATATATATATATATATATATATATATATATATATATATATATATATATATATATATAAGACCAATACCTCCTCCTCATCAAAAAAGGCACAGCACACTCCGGAGTTCAAGGGCAAGGCTTTTATTAAAAATGTATGCGCGCGGTGCTAGCAGTCCCCTTGAAACGCTAAGGCAGACGCGTTTCAAGCCTTCCAAATGGCTCTCATCAGTGCCTGTTCCTGGGTCTCTGCGATCTCTGTGCTGGTTAAAACGAGGTGCAGGTGAGTGGTAACTTGCTCCTTAATGCTGTCATCATGCTCCTCCTCCAATGGGCGGTGTCTTGACCACTCACGCTTTCAGCCTGCCAAGCAATGCCTGCTGGTAGATGTAGTCCATAAGGGTGCCTGTACAGTGACAGAGCCTCTCCTCACATCAGATTGTGTGTCCAGTTGCTGGATATGGGCTGTACTCCAGCTTGAGTGCCCAGCAGGATGACCAAAAAGACTCTCACCCCAACTCCTTAATCAGGCGAACAGCGTCGCCTCCTCTCTCCCCAATGCAGTGTATCCTGCCATGGTGGCTGTCCAAGCTGCTAGGGGGGGGCTCCGTGTTGTTGCAGTTTGTGCAAATGTCCAAAGAAAGAATGCTGGTCTCAACACGGTGCACCAGACCGAGAGGGTGTGCTGTTAGTCAGCGACCCGCTTGCAGACAACACATAAGACCAATACCTCCTCCTCATCGAAAAAGGCACAACACACTCCGGAGTGCAAGGGCAAGGCTTTTATTAAAAATGTATGCACGTGGAGCTAGCAGTCCCCTTGAAACTCTAAGGCAGACACGTTTCAAGCCTTCCAAATGGCTCTCATCAGTTCCTGTTCCTGGGTCTCTGCGATCTCTGTGCTGGTTAAAACGAGGTACAGGTGAGTGGTAACTTGCTCCTTAATGCTGTCATCATGCTCCTCCTCCAATGGGCGGTGTCTTGACCACTCACGCTTTCAGCCTGCCAAGCAATGCCTGCTGGTAGATGTAGTCAATAAGGGTGCCTGTACATTGACAGAGCCTCTCCTCACATCAGATTGTGTGTCCAGTTGCTGGATATGGGCTGTACTCCAGCTTGAGTGCCCAGCAGGATGACCAATGTATCTGTTCAATGCGTAGTTTTTGGCCTTTGTGGTCCATTGGACTATATCTTAAACCTACTTTTGTTTACTAAAAAAACAAACTGTATACATATTAAAAATACACTTCCAGGTTTCCTAGACCTTTTTATTTTGCCTTGCTATGTGTGCAAAATTGTAGTTCTATGTATAGGCTTCCATTGGAAGCACTTTATATATAAACAGTTTCCTTGGCATGTTTGTTGGAAGATTTTCTGAAGCTCTTTCCATACTATTATTTTGAAAGGAAATGTGTATTGTTTATCTGTCTGCGTGCATCTTTCTACGCTTTCCACGCTCATTTAGCCAAGGGATTCAATGTAGTTTAAATGACGTGTTAGACTGTACTTATGGCATACTTATCATGATGTAGTTTATCGCACTCACCCCCAGAATGGCTGCACTGCTGCATACCTATCTTTGATCCTTTTTCCAACACTCACTCAGACGTTGGATGCTCATTAAAAAAAAAAATATATATATATATATATATATATATATTACCTACTGGCGATAGCCAGTAGGTATATATAGTTAGGATTTTTTCTCTATGGGATTTCTGAAAATTCTATGTCTAATAACTTTGGCGTTTGTGGACGGAATTGGCTGAAATTTTCAGGAAAATGGCACATTTTGTTTCTGAGCAGCCCCTGAAAATTTGGGGGGGTTTCGTTAAGGGGGGGCCGAGAAAAAAAGGGGGGTCCCAAAACGTGTTTTTAACATTGAGTTTTCCATAGGGCGGTTGGCCTCACTTTTAGCTCGAACGGCTGAATGGATTTCCACAAAACTTGGCCAAATTGTAGGGACTGGTAGCCCGATGTGCCTTTGCTATGTCTCAAGATATATGCTCCAGTGGTTTTTACGAAAATTAACTTTGAAAAATATATATTGGGCTACATTGGGCTATATATATGTTGGAGCCCAAATGTAGCCCAATGTAGCCCAATGTAGCCCAATGTAGCCCAAAGATGGCCACCAGAGACAAAAGAGCCCAAATGTAGCCCAACTATAGCCCAGTGACAGAATGTCCCAGAGTGTTCTAAAGAACAACTAGAGCGCTAACAGTCTTACTTATGACAAAAGTATGGCACACCTGAAGTCATCTTGATTGGAATAAAGTGTTAACACTTAAAACATTTAATTTGCAAAGGAACAAAATGAGGGGGTTCATTTTGCCATTGAAATGTTATATATATATATATTCACTGAAAAAACCATAGGTTATAGACCATATATAGTTAGGAATTAGCATTTACAAAACCTTGAAAATTCACTGAAAAAACCATAGGTTATAGACCATATATAGTTAGGAATTAGCATTTAAAAAACCTTATTTTACTCACACAAAACCATTGAAATTCCATATATAGTTAGTTGCACTAACTATATATCGCGCACCCGCAATCCACTGCTGATGATGTCACATATTACATCATTCATGACATGGTCAGTGACATCACTGATGACATCACTGATGACATCTCAAATGACATCACTGATGACATCACTGATAACAACATCCAGTGATTTTATGTTTCTGTAAAGTTTAAATATGTCTTACATATTGAAGAATGAGTGGATGTATAAGTGTCTGGACGAAGGATTTAGTAGGTGCATGACTGACTGTATGAGTGAGTGATTAAATGTGTCTCACTGAGTGCATGGGTTAGTGACTAAACTGTCTTAATTTGTGCATCATTATGTCTGTTGTTCTGTAAACTGCTGCATGTGTTGATCAGTAGCTATATGAGTAACTATATGGGTTATTGATTGATTGTCCAAGTATTTGTATGGGAGACTGAGTGTGTGTGTGGCTGGCTGGGAGGTGTGTGACTCTGTGCAGATCAATGTGTACTTATATCAATGATTGTATAACAAGGTAAGTATGTGTTAGTATATGTTTGAAAATGTAAGGTGCTCTATGTTTAACTGTATAGACAAGAAAATGGAAGTGTGATTGATTCTTTACAGGACTGACTAGGTGTGTGAGTAACTCCATGGATGAGTGGCAGAGTGTGAGTGTCTGTATAGGTGTATGAGTGCATATGATAGTGTTGTAAAGATGAGTGATTGTATGTATGAATGATTGTATGGGTGAATGAGTGAATGTGTGTGTAGACGTAGGAATCAGTGAGTACATATGTAGTAACTACTATTGGTGTGTCAATGGTTTCAAAAATTATACTCTGTATTTAACACTGGGTGAAACAGAGGTTATATTAAAATGTGAGGAGATGCATTGTATTGTCACATGAATGATATCATCAGTGATGTGGTCATTGATGTCAAATGAGATGTCATCAGTGATGTCATCAGTGATGTCATTTGAGATGTCATCAGTGATGTCATCAGTGATGTCACTGACCATGTCATGAATGATGTAATATGTGACATCATCAGCAGTGGATTGCGGGTGCGCGATATATAGTTAGTGCAACTAACTATATATGGAATTTCAATGGTTTTGTGTGAGTAAAATAAGGTTTTTTAAATGCTAATTCCTAACTATATATGGTCTATAACCTATGGTTTTTTCAGTGAATATATATATATATATATATATATATATATATATATATATATATATAGGCTTGCCGGCATTTCTCACATGTGAAGAACATCCGGAAAATCACTTTTTTTCTAACCCAACTAATACCGCACTTAAACAAAAAGAAAAAACCTTGCTCTTCAGTGCAACATACTTGCGACTCTAGAGGCAGTAAAAACAGGACACCACTACATGCTCAACATCTCGATGACGCAGGTTACTGCCTCTGAACCCTTTGGAAATACAGCTTGGCTATGCAGCAGCGCATTTTGTTGTTAACGCCCAACAAATTGCCCAAGGAACGAACAAGTATGACCAACCAATACACAAGAAGCACTTGTCGTTTTTTTGCTTTTTATGTAGGAAAATGATGGGTTGCATTTCGCTTAATTACAAACAGTTGCGCAGAAATTCTGCGTAATCACCCAAAGGCAGTCACAGGAGTTTCGAACCCCTGTTTGTGACTTGCAGATGATCGCAAAAAGCATTTAACTCACTGAACCATATGGGCCGCTACACAAATTCTTTACGTGCTGCATCCAATTTGTATCCTTATTTTTTAAATTCATTATTAATGGGCATCCTCTGCCAAGAGGGTGACAGTGCGTAGAAGATACAAAAGCAGCGATAAAATGCCAGGCATCCCTTACAAGGAACAGAGATACAAATCATTAGCAATGTATACATATGGAAACAAATGTTTCCAGCATCAGGTGGCAGATTGCTATTAACATCCTGTTAGGAATAGATTGAATAACAGAGAAAGGAGGAAAACAGTTGAGAGAGGCAGTAGTGATTGGGAGTATACCACATGTCGGGGGTGGTGAGGGGGCGTCCGGCGCGTGGAAATAGGAAGATCAGGAGATCACACCAGGGAAATGTCAAAGAAAGTGAGGTGGTACGCAGGAAAGAGGTACAAGAAGGGTAGCTTTAGACTCGAGAGATGAGAAAACAGAGGGTCAGAAAAGGGAAGGGGGAGGCTAAGGAGGGAGCAAGATGCCATTGAGGTCAAATTTAAAGGAACAGGAGCAGATTTACAGGCCCCTTTCGCCACTTTCCCGTCATTTTTAACATGGGAAATGTGACGCAAAATTGGCGCAAAGGACTTGTAAATAAGGCCCATAGTTTTTATGTTTTTTTAAAGTGTGATGCACTATCCTTTGGCGTCATGACGTGAGTATAACGTGACCGGCATCACTGTGCTACACAGAAGTATTACCCAGTTTTCCGTGCATGTCTTTTGCATGAGGTGGGGTCCACCGACAGAGCTGCCTGTTTTATTTTTTGCCAGAATAAAAACAATACATTTGCATTGTTATGTTTAGTGGTATTTTTAGGGGTAACAATTGCAAAGGTTTGCACTGGTATCTTATCTGGGTCCTCCTAGGGCTATTGTTTTGGGGGAAAGCTATGCTCTCATGTACAGTCAAAGTAGCTCATTGACTGTAAAGTTTACCTTATGGATATTCGGGATTTGTTGAAAAAAGCACATCATTTTCTATACAAAAACTGCATAATAGAAATGACAGCTCATGCTATTGAGTATTTATGCAAATTAAAAAGAAATTAATTTTCACAAAGCCATTGCTTGCCGCCTTCTTTCGCGCTTTGTGTGGGAGGGTGTTGAAAGCTCGTTTGCAAACTTAGTAATGTCTGGCAGAGCTGGCAGCTTGCGCAGTGATGTGTACCTTTTTAGGTCGAGCCTGGGCAGCGCAAGCGCTGCTCTTCGATGCATACTGTTTATTGCACAGACATCAACTTCAGAACTGCAACGTTGGATAGACTGCCGTTCCAATTAGGGAGAAAATCAACCATTCAAAGGCTAGAAATAACTTATAGGTTTATATATGAGCAATGACAACGTCTATGCTTAAGCACCCAATGTAAATTCGCGTTTTGGCTGTATTAATGGCCAAAGCAACACAGGACATATTATTATTTGATGTGTCACCTGGGCCCAAAACCAAACGTATACGCTTTTGCTATTTCTGAACACGGATGGAAACACAGCCTAGAACCCTAGCATTCTGGAACATACCAGCACGATAACTTGCACTGTTACCTAGATATGATGTTAGCCACATAATTTGTTAAACAAGTCTAACAGCACGAGACAAGTACAGTGTCTGTACCTCGAGCTGGCAAAGCCTCACTGCAAAATTTGAGGATGACTTCCTAAATGTCTGCATCTTGCATTGGGGCGGGGCATCTTTGAAACAAATACATGTGACTGCGGTTCTCGCGGTTGACTCTTTGCCTAGCCAGTGAACTAGGGCGTGGAAGCCCAAAACGTGTCTGGCTGTGATTTCAGGTATCTTGTCGCTGCTTTGCTTGCTGCACCTTCATTAAAGGAATTTGAATCCACCTGAGAGGCTTTTCCCAATGGAAGCAAACCCTTTTTCTGGAAATAATATGGCTGGCCCGGTCGTGGAACTGCCTGCTGCGGAAGTGCGGATCTGTGGACCACGAGTGCATGGTACCTTGGACTAGTGGTTTTTCTGATGAAGGTTACAGGTATTGGTAGGGAGCAGGTCGGTGACATGAATGCTAACCCAGTGTGGTAATTATTTGTGCACGATATTGGGAGCAACATCGAGACCCACTGGGGTTTTATTGTGCAGCACTACAAGCACCATAATGCTCGGAGGCCCATTGGGGCGGGCATCTTTGTAATAAAAACATGTGACAGCTGTTCTCGCTGTTGACTCTTTGCCTAGTCTGTGAACAAAGGCGAGGAAGCCCGAAACGTGTTTGGCTGTGATTTCAGGTATCTTGTCGGTGCTTTGCTCGCTGCACTTTCATTAAAGGAATTTGAATCCACCTGAGAGGCTTTTCCGTATGGGGGCAACCCTTTTTCTGGATATATATATATGACGATTTTTTGATCATCACATGTGATACTATATCTAAAACTCTCTTTAATTGACATGTCACGTTGTGTAATAATGTCACATTTTCCTTTTTAATCATTTGATAAGAATGTCTTCTAAATTTGTGCACTACATTACCCACAATGCAATGTCTTAAGATCATGTGGGTGTATATAAATATGTGCAACAAAGAAGGGACTCACCTACCGTGATCAAAGCCGTGGAGGCTGAAACGCGTCGGTTGAGCTTTAATAAATTACTCTGAATAATATAACTTCCCCTGAGTGCCGCGTCCTTTGGAAAAAAGTAAATGAAATACGGGTCTGGGTCCGACCCTTGCGCGGAGCACCCGCTGGCAGTGTGCGTCTTCGGTCTTGGACTTCTTTTGTGGTTTTAATTATTTCGGCAAGACTGCACCCTAGCAACAAACCTAACATAGGAACGGAACAAAGACTCACCCTGATCGTTGAGCGCCGGAGGACGCCGCCCGCACGGGAGACTCCGCTCAGGTGAGTGAAGACAGCTGTCTAAGAGCTTTCTTTCTGTTGCACGAAGCGGCCATTGTCCCCCTGAGAGGCCAAGAAAGCCGGGCACGTAAACATTACGGCTGGCGCTTTTCGGGAGACACGGTGGGGGAAGTTTGTGAAGTTTTAAAATATCAAATTGAAAAGCTTAAAGTGGGAATTTCACACAAGTGACATGGAAGCGCAAAAAGGTAAACGTGCTACAACAGCGGCATCAATATTCCAAGTGTCAGAGGTAACAACCGCACAAGGAAACGGTGAACCGAGTGTGACAACTGCAACAGATCTAACATTAAAGCAGCAGTTCAATAAACTGGAAAGACTATATAGGAAAGAGATCAATAAGAGCTGGGAGATTTTGGCATTGGAGAATTACTTAGAGGTAAACAGAATTCCGAGAGGTCTGCGCATTTTTACGATACCAACACACCCTGATACAAAAAGTGCCCTACAAATGGATTGGGCAGAGAACAATACACAGTGCTCGATGAACATGATGCGGATTTTGATCAAGCATGCAAAAATAGATATAATAGATATAACGAAAGAGCTTGATGAATTGGAAACCGCAATCCGTGATAGTAATGCACAAGATGAAATTGTGAAATTGCGCAAAGACATGGACTTAAGATTAGAAAAATATGAGGTGGAAATCCAGGAAAGAAAAAAACGCAAATTTTTAAGAGATGAACAGGACTACCGATTTGGGAGGATTCTTACTTTTGGAAAGCGTTTTGAAACATTAAAGAAAAACTATCCATTACCACAAGTACAAAGGGGAGACAGCATGAGTGCTAGCGAATCTGATGTTAGCGAAGGCGAACAGAGTGGCAGAACTCCATCGGGACCAAAAGCCAATTTTTTTGAGGAGATGAAATGGATGTATGTAGATCAAACATTATCCAGAACAAGAGCCACGGAAAGAATGTGAACCCAGGCCGAGGAAGAGAAAAGAATGCCTCACCAGTACCAGAAAAACCCGACGTGGTAAAAGAAAGAAAACAATATCCTCTACGCAACCGCAAATAGGCAAAAGCAACCTGATAGTGAATCTGTCCAGCTATATTTTGACACCAGAGGACGAAGTGGTTCTCAATAAGGGACTATCATTTTGTCCTGAAAGCCATGCAGATCGCACTCAAGTAAAAATAGACCTCTACAAATACATACGCAAATTGAAGCTTGCAAAAATCCATGCCAAAAATAATAAAACGGATACTATGTCAGAAGAACTGTTTGAAGAAACACATGAGGAAGCAGAACCCACCATCAGTATCGAGCAAGTACATGACCTGAAAACAATTTTTGACCTCTTATATGATCTGGAAGACAATGATATGAAAGAAGGAGAAATATTAACTGAACTTGCCATCGAAACAGATGCTACAGTAAAAAGTGGGCTAAAAAAGAAGTCATGTTATTGCCCAGTTTTACCTCCTGGCAATCGTTTCGACCAATTTAGTGAAGCAGTTCTAGAGGAGTTGGAGAAATTACCGAACAGTAGACAGGATAACAAAAGGGAAAATTTGAGTAAAAAAGAACGTGAAGCCATCAAGAACTTGAAAGAAAACAGCAAAATAATAATCAAACCCGCAGACAAGGGTGGTAACACTGTGATAATGGACACCCAAGACTATCTTGCGGAAGCCTACAGACAATTAAATGATACCATCAATTACAGTAGACTGGCCAGTAACCCAATCAATAGGATGATGTTGGATTTACAAACCAAGTTAACCCAATGGAGAAATGAAAATCTGATAAACGATGATGAACTAAAATTTCTCACCAATGATTTCCCAGTTATCCCAACTATTTATTTTCTACCAAAAATACACAAAACTTTATCTCATCCCCCTGGTAGACCTATTGTTTCTTCCTGCAACTCCTTATATGAGAACCTGTCAGAATTTGTCGACCAATTTCTTGCTCCCATTGCCAAAAGTCTGAGTTCATACATCAGGGACACTGGTGACTTCTTACGGATCTTGGACGGCGTGGTATGGAACAAGCAATACTTGATGATAACGATAGATGCAGTATCGCTTTATACCTAAATACGTCATGAGATAGGCTTGAAAGCCTGCCAGTACTTTCTTAACCAAAGGAAGGTATCTGAAATGAAGCATACGCAGATGCTATTAACTATGATTAAGATGTGCCTGACCAATAACATCTTTTACTTTAATAAAGAATTGTTCAAACAACTATGTGGCACAGCCATGGGCATCTCTTTCTCAGTGAATTATGCGAACATCACCATGGGGTGGTGGGAAAAAACTGTGGCCTGGGATGCAGAGAAGCAAGAAGACCTGGAAAGAATTATCTTATGGGTCCGTTTCATAGACGATCTGTTTATAATATGGAATGGGAGTGAAAAACAATTTCAAGAATATTACTAAGCATGGGCGTAAAATCCGTTCCGCTCGCGGATTTTGCGGATTTTCGGTAAATTCGCAATCCGCGAACTCTCGCGAACTTACCGAAAATTCGTAAAATCCGTGCGAAGCGGATTTTTTGCTTGGTCGCACTTGCCAACTAGAATACTATACAATTTCGCGGGAGAAAACACTTGCGAACACGTAGATGCGGCGGGCAGCGACAATCTCGCAATTGCGAGATTGCAAAATTTGCAATTTCGCAAAAGAAATCCACCAGCAGGCAGCATAAACCTTGAAAATTATGATTTTTATCAGAATAACTCCTCAGGTTGACATTTGCCTGCACTTTTTCTTTGCAAGGAGTCCATTTTGGGGGGTGGGGGTGGGAGGAAGGTTTCCCCACAGTCTCCAACTTCCTGTTCCTATCCACCAGGCTCCTCCCAGTGCTTTCTTCATGTGCTGGTCACTTTGATTTGGATCTTCACCTGGAAGGATTACTTTTTGTGGATGCTGCTGGATATTTGGATTTTTGCATAACTGAAAGCACTCAGCAGGTGCAAAAGTTCAATCTTATCATTAGTAACCATTACCTGTAGTGCTTCCTGAGGGGCCCCTTCAGAGTTCATTTGCCTACTTGCAACTATTCTATGACCCTGCTCTGACCCTCACAGCAGGCTCAGAGAATAGCTACAAGTATACAACAAAGGTCCTGTTAAAAAAATTACACTGCAACAGAAAGCAATTACAGACAAAACTGAAAGCACTCAGCAGGTGCAAAAGTTCAATCTTATCATTAGTAACCATTCCTGTAGTGCTTCCTGAGGGGCCCCTTCAGAGTTCAGTTGCCTACTTGCAACTATAGGCCACAAAGGTCCTGTGAAAAAAATTGCACTGCAACAGAAAGCAAATTACAGATAAGGAAGCAGGTGCCAGCCAGACTGGAAGTTTAAATTCAGTGACACATTAATCCACCCCAAATTAATTCATGTCAGTTGAAGCAGGGCAGGTGTGCTTGCTTTTTTTCACCCCCATAATCTACAGTGATAAACCAACCAGAGGGTGGCAGTGATGTACCAGAGGGTGGCATGGGTGTACCAGAGGGTGGCAGTGGTGAAACAGAGGGTGCTGTGAACCTGTGATGATGAACCAGATGTAGAAACAACATAGTCGCGGCCTTTGCGAGCAGACAAGTAAGTTCGAAATTGCGAACTGGTACAGAACCCTCGCGAACTGGCAGAAATCCTTGCGAACACAAAAAAAAAAAATCTGCAAATTCGCGAGAGTTCGCGGATTTTGCGGATTGCGAATCCGTAAATACGCAAGTTCGCGGATTGCCAATTCGCAAAATCCGCCCATGCTTAAATATTACATCAAATTAGCAAACAACCAGCTTGGACTATCTTTCACATATGAAACAAGTCGTACAAAGCTTCCTTTCCTTGACACATTAGTATACGCTGAGAATGACATGATACACTCTACGCTCTATAGGAAGAAAACATCGACCAATAGTATCCTACACGGGACCAGTTTCCACCCTAAGCCCCTTCTGAATAGCATTCCTGTTGGCGAACTCATGCGTATGAAACAAAACTGCTCCCAACCAGATGATGCAGAAAAGAGAATGCAAGAAACCATACACAGATTCAAAGAAAGAGGATATCAAGATCATACATTATCGAAGAACAAGAAAAAAATAGACTGCATACCAAGGATTGAAAGTTTGATCCCGAAAACTAAAGTGGAGAAACAGAAAGCCCAATCAATTCCCAGATTTGTAACAACATACAGCAAAGAGAGAGAGTGGTGCTATCATGAGCAAAATGCGGAAACACTGGCATCTGATTTCCAAAGACCCAGACATAGGAGAACTAATCGGGTCCAAACCCACAGCAACATATAGGAAGACAAGATCCTTGAAAGACAACTTGTAAGCAGCCACTTCGAGGTGAAAGAACAGGCCAATTGGTTGGATGAACAACGAAAGGGCTTCACGAAGTGTAATTCCTGCAAGGCTTGTAAGATTGGTAAAAACACAAAATCGATTATGGAACCTAATGGCAATACAATAAGAGTGAACCAGAGGATAACATGCACAACACAGTATGTCGTGTATGTTATAGAATGTAAATGCGGCCAAAAATACATTGGCAGTACAATCTGCCCTCTAAAGAAACGTATCCTGGAACACATTCGGGCGGTGAAGAACAAAGATACTGCCTATGCTACTGCCAAGCATATGATTGCATGCCAAAATGGTGATTGGCGGGCCATGCAATACTATGGGATTGATACAATCTTGCCCAAAGAACGTGGTGGAAATCGGAGAACAGAACTGCGCCAATTGGAATCTCGATATATCATTCGTTTAAAAACAAAGATGCCTAAAGGGATGAACTTTGATGAGGAACTTGCCGTACACCTTGAATAGACAATGGACTTACCCCATATAAGTGTATCCTGACCATCCATTATAATGAGAAATCTGTTCTATTCCTAAAAGTCATAACAAATGTTTATTATTCTCTTTTATCTTTTTTTCTTCTTTCTTTCTTTCCTTCCTCTCTTTTTTTCCTCTTTTTTTCTTTTTTCTCTTTCTTTTCTTCTCTTCTCCTTTTTCCTCGCTCTTCACTATTTTTTTCTCTTTTCTTTTCTTACTCTTCTTTTTTATTGTTTCACCTTCGCTTTACCAAGTAAAATGACATAAAAAATATTTCTGCTCGTCGATACTAATCAACGATGGGATGATGGTTGTTCATAAATTGCTTTCAAATAGGTAAAGATGAAAATGTAATATCACTTTGAAATTTGTAGGACTCTCTTGTATCCTAAAAACATAGATTAGAGTAACACAAACACAGTCATCATTTTTTTCGTAAAAACGCCTTTTTTTAAAACTCTCTTTTTTCTCTATTCTTTTCTTATGTTTCCTCTTACACATTTCTTAAACTTTCTATTTGTTTTTCTGTTGCTTGATTACCTATTACACTTTGATACGCCTGGTTGTCTCCTTAAGTACTACAGAGAATATTAATATGCCGATGTATAACTAAGTAGTGTACTATACCATTACTTTATGACGATTTTTTGATCATCAAATGTGATACTATATCTAAAACTCTCTTTAATTGACATGTCACGTTGTGTAATAATGTCACATTTTCCTTTTTAATCATTTGATAAGAATGTCTTCTAAATTTGTGCACTACATTACCCACAATGCAATGTCTTAAGATCATGTGGGTGTATATAAATATGTGCAACAAAGAAGGGACTCACCTACCATGATCAAAGCCGTGGAGGCTGAAACGCGTCAGTTGAGCTTTAATAAATTACTCTGAATACTATAACTTCCCCTGAGTGCCGCGTCCTTTGGAAAAAAGTAATTGAAAAAAATATATACAATACGTACGTACAGTAAGCAATCTCATGCCATAAGAAAAATCATTAATGCTCAGTGGCCCATTGTTCTAACTGATGGGGTTCTTTTTTTTTTTTAAATATATTTTTTTATTTTCAAAAGTTAGTCACACTTTATACATTATACATTGTTCATCATTCAATGAATTTCCATTACTAATTGTAAACCAAAGGTATACCGAAATACATAGATATACAATTCAGTACCTTTCATCATTTTAATACAAAGTTAATCAAAACAAGACAAAGCAAGTATTCGGTCAACCTAATCCCTCCTTCCATCTTGTGATAGGATCCCATATCCTCAGCCCATCAGTCTCCCTCTCTTCCCTTTACGAGCATATATATTCTTCTCTATATTATAAGATGCCAGTAGGTTAGCCAGCCAACACTGTACTGTCTAACTGATGGGTTTCTTAAGGGAGTCCTGCCTGTAAAGCCTAGTATCACTTACCGCAAAGCATATTCTATGAGATCAGATCTGGTAAAAAACAGTCCAGAACTTTTTAATAGAGATATATGGTTCTCCACAAAGAAGGGCTTTTTTAAATGTAGCAGTTGCAGAGTATGCAAGTTTGGTTCAAATACTAAATCCTACAAAAACGGTTTTTCTGATGAGTTGATTGAGATCAAAGGCAACTTTAACTGTAAAACAGACTATGCGGTGTATGTCTTGAATTGTGTATGTGGTCTCCGCTATGTGGGAAGCACAAAACTTCCAGTGCAGGCACGCATTTTACCACATTTGCGAGCAACAGTTAATTCGGACCAAACATATCCCGTTGCTAGACACGTCAAGTCTGAACATGGTAACAATTTGAATGTACTATCTTATTTTGTTATTGACAGTGTCCCCATAAACAAAAGAGGAGGGAATAGAGACAAATCTCTGCGACAATTGGAAACGAAATACATTCTAGAACTGGAAACGAAGAGCCCCCGAGGTTTGAATATGTGTGAGGACATGTACCACTATTTATGATTGAATATGCAATATTAAGTAAGTAAGTGTCTGTTTCCAGAGATTTATGTTATAGTCCTGAGAAGTATTTTAAGGCATTTAGTTGGTTTTATATTGTATATATAGTAGCATTTTTTATGTCTCCATTTGACATAGATAGCCTGTGGACGGAGGGACTTTTACAGATAAGGAAGCAGGTGCCAGCCAGACTGGAAGTTTAAATTCAGTGACACATTAATCCACCCCAAATTAATTCATGTCAGTTGAAGCAGGGCAGGTGTGCTTGCTTTTTTTCACCCCCATAATCTACAGTGATAAACCAACCAGAGGGTGGCAGTGATGTACCAGAGGGTGGCATGGGTGTACCAGAGGGTGGCAGTGGTGAAACAGAGGGTGCTGTGAACCTGTGATGATGAACCAGATGTAGAAACAACATAGTCGCGGCCTTTGCGAGCAGACAAGTAAGTTCGAAATTGCGAACTGGTACAGAACCCTCGCGAACTGGCAGAAATCCTTGCGAACACAAAAAAAATAAAATCTGCAAATTCGCGAGAGTTCGCGGATTTTGCGGATTGCGAATCCGTAAATACGCAAGTTCGCGGATTGCCAATTCGCAAAATCCGCCCATGCTTAAATATTACATCAAATTAGCAAACAACCAGCTTGGACTATCTTTCACATATGAAACAAGTCATACAAAGCTTCCTTTCCTTGACACATTAGTATACGTTGAGAATGTCATGATACACTCTACGCTCTATAGGAAGAAAACATCGACCAATAGTATCCTACACGGGACCAGTTTCCACCCTAAGCCCCTTCTGAATAGCATTCCCGTTGGCGAACTCATGCGTATGAAACAAAACTGCTCCCAACCAGATGATGCAGAAAAGAGAATGCAAGAAACCATAGACAGATTCAAAGAAAGAGGATATCAAGATCATACATTATCGAAGAACAAGAAAAAAATAGACTGCATACCAAGGATTGAAAGTTTGATCCCGAAAACTAAAGTGGAGAAACAGAAAGCCCAATCAATTCCCAGATTTGTAACAACATACAGCAAAGAGAGAGAGTGGTGCTATCATGAGCAAAATGCGGAAACACTGGCATCTGATTTCCAAAGACCAGACATAGGAGAACTAATCTGGTCCAAACCCACAGCAACATATAGGAAGACAAGATCCTTGAAAGACAACTTGTAAGCAGCCACTTCGAGGTGAAAGAACAGGCCAATTGGTTGGATGAACAACGAAAGGGCTTCACGAAGTGTAATTCCTGCAAGGCTTGTAAGATTGGTAAAAACACAAAATCGATTATGGAACCTAATGGCAATACAATAAGAGTGAACCAGAGGATAACATGCACAACACAGTATGTCGTGTATGTTATAGAATGTAAATGCGGCCAAAAATACATTGGCAGTACAATCTGCCCTCTAAAGAAACGTATCCTGGAACACATTCGGGCGGTGAAGAACAAAGATACTGCCTATGCTACTGCCAAGCATATGATTGCATGCCAAAATGGTGATTGGCGGGCCATGCAATACTATGGGATTGATACAATCTTGCCCAAAGAACGTGGTGGAAATCGGAGAACAGAACTGCGCCAATTGGAATCTCGATATATCATTCGTTTAAAAACAAAGATGCCTAAAGGGATGAACTTTGATGAGGAACTTGCCGTACACCTTGAATAGACAATGGACTTACCCAATATAAGTGTATCCTGACCATCCATTATAATGAGAAATCTGTTCTATTCCTAAAAGTCATAACAAATGTTTATTATTCTCTTTTATCTTTTTTCTCTTTTATCTTTTTTTCTTCTTTCTTTCTTTCCTTCCTCTCTTTTTTTCCTCTTTTTTTCTTTTTTCTCTTTCTTTTCTTCTCTTCTCCTTTTTCCTCGCTCTTCACTATTTGTTTCTCTTTTCTTTTCATACTCTTCTTTTTTATTGTTTCACCTTCGCTTTACCAAGTAAAATGACATCAAAAATATTTCTGCTCGTCGATACTAATCAACGATGGGATGATGGTTGTTCATAAATTGCTTTCAAATAGGTAAAGATGAAAATGTAATATCACTTTGAAATTTGTAGGACTCTCTTGTATCCTAAAAACATAGATTAGAGTAACACAAACACAGTCATCATTTTTTTCGTAAAAACGCCTTTTTTAAAAACTCTCTTTTTTCTCTATTCTTTTCTTATGTTTCCTCTTACACATTTCTTAAACTTTCTATTTGTTTTTCTGTTGCTTGATTACCTATTACACTTTGATACGCCTGGTTGTCTCCTTAAGTACTACAGAGAATATTAATATGCCGATGTATAACTAAGTAGTGTACTATACCATTACTTTATGACGATTTTTTGATCATCAAATGTGATACTATATCTAAAACTCTCTTTAATTGACATGTCACGTTGTGTAATAATGTCACATTTTCCTTTTTAATCATTTGATAAGAATGTCTTCTAAATTTGTGCACTACATTACCCACAATGCAATGTCTTAAGATCATGTGGGTGTATATAAATATGTGCAACAAAGAAGGGACTCACCTACCATGATCAAAGCCGTGGAGGCTGAAACGCGTCAGTTGAGCTTTAATAAATTACTCTGAATACTATAACTTCCCCTGAGTGCCGCGTCCTTTGGAAAAAAGTAATTGAAAAAAATATATACAGTACGTACGTACAGTAAGCAATCTCATGCCATAAGAAAAATCATTAATGCTCAGTGGCCCATTGTTCTAACTGATGGGGTTCTTTTTTTTTTTTTTTAAATATATTTTTTTATTTTCAAAAGTTAGTCACACTTTATACATTATACATTGTTCATCATTCAATGAATTTCCATTACTAATTGTAAACCAAAGGTATACCGAAATACATAGATATACAATTCATTACCTTTCATCATTTTAATACAAAGTTAATCAAAACAAGACAAAGCAAGTATTCGGTCAACCTAATCCCTCCTTCCATCTTGTGATAGGATCCCATATCCTCAGCCCATCAGTCTCCCTCTCTTCCCTTTACGAGCATATATATTCTTCTCTATATTATAAGATGCCAGTAGGTTAGCCAGCCAACACTGTACTGTCTAACTGATGGGTTTCTTAAGGGAGTCCTGCCTGTAAAGCCTAGTATCACTTACCGCAAAGCATATTCTATGAGATCAGATCTGGTAAAGAACAGTCCAGAACTTTTTAATAGAGATATATGGTTCTCCACTAAGAAGGGCTTTTTTAAATGTAGCAGTTGCAGAGTATGCAAGTTTGGTTCAAATACTAAATCCTACAAAAACGGTTTTTCTGATGAGTTGATTGAGATCAAAGGCAACTTTAACTGTAAAACAGACTATGCGGTGTATGTCTTGAATTGTGTATGTGGTCTTCGCTATGTGGGAAGCACAAAACTTCCAGTGCAGGCACGCATTTTACCACATTTGCGAGCAACAGTTAATTCGGACCAAACATATCCCGTTGCTAGACACGTCAAGTCTGAACATGGTAACAATTTGAATGTACTATCTTATTTTGTTATTGACAGTGTCCCCATAAACAAAAGAGGAGGGAATAGAGACAAATCTCTGCGACAATTGGAAACGAAATACATTCTAGAACTGGAAACGAAGAGCCCCCGAGGTTTGAATATGTGTGAGGACATGTACCACTATTTATGATTGAATATGCAATATTAAGTAAGTAAGTGTCTGTTTACAGAGATTTATGTTATAGTCCTGAGAAGTATTTTAAGGCATTTAGTTGGATTTATATTGTATATATAGTAGCATTTTTTATGTCTCCATTTGACATAGATAGCCTGTGGAAGGAGGGACTTTTATGAATTTATCTGCTATTTTATCATCATTTCATTTGTATAGGACCGGGTAGTTTACCCTATATATGTTTTAACCATATTTTATAGTATATGTGGTTATTTAATTGATTATGGTATTTATTGTGTATTATGTATACAGTATTACAGCTGGAGGGACTATTAGATTTTAAAGTCTCCCTACTGTTGGCATCAGCAATGTTTGCACTATTTTGCGGTATTTTGCACAGTTGGTATGTGAATGATTGTACCTTGCTAATTTTGCACTAATGCGATTTGTTGCACATTTAATTTGCACTATTGCAGTTTTTTGCACAAAAAACAGCAGGCACTTGCACTTTATTGAACATCAGCTTGCTGTAAGTACTGTGATAAAAAATTATAGTATTTTACTGATATTTTGCAACATATGTCCTATTATACGAATTAATTTGATGATTAATGCTTATTTCTTGGAAAACCTCTGTTCCATCCAAATTCGGTTTGGTTTTTAGGAAATGTTTTGGTATTTTACCGAGATTGCAATAGTACATGTCTGTATTTGACTCACATGCATTACAATGACCTGCCAGTATGTCTTCTATGTCTACTATGACTTAACACTACCCTCTCATGTGACGATCATCATCCAATCACTGGCAGTATATAATGGTGTACCTTTCATGAATACATTGTCATGTGAACAAGGCTCTTGCGAGCCGAAACGTCATGAGACTGAACCTGCACCTTAAATAAAAACTTGGAGCACTATACTTGGTCCGTGTCCGTTGGCTTCCTTCCTGGCTGGAGTAGATCCAGAGCGTGAGAGGAGTGGCGGTGTGGTCGATAGTTATGTACATATACACATAAAGAAATAAAAAAATTAGATGGAGTGAAGAGGCCTACGTTGGTCACCCATGTGCCCTCTCACAATATTGCCAGATAATTTCAAGCGCTATTCACTATTTATAGGACAGACACATGTGTGGAAAGACCACTTCTGCATTGTCACCCTGTAGCGGGGAGAACATACCGGCGCGAGGAGTGACCTCTGTGGTGGACTGGTGGGTCACTGACATAGCTACCCCTCCCTCTTTTTCCCCAAAGCAGGACGATTGGAAGTCAGACTCCCGGTCTATCTGGCAGGACAACGCCAGCGAGGAATGTGAGGGTTCCTTTAACTGGGCGTGTGGCAACAATGAAGATACGCCACCTGAGTGACGTCTATACCACGGGATTGGTTAAGACCCAGGAAGCAGGAAAGTCAGCGTGTGATGACATTGAACGAGCGAGAACGGTGTGGAGTCAAGCACCAGGAGAGTCGGGAGGAGGTTTGCCGCGAGAAGCAGGTTCCGAAGAGGAGCAGTACCGAGGAGAGAAGGAGGAAGACGAATGAGACGGGGTTGAAACGGAGAGAGTGCTGGAGCCAGGAGGCCACCGTCAACACGAGCCGCCCAGCCACACTCACCAGGGAGTGTGGCTCCACCAGGTACGGCAGCGCGGGACCAGCTGGTTAGGGAAGAGGGGAGGCACCACGCAGTAACAACGATAGCGCGTAGCCTGATACACACTGAGGTTGCGCTGGTTAAATACTTCACGTGCTCCCCTCTGTATCACAAGCCTGCTCCCATTCACAAATTCCCTCCCCTATCACCGTACCCTCTCACTTATCAGGAATACGTTGCACGGTGTCCCTATCACCCCGGTCATCCCATGGGTAAAGCATAAAAAGAGCCATACCTAACGCAGTCCTCATTTCTCCCACGCATGTCCTACGGTGGTGCAACCGAGGAGGAGGAGTGGAAAGCTGAGGACCCCACGAGAGAGAGTGGAAGACCCCATCCCAGACCAGGAGGAGTCAACCCAGCCATATTGGCCAGAGAAAGACTGACACTAAGGAAAAAGAAGACTTTCATAAAAATAAAACCTTATATACCTAGGACTGGTCTCTGTGCCCTTCCTTCACCCCCTTCACCCCCCACCCCCCAAATGTATGGACTGATTCTTCTGATTTTTTGTCTCTGTTTCACTGGGGCCCTGTTAAGCAGACCAACGTTCGCAGCTCTGACTCCAAAAACATTTGTTTGTTTGGCTAATTTCTGACTGACATATTTAACTTGCTTGTAAGTCCCTAGTATATGGCACCTCTTGTTCCCAGGACCTGTAAGGTAAATGACAATAGTGGACAGCAGAACTTATTATGCCACCACTAAAGTGACCATGTAAAATGTGACTTTATTAACTGCCACAGCAGTCTAACATGCAGTTTTGACAGAGTCATTTCGACTTGTTAAAATGACCCTTCAAACAAGCCTAAATCTTCCTTAATAATATCCATATCTCATCCTTAAAGTATACCTGACATGCCCTGAGGGCAGGATATATGGTATTTAAAAATAGGACACGTGTTCTTAAGTTTTACATGTCTTGGCGGTGAAAAATCTCTAAAGTTGTTTCTCAATGTAGCAAGGCTGGCTCTTCCATAGAAAGGCACTGGGTTACATTATATAACACGTCACAATTCATAACTTCAGTTTGGGGATAGCTAGAACCATGGTTGGGTCAAGGATTCAAATTAATTGGAATGTAAAATCCAATCAAATGGCAAAGTCAGATTTTAAATTACAATTTTTAAAATTCCCCTTTTAGAAACTTGTCATTTTCCTGCCTACAGTTTTCACTAGCCTTTTCAGAAATACCCACAGCTGTCACCTTGCGTCCTGTTGGGAGGTGTCTATAGCTCCCAGGAAAGGGGACACAATGGTTTTGGCTAGGAGGAGGTGTGACCTTCCCCTGACAGAATAACTTGGGGGATGTGCTTACCAACTGCACAAAGGGACATTGCATCCCCTGTCGCAGGCAGATGTAACTCACACCAACAAGTAGCCAGGTTGGTATCAATCCCTGTTGTGGGAAAATCTGTTCTAGAAATGGTTTGCAGGGGGAGATCTGCATTTCCCTAGACTCAGCTCAAGGGTGTGCTCAGAGCTCTGATCATGGGAAGAAACATTCTGTTATGTTAGATTTTGGCAGGGCACTGTTGGTTGTTTAGGGCTCAACCATTGAGTTTCTCAAATGTTTCTAAATCTGAACGTAGAGGACTAGACCGTGACTAATGACGAGCAGCATCCCACAGACAATGACACCTTCCTGTGACTGATCTTTGGCCTCCACCCACTTGGAGTTTTCCTGCCTTTGATGTAGAGAGCCTCGAAATTCCCACCAAAGCCGAGTGTCACCAAGGTCCTGTACTTCAGCAAGCAGATATCGGCGAGCCTTTTATGGGTCCAGCTGCCACCTCAACCAAACTAATGGTCTCATCAGTGAGAATTTTCTTTAAGAAAAACTCAGAAGGCAAACTTTTGACAAGATCGAACCTGGTCACTGTATCCAACCTGCGCTACAGTGCAGTCAGCTTTAACTTTGGCTTTGACTCAGTCTAGAGCTAACAGATACCACCAGCGTCTATTTGCTCATTACAATTTTAATAAATCGAAGTGGTTTGTTTTATTGTGTTGTGTTTTCCACTTTTACAGTAGTAATAAATGTTTTACACATTTTTCTAAATTAAACCTGTCTGCTCTGTGTTACATCTTTCAAGTGTTGAGCTCAAGTTTCAATTATTGAGACTTTACTGGGCCTAGTAAAGAATAGTGCTATTATTTCTTGAAAAGGAATACCATCAACATCCATTATTAATTCACTTTCTCACAAGACACACTTCATAAACTAAATCTTCCATTAGTTCTTGAGCAATATGGCAATCAATCAGGGAGTTTTAAGCACGCTACTCACCTGTGAGGGTCTCAAGGCTTGGGGGGGGGGGGTTAGCAGCTTCGGTCAGTAAGCATGTTGAGGTGGACGAAGCCCCAGCTACAAACACCCTGCAGCAGACCACAAACACTATTTTTCATTTCTCACAACTCTTGTGGGAATATATAATAAATATGCTTCTGACAACAAAGCAACAAGATCATTCTCACAAATGTAGCACCAGGGAGGCCACAATGTCCTGAAGCACACTCTGTATTTCTTTTTATTTTACTGATACAAACCCAGGTCCGGGGTTTGTTTGTTCTTTGATGCACCGGAAGCTTTCCCCCTGCATGTAACAATATTCTTTTTTACCTGATGGGGACAACCATACCTCCATGGTCGTTCCAAGTAGGAATAATGAATCTCAGAAGACTCACCCTAACTAGGTTGAGCCATGAAACATTGATGGCTGGTGGTCCTGTGACAGACAAGCCACTGCCTGAAGGTCTCTGACAGTGGATCCAACTGAGGCCCGGTGATTCCCTAAAATTAATGAGGCTTGGAAATGGACAATTTGGTAGAGTGGCGGGATACCTTTCTTCCAAATCATACATTTTTTGGCCGAGCCTAGGCAGCGCTTGCACTGTCTCTCGACATGCTGTATTCACTCAGGATGGATTATAGCATGCCTCATGCTTCTGATTGGATTTTCTCAGTGACTTTTAAAAACATTGCTTCTAATTAGATAATGGTTCCTGTTTGTCCTTCCTTTTTTATCAATTGCTAACTCCCATGGTTCGCCCCAGGTCTTGTTCTATTCCACTTGTGCTATTGTAAGTCCTGTCTTTGGAACTTTTTTTACATTAACATGAAGCTTTGCGCTCTCTTTTTTAATTAGCACATGCTTATGCATGCCTGTTTCTTAACACACCCCCAACCAGTCTGTGCCGTTTCTTCTCCCCTACCATCATGTCGATCTGCTGCCTAGCTCGTTAGCAGCATTCCCCTTGACGCTTGGAAAACAAAGGGGCATATTATCAAGAACGGCGTTAAAATTAACGCTGCTTTTAGCGGCAGGAAACTGCTGCTAAAGAGGCGATAATGAGCTTGATAATATGTCCTTGAGAATTTAAATAGAAGCACATGTTCACATCAGAACATGGGCTTCTATGGGAATTCACAAAGGCATATTATCAATCCCATTATCGCCTCTTTAGCAGCAGTTTCCTGCCGCTAAAGCGGCGATAATTTTAACGCCGTTTCTTGATAATATGCCCCAAAGTTTGTAAGCACTCTGTGATGGATCTCTTGGTAGTCTCTTTCCAAACATGGGCGCTAAGCTCTACGCAGTAGAGCCTGCCTCTTTCCATTCCCCACTCCTTGAATCCCCTCTCGTGCATAGGTTCCAATTCCAAACACGCTCATCCGCTTCCTTAAAGTGACTTTAAGGGCAACAGCAGTGGACTGTGATCGGGCGGTCCAAGAAGCGAACAATACCGCAAGTACTGTAATAAAGCATGTCTGGCATTCTGAACCCTCCTTGATGTATTGAGTATGTGCATTCATCAAATGTGAGACTCAAGGTGTATTTGGCCAAAGAAAACGCTACATGTGTAATTGTATCTAATCTATGACATTCCTACAGGCTTCATATGGGTGATAATGAAGCAGGTAGATGAGTCTGGATAGTAAAATCATTTTGAATAAAGTATCCCTGATTAACATATTGATAGGTAATCTGTTCCAGCTCTGGATATCCCTGCGTATCCCTTCCCACAGGCTCCCAATTCGAAAGAGCAATGTGAATGCCAATGTCTGTGGTTGGATTTTCAATTTAGCATACCTGGCAGACATGGTGGTACCACCATGAATTGGCACCATGGTCAATTTGGCAGAGTTTACCTAACACCAGGAAAACTCGCAACAGAGCAAACACTTGCACGTTCAGTCAGAGATCTTTTCGAAATCAGAGGCTGGGCGCTGCCACCTGCTACTGTAGGATGTACTAGAGTCAGTGCAAACACAGGAGCTGATCCGGGTGCAGCCACCCCTCCCTCTACCAAGCTCCCTCACACTGGCACCCTCTCGCACCCTCTCACAAAGGTTCCTACTTTGTCAACCACCATGATATGCTCTGTCAACCTCTGTATTATGGCCCCAGAGACACTCATGTGCCCAAGAGGACATGCAGCTTCCTCAGAGTCATTTTTTGCCAAGTGGACTTGTTTTCCTGTGCAGCTTATTTTATCCCATCTTCCCTCTGCGGCTCCTCAAAGAGCTTTGAAGTGGTCCTTGTGTGGTGGGATTGCTGCAAAGGTACCTCACATTACAAAAAATGACACATTTCTTCTCTCAGTCTAGCGCCTTCCTCTTCGATCCGTTTGGCGCTTTAAAGCAGACTAAGCAACATAGGGTAGCAACCAACAACATAGCTGGTCCTCCACTCGACCATGGCCTACTACTTCAGCACACTGATGGTTTGTCTGCAAAAGACATCACGGTGGCAACAGCGCCAGATTGTAGGCACGCTCAGCATCACCACTGCCCCTCTTGTAGTACCAGGACTTGTGCTTCCCACAGTGCAGGTCTGGGGTTCATGCCGCCTGGTAAAGTCCTGACCCATGCTTCGCACAATGGAGAAAGACCCTCGATGTGGGTTGTTACACAGCCACCATCTTGTCACATCTGCCATATCTTAAAAGGCAAAGGTCAAATATAAGGTTATGTCTGCAGCCAATGTGCTCCCTATTGTTTTAACATGGAGGTTAGTGGTTATGCCTTCTGTGAGAATGATGCTTATTCTTACGACATGGAGGTTGGTGTTTTGGTGGTTACTTTTCTTTTTCTAGCTGCACAGTGAGTGCATTTGTTAAAGTGAGCTATGTGACAATCTTACTGGGTTGGGGGACGTGAAAGAAAAGGCGGTAGGGTGTCACAATTTTTCAAACACATACAATTTTAGTTCCTGTCAATTAACTTGAAACATTATTGAACATACATGAGCAGTTGGGTAAGCATAAACAATGCCCTTGTGTGCAAATCTGAAGTATGATGGAAACATGGATTTTAATACGATCAAAACATATAAAGGCACTTCACTTGGTAATATAGAAATTATAAATATTGGTGAAACCTGATTCCCACACATCATTGTTTGTATGCTATTTAGTTTCCAGTCCCTGTTCATGCCACATAATTCCACTCCATGCCACCCAATGCCACTGCATATAATTCAACCCTCCTCATGCCACATAATTACATACTGAGTATGAGATGCACACCTCTTTTTCTACATTTGTTTTATCCATTTGTTTTTCCCTTTTATTTTGTCATTTTCAACTTAAACAGCGTGCGGTACTTTTTCCGCGCTCGTCTCATTGCGCTACTAACAATATTTCCAAGAACGGTGGACCCTATTTACGGATACACAAAAGTCGCACAGCCAAGTTCTGGATTAAATCCAATGAATCAAGTTCATTTGCATTCTTCATATTTTAAATTCTTTCGAGTTTTCTTTCGAGTTTTCCTCCTTATGTTTAAACCATTTTCTTGAGATCAATTCATTTTATTCAATCTGTCGTTTCCACATTCTAAAAAGCACTCAGAGGCATGGGGTGAATTCCGTGTCACGTTTTATTACCATGGTCCAATGCATTTCGGGAGGAAACCTCCCTTCGTCAGGGACATCGTGATTAAAAATAAAACATGTTATAAAAGAAGGGGGGGCATCCCCGTTCCAGCATCTCGGCGCAAACCATTCATCATTCTTTTTCGTTCAGTCTGGCGTATCATCGCCACCCTTTTCCTTGTTTTAGTAAAGTAACCAGCTCACTAAAACAAGGAAAAGGGTGGCGATGATACGCCAGACTGAACGAAAAAGAATGATGAATGGTTTGCGCCGAGATGCTGGAACGGGGATGCCCCCCCTTCTTTTATAACATGTTTTATTTTTAATCACGATGTCCCTGACGAAGGGAGGTTTCCTCCCGAAATGCATTGGACCATGGTAATAAAACGTGACACGGAATTCACCCCATGCCTCTGAGTGCTTTTTAGAATGTGGAAACGACAGATTGAATAAAATGAATTGATCTCAAGAAAATGGTTTAAACATAAGGAGGAAAACTCGAAAGAAAACTCGAAAGAATTTAAAATATGAAGAATGCAAATGAACTTGATTCATTGGATTTAATCCAGAACTTGGCTGTGCGACTTTTGTGTATCCGTAAATAGGGTCCACCGTTCTTGGACATAATTACATACCACATAATTAAACTCCACATAATTCAACACAACACCTCCCAATTCTATGTCTCGCAATTCACCAAAACACAAACCGACACCGCATAATTCATATCATAGATGATTTACTGTAAACTTTGATGTCTTTAATAGATAACGTAATGTAATGGATAATGTGCTGCATGGCTAAACACTTAAAAGGTCCCAAAGACGAGACCTAGTGGCTATGCCAATGCTTGTTAGTTCTTTGAACTCGACTTCAGTGGGAAGCCAAGACACCACTTTGGATTGGCCCTCTAGTGGTTCGTCCTCACTATCTGTAAGCAGGAAGGGGCCTATAAAATCTGTACTGCTGGCACCAAGGCAACCCTGTCTATTCCCAGCTGTGCTCTGGTTGTGCTCAGTGCCAGCCATGCTACTCAATGGCCCTAAGAACATTATTTCTTATTCTAGGTCTGTTATACTAGAAATTTCTTGCTAGGGGATGGTTTGAGGTGGCGTGGGCCTGCAAATTATGCAAAATGTGTGTCCCCCCTTTACTTTAACCCCAAATAGATCTCATGACTTGGTGGGTTACAACACTCAACCCCTCACAACAATCTAAGTCGGGTTTGGGACATTATTTCTCTTTCACTAGTGGTGGTATGACTACAAAGTTATCTATTAAGGATTTTACTTAGTACAGTAATACTATGTCTAAACAATGTCTTACCCTGCGCCCTGGATCCAAACCAGTTTTGAAGTGCTGTAATGAGTTTGGCCTTGATTAATGCACACTCATCTGTAAAGCTCTCAATGGAAATGTGTGATTTATTGTACCAGAGGGAGTGCCGGATGTTCTGTTTCTCACAGAAACCTGGGTCTTAGACTCGTTGTCTCCTGACTATTGTCCCTCTGAGTTTAATATTTTCTATCATAACTGCCCAATGAAAAGGGGTGGGCGTTGGCTCTAACTGAAAATGCTGACTATACCATTAAGATGCTTGCACTAGTTACCTTTCTGGCAGATGAGTTACTTGGTTTTTCACTTGTTTTTGGGGATTTACAGAGTGTTGAGTGGTGCTGTCTTTTACCGCCTTTCTGGCACATCCGAACCATTTTATCAATCCCTTTTTGGACTCTATATTACCCTCTCCCTCTCACACACTACCTTGTCGGTAGTGGAGAATTCAAACTCAGGCCAACTCTGTGCTTCTAAATGTTTGTTCTTCCAATTTAATAGAGGGTATGGGCGCTATGGAACTTATTCAGGTACTCAATGGTCGTACCCATATTAAACATCACATGCTGGACCTTGCTCTTTGGGCCCCCTAGTAGAGTAGAATCTGTTATTGCTCTTCCTTAAGTCTGAACAGATCACTTTTTTGTCCCATTTAACTTTATTATAGAGAGTTGCTGCCATGTGGATCATTTAAAAGCCAACACAATTTAAGTCCAGCGCCTTCAGAGTAAATTTTCCAATGGGTCTACATGCTAGCTAAAATGGTGATACCACACAATCCTTAATCCATTAATGAATATTATGATTACTTCCTGTGCCCTTAAATGCGAACTTGCCTTAAAAAAAGTTTATTCTGAAGCGCTTAAAAACTTCAGCCCCCTGGTATATTGAGACACTGACAGTCATAAAATGAGGCTCCCAAAGCTAGAACTGAATTCAAGCTGGCTCTTTTTATCTGCAAAAAATGAGTCACTGTCGCTAAAGCCAAATAAAATGACAGCAGCTGAAAATACCGCAAAGGAAATCTTAGCAATACGGAGGTTCCTAGCTTCTCCCAATTGTGTACCCTCTGCTATTGTTCACGCCCAGGTCCTTGCGGACAAACTCGCTTTTGACAAGATAAATTCTTTCTGTGGCTCGATGAGTGTTTCTGGCCTAGAAGATTACTTATATGTATGTGGCTGTTCATCATCTTCTAGCTCTCAGCCTGGTGTTTCTTCTTTTGGCCATCCTCCAGTTCTGCTGGAAGCTATAACTTGGTTATCCCTGGCTTAATTTATTTTCCACGTTTATTTGTAGAGCAGCTCAACTCTCTCGCTGGGTCTATTAAAATTGGCTATCCACTTGATCCAATTACTCCTAAATTTTGGAAACTCACTAAATCTGCTCTCCTCCAAACTTTGTTGAAGTGCATAATGGCTCACTTATCAATGCCTGGATCCCCAGAAAATGTAAAGGGGCCCTTAACTTTCCAGCACTGAAGAAACCAAATGCTGACCAATCTGTCCTCTAACATTTTAGCCCAATTTCTCTACCACTTTTTGTGCTTAAACATTTGGAGAAGTATGTTAATTAACAGCCCTCCAGTTTTTTGTAACAAACTCATCTATTACAACATGTTCACTCTGGTTGTCGACTTGAACACAGCACTGAAACTGCACTGTTTTCATTTTTGGATGATTTAAGAATGCTAGCAGACAAGGCTAATCCAGCTACCCTAGTCCTTCCTGATTTGCTTTTGATACTGCGTCCCATTACATGCTTTTAGCCAGACTAGTGAAAGTTGAGATAGAAGGATTTTCATTACAGTGGTGCAAAGCTTACCTTGAGTATAGGTACCAAGTTGTGTACCTCCCTCCTTATGTAATAGCGTAAAGACAAGTGGGACAGTGCATTTCACAGGTGCCTTCTCTAAGTCTGACCCTATTTAATATTTACATCTGCCCTTTGTCCCAATTGGTTTGATCTTTCGGTGGCATCTCCATGAACTACTCTGATGGCACACAGCTTAATGCAGCTCTGGACAAAACAGGGTCTACCCCCTTGGACAACTTTCATCAGTGTATGCCCTCTCTCACTTCCTGGCTGAAAAGGAATGCTTTAAAGTTCAATTTCAACACGACGGAGGTACTCTGGCTCTCTCATTTCTTCCTGGCTAAATCCTTTCCCTCTTTTTTCTGGCCTCCTTCCTGGGTTGAACTTCCCACCACCACCTGCTAAATTCACAATGAACTTGAGCTATTTATTCTGGAGGATAATCTGTCTTTGGGGAAACAGGCTAATCATTTGATCTTTTCTTGTTTTCTCCTGTTAAGCATGTTCAGCAAAATAGTTCCTTGGCTCCCTGCCCAGGCTCATTGGATTGCAGTACAGGCCACTCTCCTCAGCCACCTTGATTATTGTAACCCTTTGCATGGAGACGCCTCTCTGAGGATTCTGAAGAAGCTTCAGAAAATTCAATGGTGGCTAAAATTGCTCTTGGTTTACCAAGCTCTTTCTCTGCTTCCTTTGCTCTTGACACTGCACTGGCTACCAGTGATTAAAATGATTTCTCTTAAATCTTTGTGCATTGTTCACAAGTCTCTTCATCAATCTGGTCCAATTTATTTGGACAAATCATTTTAAGTTTTATGTTCCGAATCATTTGCTTCCTTCCCAGGATTATTTCCTTCATTGAATTACCAGAGTCAATTGCGTCTGATGTGGGGTAGGACCTTTTCTGTGGCTGCAGCTAAAATGTGGAATTCTATGACCCCCTCTCTTTTAGAAAAGCCTTAAAGACCTGACTGTAAAACCACTGACTTGGTTTATCTTGGTTTTCTTGTTAACTGTTACTTCTGATTTTCAGTAGGTTCTCTGTGCCAAGTTCTCTAGCACCATGACACCTTTCCAGTATTTGCACGCTCTATAAAACCCCGGAACAGAACATAACAGGATGTGTTGTAGACCCCCCCTTCTCAGGTCTGTAGTAACTTCATTAGCTGTATGCTAAAGTCATCTAATGAAGAAAAAATACGAAAGCTAACAAATAGAGGGGCATATTATCAAGACAGGTGATAAAATTATCGCCATTTTAGCGGCAGAGAAACTTCCGCTAAAACTGCGATAATGGGCTTGATAATATGCTCTATGGAATTCCAATTAAAGCCCATGTTATATGTGAAGGACATTTAACCTGAGCTTCAATTGGAATACCATAGAGCATATTATCAAGCCCATTATCGCCGTAGCTGCGATAATTGTATCGCCTCTCTTGATAATATGCCCCAGAGAGTTTTTGGTCATCCACCTTGAGCCATTGATTTGTTGGAAGTGCCATTCACATTTAACATCCGCCCACAGGATAGCCATGTGTAATGCATGAGGTGGCAGTCATGTTACATGACAGCATTTTTCCGACCTACGTTAGAGCCTAGCAGATACTGACTGGGCTGAACACTGAAATCTGAAAGACTTATGCCTCAATGCCTGACTAGCTAGTAGTTGCTATGGGATGTCATTTAGGCATTGAGGCTACAGCGAATGCCACACCCTCCACATACACGCAAGTGGCAGACTGAAAGCATTGTGGAATGATTCACCAATACTGCACCCATGGAGTATGACCAGAGTAACACCTGTGGAGCTATTCATCACACAACTTCAAACATTATTGTGACTTATACAGGAAGAATTTTTTTGTGCTTTCAGTCATGGGGAGCTGTGCATGTAGGGGAGAGCATAGTGGCTCCAATCACAGAGGAGAAGATGAACACACCGCCTTGCATGTCACAAATGTGCTGCAAATGGCAAAACATGTGGAGTAGTATCTGCAATGTTTTCCTAAACTATGTGTCACCCGACCTGAAAGCCCATCAATAGGTATATGGGGGAAGCTTAGCTCTGTCTTCCCCTTCTGACACTTTCCCTGCACTACATCTCTAAACACAATCCTGACCAGAGGATCAAACTCAAAACAGCGATCAGTGCCCTTCCACCATTATGCCAGCCAGCTTTCGTCCTCATCCTATCTACATTAAATAATGTAATACTCAGTTGCGGATGTTGCAATCCAAACATCTCTGTCCTCGAACCAGTAACAGTAAGTAGCCCTTTCCATCCATTTCTCTTGTAGGTATAGTTGCATTCATCATTTTCGAACAGAGAATGGTGACATTTTCACCAAGCTACCCAGCAGAGAGGAACAGATAGTTAGATAAAAAAAAAAGTTAATCCAAACCCACAATTTTGCATAATCACATCGGTGGTCTGGACACGAGAATATAGTTGTCCTGCAGCTCAGTATTCATTTGAAACCTGCAAATTGACCCTGAGAAAGGGTGCACGTTTCTAAAAAAAGGGACACATCAACCCAGGTGGCATGCTTCTTCATGGAAGGCTCCACATCTATACCACACCTGTTGTAGTGCAGATGGACTTCAAGATGCATGCAACGTGTTAGAAATTGGGCTTCTGGTTGTCAGAGTATGGACCCAGGACAAGAGGGAACCATAATCCTAGTCAGGGTAATCTAGATACACACTAGAAGGTAACCTGTGCTCACCCTCTGGTAGCTTGGCAAAGAGCAGCCAGGCTTATCTAAAGTGGCTATGTGTAAGGTATTTGTGCAAACTTAGATACTATAACACAGTGAAAACACTACAAAAAGACTCCACAGCAATATAGAAAATTAGTATACTCTTTACTGAATAAAGCAAGACCAGAATGACAAAAATCCACTCAGTGGATCACAAATTATGCACTTTTAAAGTATCAAGGTAAACACAGATTTACACAGCACTCACTATCATGAAGTCACATCAGACTAGGGCAAAACATCTGGAATTATTGTAAGGCGTGTTATTATTTGGTTTCCTTGCAGTATCGTGGCCAAAACAGTGCCACAAGAGGCACTGAATCATAGGTGTCAAATGGGTCCCTTGAGACCAGTGTGATCCAGCAATTTGAGCCACCCGGGAGAGTACCTTTTCCGGACAGTCGCAGTGATGCAGTCGTGCCGGAAGAAGAAGACTCAGCAGTCAGAGGTAAAGGGCGCATGCAACAGCTGCACTGGTCTTCTCCGATCTGACTCCTTCACCTCGGGTTGCATGCGAGCCTTTGACAGGGAAGCACAGCGTTGGTTTCCACTCCCTGCAAATGGGAGGTGTGGCGTAGTTGTTGACCAGGCCACCTGCTGAGAAAAGAATGCAGCAGTGATTTTGAAATGGCCCGCACTGCC
Source organism: Lissotriton helveticus (assembly GCF_964261635.1). Classification (NCBI taxonomy): domain Eukaryota; kingdom Metazoa; phylum Chordata; class Amphibia; order Caudata; family Salamandridae; genus Lissotriton; species Lissotriton helveticus. The sequence goes on from NC_136072.1 coordinate 522,001,733, forward strand.
ATGGTCGATAACAGTGTGGCTTTTGACAAAAAAGGAGCGCTGATTGGGGGAAAAGGTGCCGATCCTTGGTTGCAGGTCGGGAGCGAAGCGCTGAACATTGTTGAAACCTCTGCGGGTCAGAGAGCAAAGTGCTGGCTGGGTGGAACTGGGCTGCCAGGCTCACAAACAACAGTCCAGCAGCTGAGAATGAAGTTTTTTATGACCCTGAGACCTCTTAAAAAGTAGGCAAGCAAACAAGCCCTTTGAGAGCACATGGAAAGAAGGCAGCGTCTATCTGTCCTTCAAAAGGGCCAGAGAGCAGCAGACAGCAGGGCAACAAGAAGAAAACGAGTCCTTCCAGAAAAGTAGTCCAATTGAGTCATTTAGGCAGAACAGTAGTGTTTCTTGCAGAGCTTAGTTACAAGTCCAGTATGCAGTGGCAACTCCTCCGTTAATGCAGATGAGCATCTCCCCACTTCTTTTTGCAGTGTAAAAAAAGGAAAACTAAAATGATGATAACTCAAGGTTATTATCAGTTTAGTTTTTCCTGTTGCAGCGTCTTTGTGGGGCGGGCTGCTCTCAGAGCAGGGGAGGCCTGGTTTGCACTCCCTATGTGAGCATAAGTGCTTGGCTGGCCCTCTTGGGCCACCCAAAACAATCATGTGCACATCCTGTGTTCTTATGCAGGCTGCATTACAGCCTGCATGGAGAACATGCCCACTGCTCCAGTCCCTGGCTGAGTGCCGAGTCACGGTGCTCAGACCAATCACAATGCTGCATTGCAGCATTGTGATTGGCTGCAGGGAGCTGCCTGGGAGCCCTGGTGCTTCTGGTCTCCCCCAAGAAGCCAGGAAGAGAACATAGGGGAGACAGTGGCTAGCCAGCCAGCTGGCCGGGGGGTAATTGATGTTTTTAACCCATCTCCCCACTGCTGCTTCCAGGTAGCAGTCGCCACTGCCAGTACTGTCTGATTTGATGGGGTGAGAGACCCAGTACTTATACCCAAAAGATCCTTTGGTGTGGGGGGGGCTTCACTGTAGTGCAGAGGTTCCCCTTTCAGACCAGTCCTGTCTGCCTGGATATCTGTGAGGGGTAAATCAGCCCTTTGTGTGGGAAGAGGATACTACTTATTCAAGTGAAGTGTTGGCCCCTCCCTTCCATCCTGCCCAGGCAAGGCCATCACAATCCATATGTATGTAGATGGGTACTCAGACACACCTATCCGTTTTGCGTTGTGGCTGTCTAGAGGGAATGCACAAAGTGTAGCTGTCACTCACCCCAGACGTGTATTGGCGATGGGCTGTCAGCAATGCAGAGCAGCAAGTGCAGAGAAATGTCTACTTCTAAAAGTTGCATTTCTAAAACAGTAACGTCAAATTCAACTTCACCAATAAGAAAGATTTATCATTACAATTGCAAACATATGAAACATGAAAAAGCTGTTTATTTCTGATCAGGAATTACAGCTTAAAAGTGTATCAAGGAATTCTCAGTTTTAACCTGTGACAGGAGTAGACCTCACAGTATTGAAAAACAAAATAGGCTGTTTCACACTAACAGGACATACAAAGCTTAACTTTTATTTACAAACCACACTGTCCTTACGGCTACCTAGGGCCTACCTTAGGGGTGACCTATATGCAATACGAGGGGAGTTTAAGGCTTGTCAAGTATTTTCAAATACCTGTTTCAAATGCCACGACAAAGTGGGAGTAAACTGCAGTGGTAGCCCTGAGACATGTTTGAAAGGCTACTGGTGTGGATTTTACTAGTAGCACTCGTAGCATTTAGATTACAGGTCATGGGTATATGTTATACCACTTTACAAGGAGATTACATGTAAACTTAATATGTCAATCATGTATACACTCATTACGCACATGTTTAGGGAAGAAGTGCATGCACTTCAGCACTAATTAGCGGTGGTAAAGTGCTCAGAGTCCAAATGCCAACAAAAATATACATCAAAATGTGGAGATCAAAGCCAAGAGTTTGGGGGGGAAGACCTCCCTAAGGATGCCAGGTCTAACACAGCTCTTTGTTGGAGGTGTTTACCTGGTGATATCAGGATCCAACAGTAAAGCACAAATTGCCTTTAGATGACCCGCTGATATTTTATCAAGGGTATCTATTGTAATGTTAATAACATCATGGTAGGGATGATGAGGATAATTAGCAGTCCTCCATCCCCCTGGTCGATATGTTTCAGCTGTTTCACAAACATTCATCAAGATAGTCTCTCGTCTGTGTACTTACAAGTGTGGTCTTCCTCCGTAGTTTGCAAGGTTTGTTCTGCTACACCCAGAAACCAACAAAAGTTACTGGATTACAGTCAATCAATCAATCAATAAAGAAATTTGTATAGCGCGCTACTCACCCGGAGGGTCTCAAGGTGCTAGGGGGAGGGGGCTCCACTACTGCTCAAACAGCCAGGTCTTGAGTTGCTTCATGAAGGAGAGGTGGTCTTGGGTCAGATGGAGGTGGATGGGGAGGGAGTTCCAAGCCTTGGCTGCCAAGTAGGAGAGCTTAATGTAAGCAACAATAAATGTACTGCCTTGGGCTTGTCTGCATCTGTACCCATTGGTGAACCATCTTCTGTCCCATTGGTCCCCTTGTTCCATGGCTTACGATTTGCCTATGGTGGTGTCAGGTATTCCACTCCAGAGTGGTGACAACGGATGCCAGCCAGTTTGGCTGGGGGGCAACATTGGATTCCTGGTCTGTGCAGGGTCTTTGAGATCGCCTGCAGGCTGGTTGCTCATCCAACTTCCTGGAACTGAAGGACATTCATACGGCTTGTCAGGAGTTTGCTTCGGCCCTTCGGGGGCATCATTTTTTGGTCTTGACGGACAGTCATGTTGTGATGGGTTATCTCAATCACCAGGGGAGCTAAACGGTTTGATCCCTGTGTCTCCTGGCTCAGGAGATTCTGACCAGGGCAGAGGACACTGTGTTGTCTCTCTGGGTGGTGCATCTCCAGAGGAGAGAGAACCGCGCGGCGGGCCACCTGAGCAGGGTGTTTCCCCCCATTTATTCAATCTCCCTGACAGGGGAGGTGTTCTAGGTATTGCAGTTGATGTTTGGGTGCCTGACGGTGTAATTGTTTGCGGCCAAGGAAAATGCTCAGCTGCCACCCTTCTGCACAATTCTTCCCTGCACGTAGGTATGGTGGGTGGATGCAATGTCATTCCGGTGGCCGGACTCCCTGCTCTACGCATTTCCTCTCATCCCTTTGATTGCTAGGATTTTCTGTGCAAAATTCGCCTGAACAAGGCATTTGTTCCGTTGGTTGTGCCAGGTTGAGTTCGCAATCCGTGGTATCCTGTTCTGAGGGAGATGGCCATCCAGTAGTGCTGGGCGATTCCCAATCTTCCGTACCCGTTAAGGGGTCCACGTCTTCCTGCAGGGGTTCTGTGTCAACTCCATCTTCAGGCCTGGTACTTGAGAGGGTGAGTCTCTTGTCCGGTGGCTGCTCCAAGGAAGTGGTGGACATGCTTCAGGGTTCCAGTCATCTGGCAACTATTCTATCTTATTCCCACCAATGGGGGTCCTTCTCTAGGGGGTGTGCTTCTAAGGGCCTGGACTCTGTGGAACCGATGAGGGTGCTGGATTTTCTGTCGGATGGTCTTGCCATGGGCCTGGCCCCTTTTACACTTCGAGCTTAGTGGGCAGCCTTGCGGGCATTATGCAGTCCTCAGTTGGATGGGCTGTATCCTTTGGTGGCCCGGTTGATTCAGAGTTGTTTTCTTCAATGTCCAAGAGTAGTTTGTGCTGCCCCTTCCTGGGACCTCCTGTTGATGTTGCAGGCTCTATAGGGGGCTCCCTTTGAGCCCTTGGGGTCTGTGGACATTAAATTCCGGTCTATGAAGGTGATGTTTCTGGTGGCCAGTGTGTCCGCTGGTCGGATTGGGGAGCTAGGATCCTTTTGTGGTCTCCTCATTTCTTGCATATCTTGTTGGATCATGTTGTCCTTCGTCCCGATCCTAAGTTCTCTTCCCAAGGTCCCTTCGGTTGTCAACCGTTCCAGGGAGGTTATTCTGCCCACTTTGACTCCGGTCCCTGGGTCTGGGGTGGATGCTGTTCTCTCCCTGCTGGATGTCTGGTGGGTGGTGTTGGTCTATTTGGAGAAGGCTTTGCCTTTTTGCAATCATAATAGTCTGTTTGTCACTTTTGGCCTGGTGAGATTGGGTCATAAGCCTTCACTCTCCACCCTGAATAGGTGGATTAAGCAGGGGAAACAGCCATCACATTGCATGCGTTACAATGCATGCAATTACAATGCAGTCAATACAACAACCGCATTGTTACATTGCAGTACGATTACAATGCAAGTTTTTACATCGACTTGTTGTAGGGGGTGCGCTAACCTAAGTAATAGTATAATTTACTATTCCAACACCTTCCCTACTGTTGCGCACACTGGAGTTGGAATAGTAAATTATACTATTCATAAGTCTAGCGCGTCCCCTACAGCAAGTCGATGTAACGGCTTGCGTTGTAATGGTACTGCGATGTAACAACGCGGTCGTTGTAACAACCCTGTTGTAATCGCATGTGTTGTAAACGCATGCGATGTAAAGGCCTATATTCATTAAGCAGACAATCCTTCTAGCCTATGGTTCGCGGATCCAGGTTCAGTCTAGCTGGGGTATTTTTGTCTCCTGGGCATCTTTCAAGGGGACCTCGATTGAGGATATCTGTAGAGCTGCTATGTGGGCCTCTCCTCACATGTATATGGACCACTATTGGGTGGTCCTGCTGTGGGTGGTTTTGCTGAGGCTGTTCTCCAGGCTGGCTCTTCCTGCTCTTTATTGGTGTGCCTTCTGTGGGCATCTGATGATTTTTTCCTCTGTCTTGTTGTTTGGATTAAAACTTGGTGCTTGCATCATCCTTTGGTCTGTGGTTTATTGGGGGTGACAATGAAGCTGCTTGGCTTGGGTATCTGCTCACTTTGTAACTCCGGTGGCGAGGAAGACTTATGAGGAGGTAATGCCCCGGGTACTTACTGGTAATCTTCAATCAATCAATCAATCAATCAATCAATCAATCAGGGAATTGTAAGCGTGCTACTCACCCGTGAGGAGCGTCTCTAGGCGCTGAGGGGGGGTCCGCAGATCTGTTTAGCCGAAGAGCCAGATCTTGAGGGTCTTCCTGAAGGTGTTCAGGGAGGGGGCACGTCTGATGTCTGCCGGTAGCTTGTTCCAGGTCTTTGCTGCACAGTGAGAGAAGGATATTCTGCCTGCTCTAGCTCTGTGGATGCGCGGGGTTTCGGCCAGTGCGAGGTTGGAAGATCGGAGGTTTCTTTTGGGTACGTGGAAGTTGATTCTGTCATTGAGGTATTTGGGTCTGTTGTTGTGCAGGCATATGTAGGCATGAGTGAGGATTTTGTAAGTGATTCTTTTCTCCAGGGGGAGTCAGTGGAGACTTCGTAGGTGTTGGTTGATGTGTTCATCATGTGTTCATGTTGGAGGACGAGTTTGCTGGCGGTGTTCTGCATTGTCTGGAGTTTGCGGAGTAGGGACTTGTTGATACAGACGTAGAGTGCATTTCCATAGTCCAGTCTGCTGGTGATGAGTGCGTGGGTGACTGTCTTCTTTGACTCAGGGGTGATCCACTTGAAGGTCTTGTGGAAGATGCGGAGGGTGTTGAAGCAGCTGGAGGTGACGGCGATGACCTGTTGGTTCATGGTGAGTGATGAGTCGATTATGATGCCGAGGTTCTTGGCATGGTCCGAGGGGGTAGGTGGGCTTCTGAGGGTGGTCGGCCACCAGGTGCTGTCCCATGCAGAAGGGAAACATCCTTTACAACGCAACTTTTACCACGCTGTGCCTTTACGATGCAACTTTTACGACGCAAACCATTACAACGCATTGCGCTGGGGGGCGTTCTAGGATAGGGAATAGATTTAATTTACTATCCAACACCTTCCCTACTATCCACGGGGACTGGAGTTGGAATAGTAAATTAAACTATTCACTATCCAGCACCCCAAAGCGATATGCGTTGTAAAGGCATGCGTTGTAAAAACCACGTTGTAAAGGCATGCGTGGTAAAAGCATGCGTTGTAATGTCATACATCCCATGCAGAAGGGGTGGTTCAGAGGGTGGGGACTTATGTCTTCTCTGCGTTGAGCTTCAGGCAGCTGTTGGTCATCCAGACTGCAACGTCTTGCATTCCTTTTTGGAAGTTGAGTTTGGCAGTGGTGGCATCTTTGGTGAGGGAGTGGATGAGCTGAGTGTCATCGGCGTAGGATACGATGTTGAGGCCGTGTTGTTGGACGATGGCTGCGAGGGGGGCCATGTAGCTGTTGAATAGAGTGGGGCTCGGTGATGAACCCTGTGGGACTCCGCAGGTGATTTTCGTGAGGTCGGATAGGAAGGGTGGCAGTCTGATTCTTTGGCTTCTTCCGATGAGGAATGATCAGATCCAGTCCAGGGCTGTTCCTTGTATGCCTGCGTTGTGTAGTCTCGCGATTAGTATGCGGTGGGAGATGGTGTTGAAGGCCGCAGATAAGTCGAGTAGGATGAGGGCTGCGGAGTAACCTTGGTCCAGGAGGGTGCAGATGTCTGTGGCGGCTAGTAGGGCGGTCTCTGTGCTGTGGTTGCTTCGGAATCCAGATTGGGACGGGTCAAGGGTGGCGTACTCTTCAATGAATCATGTCAGTTTCCTGTTGACTGTTTTCTCTGCAACTTTGGCTGCAAAGGGGAGGAGCAAGATGGACCGATAGTTCTTGAGGTCGCTGGGGTCAGTTGTGGGCTTCTTGAGCAGGGGTCAGACTTCTGGGCACTTCCAGTCATCTGGGAAGGTGCCTATTTTGAAGGTGGTGTTGATGGTGCATTGTAGTTCGGGTGCAATGGTGGCCATGACTCTGTGGTAGACGTGAAGGGGCAGGGGTCGGTGGGTGGAAGCTTTTCATGGTCAAAGCGGTGTCTTCAGCTGTGATCATTGTCCAGTTGGAGATGATGGGCTGGCTGGTGTTTCTGTGGGGCAGGGGGCTGTCTGTGGCACCTGGTGGATGGTCGATGACATTTTCGTAGAGGTTTTTGATCTTGAGGTAGAAATAGGTTTCAAGCTTGTCGCAGAGGTCTTGGGATGGTGTGATGTCTGTGGCTTTGCTGCGTGGGTTGATGAATTCTTGAATGACACTGAAAAGTTCCTTGCAGTTGGCCAGGATTTTGGTGTGGATGAAGTTCCTCTTGGTGGCTCTGATCTGGTTGTGGTAGTCGGTCATGGTGTCCTTGTAGGTGGTGTGGTTTTTGGTTGTCTTGGTGTTTCTCCAGTTCTTCTACAGGTGCCTGGAGGTGCGTCTGGCTTCTTGGAGAGTGGTGGTGAACCAGGTGGCTTTCCTGGGGTGTTGTCTGTTGGGGTTGCATAGCGGGGTGGTCTCATCTGCGCAGTTGGAGATCCAGGTGTGGAGTACTCTGGCTGCATTCTTTGCGCTGGGTGCCCGGGTGTGGTTGTCTTGGGTGAGGGTGAAGTTAAGTTGCTCGTCGGTAAACTTGCTCCAGGTCCTTCGTGGTGGGCATGGGGCTGGTTTGGGTGCCTTAGGTTTGTTGATGGCGAAGTGTAGATAGTGGTGGTTGGTCCATGGCAGTTGCGTAGTGTAGCTGAATTGGGCGCTGTTTCCTGCCGCGAAGATGGGGTCGAGGGTGTGTCCTGCTCTGTGGGTCGGTGTGTTGATGAGTTGTTTAAGTCCTATGCTGGCGAGGTTGTCATGAAGGAGAGTGGAGTTGGGGTCACTGGGGTTATCGAGGTGGAAGTTTAGGTCTCCAATGAGTATGTAGTTAGTTGAGGCGATGGTGTGGGGTGCGATGAAGTCGGTGATGGTGGTAGCGAAGGGTGTTCGGGGACGAGGGTTCTGTAGATGAGGGTTCCTCGGAGTGTGACTTTGGGGGTGGTCTGGATCTGGAAGTGCAGGTGTTCGGTGGATGGAAAGGTTTCGCTGGAGATGGTGAGGCGGAGGGTGCTCTTGTGGGTGATTGTGAGGCACCCTCCTGGGTGGTTGGGGCCGTCTTTCCTCTGGATCTTGTATATGTCTGGGATGGCGGTACTGATGTCGGGGCGGAGGATGCGTGGGTCCAGGTCTTTTTAAAGAAGGCGATGTCGGGTGAGAGAGAGTCGAGTAGGTTCTAAGATTTCCATGGCGTGCTTGTGTATGGAGCGTACGTTGAGGAGGATGCATTTTAGGGTGTCACCGGTGCTGGCATCGGCGGTGTTGGAGGCTGGGGTGGCGGTGAGGGTCTGGGGGCAGTGGAGGCAGGAGAAATGGCCGTGGGTCGTGTTTGGTGAGGCTTGTTGGCATTCTTTAAGTCTTCCAGGGTTGCGTGCTAGGAGGGTGGACATGTTGTAGCGATGGGTAGTGGGAGGTCCTGGCGTTGGCCGCCGTCGGATCGCAGACCGGTTTGCCTTTGGCGTGCCAGCTGCGCTTCCGCTGCATGATTGGCAGCAGTGGCGAAAGGAACAGGTAGGCACGAGAAAATAAAAACAGTGGTGGAATTAGAGCAAGACACAGATGGGCACAATAATAGGGGCACAACAGGGAAAAAATTAAGAAGAAGATGGCTGAGAAAAGTTACGGTGGTTGCGGGCAGTCTGGTCCCAGTTGGAGCGGGCAGCAGACACAGGAGCGGGCAGCAGCCTCAAACCTCCCATGGAGGAGGTGGGAGTCTGGAGGCAAGAGATGGCACAGTGGAGCGGAGGGTAGAGAGTGGATCTAGACCGAGGGTCGAAGGTCATTACAGCAAGTATTGTCTTCCTCGTCATATGAGCTCCCAACCCTCCCTCCCTGTTTGACTATTGGCTTCAAGTGGTTGCTTTTGGGGCTTGGTAGTTCTACAGGAAGTCAGGTGGGTCGTGCCTCCTCTTGTACTGGGACATGGGTGATTGGTGGTCGGCCATGTTGGGGACAGATGGGAGGAATACAACGTAAATTGCTTTGGAGGGTTCTGATGTGGAGCTGAAGCTCACTTTGTAACTCATGTGGCAAGGAAGACAATACTGGGAGTAATGAAGATTACCGGTAAGTAACCAGGACATTATATCACATGGCAATAATCATTCTTAGACTACACCTCAATAACTACATCGTCAAAACAGTAATATAGTAAGAGAAGTATAGATGGTGGTAAGAATAGTAATAATTTAGCTTTCTTCCAAGGTAAGTAGATGGAGTTAAGAATAGTGGTTATATACCTGCCTTGTGATGCAGTGGTTGGCTGTGTAGAGGATCCAATATTATCATTTGGACTTATTTTCAACCTAGATATAGTACCATGCAACCATTTCTATCAAGCTTCTAAATAATGTGAAACTTTTAACTCAATGCCTTCTGGTTAGGAGTGAGCAAGAGCAAAGCCAATGACTGTATGACTGTTTATTTTGCAGCATTCAACAGGTCATCCATTTTCTGTAGCATGTATCATAGAAATACATAATTAAACTCTCTGCAAACTCCCAGAGCAAGGTTATGGGGAGTGGGAAAGGTATTGCTTATGACTCTTGTGCCACTATATGACTTGATGGCATCCCTGTGTCTTGTGCACACCTCTGATGCTCGAACCATCAAGCTTCCACAATAAAAGTTATTTTGTTTCACAATTTATTCTTGTGTCATCATTATTTTCTCCCAAACTAACAGCAATTGTCCATTTCACCAACCCGACCTACCTTACCTGCATGCTACGATTAGTACATCCAATTAGTTGTTTCCGCCCCTTAGCTATATCTTTATTGTTACTTGCAGATGCTCCCCGATGAAGGGTATACCACCCGAAATGCATTGGAGCCACCTTTGATAATGCATAACATGTGAAATGAGGATAAAATATCACACGTTTTGAGAAAATAATGATGACACAAGAATAAATTGTGAAACAAAATAACTTTTATTGTGGAAGCTTGATGGTTCGAGCATCAGAGGTGTGCACAAGACACAGGGATGCCATCAAGTCATATGGTGGCACAAGAGTCATAAGCAATATATACGTGTGTTGGACGGACACGCCACCTGTATGTAGCACCCAAAATTGACAATACACGAACAAAGATTTACACGAAAAACTGGCTGTGCGCCTACCAATCCATTTTCAGAGTGGGAAATGTAGGCATATCAGAAACCATGATGCCTACAGAAGAAATATAACAATTATCGCTCATGCAGAACTTACTGCACGGACTGTTTTTTCCTGGTATTGTTAAACCTGACAATGGAAGTACTGAGCGCTGGTCATGCATATGGAAAGGATTACCGAGAAGCACTCATGTTTCGCTTCACAGCCTGCTTTCAGAGATGGTCTGTTCTTTGAAGCGGCACAGCAGTGCACGTGAATTTCAGCCCTGGAGAGATGCGTTGCGTTGTGTTGTATTGTAATTTATATACAGCTTTTACAAGGTGGTGTAGTGCATTACTAGTTCAGGCGGTGGAGTGCATTACAAAGTGGGCTAGTTCATTATAGGACAGGGTGCAAGTTACCTCAGGAAGAAAGGCATGGTGGAAAGAGTTGACAATACTACATGTTAAATTCTTTGTAGGTGACTGAAAGTTCTAGCACCCTCTATAGTAGGACAGTGGGTGGAATCCTGATTCATTCATCATCCAGAATGAGAATACAGTACCAACACATATGCAACCCTAGCTGCTTCTTTAGACTTGAGTACCAGGAACCCTGCCTGCCTGTCATTTGGTGCATCTGCTACGGCACTTAGGCCACTCTCAGACAGAGGGGCAGATTTACAAGAAACTGATGCATTTGTACAGATGTGTTAGTATCCCTGCGCCTCTATACGAACCCTTGCACCACCATGGATGTGCCATATTTACAATATAGCGCACCATGGTGCAAGGATTGACAGATGCATCAGAAATTCTGACGCATTTGTTGGCGCAAAAGTGACGCATTGATGGAGTTGCTCATGAAAGTGCACAACAGAAAGGTGACTCCTATTCCTTACGCCATGTCTGAGCAGGAATAGGGATTTTGATGCAGTGAAGGTGTAGAGTGATGCTGTGAAGTCTAATTTACGCAGCGAAATGTACATTTTACTGTGTCAGTTCTACATTGTTTTTTGCGTGGGAACGCCCACCATGCATACATTATACCTGACGCAGGTATAATGTTGCGCAGGGCTTTACAAGGTGATGCATCTCCCTCGATGCATCACGTTGCAAATAGGCTGCAATGTGGCGCATTGTTTACGTCTCCGTGGCTTCACAAAAAGTGAGGCAATGGTGGCGCAAACATGCTGCAAGGGGCTTGTAGATCTACCCCAAAATGTTTACTTTATGAGTGCTTCGCTGGCTGTCTCTTCTCATGTAGCTATGGAGGTGGTGCAGCCCCATTTTCTCTTTTCTCTCCCACGTGTAGATATCTGTATCAGTCTCTCACTTTGTGTTTAAGTGGCTGCATGGGTTGGTGAGTAGCTACATGAGTGTCTATATGGGTTATTAGTTGGTTTTTTGAGTATCAGTATGAGTGTCTGAGTGTCTGTATGGTTCGGTGGAGGGTACTACTTAGTCCATAGATGCATGAATGAGTGACTCACTGTTTGTATGTGTTGAAGACAGCATCTGTGCAGGACTGTATGGGTGGATGAGTGTATGTATGGGTATGTTATTGAGTGAATGACTGTCTCAATAGTGTCTTTATGAGTAACTACATATGTTTTAAACTAGTATATGTGAGTATTGGTGTATATACGTGAGTATATGGGAGAGTGAGAGATTGGAAGAGTTCCTGTATAAATAAGTATGTGTTTCTATAAGTGATTGTTTAAGAGAGTAAGTATGTGTAAGTTTCTGTAGAAGTAAGTGTGGTGGTGTGTGTATAACTGTATATATAACTAAATGGATGTTTGATACATTGTTTGCATGTGTGACTATGTGTGTGAGTAACTCTATGGATGAGTGTCAGCGCGTAACAGGATGTATAGATGTATGAGTACATATGATGAGTGAGTACATGTATGAGTGACTGTATAGAACCATTGGTGATTGAGTGGATATGTGTGTGGATCTTGGAATTACTGAATAGGTGTGTTGTAACTGGTATTGGCGTCTCCATTTTTTTGAACATTGTATTTTCTATTTTTCAGTGTGTGTATCAAACGTTATATTACGGTGAGAGGAGGTCTGCCACTCTATCACAAGGATGATGTCATCAGTGATGTCATTTGAGATGTAATCAGTGATGTCACTGACCATGGAATGCGTGATGTAATATGTGACGTCATCAGCAGTGCATTTCGGGCGCGTGAGTTATGGTTAGCTGAACTAACTATAACAGGGGAATTTCTATGGTTTTGTACGAGTGAAATGCCCAACTAACTATAACGCCCCTGAAACCTATCGTTTTTTCAGTGAATTTCTGAGGTTTTTTAAATGCTAATTCCTAACTATGACGTGCTTTAAACCTATAGTTTTTTCAGTGAATTTCAATGTTTTTTTAAATGCTAATTCATAACTATAACGTGCCTGAAACCTATGTTTTTTTTCAGTGAATTTCTCATTTTTTTTAAATACTAGTTTCTAACTATGCCTACAGAGGTAGGACATGTAAAGAAAGAAGAAAAACACACAGAAAGAAGAAAAAGAAATGCAGAAAGAAGCAACAAAAGTCCTCAAAGACGAAGAAAAGTGCATGAAGAAGGAAGACATGCAGAAAGAACAAACAGAGGAGCAGAAAGAGGCCTTGTTGCAAAATCATGCTGTACCCTCAAGTTTTTCAGATGGTACTGGTGGTAACGGACTCTGACTAACCAGTCCTAGAGCCAGTGCAATGCTAAAAGACACTTATAATACAGTTAAAACACCTGCATACACTAGGGAACACTATGCGTTGAGGTACCCCTGTTATCAGCATGACCTCCTCTGTAAGCCCCTAGTATATAATAGGGCAGGGGATTAAAACTACCTCTTAAAACGCACCATAGGGCGCGTTTGGACACTGGTGAAGAGGGAGACTGAGCTGACATGTGCAAACACGTCCTGTGGCAGTTTTAATTTGGGGGATGAAGTCCCCTTGGATACTGAGTGTCCCTTGGGTACATGTAGCCCACCAGGTATCTCCAGTTAGTGCCACAGAGCTCTGTTGCAGAGAGGTGTAAAAAGGGGCATGGCCTGGACCACCTCTCTACAACGCAGCACAGTGGCGCTTATAGTAAGCACCTGGTGGGCTAGTTAGCCCACATGGGCCCTCTGGATTGAAGCAGAATTATTTCCCCATCTTAAAACGCGCCACAGGGCGTGTTCACACACGTCACCTCAGGCCCCCTCCCCTCCCTTCACCACTATGTAAATGCAACCTGTGGCCCATTTAATTTGGGAGGTTAAGTTCCCTTGAATCCTAAGGGCTCCTAGGGTCCACCTAGCCCACTAGGTACCTCCAGTAAGCACCACAGAGCTGTGTTGCAGAGAGGTGTAAAAAGGGGTACGGCCTGGACCACTTCTTTGCAACACAGTACAGTGGCGCTTACTGGAAACACCTGGTGGGTTAGTTAGCCCCCAGTGTCCCGCAGGATTGAAAGAGATGTATTTCCCCAACTTAAAACGTGCCACAGAGAGTGTTTGCACACGTCACCTCAGACCCCGTCCCCTCCCTTCCCCACTGTAGAAACACGCCTTGTGTCCGTTGGTGATTAAGTGCCCTTGAATCCTGCAGGTCCCTAGGGTCAAAGTAGCCCACTAGGTACCTCCAGTAAGCGCTGTTGCAGAGAGGTGTAAAAAGGGGTATGGCCTGCAAAACCTCTCTGCAACGCAGCACAATGATGCTTATTGGAAGCACCTGGTGGGCTAGTTGGCCCTCAGGGGCTCTCAGGATTGAAGGGGAATTTTTTCCTCAACTTAAAACACGCCACAGGGCGTATTTACACACGTCACCTCAGGCCCCATCCCCTCCCTTTGCCCCTGTGTAAATGCAAACTGTGTCCATTTTAAGTTAGGAGATTAAGTCCCCTTGAATCCTGAGAATCCCTAGGGACAAATTAGCCCACTAAGTACCTCCAGTAAGCACCACAGAGCTGCGATGCAGAGAGGTGAAAAAGGGGCGTGGCCTCTGAACACCTCTCGGCAACGCTGCTCCCTGGCGCATACTGGAGTTACTTGGTGGGCTAGTTGGCCCCCAGGAACCCTCAGGATTGAAGAGGAATTAATTCCTCAACTTAAAACGCACCACAGGGTGCATTTGCACAATGGTGAAGCAAGGGGCGGGGCCTGAGTTGACATGTCTGCAAACACGCCCTGTGGCGCGTTTTAAGTTGGAAAATTAATTCCTCCTCAATCCTGAGGGTCCCTAGGGGACAACTAGCCCAAAAGGTACCTCCAGTATGCGCCAAAGAGCTGCTTTGCAGAGAGGTGTTCAGAGGCCACGTCCCTTTTTACAATACTCTGCAACGCAGCTCCGTGGCGCTTACTGGAGGTACCTGGTGGGCTAGTTGGCGCCCAGGGACCCTCAGGATTGAAGATGAATTAATTCCTCGACTTAAAATGCACCACAGAGCATGTTTGCACACATATCACCTCAGGCCCCGCCCCTCCCTTCACCACTGTGCAAACATGCCCCGTGGCGAGTTTTAAGTTGGTGGATTTACTCCCCTTGAATCTTGAGGATCCCTGGGGTACAACTAGCCCACTAGCTACCTCCATTAAGCGCCACAGAGCTGCGTTGCAGAGAGGTGTAAAAAGGGGCATGGCCTCAGAACACCTCTCTGCAATGCAGCCCCCTGGTGCATACTGGAGGTTCCTGGTGGGCTAGTTGGCCCTCAGGGACCCCGAGTATTCAAGCAGAATTTGTTCCCTATCTGCAAACGCACCAGGGGTCGCGTTTGCATAGTGCTGCAGCAAGGGGACTAGGCATCCGCACAATGCCTGGTTTTTTCCCCCTTTTTTTTTAAGAAGGGGGGCTTTGTGGCCCCCCCTTCTTTTCCTATTTTTGTGGCCCTGGGGGCCCCGTCCCCAGGGCCTGACCCCGAATTGCTTTTTAAAAAAAATTATTTGGAAGGGGGCCATGTGACCCCTCCCTCCCAAGGCCTTAATCGGCCCCGGGGACCCCATCCCCCGGGGCTTGGCCTCTATTTTATTTTTTTTAATCTTTTGGACGGAGGCTGCGTTGCCCCCCTCCTCAGGCCACTAATGGCCCTGGGGACCCCATCCCCCAGGGCTGGCCTTTTTTTTTTGTTTTGAGGAGGGGGCTGCGTGGCCCCCCTCATGAGCCACCTATGGCCCCGGGTATCCCATCCCCCGGGGCCTGGCCTCTCCTTGGGGACTGTGGGGGGTCCCCAATCCCCCCACGGTCCCAGCCGGTTCCCCGCCTACTGCGGGAGTCGGCATTGCTTTTCCACATGGGAGCTGCTAAGATGCAGCTCCCCGTGTGGAAAAACAATTTGGTTTGCAATTTGAAAGAGAGAGCAGGTTTCCCCGCTCTCTCTTTCAAGATGCAAACCAAGTTTGCTATGACAGGGCGGTAGCCGCGAGGCTCCCGCCCTGCCATAGCAAACTACAGTGTCCCGGGGGTGGGCACCCCGGGACACTGCAGGAGCCGGCCCTGGGGGTTGGCGGTCCCCAGGACCACGGCAAGGCTCCAGGAGGGGGGCCTGGCGGCCCCCTCCCAACCTTTTCAAAGCCCCAGGGAGTGCTGTTACCCAGGGCTTGGTGGTCCATGACACACCCCCCAAATGTAAACTCTTACTGCCCCAGGGAAGTGGCGGTCCCCGGAGCTTGTGGGGGGGGCTCAAGCCCCCCCACACAAGTGTATTTAATGAAAAAAAAGCCCAGATGGAGGCGGTTTCCAGGGCTGTGGTGGGCCATGAGCCCCCGCATATATTCTAATGAAGCCCCGGGGTGGCGGTCCCCGGGGCGTGGGGGGCCCTTGAGCACCCCCACCGACTTATATTGAAGCCCTGGGGGGTTGCGGTACGCGGGGCTGAGGAGGGGGACTGTGAGCCCCCCGCACATAATTTGCTAAAGCCCCTGGGGGGTGGCAGTTCCCAGGGCTGGGGGGCCCTTCTGGGCCCGCCATTCACATAAAAACATTGCCCTTGTGACTTGGCCCGTCCGGGGGCTAATTACCAACTAAGCGCGGGAGCCCACGCTTGTCTTTTTTTTCATTGGCAGGATCTGTGCTCTCTGCGCAGATTTTGCTCAATTTAAAAAAAGAAATTGGGGGGGGCTCTGGGGGTCCTTGGGGGTCCTTGCGGCTAATGGTTCCTATGGAAAATTGCATGGGGAAAATGCATTTTGGGACCCCCCTTTTTTCTCGGTCCCCGCTTGATAAATCACCCTGAGACTTTCAGGATAGGAGCAGACCGGAGCGGGCCAAAAGTTTTGAAAATTTCACGAAGATTCGTTGACCGGCGCCAAAGTTATTGGAAATTGAATGTTGCAGATTTCCTATGGAAAATAGGTCCTAACTATAACTACCTACTGGCGACCGCCAGTAGTTAATCAAATGCTTATCTGCCCATAATCAAAATGTAGCACAATAAGTCGATCCAATGTTATCCTATGAGACAGGTAGGCCTCACAGTAGTAACAAGTACATTTAGGAGTTTTTGCAGGACATGTAAAACTTAAAAGTAAATGTCCAACCTTTTATTTACAATGCACCCTGCCCTATGGGCTTCCAAAGGCCTACTTTAGGGGCAACATATGCAATAAAAGGGGTGTTTAAGGCTTGGCAAGGGGGTTATATTACCAAGTCTAATTGACACTGTAAAACAGAATTCAGGCTGCAATGGCAGACCTGTAACAAATTGTGCCGTCCACTTAGGTAGCTTCTCCAAACCAGCTGCGGCAGCTGCAGGTAAGAGCGGTAGTGCCGGGGAGCCGGCTTGAGGATTTCGAGAGATGACCACAAGGGAAAATGAAATAAATATTTATTTTACCTTCGTGGTCGTTTCTCGAAATCGCCCCCAATCCGGCTCCACCGCCCAACCGCTCTTACCTGCAGCTGCCGCAGCTGGTATGGAGAAGCTACCTAAGTGGGTGGCACAATATATCCTGCGAGCCCACTAGTAGAATATAATTTACATGTCTTGGGTAAATAGTATACCAATCTACAAGCAATTATAATATATAAATGTAATATGCCAATCAGGTGTAAACCAAGTTAGCCATGTTTAGGGGAGTGAGCACAAGCACCTTAACACTGGTTAATTGTGTTAAAGTGCACAGACTCCAAAGGCCAACAAAAACAAATGCAGCAAAATAGTAGACGATAAAGCCAAAACATTTGGTGTTGACCCTTCAGAGAGCACCTGGTCCATAATCAAAAATCACTCCTCTTCAGGTGCTAGCCTTTTGTTATGAAACCCCTATGTCTTGTGGTTAGTCTGTGTTCATATTTCAATATCACTGACATGCTGAAGGGTCAAACTCATAAATCACAGTGAAGCTGGGGGTGGTCCTTCTGCTTTCTCACAATCAGCCAGATTCTGTGGACCACCCTTCTTCATGCTCAGCGATCACCCATATTCTGTGAACAGGATATATTCAATACTCAGAAATTATCCATATTGTGGAGCAAGCCCTCTTTTTATTTCTAGACATATAAATTGGGAGGGGTACGGGGGCCTTGGAGCCAGAGGAAGATGGTGGTATCTACCTCAGCTCTGCAGTGGACAGCCCTGCTTGATCGGCCTGAGTTGGCCGGAATGGTTGTAAACATTGTCTAAAGCCAGTTGAAATGGAAAGCCTGGGCTATCACCAGAGGCAGCTGATGCATCAAATCCAATCTGCATCAGTGGGAGAGGAGAGCAAAGGCATGGGGACATGGTGTGGCCTCTAAGGACAAGAAGCAGCCCCAGCCTGCAGAGCACAGAACTGAAGGCCCAAAGCATGTGTACCAGCAGCTACCCCACAGAGATGCATCGCCCAACAGTTTATAGTTAAGAACCCACTGGGTGCGCCAGGAACAGAAGGGAAAGCCTTCCTCAATAGCAGCACTGGACTTCATAAACCTAGACAGGGGACTGATACAAATAGATTGTCCATACTGATTGGATGCACCATTCCAGGACATGTAAAACCAAGTGCCTTAATTTATTTAAGGATTCCACAGACTCATGGACTTGCCCACTGCCATATTTACAATATAGCGCACCATGGTGCAAGGATTGACAGATGCATCAGAAATTCTGACGCATTTGTTGGCGCAAAAGTGACGCATTGATGGAGTTGCTCATGAAAGTGCACAACAGAAAGGTGACTCCTATTCCTTACGCCATGTCTGAGCAGGAATAGGGATTTTGATGCAGTGAAGGTGTAGAGTGATGCTGTGAAGTCTAATTTACGCAGCGAAATGTACATTTTACTGTGTCAGTTCTACATTGTTTTTTGCGTGGGAACGCCCACCATGCATACATTATACCTGACGCAGGTATAATGTTGCGCAGGGCTTTACAAGGTGATGCATCTCCCTCGATGCATCACGTTGCAAATAGGCTGCAATGTGGCGCATTGTTTACGTCTCCGTGGCTTCACAAAAAGTGAGGCAATGGTGGCGCAAACATGCTGCAAGGGGCTTGTAGATCTACCCCAAAATGTTTACTTTATGAGTGCTTCGCTGGCTGTCTCTTCTCATGTAGCTATGGAGGTGGTGCAGCCCCATTTTCTCTTTTCTCTCCCACGTGTAGATATCTGTATCAGTCTCTCACTTTGTGTTTAAGTGGCTGCATGGGTTGGTGAGTAGCTACATGAGTGTCTATATGGGTTATTAGTTGGTTTTTTGAGTATCAGTATGAGTGTCTGAGTGTCTGTATGGTTCGGTGGAGGGTACTACTTAGTCCATAGATGCATGAATGAGTGACTTACTGTTTGTATGTGTTGAAGACAGCATCTGTGCAGGACTGTATGGGTGGATGAGTGTATGTATGGGTATGTTATTGAGTGAATGACTGTCTCAATAGTGTCTTTATGAGTAACTACATATGTTTTAAACTAGTATATGTGAGTATTGGTGTATATACGTGAGTATATGGGAGAGTGAGAGATTGGAAGAGTTCCTGTATAAATAAGTATGTGTTTCTATAAGTGATTGTTTAAGAGAGTAAGTATGTGTAAGTTTCTGTTGAAGTAAGTGTGGTGGTGTGTGTATAACTGTATATATAACTAAATGGATGTTTGATACATTGTTTGCATGTGTGACTATGTGTGTGAGTAACTCTATGGATGAGTGTCAGCGCGTAACAGGATGTATAGATGTATGAGTACATATGATGAGTGAGTACATGTATGAGTGACTGTATAGAACCATTGGTGATTGAGTGGATATGTGTGTGGATCTTGGAATTACTGAATAGGTGTGTTGTAACTGGTATTGGCGTTTCCATTTTTTTGAACATTGTATTTTCTATTTTTCAGTGTGTGTATCAAACGTTATATTACGGTGAGAGGAGGTCTGCCACTCTATCACAAGGATGATGTCATCAGTGATGTCATTTGAGATGTAATCAGTGATGTCATGAGTGATGTCACTGACCATGGAATGCGTGATGTAATATGTGACGTCATCAGCAGTGCATTGCGGGCGCGTGAGTTATGGTTAGCTGAACTAACTATAACAGGGGAATTTCTATGGTTTTGTACGAGTGAAATGCCCAACTAACTATAACGCCCCTGAAACCTATCGTTTTTTCAGTGAATTTCTGAGGTTTTTTAAATGCTAATTCCTAACTATGACGTGCTTTAAACCTATAGTTTTTTCAGTGAATTTCAATGGTTTTTTAAATGCTAATTCATAACTATAACGTGCCTGAAACCTATGTTTTTTTTCAGTGAATTTCTAATTTTTTTAAAATACTAGTTTCTAACTATGCCTACAGAGGTAGGACATGTAAAGAAAGAAGAAAAACACACAGAAAGAAGAAAAAGAAATGCAGAAAGAAGCAACAAAAGTCCTCAAAGACGAAGAAAAGTGCATGAAGAAGGAAGACATGCAGAAAGAACAAACAGAGGAGCAGAAAGAGGCCTTGTTGCAAAATCATGCTGTACCCTCAAGTTTTTCAGATGGTACTGGTGGTAACGGACTCTGACTAACCAGTCCTAGAGCCAGTGCAATGCTAAAAGACACTTATAATACAGTTAAAACACCTGCATACACTAGGGAACACTATGCGTTGAGGTACCCCTGTTATCAGCATGACCTCCTCTGTAAGCCCCTATTATATAATAGGGCAGGGGATTAAAACTACCTCTTAAAACGCACCATAGGGCGCGTTTGGACACTGGTGAAGAGGGAGACTGAGCTGACATGTGCAAACACGTCCTGTGGCAGTTTTAATTTGGGGGATGAAGTCCCCTTGGATACTGAGTGTCCCTTGGTTACATGTAGCCCACCAGGTATCTCCAGTTAGTGCCACAGAGCTCTGTTGCAGAGAGGTGTAAAAAGGGGCATGGCCTGGACCACCTCTCTACAACGCAGCACAGTGGCGCTTATAGTAAGCGCCTGGTGGGCTAGTTAGCCCACATGGGCCCTCTGGATTGAAGCAGAATTATTTCCCCATCTTAAAACGCGCCACAGGGCGTGTTCACACACGTCACCTCAGGCCCCCTCCCCTCCCTTCACCACTATGTAAATGCAACCTGTGGCCCATTTAATTTGGGAGGTTAAGTTCCCTTGAATCCTAAGGGCTCCTAGGGTCCACCTAGCCCACTAGGTACCTCCAGTAAGCACCACAGAGCTGTGTTGCAGAGAGGTGTAAAAAGGGGTACGGCCTGGACCACTTCTTTGCAACACAGTACAGTGGCGCTTACTGGAAACACCTGGTGGGTTAGTTAGCCCCCAGTGTCCCGCAGGATTGAAAGAGATGTATTTCCCCAACTTAAAACGTGCCACAGAGAGTGTTTGCACACGTCACCTCAGACCCCGTCCCCTCCCTTCCCCACTGTAGAAACACGCATTGTGTCCGTTGGTGATTAAGTGCCCTTGAATCCTGCAGGTCCCTAGGGTCAAAGTAGCCCACTAGGTACCTCCAGTAAGCGCTGTTGCAGAGAGGTGTAAAAAGGGGTATGGCCTGCAAAACCTCTCTGCAACGCAGCACAATGATGCTTATTGGAAGCACCTGGTGGGCTAGTTGGCCCTCAGGGGCTCTCAGGATTGAAGGGGAATTTTTTCCTCAACTTAAAACACACCACAGGGCGTATTTACACACGTCACCTCAGGCCCCATCCCCTCCCTTTGCCCCTGTGTAAATGCAAACTGTGTCCATTTTAAGTTAGGAGATTAAGTCCCCTTGAATCCTGAGAATCCCTAGGGACAAATTAGCCCACTAGGTACCTCCAGTAAGCACCACAGAGCTGCGATGCAGAGAGGTGAAAAAGGGGCGTGGCCTCTGAACACCTCTCGGCAACGCTGCTCCCTGGCGCATACTGGAGTTACTTGGAAGGCTAGTTGGCCCCCAGGAACCCTCAGGATTGAAGAGGAATTAATTCCTCAACTTAAAACGCACCACAGGGTGCATTTGCACAATGGTGAAGCAAGGGGCGGGGCCTGAGTTGACATGTCTGCAAACACGCCCTGTGGCGCGTTTTAAGTTGGAAAATTAATTCCTCCTCAATCCTGAGGGTCCCTAGGGGACAACTAGCCCAAAAGGTACCTCCAGTATGCGCCAAAGAGCTGCTTTGCAGAGAGGTGTTCAGAGGCCACGTCCCTTTTTACAATACTCTGCAACGCAGCTCCGTGGCGCTTACTGGAGGTACCTGGTGGGCTAGTTGGCGCCCAGGGACCCTCAGGATTGAAGATTAATTAATTCCTCGACTTAAAATGCACCACAGAGCATGTTTGCACACATATCACCTCAGGCCCCGCCCCTGCCTTCACCACTGTGCAAACATGCCCCGTGGCGAGTTTTAAGTTGGTGGATTTACTCCCCTTGAATCCTGAGGATCCCTGGGGTACAACTAGCCCACCAGCTACCTCCATTAAGCGCCACAGAGCTGCGTTGCAGAGAGGTGTAAAAAGGGGCATGGCCTCAGAACACCTCTCTGCAATGCAGCCCCCTGGTGCATACTGGAGGTTCCTGGTGAGCTAGTTGGCCCTCAGGGACCCCGAGTATTCAAGCAGAATTTGCTCCCTATCTGCAAACGCACCAGGGGTCGCGTTTGCATAGTGCTGCAGCAAGGGGACTAGGCATCCGCACAATGCCGGGTTTTTCCCCCCTTTTTTTTAAGAAGGGGGGCTTTGTGGCCCCCCCTTCTTTTCCTATTTTTGTGGCCCTGGGGGCCCCGTCCCCAGGGCCTGACCCCGAATTGCTTTTTAAAAAAAATTATTTGGAAGGGGGCCATGTGACCCCTCCCTCCCAAGGCCTTAATCGGCCCCGGGGACCCCATCCCCCGGGGCTTGGCCTCTATTTTATTTTTTTTAATCTTTTGGACGGAGGCTGCGTTGCCCCCCTCCTCAGGCCACTAATGACCCCGGGACCCCATCCCCCGGGGCATG
Source organism: Lissotriton helveticus (assembly GCF_964261635.1). Lineage (NCBI taxonomy): Eukaryota > Metazoa > Chordata > Amphibia > Caudata > Salamandridae > Lissotriton > Lissotriton helveticus. Next base: position 522,024,140 of record NC_136072.1, read on the forward strand.
GCCTTTATTATTTTTTTAATCTTTTGGACGGGGGCTGCATTCCCCCCCTCCTCAGGCCACTAATGGCCCCGGGGACCACATCCCCCGGGGCATGGCCTTTATTTATTTTTCTAAATCTTTTGGATGGTGTCTGCGTTGCCCCCCTCCTCACGCCACTAATGGCCCCGGGGACCCCATCCCCCAGGGCTGGCCTTTTTTTTTGTTTTGAGGAGGGGGCTGCGTGGCCCCCCTCATGAGCCACCTATGGCCCCGGGTATCCCATCCCCCGGGGCCTGGCCTCTCCTTGGGGACTGTGGGGGGTCCCCAATCCCCCCACGGTCCCAGCCGGTTCCCCGCCTACTGCGGGAGTCGGCATTGCTTTTCCACATGGGAGCTGCTAAGATGCAGCTCCCCGTGTGGAAAAACAATTTGGTTTGCAATTTGAAAGAGAGAGCAGGTTTCCCCGCTCTCTCTTTCAAGATGCAAACCAAGTTTGCTATGACAGGGCGGTAGCCGCGAGGCTCCCGCCCTGCCATAGCAAACTACAGTGTCCCGGGGGTGGGCACCCCGGGACACTGCAGGAGCCGGCCCTGGGGGTTGGCGGTCCCCAGGACCACGGCAAGGCTCCAGGAGGGGGGCCTGGCGGCCCCCTCCCAACCTTTTCAAAGCCCCAGGGAGTGCTGTTACCCAGGGCTTGGGGGTCCATGACACACCCCCCAAATGTAAACTCTTACTGCCCCAGGGAAGTGGCGGTCCCCGGAGCTTGTGGGGGGGCTCAAGCCCCCCCACACAAGTGTATTTAACGAAAAAAAAGCCCAGATGGAGGCGGTTTCCAGGGCTGTGGTGGGCCATGAGCCCCCGCATATATTCTAATGAAGCCCCGGGGTGGCGGTCCCCGGGGCTTGGGGGGCCCTTGAGCACCCCCACCGACTTATATTGAAGCCCTGGGGGGTTGCGGTACGCGGGGCTGAGGAGGGGGACTGTGAGCCCCCCAAACATAATTTGCTAAAGCCCCTGGGGGGTGGCAGTTCCCAGGGCTGGGGGGCCCTTCTGGGCCCGCCATTCACATAAAAACATTGCCCTTGTGACTTGGCCCGTCCGGGGGCTAATTACCAACTAAGCGCGGGAGCCCACGCTTGTCTTTTTTTTCATTGGCAGGATCTGTGCTCTCTGCGCAGATTTTGCTCAATTTAAAAAAAAAAAATTGGGGGGGCTCTGGGGGTCCTTGTGGGTCCTTGCGGCTAAAGGTTCCTATGGAAAATTGCATGGGGAAAATGCATTTTGGGACCCCCCTTTTTTCTCGGTCCCCCCTTGATAAATCACCCTGAGACTTTCAGGATAGGAGCAGACCGGAGCAGGCCAAAAGTTTTGAAAATTTCACGAAGATTCGTTGACCGGCGCCAAAGTTATTGGAAATTGAATGTTGCAGATTTCCTATGGAAAATAGGTCCTAACTATAACTACCTACTGGCGACCGCCAGTAGTTAATCAAATGCTTATCTGCCCATAATCAAAATGTAGCACAATAAGTCGATCCAATGTTATCCTATGAGACAGGTAGGCCTCACAGTAGTAACAAGTACATTTAGGAGTTTTTGCAGGACATGTAAAACTTAAAAGTAAATGTCCAACCTTTTATTTACAATGCACCCTGCCCTATGGGCCTCCAAAGGCCTACTTTAGGGGCAACATATGCAATAAAAGGGGTGTTTAAGGCTTGGCAAGGGGGTTATATTACCAAGTCTAATTGACACTGTAAAACAGAATTCAGGCTGCAATGGCAGACCTGTAACAAATTGTGCCGTCCACTTAGGTAGCTTCTCCAAACCAGCTGCGGCAGCTGCAGGTAAGAGCGGTAGTGCCGGGGAGCCGGCTTGAGGATTTCGAGAGATGACCACAAGGGAAAATGAAATAAATATTTATTTTACCTTCGTGGTCGTTTCTCGAAATCGCCCCCAATCCGGCTCCACCGCCCTACCGCTCTTACCTGCAGCTGCCGCAGCTGGTATGGAGAAGCTACCTAAGTGGGTGGCACAATATATCCTGCGAGCCCACTAGTAGAATATAATTTACATGTCTTGGGTAAATAGTATACCAATCTACAAGCAATTATAATATATAAATGTAATATGCCAATCAGGTGTAAACCAAGTTAGCCATGTTTAGGGGAGTGAGCACAAGCACCTTAACACTGGTTAATTGTGTTAAAGTGCACAGACTCCAAAGGCCAACAAAAACAAATGCAGCAAAATAGTAGACGATAAAGCCAAAACATTTGGTGTTGACCCTTCAGAGAGCACCTGGTCCATAATCAAAAATCACTCCTCTTCAGGTGCTAGCCTTTTGTTATGAAACCCCTATGTCTTGTGGTTAGTCTGTGTTCATATTTCAATATCACTGACATGCTGAAGGGTCAAACTCATAAATCACAGTGAAGCTGGGGGTGGTCCTTCTGCTTTCTCACAATCAGCCAGATTCTGTGGACCACCCTTCTTCATGCTCAGCGATCACCCATATTCTGTGAACAGGATATATTCAATACTCAGAAATTATCCATATTGTGGAGCAAGCCCTCTTTTTATTTCTAGACATATAAATTGGGAGGGGTACGGGGGCCTTGGAGCCAGAGGAAGATGGTGGTATCTACCTCAGCTCTGCAGTGGACAGCCCTGCTTGATCGGCCTGAGTTGGCCGGAATGGTTGTAAACATTGTCTAAAGCCAGTTGAAATGGAAAGCCTGGGCTATCACCAGAGGCAGCTGATGCATCAAATCCAATCTGCATCAGTGGGAGAGGAGAGCAAAGGCATGGGGACATGGTGTGGCCTCTAAGGACAAGAAGCAGCCCCAGCCTGCAGAGCACAGAACTGAAGGCCCAAAGCATGTGTACCAGCAGCTACCCCACAGAGATGCATCGCCCAACAGTTTATAGTTAAGAACCCACTGGGTGCGCCAGGAACAGAAGGGAAAGCCTTCCTCAATAGCAGCACTGGACTTCATAAACCTAGACAGGGGACTGATACAAATAGATTGTCCATACTGATTGGATGCACCATTCCAGGGCATGTAAAACCAAGTGCCTTAATTTATTTAAGGCTTCCACAGACTCATGGACTTGCCCACTGCCAGTCCCTTGGAGAGTCAGAAGTTAACTAATAGTAATGGAAGGAGACAGATAATAAGAATACACATTAGCATTTTCAAAGAGACCCTAACTCCATCAACCACATAGGGGAATAAATGTAATACCTCAAGTCACTCGCAGAGTGAAACTGACAGTAAAGTAATAATCAGATTGTACCTACTGCTTCTCCTCACACAGACCTCAGAGGAACTGGTGATGCCTAGATCCTGGCCAGCAGGCATTGAGTCAGAGATCAGCGGACTACAGACTGTAGAAATCCTTTCACCAAGTGTGAGATCTGAATGACATGCCTGGCCGACTGCAGCAGGACCTCCAAGTCCACACACCAGGCCTTATTACCTATCAATTCTGATGCAATATTTCATCAACAGACTTTTCTGATGTAGGAAACAGCCAGGTAAATTCTATTCACAGAGCTTGGAACTTACAGGCCTTTAAAACAAGTTATAGCTCAAGATACCAATGCACTGGATTCTGCACTATATAGGGGCATATTTACAATAACTGGCGCATTCCTGCAATTCAGCAGGGATGCGCCAGTTATTGTGCACCACAGTTCCGCCATCATGGATGCGCCGCATTTACAATGGGGCGCACCATGGGGCAAAAAACGGCACAGATGCGTCACGCATCTGTGCCGTAAAAGTGACACATTGCTGGAGTTGCGTCGCAAGCGCGATGCAGCTCCAGCAATGCTCTGGGGGCCCTATCTAGTTAATGCTCCGTCAATCCTTACCCCTGCTTCAGGCAGGCGCTTGGTTTTGACGCAGCATGGGTCCAAAAGTGACTGAGTGAAATCTTGTAGACTTCACTCAGCCACGTTTAGGAGGCGTTCCTGCCCCGGAACGCCCCCCCTAAGCCCCCTGCACAGGAACGCCTACATGTGGCACAGGGCATTACAACGTGACGCATCTCCCAGATGCTTCACGTTGTAAGTACCCGCACCATGGAGCAGGATTTGCGCTGCCGCTGCGTCACAAAAGTGACGCAACGGCGGCGTAAATGAGGCGCAAGGGGCTTGTAAATCTGCCTCTTTATGTTTTGAAGGGACTCACAACATTGAAAATCTTGATGAACAAAATCGACGAAAATCTGTCAAAAAAGTGAACATATTTTTTATTAATCCCGTTGGACATTGCCTCCTTTAGTTCAAATCTCCTTTGAACAGAGTACAGGCTTGCAAAGGTAAAACAAACAACAGCTACTGGGATGCACTGTGAACAAGTCTATTGAAAAAGTGGAAAAAGGCAATACGAAAGCCTTCTCGGAAAGCTTTACACTGGACATTTTGGGCATTACATTCAAACCCCGGGAATGAACAGGTATTGGCAAGCTGGAGACCCGTTTGCCGCACAACCAGACATGTTGATGTTATTATTTTAGAAAGCTGTTGCCCACCTCTAATAGCTTCTTTCCAAATGTACCATTAATTAATCATACTAGAACATAGTCGAGCGGCAACAACACAAAGAACACATTTGCAAAGTCAACAAACCACATAGATTAGACTGAAGCAAAATAAACAGGTCCTTCCTCTGATTCTTTGAATATTTATTCATCATCATCATCATCATCATCATCACAAAACTGTATCCAATCTATCAAGATAGACCATAAAAGAACAAGAAAAATAAAATAAGTTACAGTATAATGCAAAAAGATGAAGTGGTTCTCAGTACAATATAACAATTATGTAAATCACGGTCAAACTATTTTCTTAAAGGACACAACCATGTCAATTAATCACAGAGAGATCTAAGCTTTACTGCGAACCTCAAGAAGCTAAGGACATTTAACACAGAGCTGCTGGTAAGCATTTGTAAAAATATGAACGCTTGTCTGACCTGTCTAAATGGCCCTTCTTTAAAATGGGAATAAGATAAGATTTTCCAGGTATCTCGTAGAAACAGCAAATATCCAAAAAGGCATCATGTGTTGTGGAGACTTCCCATCGCAACCACAGGCAGGGAGGCTCTGTCCCCTATGTGCCCCACTAGGGTGGGCCAGGAGGTAATGAAAAAGGTCCAAACGGAACTTAGTAAGTAGGAACCGATCATGGGAACTTTTAACCCCTTCGCTGCTAGGCCTTTTCCCCCTCCTGTGCTAAGGCTTTTTTTGGTGTTTTGGGGTAGTGCGCGCTTAGGCCCTTGTAACTTTTTGACCACATAAGGGATCCGCGCCAAATTTGCGTCCTTTTCTTCCAACATCATGGGGATTCTAAAGGCGCCCAGGGTTTGTGGATTCCCTTGGAGGGGTCCCAGAAATTAACCAAAATATAGTGTTTTTTTTGTTTTTTTCAGAAAAATGGGAAAAACGGGCTGCAAATGAAAGCCTCTGGCTTTTTCCCTGAATATGGTATCAAAAAAGGGTTTGTGGGGCTGAATTCTCCATTTTCTCAGCTTTTAGGGAATGACAGTGTTTTGTCAGAGAACCGAAATTTTTCACTCAGTTTTGGCATTTTTCTGGGACATAGCCTATTTTTGCTATTTTTAGAGCTTTCCACCTCCTTCCAGTTAATGGTAGAAATGAGTTTGAAAGCAATAATGGATCCTGGAAAGCTTTACATTTCCGAAAAATAGACAAAATTCTGAATTCAGAAAGGGGTCATTTGTCTAAATCCATGAAGGTTTCGTTATAGAAACTAACAGTTAGATATTGGAATATTTGAAAATTTGTTGAAAACAACGGCCTTTTGTCTCAACATTTTCACCTATAACTTTCTCTAATTTTGACAGCTCTTGGAAAGCAATATACCGTTACATCCGTTAGACCTTCCTGGTTGTGGGGATATATGGGACTTGTAGTTTCACCAAGACCCCGACGAACCCAGATCCAAAAACAAAGCAGCAACTTGCAATGGTATTTTTTCATTTACTGGGTATAGTGCACTTTGTCTTGGAAAATGTACACATGGAATAATCTGCATGAAAGACACCTATGTATGTATGAATTGGGTACAAATTATAGAGTTCAGAAACAGTATATAATTGCACATTTTCAAAGTTGGGAATACTCATACTAGCATGAGAATTATTGTTCATTTTTCATAAAGTTTTTTTTTCTACACAATATCTTTCATTCAAAGGGAGAAATGCAAGAAAGCTCAATTGGTAATAACAGTTGATTTACAAATCTGAATTACCCCAAGTGTCCCGATAAAAACGGTACCTCACTTGTGTGGGTCGGCCTTGTGCCTGCGACAGGAAACGGCGCAAAATGCAACGTGGTCACACCTAAATTTTGCAGTTACAAATTGACCCTTTTTTGGCAAAGTGCCTACCTGTAGTTTTTGCACCCTAGTTCTTCCGGCACCTAGGGAAACCTAGCAAACCTATACATTTTTGAAAAGTAGACACCCAGGGGAATTCAGTATGGGATGACTCGACTGCCTACCACCAGGTTTTGTTACCCAGAATCCCTTGCAAAGCTCAGATTTTGACAAAAAAAACACATTTTCCTCACATTTCTGTGGTGGAAAGTTCTGGAATCTGCGTGGATCAACAAATTCACACCCACCCAGCGTGCCCCCAGGTCTCCCAAAAAAAATGGTACCTCACTTGTGTGGGTCGGCCTTGTGCCTACGACGGGAAACGGCACAAAATGCAACGTGGTCGCTCCTCAATTTCCCAGTGAAATCTTAAGCTCTTTGGACAAAGAGACTACCTTTTGTTTTTGAGCCGTAGCTCAACCAGCACCTAGGGAAACCTAGCAAACCTATACATTTTTGGAAACTAGACACCCAGGGCAATTCAGGATGGGGTGACTCGTCTGCCTACCCCCATGTTTTGTTACCCAGAATCCCTTGCAAACATAAATATTTGACCAAAAAAACACATTTTCCTCACATTTCTGTGGTGGAAAGTTCTGGAATCTGCGTGGATCAACAAATTTCCACCCACCCAGCGTGCCCCTAGGTCTCCCGAAAACAATGGTACCTCACTTGCGTGGGTAGGCATAGTGGCTGCGACATGAAACCGCGCAAAACGCAGCATGGTCGCATCTCAATTTCCCAGTGAAATTTAGCACGATTCGGACAAAAAGACTACCTTTTGTTTTTGCGCCGTAGCTCTGCCAGCACCTAGGGAAACCTAGCAACCCTATACATTTTTGAAAACTAGACAACCAGGGCAATTCAGGATGGGGTGACTCGTCTGCCTACCCCCAGGTTTTGTTACCCAGAATCCCTTTCAAACAAAAAATTTTGACCAAAAAAACACATTTTCCTCACATTTCTGTGGTGGAAAGTTCTGGAATCTGCGTGGATCAACAAATTTCCACCCACCCAGCGTGCCCCCAGGTCTCCCAAAAAAAATGGTACCCCACTTGCGTGGGTAGGCATAGTGGCTGCGACATGAAACAGCGCAAAACGCAGCATGGTCGCACCTCAATTTCCCAGTGAAATTTTGCACGATTCGGACAAAAAGACTACCTTTTGTTTTTGCGCTGTAGCTCTGCCAGCACCTAGGGAAACCTAGCAAACCTATACATTTCTGAAAACTAGACACCCAGGGCAATTCAGGATGGGGTGACTCGTCTGCCTACCCCCAGGTTTTGTTACCCAGAATCCCTTTCAAACAAAAAAATGTGACCAAAAAAACACATTTTCCTCACATTTCTGTGGTGGAAAGTTCTGGAATCTGCGTGGATCAACAAATTTCCATCCACCCAGTGTGCCCCCAGGTCTCCCGAAAAAAATGGTACCTCACTTGCGTGGGTAGGCATAGTGGCTGCGACATGAAACAGCGCAAAACGCAGCATGGTCGCACCTCAATTTCCCAGTGAAATTTAGCACGATTCGGACAAAAAGACTACCTTTTGTTTTTGCGCCGTAGCTCTGCCAGCACCTAGGGAAACCTAGCAAACCTATACATTTCTGAAAACTAGACACCCAGGGCAATTCAGGATGGGGTGACTCGTCTGCCTACCCCCAGGTTTTGTTACCCAGAATCCCTTACAAACATAAAAATTTGACCAAAAAAACACATTTTCCTCACATTTCTGTGGTGGAAAGTTCTGGAATCTGCGTGGATCAACAAATTTCCACCCACCCAGCGTGCCCCAGGGTCTCCCGAAAAAAATGGTACCTCACTTGCGTGGGTAGGCATAGTGGCTGCGACATGAAACAGCGCAAAACGCAGCTTGGTCGCACCTCAATTTCCCAGTGAAATTTTGCACGATTCGGACAAAAAGACTACCTTTTGTTTTTGCGCCGTAGCTCTGCCAGCACCTAAGGAAACCTAGCAAACCTATACATTTTTGAAAACTAGACAACCAGGGGAATTCAGGATGGGGTGACTCGTCTGCCTACCCCCAGGTTTTGTTACCCAGAATCCCTTGAAAACATAAATATTTGACCAAAAAAACACATTTTCCTCACATTTCTGTGGTGGAAAGTTCTGGAATCTGCGTGGATCAACAAATTTCCACTCACCCAGCGTGCCCCCAGGTCTCCCGAAAAAAACGGTACCTCACTTGCGTGGGTAGACATAGTGGCTGCAACAGGAAACGGTTCAAATCGTACGGTGGTGAATTTACATTACCTTATTGCAAAACTACCTTGATTTTGGGGGGGTGGATCTGAATTTGTGGCCCGGGGCTCGGTGGTATTCTTTGCAAAGTAGCAAACCCAAACAGTTCTGAAAACTAGACACCTGGGGGAGTCCAGGGAGGTATGACATGCATGGGTCCCCCAATGTTTTCCTACCCAGAACTCTCTGCAAACCTTAAAATTAGGTAAAAATTGCCCTTTTCCAAACTTTTTGGCGTGGGATCGCCGTGCCGGCAAAAAAGTCGTACCACCCTGCGTTCCCCTTGTTCTCCCGAGTAAAAGGATACCTCACTTGTGTGGGTGCCCCAAAGCAGAACACCCCAAAAATGAATTTTGAAAAAAGTAGTTTTTACTCACATTTACGTTTTACAAATTAAGCACCCCAGCCTAAGTCACTTGCCTTTGGCCCACCCACACAAGTGAGGTATCATTTTACTCGGGAGAACAAGGGAAACGCTGGGTGGTAGGACATTTGTTCCGGCAGCGAGATCCCACCCAAAAAAGTATGGAAAAGTGGGTTTTTGGACCAAAATTTCAGGTTTGCAGGGGTTTCTGGGTAGGAAAACATTGGGGGACCCACGCATGCCATACCACCCTGGACTCCCCCGGGTGTCTAGTTCTCAGAACTGTTTGGGTTTGGTAGTTTCCAAAGATGCCTGCCAAGCCCCGGGCCAAAAGCTCAGGTGACCCCCTCAAAAAATAAGATTATTTGGCTAAAGGTAATGTTTTCGTCTCCACAGTATGAATTGGGCCTTTTCCTAAAGCAGCCGCTATGCCTAACCACGCAAGTGAGGTACCATTTTTATCGGGAGACCTTGGGGAACGCTGGGTGGGAGGTAATTTGTGTGAGCCCAGTGATGCCACGCTTGCCCACACTAAAACGTGTGAAAAAACTGATTTTTTCCAAGCAAAAAATGAGGTTTGCAAGGGATTCTGGGTAAAGGAACGTTGGAGGATCCACGCAAGCCATACCTCCTTGGAAGCCCCCGGGTGTCTACTTTTCAGAAATGTGTGGGTTTGGTAGGTTTCCCTAGATGGCTGTCTCGCACGGGGCCAAAAACCCGGGTAACCCCTCTTGCAAAAGCTGGTGTACATGAATTCTCCAGCTTTTGCAAGAGGGGTTACCTGGGTTTCTGGCCCCGTGCGAGACAGCCATCTAGGGAAACCTACCAAACCCACACATTTCTGAAAAGTAGACACCCGGGGGAGTCCAGGGAGGTATGGCATGCATGGGTCCCCCAATGTTTTCCTACCCAGAACTCCTTGCAAACCTTAATTAGGTAAAAATAGCACTTTTCCAAAAATGTTGCCGTGGGATCGCCGTGCCGGCAAAAATGTCCTACCACCCAGCGTTCCCCTTGTTCTCCCGAGTAAAAGGGTACCTCACCTTAACAGAGTTACTCAAAAGTCAAACAGTCAAGCACGGCTATCTATTCCTCAAAGACACACACATACAGGTTGGATTTGGCACGAGGGCGAGTGATGGTTCAGTATATAAAATTTTATTAACAAGATATTTCAAAAAAATGAAATGCGCTGTCAATAAATAAATGCATAAAAACCGAACCAGTGACTCGCAACTCGTGAGCTGTAAAGCCACGACAAGGCACCAACCGTTTTACAGGCCATTCACGCACCTTTCATACCTGATACAAACAAGACCACTGACACCATCTGGAATAAAAGCAACACATTACAACAATCACAATAAGGGACAAGGTACACCCTAATGCAGAAAGAGAAAAAAAACAATTATTACTGCACACCCATCTAATCCGCAAGCACACACACATACTGGTTGGATTTGGCACGAGGGTGAGTGATGATTCAGTACATACAATTGTATACGCAAGTAATTTCACAAAAATGAAATACACTGTGTATAATTGCAAGTATGATAAACTGAACCACTGACTCACAGCTCGTGAGCTGTAAAGCCACGTCAAGGCACCAACCTCTTTACAGGCCATTCATACACCTTTCGTACGTGTGACACATTCAAAACATTCACAACGCCAGCCGCGGACCCATCACATTTCAACACTCACACCAGCAAACAGCGCCATTCAAGGGCCCATCACTTTCACACGCCCACATTTCTGACACTGGAACTACACAAATTGATGGACTGCGTGGAGTGTCACTCAACAAGCAGTGTGTGCAGTGACCAACAGAAAGTAACTACTCACACACCGCCAGCCGAGCGCCAGTCCACCCACACCACCAGCCAAGCACCAGACCATGCACACCGCCAGCCAAACACTCAGCGCACACCACCAGCCAAGCGCCTCTCCACGCACACCGCCAGCCAAGCACCAGACCATGCACACCGCCAGCCAAACACTCAGCGCACACCACCAACCAAGCGCCTCTCCACACACACCGCCAGCCAAGCACCACTCCACACACACCGCCAGCCAAGCACCACTCCATGCACAGACAGCCAAGTACCACTCCACGAACACCACCAGCCAAGCGCCACTCCACACACACCGCCAGCAAAGCACCACTCCGTGCACAGACAGCCAAGCACCACTCCACACACACCGCCAGCCAAGCACCACTCCACACACACCGCCAGCCAAGCACCACTCCACACACACCGCCAGCCAAGCACCACTCCACACACACCGCCAGCCAAGCACCACTCCATGCACAGACAGCCAAGCACCACTCCACGAACACCACCAGCCAAGCGCCACTCCACACACACCGCCAGCAAAGCACCACTCCACACACACCGCCAGCCAAGCACCACTCCACACACACCGCCAGCCAAGCACCACTCCATGCACAGACAGCCAAGTACCACTCCACGAACACCACCAGCCAAGCGCCACTCCACACACACCGCCAGCCAAGCACCAGCCGGCACAAACCACAAACACATTTAGAATTCTTTTTTTGAAAATAACACTAAACAAATGGAAATACCTACAAATCAGGTAACACAAATTCTTAAAATAAAAACTTTGCACTAATGCCAATCCTTGAAACAAACTAAAAATGTTTTACAGAATGCAGACCAGGCAATTCACTTTACAGCTCATTCAAACTCCCAATAGTTCTTTTGCGTGTGGTACGATTTAAAACAAGCTGACATACACAATGCAGGCTTAGAAGGACAGTCAGGACAGTATATACGAGACTCCTTCCGCACGCCTCTTCGCCAACAGACTCTGCATCTTCTAGTCGGAAAGTCTCTAGCAGTAGTGGAAGGAATAGATTCAGGAAAGTGGCGATCTTGCAATCTAGCCACTTCCTCCACCACTCCAAATCTAGGAACACTTGCCTGCTGCACAAGTACAAGGCTGCCTATTATAGACTCCTGAAACTTAAGAAAAGTCATCTTCGTCCCAGGACAAGACTTCTGGTACACAACGAAAGCATTAAATGATGCCAAGTGGAACAGATGGATAGCCAACTTCTTGTACCAAACGTAAGCCTTTCGAAGAGCAGCATAAGGTTCCAACCTCTGATCTACTCTGTCAACACCACCCATGAACTTATTGTAAGCTAGAATGCACACAGGTTTGCGCACTTCAGCACCCTGACCCCAAACAGGCACAGGTACAGTACTTTCATCGTGGATAGTAGTCAGCATGTACACATCTCTCTTGTCTGAATACTTCACAGCTAAAAGCTCCCCACATCGCAATGCCGTAGACTGTCCCCGCACAAGCCTTTTGCAAACAAGTTCCTTTGGGAAACCTTTACGGTTACTGCGCATTGTGCCACAAGCAACAGTGCCCACTTTGGCCAACTCCTTGAACAACTGCACACCAGTGTAGAAGTTATCTACATATAAATGATGGCCTTTGTTAAATAATCCTCTACCTAGTTCCCACACAATTTTCTCAGTTACTCCAAAAGTAGAAGGACAACCAGGAGGGTTAATGCGAACTCCTTACCAGTGTACACCCTGAAATTGTAGACATATCCAGTCTCACTGTCACACAGCATATACAGTTTGATTCCATAGCGTGACCTCTTACTAGGAATGTATTGCCTAAAAACCAAGCGGCCCTTGAACATTACCAAAGACTCATCCACTGCAATTTCTTTACCAGGGACAAAAATCTCAGAAAAACGATCAACAAAGTGATCAAGGACAGGCCGAATTTTAAACAAACGGTCACAATCAGGGTGATCGCGTGACAACGCTAAACTATTATCAGCAAAATGCATCATCCGAAGAAGAAGCGTATACCGATCACGACTTATGACTGCTGGAAATATAGCTGTTACCATCAAGGGACTAGTGGACAATATGAAGTAATTGATGACTTCCTTATCAAGCCCATCAAAAAAGTTAATCCCAGAAACTTCTTCATCTCTTCAACATTGGTGGGAGTCCACCGGATTGCTCTACAATAGGGCTTAAGGCTGGCACTGTTGGCCCTCAAATATTGTTCTGCATATAAATTGGTTTGCTCAACAATCTCTTGCAAAAACACATCGTCAAAAAACAACTGAAAAAAATTAATTGGCAGAAAATTCTCTGTATTCACTCTACACCCAGGAACACCAGTGAACTCTGGCAATGCCGGCTGCACCAAGCCAGGGGGAACCCAGAGGCCATCCCGATCAACGGGGGGAGCAGCCACCCCAGCCTGCAGCACCGAAACATCTTGCTGCTGTTCTCCAACGGGAAACCTAACAGCCACAGATACTTCTGGCTGCACAACACCAACAGAAGACGTAGCATCCCCAGAGGGCTCTTCCTGCACTACACCAACGGTAAGCCCAGCAGCCTGAGATGCTTCTTGCTGCACTACACCACCGGGAAACCCAGCAGGCCCAGATGCCTCTTGCCGCTCTACACCAATGGGAAGCCTAACAGCCCCAGATGCCTCTTGCTGCACTACACCAGCAGGAAGACGAAAAGCACCAGATGCCCCTTTGCGCACCACAGCAATGTGAAGCCTTTTGGGTGCAGGCTCCAGCCCACATGCCTCTTGCCGACGTAAAAAGAAAGGAAACCTTGCGGCCCTAGGCAGCAGCACAGGTGCCTCTTGGCCCACTACCGGCAACACAATGTCCTCCTGTACCATAGGCCCTTCATCAGCACTAGAAGAAGAGTCATCATCCGATGATGATGATTCCATGCGAAGAGAAAACTCACTGCCTGAATCTTCTGCCGCTTCCTGGGAGTCCGAATCGGACTCAGACTCTGAACCATGGTCCGAGGAAGACTCAAAAAGCAAACCAAGAACCTGCTGAGCAGTAATCCTGCGACTAGCCATTATCCTTACAAAGCAAGAAGACTGCACACACAAGTGAACAACAACCTACACTGTGCAAAGTAAGAAGTAAACAAGGTAAGGCTTTCACTAAAAGATAAATACAATCCAAAACAATTTAACTCTTACAAAATATAGCTACACTCACCAGCACCTACTCTGTTGAGACACAGCGAAAAGAAATGAAATCCCACTAGAAAGAAAAAAAGAAATGACATTAGAAAACAAAGTGCACATCAAACACTAATGCTGAAAAAAAAAACACAGAGCCACACAAACTGCTAGAAGTACAACCTTTTTCAAAAAGACAAACATCAAGGAGAAGTAGTACAAAATACATTCACTTACCAAGCACAAGCAACTACACAAGCTGCAAACAGACACGCAACCTACAACAATCCAAACAGCAAAAGCCTGGAACAAGACAAAAATAGAGAAGAAAAAAAAATTACTACCACATTTCACAAACAATATAACAATTAAAAAAACAACACACAAATTTGCCCCCCAAATTAAAATTCGGCCAGATGGGCCATCAATTAGGGCTTAGACCAAATGAGATTAGATGAGGTTTAACATCAAGACACTGGATAATTTTTTGAATTTTTTTAAAGTGCCTGACCACTTTGGTGCCAGTCAGTCTTTTGCTACTACCAGTACCCATATCACACAGGGGCAGTAAGGACATTCATACACCTTTTGTACGTGTGACACATACAAAACATTCACACCGCCAGCCGCCCATCACTTTCACACGCCCACATATCTGACATAGCAACTACAGAAAATGATGGACTGCGTAGAGCGTCACTCAACTAGCAGTGTGTGTAGTGACCAACAGAAAGTAACTACTCACACACCGCCAGCAGAGTTCCAGTCCACCCACACCACCATCCAAGCACCAGACCATGCACACCGCCAGCCAAACCCCACTCAGCGCACACCGACAGCCAAGTACCACTCCACGCACACCATCCAGCCAAGTACCACTCCCCACACACCGCCAGCCAAACACCACTCCCCACACACCGCCAGCCAAACACCACTCCACACACACCGCCAGCCAAGCAGCACTCCGTGCACAGACAGCAAAGTAGCACTCCAGCACACCACCAGCCAAGCGCCACTCCACACACACCGCCAGCCAAGCAGCACTCCGTGCACAGACAGCAAAGTAGCACTCCACGCACACCACCAGCCAAGCGCCACTCAACACACACCTCCAGCCAAGCAGCACTCCGTGCACAGACAGCAAAGTAGCACTCCACGCACACCACCAGCCAAGCGCCACTCCACACACACCGCCAGCCAAGCAGCACTCCGTGCACAGACAGCAAAGTAGCACTCCACGCACACCACCAGCCAAGCGCCACTCCACACACACCGCCAGCCAAGCAGCACTCCACACACGCCGCCAGCCAAGCAGCACTCCGTGCAGACAGCAAAGTAGCACTCCACGCACACCACCAGCCAAGCGCCACTCCACACACACCGCCAGCCAAGCAGCACTCCGTGCACAGACAGCAAAGTAGCACTCCACGCACACCACCAGCCAAGCGCCACTCCACACACACCGCCAGCCAAGCAGCACTCCGTGCACAGACAGCAAAGTAGCACTCCACGCACACCACCAGCCAAGCGCCACTCCACACACACCGCCAGCCAAGCAGCACTCCGTGCACAGACAGCAAAGTAGCACTCCACACACACCACCAGCCAAGCGCCACTCAACACACACCGCCAGCCAAGCAGCACTCCGTGCACAGACAGCAAAGTAGCACTCCACGCACACCACCAGCCAAGCGCCACTCCACACACACCGCCAGCCAAGCAGCACTCCGTGCACAGACAGCAAAGTAGCACTCCACGCACACCACCAGCCAAGCGCCACTCCACACACACCGCCAGCCAAGCAGCACTCCGTGCACAGACAGCAAAGTAGCACTCCACGCACACCACCAGCCAAGCGCCACTCCACACACACCGCCAGCCAAGCAGCACTCCGTGCACAGACAGCAAAGTAGCACTCCACGCACACCACCAGCCAAGCGCCACTCCACACACACCGCCAGCCAAGCAGCACTCCGTGCACAGACAGCAAAGTAGCACTCCACGCACACCACCAGCCAAGCGCCACTCCACACACACCGCCAGCCAAGCAGCACTCCGTGCACAGACAGCAAAGTAGCACTCCACGCACACCACCAGCCAAGCGCCACTCCACACACACCGCCAGCCAAGCAGCACTCCGTGCACAGACAGCAAAGTAGCACTCCACGCACACTAACAGCCAAGCGCCACTCCACACACACCGCCAGCCAAGCACCACTCCGTGCACAGACAGCAAAGTAGCACTCCACGCACACCACCTGCCAAGCGCCACTCCACAAGCACCACCAGCCAAGCACCACTCACCGCCAGCCAAGCACCATCCAGCCAAGCGCCACTCCACACACACCGCCAGCCAAGCGCCACTCCACACACACCGCCAGCCAAGCAGCACTCCGTGCACAGACAGCAAAGTAGCACTCCACGCACACCACCAGCCAAGCGCCACTCCACACACACAGCCAGCCAAGCAGCACTCCGTGCACAGACAGCAAAGTAGCACTCCACGCAAACCACCAGCCAAGCGCCACTCCACACACACCGCCAGCCAAGCAGCACTCCGTGCACAGACAGCAAAGTAGCACTCCACGCACACCACCAGCCAAGCGCCACTCCACACACACCACCAGCCAAGCAGCACTCCGTGCACAGACAGCAAAGTAGCACTCCACGCACACCACCAGCCAAGCGCCACTCCACACACACCGCCAGCCAAGCACCACTCCGTGCACAGACAGCCAAGTACCACTCTACACACACCACCAGCCAAGCGCCACTCCACACACACCGCCAGCCAAGCACCACTCCGTGCATAGATAGCCAAGTACCCCTCCACGCACACCGCCAGCCAAACACCACTCAGCACACACCGACAGCCAAGTACCACTCCACACACACCGCCAGCCAAGCACCGCTCCACGCACACCATCCAGCCAAGTACCACTCCCCACACACACCACCAGCAAACATGCCCAAGGGGTCGCTTCCTAAAAACTTTGTGTTAGTGGGCATTTTCCGCCCCCCCTGGGGGCAAAACGGCAAAAAAAACAGGCCGATTTGCCCCCAGGGTGGACAGAAAAACAAAAACACAATCATGTCCACCTGGAAGCGACCCTTACCCAAGGGGTCGCTTCCCAAAACAAACACATTGCCCCAACAAAAATCCCTGGTTCTAGTGGGTAATTTCTGCCCCCCCTGGGGGCAAAACGGCCGAAAAACGGGCCGATTTCCCCCCAGGGGGGGCAGAAAAACGAAAACATACTCAGACCCCGCCTGGAAGCGACCCTTGCCCAAGGGGTCGCTTCCTAAAAACTAAAATTACATCCCTGGTGTCTAGTGGGCATTTTCTGTCCCCCCTGGGGGCAAAACGGCAAAAAAAAACGGGCCGATTTGCCCCCAGGGGGGACAGAAAAACGTAAACAAAATCAATGGCCGCCATCTTGGCAAAAATCAATATCCCTGGTGCTAGTGGGGAATTTCTGCCCCCCCCTGGGGGCAAAACGGCCGAAAAAACGGGCCGATTTCCCCCCAGGGGGGGGCAGAAAAACGAAAACATATTGCCAGCCCGCCTGGAAGCGACCCTTGCCCAAGGGGTCACTTCCTAAACACTAAAAGTATATCCCTGGTGTCTAGTGGGGGCATTTCCGCCGCACAATCGCGACGCTGCGCGCGATCGTGAGGCAGAAATGCCCTGTAAAGAGACATCAGGGGAAAGGAAAATCTCTTTCCTCTCCCCTGATGCCTCTTCGCTGCCCCCAAACCCCCGCCAGCCTCGAGAAACCTACCTTCTTCCAGCGCGGTCAGGAAGCAAATGGCTTCCTGAGCGCTGGGAATCCCTGATGATGTCAGCGCGCGCTGTGCTCGCTGACGTCATCAGGGATTACCATGGGGGGGGGCGGGGGCGGCAGCGGAAGCTCTTCCACTGCCGCCCCCAGCAAAACAACGAGGATCAGAGAGCCTCGGGGGGAGCGCCAGCGCTTCCCCCGAGGGTGGGGCTGATGACGAGCTGGCCTTGTCATCCGCGCAGGACAGGTAAGCGCGATGACGAGCCCAGCTCGTCATTAGCCCCGAAGGGGTTAAGCTATAAGCGATAGGGCGCAGTTGATGGCATGGTTTTCAATGGGAAACACCCATGCACACTAGGCTTCTTCAGCTTCCCTTTTTCCCTGTCCATCTGCCGTTTTTAGGTCGAGCGTAGCGAACGGACCTCGTGTATACTTTAGTATACTTATGTAAATGGGGTGGTGCATGCGCTGGGACTGGGAGGTGCACGCGCTTTCCGTCATGGCTCTCGGATTTGACCTCGTGAGCGCGCATGTGTGCGAGCGCGACTCTGCCATGCGCTTTGGAAAACGAAACCTAAGAGCCGCGCGACGTGAGCTGTCTACGGTAGAAGCTCACGCGCGTGGCTCTTAGGTTTCGTTTTGACTTGTTTAATCATACTGTGAACAAGCAGTAACTTTGGTTTATTCTGGCACACTGGGCCCTGCAGGAGTTTAAGGGACAGATCTGAAGAACAGATGAGAACTGGGAGTAATTCTCAGTTTGCGAGTTTGTGAGTCAGACTTCCGACTTCCGAAGTCCCTGACCTTGCATCGAGGCCGCTTCTCAGAGGCAGCCTTCCTGCGCCAAGTCCTCTGTGATATGGACAGCAGGCTCGTGCGGAGCCAGGGCTGGGTGTGGGAAGTCGGAAGAAACCAAAATATCTCTTCGCTTCTGCGAGTGCCCCTGGCTCGTCGGCTGTGGTGGCGCCTCTAAACTGGTCTGCAGCGGGTATGGCCAGCTGAGGCCAGTATGCGTGGAGGATTTTTGGTTGATCCCGGTGAGAACGATGCTAAATCGACCCAGAAACGGAAAGCACAGGATTATTCGTCTCTGAGATGTCACCGCAAGTTCCAAGTATGTTGCTGGGCTTTACATTATGCTTTTTAAGAAGTCTTGTCTGCGTGTTTATTGGGGGAGAGTCGTTCTGCACAGCACTGCCCTCAAATCCTCACCCTTCTCCCACTAGGGAACATGCCATGAACCGTGTCATGTATAATAATGACGTGTGTAATACTATAGTGCGCTTATGCTTGTGTGTTAGGTCTTGTGCTGTTCAACACTATGCCTTTACATTTTTATGGTGCTTTACACTTTAGGTTATGTAAAACTGGCACGTGACTTGAACTACGTGGTCACTTAGCACTTAAGTGGAGTGTCATATTGAGGATAAAAATAGAATTTCAAAAAATAAAAAGGAAAAAATGGTAGGGGGCGCTTGTATAGTTTGCCTAGAGTGTCATTGGTTGGAACTACTAAACACCCTCCTGTCATGTTATCTCGTGTTATGTTATGTTCCGCGTTATGCAATATTATGATGTGCCTCTTACGGTAAGGTTAGTTCACAAATAAATGCCACTAGGGCAAATATACTTGCATGGTTCGCACTAAGGAGCTAGTTGTTGGAAGCTAGTCTAGGGCCATCTCTGTTGTGATGTTATGTTACGTAACGTTATGCTCTGTTATGCATGCCACGGTGAAGATAATTCATAAAAATGGCACTAGACTAAGGTAAACATAGCGTCCATGGTTTGCCTAGAGTGCCAGTTGCTATGAGGTAATCAGGGGCCATCTCTGATGTGATGTTGTGTTATGCTACGTTTCACTATGTTGTGATATGCATGCTACGGCAAGGGTAATGCATAAAAAAGTAAACATGGTTTGCATTATTTGTCTAGGGTGTAAGTTGCTGGGAGTGAGTGTGTCCACTTCTGAGGTAATGACTGCCGGTGCACAAAGCTCTGCTCTGAAATCCAAAGCTCTGCTCTGAAACCCGCTGGCAGTCAATTAAACGTCGGTGCATGGGACACCAACGCACAAATTAAGAACCGTCTGACAGCAAGAAAGAGAAGGACACACGTTCCATGGGAGCATGAGTGACCCACCTCATCCGGTGATTTGCTTTCTGTCATGAGGCTGTCACTTCGTACTGTGAACAGTAGAAGTGGACGTGTCCTGCATGGTGCTTACTGTCTCCTCTTTGAGTCACAGTTTCAGCACTGCCCTCATCTTGCAGAAAAAGCTTTATAAAGCACTCCAGTTGAATGGCCACTGTTGGAAGTGGACACTGTCCTTTCAAAAACCAGTAGTCCTGCACTTTTATATTAGCCAAATGACGGCTCAGTGAACTGTACTCTCATTAAGCCTCATACTAGGATCTGCATATGACCAGTCTGCATCCAGAAGAATGTGGTAATAGTAACACTAGTTATTTACAACTCTTATAAATGGCAGAAGTACCCTGTGAAAAGCAAATTAAATGCAAGTTATGATTTTATTAATAAAAGCAATACCTGCAAAGACCACAATGTGAGAGATAAATCCAGGACTGTCCCACCATGTTGTACCCAGTATTTAAAACAAGCATTTACAATGCAATAGGTCTCGCATTATTAAAGTTTGAGCTATTGGCATTGTAAATGACAATGCCTTTTCTTCATTTGCATCGTTGCGTAAACAAGCACTTTGCACTTATAGTCCATGCTTATGAGAAGCAAGGCTGTAAGTCTCTTTTACTGCCAGCTTTGCTCATTGTAAGCAAGGAATATAAGTTCGAAGTGCGTGTTTATGCACCGATTGCAGGTTTTAAAAACAATAAATAAAAGACATTGTCATTTACAATGCCAATTGCTCCAACTTTAATAATGCGAGACCTATTGCATTGTAAATGCTTGTTCAAAGAAGTTCTCCTTTACCCAGCCCTGATCTCTTCTGCACATACTCTCAGGATCGATAAAAAAGTCAACCCTTCCCAGGTCAGCAAGTCAGTCCCTTATATGAGCCAGGGAATACGGTAATAGTAATCCAGAGAGAGGCATCAGTTAAAATGTCCTTTCTTAGGGCAATACACTTCCTTAGCCACAATTTCATTCACAATTATAGGGGGTGATAGGACAGCAAGTCAGAGAGAAAAGCCGACCCCAGTTCTTAGTGGACTACAATAGAGGGGATGCACTGCGCTAAACATAAAAGACATTCAAAAAAATAAAATTTCAACAACTTGGAGTTCCTCATGCTCCGCATAACCCCAGATCTCGCTACTGTAGGCCACCTTAGTGATGCACTTGGCCTTATAAATCTTCAAGAGGGCCCGATAGGTCTACTGTCCAACCTAGATGAAAAATTGAAAATGGCAGTGTTGGCCCTGACAAAGTCCCCTTCTTTCCTACTGATGAGGGGACGCAGGGTCATTGCGGCATCAAACAATACGCCCAAATATGAGAAGACAAGAGTCTTAGGGACCGGCGTCGATATCACATTAAATGTATAAGGTTTATTGGGGCATAAACCTACTTACATTATGAAAGATTTATTGTTACTCACCGGCGAGTCCAGGTCCTCCATAAAATGGACAAATGAAATCAATAACATTTGCAACCCCCTGGCTGTCCTAGCCATGAGATCGGCGCCATCCACATTCAGTAGTACAGGAAGGCTCCGCCGACCCACCTGTGGACAATCAGTTTTCAGCTTCACAAGGGTCTGCTCTAAGTTGTTGCTATACAAATTAAATGAAAGGGCCCAGAATACACCCCTGTCGAACCCCCACTCAATAGAGAGCTGGCGGGTGAATCTCAGGTCCCTTGTATATCATACCACCGCCTTGGTATCTCTGTGTAAGTCCCTCAAAAAGGTATATTGTCTGGGCTAACTCCTAGGTACAACATGATCTGCCAAAGCTTCAATCTATTAACAAGGTCAAAAGCTGAGGACAGGTCCATGAAGGTTAAATATACTGTGCCGGGGCATGCAACAGTGTACTTGTAAAGTACCATGTACAGGTTTAAGCATTGGTCCATTGTGGATCGACCTGGGCAAAAACTGTATTCGGCGTCATACAGGATGTTATTCTCCTCTGCCCAAGTAGAGAGGCTATTAAGAACGATGGGGCCTCCCACCTTTACCACTGAATCCAGTAAAGAGATAAGCCTATAACAATGGGTACTATCTCGGTCTCCCTTGTTGAATACCGGTACGATTGTAGATAGTGCTCAAGAGGCCGGACAGCCAGACTCAGATGTGGCACCAATAACCGCGATGAGGGTCGGTACCTAGGTGTCCATGTTTGAAATTTACAGGTCCTGGGGTATCCCGTCAGGGCATGGGGCCTTCTTTTTTGTTAGCCCTGCTATACCCTCTCTAACTTCCTCAGATGTAAAAACCACATAGGGGTCCCCTCACCTCGGCACAGATCTACCTTTGTGGCAGAAGGTGATAAGAACAAGAAAAACCTCTTTTTTTTTTTGCAAGACCTTTATTTGCAAATAAGACATGTACACAGCGGTGTGCCTACAACCCGATGTCAGGGCCGGCTGCAAATAGTACAGTATCAATAGCGCAGAGCACTCATCCCACTGCAAGGAACACTACCATTTTATACAACGCAAAAGTCATCAATTACCAACTGGTCAGGCACAGCTCGTACCCTGTCATTATGACACATATATCAGAGCATGGTCTCATTTTATGTTTGTCGCATAAAACCAAACACCGCCCCCCCCAAGCCCCCACCCAACTTTCCCGGGTCCTGGTCACAGTAAGATCTGATGAGACATCTCAGAGTTATGAAGCAACATTCAACCTGCCGAAGTGTATAATAGTAATCAGATATGGTGCGCAGCCCCCGACTTTGAGGTCCTGCAGGTGTCGGCAACTATTGGTTGGCAAAGGGATCGTCGACCCAGTATGACATTCATGCTCTGAAGGGCCTTCTGCATGTTAGAGTCAAGGTAATATACATCAGAGTCTCTCACAGGAAGAGTGCATATGCCAGCGATCACATAGTCTCTCCCCCACCCGCCGATGGCTCCCCATTCTCATTACCAATGCTGTCTGCATCAGCCAGGGATAACATATACAGTGTGTATGGGGTCCATATGTCCGCTGGCCGTGATGCCGCTGGCAAGTCCTCATAGTAACAGGTCAGTTGGTCTCTACAATACGCCATATCCTTCAGCCACAATTGAACTTCAGGTGCCCTTATGCCCCCCCACGCCATTGCAACTCTCCGTTTAGCTAGCTGTAGCGCCAATATAATCAAACGTCGCCCTTTCGCTGACAGACCAGAGGCTATTCCCAGCAAACACAAGCGTATATCCAACACAACCTCAGTTAACGTCATAGTAGTCAGTGCTGTAGTCACAGCTCCCCAAAAGGCATACACTCTTGCACATCCCCAGGCTAGGTGCACAAAATCAGCATCATCCTCACCAGAACGAGTGCATTGTGCAGTGGCACGGAGACCGTAACGGAGCAGTTGCACAGGTGTATAGTACCACTGATGCACAAACTTGTAATGAAGGAGACGAAAGTTACCATTCACCGCATACCCCCCAGTCATGGAACAACATTCAGTCCACTCTTCATCAGTCAGTGGCTCTGGCAGGCATCCGTCCCATCTGGCCCTAGCCAGCACTGCGCCTCCCCCTTCGTCCTCTTGCGCAGCACGGTATAATCTAGAAAGCAGCTTGACCCTATCCGTAGTAGTATAGAGTAACTGCAAGGCACCGAGTGCCGGCGGTTCGTCTGGGTATGCAGGATACAAGGAATGTATCGCAGCCC
The DNA here is from genome assembly GCF_964261635.1 of Lissotriton helveticus. Taxonomy (NCBI): domain Eukaryota; kingdom Metazoa; phylum Chordata; class Amphibia; order Caudata; family Salamandridae; genus Lissotriton; species Lissotriton helveticus. Next base: position 522,047,764 of record NC_136072.1, read on the forward strand.
TGAGTCTGATATAGATAAAGGTGGACATTACTGCGTTGGTGGATCTGTCCATCATGGCCTGTAAGGAAAGGTAGGCGGCCCCGGGGTATAGATTCCCCATGGTATGAAGTCCAGCACCCTGTAGAACCTGCAAGCCCCCCAGTTCGCCTGACACCGAGATCTCTGAGTGATGCAGCAGTGGCATAGCAGGGGCGTACAACGGTAGCTTGTTCGCCCGCCTACCCAGCTCCCGCCAAGCATTGGCGGTGGTTCGAACCGTGTCCACTTCTCCCGTCTCGAACACCGAATGTGTATTGACTATCATGGCCCTTAGTGGATTCGGTAGAACTGCACTGGCCTCGAGTGCCACGTGTGGAGAGTACGGAGGGGCTGAAAGCCAGTAAGTAGCAAAGTGCGCTTGAGCACATAAGTAATACAATTTCATATCCGGTATAGCAAATCCTCCCAAGGCATATGGCTTAATCAGGACCTCCCACTTCACTCTCGGTTTTTTACCAGCCCAAGTTAAGGTGATCAACAAGGACCGTAGTCTAGCAAAGAAGTGCGATTTTAACGGGAGTGGGATATTAACAAAAAGATACTGAAATTTTGGTAGTACCACCATTTTAATTAGCGATACGCGATCAGCCAGGGCGAGTGGCAACCGGATCCATCGCGCTACCTGATCCTCCAACTTGGAGAGAGCCACCCCGTAGTTAGCCCTGATTATTTCTTGGCTATCCCGGTGCATCCAGATTCCAAGATAACGCACCGGTTCTGTTGCCCACTCCAGCGGGAATTCTAAGGGAAATGGGAGAGTGGCATCTGTGAGAGGGAGCATGATAGATTTTTCCCAGTTGATGGATAGCCCAGAATGCCGACCAAAACGGATGAATTCTCTGAGTATAGGTTCAAGATATTGAGCAGGCTCACGCATATATAAAACCATGTCATCAGCGTACATGGAGACCGCCAAAGACCGAAGAGGGAACCTTAAAGCTGCGCCCGCATACCTCTGCCTTAAGATACAAGCCAGGGGTTCCATCACGATAGCAAATAGTAAAGGCGAGAGCGGACATCCCTGTCTCGTCCCTCTATACACAGGAAACGAGCCCGAAACATATCCATTGACCCTCACTCGCGCCATGGGATTAGTGTAAAGAAGTGGTATCAGTGATGTAAAGAAAAAGGGCACCCCCATCCTGTGCAATATTGCCATCATGTAACGCCATGCTACGGAATCGAAGGCCTTTGCGGCGTCAAGCATGACAGCCACTGCAGACAAGTCTGGCTTAAGCAGATGGAGCACCGCAAACAGTGCCCTCAAATTGTGGGCGGTGGATCGGAGCGGTATAAATCCTGACTGGTCCGGCAGCACCATGACTGGGAGAAGTAACCGTAGCCTGGTCGCCAGCACTTTAGCGATAATTTTGACATCAGTGTTGATGAGGGACAGAGGTCGGTATGATTCACATTTGTTGAGAGGTTTGCCCGGCTTCGGCAGTGTCACAAGCAGGGCCTCCCTCATTGTAGTTGGGAGCTGGCCCTGTGTCACCACTTCTTCCAGTACCCTTGCCAAATGCGGGAGCAGAAGATCAACGTATTCTTTATAGAATTCGGATGGCAGTCCATCCGTACCAGCCGCTCTTCCATTAGGGAGGGCTGCTATCGCATGTCTAAATTCCCCCTCCGTAATATGACTCATAAGGAAGTCCTGCTGTCCCTTTGACAGCCAGACCAACGCAATGTCTTCCAAATACTGGGCTATTTCCCCGTCTTCCGCCGTTTCCTTATATTCATACATTTGTTCATAATATTTGGTAAAACAGGCCAGAATGCCATCAGTGCTAGTTACGATGTCCTCCCCATCTTCTATCTCCTGCACAGTGCAGTGTCTGGCCCAGGGCTCCCTTATACGATCCGCCAACCCTTTCCCTGGTCTGCCCCTTCTCCATAGTATCTCGCCCTGGTGCGTTTAGATAAGAACTTCACCTCCTGATCAGCCAGTTCATTATATTCTGTAACTTTCGATCTAATGGCAGCTAGCAAGGTCTCGTCTGGGCAGTTTTCCAATTGACGTTCAAGCCTCATCAAGTCTCTCTCCAGACCAGACATGGAGTTTCTAAGCGATTCGAGGACCCCAGACTGAAGACCTATACATGCCCCACGTACAGTCACTTTGAAGGCCTCCCACACCATACACATACTGTCTATTGACCCGACATTCGTGACAAAGAACTCCTCAATGATCCCCCTGAGACGTTCACATAGCACCAGATCTGTCAAAGTCCCCGGGGATAAACGCCAAGTGAAAGGAGCCGGGGTGTGTGCCGGCAGGTGCATCTCCAAGCACACCGGGGCGTGGTCTGAAAGTGTACACGGTAGGTGTCTCACATCCATTATCCATCCACAAACATCTCTGGTCACCAGCCAATAGTCTAATCTGGACCATGTGTCATGAGCCGAAGTGTAACAAGTACCCTCCCGCCTACCAGGATATCGCAAACGCCACACATCCACCAGCCCCAGACCCTCCATCCCCTCGCACACCGCATCAGCCGCCTTCTTTCGCACAACAGGCCTGTCTTGTTTTTTGTCCATCTCTCCGTCCAGAGCAACATTCAAATCCCCACCACATATCACTGCTGACGGAGGCAGCATGTAAATTTTATTCCAAAGCGTTACATAAAAGTCGGGATAGTCAATATTAGGACCATAGACATTAAGAAGGGTCACCAGAGTACCGCATAGTTTACCATGTGCTATAATATACCGACCATCTTCATCAACCTCTGCATGTTGTAGAATAAACGGTACATTTTTTTTTATCAGAATCATCACACCACGTGCATATGATGAATAAGTGGTCGCCAGTCTAAAACCCGCCCATTGCTTACCCACAGTGTCTGAAGAAACGCCACGTGAGCGCCATGCCTGTTCAAGAACGCCAACATTTGTCTAGTTTTTTGTGGGCGATTCAACCCTCTAACATTCCAAGTAACACAGGTGAGTTTACCCCCCCTATCCATACATCGCACAGTGAAATATTTGTATTTTTTGTATTTATTTTATTTGTAAAGCGCTAACATTCATCCTAAAAGGACATCACGGCGCTAAAGAAGAATTACAAGTGATTTAACGGCAACACTTTGGAAATTATTGATCTGGGCTGGGGAAAAGGAATGTTTTTAGTTGTTTCCTAAAAGAAAGGAAGCAATCAGTTGTTCTGAGTTTGTGGGGTAACTCGTTCCATTTTGTTGCGGCAATGTGAGAGAAAGCCCTCTCTCCCATCCTGACAGTCCGAGCTCGGGTGATGGATGCTCTTCCGGACGTCATAGATCGTAGGTTTCTAGAGGGTTTATGAAATCTGATCATATCATGTAGGATGATGGGGCCTGTATCGTGGAGTACTTTGTGTGAAATACACAACAGTTTAAAAATGGCTCGTTGTCGCATTGGGAGCCAGTGGAGCTCACGCATACATTTTTTGGCTGAGTCATATTTTCTTTTATTACAGATGGCTTTGGCAGCGGCATTCTGAACCAACTGCAATTTGGAAAATAGGTAATCTGCCATTCCCACAAACAGTGAATTACCATAGTCCAACCTACTCAGCAATAGTGATTGGACTAGTGTTCTCCTGCAATCTGTCGGAACCCAGGGAAATAATCGTCTGAGCATCTTCAAAAGGCCAAAGCCTCTGCCGCAAACTATGGAGACATGGGATTTCATGGATAAGTCCTTATCCAGTGTTATTCCTAAGTTTTTAGCTTTTGTAGTCGGGTTAGGAGGCAAGCCCAAATCGCTCGGCCACCAACTGTTGTCCCAGACCTGTGTGCATCTGCCAAACAATAGAATTTCGGATTTGTCAGCATTAAGTCTAAGACAATGGTCCTGCATCCATGTTGCCAGTTCGGTCAGGCAGTTTGTCAGTCTAGTTTTAGAATCATCATTTTCATCAATGGTGACCATCAGCTGGGTGTCATCCGCATAGGAACACATTTCGACACCCCATTTTTTGCCGATGGTTGCCAATGAGGAGACGAACACGTTGAACAGAGTTGGGCTCAACGACGCCCCCTGAGGAACTCCGTATTTTATAGGTCGCGGAGGAGATGTATAGTCACCCAGGCGAACTGATTGGGTTCGATCCGCTAGGAACGATGTTAACCATCCAAGTGCTTTATCTTGAATTCCTTTCTCTGCCAGAGTATTCAATAATTGATGGTGGGGTACGGTATCAAAAGCCGCTGATAAATCAAGGAGTATCAGAGCAACTGTACTACCTTGATCTACCTTGGTCCTAATACTGTCTGTCACCGCTAAGAGTGTAGTTTCTGTGCTGTTATTTGCCCGAAACCCTGTCTGTGAGGCATCCAGCAAACCATTAACTTCCAAAAATGTGGAAAGTTGTCTATTGACCAGCTTTTCCAGAACCTTTGATAGGTAAGGTAACTGGGATATTGGTCTATAGTTGGCTGGATTGTTAACATCTGTCCCAGCCTTCTTTACTAAAGGAGTAACTAGAGCCTGTTTCCATGATTTTGGGAATTCGGCAGAGCTAAGGGAAAGATTAAATACTCTGGTGACTACTGGACATATTACAGGGGTGAGCTGGGAGAAAATGTGATGTGGACATGGGTCGAGTGGTGAACCAGACTTGACCTCAAGCATGACTTTTTCTACTTCTTCTTCTGAAAAAGGACCAAAAGTATGACAGATGGTATGTGCAACATTTGGTGCATATTGTTCGTTTTTTTCCATCCCTGATTTTGAAAAGGAGGCATAGATGGTATCAATTTTTTCGCAGAAAAAATCATTAAGTTTATTACAGTTCTCCTGTGAGGGAGTAAGATGTACGGAGAGATTAGTAGGGCTGCATAATTCTCTAACAATTTTAAAGAGTTCTTTTGATGAATTTTTATTCTCAGATACTCTGCGTGTGAAATAGTCCTTTTTTGCCTTTCTAATTGCTCTATGATAGAGTGCTTGAGCTTTTCTAAAACTATCTTTAGTTTCATCTGTCTTGGATACTCTCCATTTATGCTCAAGAGAGGTACAATTTCTTTTTAAAAGTTTGAGCTCAGGTCCGTACCATCTCTCTGATTTTTTATTGCCTGGTTTGTGACGGGATTGGGTGGTCGAACAATGTTCCAGTGCATTTTTAATATTGTTCTGAAGCAGGTCTATTTCCTCATGGATATTAGTGCTTATACAAGATGGGTGTGAGAAATGATTACTGAATTTCTCCAATGTAAAGGATTTCCAGTTTCTCATATTTGCTATGAATGCACTATGTTTTTTGGTCTGGGGGATGGGGAGATTAATACGGAAGGTGATCATATAATGATCGGTCCATACCAATGGAATTAGAGGGTCGATGTCAATAGATTCGATGTTGGAAAATATCAAATCTAATGTATGTCCTGCAATGTGTGTTGGTTGATGGACTCTCTGAGATAGCTGCAGGATAGCCATGTCTTCCACCAATAGATTCGTCAAGGAGCTGCTACTATTGTCCAGATGTATATTAAAATCCCCAAGGAGGAGGATGTTCTTGTTCTTCAAACAGACAGGCATAATCTGTGTGAGTAACTGTGAACTAAAATTTAATGTGCAGCCCGGAGGATTATAGATTAAAATGCCTCCAAATAGCACACTGGTGTTTATGGACACCGTAAATGCCAGAACATCATAGTTTCCAACAGGTGCAATACTCTCTTGTCTGCATGAAAGATGGTCTCTGAACAGTAGAGCTACACCGCCACCCTTTTTCTTAACTCTGTTAACATTCAATATCTTATAGTTTGGGGGAAGGGCTATAACTATATCTGGGATATTATGCTCATCGAGCCATGTTTCAGATAAACACACTAAATCAGGTTGGTGTTCGTTAAGAAGGTCCCAGATATACGTTGAATGTTTGGGTAGTGATCTTACGTTCATATAAATGCATTTAAGAGGGAATGTATGTAGATGTAATGGCACAGGGTTCAGTGTTGGGGTGCATTCCCATCTGCAGTTGTAACAACTAAATGGGCCATAAGTATCCATCGGACCCATGTGAGCACATTCAAGAGAGTTTGTGGTCGTCTTACCAATTACATCCAGCAGTTCGCGGCTTGTATAGGTAATATTTCCACTTGTGTCTGGGACCACACTGATAATTTGGGCAGGGGTCATGGCCCCTGGTCCCGGCCGGCCACGGACGGGCGCAGACGGGCTTGGCTTAGGCGCGGCTTCGGCGCGCATCCGGCGCGCCCGCTGCGCCAGCCCGCTGCGCCGTCTGGCCGGTATACACATTTTATAGTGTGTGAGGAGGGTGGGAGGGCAGCGCGACTAGAGCGCAGCCCCAGCCCTACCTAAGATGGCGCCCACCGCCGCAAACAGCAAGTTCCAAAAAACGGCTGGGGCGAGGCAGAACAAAGGAATTAAAGCGTGAAAGAAGGTGTCAGTGTGCCTACATCAATTCCCCAACTAAAATTATTATTTAGAGCCCCCCAATGTAAAATCTCATAAAAACGCTATTTTGCCGTTTTCTCATCCAACTTCATCAATAAAATTGCCAGAAGTAGTACACCAGTAAAATCACTCGCAGCCCTAGTGTCTCTCACTAGGGAGAGCTCTAAAAAGGCAGCGAGGGCTTAGAAGGACCGGCTCTAAATAGCCTGGGAGGGCGGGAGGGCAGCGCGACTAGAGCGCAGCCCCAGCCCTACCTAAGATGGCGCCCACCGCCGCAAACAGCAAGTTCCAAAAAACGGCTGGGGCGAGGCAGAACAAAGGAATTAAAGCGTGAAAGAAGGTGTCAGTGTGCCTACATCAATTCCCCAACTAAAATTATTATTTAGAGCCCCCCAATGTAAAATCTCATAAAAACGCTATTTTGCCGTTTTCTCATCCAAATTCATCAATAAAATTGCCAGAAGTAGTACACCAGTAAAATCACTCGCAGCCCTAGTGTCTCTCACTAGGGAGAGCTCTAAAAAGGCAGCGAGGGCTTAGAAGGACCGGCTCTAAATAGCCTGGGAGGGCGGGAGGGCAGCGCGACTAGAGCGCAGCCCCAGCCCTACCTAAGATGGCGCCCACCGCCGCAAACAGCAAGTTCCAAAAAATGGCTGGGGCGAGGCAGAACAAAGGAATTAAAGCGTGAAAGAAGGTGTCAGTGTGCCTACATCAATTCCCCAACTAAAATTATTATTTAGAGCCCCCCAATGTAAAATCTCATAAAAACGCTATTTTGCCGTTTTCTCATCCAAATTCATCAATAAAATTGCCAGAAGTAGTACACCAGTAAAATCACTCGCAGCCCTAGTGTCTCTCACTAGGGAGAGCTCTAAAAAGGCAGCGAGGGCTTAGAAGGACCGGCTCTAAATAGCCTGGGAGGGCGGGAGGGCAGCGCGACTAGAGCGCAGCCCCAGCCCTACCTAAGATGGCGCCCACCGCCGCAAACAGCAAGTTCCAAAAAACGGCTGGGGCGAGGCAGAACAAAGGAATTAAAGCGTGAAAGAAGGTGTCAGTGTGCCTACATCAATTCCCCAACTAAAATTATTATTTAGAGCCCCCCAATGTAAAATCTCATAAAAACGCTATTTTGCCGTTTTCTCATCCAAATTCATCAATAAAATTGCCAGAAGTAGTACACCAGTAAAATCACTCGCAGCCCTAGTGTCTCTCACTAGGGAGAGCTCTAAAAAGGCAGCGAGGGCTTAGAAGGACCGGCTCTAAATAGCCTGGGAGGGCGGGAGGGCAGTGCGACTAGAGCGCAGCCCCAGCCCTACCTAAGATGGCGCCCACCGCCGCAAACAGCAAGTTCCAAAAAACGGCTGGGGCGAGGCAGAACAAAGGAATTAAAGCGTGAAAGAAGGTGTCAGTGTGCCTACATCAATTCCCCAACTAAAATTATTATTTAGAGCCCCCCAATGTAAAATCTCATAAAAACGCTATTTTGCCGTTTTCTCATCCAAATTCATCAATAAAATTGCCAGAAGTAGTACACCAGTAAAATCACTCGCAGCCCTAGTGTCTCTCACTAGGGAGAGCTCTAAAAAGGCCAGGTGAACCTGGGACAAAAGAAATATGTCCCAGAAACCATAGTACCATTCCAGAGAGCAGCCAAAGGCGCATTCCATGCAACATCTCATTGACCGAATGGTATTCAGTAGCACCCCGTATGGCAAACAGCGCATCAACCAGCAGTGTTGCAACCTTTGCACTAACCTCCCACTCCTCCCACCATAGACCAGGAATCCCAGCAACCCTCCCTTAGAACTCCAGAAACCCACCATCCCCCCGCCTCCCACTTCAGCATCCCCAACCCGCCAAAGCTGTCCCCAAACCCTCCCCCCCAACAATCCCAACAGTGAACATGAAAGAGTGTGGGGATCTCCCATACGAGGGGGCGCAAGGACACACAACTCCCGCCAGATACCCAACGAGAGTGCAGACCGTGTAGTTCAATAGAGCGTCCCAGCTCCCCCAGCCCCGGCTCCCCGGCGTTAAAAATCAGAGCAGGAAAAGCACTTAATATATAACCTCAGATGCAGCAATAATTCTGTTGCGCCTCATTACATCTCGCATTGTATATAGAACATATTATAGTCAAACGGTGTAATGCAATGTCGCATGTCCGCGCATCGATCTCTGCCATGTAAGCCCACAGAGACACCCATAGCCCGCAAACATCCAAGGACTAGGAAATACACCTGTAATGAAACAATGTTCGAGCGGCATTTACACAGCAAAAGCCGTCCTCCGCAGGCGGTCATTATGATGCATCAGAGGGTGCTCCACTTAATGCAAGGGAAGTATTGTAGACTGTTAGGGAAACAGTTTGAATTAGGTCGGTTGCCCACTCCACAGCGCCCGGACAGTTCAATTGGAAAGCAGCCAGATATAAAGTCCCTAAACCACCTCTTCCTGCAGGTCCTCCTCTGCATCCTGTCGCATATTCGAGTCTCTTTTGCGTTTCTTTTGTTTCCTTGCGTAGTCCATGGCCGCTTTAGGGGAGGTAAAGATTTTGTTGTCAGCCGGGGGGCCAATTCGAAGACGCGCTGGATACAACATGGCGTACTGAATATTTTCGGCGCGAAGCAGCTGTTTTACCGCCGTGAATTCTTTGCGCGCCGTTTGGACCGCCACGGTGAAATCAGGATAAAATTCCAGTTTATTCCCCTGATATTCAACAGTGCCCTTCTCCCTCGCAAGACGCAGTATGACATCCCTGTCACGGTAGTTGAGAATGCGGGCGATGATAGGACGCGGCTGCGCCCCTGGCACCGGCCGTTTCGCCAGAGACCGATGTGCCCGCTCCACGATGAAGACGCGTGACAGTTGGTTGGAACCAAAGATGTCTACCAGCATGCGCTCCATGAAGTCCTCCATCCGACCTACATTCGTGGATTCCGGCAGGCCCGTGACGCGTATATTATTGCGCCTCGACCTCCCTTCCAATTCTTCATTCTTCGCCTGAATCACCGACAACACTCTCTCCAAGTTGAACACCTTGGTCGTCACCGTGGTCAATCCGTCTTCCGTGGCGGACACTCTTTGCTCCACTTCCCCCATTCGTTCATTTTGGCGGTCGAATTGCGTTGCCATGTGGTCCAGCCTGTGGTTCACCGCCTCCATGGTGCCTTCAATGGACTGCATGGTCTTTTGCATTGACACCAATGTGGCCTCTAAGTTCGGGGTGCCACCAACTGCTCCAGCCGGGTCCGGGTCAGGAGGCCCCTGCGAGGAAGATGAGGCTATCTTCCTGGTTTCAAAGGTAAGTTTTGGCTGGTTTCTTTTCGGCCTGCCCATGGCTCCTTTGTTGACCGCAGCTCAGCTCAGGCCCTGCAGTCCGTGGGTCAAGAACAGTCAATGTCTATCTCGGCGCAATCACCTGCAGTTCCCCTGGCACACAGAAGCCTTATATCGCTAGGTCACTGCCCGTCACCTCCGCGGCCCGCTCCACGTGGCCCCCAGCCGAGTCAGCTTCTCGGAGCAGAGTTTCAGCGCCAGGCCACTTTCACCAATGCCCGCAAGTAGCTGCAAGTCCGAAATCAGCAGCGTAGCGCAGTCCCTGCACGGCGCTATGGTTATCTCCCCCTCCGGCCCCCACCAGCCACAGCTCGCGCAGCGCGGCCCAGTGCGGCCCAGTGCCGCCTCCGCAGCCCCGGGCTCACCTAGTTCCCCGCCCCACTCACCGCCACTGGCAGGGCCGGGGTCCGAGCCGCTCCGTCCACAGGGTAACTCCACACGCTCTCGCTGGCCGCGCCGCTGGCAGCGTGGGTCTTCCTTCTCCACGGGAGGATCGCCAAGCAGGGGAGAGGCCGCCAAACACAAAGGACCCCCCCGGGCGCCGATGTCAGGGCAACCCAAGTCCGTCCTCCGCTCCGGCGCCAAAAACCGCCCTTCAAAAAGCGGCTCCTGCGGTCATCCCCGCTCAGGAGAAGCGCTGCTTCTATCGCTCAGTCCTCTCCGCCAACATATGTCACCCAGCCAGGGCACTGGGAATCCGGGACAGTCAGGATATTAAAGCAAATTTTTAACGGTCGCAGCAGAGCCTCACATACGTGCGGCCATCTTGCTCGGCGCCCTCTAGCGCCCCCCAAGAAAAACCTCTTTAATGGTAAAGAAAGATTTAAAGATAGTGCCTTACCCATTCATCTTTGGTAATGTGCGAGTCCAGGAGATTGCTTCTTCCACTCATTTGAATTGAACTTTAAAAACATCTTTAATGGTAAAGACAGATTGTAGGATAGTGCCTAACCCCTTCATCTTTGGTAATGTGCGAGTCCCAGAGATTGGTGTCATCACCTGCCAGGAAGGGATTATTGATGAAACTCCAAAACTTAGAACTGTTCATCAGGGTACTAGCTTCTATTAGGTTTGCCCAGGCTTCGTCCGCCAAGGTAGATTTACGGGTAGTCAGAGCGGCTTTATAAAGTCTACGACAGGTCATAACAGTGGAGGTGTCTCTTGGTTTCGTGCCAAGGGCTACTCTCAAATTCCTAGAGACTCATCTGCATTCGGAGTCAAACCATCTTGGGGCTACCGAGAGACGCTGAGCTACCGGGGCCTTTAGTAAGCTAGCAATTACGCCTGCGATCGCATTGAAAGCCCCTAAGATGACTGATGACTTAGCCTGACAATCTATACAGGTTGCAAACTCTTTATTACACTGAGAGAGCAACGACTCATAAAACTTATCTGTAGAAATGTGTACCCACTTCAATCTCCTCCCACTGTCCATTGTTGACAGCAACCCCCTGGGTTCTACTCTGTTGGTTTGTGCGGCCCGATGCCAGCAAGTAGACATACACAGTGGATTATGATCATTGTGCTCACTCTCCTAAATGGAAAAGTCCAAAATATGTGCAAAAAAGGGAGTAGAGACAAAAATTAAATCTATAAAGGACTCCCAGCCTCTGTCAGTAAATTTGGGGTTAATATCATTAGTCTCCGGGGCAACTTGTTCATGGATAGCAATAAATCGAACTAATTTACAATAGCATCAGGTAAATTGCCCTGTAACGGGTGCTCCTCAGGGACCCCGAGTATTGAAGGGGAATTTGTTCGATATCTGCAAACGCACCAGGGATCGCGTTTGCATAGTGCTGCAGCGAGGGGACTGGGCCTCCTCATGATGCCAGGTTTTTTCCCCCTTTTTTTTAAGAAGGGGGGCTGTGTGGCCCCCCTTTATTTTTCTATTTTTGTGGCCCTGGGGGCCCCATCCCCAGGGCCTGACCCCGTTTTCCTTTAAAAAAAAAAAATATTTGGAAGGGGGCCGTGTGACCCCCCCTCCCAAGGCCTGGCCTGGCCTTATTTTTAAAAAAAATCTTTTGGACGGGGGCTGCGTTGCCCCCCTCCTCAGGCCACTAATGGCCCCGGGGACCCCATCCCCTGGGACATGGCCTTTATTTTTTATCTTTTGGACGGGGACTGCGTTGCCCCCCTCCTCATGCCACTAATTGCCCCGGGGACCCCATCCCCCAGGGCTGGCCTTTTTTTTTGGTTTTTGAGGAGGGGGCAGCGTGGCTCCCCTCCTGAGCCACCTATGGCACCGGGGACCCGATCCCCCAGGGCCTGTCCTCTCCTTGGGGACCGTGGGGGGTCCCCAATCCTCCTACGGTCCCAGCCGGTTCCCCGCCTACTGCGGGAGCCGGCATTGCTTTTCCACATGGGAGCTGCTAAGATGCAGCTCCCCGTGTGGAAAAGCAATTTGGTTTGCATTTTGAAAGAGAGAGCAGGTATCCCCGCTCTCTCTTTCAAAATGCAAACCAAGTTTGCTATGACAGGGCGGGAGCCGCGAGGCTCCCACCCTGCCATAGCAAACTACAGTGTCCCGGGGGTGGGCACACTGGGACACTGCAGGAGCCGGCCCTGGGTGTTGGCGGTCCCCAGGGCCACAGCAAGGCTCCAGGAGGGGGGCCACGTGATCCCCCTCCCAAACTTTTCAAAGCCCCAGGGGGTGGTGTTACCCAGTGCTTGGGGGTCCATGACGGACCCCCCAAATGTAAACTCTTAGCACCCCAGGAAAGTGGCGGTCCCGGGGCTTGTGGGGGGCTCAAGCCCCCCACAGGTGTATTTAACGAAAAAAAAGCCCTGATGGAGGTTGTTTCCAGGGCTGCGGTGGGCCGTGAGCCCCCACATGTATTCTAATGAAGCCCCGGGGGGCGGTCCCCGGGGCTTGGGGGGCCTTTGAGCACCCCCACCGACTTATATTGAAGCCCTGGGGGGTTGCTGTCCCCGGGGCTGAGGGGGACTGTTAGCCCCCCGCACATAATTTGTTAAAGCCCCGGGGGTTGCAGTCCGCAGGGCTGGGGGGCCCTTCTGGGCCCGCCATTCACATAAAAACATTGCCATCGTGACTTGGCCCCCCCGGGGGCTAATTACCAACTAAGCGCGGGAGCCCATGCTTGTTTTTTTTTTCATTCATTGGCAGGATCTGTGCTCCCTGCGCAGATTTTGCTGAATTAAAAAACAATTGGGGGGAGGGGGCTCTGGGGGTCCTTGTGGGACCCCCTAAGCAGGCCTAGGGGGTCAGGGGATTTTTACGCTGCCCCCTTTTTGCGTTTTGCACTTTTTTTCTCTGCTTTCTTGTGCATCAGTTCTACCAAGGCACAAGATGGCTGCCAACACTTCCTGATTTGGAGTGGTGACAGCAAATTAGCATACCGCTCGTGATCGGGAGGGTGCGCGAAGGGTGCGCGGATCCTCTGCGACCATTGATGTATGGATGATTTTACTTTTGATTTTTTCAGGAACTACTGAACAGATTTACACCATTTAACAAAAAGGCATAAGTCTGAAACAAGGACTACCTCTTTGCCAAATTTGGTGTAATTCCGTTTAGCAGTTCGGGCTGTAGCTGCGGCTAAAGGTTCCTATGGAAATTGCATGGGGAAACGCATTTTGGGACCCCCCCTTTTTTCTGGGCCCCCGCTTGACGAATCACCCCGAGACTTTCAGGAAAGGAGCGGACCGGAGTGGGTCAAAAGTTCTGAAAACTTCACGAAGATTCGTCGACCGGCGCCAAAGTTATTGGAAATTGAATGTTGCAGATTTCCAATGGAAAATAGGTCCTAACTTTAACTACCTACTGGCGACCGCCAGTAGGTAATCAAATGCTTATCTGCCCATTATCAAAATGTAGCACTTATTAAACACAATAAGTCGATCCAGTGTTATCCTATGAGACAGGTAGGCCTCACAGTAGTAACAAGTGAATTTAGGAGTTTTTGCGGGACATGTAAAACTTGAAAGTAAATGTCCAAACCTTTATTTACAATGCACTCTGCCCTATGGGCTTCCAAAGGCCTACTTTAGGGGCGACATTGCAATAAAAAGGGTGTTTAAGGCTTGGCAAGGGGGTTATATTACCATGTCTAATTGACAGTGTAAAACTGAATTCAGGGTGCAATGGCAGACCTGTGACATATTGTGCCACCCACTTAGGTAGCTTCTCCAAACCAGCTGCGGCAGCTGCAGGTAAGAGCGGTAGTGCGGTGGAGCCGGCTGGGGGATTTCAAGAGACGACCACAAGGGAACATGAAATAAATATTTATTTTACCGTCGTGGTCGTTTCTCAAAATCGCACCCAATCCGGCTCGACCGCCCTACCGCTCTTACCTGCAGCTGCCGCAGCTGGTTTGGAGAAGCTACCTAAGTGGATGGCACAATATATCCTGCGGGTCCACTAGTAGAATATAATTTACATGTCTTGGGTAAATAGTATACCAATCTACAAGCAATTATAATATATAAATGTAATATGCCAATCAGGTGTAAACAAAGTTAGCCATGTTTAGGGGAGTGAGCACAAGCACCTTAACACTGGTTAATAGTGTTAAAGTGCACAGACTCCAAAGGCCAACAAAAACAAATGCAGCAAAAAAGTAGACGATAAAGGCAAAACATTTGGTGTTGACCCTTCAGAGAGCACCTGGTCCATAATCAAAAATCACTCCTCTTCAGGTGCTAGCCTTTTGTTAGACTCTGAAACCCCTATGCCTTGTGGTTAGTCTGTGTTCATATTTCAATATCACTGACATGCTGAAGGGTCAAACTCATAAATCACAGTGAAGCTGGGGGTGGTCCTTCTGCTTTCTCACAGTCACCCAGATTCTGTGGACCACCCTTCTACATGCTCAACGATCACCCATTTTCCGTGAACAGGATATATTCAATACTCAGAAATTATCCATATTGTGGAGCAAGCCCTCTTTTTATTTCCAGACATCTAAATTGGGAGGGGTGCGGGGGCCTTGGAGCCAGAGTAAGATGGTGGTATCTACCTCAGCTCTGCAGTGGACAGCCCTGCTTGATCGGCCTGAGTAGGCCAGAATGGTTGAAAACATTGTCTAAAGCCAGTTGAAATGGAAAGCCTGGGATATCATCAGAGGCAGCTGATGCATCAAATCCAATCTGCATCAGTGGGAGAGGAGAGCAAAGGCATGGAGACATGGTGTGGCCTCTAAGGACAAGAAGCAGCCCCAGCCTGCAGAGCACAGAACTGAAGGCCCAAAGCATGTGTACCAGCAGCTACCCCACAGAGATGCATCGCCCGACAGTTTATAGTTAAGAACCTATTGGGTGCGCCAGGAACAGAAGGGAAAGCCTTCCTCAATAGCAGCACTGGACTTCATAGACCTAGACAGGGGACTGATACAAATAGATTGTCCATACTGATTGGGTGCACCATTCCAGGACATGTAAAACCAAGTGCCGGTCCTCGGAAGCTTGTTTCCGGTCCAGGGAAGGCATGGCTTGGCAGTTCGGGCTGGACTGTTCCCATGAGGCACAGGGTCAGACTGATTTGCATATAGCCATGTCTGAACTGGGGTGGCAGAGTGGGCTAAAGAACGGTGATGGATTAAACCCAGATCTTTTGACTGGGTGTGAGTGTTTGATTGGTTCAGATGCTCCGTCCATTACCACCCCCTTTTTCTACCACTTTTGGCCGCCATAAGTGTGGCAGGGTATGCTCAGACGTGAGTCCCTTGCTCACTTTGCCACTGGATTCAAGCAAGCCGGGCTGAAGACGGCTGCAATGCCAGAAACCGGTCCTCAGAAGCTTGTTTCCGGTCCAGGGAAGGCATGGCTTGGCAGTTCGGTCTGGACTGTTCCCATGAGACACAGGATCAGACTGATTTGCATATAGCCATGTCTGAACTGGGGTGGCAGAGTGGGCTAAAGAACGGTGATGGACTAAACCCAGATCTATTGACTGGGTGTGAGTGTTTGATTGGTTCAGATGCTCCGTCCATTACCACCCCCTTTTTGTACCACTTTTGGCCGCCATAAGTGTGGCAGGGTATGCTCAGACGTGAGTCCCTTGCTCACTTTGCCACTGGATTAAAGCAAGCCAGGCTGAAGACGGCTGCAATGCCAGAAACCGGTACTCGGAAGCTTGTTTCCGGTCCAGGGAAGGCATGGCTTGCCAGTTTGGGCTGGACTGTTCCCATGAGGCACAGGGTCAGACTGATTTGCATATAGCCTTGTCTGAACTGGGGTGGCAGAGTGGGCTAAAGAACGGTGATGGATTAAACCCAGATCTTTTGACTGGGTGTGAGTGTTTGATTTGTTCAGATGCTCCGTCCATCACCACCCCCTTTTTGTACCGCTTTTGGCCGCCATAAGTGTGGCAGGGTATGCTCAGACGTGAGTCCCTTGCTCACTTTGCCACTGGGTTCAAGCAAGCCGGGCTGAAGACGGCTGCAATGCCAGAAACCGGTCCTCGGAAGCTTGTTTCCGGTCCAGGGAAGGCATGGCTTGGCAGTTCGGGATGGACTGTTCCCATGAGGCACAGGGTCAGACTGATTTGCATATAGCCATGTCTGAACTGGGGTGGCAGAGTGGACTAAAGAACGGTGAGGGATTAAACCCAGATCTTTTGACTGGGTGTGAGTGTTTGATTGGTTCAGATGGTCCGTCCATTACCACCCCCTTTTTGTACCGCTTTTGGCCGCCATAAGTGTGGCAGGGTATGCTCAGACGTGAGTCCCTTGCTCACTTTGCCACTGGATTCAAGCAAGCCGGGCTGAAGACGGCTGCAATGCCAGAAACCGGTCCTCTGAAGCTTTTTTCCGGTCCAGGGAAGGCATGGCTTGGCAGTTCGGGCTGGACTGTTCCCAGGAGGCACAGGGTCAGACTGATTTGCATATAGCCATGTCTGAACTGGGGTGGGAGAGTGGGCTAAAGAACGGTGATGGATTAAACCCAGATCTTTTGACTGGGTGTGAGTGTTTGATTGGGTCAGATGCTCCGTCCATTACCACCCCCTTTTTGTACCGCGGTAATTAATTTAAGGCTTCCACAGACTCATGGACTTGCCCACTGCCAGTCCCTTGAAGAGTCAGAAGTTAACTAAAAGTAATGGAAGGAGACAGATAATAAGGAGACACTTTGCATTTAAAGAGACCCTAACTCCATCAACCACATTGCAGGCATTAGAAGAAGGGGAATAAATGTAATACCTCAAGTCACTGGCAGAGTGAAACTGACTGTAAAGTAATAATCAGATTGTACTTACTGCCTCTCCTCACACAGACCTCAGAGGAACCGGTGTTGCCTAGATCCTGACTATGGCCAGCAGGCATTCAGTCAGAGATCAGCGAACTACAGACTGTAGCTATCCTTTCACCAAGTGTGAGATATGGATGACATGCCTGGTCGACTGCAGCAGGACCTCCAAGTCCAGACACCAGGCCTTATTACCTGTCAATTCTGATGCAATAATTTTTCAACAGACTTCTCTGATGTAGAAAACAGCCAGGTAAATTCTATTCACAGAGTTTGGAACTTACAGGCCTTTAAAACAAGCTAAAGATCAAGGTACCATGGCACTGAATTCTGCACTATATAATGGTTGAAGGGACTCACAACATTGAAAATCTTGATGAACACAATCGACGAAAATGTGTCACAAACCTGAACATATTTTTTATTAATCCGGTTGAACATTGCCTCCTTTAGTTCAAATCTCCTTTGAACAGAGTACAGGCTTGCAAAGGTAAAACAAACAACAGCTACTGTGATGCACTGTGAAGAAGTCTATTGGAACATGCAAAATAAACTCCTTAAGTTGAATGACCGGAACAGAAGAGACAAACTGTGCTTCTCAGGAGCGCCTGAAAAAGTGGAAAAAAGGCAATACGAAAGCCTTCTGGGAAAGCTTTACACTGGACATTTTGGGCATTCAAACTCCGGGAATGAACAGGTATTGGCAAGCTGGGGACCAGTTTGCCGCACAACCAGACATGTTGATGTTATTATTTTAGAAAGCTGTTGCCCACCTCTAATAGCTTCTTTCCAAATGTACCATTAATTAATCATACTAGAACATAGTCGAGCGGCAACAACACAAAGAACACATTAGGCCAAACAAAACTGTATCCGATCTATCAAGATAGGCCATAAAAGAACAAGAAAAATAAAAGAAGTTACAGTACAATGCAAAAAGATGAAGTGGTTCTCAGTACAATATAACAATTATGTAAATCACGGTCAAACTATTTTCATTAAGGACACAGCCATGTCAATTAATCACAGAGAGATCTAAGCTTTACTGCGGACCTCAAGAAGCTAAGGACATTTAACACAGAGCTGCTGGTAAGTATTTGGAAAAAGATGAACGCTTGTCTGACCTGTCAAAAATGGCCCTTCTTTAAAATGGGAATAAGATAAGATTTTCCAGGTATCTCGTAGAAACAGCAAATATCCAAAAAAGGCATCATGTCCTGTGGAGACTTCCCATCGCAACCACAGGCAGGGAGGCTCTGTCCCCTCTGTGCCCCACCAGGGTGGGCCAGGAGGTTATGAAAAAGGTCCAAAAGGAACTTAGTAAGTAGAAAACGATCATGAGAACTTTTAAGTCATAAGAGATAGGGCTCGGTTGATGGCACTGTTTTCAATGGGAAACACCCATGCACACTAGGCTTCTTCAGCACCCCATTTTCCATGTCCATCTGCTGTTTTTCAGAGAAATTCTCCTTCACCCAGCCCTGATCTCTTCTGCACATACTCTCAGGATCGATAAATACGTCAACCTTTCACAGGTCAGCAAGTCAGTCCCTTACATACTTGAGCCAGGGAATACAGTAATAGTAATCGAGGGAGAGGCATCAGTTAAAATGTCCTTACTTAGGGCAATACCCTCCCTTAGCCACAAGTTCATTCAGAATTATAGGGGTTGATAAGACAGCAAGTCAGAGAGAAAAGCCGACCCCAGTTCTTCGTGGACTACAATAGAGGGGATGCACTGTGCTAAACTTAAAAGACATTTAAAAAAATAATTTTCAGCAACTTGGAGTTCCTCATGCTCCGCATGACCCCAGATCTCGCTACTGTAGGCCACCTTAGTGATGCACTTGGCCTTATAAATCTTCAAGACAGCCCGAGAGGTCTACTGCCCAACCTAGATGAAAAATTTAAAATGTCCCCTTCTTTCCTACTCATTAGGGGACGCCAGGTCATTGCGGCATCAAACATTACTCCCAAATATGAGAAGACATGAGTCTTAGGGACCGGCGTCCATATCACAGCAAAAGTATAAGGTTTATTGGGGCATAAACCTACTTGCATTGTGAAGAATTTGTTGTTATTCACCGGCAAGTCCAGGTCCTCCATAAAATGGACAAATGAAATCAATAACATTTGCAAACCCCTGGCTATCCTAGCCATGAGATCGGCGCAACCACATACAGTAGTACAGGAAGGCTCTGCCGTTTCACCTGTGGACAATCAGTTTTCAGCTTCACAAGGGTCTGCTCCAAGTTGTTGATATACAAATTAAATGAAAGGGGCCAGAATACACCCCTGTCGAACCCCTCTCTCAATAGAGAGCTGGTGGGTGACTCTCAGGCCCCTAGTATATCATACCAACGTCTTGGTATCTCTGTGTAAGTCCCTCAAAAAATTTACAATGCCTGGGCTAACTCCTAGGTACAACATGATCTGCCAAAGCTTCAATCTATTAACAAGGTCAACAGCTGAGGACAGGTCCATGATGGCTAAATACACTGTGCAGGGGCGTGCAGCAGTGTACTTGTTAAGTACCATGTACAGGTTTAAGCATTGGTCCACTGTGGATCGACCCGGGCAAAAACCGTATTGGGCGTCATACAGGATGTTATTGTCCTCTGCCCAAGTAGAGAACCTATTAAGAGCGATGCGGCCTACCACCTTTACCACTGAATCCAGTAAAGAGATAGGCCTATAACAATGGGTACTATCCCAGTCTCCCTTTTTGAAGACCAGTACGATTGTAGATAGTGCTCAAGAGGCCGGACAGCCAGACTCAGCTGGGACACCAATGACCGCGATGGGGGTCGGTACCCAGGTATCCATGTTTGAAATTTACAGGTCCTGGGTATCCTGTCAGGACCTGGGGCCTTCTTTTTTGTTGACCCTGCTATACCCTCTCTCACTTCCTCAGATGTGAAAACCACATAGGGAGTCCCCTCATCTCGGCACAGATCTACCTTTGTAGCAGAAGCGGACAAGAACAAGAAAAACCTCTTTAATGTTAAAGAAAGATTGTGAGATAGTGCCTTACCCCTTCATCTTCGGTAATGTGCGAGTCCAGGAGATTGCTTCTTCCACTCATTTGAATTGAACTTTAAAAACATCTTTAATGGGAAAAGACAGATTGTAGGATAGTGCCTCACCCGTTCATCTTTGGTAATGTGCGAGTCCCGGAGATTGGAGTCATCACCTGCCAGGAAGGGATTATTGATGATACTCCAAAACTTAGAACTGTTCATTCAGGGTACTAGCTTCTATTAGGTTTGCCCAGGCTTTGTCTGCCAAGGTAGATTTACGGGTAGTCAGAGCAGCTTTATAAATTCTACGACAGGTCATAACAGTGGAGGAGTCTCTTGGTTTCGTGCCAAGGGCTACTCTCAAATTCCTAGAGACTCATGTACATTCGGAGTCTAACTATCTTGGGGCTACCGACAGGCGCTGAGCTGCCGGGGCCTTTAGTAAGCTGGCAATTATGCCTGAGATCGCATTAAAAGCCCCTAAGATGACTGATGACTCAGCCTGACAATCTATACAGGCTGCAAACTCTTTTTTACACTGAGAGAGCAAGGACTCATAAAACTTATCTGTAGAAATCTGTACCCACTTCAATCGCCTCCCACCTTCCATTGTTGACAGCAACCCCCTGGGTTCTACTGTGTTGGTTTGGGCGGCCCGGTGCCAACAAGTAGACATACACAGTGGATTATGATCACCCTGCTCACTCTCCTGAATGGAAAAGTCCAAAATATGTGCAAAAAAGGGAGTAGAGACAAAAATTAAATCTATAAATGACTCACAGCCTCTGCCAGTAAAAGTGGGGTTAATATCATTAGTCTCCGGGGGCAACTTGTTCATGGATAGCAATAAATAGAACTCATTTACAATGGCATTAGGTAAATTGCCCTGTAACGGGTGCTCCATATGCAACCCTGACAGCCGTGCACATCCCATGTGGTTGATCCCTTCTCGCCTCAAATTCCCACATAAATGAATATTAAAATCTCCTGCAATCATAAGATTAGTGTGCCTCTGTTTTTATTAAAAACAAGTTTCTCAAGAAGGAGCCCAACCGGGAGATGTTACTGCCTTCAAAAAGAGGGGATGGATACAACGTTATAAACGTTCCTAACCAACAAAATATTTGGCCCTCTTGAAAACATCAAAGTCTGCATGGTGGAAAAGTCAGTGGGTACTGTTGCAAAGGTATTACAGACAACCAGGGCAATAAAACTGACCAGACCCCCCTTGACTCTGCCCACACTTGAGGGAGTAACTGGTACAAAGAAAGTTTTAAAACCTTCCAAGAAGAAGTTGATGGCAATGGCCCATGTTTCCTACAGGCACATTACATCGTACCGTTTTATAAAAAGCATCCAAATTAGATCGTGAAACTTACTTGCCAGCCCAGCAATATTCCAAGAGATGAATTTACATTCAGAAGAAACCTGGTTGGCCTGCCCCAAGGGCCCAGTTGTCTGCTGGATAGAAAAGGTCTTAGGTTCAGATGAGGCTCTGGCAGGCAGTCAATCACAACAGTCAAGCGATCCCAATGGTGCATACCTATTGTACGTTTCAATGCCAGGGGCGAACACCTGCCGTGACCCCCAGTCACGGGCATATGGTCCACACAAGCTCCTAGCTCTGGGAAGGAGCGGGTAGATCAAATGCCTGTAAAAGAAATCCAAGGGGAGGGTCTTGATGGCTGAAGTAGGTCCAATACTGGTAGGCTGCGAGATTGATGCGAGTATCCGTCCGCAAAGTGGTGATTGTTAAAATTAATGACAATACAATCACTACTCCAATCCTTCCTAAACTTTCCCTACCCAGCTTATTCTCCTCAACATGACAATTTTGTTTTCCACTCTCGGTCCTGGAACAGCATTGGAGTTCAGCCAATGCACAACCTTGTTCTTTAGTTGGTCAATTTCTTCCTTTGCTCCTACTGGAAGAGCTGGGATGTTTGCAAGAACTACTACGAAGGGGGTAGATTCTGGTGGTAGATGGAGAGTACTCGTGCAGCGAGTGAGGGTGTTAGCTGCCTCGTCACTAAGGTTATTTGCCTCTCCTCTGGGTGTCACAGCTTCTCCAGGATTACGATTGGTGTAAGAAGAAACCACTTCTTTCAATGTTATGGACAAGGTTGTTGGGTAAATAGGAGGTAAGGATAAATGTTGGATGGAGGTGCTGTCAAATGCTGACTCCAGGGGGAGTTGAGGCTGGGCCGGTGGGTTTCTAATATCATACGCTTGTGCACTGCAAGTCGCTGAGATCAATGGAGCGGTTGGATCCAGGTGCTTTGCACCTACTGCCCCAAAGTTGCCTTGAAAAGACACATTTATGGAGGAAAGGCATATTTCTAGTTCAGACAGGCGTTCAACAATAGGATCTAATTTAAGGTCCAGTACAGCTGTGATAGAGCCCATGAGGGGTTCCAGCATGACAATCAGGTCCGATTTAGATATAACCAGAGTGTCAAGGGAACAGGGATTCACCCAGTTGCTCTTACGTCATTTGGCATTACTCCTGATGGGGGGAAATTTCCTTTTGATTCTCGCTCCGTTTCCTGTTTCAGAGTATTGTGCAGGTATTGCTGAGGCTGCCCCCGTTCCAGTGTCTGAGAGGTACCTTGGTCCAAATGTGAACCAATTCTGCTGCCTTCAAACAAATCAGATGCAAAAACAACAGTTGATGGACAGAATGCAGAACAATGGCATACATTCACCCCATCACAGAGATCTGGTGAGTCACAAACCATGATGGAATCAGGATGAAATGAGGTTGTGTGGGGGGAGGCAATTAAGGGGCAGTTAAGTGCCTGGTTCACTGGGGAGCGAGAGAGCAGTCGAGCAACTAACTCTATCTCCTTGTCCAAGACACCGACAACTCTTTGTAAAAAAGCGTCCATGGTTGACACTTTGTTTGTAGGTATTTTTGACAAACCTCATGTTTGCTTACGCTTCCCCATGACACTGTGCCCATCCAGCCTCAAAGGTTTCAGGCTGTATACTACCACTGCTTGTGAACCCTGTAACATTAATTAGGTTGGTTTGTGGCTTGCATTAAAAGGATCGCTCACAAGCTAGATTACAAGCTGTGAGAGTAAGTAATAACATTGACAACAGCAGGACAATAAAGAATGTCAATTTGTTAGAAGGCACCAAATAGACGATAGAAAAGGTGCCTGTAAAACTGCAAACACCGCAAAAAAATGGTGATGGAATAACATCAGAGTTGGCCTGAGTTAAAGAAAAAATGACATAGCGTCCCAACCTCTCTTCACTGGGGATCCCAAAAGTCCAAGCTTCCTTCCTTATGGTCCTGAGTCAGCTCCTAACAGCCAATGAGAATTCACCCAAACTGAAAAACAAGGGGGATGGCCCAGCCTCCTCCAGGCTCTGACGGGCACGGATGGCCCTGCCCTGGCCCGGGCTTTGCCTGGGCACGCCACGCACTGCGGGAGAAGTAATACAGTTTTATGTGTGCGGCGTGGGAAACAGCAATGGCAGACAGGATTCTGGGACAGCGAGTCCTTCAGCAGCCTCTCCGGACCTTGCCAGCACCTCTCCCGGCAACAAATACATCTTTACTCAATTTCTTCTGCACCAGTTATAGTTGAGCAAAGCCAACACATTTTGCCCAGTTAAAGGCTTCCTCAGGGCAAAGATCCTGTATTTATTCTGCTAGTACTAAACAAGTAAAAATGTAGTGATTCACTCACGAATGTCCCCACATTGAGAGCAAGAATAGGTGTGTGCTTTTGCAACCTTTGCCCTGAAGAGCTGGAGCACAAGAGAGCAGAAGAGAGCTGAAACTGCAGCTGGCCATAATGAAACTGGCTGCAGAGGGGAAAAGGGCATGGGTAGAGGGAGCTCTAGTCAAGGAAGTGGCTTAAGCAGAGAGAGCGTTAGGGGTAGGAGAAGGCTGAGGCAGCAAGAGCCTTGACTGAAAAGAAGGCTGAAGCTGAGAAGGCCTGGGCAGAAAAGAAGGCTGAAACTAAAAGAACCTTTGAGGAGGCATTGCTAGCTCTGGAAGAAAATAAAAAATTGCTGGCTTATGAAGTGACTCAAATAGAGCTAGACCTAAAAGCCAAACAGCTTACAGAGTCCTGCAGCAATGATGGTGGTGACAATCAGTGCCAAATACAGATGGACGGGCTTACATGCCCAAAGACCTGATGCCTAGTTATGTGTAATAATATTGGTAAGTAGTTTGCAGGATATGAAGTAGCCATGGGTATGCATAGGGTCCCAGAGCAAACTACCAGCTCCATTAAGATCTCACTCTGGCCTATTACAATTCAAAAGATCAATGAAAAACCTGGCTCTTTCCTCATTAATAGCCAGCCTTAGCTTCAGACCTCCATCAGCTGATTTTCTTACGTAGTGGTAATGGCTAGCGCCAGGATACCATTTTTGGTCACAATGCTCTTTATAAGTACCATATACAATACAATACAACTAAAGCTGCTCACATGGACCCGTACTCAAAGAAGGTAAACTGTTCACTGGGTGATCCTGGTCCCTATATTCAACCCATGCTCCATTGCGGTAAATCTGTACTTGTGACATTGACCCGATGACGCGTGACCAAATACCTGCGAGTGTTCCTTTGTCTTCTTTGGCACTATTTTCACCTAGAAGTTTAAAACTTCATAACATTGGTTCTACAAATTGGATGTTTGTTGTTTTGTTGTTATTTTATTTATTACATTTTACACTATCTTTCAAAATTGGTTAAGGATGTTTCTTGTGTTGTTTATATACCTTTTACAGCTAGAGTATTGCACAAATACTTTATACATTGCCTCTAAGTTAAGCCTGACTGCTTTTGTGCCAAGGTAGCAAAGATTTATGCATAGGTTTAATTAGTGACTTTGTGTTTCTTGCTTGAGAGGGGGTCTCACCCCCCTCAATTAATAACCAGTTTTTTACTATAACCTAAGCCCCCTAATCAATAACATTCAAAAATGCATACATAGGTGGCCCCTACCTAAATTACTCACTGTGTTGACATTCCCAAATACTGAAAATGAATGTTGTACCAAGGATTAAGTATGCCTTTACCATGCTACAATTACAGGTCCGTGCAATCATGCTACATATTATAACTAAACTGTGGAAAACATTCCTGTAGTAATGCAGGAATCCCAGACTCAAATTGTCAAAACTCCATACATCTACAGAATATAGGGACTAAGGTTAGAGAGTTTATATTTATATTGGTTGTCCTTTCAACTGGCCAAAATCAGTATCACTTAAATACTTCTCTGAAAACACTGAAATGAATCAAAAATGAAAACAATATTCTAGGTAAGTATGGTGGCCAAAACTTAGGGGCATATTAGCAACAAATAGCGATAATTATTGCTAAATGTACCTAGCGCATTTTTTTTATCGCCGGATATTATCGCAGAGATAACGTGCTATTAGCAATGTTTATCTCCAAAGCGATAAAATATCCGGCGATAGCGGCTCAATGCGTGAATATAGCTGGAAATCCAGCGATATACAGGCATCATTGCTAATGGGGACTTAACCTGAATATCCACCTCCCATTGGATATACAGGTTAAGAAGTGGTCTGAGCAGGCTTTAAGTTTTGGCGATAATCATGCTTAGCGCAAGTTTTTTTATTGCTTCGCCTGCCTTTCTAATAGGCGATAGCTGTGTTAGCGACTGCTTTCAGTCGCTAACAGGTTGGGTACGCCCACTTTGCATGTCATTAGCGATAAATATTGCTGATATGCAAAGCGGGCCCCAAACCTGTAGCTATCGCCTACAAGCTGTCGCTAACTGCTGTTAGCGACAGCTTGCTAATAGGGCGATAAAAATATTGCCGCTTTCGCAGGAAAAAAGTCCAGCTAAAGCGGCAATATCACCCTTGCTAATATGCCCCTCAGAGTTTACCAAAGTACTTCAAAAATCTGAGAAGGTGAACATTATTTTGTATGCAATGTTATATGCATGGGACAAAATACATGAGCAATTAAAAGCAAATAGTAGAGTCCTATGGGGCAAATGATAAGTATGCATGGGGAACACAGAGGGGTATTGGCTGGAACTTTGAGTCTGAAGAAATTATTAACAGGAGGCAGAATCAAAACACTTGCTGAAATCAATCTGACTACGATCTTCTATGGTCTCAGGTCTAGAATTATAAATGCTTGAGGCAATACATGTGAAAAATATTACACGGCAGTCCTATGGCTTAAAATACCTCACTTCATGGGGCATGTTTAGAAGAGTAGTATGAGGAATCTATACAATAATAACTGATGATGTCACCCTGCAGCAGCGCAGCTGAAAGACTGGTGGTCTCACAGGCTTATATCTGACTACATAGAAGAAGATCTGCTGGATATATTGCAGTTCCATGATGAAGACCTATGGGATGGTAGACTGAACTTTAACTATAACAAAATCCTCCATAGATGGCATTGGTCACCAAAGGCATTGGGAACAGCAGGTTCTATGTCACAACATGAATTTATTTATTTATTATTTATTTATTTATTAAAACATTTATAAAGCGAGAATGAAGGCCCATGGGCATCTCGGCGCTAAGAATCTCTGCGTGTTTAACCAGCAAGGGGAGCTAGAGTTTATTGATTAAAAAGCCAGGTCTTGAGTTGCTTGCGAAAAGACCAAAGTGAAGTACTCGTTTTGATCGAGTATGGCAAGGTATTCCAGAGTTTAGGTGCGGCTACAAGGAATCTTCTATCTCCCCATGAGACAGATTTGGTGCGGGGTACCACCAATTCGTGTGAGCTGGATGAGCGTAATGTTCTGGAGGGACTGTAAGGGATGAGATTTTGAGTAAAAAAAGCAGGTCTGACATTATGTAAAGCCTTATACACTAAGCAGAGGGACTTGAACTTAATTCTATTTCTTACAGGCAGCCAGTGCAACTGTCTTATAGTTTCTGATGCAGATTGGTGTTTAGGGATTCGTCCAAGGAGCCTGGCGGCTGCATTTTGGATAATTTGCATTTTTTGTAACACTCTTTCTTGGGCACCTAAAAACAGAGCATTACAGTAGTCTAATGTAGACAAAACCAGGGAGGTCACCAAGGTTTTTCCGGCATTCTCCGGTAGAAATGGCAAAAAAAAATTTATGAGCCGTAGTTTATGGAAGGCCGAAGAGGAGATCTGGTTTGCGTGAGGTAGAAAATTGAGGCGATTGTCAAACATGACTCCCAGATTCCTCACCTTACTAACCGGAACCGGGGGCTGGCCCATAGATAACGGCCACCAGAGGGAGGACCATTCCGGGGTCAAGTTGACGAAAATAACCACTTCCGATTTGTCGGAGTTTAATTTCAGGCAATTGGAGGCCATCCAATTCCCTATTGCCAGCATGCCCTGAATAAAATTGTTGGCAATTTTGTGCCCATCATTCCTGACGGCAAGGACCAGCTGGGTGTCATCTGCATAGGATGTAAGGCTCATCCCATGTGCCCGAATGACTTTGGCAAGGTCCGACACATAAATGTTAAATAGTGTCGGACTGAGGGATGAGCCTTGAGGAACTCCACATGGCAATGACAAGGAGGGGGATTGAAAGGATCCAATAGTGACCACCTGGGACCTGTCCGCCAGAAAAGAAGCAAGAAGTTTCTTGGCATTGTGTAGGATACCCATGCTTTCGACACGATCGACCAAAGTGGCATGGTCGACCGTGTCGAAGGACGCAGATAGGTCCAGCAGAATCAGGACTGCTGTTCCTCCAACATCCCGGATGGATCTGATGTCATCCGCCGCTTTAACCAGGGCAGTCTCGGTTCCGTGATATTGGCGGAAGCCGAACTGAGATTCATCCAGTAACTTATGTTCCTCGATAAAGGTTGATAGTTGGAGATTCATAACTTTTTCAACTATTTTTGCCAAGAGAGGGAGATTAGCAATTGGACGATATCTTTTTAGTTCTTCCTTGTCGAGGTTCGGTTTTTTAAGGAGGGGTTTTATAAGGGTCTTGTTTTAAATCTCTGGGTAAACGCCTGTACTGAACATAGTATTACAGATTGCAGTCATAGCCGGGAGAACCACTTCTATGATCGGGAGCAAAACTTTCAAGGGACATGGGTCTAGAGCAGAGCCCGATTTGATAGAGGATATGATGTTCCGAACCTGGGGGCAGGAGACATCTGTGAACTGCAAGAAGGTAGGACCAGAGTAGGAGGTAGGTGGTTTCAGGGAGATGTTGGCGTTATTTGCAAAGACCCGATAGATATCCTCAACTTTACTAAAGAAAAAGTTAGACAGATCGTCGCAGAGTGATTGGGAGGGGGGAGGTGTCAGGTTGGGAGAATATCCAGCTAGTTGTTTGGTGGTTTCGTATAATGCTTTGTTAGAGTTTTTTGCTGATTCAATTCTCTCACAATAGTACTTTTTTTTGCCTCACTAATTAAGATTTTATATTTAGCCACTGATTCTTTGTACTTAGTTTTGGCTTCTTCTGCATAGTCTTTCTGCCAATGCCTCTCTTTATTCCTACACTGTTGTTTGTGGGTACGTAACTCCTCTGAATACCAAGGGGCCGACGGGGCAGATCTGTTGCGGGACCGTTGTTTGACCTGGACGAATTCGGTGGCCGCAGAGCCCACCCAGTCGTAGAATTGGATAGTGGCAGTATTGGGATCAGTTGATAGCAGGGGGATGGAATCAGTAAGGTGAGCTTCCAGACTGGAGTTATCGATATCATCCCATGCCAGATAAGGTTGGCGGGGATTAGGGCATGACTTGACGGCGTGAGAGTCATGAAAAGACAATGATGCCAGGATAAGATGATGATCAGACCAGGTAAGGGGAAGTATTTGGGTGACTTGCAAGCCCGCTGCATTCGTAAAGATGCCATCCAGTGTATGGCCCCCTTCGTGCGTGGGTGAATTCACCAAGAATTGAAGACCAAAGGTGGACATATCTGCTAGGAAGGTGGCGGTGTCTGAGTTGTCAGGTTTGTCAAAGTGAAAGTTGAAATCACCTAATACCGTGAGGGAATTGTCGAGGGCGGATGCTTCCAACGTAGACCTGAGGTCTGAAATAAAATCAGTCCTGGGCCCCGGGGGACGGTAAAGAAGGATCCCTTTAAATGTGTAGGATGGGGTCAACTTGATGGAAAATTCTAGGGCTTCACAGGAAGATAGGGTCATCGTTTTAATCCTTACTGAGAAGACATCACGTGCGATGATGGCAATGCCACCACCTTTTCTCCGTTGTCTATCCAATCTATGTGTGGAGAACCCTTTAGGAACAGCAATCACTAAGCCAGGATCAGACGCATTGTCCATCCAGGTTTCTGTCATAAAGAGTAGGTCCACTTTGTTATCCTCTATCAGCTCATGTATGTCCTGTCGGTGTTTACCGAGCGAGCGGACATTGGTGAGGGCAAATATATAAGATTTCAAGGATTCATCCTTGTTACAAGGGGGTGAAAAAATGAAGGGTATAGAGGCTTTGCAGCCTGAGCAAAGAGTGACCGGGCTACTGGCCAGGGAATATGGATCACATATGAGGCAGGACTGAGGGGTAGGGGGACGCAGCTGCAAAAGCTGGGTGGCTGAATAGTAGCCTCGTGGGGGCAGAGGGTGGGAACCAGGGGGGGTGGCCCTCGGCCCGGGCCAGCCGCAGAATTGTTGAAGATGTACCTCCACAGACAGTGATATTGTACATTTGATATGGGACTGGCCATCATTGAAATGACCTCTTGTAACAATGAGAGAAAAAGGGAAAACAAGAACGCTCCTATTCCCCTTGGGTAATCAATCAATAAATCAACAGAGGAGCGTCACGATTAAAGTGACTACAAGAAAAGGATTGTGTTGTCTGCAAGTGGTCTAGCACGTTCTTCGGGGTCCGGCACACGAGGGTGTTGCAGGTGCTAAAGCGGGTGCCTAGCAAACGAGGCGGTGTGCCATTTCGCTACCACCCCCCTCCCGTGACGCATGGCGCTTTGAATCTTAGCGCCCCCCAAATAAACTCGGTTCCACTCCAACACGTTGGAATCTTAGAAACCTTTTTTTATATATATATATTTTTCACACTAGCAACCCCAGGTTAGGGTGGGCCTTAGCGTGCCCATACCGCCGGGGTTCTGACACTACACTTTCTTTTAAATACACTGTTCCTGACGAATGCCTAATATATTACTTCACATAGCCTGATACATGTTGACCTGACCTTACACTAGGATAATACTGGACTTATAATTCTGGTCCTTTATCCTACACATGTTTTAACCCTTTCCAATTGGCAAAACTAATAAATTCTTTTTTTGACTCAATTGTGACATTTTAATCTTCACTTCAAATTCACAAAAACCCGCTCCAGGCACTCGGCCACTCCTGGTGGGGCCCGATGATGAAGCATGTCACCAACCAGGTTGGTGACATGCCTTCTAATTAACCTATAAAGGTTTTCATTCTCAAGCAACTTAGACTGTGTGCTAGACCACTTGCAGACACAACAATCCATCATTGAAATGATACTGGCGTGATGCATGTAATACACAAGTCAATCTTTAATATTAACCAACCAACTAAACGTTAGATGGATACTATTGCATGACGACTCCTCATACCAACCTCAGACTACAGAGAATCAAGTAGCTTGCACCAGAACTTGTGTTGACAAAAACTGAAATATTATGGTCATAGAGCAGATATCATCATCCGAAAGTCGAGACCTGGTTACAAGAGATGTTCCAACTTGCACCATATGAAAAGATAATTTATCATCTAAATGACCAAAATGATTAATTTAAAGAGATGTGGCGAGAGTTTTGGACACATAGCAGTGATGAGTAATAAAAAGACCCACACAACTCATATGGATACCCAAGGGTAGCAATGATCATGTGGTATGCTATTATGTGGCTGAATGTAATTGTATTCTTTTTTTTTTTATTCTGTTTAATGGCACCTTTACATCATTCCAGTTCATCATAGTACACATTATCTCACATGTCAGACAATCTGTTCCAGGATCAGTATATCTGTAGATACATGTTACATTTTCATGCAGCGCAGTACATACTGTAGCATCGGAAACAATTTGACAGTTCCGGTTCAGGAGGTAGCGTCGGCAATTCACATATCCTGCCTCTGTAAGTGTTCCCTCCACCCCACAATTTAATCCATTTTTTGGGGCACCCCCTCTGCATATATACAGTTCTTTCTGCCACCATGGCTCTGTCCATATCTTTGCACCAGTTCCTGTGTGTCGGTGATGTCGCTCCCCCCGGTGTTGGGCAATGTTTCTCTTAGCCAGCATCATCCCCAGCATCGCCCATATCTGTGCTATAGAGCTAAGATCTGTTGCTTCCCAAATATTTAGAATACATCATTTGGGTTCAGGGGGAACTGGTTTCCCGCTAACTCTTGCAATCTTGTTCATGACGGATTTCCAGTACGACTGTATCGTAGGACACTCCCAGAGTGTATGGAAGAAGGTACTGATCGCCCCACATTGTCCCAGGCAGAGCTGGGTATGAGCTTTTCCTATTTTGTGAAGCCTGGTTCTGGTATAGTATATTCTGTCTAGTATTTTAAGCTGTACTAATCGCAGCTTGGACGTGATCGCCACTTCTCTGGGCAACGCAACTCTTCCTGCCAGTCAGTGTCATCCACTTCTCCCACCTCCACCCCTCATTTGTCTCTAAGTCTTTGCATGAGGTCAGGCATGTTGTTAATCATTTTACGGTATGTCATGGAGATCGCCTTTGTCGTCATATGGTCTGTTAGTAGTCTATCCGCCAACAGCGAGGCCTCGGGCGGAGTGGAGCCGGGGGGATCGCTGCCTCTAGTGCGTGTTTGATCTGATGGTAGTGGACTAGTTCAGTTGGTGTCATCTCATATTGTTTCTCAAGCTGTTCAAAGGGGATTATTGTTCCCTGCACCCAGAGGACCCCTACCTTGGAGATCCCTATGTCGTCCCAGTGTTTGAAACCTTTGCTCCTGCCCTATCTGCCTAATTTATTTGTGATCCAGAGGGGTGTTGCTTGTGTTAACTTATCATGCCTCCCTAATTTCTTGCGCACAATGTTCCATACCTGGACCACGTGGTTCGTCGGGTTTGTCAGGGTCCTAGTCTTGTTATAAAGTGAATGGTACATGCTCTCCTCACCCAGTTCTAATCTGTCAAGGCCGTAGGCCGGATCTGTATGTGGGACATGGAGCCACTGATTAATAAAAGTCAATTGAGATGCCCAGTAGCATACTTGGATACTTTGCAGTGCTATACCTCCATCATACAAAGTGTGCAACAAATTTGCCATAGCAATACGCTGTGGCTTATTACTCCACAGAAGTTTGGTGACTTCTGCGTCTATTGCGCGCAAATATGATTGGGGAATCAGAAAAGGGGTGTTTTGGAGGGCATACAAAAATCTCGGCAGTGCCATCATCTTAAAAAGGGCTGCTTTCCCTAACAGAGTCAGTAGGAGTGTTTGCCAATATTTTATGTCAGTTTGCAGTCTACGGAGAGGAGCTTGGCGGTTTAGAGTCATAAAGATCCCCACGTCATGGGTGATATGGATTCCCAAATACTTAAAAGTGTCCCCCACCAGCATTATAGGACATCTAGCCGGAAGCGCTGGCGGAGAGCACTTCAGGACGTATATCACAGATTTGGTCCAATTGATTGTGTATCCTGAGTGTCTGCCGTACGAGTCACAGATGTCCAACAAACATGCAAGAGAGCATTTAGGAGAGGCCAGGTAAGGGAGGACATTTTCAGCATATAAGGAAATCCGGTCCTTGCAGCTCGCCGTCCAGCGGAGTCTGTGAATGACAGGGTCCTGTCGCACCCAGGGCTCCAGGATGAGGGCGAATAGGAGCGGGGACAGTGGGCAACCCTGCCTAGTGCCGCGATGGAGTGGGAACTCTTTGGAGATATGTCCGTTAGCTATTACATGTGCGAGAGGAGCACAGTAGAGCAGCTTCACCCAGGCACAAAATTTAGGCCAGAACTATAACTTCACAAGGACAGCAAATTAGAAAGGCCACTCAACTGTGTCAAAGGCCATTCGTGCGTCTAAGGAGACTACGATGGCGTCTTCTTGTATAGTGTGTTTGCATCCAAGTACATTGTGGAGATGTCTCAGATTGAGGGCTGAATTTTTACCTGCCTTGAACCCCGATTGATCTGGGTGTATCAATGTAGTCAGGTGTGGCGTGAGTCAATTGGCCAGAGATTTAGCCAGGATGTTGGTTTTGGCATTATTCAGAGATATTGGTCTGTATGAGGTGCACTCTTGAGCAGGTTTGCCAGGCTTTTTAATGGCCACTATCGTCGCTATTTGCTGATCTCGTGGGAGTTCTCCACTATCCAGAGCAGCCTCGTACATTGCCACGAGGTAGTGCGCGAGTACTGTTGCATTTTGTTTGTACCATTCTATGGGAATACCGTTCTGGCCCAAGGCCTTCCCTGACTGGAGATTCCCGATTGCGATCGCTATCTCATCTATGGAGTGTTCGGCTTCTAATAATTGAGACTCCACTTCCATGCGTTTGGGAAGTTGGATATTGCGGAGAAAGTCGTTAGTGCCCACCTGTGTTATGGTAAGTGCAGAGGTATGAACCTGCTTATAGTGATGTGCTAAAACGTCTACCACGTCTTGTTGGTTTGTTACCATTTGTCCCGTAGGGAGCCGGTGTTCAGCAATCCACATGTCTGCCTTGTCCCGTTTATCGAGCCATGCCAGAAGTTTACCAACCTTGTCGCCGACTTCGTAGACAGTGCGCTGAGTCGCTGAGATTCTCAACTTCGCCTATTCCTCCATATTAGGCTGTAGTTTCATCCAAGCAGGTGCCATTAGTACAGTTAATTAATATGCCACTTCAAAATGTATCACATCCATCGAGGAGATTTGAGTTATGCCATATTAGGCGAGAAGGGTACCTGAAAGGTCCATTTAGTCCTCGTGTCGCTGTATCTCTTCCACTGACGTCTGCTCTAACGTTCCTGGTGATTAGGATCTTTCAGCTTTTCGGTTGATGTTTCGTCCCTGCTTACCACGAGGTGAAACCATTCAATAAACCTTCAAGCCAGTCCTGTGCTTCCTCCGGCGTGGGGAAGAACCATGTCTTCCCACATTGCCACCACTCTGAGCTTCGTGGGGAACATCATTGAGTATTTAAGGTCACGTTTTCTGAGTTCCTGTTTTACTGCGATGAAATTCCGCCATTGTTTGGTCACCGCTGCTGTATAATCCGGAAAGAAGGAGATTGTACTGTGCTGGCAGCTCTGGTCGTTTGGAGGATAACGTTGCAGTCACGAAAGGTACGCGACCTGTCGGGTTTTCAACCAGCCAGCTGCTGTTACGATATTACCGGTGATAGGAGCGAAGTGGATGCTCCCCCTCTCTGCCAATGAGCTGTCCCCCCGGGCGGCATACAGTTGATGGACTTCGGGGCGCCAAGGAATGGTGGTTGTGATCGGGTATATTTCTCCCTTGTTTGTGGGGGAGCTGGTGCACTAAGTGTCTCTGAGTGAGTGTTTCTGGCCCGTTCTGGAATCTGTTGGAGTCATCAGCTGACCATAGGCCCGTCGTGTAGCTCCGGGGTCGATGCCTCCACCAGTTCTCAATAAGTCCACAAATCAATCTGCGGGCCGGAGAGATCCACACCATAGGTCCCCACAGGCCCAATATAGGCATCAACAGGCCTGAGTTGTGTACACTCCGTGTGCACCCGTGTCACAGCTGCCTACCGGGTGTCAGACTGGGTGTGCTCCTCTCCGCAGCAGGCCTCCGAGCATCTCTAATCAGGGCTTCCGCGGTGGACCTTCAGCGCCTCAAATCCACGGGCCCCCTCGCTTCAGGAGACAACCTGAATGCCTCCCCGTCGATGTCAGGAGTAGTCTCACGGTACCCTCTATCGCCTGCGGCACCATCCCCCGCAATATCTCAGGACCACAGTCGCCGGAGGCGGCCGCTGGATACTGCTGGCAATCGAGGTCCCGGTTGCCTCGCGGGTGCAGGCTGCGCCTTGTACCGTTACCGGCAGAGCGCAGGTTCACCAACGTTTCGCCCCATGGAGTAGTCGATTGGGGCCACGGGAGTTCCAGGCACTCCCACCATCAAGGATGCTGAGTTTAAGGCACGGATTACTGCGCGGATGATGACTTTAGCCGCCGGGGGTCTGGAGCTCCTCTAGGCTGCGGCCACCTTAGTCAGCTGCAAGTCACGCCCACGTAATTGCATTCTTGTAATTTTTTATATAGATGTTGCATGTAAAAGAGGAGCTGTTTTTGCTGCTCCCTCACTCTCTCCAAAGCTTCCACACTTAGAAGAGTATTTTTCTAATGGTTGATTGAGAAACACTATGCACCAAAACAACTGTCTGCAGTGTGGTGCCTTTTGCAAATAATTCTAGTGCTTCTAGCATTTTCAGGAAGGGGAAATGGCAGTGGATGTCAATTCCGCTCCAGACTATCAGTAATGGTGAAAATATGGTTTGTATGGAGTCCATATTGAGGCTGTAGATTGCAAGCTAACTCATGTTTATGGGTTCATGCCTTACTCTGTCAATCCAATCTCTTATCCTGTGTTGCTGCACCTTTTGAAGTCATTGATTGGTGGCCTGGTTTCCATCCCCATGCTACAAAGTTTTTTGTAGCATAACATGGTTCTGGCATTGCATGACCTAGCGGCCTAACAGTGGTGTATACATTTTTGTGGATTGTAGAATGGAAGTGTGACCTGCCGCAATCAACCTGCGATAGCTTCACCTGTCCCTGGCTGTTAATGTAGTTCAGGCCTATGAGAAAACTGGGCTTTTGCAGTGTACCCACATTTTTGCGCCCCAATATTTGACTGATACTGGTAGTTACTGCCTCAAAAGTGTGCCCTGGGCCCTGCTGACCAGTGCCCTGTTTAAAATGTATATAGAAATTAGGTGTAGTTACAATTTATACTGACAACTCACCTGTAAGTCCATAGTATATGGTAGGAAATGTAGGTGTAGAGACCCAGTAGAATTAATGCAATAAAGGGGTGCATTGCTCTGGTGCCTACTGTAGTGTTAAAAGCCAGCCCTGCCTTGCAAGCTGCTTTTCAATAAAACTATGTCTAAAATCGAATTTGGAATTAAAGGTACTTTAAGAGTCCTAAACTACCTTATGATATAAGTCACCCATGTTCGAATAAGTAGTGACATTATGAAATATGTTTTAGATGCCCTTGTGAGGGGAAAACTGGCAATTTCATCTTACCCTACTGTAGTACATTAGGTCCGTAGGCTAAAATGGTAAGTCTTTATTTAATCAAGGTTGGATTTATTATAACTATTGTAGGAAAGAAGTTATTGAACTGCTATCCTAAAGTTACCCACTTAAAGCCTATAGCAGCCTCTTCTGATTGGCCAATCTTTGACAGGCTGAGCCAAGCTTGTCTGATGAGGTGTGAAGTGCCCTTAACTGAGACAAAGGAGGCATCTGGTGGTAGATTTTAGAACAGGAAGAGGGCTGTGTAGCTAAACAGGAATTCACAGAGAGAAAGACTCTTAGAACAGATACCAGGCCCATCCCCACTTCCTGCACCCCCAGCCAGATGGAAGCCCCTGTAATTGAATAAGGAGAGGGGTTAGAAGGGGAGTGTAAGGGAGTCTTAGCCACACCTGTGGGTGGGCTTAGTCAAACCTGAAGCTCCAGGAGAGATTTTCTCCATTTCTTTTGTGGACAGGGTTTTATGGACAACAAATATGCCACATTTCAGGTAAAGGGTCATCACCCCTTAGGATGGCACCCTACATCCATTGGTCAGGACTGCCCCCCTTCTTGCCGGCCCACTAACCTGGATAAATATGAGATCGGCCCAGCAACTCAAATCCCTGCCTAGAAAAATCAAGAAAAGATGTACTGCCTTGCTGAACCCCTGGTCTGCACAAGAGTACTGCACTCACAAGTACGGCACCTGCTGCACACTTTGGGCTTCACAAAAGTGGACTTTGCCTAACTTAAAAAGGATTAAGGAGTAGACTACCTGAAAGTAACAGGTATAAAAGAGCTTTGAGGCATCACCAGCATCACCTCCATCAAGACAAGCCGAGCTTACCAGCTTTACCTAGACATTAAAGGATTCGACCATGTGCATTGTAGGAACCTCCAAGAGGCAAATCAAATCTTTTGAATCCTTTGCTGGTGTTGTAGGCCCTCAAAGACCCAAAAGAAACATCTGGAGAAGAGGGACTGTCCTGCTGGGTCCATGGACTGCACAAGAGAGGGCTGAACTTATAAGGACTGCGCCTGTTGCACTCACAAGGCTTCACAACAAAAGGGCCTTGAATGTCTTAAAGGATAATGAGTGGACTCCCTGATCAGCAACAGGTATAGGAAAGGCTACCTGCAGCACCAACAAGGACCACTCCACCTGACAAGCGTCACCTGGATTTTACTTGAATTGACAAGATGCATTGTGAGCGTTGTAGCCCCAGACTCTAAGAGGCAAAACAGAACTTCGGAACCCTTGGCTGGAGCTCTGAACAACTTTCTTGCATCAAGAGACACTTCTGGAAGTAAGTGTAAAAGTGTAACATCTTGGGCAGCCTAAACTCTTGACTTTGTCCCTATCCAGCGTGACCTTTTTCAACCATTTAAGAGCTATTTGCCTCTAAACACTAGTTTTTCTTTCAATGTTTAAACATTCATCTCTCCGGTTTCCTACATGGGATTTTTGTCATTTTGGTGTCTATTTGTTTCTAAAAATATTTCCTAATTCTATTCGTTGATGTGGGATTTTTATTGTGTTGTGCCTTACTTATTTACTGTGTTGATGTTTTTAACTGCTTAACACACCTGTCTCCTAAGTTAAGCCTGTCATCTATCATTCAAATTACCAAGGGTTGAGAAAGGATTAATTTATTCAGAACTTGACTAGACCTTATTGGTGATTGTGGTGTTATTTCTAAGTGTAGGTACCTACCTGTCTTTACTAATAAACCACCTTCCAACAAGGCCCAGTGTGTAGGTGTTTGTGATATGTTATTGCTTTCAGATGAAACAATACATGTTTTTTCAAATTATTGTGTTGGTCTTTGAATTTTCCTGTTGTTTTGCAGCTTTTTTTCATTCCCTACACTTTCTCGAACTTTTACCACCTGCTTTTGACAAGTGGTATTTTCCACTGGTTTTTAATGGCCTCTGATACTTGTAATTGGGTGTTAATTACTAAATGTTTAACTCTCCTCATGTGGTAAATAGTGCATGCATTAAGTAGCACATGTAGACTACAGACAAGCATTATTTAACATGTGCAAAATAACATGTGATTTTTAACTCGTATTCAGATGATTTACTTTTGCATGTGGTAATTTCCACCACACCTACATCATAATCAGTGCTTAAGTTTTTTTAATTCACCCTGGGTAGGTCTGACAAAGTAGTCAAAATATGTGCATTGGTGTGCAATAAAGTTAATGTATTTTAACTCCTCAAAATGGCAAAAATTGTTTGATGGTTGGGCTTTTCCATTTTTGTGATTTCTATCTGGATTCAATTGTTGGAGAAAATAAGTAAAAAGCACTTAGGGGGACCCAGATAGCTATCCCCTTGCGAAAGCTCGACACCATTCTGAATTAAACAAAGTATAATGTGTGTGGATTGAAGAAGATTTTCACAAATAATATTTTCATTGAATTAAGGAATTAGTGAATAAAATGGATAGGAAATTAAATTGACTCAATGTCTACATGTGTACATTTTTGATTTGAGGGCAATATACAACAACTATTTGCAATGCAATCAGTATCGCCTTTGGGACGTTATATGTATTTTTGGGACCTATGCTGAAATTTAGCCTGGGTGCTGAAACATCTACTGTTCTTTAACTTGGAGGGAAAGTAAGCACCAA
Source organism: Lissotriton helveticus (assembly GCF_964261635.1). Lineage (NCBI taxonomy): Eukaryota > Metazoa > Chordata > Amphibia > Caudata > Salamandridae > Lissotriton > Lissotriton helveticus. Next base: position 522,086,594 of record NC_136072.1, read on the forward strand.
ACCGCGTGACATGCCAGGTATTGGAACGCATGAAGAGAAATATTGCCTTTCAGCAGGAAATGGTATAGTCCAAAGCTCTGTTTTTAATATAAAATCAGGGCCTTCCGGTAGTCATATCACTGAAAGTACAAGATTTGAAAAAAATATTAATATCCTCGGGTGCTTGTGGAAGACAATTTCTATGGACTGTAATCTATGCAGAAGTGATTCTGATTTTTTACTGACCTCTGCTGGTCGTTTTCTATCAAGACAGTTAAATAGAGGCAGTTGAACAAGCAGAAAGCAATTCTGGTATTTTACTGACCTCTACTGGTTGTTTTCTATCAAGTGAATTAAATAGAGGCAGTTGAACAGAAAGAAAAGTCCCTAAGTGGAAGCAGACAAGTCCTAGGACTGATCTCCAGAACCCACAAAGTACATACACATATAAGTATATACTAAATTATAGAAAAGAGGTCTTGAATGCTCGACCTAAAAAGCCAGGTTGTGGGACACTATTTGCTAGTCAACCTCCTAGTTGTTGTAATGTATTTTATCCTTTCCTGCCTCAATGTCCCATATCTGTTTTAATCTCTCTAAATCGACTCTTTCTGGGTTACTCTACTCTCTCGCATTCCCAACATTCTAAACTTTTTGATTCCTGTGAGGGAAGATTCTAGCATGCAGCTTGAACTGGGAGGACGTAGGGTAAGGATCTATATTGGTGGTGTTACTATAAAGACAAAATAAGCGTTGTTCTAGATTTTGTATGGAGCCTGTATTTCTATATTTTATCACTAGTGATGAGGAAAAATATGATATCTGCAGAAAGGACAGGTTTTCACCATAAGCTTTCACTGACAATATTTGACATGAAGGTGTCCTATTGTCTCATCACTCTGGAATCGTGAGAGAGGTAATTAATTGTTGTCAGAGTTGTGTGCTAACAGTGCTTACATTCACAAGAGAGGACACAGGCATTCTGAAGATAACTCTCCTACAAGCTTTGAAATAAGCCAGAATCTGGTCACAATCTTTTTTCATGAATTGACATATTCTAGTATTCTAGGGTTTTAGCCCTTCCTCCTACCTATACATAAGCAAGATGCTCTGGCTTGCCCTTCCTCATATTAGGAAGTACAGAAATTCTGGCGATAACTCATACTCAGATTCTGGGGATCGACTTTCTTCATAATCAGATGTTATTCAGATTCTGGGGATAGCAAATTTCGTATAAGAAATTACCCAGATTCTGAGGATAATCATTTTTCATTCTCAGAAATTTGGAAGATAAGAAATAAATTGTCCGCATCCTGCAAGTACGACTTTTTAAAATGTTCTAAATAGAATGTGAAAAAGGATATGAAGGGTCAGTTTCTGAATATATTGTCTGATTTGCCAGATGGCAGTCCCTAATGTGGTAACTAAATTATTTACACTTTATTTTATAGGGAATATTTATTAATAGTAGATATGGCCTTGGGGTGGAACAAAATGAAGTTGCTAGCATCAGGAGTAAATGTCTGAGAATTAGTCATTGAGAGTACCATTGCATAACACAGAGGGGGGTCACAAATAAGGCTCCATTATAAGTAAGGGTTGGGGGGTCAGAAGGGAGACGAGAAGAGGTGGGGTCAAGTTAGTCAGGTGCTGTTTTATAGCGCCTTAACACTGACAAGGTGAGCGCTGATGCAGGGCCAACTGATGAAAGGAAGATAGTAAAAACATGGGGCCTAATTTACAAGCCTATTGCGCTGTCGGTGCATCACTTTATTAGACGCACCAGTAGCACAGTGTGTCTGCCCATATTTACAATTCCTTGTAAAGTCACCCTGCTTGACTTTTCATGACCTTCTAAATAAGGAACCCTTTATCTGATTGAAAAGGGCATTTCATGGTGGTTGCTGTGGGTTTTCCCACGCAACATCCCTGGAACCTGGCACATTCGCAGATATTTACAAAGTGTGGTAAACTTGAGAATGCGTCAGAATCCTACACCTCCCCAGGCGACGCATAGGAGTGGCTCAACAGGGAGAAACTCTATATTTTCTCCTCGTTTTTTGCTCTATGTGTCCTGCATCTGCAACACACACAGAAGGAGCAAATCGACTTTAATGATTGTTTTTGTGTAGAAGGTGTCCCTTTCTGCACCTAAACAATCATCCCTGCTACCCAGGCAACCTTGCACCTGCGTTGGTGCACAGCTGCTGTTTGTGCGCTGGTGCAGGGGAGAAGGACAGGAATGCACCTACATGCAGCTACAGCACATTCCTTCCCTTTTCTTTTGAGGCATGTTAGTGCAGCAGGAAGTTTTTCTGCACTGTTGTGCATCCCAATATAGTAAATGAAGCCCTCGGGTCTTAAAAGCTATCATTCACACTGTTTGTGCTCTACGTTAGACCAAAAACAATATCATTGAACTTTATGGTACTCTACTAGTGTGGCCATTAAGGCCCTTATTAATCCGGATAGGGACATACATTGTTCTCTCTTTAATTGGTACTCAGAGTTAGTCTCCCTTGCCCTGTGAATTACTGTTGCTGAATACCAATTCACAAGTTGTAGTAATTCATTTATGTCTATATTTAAGTTGTTATATGTGTAAAAAAAATAAGCCGAAGAAGGATTGTCACACAGTACAATAACTTATCGCCTTATGAACGTCAAACATTTTAATAAAATAAATAGGTGTAATATGATAAAGGATGAGAAGGGGGATCATTTTCTCTGGCCTTTCAAACCTCAGCCATACATCTGCTTATAAAGGAAATAGTCAGACAACTAATCCATCACATCCTTTAATCTTTATCATTTCCTAAAAGTAAGCGTGTAGTCATAAATCTTCCGACATTTGAGTGAGACGGCATGTACAATTATATCAGCCTTTAGTTGTACATTCTGTTTGGCCATGCTCCAATTGGAAGACCTACCTTTCTTCTTATAGCTAGCCTTGAAAGTGAGGACTGCACGTCTTGAAATGGGAAACAGCCTCCAAAGGCTGACACAAAAGGCTTTGTGGAAGCTGGTGAATGCCGATTTCACATCACTTGCTAATCTGTATAGACAACTATATAACTATATCTTGGATACAAAAGGGCAAGAGTTTTCATTGTTAATACAATAAAAGCGTCTTGTCATTAGCAGTAAAGCCATTCATAAGTGTCGTCCTATGCAGGATTCTTACATCATCCATCACAGATGCGCTTCCATTCAGTTTATTTAATTATATCTGTTGGATGTGGCCCTTTTTGCAGGTTTATCCCCAAACCTTTTGCCTCCTATTTTTCTGACCCTCTTTTTGTTGGCTTTAGGACTCTGAGCACTTTACCGCTGTTAATCAGTGCCAAGGTGCATATGCTCTTTGTTTAAATTGTAATTCTGATTGGTTATCCATGATTGGCATATCTGTTTTACTGGAAAGTCCCTATTAAACGGCAGTGTATGTGCCCAGGACCTGTATATCAAATGCTACTAGTGGGCCTGCAACACTGGTTGTGCCACTCACATGAGTAGCCCTATGCATTTGTCTCAGGCTTGCCATTGCAGTGTCTGAGTGCAGTGTTAAACTGACATGTCAACCTGGCAAGTGCACTCACTTGCCAGAGCCTACCCTACCCTTTTACTGCATGTTAGGCACCCCTAAGGTAGGCCCAAGGTGCCCCCATGGGCATGGTGCAGAGTATGCGAAAGGTAGGGCATGTATTGATGTGTTTTACATGTCCTGATAGTGAAATACTGCCAATTGTGTATTTCACTATTGCAAGAACTAGCTCTCCCATAGGTTATCATTGGAGCTGCCTTGTAATGTTTTAAAAGTATAACTTTTCATTGGGAAGATCAAGAAATTTTGAGTTTGGGCTCTCTGAACTCAGGAATTAAAAACACATCTTTTAGGAAAGTTGGCTTTTAAATTGTGTGTTTAAAATGTCACTTTTAGAACCTGTGCTACGCAAACAATTGATGGACGGAATGCTGAATAAATCTTACATTCTACCCAAGTCAAGTGATCTGGGTTAAATCCATCGTTCTTTTGTTCACCATGACACCTCAGTTTCGACCCACGCATATGCAAATCAGTCTTGACCCTGTGCCTCATGGGAACAGTCCATACCAAACTGCCACGCCAGGTCCTCCCTGGACCAGAAACAAGAATCCTGGGATCGGTTTCTGGGTATTACACTTCATCAGCCAGGCTAGCTTGAATCCAGTGGCACATTGAGCAAGGGACTCACGTCTGGGCATACCCATCCCACTGAATAGTGCTATGCAAACAAATGATGGATGGAATGCTTAATAAATCATACATTCACCCCCAGTCAAGAGATCTGGGTTAAATTCTTGGACCGGAAACAAGCATCCTGGGACCGAATAAGTGGGAGGGTTATGCCCAGACGTGGGTCCCTTGCTCACTGTGCCACTAGATTCAAGCTAGCCAAGTGGTGCCAATTCAAGTTCTGGGCCATTGGAAGTTTATTCATGCTGCAGAAGACTGCAAAATTGATGCATCACCCCCTACAGCCCCCGTTTTTCTGATTCTGCCCTGTCATGCAAGAGAAGTTCCCACGCACCGCCGCCGTGCGGTTGAAGAAATTGATGCATCATCTGTTCGTGGCCTGAAGAACTGCCACAGCCCAAGTCCAGCACACCGTGTCTCAGACTCCAATACCCCTGCATTAACTCCGACGTAGGCCCAGCTGTGTGGCTGAAAGACTCAATGCATCACCGGTACGAAGTTGAAAGAACCGGTGCAACACCTCTTTGCTGCTGCATCAACCTCCAGCGTGTCCGGATTTCCATGCATCACACCTGTGTGCCACATTCTCCACAGCACCAGCCAGAGACCAGAACCATCTTCGGATTTGAACGCATCGCTTCTCCTCACAGTCCGGTACAGATGCAATTCTTCTCCTTCATTCAGCACAGCTGACGCATCGCTTTACCAGGGACTTAAGAACTGACGCGTAACTGTGTTTTCAGATGCTTTCCTCCTCTGCTGCTGTTTTTCCTTGTAGATTCTGGTGCATCGAAGGTACTTTGTGCTAAAATCATCGCATCCATTGAATTCTACGGACAGAATTGTTTAATCCTTTAAAAAGTGATTTTTTGAGTTGTGCATGTTGGATTTTTATCGTTTTGCCCTAAATTGATTTAGATAAAGATTGGTTATTTTTCTAGACTGGTGTCCACCTGCAGCATTTTCACTGTATTACTGTGTGTGTGTGCTATGTACAAATACTTTATACATTGCCTCTGAGATAGGTCTGACTGCTCGTGCCAAGCTACAAAGGGAGTGAACAAGGGTTATCTTGGGTATGTAACTCTCTAACCCTGACTTGAAGGAAGGGTCCCTGCTTGGACAGGGTGCATCCCACTGCCAATTAAAGACCCTATTTCAAATAACTCTGATGTTGGTCCCATGCTCACCATGCCACTGGTCTGGCTCATGTGGGGTGATACCCAGAAACCTGTCCCCGGATGCATGTTTCCGGTCCAGTGGAAGACCTGGCCTGGTAGGTCGGGCTGGACTGTTCATCAGGAGCAGGGTCAAGACTGATTTGCATATGGCTTGCCCCAAAAATGGAATGGCGAGCAAAAAAACAATGGATTTAGGCCCATATCTCTGTACTTGGGGGTGAATATTTGACATTGTTCAACATTCCGTTCATCAATTGTTCTTTTTTGATTAGTCTCCCTAAGTGGGAAAGGTATGCCCAGATGTGGGTCCTGTCCTGGCCATGCCACTGGAATCAAGCTAGCCTGGCTGATGACGGATGATAGCCTGAAACCAGTCCCAGGATGCTTGTTTCTGGTACACAGAGGACCTGGCCTTGCAGTTCAGGCTGGATTGTTCCCATGGGGAGCAGGGTCAAGACTGAGATGCATATTGCTGGGTCCAAATTGGAATGGCATGGTGAACAAAAAAACTATGGATTAAGATCTATATATTTGTACTGGGGGTGAATGTTTGACATTGTTCAGCATTCAGTCCATCCATTTTTCTTTTTGCATACATTTCAGGCACAGCATCAACAACTAATTGATCCAGAATGGGCATTATGGGAATGGCCTACTTGTTGGCAAGGAAATATGAAAATACAACTGACCAACTAAAATGTAGAAATCTATGACTTAATATCCATCTCTGTGTCTGCCGGCGGAGCTAGGAGCATATGTATTAGAGCTGTGCCTCATACTTGCACCATGCATCATGATACATGTGTAATGCTAACCCCTGAGTCTGATATGTGAAGACACGCAATGCTACTTTGCATAGCTTTGAATGGCATAAAAAGTTGGAGTAATGCAACGCTGTGTAAAAAGCTGTGCTGTATCATTATGTGCAAGGGAGGTGTTCCATGAGCGTTTTGCGGATGCTTCCATGCAACTTTGATGGTTTATTATGCATGTCATGTATATAAAACCAGGTAAACCTGAGAATGTGTCAAATAAATGGGCCTCCCCAGGTGATGTGTAACAAGGATAAATATCTTAAGCTATCCAAGTCATTCCCACTTTCTATGTATGCTGCATTCCATGATGCACATACGTTTTTGGAATATGCCTCTAAGGGTTTATTATGACAGGAAGGTGACCCTTCTTGCACGAAGACAATCCTGCATGCAACGCAGACACATTTGCACCATAGTGCAAGGATGCTTGTGCTTGTGCTAGGCAACCCTTTTGTGTGCCAGTGCATGGTGAAAGGACAGGAATGTGCCATATGGCCTAAATACTGTGCACTATTGTCCTTTCCCAGTGACGCAGTGCAGCTAGGTGACTTGCAGCGCTAGACCACTTTGCCAAATATCTGACCCTAGTGTCATGTGCACATAGTGGGAGCAATGTACTGTAACTTGCAGACAATGATTTACCATTCTGTCATTCCCTCACAAATCTGGCAATGCCAGTAGGTACAATCTGTGAGTAGTAATGTGTCATTCCACACTGTATGAATGGATGGAACCACATCTTATGCACTGGCCAACAAATTACAACAAAAACCATGTGGTGCACAAGAAAACTCAATATGAGTACAAAGACTACACATTAGATAAGTGTGAGATCAGTGACTCTGCTATGGCACACCTAGTCTCATTACCAGTTAAATTCTGTGTAAATGAGTAAGTGTGTCACACCTGGCAGCATATTTGTCTATGTAATGAAGTTTTAGGAGCAACACTGGAAGAAGTAATTGCAAAGTTCATGTGTGGCATGCATTGGAAGTGTAGGCCCCAGACATGTGTAAATGTCTATATTGGATAACAATGTAATACCAACAGTACAAAACACACATATGGCCCAGCCATACTGACAATCTAGGTACATACATGCACATAGGTCTCAAGTCTCATTGACATAGACCTGTGTGATCGATCACTGGTTTTGTGGTTGGTTCAGAATAGCACATTTAATTCTTTGTTTTCGAGTCTGGGCTGGTGGTTATTGTAGCCAGTGGACATAAATGGTTGTCATGCTTGTTTTCTTAATTCCACACCTCGATTTAAATCAAGCAGACCTGATCCCTGATACTCACAATCAACACATTCTGGTCTTATTACCACCTATTCGGTGGGAATTATATGTCAACAATTGTTGGAACATTCCACACTGTCTGCAGTAAAACAACATATTTCTCTTTTGTCTGAGGACATGAGTTTGTCAGATTTTCTTTGGGTCCCAAATTCCCATGTGCTAAAAGATTTATATATGCTACTTATAATGACATTTACAAATTATCCCAGATAGAAGTTGCTGCACATTTAAGACAAATTGACCAAGATATTTTGGACAAAATGCTTTGTTGATAATAGTATTAATATGTTGTCATCTCATATTTACAACTTAAACAGCATTTTGTCGACTGTTATTAATATTGTGCAGAGTCACATGTCAACGTTATATCATAGGCAAAGACAGCTTAGATCTTTCAGGCAATTTAGCTGGACGCTTCAAGCACTCAAAAATGGGCGCTTTCCATGGCATTACTTGAATTGCAGTGATTTATTTGCTGCCTTTTATTTTAACATGTAAACAGCAATGGATGGCCATGAAAGACGCAACCTATACAATGCTGCATTAAGAAAAATTTGAACTACTCCCATTCACTATAGCTGAAACGCCTTTGGCAGTGTGGTTAATACACTTTTCAATTCACAGCTTGAAAGAATGTTTTTTCTATAAGTAGATATGAACCCTTAGGTAGCAGTTAGATACATGATTTATGGTCACTCCCCTTTACTTGTCATAGTGAACATAGCAACAAGGACGTTTTTATCACTGGTGAAGAATACAACTCTAATGACGGACATTCCTTGTTTGTAAACATGTTAAAATTCATGGCTCGTGTAACACTTCAGCACTAAACTGCATGTAGAGTTATCCCGGCACATTGCGGAAAGCCTGGCATTCTAAAACGACACTGTCTTCTGCATTTACTTTCTGAATGAATGACGATTCAGCAGAGTACTTTTAAAAAATCCTAGCAGCATACACTGTATGAATGATTAACGATTCTACAGTGTCTATTTTAAACAAATAATTTTTATGTGGTACTGGGTATGTGCAATATACTTTCTGCCTTGATTTGTGATACTCACGGTTAAGATGCCGCTTCTCTCCCCGGTCCACCACAGCTTGTGCTGTTTGCGTGGAAAGAGGCTGCAAGCGCGGCACACGGGGAGTGAATTAGACTCACTTCCGGGGGCACATCATAGGAGGCCATTTTGGCTGAGGTCACGGTCTAGTCTTCGTGCTAGGACCGAGCTCAGCCTACTATTTAGAGGGCTCTGACACGAACGTGCAGCAGGAAACAACTGCATGTAGAGGTATCCCGGCACATTGCGGAAAGCCTGGCATTCTAAAACAAAACTGTCTTCTGCATTTACTTTCTGAATGAATGACGATTCAGCAGAGTACTTTTAAAAAATCCTAGCAGCATACACTGTATGAATGATTGACGATTCTGCAGTGTATATTTTAAACAAATAATTTTTATGTGGTACTGGGTATGTGTGATATACTTTCTGCCTTGACTTGTGATACTCACGGTTAAGACGCTGCTTCTCTCCCCGGTCTACCGCAGCTTGTGCTGGTTGCGTGGAGGGAGGCTGCAAGCGCGGCACACGGGGAGTGAATTAGACTCACTTCCGGGGGCACATCATAGGAGGCCATTTTGGCTGAGGTCACGGTCTAGTCTTCATGCTAGGACCGAGCTTAGCCCTCCATATAAAGTACAGATGGCGTGGATGCGCAGCGGACGCATGCAGCCGGCGTGCCAAGACAAGCCCGTCTGCGCCCGTCCACGCCACGGCCGGGCCTAGGGCCAGATATGCTGCCCTTTCTAGCCCAAAACAACCCCTCACTAGGGACCTTATAATATCATTAAATACTGGACCAAACATGTGTAGTCAGACCTTGAATATGGCCAACTGGGAGGGGCCGATGAGTTGTAACCACTGTAAGAGATCCTTTGGGCCCTGTCAACCGGCACTGGGAAATGGTCCTTTTAAAGGCCTACGTGGGGGGCTCATAAATGCTAGATCAATGTGCAAACATGCACTGCATATCTATGACCTAATAACGGAAGGAGAATTAGACTGTCTCTTTGTTAAAAACCTGGGGTAATCCGGACATTGTGAACTCTCTCCCTCCCGGCCATCTAATCTTAAGGGCAGATAGACCTGAACAACGTGGAGGAGGCATTTCAATAATTTATCGGGACACCCTGAAGTGTTCAATATATGATCTTCCGGATCTCAAAGGACCAGAAAGTATTGTCTTTTGCATTCAGGTTCACGAGTCATTTACCTTTGCAGGAGCATTAGTCTACCGACCTCCAGGACATCAAATGGGTTCCTGGAGAGCATTGGGGAAGTACTTAGTAACTATTAGGCGACATAAACCTTCACCTTGACTCCCCTACAGATCCGGCTGCAACTTGCTTTAAGGACATAATGAATGTCCTTGGCTATTCACAGCTCACACTAGACACTACACACAGGGCAGGCCATATCCTTGACTGTATCTGCTCTAATTTAGAAACACTTAGGGGCCGATTCCGATTCAGGAAAAACCGCTCCGAATAGCCGTTCGGAGCGTTTTTCCCGTACGAATCGTACCCTGCAACGTCCCCCGTACGTACGACGACATACGATTCGTACCAGGAGCCGTACTCCGTACGAGTCGTACAGAGACCGTACGAATCAAATCCCCATTCGAATCTCCCTCGGAACCCGCTGTACGCGACATCTGTATGGTTTGTGGCTGGTTTTTACGACCCAGCAAGCACGATACGTGTCGGGTACGCACCGTACGACCCTTTTTCTACGGGAGCTGAAAACAGCCGTAAAAGCAGAGTTTGTGCCGAAACAGGTACGGAGCGCCCCCCCCGGGTACGGTGCGTACCCCCCATGATCACAGGGGTACAGTGCGTGCTCCCCCTGATCGCAGGGGTACGGTGCATATCCCTGCGATCATGGGGTGTACGCACAGTACCCCATGTACGATGGGTGTACGGTGCGTACACCCAGCATACATGGGGTACGGTGCGTACACCCCATGATCACAGGGGTATGCACCGTACCCCTGTGATCATGGGGGGTACATACCGTACGGTGTGTATGTGTTTGTGTGCTTTTCCGTACGACTCGCCCTTACCTGACGTGGACCGTACGAATCGCGTCCTCATACCCCGGTCCAGATCGTACTCGTCGGGTCGTACGGCATGTCGATTCGGACGGATTCACGGAATACGGATCGTACTACGCAACTCGGACGGACGGGTACGATTCGTACGGAGAGGGCCCCGGATACAAATCGTACGGACGTTTTTTGTCCCGAATCGGAATCGACCCCTTAATGTAAAGCCCCCTCTAATGCAAACATGGACAGATCATACATTTATCCTATTTGAATTGTTAGTCCAGGATAGCCCAGTAGGCAAAAGTAAAGCGAAAGTTATAAGGCCTCAACAGGGAAAACCCTCTTGGAAAACGATTATAGGATGCCCCGATTTTAGTCCAGCCGAGATGTTATAAGCGCCACCGCCACCATTCGTCTTGCTGAGAGTGGTATTAGGTCAAAGAATTTCCTCAGGCCTCTAATGATGTTAAAACAAGTACCCACTACGGCCAGGGCCTGTTGCTTGAATGACAGGGTAGCCTCAAACTTAATACCTAAGTTCCTAACTGCATTAATTGTGTTAGGGGGAGCAGTGGCATCTTCAGGCCACCACTGCTTGGGACTGAACTGATTATAATGGCCAAAAGGCAGAATTTCCGTTTTTCCTGGGGAATTCACTGATCTAAATAGGGTGGAGGTTCCACAGAGCAGCGAACTCAGAAACAAATTGCTGCAAAGTAACCCAGGTCCATCCAGGTGTCAGAGGATAGAACTGGAGCTTCAATTTAGGAATAAAATTGTTACCCAACCAAGCATTAACCTACCCCCTGAAGCAGACCCATTAGTTGTAGTACTAGTAGGGATTCCTCCGCTAGTGGAGGGAGAAATTAAATCCACAGATGCCCTCCTAGTGAATACTAAAAATTGGTGTAACCGTAATTGTTCGGGTGGTCTGGAAATCTCCTCAAATATTATAATGGCAAGGCAGGTGGATTGGCTAGGGAGCACCCAAAAGGTAACAAAAGGGGATTGTGTCATAGTAAACTTTAACAATCCCCATGATGCGCCCCGGCTGCTGTGGGACGCCTCTGACCTGAAGAGTGAGGAAGGAAAAATTAGGGCATTACCCGTGGGCTATTTTTACCCTCCCACAAGAAGGGGTAAGGAATCCCATGCAACGGTTTCTGGGTATGGTAATAGCCCTGACACAACAGATTGGCCACCCCACAATAGCATCATTAGGGAACATCGCCCTGATAGGAAAATTATGGGTCTAGCCCCTTCACCCCAACCCCTGTGTTCCCAGGTATTTATGAGAAATTACCCACTAGTATTATCTAATAGGTTTTCGCCCTTGTCCCAGTTAAATGAGATCGATTGACTAAGTTCTAACCAGGAGTCCCCCCGTTTTTTCCCCCCCGAAAATGAATACATTCCTGAGGGAATAAACAATTATCGACTAATGACCTGGAACATTGCAGGGCTGCGGTCTAAAAGGGATGATCAAAATTGGCTTAAGCTTATTGTAGCTTGTGAGGTTGTTGCCCTTCAAGAGACCTGGGACAAGGAAAATAACTTTTGGGTGGATGGTTTTAAGTCCTATTTCCAGCCAGCTCGTCCAACTCCTGTAGGGAGAGCTAAGTGGGGGTTGATGCTCCTTGTTTCAGTGAGATTGAAGGGTATAGTAAAATACAAGATTTTGCCTCCCCAAACTGTCTAATAGCGGAGATTACTTCCTCGAACAGTCATAAAACTCTGATAATTAATTTTTACAATGCGGAGGAGAGCGAGTACTGTAACGAACATCTCTGCTTTTTGACACGGTTTTTAGAAACATTTAAAGCACAGCAAACCACTTTCGTTTATATTATTCTTATGGGAGATTTTAATATTCATGTATGTAAATCTAACTGCCGAATTAAGGCGACACAAGGTCCTGCTCATGCCTTGCCACCCCATTTTGAACACACACAAAAGGGGGAGGCTCTGGAAGAGCTTATGGCATCTGCGGACCTCTACGAACCAAGTTTTTTTGATGTCAAGGAGAGGGTTGCAACATTTAAGGGTCGAGAAAGTGAGACGGTTATTGATTTTATATTCCTTTCTCCTGTTTTATTAGGGCATGTATTCTTTTACAATGCTATATACTCCCCATTCAGTGATCACAACCCGGTGATATTACAGTTAGACAATGGTTTTGAACATACAAATATCCCGGCAATTAGCAAAGGGCCAAGTTACATCAGAACCCAAGATCAAGGGAGGAGGTTAAAATGGGCAAAAATAGTTCCAGAGAACCTCTTTAATAGTTTAAGTACAAAGGCCAATGATGAAATCCAAAAATTTATTGATTTCTCTACTGCGGAAGGGAAAATTATTGTAGCCTTTGAAACTATTTGTAAACAGGTTGTTCTGGAACTGACTGTCACCTCCAGGCCCAAATTTGATAAAGTAGAAAGATGGTTTGATTCGAAATGATCGAGGGCTCATCAAAATCTGATAAAAGCGCTGAAAATCAAACCCAGAAATAAAACACTGATAACTAGCCTCAGAAAAGAATATAAACAAATCTTACTAAACCGTAAAAATGAAATTAAATCAGAGGCATGGGAAAGTTTGATGACTAAAGATGTCCTTAAGGACAGTGCTAAGTTTTGGTCAATTGTAAACAGCCCACTGTTTTCAGGGGAAGAGAATGGTTTACTGGAAATTAATATCCCAGAAGAGGAGTGGCTAATTCACTTCGAAACTATATATGCAAGTAATGAGATATTTGACCCATTTGTAGCCCCTTCCAGTAGCGCCTCTTCTCCTAGATTAGTGTTTAATGTTGAGGATGTAGAGCAAGCAATAATTGAATCCTCAAGTAATAGGGCCCCCGGCCCGGACGGCGTTCCTGCCGATCTTTATAAAAGCAACCCCAAATTATGGGCCAAAATTTTAACAAATGTTTTTAACTCTTCCGTTATTTCAGGGTTTCCTGCTTCTTGGGCCCACTCTTTTATTATCCCTGTATTTAAAAAAGGTCAGAGAGGGGATCCAAGATGTTATAGGCCCATTTCTTTAATAGATTCTTCCATCAAAATTTTGGGTAAAGTCATTCTCTCCAAGTTGTCAGAGTGGGTGACAGACAATAGAATCTTGTCTGACCTACAATACGGCTTTATATCTGGCAGAAGTACTGAAGATCAGTGCCTAAATTTGTATCTATTAACTAATAAATACACAGTAGCATCCAAGGGGTCAATTTATTTAGGCTTCATGGATCTTTCCACAGCGTTTGATCTGGTAAACAGGTCGAAGCTGTGGACGCTTTTATTAGACTTAGGGATTGATCCCTTCCTGGTCTATTTCCTGGCAGACATACATAGGGATCTTTTAGCGTCTGTTAGAATGTCCCATGAAGGTACCTGCACAAGACATTTTAAATCTGGTAGAGGGGTCAGACAAGGATGCATCCTGGCCCCCCTACTTTTTACCCTGTACATCAATGCTCTAGATAAATCCCTGGACACTGCTACCTTGGACGTTCCGCGTATAGGGGACAGTACCATCCCGGTTCTCCTATACGCGGACGATGCGGTCCTGTTAGCCCGCACCCCGATAGGCCTACAGAGGCTACTGAACGCTTTTGGGGAGTTCATGGATTCTTTGGATTTGGTTGTAAACATCGCTAAATCTCAAACAATGTCCATGGGGTTATGCAAGAATAAAGTAAGGACTTTTTATTGCAAGGGAGCGGAGGTTAAAAGGGTGAGGGTTTTTACCTATCTGGGGGTACTGTTTGATGACCGCTGCTCCTGGGCCCCCCAGTTCTTAGCAAAAAAAGCTGCCCTAGGAAGATCAACATCAGCAGTCCAAAGCTTTGCACAGCGATTAGGGGGAAGGCCCTGTGAAGCGATTATTTCTATTTACAAGGCAAAATGTTTGGCAGCAGCATTGTATGGTGCAGCTATATGGGAGTACAAACATGTGAATGATATACAGAAGGTGGAAAACACATTTTTCCGCTGTCTTTTATCTTTCCCCCAATCTTCACCCACGTTTTCCACTCACCAGGAGTTGGGGATGGGGTGTTTGTCTGATCAGATTAGCTTGGCCCCCTTCATCTGCTGGTTAAAAACCTGGCTTAACCCAGAATTAACTCTAAATCGACGGATTTTAAAAGACTGTGTCAGGTTAGAAAGGGGGATTGAAATACAGTGGCTTTTTTATATTAAAATAATGTTTGCGAAACTTGGGCACCCAGATTTATTTGAAAAACTAGATGATATTGTTAAAGGGGACATAAAGTGGGTTAAAGAGCAATTCCTGTCCCAAAGGTCCCAGGAATGGGAGGGTGAAGAACTAAAAAAAAACCTTGTGAGAGCTCATTTTTTACTAGTCACATCGCCATCTATTGAGCCCTATTTAAAGTTAGTAACAAGGCCATACCTGGTAAGTAACCATCGCTGGTTACTTACTAAATTCCGTTTTAACTTGATTCACCTTCTATTGGGATCTTTTGAAGGGTGGCATAAGCCCGAGGATATAGCACTTTGTAATTGTGACAGCAGCTCATTGCAAGATACCATGCACTTTACACTTTTTTGCGGTTATTACTGTGAAATTAGAATTAAATTTATAACACAGCTTTTAAAGGGGAAGGGGTTGTTTCAGGCTAAACCTGCCCTATTTTATTTACAACTTTTGGTTATTTCATTATACTTAATTAATTAATATGTTTTTATTTATTGTCATTGATTATTAATTAATTGCTAATTCATTATCAATTGGTAATTATTTTTTAAATTGGATAGTTTATAACTATATTATTATAATTAAGTATTATTATAATAAAGTATTACTTTTTATTTATTGTTATTTTTAATTAATGTATTGTTAATTAATTATTAATTGGTAATTAATTTTTATTAAGTGATTAATTGATAATTAAATTAATTATGTGATTTTTTATGTATAGTGGGTTCTGAGTTTAATGGGGAATATGGTGGGAAGTAATTAAATTAAATGAATTAATGAATATGTTTTTGTATATTGTTATTGATTATTAATGCATTGTTAATTAATTTTTCTTTGCTAAATCATTTTTATTAATTGATTAATTAATTATTAAATTAATTGTGTTTTTTATGTGTAGTGAGCTGTGTGTTAAAGCGGGAATAGTGTGGGAAGTAACTTAATGTTATTTAAGTAAATATTTATTTAATTTTATTGGTATTTATTAATACTTTTTTTGATAATTAATCATTAATATGTTGTTTATTTTACAAAATGTATTTAATTGATAAGTATGATAATGTAAACCCTACGTTATCCTACATTTTCCATACTGTTGCACTCACTGGAGTTTGAATAGTAATTTTAACCCCTACGCTATCCAACACTTTACCTATTGTTGCACTTACTGGAGTGGGAATAGTAATTTTTACCCCTACGCTATCCAACACTTTCCCTACTGTTGCACTCCCTGGAGTGGGAATAGTAATTTTAACCCCTATGCTATCCTATATTTGTACTACTGTTGCAATGTTTGGAGTTGGAATAGTAATTTTATTCCATCTGCTATCTAATATTTTTTGTATTATTTTAGCTAATGTAGTATATAATAAATTTTAAAAATATAAAAAATATTTTTCATTTTTTTAATTTCTTACATATATTTATTTAATTAGTATTTGTGTTATTGTTTTATGTGTATAGATGAATTTATAAGATTTTTTAAAACAATTTTAATAAGTAACTAATATAACTATTAAAACATATTAATATGTAAGCGTATATATATTATATATTATATGTATATATTTAATGTATTTTTAAATTATATATATTATTTATGATTTGTAGACATTTTAAAATATTTTAACTATGTTTATTTTAATAATATGAATTATTTACTTCATTGTACTTTTTTTTACTTTAAAAAAACGATTTTTTTTAACAACAATATTTTTGACATCGATATCTTTTTTTCGATATTTTTGTACTTACCATAATGTAGACAGGATGACGATATTCTTGATTCTTGATTTCGATATTCTTGCTATGATATTTCTGTAGGTCTACATTCAGACCTTCGATATTTTGTCAGTGATTCCTCCAAAGCACCTTAATTTAATTATTTTTCAAATTAACATTTCCTCCATAATTTCGTTTTTAGTCATTCACCTTCCTGTAACAATGTTTTGAGTGTGTTTACTTTCAGATCACATTCATCATATCTAGTATCCTTTCTAGTGCTATTATCCTGACCAAAGCGAGGTTGTTGTGTGATTCATGCATGGCCCATTGTAGTTTTACCTTTGTAAACTTAACTTTGTATGTTGTAGGCCTTATATTCCTTTGCATATGTTACTATATTAACACAGTTGCTTTTGTACCGCATTGTACTTTCACACGGAACCTTCCTGTGTTTTTGCATCCCTTTCTTTTTCTGAGATTAAGTCTGAACACCACAGACAAGCTCAAACAACTATGCTCCCTTTTATTCTTTCAGGCCAGGCACAAGCACCTAGACATAACACAAGAATGCAGCTGTTTATGTGCACACTTGTCTTGTCATATAGGTGAGCACATGAGAAAAAAACACACACATTGAACAAGAGTTCCGAGACAAAAACACTGCGTCTGCTGAGATGTAGAACAGCCATCAGTCCATGCTAAGGTACGGGGGTTCACCACAAATCCCAGAGATCTTTCATATATAATCATTTAGCTTCAGTAGCAGGGGAGGAGGCTATAGGCTACTCTGTCCTATAAAATGACAGGGCTTTTCATGGGATACAGAAATTAACCATGCTAACAGTATTTTTAGTATGCATTTGTTTTCTAATTGTGGCATGTATACTGCAGGTCAGTGCACAATAGTTATAATAAATATTCTAAACTTCCTTTGTTTCTCCTGGTTATCTTATTGTGAACAAGTATGAGTGAGAGAGCGAAAGGGAGGGTCCTGTTACTGTGATCCCTGAGAGGGAGGAGAGTGTTGTGTTATGGGGTGCCAATTCACTTGTTTCTCTCGCAAGGTTAGGAGGGCAAGTGAGACACTATACTTAGTCAGACTTGGACTAATAGCTACTGAGGTGGTATGGTGATTTAGTCCCTACATACTTATGTTCTATAGTTACAAGCATAGTTCTGTTCCCGAGCAACCTCTCAAACACTCATATACATGTTGATAGAGCTACTATCATACCTAAGCAGAAACTAATACTGACACTAGCACACTCATGCACACATTGTTACAGACACTGACACACCCAGGCACACACTGATATAGCCAGTGACACACCCAGGCACACAGCAATACAGGCACTGAGAATCCCAGGCATACACTGATACACCCAATCACACCCCCTCACACATCAATAGATCCACTTACACACACTGACAAACACTAATACAGCTACTGACACACTCAGTACATATCGATACAGCCACTTAAACATTCAGCAAAATACGCACGCATCCCCTCAAACACCCACACACACTGATACAGCCACTTGTGTGCCCAGTCTCACACCAATACAGTCACTTACACATTAAAACACAGAGTTATCTCTTTGTTTGTCCAGATGGAGCTTCTAAAAAGAACCAGGTTTTTTTTGTTGAGTGGATTTTTAACACTTTTCATTTTTTTTATTTTTCAGCAAAAAGTAAACAGGGTACTAAAAGTCTAAGATAAGGGAAATGCAAAGAAGCAATTGACTTCAGTGGTCAAAAAATATTGACTGGCAACTGGAAGCAAAAACAAAAACTAACAGTGATGCTTCTTCAATGTATCCAAGAATGCACCCATAGAAGAAATTTTTATAGCGACAAGCACGTGGCATTTTGCACTGTGAATAACCATGTCACTCAATTCTTCTCAGACAGGTGTTGTTGTAATGTCTGCAGCTTATGAAGGGTCTCCCATTGTTGCTGCAGGGGTGGACTGTGCTGCTGCACCTGCTCTCTCCTTCATCATACGGTTGTAGACCCTTACGTGAATTGTTTTTAAGTGCTTCCACAGAGAATTGGAACAACAGTCAGTTTTTACAGGCTGCTGAACTCCGGGCCTATCATCTTCATTACAGATGTCCAAACTGCGTAAGGTAGTGGACTCATCTACCCTAAGGGGAAGAGAAGACAAGGCCTAGAACAGTTAACTGGACAGCGTCATGGGGCTCCATCCTAGGTGGCACATGAAGATCTGTGGAGGCCTTGCCTCGGCAATCTCTGGAGTGGAGGACTTATCACTTGGTAGCAGCACAGGTCCACACAGCCCACATCAACAAAATGCCTGAGAGGGTATGGTATGGCCCCCAAGTTGATGGTACATAGTAGCCCAAGAACGGGCAGTAGCAGTCACACAATTTGATGTATTGGGAAGTGGCCCTGAAGGGCTCACGTGGCATGATGAGGTGTTGGACTTTGGAGATGACAGTCTCAAGAAAGGAGAGCTTGCGGACCTAGGTGTAGGACCTCTTGGTGCTACCAGTAGTGCAGAGGAGCACCTCATGGGAGGGGGCATCTCTAATCCTTCATCTAGTGCTGTTTTTTAGGTTCCGATCTTGGAGCAAGGACGAGCTTCACCTTTACAGGGGGCAAGGCAGCAACGCACACTGGCAAGGTGGCAGGCTTCAGAGCGAGCACTGACCTTAAAGTCAGATAAGACAGAAAATTTGCCCAAGGCGGCAGGTTCAGTCATGGTCTCAACGGGGTAGATGTAGAGTCCAAGTGGGAGTAAGAGGCACTTCAGTGGGAGGGTAGGTATATCAAGAACACTGGGGTAGGTATGGAAGACACAAAGAGAAAAGAGGCAGAGACCCAAAGGAAGGTAAGTATTGACAGGGACAGGGACAGGTGGGTATGGAAAGACCCAGGAGTGTAGTGAAGGATAAGAATGCATCTGCAGGGGTAGGGGAGGAGGGCAAACAAGGGGATAAGTGGAAGGTAGACGAGGCAAAGGTGAAAAAGAGTGAGGAGTATAAGATCCAAAAACTGCCCTTTATGGGGGTAACTAAGTCATTTGATATTGTCAACGAAAGAGAGGATTTGGAAAGGTGATTATGTGGAGATGTTCTAGCTCTTGCATAGAGAGCTTAAGACAACATAAGGTTAGAAAGAGGAGAGTATGAGCTAGCAAAACACCCAAGAGTGCTCATTACCATTGAGAATTGGACGGGGCGTTCCTGATCTACACCAGCATATACTGTGAGAAGTACCCAGAGAGGAGTGTAGCATTATTTGAATATATAGATGTAATACATTAGGCACTTTTGGGGGCAGATCCTGGGCACAATATAATGAGGAGTTCAGAGCATGCATGACGTGGAACCCCAAGCAAAATAGGTTGTGTTGGATATGGAACTGTGGCAGCAAAAAATGGGCTGCGCAAAATTTGGCAAGAACTTATGTACATCAAGTGGTTTTCTCAAAGTACATTGACCCTTTCAGGCCTGTCCCACCCGGGGAGTGGTGGGAACTTCCAATAAGTCTCAGGGAGGAACGCAAGGGCTTGTAGAGATTTCCATAAGGGAATGTGCACCAGGGAGTATTGTTGATTCAGACACAAGTGCTCTAAGTGTGCAGGGAGGCACCCCCTTGTCAACTGCTATGGAAGCTTTGGGGGGTATCTGGGATCCAGCATGGTGTCCACAACTTACAGTGGAACCAGAATCCAGGTGGAGCAGGAGCAGCTACATCAGGAGGTTATATGGGGAAGGGAGCTCAGGGGACTCAAGGGAAAAGAGTTGGAGAGACTTAGGTTTTGCTTGGATTCCTACCCGAACAAGGAGTATGCTGGCATCTAGCAGGAGGGTTTCACATGGGGATTCAGGCTGGATTACACAGTTCTGAGCGTAATGCGTGAGCTGAAATTTGAAGTCCATTAAAGCACACACACAGGGGGTGCTGGACATACTACTCAATGAGATACAGGAAGGGAGTATGGCAGGGCCTTTTCACAGATGACCAAAGAACAATTTGAGCATCTCCCTGATAGGGGTGATACTCAAGAAAGAAGCAGGGCAAATTAGGCTCATCCAAAATCTGTCATGGATCGAGGCCATTCAATCAATTACTTCTTAAGGGAAGAGTTAGCGTATGTGCCTTATTCCTTATTGGATGTGGCCATGGCCATGGTGGAGCAGCAGTAGCGGGGTGAAACATCCTTTACAGCGCAACTGTTACAACGCACTACCATTACGATGCAACCATTACAACGCAAGTCATTACAATGACTTGCGCTGGGGGGCACTCTAGGATAGGGAATAGTTTTAATTTACTATCCAACACCTTCCCTACTATCCACAGGGACTGGAGTTGGAATAGTAAATTAAACTATTCACTATCCAGCGCCCCCCAACGCAAGTCGTTGTAACGACTTGCGTTGTAAAACTTGCGTCGTAAAGGAATGCGTTGTAATAGCATGCGTTGTAATGTCATACATCCCTAGCGGGACCTTACATGGCGAAATGCAGCATAAAAACATCCTTTAGGTTGCTTCCTGTCTACCCAGATAATTTTGAATTGCTGGGAGTTCAATTTGAAGGTTCTGGGTACCTGTAAAATACACTTTCAATGGGATGCTCGATTTCATGGGCACTCCATGGGATTTTCAGCACTTTTCTGCAGTTGATGTTCATGCAAGCAACGGGTCTCGATAAGGTGACACATTATCTAAATTACTTTCATGTTCACAGAATGGGGTCGGCAGACTTCCAGTGGCTGCTGGTAAGTGTCCAGGAGCTCATGAAGGATGTGGGGGTTCCTTTATCTCCAGAAAAAATAGTTGGATTCAGTAGCCATGGTAGCATGCCTACACATTTCAAAAAAATGAGGAACTTACTTACAAGCCCCTTGTGCCACCGGTGCGTCACTTTTAATATGGAAAAAAGTGATAAACTGGTGGCGCAAGGCGATTGTGAATAAGCCCCTGAAGATACAGGTACTGTTGAACATGATGCTGGCACAACATAAGGTTACAACACGAGAGGTATAGGTGCTCTTAGGTCACCTCAATTTTGCATGTAGGTTGGTACGGACAGGCTCAACATTTTGCAGGAGGCTGGATTTGTCGCAATCAGGGCTTTCCCTACTCAACCATCATGTGAGACTATATTCAGGGGTGAAAGCAGATCTATGGATGTGGAGAAATGTTGGGACTCCTTCTATGGCATTCCGATCGCAGCACTACAAGCTTTTGATTGAAATGTTCAGATTTATTCCGATGCCTCAGGCA
This sequence comes from Lissotriton helveticus, assembly GCF_964261635.1. Lineage (NCBI taxonomy): Eukaryota > Metazoa > Chordata > Amphibia > Caudata > Salamandridae > Lissotriton > Lissotriton helveticus. The sequence goes on from NC_136072.1 coordinate 522,108,420, forward strand.
GCATGGGTTTTGGATTGGATTTGCAAGGTCACTGGTGTGCGGAGGAATGGCGTGACTGTTGCAAGCAAAAACCAACAAGAAAAACAAGCCTTTCCATTTATTTTTAATAGGTATAACTCTATAGAGTCTCAGGAAGCAGACCAACTCAAAAACATTTTTCATATGTTCGGTTCATACTCATTTTTATTATACAACATCTAATTACTTATTTCTGTTAGGCTCCCTGTCCAAACAGAGCAGGCTAAACACTAATTATTTCATACATCAACCACATCATACACAGTCAAATCAAATCAAAACTTCTTTATTCGGTATTCAACATTAGAAAACCATAAAAGTACAATTTCATAATAAAATTGTTGAAAAAGTTAAAAATGTAAAAATCCGGAAGGATAACAATTAAAAGAAATGATACATTCTCCAGTTAATAAAGTGCAACAGTATATATCATTATGGACATTAAACATGATTCACAATATTTCAAAATTACTTAATTAAAAAGTAATCCTATACAATTCATTTTGCTAACATAAATTTGCCCTGTGTTTAACACAAAACTTCAAAAATCTGGCGATGTTTTCAGCGATAAATGTAGTCTCCAGTAATTGCAAGGCAAGGTAGGCAGGACGACATCTCCTTAATTCCAGATGTTTTAATAACGGGATCAACCAACAAGTCCTAGGCTCTTTATAAAATTTACAAAATAGGACTGTATGCAAGGTGGATTGTGTAGAAGTTTGGTAACAAGGGCAAATTGTTGGATGTTTTGCCCAAGTATTCTCTATAGAGACTCAGGAAGCAGACCAACTCAAAAACATTTTTCATATGTTTGGTTCATACTCATTTTTATTATACAACATCTAATTACTTATTTATGTAAGGCTCCCTGTCCAAACTGAGCAGGCTAAACACCAATTATTTCATACATCAACCCCATCATACACAGTCATTCTAACACACACTCATCCAATCGATACATTAAAAACATTGTTCAAACTACCAAATGATCATTATTGTACATTGTTTAAACAATCATGTGTAAACCTAGACATCCATATATGTATATCACAATAAATGCTAAATAATTCTTTATAATTCATTCAATACAAATCTTAGCCATCAGTGTATTATGACTGGCAATCTTTTGAAAAGACTATGAAGTCTTATAGAAGAGCTCCCTTTGGAAATGTCTAATTGAATCTCATGCTCGAATCTCATTCAACTCACAGTTATATCATATAGTTCCTTAGAGACATCAAGGTTGAACCCTGTGACTGTACATTTCAATCTTTATTGATAAAAGCTACAATATCTGCAATTAATAAAAAGGTTTACATAAGTTGTTAAAATTGTTAAATACAGGCTTGACCAGTTAACAATTCTCACATATAATAAAAAGACATTCAATCTTCTCAATGTATCGGCAGGTCAACAATAAGAAAAATACAGTAATTAATCAAACTTCTTTTTAGATGCATGATTGTATAAAAAGAGACTACTCATTTAAAAAAAATACACATGTACAAACAAAGACTAGGAGAATACAACACGTAAGGTTTTAAGTCACTAACCTATTAGGTAATAGTCCAAAATATAAAAAATTCATTATTATCCACTGTATCACTCATTGCCTTTTAGCTTTAGTACAAAATATTGCATCAACACGTTTCGGTGGAATCCCCCATGTACTGAGCGGCCTTCTTCAGGGTAAATAGTTCTCGCCTGTTGTAGCAAAACAATATTTGGTGCATGATAGTGTAGTTAACCCCATTTCACTCTTTCGTGCAGTATAGAAACACATTTTTTCTTCCCCCAGGAGCTTTATAGTCGAATGGATATTGATCATGATTATTTCCTAGTACTCCAAAAGTCTCACAGGCCCATGCATCAACCATGTTTGCGAGCGCAAACAGTGCGATTCGCAAAAATCGTCCGTTTGCTCCCGCAAAAAGTTCATTTGTGATGCATCAAGGTTCAAAGCAGTCGCAATTTGAGAATTCGCATTTAAGGAATTGTAATTTGCGATTCCTTAAATGCAATGCAAGAACCACTTTAAAATAGCGATTTCCCTACTAGGGGGCGCAAATGACCATGAAGATGAACTTGATGGTAATTTGCTAAAACTTTGAAAATGCACTAAAGTGCATTTTTCAAAGTTGTAGGTCACACACACACATGCCCTTGGGGCATGTGTGTGAACAACATGTGTGCACAGAGCAATTTCAGGGGTGCAACAGGGTGTCCTTTGGACACACTTGCACCCTTCAAATTGCATGCACAATTTGCGAGTCCCTATTGGGACTCGCAAATTGCGCATGCAATCTCCCATTCATTCCTATTGGCCTGTAGGCCAATAGGAATAAATGTGAAGGCATTCCTTAATTTCGACTAGCAATTTGCGAGTCGCAATTAGGGAATGTTTAGGAATTACTATTTTAATAGCGATTCCTACATGCATAGGCTTTTGAGAGCCCTTAATTGCGATTCCTTAATAATCGCAATTAAGGACTTGCAAAAGCTTTCCTTGATGCATGTGCCTGCAAGTTCTTGATTAGGGTATATTGTACAGGTTTTTAGGGAATTATACTTTCCTGTACATATTACCAGGCTTAGGATGAGTTTCTGAGCTCGGGAGCTCATTACCTCTCCGAGGAGTGGGACCGAGTTGAGTATGTGGTACAATTCATCCTATGACTGACAGAGCAAAGTCTCTCCAAAGTAACAATCACAGGGAAGTAGGCAAACATTGCCTTCATGGGGAAGATTTTGTGGGGTTATGCACCATCAGCAGGGGAGTTGTATAGGAAAATGTTAGAAGGTCGTGTTAGGGAACAAGGTAAGTCAGGCCCTAGGAGGAAGCCTTTTTCTTGGCAGGTTTTTTGTAGAGTGATTTATAGTTTGACAGAACTGTGTTTTTCTCAATTTGAAGCTGTTCTTTTATCCACACTTATAAAGTGGATGTTTTTTGTAGTTTTTGAATGTGTCAGAACTCTTAGGAGGTCTGGGTACCTTAGGGTTGACATGGGAGGATGTTAGTTTTTGGCAACATGGCCTTGAACTACATTTGCAGAAGTCAAAGACAGACTAGAGGTCACTACATGGTCTTAACCTGCTTGGCTGAGGTCAAAGACAGACCAGAGGTTGAAGGGAAAACAAGTCATTTTGAAGTTTCAAGATGAGGAGTTTTGCCCAGTGACATGGATCAGGAAGCTCAGTGCACAAGCAGTAACATTGGAAGGGGTGGTGTTCAAACACCAACAAGGGGATAGAGCAACATTTTTTCAATTTTTAACAATCTTGGGAAAGGCAGTTACATAGTTGGGGGTGATACCTACTGAATTTGGCACTTGTTCTTCCAGGATTGGGTGGCAAACAATGGAGGCTAGTAAGAGGGGGTGGTCTAGGGAGCAGATAATGAGGCTGAGTAGGTGGTCATCAGACTGTTTTCAGAGGTATGTTAGGACTAGCAAGGGGGTAGGAGGTGCTTGTTAGCTGGATGATGTGTGTGTGTACACTGTTTTCTTTTTCAGGTTAGGTCCAGGACCATTGGCTGATGGCTTATCTGTATGGATTGTCGGACATTCCTTCATAAAGTGGGTGGCCAAGGCTGTAGAGAGGAGTGCATGGGGTAGAAATGTGGGCCTTCAACAGAGATCTTTGACGGTTCATTGGTTTGGTAAGGGTGGAATGAGTTGGAAGGAGAACTTACCCCAGCTTTAAAAGTTTATGCAGAGTAATATTAACCGGACATCTTGATGATTCACTATGGAAGAGTGACATTTTGGTGGAGAAGGGTTTGGCACTCTTACGGTCCATGACGCAGGATTTGAGGGAGATATGATTGCAATGGTCATGCTGTTTTATAGCATGAAGCAAACACAAGGAGACAATGTACGGAGAACTGAAACTTTTCAGACACTCGTACCCAGTCACTATTAGATCACTGTTAAATCCATCATCATTCTTTAGCTCACTTTGTCACCCCAGTTCAGACCCAGCCATATGCAATTCAGTCTTGACCCAGTTCCTCATGAGAACAGTCCAGCATGAACCGCCAAGTCAGGTCTTCCCTGGACTGGAAACAAGCATCCTGGGGCTGGTTTCGGTGTAACACACCTCATCAGCCAGGCTAGCTTGAACCCAGTGGCAAAGTGAGCAAGGGACCCACGTCTAGGCACACCCTGCCAAGGTGTGACACACAAAGAAAACACAAGGAGACAATGGACAGAGCACTGAAACTTTTCAGAAACTCACCCTCAGTCAGTTTTAGATCTGGGTTGAATCCATCATCGCTCTTTAGCTCACTTTGCTACCCCAGTTCAGACCCAGCCATATGCAAATCAGTCTTGACCCTGTTCCTCGTGGGAACAGTCCAGTCTGAAATGCCAAGCCAGCTTTTGACTGCAGCTAGCAACCTGGGACCAGTTTTGGAATAACACCCCTCATCAGCCAGGCTAGCTTGGATCCAGTGGCAAATTGAGCAAGGGACCCACGCCTGGGCATAATTTGCCAACTTATGGCGAACAAAAACAAACACAAGGAGACAATCGACAATGCACCGAAACTTTTCAGACACTCACCCCCAGTCACTATTAGATCTGGGTTGAATCTATCATCATTCTTTAGCTCACTTTGCCATCCCAGTTCAGAACCAGCCATATGCAAATCAAATTTTCAGCGCTCCATCTATCATCTCCTTGTGTTTGATTTGTTTTATAGCATGGACAGGTTTCATACCTAGGAGGTTCTGGAGAGGTGCAGACAAGCCATCAGCCATAGATAAAGCAAGGAGGAAGGTGAACAGGGAGATGTAATGTTTTTGAGGGACGAGGAACTAGGCAGAATTCAGCAGTTTGACTTGCATTACTAGGAAGTTGAGTTTTTGTGGATGACTGTGTACATCTGTTGTACATCTGAGGAACTGATGGAGTTTTTGGTCATGACCATGAAATAGAGGAGCAATTTGTTTTTTGTTTGGGGGAGCAAAAAAGTCAGATTGTTGCCTTTTTCTGGTGGTGGTTAGCCCATACGTTTGCAGGCCTTCACTTAAGGTTATTTTGGTTAATAAAGGCTAAGCAGAAAGAAAAGGAGGGTCTAAACAAGCCCACACCAGAAGTCTGGAGTTAAATCATAGGAATAACAAGTTGAGCACAGGTTAATTTGTTCACTTCTAAGCAGAAGGGGAAGTTTAAACTTAGACAATCAGAGAGGTACAATAGGTTATCATGTTAATGTTTGAGGGTATGTATAAGGGGGACAGGATTAAGGGAAGGGTAGAAGGAATGTAGGTGCTTTAATGTACAGTGAGGTTTTAGTTCAAGACCATAGGCTGAGGATGTTCATGTGAAACATACCTGTTCCAATAAAGCAGCCTTCTCCGCACATACAAGGAGTCAGTGGTCTGTGATGTGCCCCATTTCACCCAATAGCGCTTTGGGGACAGCCGGCCGAAGGGAGGTCTGTCGCCCAGGGGTATTGGGGGAACCAGGTGCAGACTAGATGACTTGGCTGGCTTGGGCTACATCTGGTAAAGGATGTAGCCCAAGATATTTATGGTGCAACATTTTGGGCTGCCACCCACCATTTTGTTTGTAGGGGTACATGGCTGCAGCCATTTAGCAGTCAGGGAAAATTGGTGCCAGTTGATATAGTTTTGGGAAAAGGCTAGGCTGGCTTTGATGGTCAAGAATGGGGCAAGCTGGTTGCAGCAGGTGCGTTGGGGAAGATTTGTATTGTTTGTTGCTTGAGACAGGTGTGAGAACTGGGCAGATCGCCCACAAGTTTTTAGGCCTTCAATTAAGGTTATTTTGGTAAATATAAGCGAAGCAGGCAGAAAGAGAAGTCGCAACAAGCCCATATCGGAAATCCTGGAGTTAAAATGTTATATGATAGAAATACCAAGTTGAGCACAGGATGATTAGTTCACTCCTAAGCAGAAGGGGAAGTTTAAAGTAGGACAATAATAGAAGTACCGTAGGTTATCATGTTACATTTTGAAGGGTATGTATACAAGGGTCAGAATTATGAGTGGGGGAGAAGGAATGTAGGTGTTTTAATGTATAATGAGGTTTTTGTTCTGTATGGCCATAGGCCGAGGATGTTTATGTGATATGCACCCGTTTCAACAAAGTGGCCTTTTCCGTACATACAAGGAGTAAGTGGTCTGTAATGTGACACATTTAACCCAATTCACCCAGAAATGGAGGTAAATGCTGCAGGTCGTACACTTCTTTCAGTTTTGCTTCTGTGCGTTCACAAGAGTAAATAAAAAATACAAAAACAACAGGAGAGGCGGGCTGCTGTCAAAAAATGTAATAAACCGAGAAATGTATTGCATGATTGTTCCTTGCAGTGGTTACAGCATTGTAAAGCTCAGCCTGCTTCCCCAAACACATTTATGGCCGCTGGTCTTTTCTCAAAAGCCTGTCAAATAGGTAGAAATTTACAGATTGATCAGCAGATCTGAATGTTCAGCACAGGGAAAGCAATGCCAAAGGGCACCACACTCCAGACGCCTGCTAGCGAAAATATGGCCCGCCATTTCAGAACAATGTTCACGCCCTCAGCTGTGCAACCACCAAATGTATATTAATGACTTAGATAGTCGTGTTGCTTCAGAACCTGGCTAGTAACAAATAGCATGCTATCAAATTCTCTACACGGGAAGGGTGAAAGGCTCACTTTGTCAGGATTTAAGTTTGGACTATGGATGGGCAAAGTTGCCTAGTTTCGCTTTTGCATAGCACTCATATTTCTTTTAAACATAATTCTTTTACAAAAGTGCCACAAGTGCCACAATTGCACTGGTTGCCGAGAGAAAAATTTGGATTGCCATAATACTTGTTAGTGGGAGACGCCATTTTCAACCTTCGGTTCACGACTATACATGGCTTCAAGCAGATTTCCATTCATTCTTCCACTGTCCCATCAGCAACCAGGCAAACATGCGCGAGGAGATCACGCGCATATAAAAAGTTCGCGAGATACAAGGGTCAAGGTATGTCGATCTAGCAGTGCTTAATTTGAGCAGGTGCTTTCAGGTGCTCAGCACCGGCACTTCTTTCACAGGGCCGGGGCTACAATTTCTGGTCCTGCAGGTGGTGGTCTCAATATTAATGGCCAAATTTAAAATAAAAAGAACCACATACCTTGCATGGTGATGGGCTGGTATGTTTTCATAGGGAGGCATACATCTGTTCAGGCAGGCATGATTGTGTATCATCACTTAAGTGATGTTGTCGTCACGCCTGTCATGACTCCAAGAAGTCATCACTAACGAATGGCATGCATTCTATTCCCCGAGTCTGCTGCACCCTGCCACTGCCTGGGCCTAAGCCTCCCATTTGATAATTGTAGGGGGGGCCTGCAGCCTTGCATTACTACTATCCTCAACATGCTTGACATGGCTATGGCCCACCACAACTCTTGTGCGCTATGGAGTCACCTGCATTTTCCGTGCGCTGCCTCCAAGCACGCTAATTGCTGAGTGTGCTTGAGCCCAGTAGGTGCAACAGCCATACTCCGGTCTCACAGTCATTGCAGCATTACGGTTGGGAGTGCTTTTGCTGTAGCAGGCAGGGTCACTGCAAGTTGAGCAGTGGATGCCTATGCCGTAGTCATACCTGGACCAAACTAATTACAGGCAGCACTAGCAGTGACATGACCTGCTGTGCGCAAGCAGCCTCCTGACCTGCAACAAATCCAGTCAGACCACACTGATTAATAGGTTCAAAAAAAGCATTTTAATTTGGTGTATATTTAGGTAAAGAAGTAAAACGCATGTCTTATGGGACAGACAGCACAGCATGGTTACAGCATGGTTACAGAATAGAGACTGAGGCAGTGCGGGTGTTGAAAGTTGGGCACACCGGAGGTAGAAGTGAGCTGTAGCCTCCTTGGCAGCATTTTCAGCCCCGGCACTTCATTTTTTTTACAAATTAATCTAGTTTATGTGAATCCCATGGTGAATCTTGCTAATGCACGAGGCTACAGGGCACATCTAATTTCAAAGTCCCCACACGACATTCTGCTCGAACCAAGAAAAGGTAAGTAGTTAACATAAGCGTAATACAATTAGGAAATTAAGCAAGCCATGTGTAGCTTAATTATCCATGCTAGATTACGTTTGAATATAGAGATTAGAAATGTTCACTCTCATCAAACTCAGTCAAGATGCAAAATGCATGCATACTTTTTCTTGGCAAGTTTGCCATTCGCATGGATTTTCTAAGCAAAATGACAAACTAGTCTGAATTTTCCCTGTTGTTGGAAAAGTTCAAATTTCGACCAAATGTGAGAAAACATACAACTTTGCAACTGTTTGAATTTTTTGCAAGTGTTCAATAGAACTTCACAAGGGTGATGTGAAAAACCTTTGCAAATTAGCACACCTCTATTCTGTGCATGACATTCTTATGAATACTGATAGAGGCCACTGGCATCTAGGGGTGTTTGCTAGGTGGTGAGATATGGGGCTGGCAAGTGAATTTAACATGTCTCAACAATTACTGAGGTATATCCAATTAAAAAGATGGTGTCGGAAACAGGGAGGTAGAAAGGCATATCAGGCAGTTTATATAGGTGTTTTGGGAGCCTGAGGGAGTATGGAATATCAATTCAATCATTCTGGTCCTTGTGTTATTTGAAATGACCTTGAGAGTCAGTCACGTGAGACAGGGACCTTATTCTAGCATCACGTGTCAGGCTAATAAAGGCTGGCTACATAAACACATGACTACATTTTAACATTAGAGAATGTGTCTATAAACATTAAAAAATGCATATAGTGGAATTGGTTCTAAGAACAACGGGCTGTTTGAATGACAATGCTAACAAATGTTGGCCTGTTCGCCTTTTTTCAGTTTAGAAACTCCGGGGGATATTCCCAAGAAAGTGTGATAACTACTGCAAAATTAGCTTAATGCAACTCTTCACATCGCAGTCTATTGCGGGAAAATAATGCGTGTTAACGTGGAATTCTCAACACGGCGGTACCATGCGATAGTCTCACGATAACGCGTCAAATGATCGTGCTAAAATCAAAACGAAGCCGTAAAAACGTGAAACACGAACGTGAAAATAGTAGCGATGTTCCAAACCGCGATACAAAAATCAGCGATAACCAGCGACAGGCCTGCAATTCCCACGCGTCATGTGGAAAAATGCACCAGAAAAGCAGAGAAAAAAAGGGAGAAAAAAAGAAACCGCTTAGCGCCATGGATGCACCCAGACCGAGTGCAGAGGCCAACGTGAACCCCACCAGCCCCACAGACCACCAGCAAGGAACCCCGGGGTCGGGGAAGGCCAAGGAGAAGAGGCAGAGGAAGACGGGGTTCAGTCTGCAGGAAAACCAGATATTCGTCATGGAGGAGATAGAACACTATCAACAACTGTTCGTCACCTCCACTGTGTCATTGGCAACACAAACGGAAACATGCCAGTCCATAGTGAACAACGTGAATGCAGTCGGAGTGTCGAGGAGGTCAATGGAGGAGGTCAAGAGGCGCTGGCATGAAGTGAAAAGCCAAACCAAGCAGAAACCCCCTGCCAACAGGAAGGCAGCCAGGGCGACTGGAGGTGGGAGTCCTGCGCCACAGGAGGAAATGGTGGCCACAGTCATCAGTGGGTAGACGGCGCAAGGAGTTGGGTGTCCGGACACAGCTCTATATGACTTGACGCAACATCAACAGGGTGAGTAACGACCAGGGACTGGGGGTACGGGGGGAGATGGGCACAATGGCACACATGCTTAAGCATGTGTAGCACACTGCACACCCACAATGCCCCTGGATCATGTCCCTGATTCCCTTGGCACACTGCAGAACACATACAAACATCAAGTAGGCCCCCATCCACCATGTGCCCAAAGGGGTGCCACCCCACACATCACCAATCTCACAACCAACACTGCAAAGATGTGTATTTGTGAGCCACATTGACAGTGCAAGTGACACTACATGATGATCAGCATGGCTGCAGTACAATCATCATGACATTGTGCACACCACGACACTAAGTTGGCTGAGTGTGGACCACATCCAGAAAGGAGCAGGTCACACTCTGACACATACATGTGCACAAACAACCCCTGACGTCAACAACACATCTGCAGACAAACAATGCACAAGAGAACAAAAACCATCCAAGAGCCCAAATGACCCAAGTCGCCAACATCTCAGCACCGTAAAAGCATGAAAGTCCAAGGCACACTGCCTCAAAGGGATAAGTGGCAGCAAAATCACTGCTGCAAGGGCGGATCCCCCACAATGTAGCACACACACATAGCAATAACAGCACATACACATTGACGACAATGTGGTACAAAGTGCAACCCTTACACTGCAGAACAGAGGACACAACTGGGTCCAATTGTGCGTTGAAACTGGCCAATCACATATGACATAGCAGGAAACGGTGAGATGAAAATGTGCATGTACAACCTCACATCCGTGATGTATTTCAAATGTCCACTGTCCCGCATCACATAGTCAGCTCCTCCCAAACAGTCACAATGTACATTGTCATGCAGTCTGTATGTAAACATGAACAATGTGTCAACATACATATCAACACAATGGCAAAATGCACCCCCCCTTCACATTGCAGAGGGACAAACAACACCTCCGGCAGAGCAGACCAGACAACTCATCTGTGATGCTGAAGAAGACCTCCACACCTTCGACACCGACGCCCTACAACAGTTCATGGACATCTTAGGCAATCCACCTCCAGGAGCAGGGCAGCCCAGCTGCATCGAGAAGACTTCATCCCCTGCACAGACCACACAGCTGGAAGCATCCACCACCATGGCTGGCTCCCTGCACCCCACAGAAGCACACATCGCATTCCAAGGCCAGGTGTCAGACTGCCAGAAGGAGGTGGCCGAACAGATGCAGGTGGGGTTTGACCTCATGGAACCCGAACTAGATCACATACGTGGGTGTCCAAGACCCATCAGGGACCACTTACACTCCCCCAAAGGAGACCCACACTGTGACAGAGACACATGCATTTGCACATTTCCAGTACTGAATCACACTCAGAGCCCTGGGATAATCATTCACATCCCCACGCTGGACTTGCCTACGCCGGCCCAGTCACTCCTCTTACGTACTGATTGGGGGACGAAAGAGCTACATGTCCAATGTCTTACCCTTTGCCTGCGGTGAAATGTTTGCGTCCGTTGTACACAACACAATGTAATGTTGTATGGCCCGGGGCCCTCATGCATACAATATGAGCACATGAACACACTCAGATCATTAGTGGAACTGGCTATGGTCACGTGCACCCAGCACCTTTATTGCCAGGGTCACATGTAGAGTGACGCCGGTGCTGGATGTGTGTGGGGTGAGTGTAAGACAGCCCTTATGGAGTGGTTGGTACTGGCAACAACTTGAACAGTGATCACAATTAAAGCGGAAACAAAAACACCAGCATAACAGAAACAACTGTGAAGCATCATGGTGGTAGCTGGAGCAAGTACAGAGGTCATCCAATATGCAATCAGAGGGGTCGATAAGTTGCAGTGCACTAAGGTTGGGGCACCATAGCTGAGCGTGCTCATGTGAACAAATTGTCTAGCATAGTGTCCTTTCGGGATATTCCTGCTGCAGCTGCAGTGGGGTGTGTTACACCTGAATCGTCTTCCTCGTCATCGTCCCAGGTCACTGCCTGAGGTGACATTGCTGCATGCAGTGTCCACAGCACAGAACTCAATCAGAATTGGTCCATGAGTTGTGGTGCACTAAGTTAGTGGCACCTGAAGAGTTGAGTAGGGTTTTAAGCTGATGATGGCACCCACGACAGGTGTGAGTAACTCTAATAGTCTGGAAGTAGGACACTTCCGACTCTGGCACTTGCTGTTTGGAGGTGGTCTTGGCGGTGGTGGCGTGTGCATCCTGTGCTGATGCAACGTCCAGGCAGGTCAGGACTCGATTTGATGTGTGAGCCCAGTAGGACCCCAGTTGAGACCAGAGGCAGCGGACAGTGCAGGGCCACAGACACATGGAGTTGATGAGCCCCACTGCATCGACCCAGAGGCCATCCAATATTCTATCAGACAGGGTCCATGACTTGATCTGCACAGAGTTAGTGTCCCCAGATGCACTGCGGCTGGCACAGGCACACCGCCCTGGGACGGTGACTTGCGGTGCACTGAGGTAGGGCCAGGTGAGCTGAGCGGATCCTCGTCGATGTCGAAGGTGAATGTAGTGGAGGGTTGCGGGGGACAGTGGAAGGTGTCCTCCAGGGCATGATGCAGAGGGCAGAAGCCGGCAGAAAGCGGCAAATGGAGGAGTGGAATGCTACAGCTTTGTTTTTACAACCTAGTCAGTATCACCGACATGATGATGAACACAACCCCAGGTCCATAGACTCAGACGCCACCAAAGTTCAACAAGAGAGTGTCCACGAATGTTGGGGCACAGACTTAGTGGCACCAGAGCTGAAAGGAGGTGCAGTCTGCGATGAGGCCTGTACAATGATATAAACTCTGCCATAAATAAATTAAGGCTCAGTTCCAAATGTGTGACCTACTGGACCACAGCGTAGGCCAGAGGCAGCGGTCAGCAGGGGCCCAAAGCCACGTGTCCTTGACTCGCAATGCACATAGTTAGTGGCACCAGAGCAGTTGTTGGTAGCGCTCGAACACCTCTGTAACGATGATCCTTTTATCCTCCGGACTGAAACACATCTTCCTCTTGACCTCTCCTAGCATGTGATGATATGAACTCTGCCAATGAGAAATCAAGACTCAGTTCTAAATGTGTGACTTACTCGTCTGCAGTGTGGGTCGAAGGTAGTAGTCAGCGAGGGACCACAGACACGTGTGGTTGGAATGCTATACACAGACTTGGTGGCACCACATCGAAGGGAGTACAGTGATATCAAACGTCGCATGAACATATGAACTCGGCCATCAGGATATCAGGACTCAGTTCCAAATGTGTGACCTACTTGACTGTAGTGTAGGCAAGAGGCAGTGGTGGAGTACGTCAACGAGAAAGGAGTACTGCGGGCCTGTGTCGCAGAGGCCGTGATGGTCGGAGGAGGCTCCAAGGTCATGGGCATTGGGCTTGGAGCTTGCACTGGCACGTGGTGGGCCCTCTTTGACACACACCGGTGTCGGCAGGTGAATAGCGAGGCCTGGATGCGCAGTGGCGGCCAAGACGGGTTTTGTGACCAGTGGTCCAGGGTGCAGCAGGCGCTCACGGCAACAGCGTCGGCCTTTTGGTGGGGTGAGAGGCACCACCTTGGCAGTTAATGGTGGATATTCCGGAAGAGAACCACACCCAGAGCTACGTGCTTTTTATTCACACCCCTACGCTAGCTTGGCATACGCCAGGCCAGCCCATGCTTACAGGGGGGGACGTAACAAGCTACATTTCCACTATCTTCCCCACTGACTGGGGTGACATGATTGTGTCCACTGTCCACTACACTCCAAAGAGCAGCAGTGTATGTCAACATAGATATGTCTGTGGTCTGCATACTGCAGTCTGTCCAGCACATCCACGCCCCACTTGGCATTGTGTACATTCTCATTCATGGGTCACTTGCCTCCTTTGCACATGCCTGGTTCCCACCTCTCCCCACATTCTGTTATTGTGTGGCTGGGGTGCCATGCCGTTGTTGGCTCATGTACATGGCTAGCCTGTGTTACCACAGTGAGTTGTGCTGTTGTGTCTGGTGCGTGGGCATGTTGTTTGGCATGTTGTGTGTGAGTTTGTGAATAACCAGAAGAAAACTAGGAGGTCTTTAGAATGAAGGAAGGAGACCACAATCCATTGACCAACACTTCTATCACAACTAACGGTGAGGGTCCATCAGTAATGAAAGAGTCCTATCAGCCCACCCATTTGGCGGAACCTCGTCATCTAGGACCTTATCAGCAGGTGTTCATATGGCCAAGCTCAATTGTATTTGCTCGGTGCCAACAGTTCCCATGCTGAAAGAAGATGAGTCCTCACTGCGAGTGGTACTGATAGGGTGCAGTGCTCAAAAGAAAAGTGCATAGTTAAAATTATTTAAAGAAACCGAGGTACCGACGGACAGAGCGGGGCCTCTCTATCCGAGCCGTTGCCGGGTGAGGTGAGGCTTAACTCCCACAAAGTGTTGGGAAAGGATGGTATCCCACATGGTTGCTTAACCTGAGACGGTAGGGTGGCTGACTTAGCCACACGACTAAATTTACCAGCCCAACCATGTTTAACAGCTTGTTTTGTTTTCTTTAAATAATTTTTTCTCACCATGAGAATTTATTAGATGTTGCAGTAGCCTATTTTTACAGCTTGGCCCTGACGAATGCCTGTAAAACGTTACATGAACGGCAGAAACATGTTGGCCTACCTCTAGATGCTTCTTTAACAGTGATATTGTCACACTGTTGCTACATCTTTTTAATCTGGCGTCCAGGGAGACACTAATAAATAATTTTTTCTACCTTGACCGCCATTTTAACTATGCACTTTTCTTTTGAGCACTGCACCCTATCAGTACCACTCGCAGTGAGGACTCATCTTCTTTCAGCATGGGAACTGTTGGCACCGAGCAAATACAATTGAGCTTGGCCATATGAACACCTGCTGATAAGGTCCTAGATGACGAGGTTCCGCCAAATGGGTGGGCTGATAGGACTCTTTCATTACTGATGGACCCTCACCGTTAGTTGTGATAGAAGTGTTGGTCAATGGATTGTGGTCTCCTTCCTTCATTCTAAAGACCTCCTAGTTTTCTTCTGGTTATTCTCGTTCTGAGTGGGGTTTTGATTAGAGAGGTCGGTAAATATTATCCCCTTGACCCTCAAAATACAGTTATTTTTTCAGTGTGTGAGTTTGTTACATGAGCATTCCCAGAGTTGTGAGTTGCATGATTGTGGAGTTGGGGTGTGTGGTGTGTTCATTTGGTACTTACCAACGAGCAGAACATTTTGGTAGGTGCCATCTGGTTTATGTTGGACTGTTGGAAGATGTAGGAATAATGCACAATACCTGGGTAGTTGGCAACGACATTGGTGAAGAGTTCCCGGTGGTCCACTATTGCCGGTACATTGATAGAATGCAGGCGGGTGGCAGGCCTGTGTGTGGTGGCAGTGGGTATTGTTGCCCTCTTGGGGCTCCTAGCTGCATGATCAGTAGCTCCATGGCATCTGTTGTTCTTCTGGTGTGGCTCTGGGCTGGGCTCCCCTTTCTGGTCCAGGTTGTTGTCCGACTTTACACCAGGTCAGAGCAGGTGTTAAATTCCTGCTTCTAATACACCTTATCACCTGTTTTGGGATCTTATCGCCAATCTGGCTGGTAGTTGAGAATGTTGTGGAGTGGTGTCTTCTCATTAGCGATTGTTGCCGGGGTCATCTGTGGCGATGGTTTTGGCGGCTGCTATCACAGGTAAACTGGTGATATCGGCTGTTAGCACCAGGATGTGAATGGGGCGATATATGTATCGCGACTTTGGCTGCGATAAAGTGATGATAACTCAGCGATAAATCCTTGAGAATATGTTTCCATGTTTTCTGACAATGTTTACATCAACAAGGCAGAGAAGGAAGCTTTCCCACTTCTCTGTTGAGCACATGCAATCATGGCTGAAGTGGAAGATGACCATGCAAAGATACGTTTTGGATGGTGTAAGAACAATTAGCACTAGCACTAAGTATTTTCCCTGTGTTTTTAAAAAGGCAAATCTTTACACATTTTTCAAGCAAAGCAAGAGCCTAACAAGAGTGACCCCAGGCTCAATAATATCCCATTACCAATAAAGTTATATAAAGTACTGGTGCGGGGGAGGGGGTTACACACTCTACCCCATATTTATAAGGTTACACACGTAGGCCTATATTTACGAGGCTGTTGCACCACCCTTGTGTCACGTTTTGTGGTGCATCGGTGGCACAAACCACAAAATCATATTTATGAAGTCGAGCCAAGCCACTTTGTGTGGCTTTGAATGGCCTCATAAATATGGAATAATGCAAGGCAGCACCAACCGCTGTGTTGTCTTAATCTGTGGTAGGGAGGTGTGGCATGGGCGTTGCATTGAAGGTTCGCACACAACACCCATGGATTTTGACACATCTCCAGATTTAAACCTGGGGATTTGCTAAAACCTTACACCCCTAGGGGAGCCGCAACGAGGAGAAATATCATTGTTTCTTCTTGTTTTTTCCTCTTTCCGGATAAAAACAGGAAAAAGCCTCCAAGGATTGTTTTTATGCAGGAAGGGGCCCCTTTCTGAACAATAACAATCCTTCATGCAACGCCAACAGCATGGTACAAGAGTGCCTGCGTTTGCGCTAGACTGCTGAAACTGCACCCGCAAGGGGAAAGGATAGAGATGTGCTGTATGCCATAGATGCAGTATATTCCTAACCTTTCCCTTTGATGCAAGACCCTGCACATAAACAATCACCAGAGGTGATTTCCTCTTTCCATGTGTGCTGCAGAATGCAGCAAGCATAGAAAGAGGAAACAAAAGGAGGAGAAATTAATAAATATCTCCTCGTTGCTCCTCCCTAAGCCTTCCCTGGGGAGATGTAGCATTCAGGCGCATTTCCAGGTTTGTTATTTCTCGTAAATCTGGAAATGTGCCCGTTTTCATGGGTGTTGTGTGGGAACACCCACAGCAACACCCATGGAATGCCCCTTTAACGGAAAGGGCTGCATGTAATGGGGCCGTATTTACAAGGACAGGAAAAGCCACGAAGGGTGGCTTTTCCTGTCCTTGTAAATGGTTGAAGACATGGCTTTCACAGCTGCAGTCTTCCACTTACATGCTATGGGTTTTAGTTCCAGAAAACATCACAAACAAAACCACAGACTCAGATTATATGTATGTGTTAGACTGTCCTGTGGTAAACAGTTGTGCTTCTTCAAAAACTGCATGAAGTATGAAAAGGTGTGGTGTTTTAGATGCTGGGACCAGCTTTATTTGAACATGTTTTTCACGTGGAACAAGGGCTGGGTTGGCCGGGCATTCGGCCTAAGCTAGGCTCAATCCTTGCTTGGCTTGCCTAATTCTACATCACACAGACATACGCACATATACATTTTGCACAACTCCTGCTGTTCCATAACCTTCCCAGTCAGGCAAGTTAGTCTTCTCTGTATACTTCTTAGCTATCTTTCTCCATCTGTTGGCTGCTAAATTAAAACCAACACAACTGGGTGGAGGTAAAAGCTGAGTTTACCTTTGCTAACACAAGATAAGGTGCTGTAGTAATCACACTTAAACGTTGCAATCCCTCCTACGCCTGCTTCAAAAAAGACCTCAAGCTGCTCCTTCTCAACAAATACTGGGGATCTTAATGTATTGTCCACTGTTTATTAATTTTTCTCTCTCCCTACATGGTCATTATCAACTCCCTTGCTCATCCTTTTTTTTCTCTCTTCCCATCTACCACCTTTCCCCCCTTTTTTGTATCTCTTACAATTTCGCCCTCCCTCTGACACCTTCTCTCCCCTTATTTTACCACTTACCACAATATTACATCTCTCTCCTACCCCCTCACCCCTCTTACTCTTCAATCACTTCTCCCATCCAGTTCCTCTTACCTTAATCTGTTATTTTTCTTTGGTCTACCTATTTTTGTACTCTTTTCCCAAATTTTTCAATGTGCCCTGCCTCATTACCTAATTGTACTATTACTCTGTTTGTAACTCTGTTATTTCCAATATGTTGTAAAGCGCTCTGATACTCTTGGATCCAGCCAGCGCTATATAAAACCCTTTAAATAAATAAATAAATAAATAAATAAATAAATAAATAAGTATATATTCTTCCTTTATTAATGTAGACAGGTACAAAGTGCATGCAGCACCGAAGCAGGATGACCTCAGAATGAGGTGATACATTCCAGAGTTCAACACTAATACATTCTGATGACATCCCTTAACTTCCACATTCCAACCCACCAAACAAAGATATAGAAACATGTAACTACACATCCCTTTCTTTACAAATCAACAAGAAAAAAACATAAACAAAGTAAGTCAATTAATAGCGAACTAACTCCTCCAAAGTTTTAATACGGCTGCAGAATTTGCTGAATCTCTCCGTCATACTGGTCTCTTCACACAAGCCAGAATTACCAACAGAAGGTTCCACGACATCTAGACGACCTTCACATTCAGTCCCAGGCTCACGTTCAGTACTACATCCAATCCCTGGTCCTGGTGTACCAGACACATCTTGTGGAACAATCTCAAGCAAAGGAGAACATGGATCCTTAACCAAGTCTTTCCCCCTTTTCAAGAGAAGGTAAAGCATCCATCCACCAATAACTGGTTCCTTCCACCTTCACACCACGTTCACTCATGGCAACAGAAGCTCTAGAAATGGAAATACAACTCATGTGGTGGACACTGCCATCATTCAGTTCAACGGTATTACTCATAAGTTTTGTCACAATCTTAGGTTCAGAAAACCGAGATTGTAACTTGCCAACTTTCTTTCCACACTTAACTCTGACAACTTGTCCCACCTTAGTGCAAACTTCTTTGGTACCATGCTTGGCATCAAAATAACGTTTTTTCTTACATTGAGAGTTAGTAATACACTCCCTAACTTGATAACAATCCCAATCATACTTTTTACTTCTACCCATCCATCCTGGATTAATCCTACAATAAGGAAATCTACCACGCATTATTCCAAAAGGACTTTCACCTACAGTGTTGAGAGAGCACAAATCTGAAAAATGTATAAGTGCACCATATTTACAAGCACGTAGTTAGTTAATGTATACTTTGCACCAGAGTGTCTTATATTCAGTAGTGAAATGTATAGAGTGTTCAAGTAGGGTAACAATAATCGTAGCAGTGTGAGACTAATGTAGAAATGTTGGAATGAATATGAAAACCTCACGTTCTCATGTTAAGTGATCATGTAAGAGAAAATTAGAGTCTTGCAAATCAGTTAAATTGTGTAGGCCTCATGGCAATTCACAGTAAATCTAAACGTGCTGCTAAAATAATGTGAGGTGGGGTTTACATGGTTCTTCCAAAATGTATTATCGAATTTAGTATTGAAATATATGTTTTATAGATGTGTTGCATTTTAGAAACGTGTGTTAGTTAAGAATACTGTTTAAATCAAGTTAAATATTTTCAGAGTGCAGGGACCCGCTTCATGTAAATCAAATAGGCCCGAACTGATAATGTTGTTTCTTTGATCTGCCATGTGCTCGTTAGAGAAGAAGTCGAGAGGCGCCAAGTACAGAGCTTTACATATGTTTTATGACCTATAGATATGGTGGAGCCTGGAATTTGAGGCCCACTGCAGAACGGCCTGTATGCAGGTGCGAGGGGTCTTAATCAGTTGAAATGAATGGGGCTTTGTTCAGTGGCGCTTGGCGCAGGCCTGTAGGAGTCTTCAGGAATTTCAGGGGGTACCGGCGCGCTGGAGAAGAAGCCTGGGAACCAAGGTCAACTTTAACGAGGGTCTTGAAGAGTACCATCATGGAGTTTGCCGCTCAAAGATGTACCACGTGAGGGGCGTCCCGAGGGGCGTTCCTATCGGAAATGTGATTTTGTATTAGGGAAAGCGACTCGGGAGGAGAAGAGAGCAGATGATTTTGGGAGCCTAAGGAAGCGGATGGGTAGGCAGATAGACTGATCAGGAGAGACCTATTATCAGAGAAGAGACAAAGAGAAGTGTGTGATCTTCTTAGGAAGTCACCACGGCTGACACCTTTTGGGGTAAAGATCTTGTTAAGTAGGGATGTCACTTAGTCTAGTGTAGGGACAGACTAACCTGAATTTTCTTTTCTGTAATGACTCTTAGGTTGCAACTTATATTGATTCTTGCAACCCTAATGATTTTTGAACTTGTACTCATTATTCTGTTTTGTAGACTCAGATTATTCAAAGAATTTATGTTCATAGTGATACCAGTATACCTTTTGAATCTTATCTTGAGAAGTTTGTATCTTCAGTTATCTTTGACTTTATATTAAATCTTTGAAACTTATCCTTGGTCAGTGGTCATTTAGAGTGGTGTAAGTTCTTAATTGATTGACCTAGTAGTAGATTGCCTTTTACTCAATGACAGGTACCAACGATCCAGTCGACTTGATTTGGGATCTGGTAAGACAACTAGAAACCAGAAACCCCACGTTAACAGTTGGTAGCAGAGGATGGTTATCTTCTTGAGGAAGGTAATCTAGAGAGGTTAGTTTACCCCAAGGCCCCTAGACATCGAGAGACGAGCAGCGGAAGAGTCATGCGCCGAAGGTACAGACGGTGCGAGAAAAGCAGCAGTATCGGAGGAGAGTGAGTATAACAAGGGTCATGCGTGAACAGATAGCGGTGTTTTGTGTTGTATTTGTAGTGTAATGTCTTGCGGAGTTGAATGCCTGTAGCGTGATTGTGAGAAGGTTGTGAGCGCGCGCAACCTGGTGAACTGGTTACCTGGTAAACGGGTGAACTGGCAAATCTTAAGTTCAGGCCAGAGCTTAAGTGGTTTTGGGTGTATCGAACATCCAGAGTAGTTGTCGACCATAGTACGGAGGTCACGAGGTACCATTGACCGCCGTGGGACCAAGATAGGGGCAGTGTCAGAGCGAGTGTATGAGTAACGGACGCTGGTCGAAAGTTACTGCGTGTGAGTAACCTATCAGAGAAGGCGATTGTCTGGAAGTAAACGGAAAGACATTTCGTCAAGTTAAGGTGACAACTACAGAAAAGACTGTGGGCGTACAGTCAAGAAAGGTGATCGCTTGGACGGAAGTAATCATTTTTCAGAGTATGAATGGGACGCATGCATGACCGAGGAGAGGAGCTGAGAGAGGAGGGGAACTGCTGCGAAGGGGGACGGGTGACGTCGGTTAGAGCCGCGCTGTGATTGAGCGGTTGGTGTGACGTTAGCTAGAGCCGCGCTCTGGTTGGGCGGCTAGAGTGACGTAGGAGGAAAGCCGCGCTCGGATAGGCCAGTTAGCGAGAACAGCACGGTGATTGGTAGATTGTCATCAGGAAGTAAACAAACGCGGAGAAAAGAGAAATCATGAAGTGCTTTAAGTGTTTGAAAGGGATTTTTAAAAGAAAAAGAAGTGAACATTATTACGGGGAAGAGGCACCGCCGGAGGGTACACCAGCTCATTATATGGCAGCGAATGTGGGACTGCATACAATACTATGGATTGGGGCTTGGAATAAGCTTACGGAAGGAAATGAGGAAATGCAGTTCCCGAAGTACGGGACGTTTAAGTTAGAGGTGTTACATCGGCTAAAAGCAACCATGTCCTCATTGAAACCCCCACCTAGGCCAACACAGTTTGAGGCCCTTAATGCATGGATTACGGCTGCACACGACAGGAATTTGAACAGGCGTCAACAAAGACTGACGCGATCGGTAAGAGCAGTGCGAGACTCCAAATGGGACGAGGAGGCAAAGAGATGGAGGGTACAGGCTATTGAAGTAGAGAAATTGTATCCCATGAGGGAGGTGGGAGGAGGAGGAAACATCATGGAAGAGGATGAAGAAAGTGAGTCGGAAGACAACCTGATAAACAGGTTGCTGTTAGATAGACCACCTCCGAGAGTTGGGGAGATTGAAGATAGGGGACTCGCAAGGGAAGGTGGGACGGCCATAGAGGGGTATACACCACTCCCCGTATCAGAATGGACACCTGTCAAAGGCGAGGAGACACCTCACAACAACACTGTACAGAGTGTAGTGGGAAGGTTTGTGGTACAGAAGACGCCAACCACCGAAAGGGTTGAGTCTTTTGGATTGCCAGACGCTCTTCAAGTGCCTGTTACCATAGGACCTATAGTATCGATCTATAACCCTGAGAGAGATAGAGAGGAAGAACTGAGGCAATTGGATAGAGAAAGGATTGAGATGGAAAGGAGGAATAACGTGACAAATGCATGGAAGCAATTGCCAGGTTCGGTAACGTGGAACACCCCATTAGATACAACTGTGGGTCCCAACTCAGGACAGGGAGGTCAGAGAGGACAGATGGACCTGAGGGGACCGCGGCCAAAGTCCTATACAGAATTAAGAGCTGATTTGAGGGAATGGGATGGGTCCGCAGTAACCCCGAGTAACAGGTCAAGAACAGAGCCAGAGTGGGAAAGCAGAGGTAACGGGACTGTATCTCATTGTGGGGCCAGCGAAAGCAGTCAAGGGCGGGAAGGCCAAAGTCAGGAGAATAGAGGAGTTACACGTCCTACGGATGAGAGGGAACAGCAGGAGCAAAATAGTAGGAGTGTAGAGTGTGAAGAGATGTCCCGTCTCTGGGAGAAAGGTGGAGATCAAATGGTACATGCATTTCAGAATAGGTTTAGGTGCCTTCATCATACACTCGGAGAAGACGTCCAACATTGGAGAAAGGAGAATAGTGATAGGTCCCGCCATGCTTCGAGTAATCAAGAGTCGAAGGGAAATAGTGAGGAAAGGGGGAGCAAGGGAATGCCTTACTATACATCCAGAGAAAGCAGGCAGAACGGGGAAGGTGGGAATATGAGAAGCAATGGAGTATTTCACCATCCACCCCGAGAGGATGGAAAAGCATGGGATCTGGAGAGGTGGGAGCATGGGAAGACTCCGCATAACTCACCGGAGCCTAAACGTAGAACTCGGAGCTGGGATGGGAGAGATGTGGATGGAGTACCTAAATCTAGTGTGTTGAAAGCTGCAATTAAGGCAAAGAGACTTGATGTCACCAGTTTAAAATCTGATGTCGATGAGATAATAGATGGTACACTGCCTTTAGAAAGGATAGAATTGTATGAACAAGATGAGCTGTTGTTCATGGCAAAGGATGTTACTAGGAAAGCTAGAGCGTTTCATGAGAAACTGACCAATTTGGCAGACAGGTACGCCGTAGATTTATCCAGGACAAGGGCATTGCAGAGTAACCACAGATTACAGTACTCAGACCAAGACCTAGATGAGAAGAGAACTACCGGATTAAAAACACACATAAGAGAATTGGGTCTCAGGAATAAGGGTGTGGAGAGAACTGGACAAATGGGAAGAGAGGTGGTCGAAAAAGGGCACTGTTAGGCGGAGTACAAGTGTGATGGCCCCAGAGGGAAGGGTAATGCAGATGGAGGCATTCCCTTTGCGAGAAATATCGAACGGAAATTATGTACATGTGCCCTGGAGTAGAGGAGATTTAGCTGCATTTACCAACTCATTTCCGAAGTTAAGGGACACTCCAGTAGAGTGGTATAAGCAGGTAGAAAGGTTTGTAAAGATATCGAAAGTATTGTGGATTGATTTGAACACGTTGTTTGACATCGTGGTCCCATCTGATTTGTGGACATCATGCAAGACTAGTGTTGAATGGCCAAATACTGAACCAGTGAGGGATGCTCTGACAAACGGACCGTCCGAAATTGTCATGCAAAAGTATGAAAGGGTAATAGCTTGGCTGAAAGAGAAGGTACCACCACAGGACATAGATTGGGTAAAAATAGACCGAACAAGACAGGAACCCAAGGAGACCGTTCACGAGTTTTATGAAAGGTTGTTGAAAACATTCAAACAATACAGTGGACTCGATGTAATGGATCCCAAAGATAAGGAAGAGCCAGTCACCCCACCCAGCCTCTCGCGCGGTTAGCGCTCTAGCTTTGGCAGCAGGCAGGGTATTTAAGCCCTCTCGTCGCCCAAGCGCGCAGCGGTTACGCGCAGGGGGCGCCTTAGTCGCGCCTGAGACGAGCCAGAGAGGAGCCCGTCTGTGCCCGTCCGTGACCGAACGGGGCCAGGGGCCATGAGTGCTGCTTCCGCTGCATCCTCCGGCAGTGGAGTGGATGGACCTAGATATTCCTCCAATGACTTACGCAATCTGTGGATTCCCCCGCTCATAGGCTGTGCACAGACCTCTGCCCCATGTCCTGGAGGTCCGTTTTCTTGTAAACGATGCCATTTCCAATCATACCCTTGGGAACTCCTCCCTGATACTCTGTCTCCTGAGGACCTTACTCTCAGGTCTCCCACGGGAAACAGTATACTGTGTAACATAAGATCTCTCTCGAAGCACCACTCTGAGGTTTGGGATTTGATTCACTCTAACCGCCCAGACTACTGCTTCTGTACTGAGACCTGGCTTAAACCCCATCTGGTTCCTGCTATCACATTGGGGATACCTTTGGGGTACAAGATACTTAGGCTGGACCGCCCTGTGAAGACTGGCGGTGGGGTCGCCATTATTTACAGGGAAACTCTCACCGTTACCATTCTTGATCAATGCTGTACTAGGGACATAGAAATTTTGGTTTTCAAAATTGGTTCCAACCCACAGGCCAGCTGGAAGGGGGCACTGGTATATCGTCCCCCGGGCCCCTGTGCTGATGCTTCCACTCTCCTTATGGAGACGCTGGCCCCACATATTTGTATAGGGACTAATTTTATACTCCTTGGAGATTTTAATATCCACAGCGAATTGTCTGACAATGTAGAAGCCCACAACTTACTGGCTGATTTATCGGCCTTGGGCTTCAAACAGTGCAACCAGGGCCCAACCCACCGTGCCGGTCATACCCTTGACTTAATTCTGTCCAACTCGCACTCTCTGACCTGTTATCCGCCAACACAGGTGGAGTGGACCGACCATTTTGTGATCAACTTCTCCATCCCTACCCTCACTGAGGAACACCCCCAACCTGTCCCCCTCCCGCTATGGCGCAGACAGTGGCACAAGGTGTCTGCAGATACTTTTAAAACTGTTTTTATTCCTCCGGATTTTTCTTCTGCTGATACCCCGGACACTGCCCTTTCTAAATATAATGCTGCCTTGAACACGGCGGTGAACCTCATTGCCCCTCTAAGACTCTGCAACCAGCGATCTAACCGCAGGCAGGAGCCATGGTACTCTGACTCACTGCGTGCTGAAAAGAAAGCATGCAGGAAGTTGGAGAAGACCTGGCGAAGCTCGCAGAATGTAGTGGATAAGGCTCGCTATCACTCGGCCCTGAGACTCTACCATAGGAACATTAGAGCGGCTCGCAAAAACCACATTGTCTCCCAACTATCTATGGCAGGCAATGACTCTAAATTACTGTACCAGGTTCTCTGTACCTTCACTAAGCCCCTTGCGTGCGACAGCCCAGAGACGTTGTCCCAAAAACTATGTGAGGAAACTGCCGGGTTTTTTGCCAATAAGATCGATGCAATCTACCATAATATTGCTCAAACCATCACTTCGGTTGGCATTAATGATCCCTCTCCCTGCCTTCAGCCTGGAACTGTCGGTCCCTGCCCTTCCTTACTGTCCTCTATTCCTGAGATTAGTCTTGACCAAGTCAACTCCCTGATTGGGACAATTAAATCAGGCAGCCCGGTGGACCCTGTACCCGCCCGTATCATGCACCTTATAGGGAATGCCCTTAGTCCCACCATCCAGACGGTCATCAATCGCTCTCTTTCTGAAGGATCGGTCCCTCTGGAGTGGAAGAAGGCCATGGTCAAGCCCATTAGGAAAAATACCTCCATCCCTTGGTCGGACATGACCAATTTGAGGCCAATTTCCCTTTTGCCGTTTGTCGGCAAATTGATGGAGAAACACGTCAACCACCACCTCTCCAGCTTCATTGAGCAGACCAGCTGTCTTGACCACTCTCAGTCAGGGTTCAGACCTAGGTATAGTACCGAGACTGCTCTTCTTTCTGTCACGGATGCTATACGCATGTCTCTGGACAGGGGTTTGTCTGTGGTGTTGGTGCTGTTGGACTTGTCCGCAGCATTCGACACCATATCCCACACCATTCTCCTAACCAGACTAAAGGAGATTGGCATAGACAAATCCGCCCTGGCTTGGTTCACCAGCTTTCTTGCAGAGCGCACCCAGAAGGTTAATATGGGCTCCTTTAGTTCCACTTCTACCAACATTACCAGAGGAGTCCCGCAGGGCTCTTGTCTCAGCCCTACCCTGTTTAATGTGTATGTCTCCTCTCTGGCCAACATCATGAGGTCCTTTGGGTTTCTGCCAATCTCTTACGCTGACGACACGCAGCTGCTGTTTACCTTTAAAACCTTTACCCCGGAGATAAGGCAAGCTTTCTCTAACGGCATGACTGCGATTGCCAGCTGGATGGCTAGGAACTTTCTCCAGTGTAATGTGGGAAAGTCTGAAGTCATGTTGTTTGGAGAGGCAAAAATCCTGTGGACCCCTGACTGGTGGCCCACAAGTCTGGGGAAGGCCCCTTCCCCCAAACAGGTGGTGAAAAATCTGGGGGTCCGTCTTGACCATGACCTCTCGCTTGCTCATCATGCCAACATCACGGCGGGATCCTGCTACCATGTCATCAGCCTCCTTCGGAAAGTATTTCCTCTTCTCCCTGACTGCACAAGGAAGACCTTGGTCCAGGCCCTCGTTCTGAGCCGCCTGGACTATTGCAATGGCCTACTTTTAGCAGCCAATGAAGGAGTGCTCAACAAATTACAGGTGGTACAGAACACCGCTGCTCGCCTGGTGAGCAATGCCCCCCCCAGAACACCATCCTTGCCCCTTCTTAAAGCGCTCCACTGGCTCCCCATCCGGAAGCGGGTGGAATTTAAGATCTGTTGTGTGATACATAAGAGCCTTCACAACCTAGGGCCTCACTATCTGGCCGAAAAATTTGTCCACCACCGCCCTTCTCGTAACCTAAGGTCTAGCAATCAGTTGCTACTTCAGATTCCCCGACACAATAAGACCAGACAGGGAGGCCGCGCTCTCTCCGTTATGGGTCCTCGTTTGTGGAATAACCTTCCCCTCTCACTTAGACAGTGTTCGAGCCATCAAGCATTCAGGAAATGTCTCAAGACAACTCTATTTTAGAGCTAGCGCAAGTCTTGACCTGTTCACTCTACAGCACCGCGCGGAGATACACCTTCGGGTGTGATTCAGGCGCGTTACAAGCCCATAAATAAATAAATAAATAGGACAGTTTGTGTCAAAATTTGTTTTGGGGTTGAGAACTGATATTTGTTTGATGATTCAGCAACATTTAATTTGTTGGCAAAACAAACCACTAGATGAGATCCTGCGATATGCGAGATACTGCAGTGACGAAATAGATTCCAAAGCAAAGAATCTGAAGGAGAAATTGATGGTAGTGCAGATGCAGTCGGCAGGAAAGGGAGGACAACAGAAACAGGGAATGGGACGAAAGTCAAATGGACAAAATAAAGATAGTGAAGAAAGTCAAAAACCTAGAATAGACTTTGCCACTTTAAAGAAAACGACAAAGTGTCACCAATGTCACCAGGTAGGACATTGGAGACGCGAGTGTCCCTTTAACCCTGAAAATGGAGAGCTAGAAGTAGAAGAGCAAGTTCAAGAGGTTCCAGCTCCAAAGGTGACAGTTCCAGGAAGCAAGGTGGCCAAAGGGGGGACTTCGGCTCCACGAGCCCAGTTCCCACAGCCACCGAAAATAGCGACAGGGGGAAAGGTCTTCAAACAAATGCCTCTCTTTATTGAGGAAGAAAAATGTTATTATATCGATCCATTAACAGGACAACGTGTGAGTAGAGAAGAGGACTGTACCCTCGGAGCAGTCCTAGAGGTGGATCAGAGAGGGCCGTTTGTTGAGGCTGAAGTGGCAGGGTGTCCTACAACGTTCTTGGTGGATACTGGGGCTACTCGATCAACTTTGAGATCGGCAGTAGTTCCAGACTTGCCGATGTCAGGGGAAACAATTCAGGTGGTAGGAGTTGCAAACAAAAGGCTGACTAGTCTCTTGACAGAACCAGTGTCAGTGAAAATAGGAAACCATATGAATGAACATCAGTTTGTAGTATGTGATTCAAGTCCGGTATGTCTGTTAGGAAGGGATTTGTTGTGCAAGTTGAATTGTACAATATACTGCACACCGGAAGGTGTGGAGGTACAGACTACAGATGACGATGCTACTTTCAAGGTAGCCAATTCAAAATCTTGCATAGAACTATATCCTACTCTGACAGTAGAAGATCTTCCCCAAGACTTACGAGATGCAGTGGCGTCAGAGGTATGGGATTTCACAGGAGAAGAAATAGGATTGATTAAAGGGATAGAACCAGTAAAAATACTGGTAAAGCCAAATGCCGAGTTTCCAAGAACGCCTCAATACAAATTGTCCCAGGAAACGATTGCAGGAATAAAACCTGTGATCGAGTCAATGATTCAACAGGGAATACTGAAAGAAATCGTGGGTAGTCCTTGTAATTCCCCGATTATGGGTTTGCAGAAACCTAGCGGGAAATTCAGGATAGTTCAGGATTTACGAAAAATTAACAATATAGTTGTTTCATGTTGTCCCGTGGTACCGAATCCATCAGTGATACTGTTTCAAATACCATGTCAAGCAGAATGGTTCACAGTGATAGATCTTTGCCAGGCTTTCTTTTCAATCCCATTGGATGAAGAGAGCAGGTACCTTTTCGCTTTTAAAATGGAAGATCGCGTTTTAACATGGTGTCGAATCCCACAAGGATTCACAGACAGCTCATCCATCTTCAACCAGTTGCTGAAGAAGAATCTCGAAACTCTAGTACTGCCGCAGAATTCGGTTTTGGTCCAGTACATAGATGACCTACTTGTTGCGTCAGAGACCGAGGAAGCTTGTAAAGTAGATTCCATTGCCTTATTGAACCATTTAGCTGAAAATGGACACAAGGTATCTCCGAGCAAGTTACAGTACTGTCTGACCGAAGTGCAGTATTTGGGACACCAGTTAGAAAAAGGAAAACGCAAGGTGTCCCCAGAGAGGATTGAGGCGATAATGAAGATGAATGCGCCTACGACACAGAGAGAAGTTAGGATGTTCCTAGGAATGGTTGGTTATTGTCGACAGTGGATAGTTAACTTTTCACTGAAAGCAAAACCCTTACAGAAACTGACGCACAAGGAGGTGAGTGATCCGGTACCATGGGACGACGAATGCCTAGTGGCGTTCTTGCAGCTGAGAGACGACTTGTGTCGTGCTCCGGCTCTGGGGATGCCCGACTACGAGAAATCATTTTCACTCTATTGCTGTGAGAGGGAGGGATGTGCTTTGTCAGTCTTGGCACAGACCCACGGAAATGCCCGTAGACCAGTTGCATACTTTTCGGCTACATTAGATCCGGTAGCCGCAGCGTTGCCCGGATGTCTCAAATCCGTTGCTGCAACGGGTGTCAGCATTGAAAGGTGCGAGAGTATCGTAATGGGACACCAGTTAGTGGTGTATGTACCGCATTCTGTAGAATTGTTAATGACCAGGACGAAGACGCAGCATCTGACCAATAGCAGGCTCATGCGCTACGAGCAAGTTATCCTTGCCGCGGAGAACGTGACCCTCAAGAGATGCTCTGTCTTGAATCCTTCTACTTTGATGCCATTACCTACTGTAATAGAAGGCGAAGGATGTGAAGACCATGATTGCCTTGATGTGACTGAACTATGCACGAAACCCAGACCAGATATTGTGGATGAGCCGTTGTCTGACCCTGATGAGATTTACTTTGTTGATGGCTCATGTTTAAGAGACGATACTGGTCGGTTGAGAGCAGCTTATGCTGTTTGCACCATTGCTGGAGTTGTGGAAGCTGCTTGCCTGGAAGGAGTACATTCCGCACAGGTAGCAGAAATCATTGCATTAACTCGTGCCTGTATAGCAGGTGATGGAAAAGAGTCACCATATACACTGACAGCCAATATGGTTTCGGTGTGGTTCATGATTTCGGGCAATTGTGGTCTCAGAGAGGTTACATGACCTCCTCTGGTTCGCCCATTCAAAATGGAGAATTTGTGTGACTGTTGTTGGAAGCATTACAAGGCCCAGCTGCCATTGCAATAGTAAAATGTGTAGCTCACACTAAGAATACAGATTTTGTGTCACAAGGTAACCGGTACGCTGATGAGGTTGCACGCTATTGTGCGGAACAAGATTATTCTTTTTCAAAAGTAGAAATTGATGGTGCGGAGGAGAAGACAGAATTTAGCATGATGTTAGAGACCGTGGATACCTGGGAAGATTTAAGGGTAATGCAGGAGAACGCACCGGAAACTGAGAAAAAGGCATGGGAAATAGCAGGTTGTGTGCGAAGTGAAATGGATTTTTGGATTTCAGCAGATGGGAGGGCTGTGTTACCTGAGGAATTAGCTAATCCCATGGCAAGAGAAATACATGGTCCAGTACACCTAGGAAGAGACGCTATGATGAGAGTGTTTAGGCAGACTTGGTATTGCCCTAAATTTAGAATAGCAGCAGAATCAGTATGCAAGCGATGTGTTACCTGCCAACAACTGAACGTAGGCAAAAGAACACCAGTCACACTGAGTCACATTGGGAGGTCGGGGGGGCCTTTCAATAGAATGCAATTAGACTTTATTGAAATGCCAAAAGTTAACCGTCTTAGGTATGTGTTGGTGGTTGTATGTATATTTTCCAGATGGGTTGAAGCATACCCTACACGTAGGTGCGATACACTCACAGTAGCTAAATTGTTGCTCAGGGAGCTGATACCGCGCTTCGGGGTGCCTGCCTCTCTGGAATCGGACAGAGGAAAACATTTTAACAGCGAAATTGTGAAGATGTTGTGCTCCACATTAAAGATCGATCAAAAACTGCATTGTAGTGATCGACCAGAAGCCTCAGGGATTGTGGAACAAGTAAATGGCACTCTGAAGAATAGATTAGCTAAAGTTTGTGCATCCACATCTTTGAGTTGGCCAGATGCTCTTCCTTTAGTGCTCATGAGCATGCGCAGCACACCTGACAGGAGGACAGGTCTCTCTCCACACGAGATTCTGATGGGGAGGGCCATGAGACTTCCTACGGTTCCAACTGCTGCCCTATTGAATATCACTGATGATCTGATCTTGGATTATTGTAAGGGACTGACTGACGCCATCCATTCTGTGTCCCTTCAGGTGCATGCGGCTGAAGTTCCATCATCAAGGAACCTGTGTCATGATCTGTGTCCAGGGGACTGGGTGCTGGTCAAGAAGCACGTCCGGAAGAACTGCCTAGATGTACGCTGGCGTGGGCCCTTTCAGGTAATCCTGATCACGAACACCGCGGTGAAGTGCGGAGGGATGCCAAATTGTATCCATGCATCCCATACTCGAAGAGTTCCAGCACCTCTAGAAGAAACAGCTCCTATCCCAGTCGAAAGTTCAGTCGTGGAAGAAGAGTCACAAGAGGGGATCGAATCAGCTGTGGGGGTGTCGGAAGAAGTTGGGAACGCATCGGATCCAGAAGAAGAGAGAAGACAGGACGGCAGTGAGACTAAAGACGCAACTGAAGGAGAGAGCTGCAGTGAATACGACTCAGACACAGATCAGTACCAGAGCGATCAAGAACCGAGTGTGAGGACGAGAAATAGGAGAACAAGGCGTGAAGCAGCCACCTGGCCAGAAAGAAGGAGGAGGTTGAGCTTGAGGTCTGCTCAGGAAGAAACGCTTGCTCCTATATCCGAAGACTCGGATCCGGAAGAAGATACCCAGGATCAAGCCCAGGAAGGTCCTAGAAGATCAAGGAGGGTGCGAGTGCCTAGTAGAAGATACTCTACTCCTGATTGGACCTACCTCATCGCAGATGTCCAGGGGACACAGAACCGGGAGGGTCAGGGAAGTGAACCTGATCAGAACTGAACCGATTATCACAGTGCAAATAAGGTTCCTGCTACCAGGAGTGGAGGCCGAAAGGTTGCTGACACTCAACATCGTCTATCCTCCTCTCTTGAGCGGAATCCGAAAATTGATTTTAGAAACAGTAGACTTTCCGGTTTGTTGTTCACAATATCCAATATTGGAGGGAACTCTTCTTCGATTGGAAATGCTTGAGCGAGTAGTGGAAGTTCTTGGTATGCTCATTGTCGTGGATTAACATCTTATTGCTAATGTCTTCAAAGGGGCGCAGAACTGGGAAGGTGAAGAAAGTGATCTTGGTCAGAACGGACCCCTTTGTAACTGTGGATGTAGAGTTGATAGTACCAGGAGTGGAGATTGAAAAAACATTAACTCTTCATTTTGTTCGTCCTCTTGTCCAGAGCGAAATAAGAAGAAGAATCCTAGAGACAGTCGAATTTCCATGTTGCTGCAAGGAATGCCCAATACTTGAGGGAATGTTTCTTCGGATGGACATTTATGAAGACGTAGTGTCACTCCTTGCAACACTCATAGCTTCTGATTGATAAAAGACTTTTGAAAAGAACTTGTAAATATTGCTGCAAGATAACCTAGCGCCGAGTGGAAGAAGAAAATGATAGGGTCTCCCTTTTAGAGGATGGAGAAGGGCTAGGGTTGTCTATTTTCTACAGGACTTTAAACTGTTTTGCGGAATAAATTGTCACCTTCCAAGTGTTCAAAAGAGAGACATTGTTTGAAAGAAAGTCTTTGTTCGGAGAGAAGGAGAAGTTGATGCTGGAAGAACATCCAGAGCTACACTGTTTGAGAACATGGAGGCCGGCAACCCGAACCGCAGGGCAAAATGCATAGTGGGCACACTTTTAGGAGTAGTGATTTCTCTTATAGCTTTAGTGGTTACTGTTTCATATATAGTGGGACACGAGAGAGATGCAACTGCAGTCAAGGAAATCAAGGGAGTGTCAACACAGAGAACCACTACTGTTAATTATAAGGGAAACATCAATGATAAAGACAAAGCGTTGTTAGATGCGGAAATAAAAAGATTACACACAGATGAATCACAGGGAAATTTCAGGTCAAATGCTTATGCCAAATTACTTTATGAGTACATTGATGTCATGGAGGCGAAGAATTGCTACGTTTGTATGCAGTTACCAGCTTCTGTGGATGAGGGTATCAGATACCATCATCTTCCATTGACATATGGAATCACATGCAGTTTGTTGTTGAGCATATTCTATGGACGAGAAGGATTCGAGTATTATTTCTCGAATTTCGACTCGACATTGCCAGAGGTCCCAAATTACAAGCATTTAAATAAATGGGACTATTACAAGAGCGAAGACAGGTTACAGAAATGGTTTCTTCCATGGAGAACGTTAGACACATCACATGCCCGAAGAAATAATTTGACTTGTCAAGTATCAGAAATTGAACAGAAGTTTATAGGGCAGGTGGATACTCGATACAGAAGGCAAAAGATTCAAAAAGCTTCAGGACAATGGGAAACAGATTGGACCAAGGAAGAAAGGGAACACCAAAGGAAGGGTAGCAAGGGTCCAATTGCCTTAGATAAAGAGAAAAGGGGGAAACTATGTATACACAGAAGTTACTCCTATTATGAGAATTTGTTTGTAGGGGAAGTCAGTTGTGAACATGCTTTCCAGTTGGAGTATTACTCCAAAAATTTCTTGAAAGAAATGCAAGCCATACCAAATGTATATTTTGTATGTGGAAGAAATGCCTATGTGAGGTTACCAGATAATTGGTACGGATCATGCTATTTAGAGATTGTCTTTCCCAAAATATACCATGCCGAGAATTTAGAGACAACAAAGAGAGGAAAACAAGCTAGAGGGAGAAGAGATCTTGCCACTGAAGAAGTGGTTGGAGATGTATTTGGTGTGGTATTTCCCTTTTTGGGATTGATATTGAATGACATCAAGCTTAGGAGATTGGCTACAGTCGTAGATAGGCTATCTGCCAGTACTGCTAGATCATTAATGCTGGTGGAGGGTGAGATGCAATCGATCAGGGCAATGGTTCTTCAGAACCGACTTGCTTTAGACGTTCTGTTAGCCAAAGAGGGAGGAGTTTGTAAGGCTTTGAAGGTCCAGGAATGCTGCACTTACATTCCGGACAATTCAAAACCTCTAGAGAAATACATACGAAACATCACTGCAATTCACCACGAAATTGAGGATCTGACAAAAGTAAACGTGTGGGAAAAAGTAGGTCATGGAATGGGTAAAGTTGGAGGTTGGTTTGCCAACCTAGGAAAGGGTATCGTTTGGTACATACTGAAACCCATCATCATAATAGTGATTTGTGTAATCACTTTGTGGGGATTGGTGCGTTTGTATCAATGGTATAAAGCAAACAGGTTGCAGAGATCTATGAGAGAACAGGAGAGAAGGTTGACAGCGATGCAAGATACGCAATATAAGAGTCTGAAGGCATTGGAGACAATGAAAAGAAGTGGTACTGCCACGACTTCACTTTGAAGGGTCCTACATTTTAGAGATGGTGTCTTGATGGTGATGACTCCTGAAAGTCATCAAAGGGGGGACTGAGAGAGCACAAATCTGAAAAATGTATAAGTGCACCATATTTACAAGCACGTAGTTAGTTAATATATACTTTGCACCAGAGTGTCTTATATTCAGTAGTGAAATGTATAGAGTGTTCAAGTAGGGTAACAATAATCGTAGCAGTGTGAGACTAATGTAGAAATGTTGGAATGAATATGAAAACCTCACGTTCTCATGTTAAGTGATCATGTAAGAGAAAATTAGAGTCTTGCAAATCAGTTAAATTGTGTAGGCCTCATGGCAATTCACAGTAAATCTAAACGTGCTGCTAAAATAATGTGAGGTGGGGTTGACATGGTTCTTCCAAAATGTATTATCGAATTTAGTATTGAAATATATGTTTTATAGATGTGTTGCATTTTAGAAACGTGTGTTAGTTAAGAATACTGTTTAAATCAAGTTAAATATTTTCAGAGTGCAGGGACCCGCTTCATGTAAATCAAATAGGCCCGAACTGATAATGTTGTTTCTTTGATCTGCCATGCGCTCGTTAGAGAAGAAGTCGAGAGGCGCCAAGTACAGAGCTTTACATATGTTTTATGACCTATAGATATGGTGGAGCCTGGAATTTTAGGCCCACTGCAGAACGGCCTGTATGCAGGTGCGAGGGGTCTTAATCAGTTGAAATGAATGGGGCTTTGTTCAGTGGCGCTTGGCGCAGGCCTGTAGGAGTCTTCAGGAATTTCAGGGGGTACCGGCGCGCTGGAGAAGAAGCCTGGGAACCAAGGTCAACTTTAACGAGGGTCTTGAAGAGTACCATCATGGAGTTTGCCGCTCAAAGATGTACCACGTGAGGGGCGTCCCGAGGGGCGTTCCTATCGGAAATGTGATTTTGTATTAGGGAAAGCGACCCGGGAGGAGAAGAGAGCAGATGATTTTGGGAGCCTAAGGAAGCGGATGGGTAGGCAGATAGACTGATCAGGAGAGACCTATTATCAGAGAAGAGACAAAGAGAAGTGTGTGATCTTCTTAGGAAGTCACCACGGCTGACACCTTTTGGGGTAAAGATCTTGTTAAGTAGGGATGTCACTTAGTCTAGTGTAGGGACAGACTAACTTGAATTTTCTTTTCTGTAATGACTCTTAGGTTGCAACTTATATCGATTCTTGCAACCCTAATGATTTTTGAACTTGTACTCATTATTCTGTTTTGTAGACTCAGATTATTCAAAGAATTTATGTTCATAGTGATACCAGTATACCTTTTGAATCTTATCTTGAGAAGTTTGTATCTTCAGTTATCTTTGACTTTATATTAAATCTTTGAAACTTATCCTTGGTCAGTGGTCATTTAGAGTGGTGTAAGTTCTTAATTGATTGACCTAGTAGTAGATTGCCTTTTACTCAATGACAGGTACCAACGATCCAGTCGACTTGATTTGGGATCTGGTAAGACAACTAGAAACCAGAAACCCCGCGTTAACAGTGTCATGGACAGTTACTCTGTATGACCAAATCAATTTTCCAAGTTCATCATTCCAATTCTTATTTCCCTTGCAAGCCAATTGTAAAACACCCTTTAATACTCTGTTACATCTCTCCACAACAGAGTTACCTCTTGGATGATACAAAGCTGTAAATCTCTGTTAGATACCAGTGAACTCCATACATTTTTTCATCATGTCAGATTTAAATGGAACCCCGTTGTCCGTTCAGATGTATGCCGGAACGGAAAGCCCTCTCCTAAGAAGCATTTTTCCAGAAACCTAATAACAGTTTCAGTGTCAACTTTCTTGACCACCTCAACTTCAATCCACCTCGACAAAAGGTCAACCAAAACCAAAATGTACTTGGTGACACCATCTTGCCACAAAACCAGTCCCATAATGTCTAAAGCAATGTCTTCCCAAGGCAGAATGGGACAACCCAGAGAAGACATAGGTGGGTTAAGTGTGTTTTTTAGTCTTGTCCGAGCATTCACAATTAACACAGGAACATACAAACCTTTCTATTTCCAAATCTACTTTGGGCCAACAGTACAACGCCTTGATGTTACTTTTTGTGCGAGACACACCAGGATGTCCTTCGTGACCAACAGAAACAATCCTTTGCCACATTCCTTTAGGAGGAATAATCTTTTCACCTCTACAGACAAACTCACCATCCACACTCAATTCATACTGTACCACCCAGAAAGCTCTCAATTCAGATTTGACTTGGCAGCCACTAGACCAACCATTAGTGATCTCATTTCACACAGTAAGTACAATTTAATCTTTTTTGTACTCTTCTTCCCATTCATTCTTATGTAATTCAGCAGTGTCAGAAAACACACCAGCCACACAAATATCAATCCAGGGGTCCTGGTCAATTTCCTTTAGGGGGTAATGAAAGTCTACTGAGAAAATCTGTGATGACATTTTTAACCCCAGGAACATATTGCACCTCATAAACAAATTATTGGAGTCTCATAGACATTCTAACAATTCTTGCTGAGGCTCTTGAAAGACCTTCTGTAGAAAGCAACTTGGTCAAATGTCTGCTTCCAGTATACAACAACACCTGGTGGTAAGCAGCAGAAAGGTCCAAAGTGGAAAACCACTTAGCAGTCTGTGTTAAAGATAACATCTCATCAATTCTGGGAAGAGGGAACTGATCCTCCAGTATATTGTTGTTGAGATACTTTAAGTCCACACACAAACAAGCCTTCCCATTTGATTTTCGGGCAACGACCAATGGAGAAACCCATTCCGATGCTTTCACAGGTTCAATAACATTAGATTTTAACAATTTTCTTCAACTCACACTTGACCTCGACTCTGACTATAAAAGGATATTCCTAGCTTTGTGTACCTTGGGAACTGTACTATCTTTCAATCAAATTTGGTGTGTAAAACCTTTTCGTTTTCCCATACGTCAGCAAAATCTTCTGGAAATTCTTGTAAAACCCACGTTCTAGTGCCCTCCCCATCACATGACACCAAAACTTGCTCCTTACTGTTTGGATCAAGAATAATGTTCATGGATTTTTGATCTTTCCACACTAAAACTGATGGTCCTTCCTTGGATAAATAGAGTTTTCCAGTAGCATGTCTTTCCTTGAAACAAATGATTAACATCCTAAAACCTCTTGGGAAACGATTGTGAACGGAGACCCTGAGCCTGCCGCAAGGGAAACTAGGCATAAGGGTTTCGAGGATGACCCATCAGTAATGTTAAGTACTACTTTCTTCTTATGAACATATTTGACCGGTACCCCATCTTCACTTGAGCTTGAAAAACTCTCCGCCTCCTTTCTTGTACACAAGCAACTTTACCTTCAGTTTTGTTTTTCGATTTCCTTCTGCAGACTCTAGAAAAATGACCAATTAAACCACATTCCATACAATTTGCAGATTTGTCAGGACATCTTTCATACCTAGCAGAGTGCGAGAAACTTCCACATCCGTAGCAAACCAGATTACCACTTTTCTTTTGCTCAAAATTGTCCCCTTTCTTTTTGTCAACTTTAAAGTCACGGTACGATTTTTGCCCCGACTTACTTTCCATAAGCTTCTCAACAACCTCTGATTCTTTACTATCATGAGAAAGTGCAGCTTTTGCACAAAGTTCAGGGAGTTCAGCTTTTTTTACCATAGCAATGATATCCTTCTAACAACCTTCGCCTTCCACCCATAATCTATCTTGCATGCTTTTATTCTTAGTATACATGACAACTTGGTCTCAGATGAACTCATCATGCAATTGTGCAAATCTACACTTACTCGCTATTTTTTTTAACGAAGAAACATACTCTTCAATTCCCTCATGTTTTTCTTGTTTTCTGTGAAAGAAAGCGTGTCTTGTGACAGCAATGCACACTGAAGGAGAGAAATGATCATCAAGATGTAATATGGCTGCTTTAAAAACATCAATATCATCCCCAACTCTCTCTTGCTTTTGTAATTCATTGTAGACACGTAACCCTTCAGAACCCAAAGAATACATTAAAATCCTTTTTTTCCCTTCAGGGGAGAAACTTCCACTGATGTCGTCCAGGTTGGCAATATAGTTAAGAAAATACTCCTTCCAGTTATTTCAATTAACCACAGGTTCTCCAGGCGTTGGCAAAAATTCCTTTGGATAATTATGTGCATGGAAGAAAGATTGACATCACCTGCAGCGCTAGTTCCACTAGTAGACGCACTTGTTCCACCAGTAGACATGACTTGGCGCAGAAGAGACAGTGGAGTAGTACAATAAAATATGTGTAGAACAAGTCAGCCAAAAAATAAAGTAACAACAGAGCAACAAAGCGCAATGCCCCCACAAAGTTTCACATAAGTAGTGCACAAGACCAAACAAAGTAAGTACAGAGCTGCATGCACCTTGAAAGAAAATGTGAAAAATGTAAATAATATAATTCAATCCAGTTTACGTACAGTAGGAAGAACGAAAAGTGTCACCAGGAGAACTCCGATGAAGAGATACTGATTCTTGGATGAAGTGACAGTCCTTTCACAACTGAGATACCAACAGTACTCCTAGATGGCTTCCGTGAGTGCTCAGTAGCGTAATGACTTGCCCATGATTAGTCCTTTTTCTCTGTTTGTGAACGTGTTCCCAGAATACACCTGCGAGGAAGGCTTGATTAAAGAGCAGGGTGCGCTGGCACGCGGCAATGTGGGATTTTAACAAACGACGCACCGTTAAGAATGACCGCTGCTAAGTGGTAACTAAAACGAGGTTACACTTACTTTGAATATGAGCGCTGTTGTTTCTCACCACACCGCTGTTGAACGCAGTGAATTCCAAACATGGCACACGAAGTAACCAGGCAGAATCATCTAATTTTTTAAGATGTCCAGTAGCCAAAGTTGTTCTCCTAGCGACCGGATCTGTTTTAAAGGAACAACGATTTTCTCTCAGTGGGTCTTTACTGTAGACCGCTCATCGCTAAATTTGGTGTAGTAATCACACTTAAACAATGAAGTAGATATTCTTCCTTTATTAATGTAGACAGGTACAAAGTGCATGCAGCACCGAAGCAGGATGACCTCAGAATGAGGTGACACATTCCAGAGTTCAACACTATAACATTATGATGACATTCCTTTACTTCCACATTCCAACCCACCAAAGAAAGATATTGAAACATGTTAATACAGGGGCCTTATTTTGAGTTTGGAGGTCCGATGGACCACCAAACCCAAAGTCAAGACTTGGGTCATGAATATGCACAATGAATCTAGAATCAAGACAATCATTATTCAGTCATATAGTCATAAATGAGCATGCCCTGTTCTAATTCAACTTGTCATACCATAAGTCATATTTGAACACAGCATTTGGTGCTGTTTTGGCCTGTGTGCGGGATGCACAGGCACTTCCTCTAACACGCTTGAGCTTCTAGGGTTCCCTTGCCACTGTTATGTAACAATCAAGGCTGCCTCCTGGTGTGGCTGGCATGCAAGAGCCATGTTTGCTTTGCAGCTATCTCTTTGAAAATTACAGTTACCCCTCAGTGTGTCTTCCTGCCATCAGGCATCCCAAGGACCACAGCTCTGGCATCCCTTTGACCTGTGCTGGATGAAGGTGCTGCCTCTGTCATGATGCCAGTGTTTTCCTGACCACTGACAGTTCCCCTTTCTCATTTGTAGGAGCTACCGACTAGTTACAGAGTGCCTGCAACGTTCAGCAGAAACATATTCATACTGACCTCCGATAAGTGAACCCTGTCCTCTAGTAGCCTAGAACCTCCAGGTTGATCAGCCCATGTCTTAAACTCCCAGCCCATGCCCCTACAGAACTTGCTCATGGCAATGTTGATCTTCCTTCTGGATATTTTGATTGGTTGGTGGCTCCTTGCCCCCATCTACTGAAAGCGGCTATGATCTCCAACACCAGAATGTCTGCTGGCCACAAGAGTCTAGCAGCTTCAGTTGGATACTTTTTCATCTCCTCCAGAAGCGGCTGTCTTCCAGATGTTGTCAGGTTGTTTCTGCCTAAGCACACCACAATGGCATCAGGCCTCTCACTCCTTTTGAGCTCCTGCTTTGGTGATGCCTGCAGTTGTGCCAATCTCATTCCAGATTTGCCCATCCATATGAAGCGCGTATTATTCAGCCACATCTCCATGTTTTATTTCTGTGCCCCCGCCCAACACAGGGCTACCGAGATATATGAGTGACCCAGTAGCCAAACTTTGCACTCATCTTCTGCGACCCCTGTGGGAACAAAGGTACATAAGATGGATCTTAGTTAAGTTCAGGCCTATTTTAAGCCCTAAAATCCCTGGATTTCCATCTACCTAACCTTTAATGGTCTCTACCCCTAAGTTGAGCGATGCCGCTGCTGTGGCCGCCCCATCCGGAAGTAGTGTGTCCCAAAGTGCAGAGTGGCTAACCGACCTTTTGTAGGGCTCTCCTCATTACTGCAGTGAATTGGAGCTTGCATCTTGGTGGATGAACAATGGGGACACACCCATGGGCTTTAGTCTTAAATACTCCTATGTCAGGCGTACTGCACAATGGCCAACGGGTCCTTCCTTAACTGAAAGGGTGGGCAAGCCCATTCCAGCATGCACTAGCTCTTTTAGAAGAGAGCAGCGAATGCAGTGCATGGACTTTTCTATGCGAGTCCCTGTTGCCTTCCCTGGACAGGAAACCTGGGAGGAGGGAACCCCCCTGCTCAAGCATCTCCGCCTTCCAGCCCTGGTTCGCATGAGCTGCAGTCCCATCAAGGTCGGGCTTCGCCTTCCCAGCCTGCTCTTCTTTCCAAATTTAGAAAGCAGTGCCTTGCATCAGTGGAAGAATGGATTTTTAGGATCTACACATTTTCAATTTTTTGACAGAATTGTGTTGATAAAGAAAGCTAGGAACTGCAAACAAATATAAGGTAGACTTAAAGCACATTCGTTAATTCCCCCACCCCGCCCCCTCACCCCAGGGTTTCCAGAGGCTTTATAGGGCCTGGGCAAAAACAAGCATATGGTGCCATTTAGCAGATTGGTAGTGTTTAGTTGCCTTATTAATAAACAGGCAGGCTTGCTTCACAATCAACACATTAATTGACCAGTGGGAGCGTGGGGACCATCAAAAACCATGGGGGCCTAGGGCATCATGAACATTACATCCTCCCCCTGTGAAGGCCCTACTTCCCACCTAAAATTATATGAAATTTCATAGAGAGACGTACTGGTGTCTTTCCCATTCCATCACACTCTTTATGTTTCACAAACAGAAGATCTACAGTAAGCTATTCATTTTCCACTTTTCTCTTCTTCATTTTTTGGCAAAGATTGTTTTAGATGTGCGTATCTGTGAGCCTGCTTGCATCTGAAGATAAAATAAACAAGTGGAACATTGCCTCAGGGCAGAAAAAGGGACAATCACAGTTTTAAAATGTGCGAGTTTTCTGCAGTCGGTCCAGGGGCATAATGGAGGCACCCCCACAGCCCTGTCAGCGTGAGGGGTCTCATAGTTTTTCGTTTTTTTTTAGTTTCATAGAGCGCAAACTAGACTCGAGACAGTTGATATCAGAACGCCTTACATAGCCCCAGTTTCGTTACAGAAGGACACATTCATTTTTGTTAGGCACAGGGAGATTAGCACCTTTGCTGCGGTGGCTATTCCGCTGCAGCGCTAAGGGGGCGGGGGGGGGCGTGCGGTGCTCACACGCTGGTGACGGAACTGCTCCGTCACCAGTCTCGGGTGAGCTGCACTGATGACGGAGCGGTTCCGTCATGGCCCCGCCCGCTCAATAGAACGTGCCGCGCAGGCGCGAAATCAGCACCGCGCAGGCGCGTCGGGCGGGCCATGATGGAACCTCTCTGTCATCAGCACAGCGCCACCGCGGCTGATGTCGGAGTGGTTCCTTCATCAGCATCGAAGAGGTTTAGTGATTTGCCCAGAATCACAGGAGGTTGAGCGTTGTTGACGAGACTCCAACCCAGTTCCCCATCTACGAGGTCAACCGCTCTAGCCGTAAGGCAACATTCTCTCCTATTCTTCTTCCCCTCTAAGCCATGACTTTGCCTGCCTAGCAGAATGCATGAAATGGCATTGAATAGGAAATAGCTCAATGCTCCAGAAAGCCAGTATGCTATCCCAAGCAGGCCCCTGCTGCATGGGGGACGCGACCATTCATGGGGTCCCCATTGAGCTCAAGACCAGTGAATATATGTGCCATCTGGGAAATGCCAGGGTCCATCATCACATTCTGCAGGGGGCCCCATCGTTTTGAGTTACGCCACTGAGTCGATCAATACAAAGCCATTTGGTCTCAATAGATGTAACTCACTCACTTTGTTCCCATTGTTCAGAGGTGAGTGAGAGAGAGAGAGAGAGAGAAGGAGTTGGTCTGAATGAACACTGCGAATGTTCAAGGTTTGAGTTTTGGACATGCTGCAAGTTGCTGTTGTCATGTGACTCTGAACAATCATTGCCACCAGATGAGACTCCCCAGAACCACCTACCTACATGAAAAAGCACATAAGAATGAAATTTGACAACCCACATCTCCTCTGAAAACACGCACTTATTTTCACCTCCATTCAACATTCAATGGCCATTTTTAGGTCGAGCATTCAAGACCTCTTGTATATACTTTAGTATATATATACTTTAGTATATACTTATATGTGTATGTACTTTATGGGCTCTGGAGATCAGCCCTAGGACTTGTCTGCTTCCTCTTAGGGACTTTTGTTTCTGTTCAACTGCCTCTATTTAACTGTCTTGACAGAAAACGACCAGTAGAAGTCAGTAAAATACCTGAATTGCTTTCTACTGAGGGACTTTCTTTTTTTTATTTTTCTGGCAACTGCCTCTATTTAACTTTCTTGATAGAAAACGACCAGCAGAGGTCAGTAAAATACCAGAATCACTTTAGCATTCTCTAGATTCCAGTCCATAGAAATTGTCTTCCACGAGCACCTGAAGACAATATTTTTTTCAAATCTTGTATTTTTAGTGATATGACCACCGAAGGTCCTACATTTATATTAAAAACAGAGCTTTGGACTATACCATTTCCAGCTGAAAGGAAATATTTCTCACCATGTGTTCCCATACCTGGCGTGTCACACAGTTTGGTATTTACTTTCCCTCCATGTAAAAGAACAGTAGATGTTTCAGCACCCAGGCTAATGTGTTGCATAGCTAAATACTAATGAGGTCCTAAAGGCGAGACTGATTGCATTGCAAATGCTTGTTGTTCCCTGCAAGCAATTAAATCCGGCTCTTTGACCAAAGACTAGGAAAGATGGGGACTTGAATGTCTGGATAGCAATTTCTGAAAATAAAGCTAAGGGGTGCTAAGTTCTGTAATTTTTTCCTCAAGAAATGGTGCATAATTTCAGGAAATACTCAAGAATTTTGTTTGCAGAATGCACATTTTTCCCAATTCAAAATGCTCATCACAGACCCTGAATTTTGGCTTTTGTCATGCAACATTTGTATTCGGACCGTAACCACTTAACCCCTTCGATGCTGATGACGGAGCGGTTCCGTCATCAGCATTGGTTGGGCTGTGCTGATGACGGAACCGCTCTGTCATCAGTACAGCCCTGGGGGGAGCGCTGGCGCTCCCCCCCTTGTGCATCAATCCTGGGTATTTTTGCAGGGGTGGCAGCGGAAGACTTTCTGCTGCCACCCCCTGGCCCCCCCACGCTTCCTGGTGACATCAGCGTGCACAGCGCGCGCCGACGTCATCAGGAAGCGCTGGACGCGCTGGAAACCATTTGTTTCCAGCGTGTCCAGCAGACAGGTCGGTGTTTGGTGCTCCGGTGGGGCGGGGGGGGCGTTTTTTCAGTGCCTTGAGGCATCGGGGGTGGAGGAAACTGTGCTTCCTCTCCCCTGATGTCCCAATGCAGGGCATTCCTGGTGCACGATCGCGCACAGCGTCGCGATCGTGCACCAGGAATGCCCCACTAGACACCAGGGATTGTGTTTGAGCATATGTATTTGTGCAGGAAGCGACCCCCTGGGCAAGGGTCCCTCCCTTTTGGGGCCATAATATTTTTCAGACTTTTCTGCCCCCCCTGGGGCAGATCGGCCGTTTTTTTGGCCGATCTGCACCCAGGGGGGGCAGAAAAGCCCACTTGTCACCAGGGATTTGTTTACATTTGAAAAGGAAGCGACCCCTTGGGGAAGGGTCGCTTCCTAGTGGCCCTAATTTTTTTTTAGACTTTTCTGCCCCCCCCCCCCCGGGTGCAGATCGGTCGTTTTTGGGGCCGCATCTGGACCCAGGGGGGGCAGAAAAGCCCACTAGACACCTGGGATTGATTTATATTTATAAAGGAAGCGACCCCTTGGGCAAGGGTCGCTTCCTTAGGGGGATAAAATATTTTTCAGACTTTTCTGCCCCCCCCTGGGGCAGATCGGCCGTTTTTTTTGGCCGATCTGCACCCAGGGGGGGGGGGTAGAAAAGCCCACTAGACACCAGGGATTTTATTATATTTATAAAGGAAGCGACCCCTTGGGCAAGGGTCGCTTCCAGGGGGCATTATAAATATTGTAGACTGTTCTGCCCCCCCTGGGGGCAGATCGGCTGTTTTTTTTTACCGTTTCTGGACCCAGGGGGGGGATAGAAAAGC
This sequence comes from Lissotriton helveticus, assembly GCF_964261635.1. NCBI lineage: Eukaryota > Metazoa > Chordata > Amphibia > Caudata > Salamandridae > Lissotriton > Lissotriton helveticus. The sequence continues at coordinate 522,153,069 of NC_136072.1, forward strand.
CCACTACACTCCAGGCTTTTTTTTATAGGGAGCGACCCCTTGGCCAAGGGTAGCTTCCTTGGGCCCATTTGTTTTCAAAAGTATGTTCTGCCGTGTCTTTATTTGGCCTCTCTGCCCTCCGTAGGGTTGCTTCCAGGGGGCCCACGTTTATAATGATTTATAATCTTCCCCCCTTGGGGACAGACACCCACCCCATTTGTGACATACCTTGTGACATAGCCTGTTGTAATGTGTGTTGTTTTTGTTTCTTCTAATGTGTATTTTTTTTTCTCTTTAGATTGTTGCAGTGTGCGGTTCTGTTACTGGTGGTTCTGTTGTTCTGCTGTTTCTGTAGTTGCATGTGTTTGGTAGGAGACCTCTTTTTTGTTCAATTGTACTGTAATTGTTTATTTTGCAAAGTGTGTAGTAATACGAGTATGTTTGGTGTCTGTTTTTTGTGATTGTAAAACATGTTTTGCATTTGTTTTTGATGTGTCCTTCTGTAGATGTAAGTTTTTTTTTCTTCTTTCTAGTGGGATATCGTTGCCTATTTGCTGTGTCTTTGCAGAGTAGGTACTGGTGAGTGTAGTTGTGTCTTGTTAGTGAATTGTATATTTTTTCTAAATATAGATTTTTGTGAAAAAGGCTTACATTTTTTTTCTTACTTTGCACAGTGTTGGGGTTGTTGAGTTGTTTGTGCAGACTCCTTTATTTATAAGGATAATGGCCAGCCGCCGGACTACTGCTCAGCAAGTTGTTGGAATGCTTTTTGATTCTTCCTCTGACCATGGTCCAGAGACTGACTCTGATTCTGAGCCAGAGGTGGGAGGTGAAGATTCCGGTAGTGAGTTTTCTCTACACATGGCTACATCTGATGATGAAGACACTCTGAGTGCTGATGAAGCTACTTTTGGTGTGGATGATGTGCCTGTGGTTGCGGAGGACATTGCTGTGCCTGTGGTTGCGGAGGACATTGCTGTGCCAATAGTGCGGCAAGAGACATTTGGGCTGCAGCCTGGGGCTGCTAGACTTCCAGTTGGTGTAGTGAGACAAGAGGCAGCTGGGTGGCAGCCTGCGGCTGCAAGACTTGACGTTGAAAGTTCTGACATCTGGGTTGCACCAGGCATGGTGCAGCCGGTATTGCCTGAATTTACTGGTGTTCCAGGGTGTAGGGTGAAAACTGAAAACTTTTTGCCTATTGATTTTTTCAAGTTGTTTATGGATGATGTGTTTTTGGCAAAGATTGTAGAGCAGACTAATTTGTATGTTGAAATTTTTTTGAGGGTGAACAGTGCCAGCCTTAAGCCCCATGCTAGAGCTACCCGGTGGACTCCCACAAATTTGGAGGAGATGAAAAAGTTTTTGGGTTTAACTTTTTTGATGGGCTTGCTTAGGAAACCATCAATGGCTTCATATTGGTCTACTAGTCCCTTGATGGCAACAGCTATATTTCCGGCAGTCATGAGTCGTGATAGGTATTTGCTTCTGCTTCGGATGATGCATTTTGTTGACAATAGTCTTGCTTTGCCACAAGATCACCCTGATTGTGACCGTCTTTTCAAGATTCGGCCTGTCCTTGATCATTTTGTTGATCGATTTTCGGAGATCTTTTATCCTGGGAAAGAAATTGCAGTGGATGAGTCTTTGCTGTTGTTCAAGGGCCGCTTGGTATTTCGGCAATACATTCCTAGTAAGAGGGCACGCTATGGAATCAAACTGTTTATGCTGTGTGACAGTGAGACTGGATATGTCTCTAATTTCAGGGTGTACACTGGTAAGGAATCCAGGATTAACCCCCCTGGTTGTCCGTCGACTTTTGGAGTGACTGAGAAAATTGTGTGGGAACTTGGTCGTGGATTTTTTAACAAAGGCCATCATTTGTATGTCGATAACTTCTACACTGGTGTGCGGTTGTTCAGGGAATTGGCCAAAGTGGACACTGTTGCTTGTGGCACAATCCGCTCAAACCGTAAAGGTTTCCCAAAAGAACTCGTTTGTCGAAAGCTTGCTCGGGGACAGTGCAGTGCATTGCGTTGTGAGGAGCTTCTAGCTGTGAAGTTTTCAGACAGGAGAGATGTCTACATGTTGACTACAATACATGATGAAAGCACTGAACCGGTGACTGTTTGGGGTCAGGTTGCAGAAGTGCGCAAACCTGTGTGCATAATGCACTACAATAAGTACATGGGTGGTGTTGACAGAGTAGATCAGAGGTTGGAACCGTATGCTGCTCTTCGTAAGGCTTACATTTGGTACAAGAAGTTGGCTATCCATCTTTTTCACTTGGCAACCTTTAATGCTTTTGTTGTGTTCCAGAAATCTTGTCCCCAGTCAAAGTTGACTTTTGTAAAGTTTCAGGAGTCTGTAATAGGCAGCCTTGTTTTAGTGGAACAGGCAAGTGTTCTCAGAGTTGGAGTGGTGGAGGATGTTGCCAGATTGAAAGATCGCCACTTTCCTGATACAATTCCTCCTACAATCTCAAAAGACTTTTCCAGTCGGAGATGTAGAGTCTGTTGGCGAAGAGGTTTGCGGAAGGAGGTTCGTATGTACTGCCCCGACTGCCCTTCAAACCCCGGGCTGTGTGTACCTGCTTGTTTTAAATTGTACCACACGCAAAATAATTTTTAGGAGTATCAATGAGTGGTAAAGTGAACTGGTTGGTCTTATTGTTCAGTTTCAAAGTTTGCATTTGTGTAGTCTTTTTAGATTTAGTTGTTGAGTTAGTAGATTTGTATGAATTTGCAATTTGTTTTTGTTTTTCTTTTATTTAAAAAAAAAAACTAAAGTATGATGTTGGTTTGCGTGTAGTGTCCATTGTCTGACGGTGTGCATGGTTTGGCGCTTGGCTGCCGGTGTCTGTGGACTGGTGCTTGTCTGGCGGTGTGCGTGGTCTGGTGTTTGGTTGGCATTGTGCGTGCTCTTGCGCTTGCCTGGTGTTGTGTTTGGATTTGTCCTTGGCTGGTGGTGTGCGTGGAGTGGCGCTTGGCTGGTGGTGTGTGTGGAGTGGCGCTTGGCTGGTGGTGTGCGTGGAGTGATACTTGGCTGTCTGTGCACGGAGTGGCGCTTGGCTGGCGGTGTGTGTGGAGTTGCACTTGGCTGGTGGTGTGTGTTGAGTGGCGCTTGGCTGGTGGTGTGTGTGGAGTGGCGCTTGGCTGGTTGTGTGCGTGGAGTGGTACTAGGCTGTCTGTGCACGGAGTGGTGCTTGGCTGGCGGTGTGTGTGGAGTGGCGCTTGGCTTGCGGTGTGCGTGGAGTGGTGCTTGGCTGGTGGTGTGCGTGGAGTGGCGCTTGGCTGGCGGTGTGTATGGAGTGGCGCTTGGCTGGATGGTGTGTGTGGAGTGGTACTTGGCTGTCTGTGCACGGAGTGGTGCTTGGCTGGCTGTGTGTGTGGAGTGGCGCTTGGCTTGCAGTGTGCGTGGAGTGGTGCTTGACTGGTGGTGTGTGTGGAGTGGTACTTGGCTGTCGGTGTGCGCTGAGTGGTGTTTGGCTGGCGGTGTGCATGGTCTGGTGCTTGGATGGTGGTATGGGTGGACTGGCGCTCGGCTGGCGGTGTGTGAGTAGTTACTTTCTGTTGGTCACTACACACACTGCTAAATGAGTGACACTCCATGCAGTCCATCATTTTGTGTAGTTGCAGTGTCAGAAATGTGGGCGTATGAAAGTGATGGGCCCTTGAATGGCGCAGTCTGCTGGTGTGAGTGTTGAAATGTGATGGGTCCGCGGCTGGCGGTGTGAATGTTTTGTATGTGTCACACGTACGAAAGGTGTATGAATGGCCTGTAAAGAGGTTGGTGCCTTGACGTGGCTTTACAGCTCACGAGCTGTGAGTCAGTGGTTCAGTTTATCATACTTTCAATTATACGCAGTGTATTTCATTTTTGTGAAATTACTTGCGAATACAATTGTATGTACTGAATCATCACTCACCCTCGTGCCAAATCCAACCAGTATGTGTGTGTGCTTGCGGATTAGATGGCTGTGCAGTAATATTTGTCTTTTATCTCTTTCTGAAGTAGGGTGTACCTTGTCCCTTATTGTGATTGTTGTAATGTGTTGCTGTTCCTTCCGGATGGTGTCAATGGTCTGGTTTGTATCAGGTATGAAAGGCGCGTGAATGGCCTGTAAAACGGTTGGTGCCTTGTCGTGGCTTTACAGCTCACGAGTTGCGAGTCACTGGTTTGGTTTTTATGCATTTATTTATTAACAGAGCATTTCATTTTTTTAAATATCTTGTTAATAACATTTTATGTACTGAACCATCACTCTCCCTCGTGCCAAATCCAACCTGTATGTGTGTGTCTTTGAGGAATAGATAGCCGTGCTTGAATGTTTGACTTTTGAGTAACTCTGTTTAGGTGTACATTATAGCTATAAATAACTTACTAAATTTAGATATTATTGTTAAACCATGGAAGTATATGGTCATGTCTTTCTGGTGAATTCTACTGTTGATTTTTATCCACAATCTCCTGCAAACTTGAAATTGTCTGTCACAATTTCCATGTAATATTGTCCCTTGAATCGCACGCTCTCAAATTGAAAACTTAATTCTCCACCGTATGATTTGGACCTTTTCCTGTTGCAGCCACTATGCCTACCCACGCAAGTGAGGTACCATTTTTATCGGGAGACCTTGGGGAACGCTGGGTGGGAGGAAATATGTGTCAGCCCAGTGATGCCACGCTTTCCCACACATAAATGTGTGAAAAATCTGATTTTTTTCAGCTATAATCGAGATTTGCAAGGGATTCTGGGTAAAGGAACGTTGGAGGATCCATGCAAGCCATACCTCCTTGGAAGCCCCGGGGTGTCTACTTTTCAGAAATGTGTGGGTTTGGTAGGTTTCCCTAGATGGCCGTCTAGCACGGGGCAAAAAACCCAGGTAACCCCTCTTGCAAAAGCTGGTGGATTTGACAATGGTGACAATGTCAAAACCACCAGCTTTTGCAAGAGGGGGTTTGGTAGTTTCCAGAGATGGCCGCCGAGCCCAGGGCCAAAAACTCAGGTGCCCCCCCCACAAAATTCAAGGTAGTTTGGTATAGGGTATTGTAAATTCTCCACCATACAATTTTGACCTTTTCCTGTTGCAGCCACTATGCCTACCCACGCAAGTGAGGTACCATTTTTATCGGGAGACCTTGGGGAACGCTGGGTGGGAGGAAATTTGTTGATCCACGCAGATTCCAGAACTTTCCACCACAGAAATGTGGGGAAAATGTGTTTTTTTGTCAATTTCTTAGCTTTGCAAGGGATTCTGGGTAACAGAACCTGGTGGTAGGCAGTCGAGTCACCCCATCTTGAATTCCCCTGGGTGTCTAGTTTTCCAAAATGTATAGGTTTGCTAGGTTTCCCTAGGTGCCGGCAGAGCTAGGGTTCAAAAACAAAAGGTAGTCTCTTTGTCCAAAAAGGGCACGATTTCACCACGAAATAGAGGTGCAACCACGTTGCGTTTTGCGCTGTTTCCTGTCGCAGGCACTAGGCAGACCCAGGCAAGTGAGGAACCATTTTTTTCAGGAGACCCGGGGGAACGCTGGGTGGGTAGAAATTTGTTGATCCACGCAGATACCAGAACTTTCCACCACAGAAATGTGAGGAAAATGCATTTTTTTGTCAATTTCTTAGCTTTGCAAGGGATTCTGGGTAACAGAACCTGGTGGTAGGCAGTCGAGTCACCCCATCCTGAATTTCCCTGGGTGTCTAGTTTTCAAAAATGTATAGGTTTGCTAGGTTTCCCCAGGTGCCGGCAGAGCTAGGGTTCAAAAACAAAAGGTAGTCTCTTTGCCCAAAAAGGGCCCGATTTCACCGTGAAATTGAGGTGCGACCACGTTGCGTTTTGCGCCGTTTCCTGTCGCAGGCACTAGGCAAACCCAGGCAAGTGAGGTACCATTTTTTTCAGGAGACCCGTCGGAACGCTGGGTGGGTGGAAATTTCTTGATCCACGCAAATTCCGGACCTTTCCACCTCAGAAATGTGAGGAAAATGCATTTTGTTTGTTAATTTCTTAGGTTTGCAAGGGATTCTGGGTAACAGAACCTGGTGGTAGGCAGTCGAGTAACCCCATCCTGAATTCCCCTGGGTGTCCAGTTTTCAAAAATGTATAGGTTTGCTAGGTTTCCCCAGGTGCCGGCAGAGCTAGGGTTCAAAAACAAAAGGTAGTCTCTCTGCCCAAAAAGGGCCCGATTTCACCGCGAAATTGAGGTGCGACCATGTTGCGTTTTGTGCTGTTTCCTGTCGCAGGCACTAGGCAGACCCAGGCAAGTGAGGTACCATTTTTTTTGGGAGACCCGAAGGAACGCTGGGTGGGTGGAAATTTGTTGATCCACGCAGATTCCAGACCTTTCCACCACAGAAATGTGAGGAAAATGCGTTTCTTTTGTCAATTTCTTAGCTTTGCGAGGGATTCTGGGTAACAGAACCTGGTGGTAGGCAGGTGAGTCACCCCATCCTGAATTCCCCTGGGTGTCTAGATTATAAAAAAATTATAGTTTTGCTAGGTTTCCCTAGGTGCCGGCAGAGCTAGGGTTCAAAAACAAAAGGTAGTCTCTTTGCCCAAAAAGGGCCCGATTTCACAGCGAAATTGAGGAGCGATCACGTTGCGTTTTGCGCTGTTTCCTGTCGCAGGCACTAGGCAGACCCAGGCAAGTGAGGTACCATTTTTTTCAGGAGACGCGGGGAAACACTGGGTGGGTGGAAATTTGTTGATCCACGCAGATTCCAGAACTTTCCACCACAGAAATGTGAGGAAAATGCATTTTTTTTGTCAATTTCGTAGCTTTGCAAGGGATTCTGGGTAACAGAACCTGGTGATAGGCAGTCGAGTCACCCCATCCTGAATTCCCCTGGGTGTCTAGTTTTCAAAAATTTATAGGTTTGCTAGGTTTCCCCAGGTGCCGGCAGAGCTAGGGTTCAAAAACAAAAGGTAGTCTCTTTGCACAAAAAGGGCCCGATTTCACAGCGAAATTGAGGAGCGATCACGTTGCGTTTTGCGCTGTTTCCTGTTGCAGGCACTAGGCAGACCCAGGCAAGTGAGGTACCATATTTTTCAGGAGATCCGGGGAAACGCTGGGTGGGTTGAAATTTGTTGATCCACGTAGATTACAGACCTTTCCACCACAGAAATGTGAGGAAAATGTTTTTTTTTGTCAAATTCTTAGCATTGCAAGGGATTTTGGGTAACAGAACCTGGTGGTAGGCAGTCGAGTCACCCCATCCTGAATTCCCCAGGGTGTCTAGTTTTCAAAAATGTATAGGTTTGCTAGGTTTCACAAAGGTGCCGGCAGAGCTAGGGTTCAAAAACAAAAGGTAGTCTCTTTGCCCAAAAAGGGCACGATTTCACAGCGAAATTGAGGTGCGACCACGTTGCGTATTGCGCTGTTTCCTGACGCAGGCACTAGACAGACCCAGGCAAGTGAGGTACCATTTTTTTCGGGAGACCCGGGGGAACACTGGGTGGGTGGAAATTTGTTGATCCATGCAGATTCCAGAACTTTCCACCACAGAAATGTGAGGAAAATGCATTTTTTTGTCAATTTCTTAGATTTGCAAGGGATTCTGGGTAACATAACCTGGTGGTAGGCAGTCGAGTCACCCCATCCTGAATTCCCCTGGGTGTCTAGTTTTCAAAAATGTATAGGTTTGCTAGGTTTCCCCAGGTGCCGGCAGAGCTAGGGTTCAAAAACAAAAGGTAGTCTTTTTGCCCAAAAAGGGCCCGATTTCACAGCGAAATTGAGGAGCGATCACGTTGCGTTTTGCGCTGTTTCCTGTCGCAGGCACTAGGCAGACCCAGGCAAGTGAGGTACCATATTTTTCAGGAGATCCGGGGAAACGCTGGGTGGGTGGAAATTTGTTGATCCACCCAGATTACAGACCTTTCCACCACAGAAATGTGAGGAAAATGTTTTTGTTTGTCGAATTCTTAGCATTGCAAGGGATTTTGGGTAACAGAACCTGGTGGTAGGCAGTCGAGTCACCCCATCCTGAATTCCCCAGGGTGTCTAGTTTTCAAAAATGTATAGGTTTGCTAGGTTTCACAAAGGTGCCGGCAGAGCTAGGGTTCAAAAACAAAAGGTAGTCTCTTTGCCCAAAAAGGGCACGATTTCACAGCGAAATTGAGGTGCAACCACGTTGCGTATTGCGCTGTTTCCTGTCGCAGGCACTAGACAGACCCAGGCAAGTGAGGTACCATTTTTTTCGGGAGACCCGGGGGAACGCTGGGTGGGTGGAAATTTGTTGATCCACGCAGATTCTGGACCTTTCCACCACAGAAATGTGAGGAAAATGCATTTTGTTTGTCAATTTCTTAGGTTTGCAAGGGATTCTGGGTAACAGAACCTGGTGGTAGGCAGTCAAGTAACCCCATCCTGGATTCCCCTGGGTGTCTAGGTTTCAAAAATGTATAGGTTTGCTAGGTTTCCTTAGGTGCCGGCGGAGCTAGGATTCAAAAACAAAAGGTAGTCTCTTTCCCCAAAAAGGGCCCGATTTCACAGCGAGATTTAGGTGCGACCACGTTGCGTTTTGCGCTGCTTCCTGTCGCAGGCACTAGGCAGACCCAGGCAAGTGAGGTACCATTTTTTACGGGAGACCCAGGGGAAAGCTGGGTGTGTGGAAAATTGTTGATCCACACAGATTCCAGAACTTTCCACCACAGAAATATGAGGAAAATGCATTTTTGTTTGTCAATTTCTTAGCTTTGCAAGGGATTCTGGGTTACAGAACCTGGTGGTAGGCAGTTGAGTCACCCCATCCTGAATTTCCCTGGGTGTCTAGTTTTAAAAAATGTATAGGTTTGCTAGGTTTCCCTAGGTGCCGGCAGAGCTAGGGTACAAAAGCTACAGCTAGGCACTTTGCCATAAAAGGGTCAATTTTTAACTGCAAAATTGAGGTGTGACCACGTTGCATTTTGCGCCGTTTCCTGTCGCAGGCACAAGGCCGACCCACACAAGTGAGGTACAGTTTTTATCAGGAGACTTAGGGTAATTCAGATTTGTCAATCAACTGTTATTACCAATTGAGTTTTCATGCATTTCTCCCTTCCCAATGAAAGACATTGTGTAAAAGAATTTTTTTTTTCAAAAATGACCAATAATTCTCATGCTCGTATGAGTATTCCCAATTTTGAAAATGTGCAATTATATACTGTTTCTAAACTCTATAATTTGTACCCAATTCAGAAATACATAGGTGTCTTTCATACAGATTTTTCCATGTATACATTTTCAAAGAAAAAGTGCACTACACCCAGTAAATAAAAAAATACCATTGAAATTTGCTGCTCAGTTTTTGGATCTGGGTTCATCGGGTTCTTGGTGAAACTGATAGAGCGCGCGAGGCCACCCGACCAACAGTTTTCGCCGTTTCCGGCTTCAGGGCCCATATACTTTCAAATCACCATATACATCGATCAGGTGACTTCACGAGCTCTACCAGGTTGATGTGTGTGTGTTCCCTGCTACCAAATTTCGGTGCACCCGACTTACCATCCACCGATGCGGGTGCCTAATGACCACAATGAATCAGGGAGCTAGCTGTAAAGGAAAGGCAGCAAAATACAAACCCAACCAATAACATTCAAATACTGTTTAAATGACCACGGACAACTGGAAGTTTTAAAATGTTTATCTAAAGTTCAATATTTTCTTGCATGAGGTACAATAAAACAAGGCAATCAATAATCAAGATAATGTAAATCACATATGCATAAAGAAATAATGACAGAGTAATCATCAAAGTACTAATAAAATGTAACGAGAAAAGATACTATATAAGTCAGTATTATCTAGACAGTGATAGACTAAGTGTGTGTGACTATAGAAGAACTTATAATGAATAACACGCTTCACTTAAGGTGAAAGGGCCTTTGAACAACCTAGGCAACGAAGTTCTAGACCATATCAGGAAATGACACACTGCTATGCAAAATATGATTTCTAACAAATGAGAAGACATAGGAATAACTTTGCAAAATTATAAATGACTGTTCAATAGTTGCGGAAAGGCATGGAAATATAACATATGCAATGTTGAACTTTATTTAAGCAAAAGTTAGAAATTCAGAAGGTGCAAGAATTTCAAGAGGTTCAGAGTGATATTTACCTAGAAAAGGTGTGGAAACCAAACCCTGGCCACGGGTCAGTTAAGGACAGGAAACCCTCAAGGAAGGATACCCCTCAAAGGACAGCAGGTGCAGAATGGACACCCAGGATAGGACAGGATACCCTCGGAATAGGAATCAGGACAGGACCCTCAGGACAGGACAGCAAACCCTCAGGACAGGACCCTCTTCAGGACAGGACCGCACCCGCAGTTAGGAAGCAACGCCTGCGCTCCACCCGCTCTGCAGTTATCGATCAAGACCCCGATTGGGTCAGCGAACTCCCAGCTAAGTGCTTGCCAACACTTTAAGGTTCAGTAGAACCTCAGTCTATGGTCAAATTCGGACAGAGTGCTCCGCAGCGCTCTGTATCTTTAGTCACCTATTGAGTGCGTTGGGTCAGTGACAGGTCAGCTAAACCAGACAAGTCGGACGGTTCACTAGGTGAACCCAGGGTAGATATACAGTTTTGGGACAGTGTACCACCCCCCAATGTTGCAAAGTGTCAGAATCCCTCAATTTCGATTGGTCCTAAGGTAGGGTTTGGGTAACACACCAATCACAATACACGAATTGAAGCCTTCATTAACATATTTGGGTACCGCCTAGCAGATTTGGGGTTCCCATGAGCTAACAGTAGCGCAACATTACATTGTATCACATAAGGAGCCACATTCGCTGTTCTCGCAGGGCAGAGGTGACTTTCTCAGGAGCATCTCGCCCATCACTGCCAGCTGGCTATGTTCCATCAGCCAAGGTCCCTTGTGCTGCCGAATGTCGCACAGGCGCAGAAGGGACCTCCAATATGGCTCTCCTCTCACTCAGACCCCCATTTCCCGCGGTACATGAAAAGTAAGCGAAAACAAATTAATACATAATAATGTCATTATGAAAACACATCACAGGGTTTGTACTTTTAACTCATCATCAAGAAATAAACTTATGCAATTAAATGTTAGCTACATTGAGACGGACACAAGAGCAGTGGCACGAGCTGTACCACATGATAAGCACAGCTATGAATTACGCATGCGCACAACTTTCCCTCCACTTCTGCAGACGCGTCAGGACACGTGAGTGTGGCTGACGCATGCGCAGTAACTAAAATACAAGCGGCGGCCATTTTAGAGGACACAGATTAAATTCATTAGAAATACACATAGGCAAGCGTCTTAAACTTTTACTCAAACTTAATATAAATGTTAGTAAGACGTACATTTATTACCTTGTTATACATAAACGAGGTTCTTGATTTCGGCAAGCCGCAAAATATGCGAAGCTTTGCTTCATCAATCCCCTCTTTGATGATATCTACTATCATCACAAATTATAATGGAACCAGATGCCAACTTTCTTTCACACTTTATAAAGTTCTATTTCTTCCAGCAACCGTTCTAGCTTTTCTCTTTCAGTTTTAGCAGGGTGAGAAGTCTTCACCTTTTTGTATATCTGATCATTCACTTCCTCTAATTCAATCTCATCCACACTTCGTTTCACTCCTCTTGCATTAACCTCGTGCTTTTTGGTGCGCTTGCGGTATTTACAGCATAAGAAAATGGAAAGTATAATAAGACCTATAATACCAATTGGCATCAGAATTTTGAATAATAAGCTTTTACCTATGCTAGCAAGCCAATGACCTACATTTGAGAGACCATCTACCAGTCTCTTCCAGGCACTATCAACCTCGAGTGGTTTGAGTTCCTTTGCCAAATTAGTAATGTTTTTCACATATCTTTTGATCTGTACACTTTTATCCGGAATATAAGTGCAACAATGTTGCGCCTTCAACATCCGGCAGACTCCGCCCTCTTTCGCTAATAAGGTGTCAAGAGCAAGTCGATTTTGTAAAACCATTGATCTGATCGCAACCATTTCGGTATTGACCAGCAGAAATCCATGAGCTGTTTCAGTAGACAGCACATCTACTATAGTAGACAATTTGCAAATTCTGTGAGTGTTCAGAACCACTCCCACTCCAGGTATCAGTGCACTGAAAATACTACCCATAATTTCACCTATACTTTCTCTTTTACTACGCACTAAGCCATTAGTATCTTCATTGCTTCCAGCTTTTCCATTCACATGGTATATTTTCGGGAAGACAATGCCAAAGTAGCAGCTTCCATACCAGTGATCCGGCAATTTGAAATAAGCCTTGTCCCCACAAATATAATAAATTCCAGGAAACACAGGCTCTGACCCATTTTTAAAACCCCAACCTCCAATTACCTTGTAATTATGTTCGCATTCACTGGAACCAATGAAAACATTATTATAATAGCTAGTCTTCTCGCGGTGAAGACATAGCTTGCCTTTCTTTTCAAAATCCAGCAACAGAGCAGGACCCGCTCCACCAGATGAAGTGCCTTCCATGTTTTCTGCCCACTTTGGCTTTTTCTGACTTTCGTCATTAGCCTTCTTCTGAATTTTAATTCTCCTTTTCTCTGCCATGTTCAGGAACATCTTTTCCTGCTCACGCAAAGAACAAGTCAAGTTATCTCTGTGTGCGTCTGCTATGTCAATGTTCCCTATAGTCAGAAAGTATTCTCCCATATATCTTATGGTGTCAGTTTTGGTATGTACAGGATTCAAGTTCCCACGTATAGGAAGTTCAGAAAAGATCACGTCATTGTTAGAGTAATAATACTGTAACGGTCCCCTTTTGTAAAATAAACTAGCTAAAATGCTACAGGAAATTCCATATGTCAATGGCAGATGATGGTATGTCACGCCTTCAGCCACCGAAGTAGGTAGCTTCATGCAGACATAGCAATCTTCAATTTCCATAGTTTCTACATAGTGTATTAACAAGTTTGCGAAAACATTCAAATGTGTCCTGTTTTTCATTCCATGGTAATGTAGTCCTTTCTCATCTGATGCTTCTAAGTCTCGTTTAGTTTGTCTCAATGCTCTCTCATGTCTTTCTACACTCTGTGTTGTCAGCTCCTCATTGTCAGTATTTACAACTTCAGTAGGGACAATGTTAGTATCTTTACTTACAGCAAAGGGAATGAAAATTGTTAATCCTATCCAGATAACTATCAGCACTACTACACTACATATACACACCTTGCAACACGTCTTAAAACGGCTGCAACTAGGACTACCATTCACTGTTGAATCAGACATTTTAGCTCAGTAGGAGTGTTCTCACCCCTCTTTTTTACTTTTTTTACACAACTAGCTTACTTTGTGCAAATTCACGGTGGCTCGTCTTCCTCTTCAGCTGAGTACTCTGGGACAGGTTCTCCGTCGCTTACGTCAGTTATATCAAGATCTTCAAGTTCTTCCAAAACCAGTGTCCATTCAGGAGATTTGTACTTTTTGTTTTGTCTTTTTATTCGCTCACTCCTTCTTTTGGAAGAGTCTTCTTCTTGCTCTGCTATTCGAGCACTTCTTCTTGCTTCTGCACGTTTTTCTTCCACTGTCTTTATCCTTAGTCTCAGTCTTTTTACAAACCTAGGCTCAAGGTTGTTTCTTTTCTTTAGTCTCTTAGTCGGTACTTTGACTTCACTTTCTTTCCTTATTCTCTTGTTCTCTTTATCTTGTGGTAATTCTTCTCCACTTTCTTCTCCTACTTCCCTTATCTGACTAGTTCCAGGGCTAGCATCAAATTTTTCTGCCTGGTTGCTAATCTGGCCTTGTTCAGGAATATTTTGTTTTTGGCTTTCAATTGTCTCTGTTTCTGTTTCTGTTTCTGTTTCCTGAACCCGTTTTTCTAACCCTATCTGATCCTGTTCAAGCACTTCGATCTCTTGATTTTCTTCTGCTCGAACTATTACTCTATGTCTAGTCTGTCCCTTATCCACATCAGGAGTTAGCGGAGGAGTATCAAACACTTGCTCTGTATCCTGCACTTGTTCAGTATCGGGTACTTGTTCAGTATCGGGTACTTGTTCAGTATCGGGTATTTGTTCAGTCTTATTCACTGGATCTGTATCAATCACGTGCTCTGTCCCTGTCTGACCTTCTCCTTCCTCAGTTTTGATTTGAATCTCAAGGGGCTGAGGATCTTCGCCTGTGCCTTGCTTTTCCTGACTAGTCCACTCTCTACCTTCACTAAGTCGTTCTCTTGTTCTGATAGGATCTTCGGTCAGATCAATCATCGGCATCCATTCTTCTGGCCATATGCTTGGCAGCTCGTCTTCAGCTACTCCTGGCTCAGTTTCCTGGACCTCTTCAGCAGGCTGGGTTCTTGGCAGTTCGCAGTCAACTACTCCTGGGCCAACGTCTGCTGTTCCTGCAACCTGACTGGTGCTGGGCTGCTCGTTGTCAGTTGCTACTGGTCTGACTTCTTCAGGGTCCTCTGCTGGTTGCCCTGGTTCTTCAAATCCTTTGTCTGGCAATACCTTCTGGGTGTGTCCGGCGTGGATCCACTGGGGAACACCTGCGACTTTTACTGCAGTGGTTGTCACCAGGATTACTTGGCGTTTCTTTCCCCACCTTGGTGCCAGACAGCTTGATCGAGTGTGCTTCTTTATTTTGACCCAGTCTCCTGGAACCAAGTTGTGGAGAGGAGTCGTTGGATTAAGGATGCCGTCGTCTCCAATCTGGCGAGAGATAGAACGCACTTGGTCACCCAATCTTCTGCAGTATTCAAGCACCAAATCATCAGTAATACTCAACAGTTTGCTTCCTGGCACCCATGCTTGTCTCATCACTCTTCCCATAATGATTTCATGGGGACTTAGGCCTGTCTTGCGGTCTGGAACACTTCTCAGTCCCATCAGGACCAGGGGCAGGGCCTTCACCCAGTTCATGCCAGTAGCATCTGTCAGCTTTGCTAGTCTGTTTTTGATAGTTCCATTTACTTGTTCCACTATTCCAGAAGCCTCTGGGTGGTATGCACAATGGAGTTTCTGCCTTATTCCAAAGGCCTTACAGAGTTCAGCCAGTATGTCATTCTGGAAATGTCCACCCTTATCTGATTCAATAATGCATGGTATTCCGAACCTAGGTATCAGTTCTTTTAGTAAACACTTCGCTACTGTCAGTGCGTCACTTTTGGGAGTAGGGTAAGCTTCTACCCATTTCGAAAATACGCACACAATGACAAGGACATATCGCTTTCCTTCACAATGGGGCATGGTGATGAAATCAATCTGTATTTTTATAAAGGGACCCCCTGACCTCCCAATCTTGCTCAGTTCAACCATTGTCCTCTTGCCTGGGTTCATCTGTTGACATGACAGGCACCTCTGGCAGAGGGACTCTGCTACCTTCCTGAATTTCTTGCTGTACCAAGTCTGTTGAAATACCAGAATCATGGCATCCCTACCAATGTGTGATCCTTCATGTATTAATCTTGCCATTGTGCCAAGCAAGTGTCGGGGTAACACCGGCATACCAGTTGGGCCCAAAATCACACCATCCACACGCCTCGGTCTACAGCCATCCTCCTTCCATTTTTCTCTTTCTTGCCAAGGAGCCGACTCCTGCCACTCTCTCACCTCATCCCATGTAGGCACTTCCTCAAACACCTGAAGCTGGCAGCTGGTTCCTGGCCCCCCTCGTTTTGGATTTACAATATACCGATCTTTGGCACACCATTGAGCCACTCGATCAGCATAATCGTTTCCCAGAGATACTCTGTCCATGCTCCTTTGATGAGCAGTACATTTTACCACTGCCAGTTCTTTGGGCAACTGGATGGCCTCTAAAAGGTCATGAACAACTTTTGCATTCCGAATGGGAGTACCTGAGGAAGTCATGAATTCCCTCTGCAGCCATAATTGGCCAAAGTCATGCACAACGCCATAACAGTACTGACTGTCAGTATACACTGTTATGCGTAAGTCCTTCCCAATTTTGCAAGCCATTATCATGGCTATCAATTCGGCTACTTGTGCAGACTTGATGTTATATAGGTAACCTGCTTGTTCAATTTTTGTGAAAGACACTACTGCATAAGCAGCACTCAAGCCTCCTAATTCATGTCTTAGACAGGAACCATCCACAAATAGTTCTTTATCATGCTCAGGCAATGGTACTTCTTTTATGTCTGGGCGTGGTTTGGTACTGAACTCTGTTAGGTCAATACAATCATGTTCATCATCATCCCCACCTTCCATTTCCAAGGGGTCGGGGAGTAAGGTGGCAGGGTTCAGAATACCGCACCTAACAATGCTTACATTTGCTGCACCCACAAGAATCCTCTCGTATTTAGTCAGCCGACTAGGGGTGAGATACTGTGTTTTAGTTCTGGTCAATAGAATTACCACTCCATGTGAAACATACACAGTCACAGGATGTCCCATGACAATGGACTCACTCTGTTCCAAACTTGCACAGGTAGCAGCTACTGCTTTTAGACAGCCTGGTAACCCAGCAGCTACTGGGTCCAGTGTGGCAGAGAAATAAGCCACAGGCCTTCTGGTCGTGCCATGTTCTTGAGTCAGGACTGACAATGCGCAATTATCGCGAGTGTCACAGAATAGTGCAAACTCTTTGGAATAATCTGGCATTCCCAACGCAGGGGCTGTACACAGACAGTTTTTCAATCTTGTGAAAGCCATTAGACTTTCATCGTCCCACTGTACAACATCTGGCATTCCTCTCGTGGTCATTTTTATCAAGGGCCTGGCTAAGGCTGCAAATCCCAGAATCCACTGCCTGCAGTACCCTAATACACCCAGGAACATTCTGACTTCTTTTTGAGTACGGGGCAACTGCATCTTTTGAATTATTCTCACTCTTTCTGAAGTGACTTTTCTGACACCCTTTTCTATCTGGTGTCCTAGATATTTCACTGATTTTGCACAGAACTGTAGTTTGTCAGGGGCCACTTTATGCCCTTTCTCACACAGATGATTTAGGAGGGCAATGGTGTCAACTACACAGTCCCGGTGACTTTTAGACGCCAATAGAAGGTCGTCTATATACTGCACTAAGACAGAGTTCCCAGGTAAGGTCAAAGTCTCTAGACATTTCTTCAAGATCTGATTAAAGATAGAGGGACTCTCTGTATACCCTTGAGGGACCCTGTTCCAACAATACACGTGACCCTCGAAAGCAAATGAGAAAAGAAATTTGCTGTCGGGGTGCAGGGGTATCGAAAAGAATGCATGACACAAATCAATCACAGTGAACCACTCAGCATCCCAAGGAATCTGGTACAGAATTACTGCAGGGTTCGGGACAATAGGGCAACAAGGAACTACAATTTTGTTAACCTTTCTCAGGTCCTGCACTACCCTATACTTGCCACTAGGCTTTTTGATGCCCATAATCGGTGAGTTGCATGGGCTGCTCATCACTTCCTGTATGATGTTTCCTTCCAATAATTTTTGTATTTCCAGAGTGACACCTGCTTTCACCTCAGCATTCATTCGGTAGGGCCTAGTGTTAGGATATACTGCATTGTCTTTGATGGCTATTTGTATGGGGTCCACATCTTTCATCAACCCCACATCCTTTCCAGTGAAATCCCACACCTCTGGCTTTACGGCTTCCTGTAGTTCTTGGGGCAAGTCCTGCAGGGTCAATCTTTTAATTTCTGAGTCAGGTCTAAGCAACAATAATTTATAAATGCCGTCTTCATCTGGGGTCTGTATTTCAACACCTTTTGGTGTGCAAAAGATGGTACAGTTCATTTTGCACAGCAAATCACGTCCCAGTAAATTTACTGGACTGGTGTCACAGACGACAAATCTATGCATCTGTTTAAAATTTCCAATTGAAATCTCCATTGGTTCGGTAACAGGAGTACTAATCAATTGATTAGATACACCTACTACTTGGATATTTTCTCCCGAGAGGGGTAGGTTTGGAACGTCCACTGTTCTTACAGTAGAACGGGTAGCGCCAGTGTCCAACAGAAAGGTGACATCATTTCCGTCAACCTTTCCTTCAATATATGGTCCAGACTGGTCTACCGGCAAGGAAGCGCCAAGTACGCACTCCTCGTCCTCCCCTCTCAGGCCCCGTCAGTCCTGATCATTACAAAGGAAGGTATCATTCAGCAGATACTGCGAAGTTGCTGTATTTCTGTTCTCCCCGCTTTCCCAAACCTCTATCTCTTCATTTTCTGCCTGTCTTCCCCTGTATACCTGCTTGGGTGCTCGAGGCACCTGAACTGTTTTTACCTGGGGTTGAGTCTTTCTTGGTCTTTCTTTCTGCGTCTGTGGAATTAAATCAGGAGTTTTCTCATTAACATCGACTAATTGGGGACACTCGTTTCGCCAGTGCCCAATTTCGCCGCACTGATGGCAGGGAAATTTTTTCATAGCCTCTTCCCTGCTAAATTTGGGCCGGGGCTTTCCTCCACCCCCTCCCCCAGGACTTTTGTTCTCAGCATTTTTAACCATGTTACTCAATTGTTTTTCCTGTTGTTCTGCGAGCTTCACCTGAGCCCACATAACCTTCTCCTTAAGGGCCTTTTTCTTTTCTGCCATCTCGTCCTCGCAGTACTTAGCGTACCGCAGGACCTCATCCATTTTCTTAGTATGCCAACAGATTTTATTGTCTTTTATCCACTGACAAATTTCAGGTCTTAAACCATTTACAAACCTGTAAATAAAGTGCGTCATATCCTTCAGGTCGATGTTGTCAATACCGCTGTATGTTTTAAATACCTGCAATAACCTCTCATAGAAAGAGTGCACTGTCTCATCCCTTTCCTGTGTTGTTCTATCTATTTTTGTCCAATCAGTTTCCTTAGCGGGCACCTTTTCTTTCAAGTGCTGAATTACCTGCTCATATTTTCGCATGACTTCCTTTGATGGCTCCCCTGTTTCCTTGTTTCTGGGATACTCTTCACTGGGCCAATCTATGTTTATTTTACACTGGGTCCATAAATCTACTGGAACCACAATGTCGAAAAACCCATCCAGGTCTTTCCACAGACATTTCTGTACCTTCACGAACCTCTCCACCTGCCGGTACCAGTCAACTGGTTTCTCTCGTAATTTTGGAAAATCGTTCGTGAAGGACACAATATCCTGCCTAGACCAGGGGACATGCACATATTTTCCCCCTGGAACTTCGCGCATGGGGCATAACTGCTCAGGTTTTTCTACCTCTCTTAAAGCAAACTCGGGAGTCACTTGTCGGGAGCGAACCTCTTCTCTCTTTTTCGCCCACCTGCTTCTCCATTTTTCCACATCTCCCCATTTCTGCAGTACCCCCATTAATTCTTTAATCTGCAACTTCTTCCCTGCCACATTCAGGTGTTCTATATCTTTGTCTGAGAAGTCTGCTCTGTACGGTTTCTGTAAGGGCTTGGATTTTGAGATATCTACCCCCATACTAACTGCTGTTTCGGTCAGTTTTTCATGGAGCACTCTGGTGTTCCTTGTAAAGCTTTTACATATGAACGACAATTCTTCTTCAGAGTAGGTATTCAATCGATCCAACCCCACATTTCCTGCCATTAATTCTTCTATTTCGACCCTCAGCTTGTAGAGATCTAAAGGCTTTGTTTGCGGAGTCTGCTTCTCTAATTCACGACTCCAACTCTCAATTTCATCCGGAGTTACCAGAGAGACATTCCTAGTACCTGTTGCTGTCTCTAATTTAATTTCTTTTGTATTAAAAGGGTTATACCTCTGCTGTTTTCCCTTTCCAGTCTGTTTGTTTGGCAATTCCAAGAATGCAACTTCAGACTCACACTCACTGGACTGATCATCTATGATGATTGGTTCCTGTCTCGTGGTTGCTATGACTGGGGTCATGACTGGAGTAATCGGATTTCCCTGACCATTTCCGTATAACGGGACCACCGGTCCAATAGTTACTGGAATAGTCAATGCCTCAGGACTGGTATTTATCTGAGAAATTTTCTGAATTATTTCTGTTCTTTGTCTAGCTAGAGCCTCTTGCTCTTTTTCCACTAGTACCCTTCTTAGAGTTGTGTCATGTAATATCTGTGGGGTCAATGGAGGAGTAAAACTCGGGGCAGTAGGATGCGTTTCACTTGGTCCTCCCCCATAATTTGGTTTCGGGAATAAAGTTCCAGTATTAAAGGACCTGCGCTCTTCCCTATATGGAGGTTGAACAAAAGGCAGTCCTGAATTCGAGGGTTTCTCTTCGCTTTCATACAAGGGTCTGGGAAAAAAGGTTTTTGTACGTGAATATTTTTCTTCCTGACTTGCGGGCACTTTGGGATATATGTCCCTTGTTTCCGTCAGTTCGGGTTTTTCAGGATAGGGCAATACTTGACCACTCCCTCCCAGTCCCAGGGACCTGTCTTCTTCCTTTAGGAAGGGGCGTCGGGGAACATCTCCTACACTGGAAGGTCGGGTTCCCTCATTGTAAGGTGGCGGACTTCTGGTACAGATGTCATCTATTAGTTCATCATCTGAATCCCCCAGGGCCCCCCAATGCTTACATTTTTCAGTACTTTTCTCACCCGCTCCAACGTTATGACATGCCGGCATCATGGGAAACAGACCCTCAACAATCATGCTCTGCCTCCACTGTTTCATCCTTTTATCCCTGGATTCCTGTTTCTGCCTGGGGTACCACTTGGTCAAACCCTTGTCCATTCGGGGTCTTTCTCTTTCAAAAGCCTCAATCTCCCATTCCTCTAATGCCTCATACTGCGTTAGTCTCGGTCTGGGATGCAGTTCATTCATTCGGGTTCTTAAATTAAATAAGATCCTACCATTGAAAGTACCATCTAACGGAAAAGCCAATACTCCGTCATCTTTTGTATACTTCACCCAATTCTCCAGCCACACACAGGTATTGTACCCTCGGTCAAACATCATGAATGAGGCAGGAGTATTGGGTGCTGGGACAAGAACACCTTCCCTAGATTTAATTGGTTTGTCCGTTTTAAAATAATTTTTCACCTTACTTACAAGGGACATTTTTCTCTTGGTTCCGTACATAATATCGTATCTGTTAGCCTTCCACTGATCCCTTTCAAACCCTAGATGCCTTGGATCAGGTCGCGTCTCTGTAGTCCGCGAGTGCCACATACGACTTCTGCGCTAACTTTGTTTACAAACTACCTCCAATCAGAACGCGCTTCAGAAAATTCGTGCAACCAATGGGTGCGCGACACAAAATAAGCTCCGCCAATGGGTGCGCGGCCCCTTCGTGAGACAGTTCCCACGCTCCGGCGCTCACCCCTCCTTTACAATTTCAGCTCCGCTACCCGCCCGCTGCGTCCACCAATCCCAGCGCGGCACAGAGTGACGTCAGAGGCGCTTCGCGACTGACTCCCTCCCTTCACAAGGTAACGGAAACTTTCTTTCTTTTAAAGTGCTCAGTGCTTGGTTATTTTACAACAAATACACATTCGCCACAGTGCTCAAGTGTCTAGACAGAGAAAGAATTCTTTTACAGCAAGTAAACTACTTCCATTTACTTTTCACTCGCTGCGGGCAGATCTCTT
This sequence comes from Lissotriton helveticus, assembly GCF_964261635.1. Taxonomy (NCBI): domain Eukaryota; kingdom Metazoa; phylum Chordata; class Amphibia; order Caudata; family Salamandridae; genus Lissotriton; species Lissotriton helveticus. Next base: position 522,174,480 of record NC_136072.1, read on the forward strand.
CCGCCTACCCTTCACTCTAGCATCGGTGAACCTGTTATTCCCCTAAACTCATCCACTTCTTTCCGGGATATATTCCGAGTTTAAGGTTTCTCAGCGGACCCCTCTGCTTTCACGCTAGCTCCGAGGAACCTGCTACTCTTCCGATGTGACCCTTACTAGGTTACGCCACTATGGGAATTTTGCCAATGAACCCCGTTACTGTCATTTATTCACACATGTATTCAGAAAACCCTAGTTAGTGCTTCCCGGTTATCCTAACCTGCACCTAACTTTCCTCGAACCTGTGACCTCAGGACAATGGATTCTATTCACCACTTGCCCTTTCAATTCCCCGGGGAGTTCGGACAACAAGAAACAAGACGGTTGACAATTGCATGGATTAGTACATATAACAATATAAGAACAAGAATAATGGTAATACAGTAATTCATGAATTTCAGCAGCGTATTCACAAGAGAGTGATCAGTTCCCTCAGAACAGCCGCTCTTATAGCAGCATTAATATAATAGCAGCTTCCGACTTAACTAGCCTAACTAGTCCCTGCCTTACTCTCAACTAGTCCCTAACCATCCTCTAGCTACCAGAAAACTGATAGAGCGCGCGAGGCCACCCGACCAACAGTTTTCGCCGTTTCCGGCTTCAGGGCCCATATACTTTCAAATCACCATATACATCGATCAGGTGACTTCACGAGCTCTACCAGGTTGATGTGTGTGTGTTCCCTGCTACCAAATTTCGGTGCACCCGACTTACCATCCACCGATGCGGGTGCCTAATGACCACAATGAATCAGGGAGCTAGCTGTAAAGGAAAGGCAGCAAAATACAAACCCAACCAATAACATTCAAATACTGTTTAAATGACCACGGACAACTGGAAGTTTTAAAATGTTTATCTAAAGTTCAATATTTTCTTGCATGAGGTACAATAAAACAAGGCAATCAATAATCAAGATAATGTAAATCACATATGCATAAAGAAATAATGACAGAGTAATCATCAAAGTACTAATAAAATGTAACGAGAAAAGATACTATATAAGTCAGTATTATCTAGACAGTGATAGACTAAGTGTGTGTGACTATAGAAGAACTTATAATGAATAACACGCTTCACTTAAGGTGAAAGGGCCTTTGAACAACCTAGGCAACGAAGTTCTAGACCATATCAGGAAATGACACACTGCTATGCAAAATATGATTTCTAACAAATGAGAAGACATAGGAATAACTTTGCAAAATTATAAATGACTGTTCAATAGTTGCGGAAAGGCATGGAAATATAACATATGCAATGTTGAACTTTATTTAAGCAAAAGTTAGAAATTCAGAAGGTGCAAGAATTTCAAGAGGTTCAGAGTGATATTTACCTAGAAAAGGTGTGGAAACCAAACCCTGGCCACGGGTCAGTTAAGGACAGGAAACCCTCAAGGAAGGATACCCCTCAAAGGACAGCAGGTGCAGAATGGACACCCAGGATAGGACAGGATACCCTCGGAATAGGAATCAGGACAGGACCCTCAGGACAGGACAGCAAACCCTCAGGACAGGACCCTCTTCAGGACAGGACCGCACCCGCAGTTAGGAAGCAACGCCTGCGCTCCACCCGCTCTGCAGTTATCGATCAAGACCCCGATTGGGTCAGCGAACTCCCAGCTAAGTGCTTGCCAACACTTTAAGGTTCAGTAGAACCTCAGTCTATGGTCAAATTCGGACAGAGTGCTCCGCAGCGCTCTGTATCTTTAGTCACCTATTGAGTGCGTTGGGTCAGTGACAGGTCAGCTAAACCAGACAAGTCGGACGGTTCACTAGGTGAACCCAGGGTAGATATACAGTTTTGGGACAGTGTACCACCCCCCAATGTTGCAAAGTGTCAGAATCCCTCAATTTCGATTGGTCCTAAGGTAGGGTTTGGGTAACACACCAATCACAATACACGAATTGAAGCCTTCATTAACATATTTGGGTACCGCCTAGCAGATTTGGGGTTCCCATGAGCTAACAGTAGCGCAACATTACATTGTATCACATAAGGAGCCACATTCGCTGTTCTCGCAGGGCAGAGGTGACTTTCTCAGGAGCATCTCGCCCATCACTGCCAGCTGGCTATGTTCCATCAGCCAAGGTCCCTTGTGCTGCCGAATGTCGCACAGGCGCAGAAGGGACCTCCAATATGGCTCTCCTCTCACTCAGACCCCCATTTCCCGCGGTACATGAAAAGTAAGCGAAAACAAATTAATACATAATAATGTCATTATGAAAACACATCACAGGGTTTGTACTTTTAACTCATCATCAAGAAATAAACTTATGCAATTAAATGTTAGCTACATTGAGACGGACACAAGAGCAGTGGCACGAGCTGTACCACATGATAAGCACAGCTATGAATTACGCATGCGCACAACTTTCCCTCCACTTCTGCAGACGCGTCAGGACACGTGAGTGTGGCTGACGCATGCGCAGTAACTAAAATACAAGCGGCGGCCATTTTAGAGGACACAGATTAAATTCATTAGAAATACACATAGGCAAGCGTCTTAAACTTTTACTCAAACTTAATATAAATGTTAGTAAGACGTACATTTATTACCTTGTTATACATAAACGAGGTTCTTGATTTCGGCAAGCCGCAAAATATGCGAAGCTTTGCTTCATCAAAACTACAAGTTCTATATACCCCCACAACCAGGAAGGTTTAACGGATGTAACGGTATATTGCTTTCCAAGAGCTGTCAAAATTACAAGAAGGTATAGGTGAAAACGTTGAGACAAAAGGCTGTTTTTTTCAACAAATTTTCAATTATTCCAATATTTACCTGTTAGTTTCTATAAAGAAACCTTCATGGATTTAGTTGTTGTTGTTGTATAAGCTTTATTCGAAACAATTTTCATAAAAGCACATGACATGTAAAACAATTACACAATAATACATAATAACAATAAAAAGACATTAAACTTACAGTGCAGCCCATACAATATTGCATCTAAAACCATGATAAAATATATTACATTATCAGTTTTTAAAAGGGATCCCTAGTTACACAATTCTCCCAAGAGCCCGTCGTCTAATTGCCCAGGCCCAACCTAGATATTTAGCCACCCCTATGACTATCGAGTCCTGAGTAGTTGTACATAAAATTCTTAAGGCCACAGTGCTATCGCGTGTCCCTAGGTTCTTACATACCGGCGTAAGCCATTTAGCCCTAGGTTTCTTATAGGCTTGACATACGAATAGGAAGTGGCCTATGCTCTCTTCGGCATATTCACATGCAGGGCATAAATTATTGGTCGATTTATTCCAGCCAGCTGTCATTTTCTTCAGGGGGATAGATCCTGACCTTAGCTGAAAAACCAATTTCCTATCCATTGGTACCGTGATGTTATCCCAATAATTTTCTAAGGCGGGTAAAATTTTTGACTCCAGAAACCGGCCAGACATGGAGTCAGTCCTTGTATCTTTCAACAATTTAACACCCACCCAATCCCAGTACTGTTTTTTTAGGTTTTCCTTACTGGGGAAAATCTCTCCTTCAGGATTATTCCAAAGATTTGAAAACCCTATATTGCCTAGCATAGACTTCAGATGTTTCAGCCATTTTATCTTATGGAATGTATCTTCCTGGATTATCCACAGAAAGCCCTCCGCATATTGTCTAATTTCTGGAGTCGTCCAGAGGCGCCTCCAGTAGAGGAGTGGACGCAATCGGGCTCTATCAATGATAGAGCGCCTACCTAGTTCCAAAAACAATGGAGTTAACGGGGTGCTCTGTGGAAGTCCTGTGATCCCTCGCAAAAACTTATTCTCCGAAATCTGTAATGCCGCAATACTTTCCCAGGCCCATAGCTCTGCGCCGTATAAAGTAGCACCCAAGACCTTTGCGTCATACACCGTAAGTGCTGGTTTTATGGGTTTTGTCTTGGATTTTCGGTGCTCGCCCCTAAGGGCACCTGAGAGCTGCTGATGTCTTAGGACCACTTTGTCCACATGATGTGCCCAACCAGTGCCCTCGGCAATCTGGACCCCCAGATACGTGAATTCTGCAACAATATCCAACCTGCTATTATTCAAGGTTACTTTGGGGTGGTTCCTACGGCCAGATGAAAAGGCCATTAATTTTGTTTTTCCCACGTTCACCTCTAGGCCATGCTCAACGCAAAAAGCATCGAAAATGTTCAGTGCACGCTGCAGCCCCATAGGGGTCTTAGATAAAATGAGAGTATCGTCAGCGAACATCAGGATAGGAACCCTGGTGTCCGCTAACGATGGGGCATCAACGCTCGCCTCCAACATTCTCTCAACAATCCCGTTGATAAATAACGAGAACAATAGGGGGGCCATGGAGCAGCCCTGCCGGACGCCCCTTTCCACTGGGAAGTCCATAGTTGTTTCCCCACTTCCACCCCACTGGACTCTTGCAAAGTTGGACTCGTGCAGTCGCATGATTAATGTAAGCAGATCTGCAGGAATCCCCATCTTTTGCAGAACCGACCATAGCTTGGATCGGGGGACTAGATCGAATGCCGCCCGTAGGTCGACAAACGCGACATACAGGCAGCCCCTTCCCAGTACCACAGTCTTCCACCGCAGTATGGTAAACCGAAAGACCTGGTCGATGGTACTGGTTGCTCGCCTAAATCCAGCTTGGTATGGGGAAAGGCCGTTGTTGTTATCAACCCAGTCCATAAGCTGGTTTGTTATCATCCTCCCCACAACTTTCTGCATTGTAGATATTAAGCTTATAGGCCTATAGTTTGCAGGCAGCGAACGGTCGCCCTTCTTGTGAATAGGGATAATAGTTGCACATTTCCAAAGGTCTGGGACCACTTCCCCCTTTGCCAAGGCATTTGCTACGAGGAAAGTGTACCTCGCCCATCTTGTCACATCATATTTGAAAATGTCAGAAGGAATCCCATCTGGGCCTGGGGCCCTCCCACACTTCACAGTCTCGATGGCAATTTCCGCCTCTCTAAGAGAGAACAGATTGTCAGTTGCGTAAGCCGGTATTATACTGCTCGCCCCCGTTGGGTGATTAACATTAGCATACTGTGGTCTAAAGTAATCGACCCAAGCATCTTCTGCCACGTTGTTATCAGGCTTTCCGGGACCAGCTCCTCTACCCCACTTAATAATTTCCCAGAACCTTTTAGAGTCTTTATTGCCTGAGGCCTCTTTCAATTCTGCCCAATGATCTTCATCCCATTTCTTTTTCGCTAAATGGATGGCCCTCTTGTACAGTTTCCTTTGCTCTGTTACTGCTTCACGGTCCCTACTCCTTATGGCTTGTCCCAGTTCAAGTCGTGCCAGTCTACACTGACTATCAAACCACCTTCCCACCTCTTTGGCTTTCTTCGCTTTCTTGTTTTTGGTGAAGAAGCACGGTCTTAAGAGGGAGAACAACTCGTTATGGATTTCCGTGATACCACTATCTCCCGGTACCACTGGGGCCGTTGCTTCAATTGCAGAAATTGCACTATCGACCACATTATTAATGAAGATCATAGTAACCTCATTTGCAACTACTTTTGGCCATTTTAGCCTCCGTTCATCATTACTCATGACCGGAATATCATCATTGGTTACAAAAGAATTTCCTGCCCCTGCATTCCACCACCTGTGAGTCACACAGAGGGGGTTGTGATCACTTTCGACCATAGGCCTAATAATCATATCAACAACTCCTTCCCACAGCTGGAGACTACACAATATATAGTCGATTCTGCTCCTGTGAATACCGTTATCATAAGTATACCCGCCACCCTTGTCCCCTTGTGTCCTCCCATTGAGTGCTCTTAAGCCATGTTCCAAACAAATACCATTTAATATTAAAATCTCTTTTGTCCATCTCTTAACAGGTTGTAAGCATAGAGAGGGTACTCCCCAAAGGTTATCCTCTTCGCTCCCTAGTGGATCGTTTGTACAATCCAGCGGCTCGAAAGTCCTGTTGAGATCGCCTGCTATTATCAACATACTTTCTTGTGACGTAGCCTCTATGGCAGCAGATAACAGCTCTATGGTGGGTGTATTAATTTCATTATTACCTCTCACATAGACATTATACAAATCTATTGGGGGGCCCTTTCCTGTAGAGATTCTTAGTAATTGTAAATCACAACTACCCAGATCCAACATTTTAACATTAATATGCAAATCTTGTTTGACCCATACAGTAAGGCCTCCCTTTGGCCGCCCTCTTCCACCTTTTTGGGCTGGTATACAGTAGTTTAAATAACCAAAACAAAAAAGAGAATCGCAAGCCCAGGTTTCTTGGAAACAGCAGATATCATATCCATTTATAAAATTCACCCAAGATTGGGAGTCCATCTTACTGCCCAGCCCTGCAATATTCCAGGATAAAAGGGTACCAATACTAGCCACAGAACCATCAAAGTTGTTGGTATTAATGGATACCTGGAGTGGCATTAAACTTTCAATAGGATTGATCGGCCCTTCCCCTACATCCATGTGATCTACAATCATGTTATCATTCTTTGTCGGTAGTACGTTTACATTTGGGTTTGAAACTTCTAAACCATAGACACTTTCTTCCACCAAATTCCCTATCGCCATGTTATCAGACATTTCATTTACACTTGTAATATCAACTTTACCATCCCCAGCCATTATTGGCACATTATGACTCTCCCGCTCCCCAACTGTACTGGTTTGTCAATATCCCCGTCCGGGGTCCTGCCATCCTACACAAGAGTTGTGGTTTGTGTATTTGTTATAATTGTAACCAACTAAAGGAGGTAATGGAGGTAATGGGCAATTGGCTGGCCAAGGTACAGTTGGGGGTATTAGGGGTTCACTAAGCAGGCTAGTTGTTACGCTACTGGATCGGGGGTAAAAAAAGGTAAGGTCTACAATTCCAATACCTCCCTTATTTATTCCCCATCCCTGCCTAGTTATCCATCCCGCCACCCTGGGGTCTTGAAAATTGACCACTATACAGTCTCCACCCAAAGTTTTTGCTGTGTATCCCATCCAATCTATTCTCCTTACCCCTATAATTAGCCCGTCTATATCACCAGGGAGAGGGCGATTATCCTTTAACCAGTGCATGGTCTTATTCTTAAGTGTCTGGAAAGTTTCTCTCTGTCCTGGCGCTAATGATGGTACATTTATAAGGACTGCAACATAGGGGAAGGAATCAGGAGTGAGATTAATCGGGGGTTTCCTGTAAGTAGGCTTTACTAAGGGAGGCGGGATAGATATAGAAAATTGGGGGACTAATTGGGAGGAGGGTCTCAACGCCTCTTGATTATTATTTTGTTGAATTGGTACTAAATTCTTATCCGCCACAGAGCGGGCATTAGCCCTACTCCCTCCCACCTGAGTGTTTGGGGCAACTTGCATGCTAGCGGTTGCTTCTGCAGTTGGCAGTGCTTTGTCCACACTCATAGTAATTGGGGAATTTAGTACCTGCTGTGTTGAGGATTGTATATGGTGCATTATAGTCGGCTGAGTCGGAACAGAGCCGACTTTAGATTTGTCCGATTTTTCTAAGGGTTTTGTTACTACTGCAGCCAAAGATTTACCTTGCTTTGGGGGTAAAGGAGAGTTATTTTGGGGCCTTCTTCCCTTATCCTGATTAACAGGGTTATTAGAAACCTGGGGATTTATCCTTGCATCCACCCCAACATTTGCTTTAATCAGCGATTTTGTAGAATAGAAATTGTCTAGTGTAGACTGTTCAAAATGATTAAGCCTTTCAGAAAGCTTAGTAATTCTATCCTCTATAGGGTTAAGCAAGGATCTTAATAGTTTTTCTAACTCAGGGAGCACATCTACAAATGAGAACACATTTTCATTGTTATGTACAGTGGAGGCAGTACCAGGGATGACTTCGATATCCTGGCTATCTAAGAGGGCAGGATCGGTATGCACAACATTTTCTAAACTCTCTGTTTCTTTAATAACAACCTCTCCAGTGTTCATAATTTTATGTAGCTTCCTGTGTTTCTGCGGTGGTTTCGCCGCCGTTTTGCATCTCCTTGCTGGGGCTGATCTTTTCCTTTTAGACCCCAGCTTAGATTGGGCCAATGTTGCCTGAGCACCGGAGTCAGGGAGCGTAATAGTTTGAATGTCACTCCCACAAGAGATATTTAAATCTGTTGCAACATCCTTATTTCTTGTTTGGACTTGGCCCTCAAAATGCTCAACTGCAATAGGAAGATTCAATGATGACAAGGGGGTCACCAGGGTGGGGTACGTCAGATTAGGAAGTTTGTCTGCAGAATTCTTGAGTAACTCTATAGACAATCTGCGCTCCGCGCGCTTCTCAGCCAGAGACAACTCCTTGTCAATTACTACTGAACGACTAAAGAAAAATTTGTCTAGAGGGCCAATTGCTAATGGAGCATCCTCGACCGGGTTAGATATCATCTGGCTAGAAACAGGACTTAACAATGTGGACGTTGCCATAGTCAATATCAAGCTCAACCACAATGACACTTACTGTAACAAATACGGTCCAGCAGGAGTTAAGGGGGTAGCCCGGCCCGGCCTCCTGCGGCCCCGGACGGCCACAGACGGTCCCGCCCTTGTCCCGGGCTTCTCCCGGCGCCCTCCCGCGCGCTCCCGCGCAGCGGCACGTATAGCTCCTTTTATGATGATGGGGAGAGTTTATGGGCGGGGTGGGCGGGGCCAGCAGGGAGAGCAGCCCAGGTGTTACGAATAGGGCTCGCAGGGACTCCTGGTAAGGCGAGTCCCTGCTTCCAAGCTCGCAGCCCTGCCGGCAACTCCTCACGCCCAAGATGACAGCTCCTCTCCCAGGAATGGCACAGGCTCCAAGTGCGGCGCTGCGGGACCCGCGCAGCGGGTCCGGCGAGGTCTCTCCCACACACGACGGAAGTCAGAGGGGCAGCAGGTCAACACAAATCAGCAGCAGGAATGGCCAGCAAACAACAGGCTTGAGGATCCCGTGAAGGCAAGTTCCTCTCCCACTTTTCACTCCGTGGGCGGGTGGGCGGGGCCAGCAGGGAGAGCAGCCCAGGTGTTACGAATAGGGCTCGCAGGGACTCCTGGTAAGGCGAGTCCCTGCTTCCAAGCTCGCAGCCCTGCCGGCAACTCCTCACGCCCAAGATGACAGCTCCTCTCCCAGGAATGGCACAGGCTCCAAGTGCGGCGCTGCGGGACCCGCGCAGCGGGTCCGGCGAGGTCTCTCCCACACACGACGGAAGTCAGAGGGGCAGCAGGTCAACACAAATCAGCAGCAGGAATGGCCAGCAAACAACAGGCTTGAGGATTCATGGATTTAGACAAATGACCCCTTTCTGAATTAAGAATTTTGTCTACTTTTCAAAAATTTATAGCTTTCCAGGATCCATTATTGCTGTCAAACTCATTTCTACCATTAACTGGAAGGAGGTGGAAAGCTCTAAAAATAGCAAAAATAGGCAATGTCCCAGAAAAATGCCAAAACCGTGTGAAAAATTTTGGTTCTCTGACAAAAGACTGTCATTCCCTAAAAGCTGAGAAAATGGAGATTTCAGCCCCACAAACCCTTTTTGATAACATTTGCAGGGAAAAACCCAGAGGCTTTCATTTGCAGCCCGTTTTTCCCATTTTTCTGAAAAAAACAAAAATGTCACTATATTTTGGTTAATTTCTGGGACCCCTCGAAGGGAATCCACAAACCCTGGGCACCTTTAGAATCCACATGATGTTGGAAGAAAAGGACGCAAATTTGGCGTGGATACCTTATGTGGTCAAAAAGTTACAGGGGCCTAAGCGCGCAGTACCCCAAATCGCCAAAAAAGGGCTTAGCACAGGAGGGGAAAAGGCCTAGCAGCGAAAGGGTTAAGAGGTTAATCAAGTCAAGAAAAGAACGGGTTCCGCTATAGCTATTTTGACTTTCAAAATGAAGGCAGAGGCATCATTGGTTTTTCAGACATGGCCCTAGATGAAGTGAGAGAAAAGGAATGCAGTATTGAGTAGCCACCTGCCTTGGTATATGCTCCTGTCAACTTCACCAGGGGAAGGATAACCCAACCTCCCTGGTATATTAAGTTGCATTACAAATTATAAAGGTGTGCTATTTTGCCGTTTTGTGGTAGGAAAAATTAGTATTCATACATTTAGTAACATAATTGCACAGTTGCGCAGCTAGCCATTGTGTCACCTGATACGGCCCCTAAGTTTGCGCCTGGGTGCATGGAAGAGCGGGGGTGAGGGTGGCGACTGAAGTCAGACTTGTGCCGGGGGTGGGGGGCATGGTAGCCTGCAGATACGACTCCTGCCACCCCCGAAAACAGTGCCACCTGTGGCAGACCCTCCCCCTAGCTACGCCCCTGCAATTGGGATGTTTGGACACTTGAGACGCAGGATGCAGGCGTGGTAACTCGCATGTCGCACGTCGTTTACAACGCAGTGTTTACACCGCACAACCTTTTCCATGCAGCTATTACAACGCAAGTCGTTACTACGAATTGCGCTGGATGGCGCTGTGGGATAAGTAATGTTGTAATTTTATATTCCAACACCTTCCCTACTGTTACGGGGACTGGTGTTGGAATATAAAATTATAAAATTCCTAAATCCGCTCCCTCCAACGCAAGTCGTTGTAACGACTTGCATTGTAAAATCTGCGATGTCAAGTACCGCGATCTAAAAGATCGCGTTGTACTGACATACATCCCGTGCCAGCATATGTCACACAAAATCATTACTCTTCACATGGTCACCCAGAGAGGAGCACAAGGATAGCTAGAAACCACTACAAAAGTCATGGTTTGAGTTGCATGTTATGTATACGATTTACTGTTACGGATAGGTAAAATCACTGCAGAATCATGCAATTATGAGTTGAACCCCATGGAATGGGAAATTATCACCTGGAAAGAATTTTTCCAGTACAAAAACCACACAGAGTTCATCATTCCATGGTGTTTTACCCCATACAATTGCCGCCTTCTCTGAGTTGGTGGTAAATTTACCTGCAGGCTGTGGGTGCAATAGGGATATGTGAGAGGGGGCGCCACACTGACTTCTGCCCTGTTGTGAAAGGAAGGATTTGCCATCGTCGAAGGGAAGGACTTACCAGCAGCTTGCGGAACCCGCTCCCTGCGGGTCCCGCTTCGCCGAGGCTGCCCATCCAATTGTTGGCCCCTGCTGGGTGAGTGTGTGAGTGACAGGGCTGCGAGCGCTGGGACCGGGACTCGCTCTCCCAGGAGTCCCGGCTACCCCGAGGCCAAGTCACCTGGCCCGCTCTCCCTGACCGCCCCGCCCAGCAGAACAGCTGAAAAGGATTCCGCCTGTTCAGCAAACCGGGACGCCACACTGACTTCTGCCCTGTTGTGAAAGGAAGGATTTGCCATCGTCGAAGGGAAGGACTTACCAGCAGCTTGCGGAACCCGCTCCCTGCGGGTCCCGCTTCGCCGAGGCTGCCCATCCAATTGTTGGCCCCTGCTGGGTGAGTGTGTGAGTGACAGGGCTGCGAGCGCTGGGACCGGGACTCGCTCTCCCAGGAGTCCCGGCTACCCCGAGGCCAAGTCACCTGGCCCGCTCTCCCTGACCGCCCCGCCCAGCAGAACAGCTGAAAAGGATTCCGCCTGTTCAGCAAACCGGGACGCCACACTGACTTCTGCCCTGTTGTGAAAGGAAGGATTTGCCATCGTCGAAGGGAAGGACTTACCAGCAGCTTGCGGAACCCGCTCCCTGCGGGTCCCGCTTTGCCGAGACTGCCCATCCAATTGTTGGCCCCTGCTGGGTGAGTGTGTGAGTGACAGGGCTGCGAGCGCTGGGACCGGGACTCGCTCTCCCAGGAGTCCCGGCTACCCCGAGGCCAAGTCACCTTGCCCGCTCTCCCTGACCGCCCCACCCTTTTACTGACGCCTATAAGAAGCGGCGCACATCGCTGCACGGGAGCGCGCGGGAGCGCCCGGGGCTAAGCCCGGGCCAAGGGCGGGCCCGTTGTTGCCCGTTAGTGCCCGGTAGAGACCGGACCGGGCCACCCCTTTTTTCACCCCAGCATCCATTCCTAGCAGATTACAAATATGCCGCCGAAGACAAGGAGCACTACAAAGACCAAGTCCAAAAACGCACAGGAGGTAGCACAAATAACCGGCCCAATTGATCTGTTCATCACTCGTACTCATGAGGTAATAAACCAGAGTATCTCCCTACTCGAAAAAAGAGTGTCACTGGATCTTATGAACGCGAAGCGTTCATCTTTAGGCACCATAGCAACTGCCGCATCCCCGATCCACCTTATTTCCCAAAACTGCTCTTTACCCGTGACTATGTCAGTCTCTGAAAACATCACAGTACCATCTACAGTAGACCTTTCTGTCACTCAGACAGAGTCTGACCTTTCACTAACTTCGGACAATCTTGAGGCAACCCCTGACTTAGCGGTCTGCCAAACCCTAACTCAGGCAGGATCCCAGTGCAATTCCATCTTGCTCTCACAAGGAGAAAGGGAAGGAGCCATCTCAAAACAAGGCAGCACAAAACCTATTGATAGTGTAGCAGAAATGGCTCCGATCCCCGCTCATGCCACAGATCACTTAAACCAAGCAGTATATCCCCTCCAACAAAACATATCACTCCTTCTGGCAGTCAACACTTTCCATCACACAACTCTGAACGAGGCGACTGCTAACCTCTGCAGAACATGTAACGTGACTTCGCAAGTCCTGACCACTGTAAAAGATTTGCTGTACCAGTACTTAAAACCCATTCAACTCAGTATTAGAAATCTGGAAGCCCAGATGACCATAGTGTCGGCAACACTTCTTTACACCAACACATCCATAGAAATAAAGGGCCAGCGAAAAGCCCCCCAGTCCATCAAAAACCATTCTCATCCACAACCATCTATAGCAATAAAACGACCAAATTTGACTATTCTACCCCCTAAAAATCAAACGCAAAGTGTCATAAATCAAACCTCACAAACTTTAGAGCCCCAACCGCAGCAGAGTAAATCCACTGTGGTATTAGATCGGCAAACATCTAACACAGGCCTGGTAACCCAAGATACACCAGGACCGGTGATCAGCAAACCCAGCAAACCCCACTCACCAAAAAAGTCAGTACCTCTGTCACCAAAATCAGCCGTCCCCCAGCCTTCGCCCAAAAATAACCCCAATAAAACATCAGCTACCAGACGTTCAGTCCACTTGCCCCCAGAAGCCACTCCATATACGCTAGTACTCACCGGTGTACCAGAGCTAACCGATGATACACCTGAAACCGCATGGTCCCTTAAAAACAAGGTCATGCAGTGGTTAAGTATCAACAGGCCTTTAGAACCCCACCACTCGGGAGGGATATCCACAGTCCGCAGGGTAGTATGGGTTGGCAAAACAACAAAAACGACCCGCGGAGACTGCGTAATAGTAACCTGCAGAGACCCCTCCGTAGTGGATCATATTTGTGCTTGGCCCGCGCTGGAAAAAAAGGGGGGAATTGACGCTCGTCACCTTTCTTTCTTTTACCCTCCTGTGCGACAACATCGATATACCCCACCCTGGAATTGGCACCAGACCCCTAGGGAACCCTGGCACCAGACCCCAAGAGAGCCTTGGAATCAGCAGGAGTACACTTATGATTAGGGAGGCAGAAATCCCCCGAGAGACTGGCCAAGGCAATACTGGCAAGATAGGCCCATACAATCCTATGAAGGCTGGCAGGGCCTCCCAACGCAAAACCGCTTTGACTGCCTGGAGATGGTCGATTGACCACCCAGGGTCGAACCTAGGAACACAAACACTTCCATCTTATCGCAAATGAACCTCACTCAGCAGCGAGCTTCTTTGGAGCCAGTTCCTTGCAATCTTAGGAATGTATGCCAAGAATTATCAACCGGTTCCCTTAGCTTTTCCAATACTGTTACTATCGACGACCTATCTCCGGAAACACTAGTTGTTCCTACAAACACTTCTAACAAGGTTACCCAGATTACCTCCTTAGCTTCAGAAGGAATCAACACTGGTTTGCACCACCAGCATATTTTAGCTCCTAATCCTCCTGTTAACTCCCCGCAGGTTGAACTCCACCATTCTCAAGTCATCTTTCCTGCAAATACTCTGCTAAAATCGCCTCCTGTCCCTGCAGACTCCACAAACCCGAGCATCTCTATTGCTTACTGGAACATCGCAGGCTTATTATCAAAAATAACACTAGGGCCATGGCTAGACATGGCCAGAGGACATCAGATCTTATGCCTGCAAGAAACTTGGTGCACAATCCCACTCCACCTCGCGGGTTACAAAACTTTCTTCACCACAGCAGTACAGGGAAATATGGGCAGATCTAAAGGGGGGCTCATGACGTACGTAGCCAACACCCTCCCCCTCAAAATGAAATTATTAAAGGAGTCATCAACATTTCAAATTTTTCAAATCTCTCAGATGTCATCATCCAAAGACAATAACAACTACATTCTCATAAACTACTACAACAATTTAGGTACCTCGGACTGCTGGTCAAACTTAGAGGAGATCGCCACAGCCCTAGCAGTGTCTCAAAATGACAACACTAAAACCTCAAATTACACTATCTGGGGTGGCGACTTTAACCTTCCTCTGTGTTCAAACTATAAAAATGGAAATTGCGGCCTCCAAAATGAACTTGGGAACCCCATACCTCACTTCGCCCACTCGCTCTGCGGTAATAAGCTCAATGAAATTTTATTCTCTTTTGATATGGCCCACGCGAACGAACTGGTTAATCCGCAGCAGGATTTCCAGCCCACATTCCATGGGCGAGGCTGCTGCACAATCATAGATTACATAATAGCCTCTAATTCACTTAAAGGGCAACTAGCGAATTTCGTAACTGGGTCAAACCCAATAAGTGATCATTACCCGCTTAGTATACAAATTAACATCAAACGGGAAAGAGTCCATCCCATAAAACTGAGCTCCCTCAATCAACAAACACTTTCTATGAATAATCTGAACGGGTATACAGTAAAATGGACCAAGATAGATCCTGAAGAGGTGACACAAAGGGTTTTTGAAAAATCAGGTCAGTGGCTATCCAAATGCACGTCTCCGGAGGCATCACCGCAGACGATTGTCAGCAGTTTCCAAAGCATCCAAGAAACAATAAGGGGCGAGTTATTCGTTATCATAAAAAACAAGACTAAGCATCCCACCACGAGATGGTTTGGCACCGCATGTCGAAAGGCCCTCTCATCACTTAAAGACGCCTTGCATAAACCTACTAGGGATCCTCAAGAAATTTCCTATCTGAGGAAGATATACAATACAGTAAGGCAAGATCGCAAAAAACAAATTAAAAAAGACCTCTGGATGCGTCTACACGACAGTGCTCAAAGAAAAGATAGCACCTTATTCTGGCAAACCATAAGATTGCCCTTCCTGGCCAACAAAACAGATATCGATCATCTTGATGTGGCTATACCGGAGGAAAACTGGGTTTCCCACTTCGCCCAAACTTTTGGAACAGCCCCTGGTCCCGTAACAGAAAACACAACTCACGAGGTCCAGCCTAAAAGCAATAACATCTACCCAATTAAGATATGTTTTCATCTTAATGAAATTATAAAGGCAATTAGGGCTTCCAAACCTGGCAAGGCCCCTGGCCCTGACGGCGTTCCAATGGACTTGTTCCTCCATGATGTAGACTTTTGGGCGCAGATAATCACCCGGGTCATGTCAGCAGTAACCAAGATCGGCCTATTCCACTCATGGTCTACCTCCATCCTCCTGCCCATTTTTAAAAAAGGAGACCGCAACGACCCTGCTTGTTATAGACCAATCTCCCTTCTGGACTCAATGGGCAAAATTGCAGGTCGAGTACTCCTGGACCGCTTACAATCCTGGGCCCGGGAGAATAACATCATAACCGACCTGCAATATGGTTTCCAGAAGGGGCTTGGGACCGTGGAGCAGGCTCTGAACCTTGTTCTATTGGCTGGTAAATATGTACACGCCAAAGGAGGCAACATCTACCTCGTCTATGTCGACCTAAGTGCGGCATTTGACTGCGTCCAGCACGCGAAACTCTGGCAAATACTAACTGACCTGGGTGTGGATCCCCCGATAACAACATTCCTACGAGAACTTTATTCAAATGCCGAAGGTCGAGTTCGTTATGGTATCAGTGGCGAATTGTCGCGTCCATTCCAGATAACGAAGGGAGTAAGACAGGGCTGTGTCCTGGCTCCCTTCCTGTTCAATCTTTACACTAATGGACTTGAACAGGCTATGCTGGACGGGAGTCAGGACCTCCCCCAGATAAGTCGTCGCCCAATACCTACGCTGTTGTATGCTGATGACTCAGTGATTCTAGCACGGACACTAAACCAACTTCAGATCCAAACCAACAAGTACACAGCTTTTATGGACTCACTCGGTCTCAAAATAAACATCAAGAAAACCTTTGTAATGCATCTCGGCCCTAGGACTAAAACCACAAAACCAATAATGGTTGACAACACCAAATTGGAAAAAACCCGGGTCTATCCATACCTAGGTATCCTAGTGGACGATGCTCTGAATTGGCGGAAGGCAATCGAGGCCAGGAATCTCCACTTTCGTCGTGCAACTTTAGCATTAACATCTTTCTCGAGGAAACTGGGGAAACCAGCCCCATCTGAACTCCTGACAATATACTATGCGAAATGCCATAGCGTGGCCACCTATGGTGCTGGAATCTGGGGTCATGGACGTATCGACCACTTACAGGTCACTGAAAACGCCTTCGTAAAGTATATCCTAGCCCTCCCCCAAAGTTCTCCGACATTAGCCTCACATCGGGAGCTTGGTATGGAATATATTATTGACACCATCCGATGCCAGCCCATTCTGTTGTGGCATCGAATATGGTGCAAACCTGAATGTCATCTAACTCGCTCCCTCATTGCTGACTGTTTAACCCTGGCAAATTGGCGGAAAATCCCCTGGTTAACCTATGTTTCTAATTTCTTTAAAGACTTGAATCGTGAATCCTACTTTGAAGAACCACCCTCAATGGAAGACATCTCTAGGAAGCAGTTAAAATTAATGTGTCTGGACCACCTAAGGGATTTACGGAATCAGACAGAGATCATTAAACCATTAAATGAAAAAATTGGCGCCCAACAAACTGGAAAATCCATGCAGCTTTATTTGACGTATTTTTTATCCAATCACGAAAGGTTTCTATTAACAAGACTTCGCTTTAACATTTTCTTCCGATTAGTTACATTTCCTGAAACGAATAATTGGTCGCCCAACTTGCTGAACTGTGCCTGTGACGGAATTTCTCCTCAATCTACGATCCACGTTGTCCTTTTTTGTAAATATTATAAAATATCAAGGAAAAAGTGGATTATTCCGTTTCTCCGAACCAGTGGTCACAGACAAACACATGCAGCATATCTTTATTTGCAATCCTTAAAATCAATGCATGAAGCTAAATACATAGCGACCTTTCTTAAAGCAGTCTTGATAACACGTCGCAGCATTTCTAGTTAATTCTGGAACCGAACTGTATCTCAAAATTTATTTCTCTATTTAAAAATGTTTTTTTTATATTGTGTTTCTTAATCATGTGTCTAAAAATTTTTACTATGTAGTTTTTATGATTATTTACTTGATAATCGAATAAAAGTTAATGAAACTGAAACTGAGAGGGGGCGGGCGGAGCAGGAGAAGGAAAGCAAATCTTGTAATTCTAGGAGAGATGGGGCTTGGCTAATGCAGAAGCCAAAGTCCCCTGGGCTGTGGAAAAGCCTAACAATTCATAATCAGAGAGAAATGAACTCATACAAATGTGCATTAATTTTGCTCTGAATAACTTGTTATCAGGGCTAAAGTCTAGGGGCCTGATTCACAAAGGGCCTCCGGAAGCCACACAGTTGTGGAAAGGGGGTGGGGCTGCCCCCATCTACAATGAGAAACTGCAGTGTGTCGGTCCAGCCATAGATGTCGGCCCCACCATGACTGCGGGGCCTCCCCATGAGTGCAAAGGCCCTTTGTGAATCGGGCCCTAGATTTTCAGCTTGTTGGTAAGGGTGGTCTGCATGTTTTCTGGCCATTACAAGATATCTGTCCTCCTCAGGGCATGGCATGCAACCCCACAAGCCTCTGTGGGAAAAGGTTATTACCAAAGCAGCGTATATGGCTCAAAGTCCTGCCCCCTCACCACAGCTCCTACCAGCCGCAGCTCCTCCTCGGTGGTTGCGGCTCAATGCTGCATCACCTCCCCAGAGTGTTCACACTGACATTTTCTCAAGGTTGGCATGCCTCACGTTGCCATTCAAAAACAACTATTTTTGCCTTCATCACCGAGGTCTACCTGTGAAGCATTTTGTTTATACTGTGATCTATCTTAAGAGTGTGTCATTTACCTCAAGCAAAGTTCATAATCTTTATAGGTTTTTAATAGCTGCGCAGTGAATCTGTACTCAAATTTCCTGTTTTGTATTCAAAAGAAAACGTCTATACCTAGGCAGGTTCAGGAGGCAAACACTTGAATTCCCTTACCTCAGACCTTCTGCATATTATGGTCTCTTCTTTTTCAGAAAACACATTTAAGTCTCCAGATGTGCCATTATTTCAATGTCTGGGGCGCATGTTAGTTTTTTCATCTTGTTTATATCTGTTTTGTGTTTTTTTCTGTATCTATTATTATTTTCAGTGTTCTAACGTTCGTTGTAGCCAGCCTGGGCCTTGTCAGTTCCATAACAGAAATAAATAAACCCATAAAATTAAAAACAACGCATGACTGAATTTGTCAAAAGCCTTCTCTAGTCAATAAGAGAGAAGAAGTTTATGTCAGATTTCGACATTGCAATTCTTTGCATTTTTTCGAAGTTGTCTGGTGCCTAAAAAGAAGCTTCATGTCTACGCTAGGAAATTTTATTTTAGGACAGTAGCCTCAGGGATGTTCAGTATGAATATTTTACGCACTATGTTTTTATTTTTTTAATTTATGACAGTGGCACTTTTTTGGTGGAAATGACACGCTTAGACAGACTTCTTTCAATTGTAATACAATAATTCAAAACATCTACACATTTTATATCCTCCAGTGCTACACTCATTGGCCTGTCCTTCAATACTTGCATTTTAAGCATATCTAATTTATTGGTAATTCTGAACTGCAAAAAGCTCACATTTAATGATTGTTAATTGGTAAAGATTAGGAGTTTTATGTGTTCCAAGCCTCCACACAGACACAGAATGGGGCTGTGCATGTATCCCTTAAGCACATACCCTAAGGGCCCAATTTATGAATATGCTACCATGAGTAGCTGTGACTTACTGTTGAATATTCTTGAATTCCAGGAGTAAACCAGGAGTACCTCTATAAGGTGGACCCCGTAATAAATCAACTCTGCTTGCACTATGTCATTGTATGCATTTGTTGATTTGTCCCTCATTGCGAGAAATAATTATTTGAGGCGGAGGAGGAGGGCAGGCAGAGTTCACAGGCATAAAAAATCAACATCTTTGGAACAACCAAGAAAGCTTTTAATGCCAGATACAGCTTCTTACCTGATGTGATCCTTTACATTACTCCAGACTGAGAGCAGTAGCTTGTTTCACCTACAGCCCACTCCCTGGCTATCCGTACCTATGTCAAAGTAGTGGATGTACTGCATTTCATTGCCACTGAATCTTTCCATAGGGTGACCTCTGAAAACGTTGGCATCTCACAGGCAAATGAGTCTCAATGCTTGCATTAGGTACGGTGGTGCATCAACACAAGAGTGTATTTGTTTATCTCCAGGCCACAATCACTGGTTGAAAGGCAAATGGTGGCAAGGGAATTCTGTGCCTGTGCGCACTTTCCTTGTGTGCTAGGTGCCATTAACTGCACCCACATGGCACTTCAGCCTCAGCAGCACACCTTATCCACAACAGACACCACTGGCACTCCATCAACGTGCAAGCTGACTGCGACATCAATTGCTGTTTCGCTGATGTGTATGATGCCTTTGTTGGAATCACACATGACAGCTACATCTTACAACAGTCATCTTTTGCACATTGCTTAATTGTTGAGGATTTCAGTGACATGTGGTTCATTGGTAAGTAAAATCATCTCTCACTTGGACCACATGTGCATCTGGGACGGCCATGTGTAAGATTTTAGTCACCACAATACAATAAACACTCTTAAACCTTCCACCCACTGCACGTTTGTTGGCATGCAGTATTAAATAAAGAATAGGGGCCCCTTTTGAACTATTTCCGATCGACTCACACCCTGTAGATGTTCAACCACACAGCCTGAGCAGAGATACACTAGGCCACACATAAATATACAATCCATTATTGAATGCCTTTTTGGGGGTCTCAAGTCACGATTCAGATGTCTTGAGCATACATGGAAAGTGCTGCTGTATCCCAAGACATCGTGCGCATGATTGTTGTAGTGTGTTTCACAACATCATCATGAAACAGGGTTTATATATTGATATTAAACTTGATCATCGCCCACATCCAGTTATGGTGGCATACAGAATAGAAGTCAACGCATTCTGGTGTGGGATCAGCTAGTTAACACATTTTTAGGTCTCGCTGGCGTTGCAGCGCGAAGCGCTGCCGCCAACGAGACTTATAGCCGCCGTGTTTGCCTCCAAGGGAGACAGACCTGGAGACACACCTGTGCACGAGCCGATTCTAGTATGGGCACGAGCTCAGGTCTGTCTCCAGGTCTGCCTCCCTGAACGCGCTTCTGGCTTTGCAGGGCCGCCACTGGCAGGAGCCGCAGGGAACGCTAACGTGCACGCTCACGGCGTCACGCTCATGCACTCCCGCGTCCCGCTGTTCTCTGCTCCAGGCCGACTTGTTTTCCCCAGCAAACTAATATACCCAGACTCTAACGCGCAGGAGGTGCTTATAGCTGTCCTACACTACGCGGAAGGTAAGCAGCTGCCAGTTATCTCACCCGGTACTTTTGAACTTTTTAGGTCGAGCACACACGCATACACGCAGACACACACACAGACTGTCGCGCAGATACACACACACACACGCGCAGACAGACACGCACACACACACACAGTCACACAGACACACATACACACACACCGCCCCCCCACTATGCCCCACTTACCGCATCAGCGGCCTTAGCCGCCACTCCTGACTTCTGCTGCCACCCGCCGCCACTCCTGCTGCCACCGCTCCCGCCTCACGATAGCCAGGAGCGTGCACATCCCGAAACCGGAAGTTCGGGAGTGTGCAGCTCACGGCTTGTTTGAAGAGCGCGCACGTGACCCCGGCCAGAGCAGTCAAGCAGAGGCGGCGCAGACCGGTAAGTTTTCTTTTCATATATGTTAATTTTAAACTTCCCCGGCCCCCAACAACCCCCGCCCCCTCCCCTTCCGAGTAATGCGAGCCGGCTGCTTGATTGATTTTGCAAACAGTGCCCAGCACGTTTTCTTTTCATATATTTTAATTTTAAACTTCCCCGGCCCCTAACACCCCCCGCCCCCCCTCCCCCCTCCCCTTCCGAGTAATGCGAGCCGGCTGTTTGATTGATTTTGCAAACAGTGCCCAGCAGGTGCAGTGACACCCGTACACAGAGTCCCAAGGGTCCTCGGGCCTGTTGAACCTTACTACTCCAACAGCAGTAAAAAGGAGACATTTTCCTTCATTGCTGCTACGCTACTGGTAATGTCTTGCTTCAGCTGCGCCTGTGCTAAAATGTCTGCATCTCCTTAGTGCAGGTTTGTTTTGGATGCCATGTGCTGATTCGAGGTAGTGCTAGCTCCTGAGTCTGCTGAGTCACTCCGCGCATGCGGCTGGGTACTGGTTCTGAATATGCCAGCATAATAAATTCGGACTCGGATGCTGTATGCTCTAGTAACACATTGCATATTGGTCTTGAATGGTGTTTTGCTCCATTTGTTTGGGCGGTGGTCAAGGCAGTATTGGGCAACACAGTTTTGTGTTTTTTACCCGGTGGTACATTTTGAAACTTTTCCGAATTATTCTTTTGTCAATTCTGTGTTATCACCACTTGTTTGGGAATTACTTTTTTAGGGTGGGACCTCGAGCCACTTCTGTGCTGTGTTTTCCGTGACACCCATTTTCTACATATTGTCTGATGTAGGTGTTAGTAGGTTTCCGTGTAGGTGTTAGTAAGACATTTGTAATTTTGAATCCTAATATCATTCACCACCACTTTATGCCAGAATTAGGCCACCCAAGGGCCAATCACGGGCCAGATGAGGGTCGTCTGAACCTATTACAGGCCGACGTTCAACCAGGGTCAATTCTGGAAAGCTGTGGAGGGGAAATGTAGGCTATGTGTTGGGAGAGAAATTTAATACGTTTGAAATGTGCATCCAGCGAAATTGGTTTGACCTGTTTACAAGATTTCCTCCAGTCTGAATCGGTCCACGGCTCTGGGCACACTTGCGCTCACTTCTCCCGTGCCCCTTCCAGAACTCCACTCCTGTCTTTTAACAATGCTGCACGTTCGTTTTTTACCAACTACCATATTAAGGATTTTTTTGTTATTATTTGTGTGTCTTTAGTGAAGAAACTTCCTTTTTGACTAACCTTTGAGAGAACAGATGTGCTAGGGCGATATGTTTTCACTTAGTTATGAGAAAATGTCACGATTTTTATAAGCATAAATTAATTTGAGGGCTTTTCTTTGGGTCCTGGTATATTTAGTGATTACAAGGCGGCATTCTGTGTTGCTACCATTGACCACCACAGGGACCAGGGCTTTAAGTGGGCTTGATGGGGGCAGGCTTATTTCAGGGTGTGCTCTGTCTTGATCTTAGGGGTTGATGCTCATTCCCACTATAAGCTCGATTTGTCTCAGATGGATGAATACAAATACTGCATTAAGGAGTACTAAGCTATGTCTTTTGTTTGTTACATATGAGATCTTGGATGTGAATTTTGGGAGCAGTGCCTGGATGCAGCTTAGGAATCAATATCTACATGAGTTATCTGCTGGGTGACCAATGTTCTTGCCTGACTGAACTTCATGGGAGAGTCTTTAATTAAGAGAGAGTGCTGCAAATTGTCACTGTGTGAGATGTGTGTGTGATTGGCCATGGCATTGTTTTTTGTTACTGGGCATGGAAACACTTGTGACTTTGCCATGATTGTTCGGAGTGCATTCATTCCTGAGACTCATGGTTTCAGGGCTTTTGTCTGAGACTCTGCTTTTAGAGATGTTAACGAGGCTGTCCAGATGACTGGGCCTTCTTATGATAGTCGTGTTGCAGTAGTCAATCCTGAGACTGCCTGCTATCTTTCGGCAACTGGCACAACTACCTTTTTTCTTAGCTGCCAAGTAGGTGATTTGGCAACTACGCTGCTTAGGCGTTTTTATCTGACATTGACAATTGTATTCAGACTAATTTCCATGAGGGCCATGCTGGCAAAATGCAAAATTCTCTGCTTTCTCAGCTATTTCACTAATTCTGCAAAGATTCTTAAAAGAACGCATTTTATTGCCAGCGCCTAATAGCAAAAAAATCATTTATACATTGACATAGAAGTTCTTGTGTTGAGCGTTGTGGGATAAACTGTATGGGAAACTACAATGCGCCTACAGCACGTTTCGCGCTATGAGGTAATAAGAATGTTCCACTCAGGAGGAGTGCGCAGCCTCGGGTTAAACTGTTTGCCGATAGTCCCAGAAATCTTCATTTCCGACAGTCACCGGAAATCAAGGTTTTTAGCCCCAACATGAATTATATGCTCATACGGAGAGCATTGATAAGGCCCTAAAGATGAAGACAGTATTATCTATTATGCCAGGTAAGTATGTAGTGTTGCAGAGAGAATATGAGTGATCAAGATTTGAGTTTTACATGCAAGTTTTACATTAAATTGCTCATTATTCTATTTTAACCCCTTCTATGCTGATGACGGCCCCCAGCCGTCATGCATCACGGTGCTCGTGTGCTGATGACGGCTGGGGGCCGTCATGAATCCGCCCACTCCGAAAATTGCCGCACAGGTGCAGAATCACGGCCACGTCCAAGGGGTTAATAAAACGTTCCTACTCCTTGGACACCCAAAGTGCTAAGTGGCAAAGTATATGTGTGTGTGTGTGTGTGTGTCAGTGTGCGTGTGTGCATGTGTACGTGTGCTGAATTTTAATAATTTCTTTTTGGTGGTGGCTGCTGTGCCAAAATGAAGATGAAGTATTGTTGCTCACACTACGCTTTGTGTGGTTTGTATGAAATGTGTTTTTGAAGGACGGTCTTTGTAAATTGACTCTAGACTGCGATTCACTATAACGTTCTCTCATAATCCCTACATTGGCTTAGTGCTTTGAATTGTACATGGTGCAGTGGTGTTATGTTCCCTGCATTCAAATTGCTGTTGTGATATTGTTTTAGATGTTAAAAAAGTGCAGTGCGTGGGGTGTTCTCATCCTTCTCTCCTGTCAGCATTAGGCTGGCACTTGACATCAGATGCCCTATTGGTTTAGTGCACTGAATGTGTAGCTTTAATGTTCTCTTGGTGTGGCACTTTATATGACCGGCTGGGCACATGGATACTCCGTTTTAATCAAAGGTCACTGAAAATCCCTAGCGGCAATGTCGCTGTCTGGCAACTAAGTTAATGAATGATAACCAACAGGAGTATGTTAGGACTTCTGATGTCATTCTGCTTCTGGACCCGTGGTTGACAAATGAGTTTTTTTGCAGGGGTTACTCGTCTTTCTCAGCCGTGCTACTCTCTCGCTGGTTGGTAGCTACATGGCTCAAAACATCTCTGGGATGTAGCACTGCTGCACTAAACACCAATTCAGATTTAACACAGGCTTTCCACTTGGTATGGGATGATGGTTTTGATCTGTGTGTTATACATTTTTATAATATAAATTTCACATGTATTTCATTTTCCAACCCCAAATTTACCCTGCCTTTTTATTTTTTTTTACCGTTCTTCAGGGGAGTAGCAATCACAGAGGTGTGAGCTGAACATGATTTTGGCTGGGGATTTCAGTGCTAAGCTAGGCAGTGAAGCCTCCGTTTATGGTGAAAGCCCGCCCTGAGGAGACATGCAGGGGTGTACCCTGCAGGGACAAGATCAGAGAGGTTATTACTTGTCTCTTCATGTCCCCACGTTTGATTTGTGTAATGTAATAAAGATCTCAGGGGTTACCTTAGTAGGACCCACAGGGTGCGGGGTGTGGAGGGCACTGGATGGGGTCATCAGACCTCAGTGGTTGACGCATTCCTGCTTTCTCAAATTTGCTTGAAAATGCACAATTTGACCACTTTTTTCAACTTTTTTTGGGGGAGAACCCCCCAAACCCTCTGTAGGGGGTTCAGGCTCGCTCGCTACGCTTGCTTGCCACAGTGCAGTACAACAATTGTTTTACTCCTCACCTCTTTCAAATGTCACCATCCGCCACTGGGGCCGAGGACTGGGTGTTTCAAGAAATGGAGAATTAAATTGTTGCTCTTTTGTGCCACCACGCTGTCTTCCTCTGAATTATCAGATTTCACTTCCTTTCCAAGTATTGTTGACTGGCCGAACAAGCATTTGCAATGCAATAGGTCTCGCATTTACACAAGTTAAAATTATTGGCATTGTAAATGATAATGCTTTTTATTTATGTTTTTAAAACCAAAACATTAATAAAAGGCATTGTCATTTACAATGCCAATAGCTCAAACTCGTATAAATGCGAGACCTATTGCATTGCAAATGCTTGTTTCTTAAGCTGCAAGTTTGGATGCTGCATTTTATCTGGTTGGACATCCTCTTATCTAAGAGCAATTGTGGACTCCTATCACATCGTCTACGTATACCATCCGTAGAGATGACTCTGTTTATTTCAGATAATGCCATCAACTAATGAGAAATATGTGTGATGATGTTAAAACACATCATTAATAACACCTAAGCGCACAATCTCATATAGTACACTCATGCTATAGGACAAACATACAAAAATTCCTTCCTCAAAACATATTTATTATGTGCAGAAAAAATACTGTTTTTTATTTGTGTGATTCCTTCAATTTTCTAATGTTATTGCTAGATGCAGGGGTCACCCTCCTGCATGCAGAGGAGGTATCTCTTCTACATGCAGGGAAGACACTCCACAGTCCTACCACATGCAGGAAGAGGAAGTCAGACATTTCTTTGTCATGCTGAGCCATCCTCTCTTCACTACAACACCATTCTCTTCCATGGTGCTGGTCCTTGGAATAATCTAACTCCCAACATTGCTGAGAGACTTTATGAGAAGTCCCCCCAAATTCACTGACCAGTAATTAGAAATAACTAGCGGGGGTTACAAAAGTACCCTCAGCTATATTTTTTTAAAACAAATGAACAATGAGACATAATACTTTATAATATTCTGTTGCCTTGTAAACACACACACTAGCCTAAGATAACCAATGTCTGTAGGATTTTTAAAAACATGTTTTTTTTATTTTAAGCACAGGATTAGTCAAAAAATAAGCTCTTGTCACAAACCTTTCCCCTCTTTTGAATGCCTCATACCAAATATGTGTTAGCAAATATCATTTCTAACTCTTTGTAAGGGCAGAAATATTACAGTCATAGGATGGGATACCAAAACAATTGATAAAGGCTCTACAATGTCCGCCTGTATTTGAGGATAATTTACCCCTTTGGGTTAAAGGTATGGTGATATGTATTACTGAACATAAGAATTCAAAACGTATGTCTTTTTTCTCAGTGGACCGGGATGGTCGAGGTTAATCTCAGCAGGACCGACAGCAAGAAAGAAGATGCTCGACAGGGAGATGGGTACGAAGTCTTTCTACTACTAGTGAGGATGATGAAGCCACTACCAGCAGGTGTAGTGTGCCTGCCAAGAGGCATGCCTGATTTGTCACCAAGAGGCTCTGGGTAGAGGGTTGGATGGGAATTGGAAGGGCCTGGGTATGTCGTCAACCCCAGCCAGTAGGAGGAAGGTCTTTGGGCTTCCATTGACCTTGACACACAGCAAGCTGTTGTGTCCAAAGAGCAGGGCTCACCACCATCTAGGCCTGCAGCCAAGCCCTCCTTAACTCCAGAGAACTCCATTCTATCGGGTCCTACAGCTGCACACAGGCGCAGGCAAAATCTCCTCCTCCCAGTGCCCACGAGAACAACACCAACAGCTGAGAGACACTTCAACCTTGGCACATCGAAGCCCTCTTGTACTGCCCACTCCCTTTCCCAAAATATGAGTCCTTGGCTACTCTCAATATGTCACTGGACCTAATCAGAGAGGCTCAGGGAGTGCTCTTTTTTGATATCCTTGATTTAATTGGAGAGATCTGGATTAATTGAGAGATACCCTGAGAAACAACATTGAACAACCTGGAACTTTGGTGGTCTCAAGACCTCCTTGATCGCAGATCTTACTTTGCATGCACCTTTCCAGCCAGCCCAACCACCTGGTGTCCCATCACCCTGTTCATCTATGATACCTGCTTCTCATTCTATCTCTGCATCTTCTCATTCTATGGGGGTGGCTGGTCCTGCAATGGGCAGCCCTTTGCGGTCAGCATAAGAGGAGTAATTCAACATTGTTGTAGAGAAGTCAAAGAGCAAGAATGGCCAGTGACTTTTGTACCCAAGCCAGTACATAATTCGGACACACACTCTGGCTTGTGAGAATGGATTTACTATCATTTGGAACAGAGGACTCCTTATTTTGGACTATTTATTGACTATTCACTTCACTTGCCTTTTTCCTCCTTGGCATATAGACTAGTTCCCCTGACATTTTCTGATGTGTTATTATTTGCGCCCCCCCCATTCAAGTTAGCATTATTTAATTTTGGTCTTTCCCACAAACAGTTTTTCATTCACCCCAAAATGGTGCAATTTGTGCTACAAATTTATGTTTTATATATTTATATTTATATGTTTATGACTTTTTGTTATTTAAATAATAACAACGTCACATCATTCGTTTTGAGATTGCAAATGAGGAAATACACCTTAAGGAATTATATTGAATAGAAATACAAAGTTCTGATCCTTGAAATGTGTAAAGAAAGCAATATCATTATGAACTTAAGCAACACTTTAAAATTGCTGCCACTTTCACTAAGCCTAAAATGTGGTGTAGTAGTCGTATTGTGCTGTTTATGTTGCTGTGATTTTTTTTCACTCTTTTTTATGTTTATATACTTTAACAAACATAAATGAAATTACCCCATGACAAAGGAGCTTGGCTCCGAAACGCGCCGGGCAAGGATTTGCCGATAAATTGAAAATAAAATAATCTTTCCACGTATCAAGGAGTTGGGCTCGGTTCTTTTTGGTTTGTGCATATACCAAATGATTGATGGAATTTGGGAGGTTCACTACCTCACCGGAGCCCACCGCCAGCTGAGGCAGAGTAATCGCGACCCTGTTGTTTGTACTTTCTTGGAAAACTACTCTGCCCGCAAACCGTAACCTGCGTCTCTTTAAAAAGAAAAACATTGCCGAAGTCAGGAAGTAGCCAACAACGGGACTTAGAGGGAGGTCGGAGGACCCACCTCAGTGGATCTCAACGTGGGAGAAAGTATCTGACGTTCCTCAGTGATAAATATAATTTTTGAGTGAGCGGGACACGGTTTGCATGCGGAACCGTCGGAGCGGCTGCTCTTTGCCGAGGAAAAGCGTGGAGGCGCAGAGGAAGATTAGCGCCAAGAATCTCGATAATACGGGATTACTTTAATGGTTAAAATGTTGACGGCAGACCGCGAGGCTACGAGGAGGCAGGCAGCAGAGATGCTATTTGTCCCAAGAAGTAACGGTGCAAGCGGCGCAGCGGGGCACAGTGAAACCACCGAAAGTGCCTCTGAGAGTAAAAAGGCACTATGGGATAAGCTATGGAAGGCAGCTAAGCTGGAACAGGTAAAATGGTGGGAGGCTACAGCCCTCCAAAAATATGTAGATGCGAAGATGGTCCTGAGGGGACTAAGAATATTTGTGACACCAACTTTTGCTGACCCTGATCCATAGGTAATCGAGGAATGGGCATTAAACAACCATGAGTGCTCCACCGTGATGCTAAAATTACTAATTAAATATGCCACGAAGGAGAAAGAACGGTTGGCACATGAAATTGAAAGATTGTCCTCATTATTAAAAGAACAATACACAGAAAGTGAATTTGAAGCTGAAATTAAAAAGGTTAATTTACGACTGCAAAAAGCCGAAGAAGAGATTAAATTAAAGAAACAACGTAAATTTTACAGAGACCAACAGGATTATGACTTGGGGCAAATCTTTACGTTTGATAAACGATTTGACCATTTGAGAGGATCTAATGAAAAAGAGAGAAGTAAGGCAGTAGTACCACTAGATAAAGTAGCTGTGGAAGAAACAGAAATGAGAAGTTCTGTGATGGAATCACCCAATAATCAAATATTAAACAATGCCCCTGGGGTAGAGGAGGTTGGAGTGGAACAACAACCTGGAGTAAAATCCTAAATTTTAAAGGAATTCAACCTAATGGCAATAGCACGTCAAGGTCAAAATCAAGGACGTTCAGGACCCCAAGGGAACAAAGGACGTGGTCAAGGCGCCAGAGGAGGAAAAAGTTGAGGCGCCAAAAAACAAGCGAATTTGGACTCGTACGTGGGAATGACAACACAAGGAAAATCTGCAACCAAATGATGGAGGAACTTACAGTGGTAAATATATCTGATATTTTACTCACTGATATTCAAATTAATGTTTTGTCCCTTGGTTTGACCTTTTGTCCTACTAAGAAATTTGATTAAACTACGGGTGGAATCGAGTTGTTTCATTTCATCAGAAAACTAAAGCTTAAGAAATGGTATGAATACAAAAGAATTGTACAGGTTCCATCTATTGGGGATCATACAAATTTGACAATTGCTGATTTGGGCACTTTACAAGTATTACATGAATTAAGGGATGAGGAAGCTGGCAGTTATAATCCCATTGAAGTAGCGGCTGAGGAACAGTTAACTGTTGATCACTGTAGTGGAATTGGTTTTAAACCTCAGTCCATGTTTTTGCCCCAAATTCATTGTGATGCCATTGACATCTTTGAGAAAGGGGTAAAGGAAGAATTTAGAAAGTTGAGTCAAAGTAAGAAAAGAATCAATTACAATCTCACTTCTGAACAGAATGAGGCAATACAGGAATTAAAAAATAACACCTCCATAGTAATAAAGAAATCGGACAAAGGTGGAAGTATCGTGGTGTGGCCATTAACAATGTATCTTGAGGAAGGGTTAAGACAGCTAAGAGATTAAGAAAATTATGGTGTCACAACTAGGAGGTGTTATGAAAAAAGTAATGAGCAATTCAAAAAATGCCTGAAAAAATGGAAAAGCGAGCTATTGATTTCTGAAGATGAGTTCAAATTTCTGTATTGCGAACACCCCAGACTACCTGTTCTATATTTGCTGCCAGAACTACATAAAAATAGTGAAAAACCACTGGGGCGACCTATAGTTTCGTCTATGGGTAGTCTGTATGAAATGACATCCAAATATATTGACTATTTTTTAGACCCTACATTGAATCCCTACCCTCATATAGAGGACCTTTTCTTATACTAATTGAACACATTATGTGGGAGGATGGAATGATGTTGATAACATTGGCTGTCAACAGTTTATACACATGCATACCCCATTCATTAGGCATAGAGGCCAGTCGACACTTTCTACAAATGAGAAAGTTGTCTTATTTTAAACACATGGCCATGTTGTTGAACATGATGCAGGCATGTTTGAGCAACAATTTTTTCATGTTCAATCATATGATCTACCGCCAAACCCAGGGGACGGCAATGGGAACCTGCTTCGCCCCCAGTTACGCGGGTTTAAACCTGGGCTGGTGGGAGGAGCAGGTGGCGAGTAAGATCAATGCCTTTTCCCAAAATGTCATCCTCTGGGCCTGATAAATCGATGATGTTTTCTGTGTCTGGTGAGGCTCTGAATTAGAAGCCCTGGAATTCATTCAGACTCTGAATAACAATGAGTTGAAACTTAAATTCACAATCACCATTGATGATAAAATAGTTAAATTCCTAGATGTAGAGCTATCAGTGAAAAATGAGAAATTGGAAAGCAGGCTGTTCAGGAAGAAGACATCAGGTAACAGCCTAAATCACTCTGATAGTTGTCACCCAAGAAACCTGGTGAATAGCATCCCTTATGGGGAGCTGTTACGTGTAAAAAGAAATTGCAGCACGGAAACAGGTTTCACAGAGGAAATGAAAACTATGTCTATTTGTTTAAAAAATAGAGGGTACTCTGAAAAGATCATAAAACAGGCATGTGATAAAATCCAACTAATATATAGAAAAGAGTTGTTAGTGGATAAAGACTAGGACATTAAATCAAATACCCCGCACATTTCATTACAACGTACAGTAATCAGGCCTGGGAGGTAAGACGTTGTTTAAAGAAATTTTGGAATGTCCTAAGAACTGACAGCACCCTAAAAGAATATGTAGGTGTGAATCCTAAAATCACCTATAGAAAATGCACTGCTCTAGGAGACATGCTATGTAGTAGTGATTTAAGGGACGCAAGTGAGAAACAAATGGTAAAAGGATTTTTTTCTTGTAGGGCTTGCAAAGCATGTAAGAACAGCACAAACATGAAGCAAATTAATTTATGTGTACATCAAAAACCATTTGTGATAGATAAACATCTAAAGTGCAAATCAGATTTTTGTGTATATGCCCTACTTTGTCCTTGCCCCCTAATCTATATCAGAAGCACTATACATCAGGTGAAAAAGCGTGTTCACAAGCACAGAAGAGCCATCGTGAATGAGGATAGGCAATATCCAATAGCGAGGCATTTCAAAGATGTGCATGATAAAAATGTGGAACTGTTGAAATATTGTGCATTGGACAGGATTCCAAAGGTGGAAAGAGGAGGGAATCGCTTAAAAGAATTAAGGCGCCGAGAATCTAAAATGATTATAAAGTACGAGACAAAGTATCCCCTTGTGTTAAACAAGGATGAGGAACTGTCAGTTCATTTGGGATGATTAGATGCACTGTTAAAAGAAGTAAAGTAACCTGTAAATTGTTTGTACATATTTTAATAGATGAATATTGATCACGTGTATGTTTTTATCATAGGAGACGGAGACACCATCATCAGCAATATGGGGACAGTAGTGAGAAGCCAGTGTTACATGAGTACTACTAAAAAAAGCCCACATGGGCAGAATTGTAAATAATGTATATATTGCAATATGAAAGAGACACATGGAATATTGTTTTGGAACTTTCGAAATACTGTTATTATTGCCCACTGTGGCAGAATTGTTTATGAATTTTTGGTATTTAAATCATAACAACGTCACATCAATCGTATTGAGACTGAGAATGAGGAAATACACCTTAAGGAATTATATTGAATAGACATACAAAGTTCTGATCCTTGAAATGTGTAAAGAAAGCAATATCATTATGAACTTAAGCAACACTTTAAAATGGCTGCCACTTTCACTAAGCTTAAGATGTGGTGTAGTAGTCCTATTTTGATGTTTATGTTACTGTGATGTTTTTTTCACTGTGGGTGTATGTTTAGATACTTTAACAAACATAAATGAAATTGACCCGTGATAAAGGAGCTTGGCTCCGAAACGCGTCGGGCAAGGATTTGCCGATGAATTGAAAATAAAATAATCTTTCCACGTATCAAGGAGTTGGGCTCGGTTCTTTTTGTTTCGTGCATATACCAAAGGATTGATGGAATATATATATATATATATATATATATATATATATATATATATATATATATATATATATATATATATATTCACTGAAAAAACCATAGGTTATAGACCATATATAGTTAGGAATTAGCATTTACAAAACCTTGAAAATTCACTGAAAAAACCATAGGTTATAGACCATATATAGTTAGGAATTAGCATTTAAAAAACCTTATTTTACTCACACAAAACCATTGAAATTCCATATATAGTTAGTTGTACTAACTATATATCGCGCACCCGCAATCCACTGCTGATGATGTCACATATTACATCATTCATGACATGGTCAGTGACATCACTGATGACATCACTGATGACATCTCAAATGACATCACTGATGACATCACTGATGACATCTCAAATGACATCACTGATGACATCACTGATGACGTCATCCAGTGACTGTATAATTCTGTAAAGTTAAAATATGTCTTACATATTTAAGAATGAGTGGATGTATAAATGTCTGGATGAAGGATTTAGTAGGTGCATGACTGACTGTATGAGTGAGTGGTTAAATGTGTCTCACTGAGTGCATGGGTTAGTGACTAAACTGTCTCAATTTGTGCATCATTATGTCTGTTGTTCTATAAACTGCTGCATGTGTTGATCATTAGCTATATGATTAACTATATGCGTTATTGATTGGTTGCCTACGTATTTGTATGGGAGACTGAGAGTGTGTATGGGTGGCTGGGAGGTGTATGACTCTGTGCATAGATGTGTGAGCAGTTGATTCACTAGATGTATGGGTTCAAAAGTGCATGTGGAAACAGCTGTATGGGCGGTTGACTGTGTGCATGAGTGTATTGCTGAGTGAATGGATATCTCAGTGCTACATGTAAAAGTAAGTACATATGTAAAACACAGTACATGTGAGAGTTGACATATATAAATAACTGTGCATAAGAGCCAGTGAATGTGTGAGTGGCTGTATGGATCATTGTGAACTTGTATCCAGGATTGTATAAGTGAGTAAATATGTTTTAGTATATGTTTGAATAAGTAAGGTGTGTATAACTGTATAGTTGAGAAAATGGATGTGTGATTGATTCTTTGCATGACTGACTAGGTGTGTGTGTAACTCTATGGATGAGTGACAGTCTGTGAGTGTCTGTTTACACTTACTGTATCTAAGGTTATATTAGAGTCTGAAGAGCTTCATCGTATTATCACATGAATGATGTCATCAGTGATGTCATCAGTAATGTCAAATGAGATGTCATCAGTGATGTCATCAGTGATGTCATTTGAGATGTCATCAGTGATGTCATCAGTGATGTCATTTGAGATGTCATCAGTGATGTCATCAGTGATGTCACTGACCATGTCATGAATGATGTAATATGTGACATCATCAGCAGTGGATTGCGGGTGCGCGATATATAGTTAGTACAACTAACTATATATGGAATTTCAATGGTTTTGTGTGAGTAAAATAAGGTTTTTTAAATGCTAATTCCTAACTATATATGGTCTATAACCTATGGTTTTTTCAGTGAATTTTCAAGGTTTTGTAAATGCTAATTCCTAACTATATATGGTCTATAACCTATGGTTTTTTCAGTGAATTTCATTGGTTTTTTAAAAGCTAATATCTACAGCTGTAAAATGTATTCTTCTTTAAATCCAAAAATATATTTTATATGTTTATTAATAAATTTTTTTAAATATTTTTTTTGTTTCGCTCCCGGTCCGCTAACCGGGAAGCTTCCCGTTAGCTCAATTCGATTCCGCGATCCGGTCCGCGAACCGGTAACAAATCAACATAGTGACGGTATCGCGTTGCCGCGTAATGCGTCTTATGACGTACTGCGTTAGCGCACCCGGAAGTGCCCCGGGGCGCGGACCGAGGCGCGAAACGCAACTCCCCGGAAGCGATCCGCGGCGCGAAAGCGCGACGTATCGCGTTGCCGCGAAATGCGTCTTGTGACGTATCGCGTTAGCGCACCCGGAAGTGTCCCGGGGCGCGGACCGAGGCGCGAAGCGCAGCGAACCGGAAGCTAACCGGGGAGCGTTCCGCAGCGCGTAACATGAGCGTTAGAGGTCATGTGACTTGTTAATAAAGCTTTTCATTGGTTCATTTCACTTTTAGTTTCATAATTATGGAAGGCTAGGTCAGGTGACCTAAAAATAACACTTTTCATTGGTTGAGAAGTATTGTTTTTTCCAAATGATGAAAACCACTCCTTCTTTCCTCACTCTGACTTTCATTATTGTGAGAGGAAGACCTATTTTGCTTCTTGGAAGACCTATTTTGATTGTATGAAAATGGCTTCACTGATTGCTTCAGCTGGTGCACCCCCACCACCACCTCCACCTCCTCATGGGAAGAGAGGACCACCTCCCCAGGTGGTTACCAACACTGAGGAGGAAGATGAAGAGATGGATGAGGAGGGAGAACAACCACAATTCCTGGAAGAGTTGCCCCGGGTTTCAAGAAAGAAACCCAGTTTCATCTGGCAGTTTTTTTCCATCCCTCGTGGCCAAAAAAAGGTCAATGCCAGGTACGCAACATGCCTCATATGCAAGGAACAATTGTCCAGAGGGACGGACAAAAAATACAGCTATGGTAATCATACCATGCATAGGCACATGACGAGGAAACATCCCCTAAATTACAGCCGGGCGGAATTAAGGGATATGATGGACAATCCTCGACCAACTCCTGTGGCGAGACCAACAACATCGGTTTCTTTATCACCAGAGGAGGCACGGGAAACTGTGCCAAATATCCAACCAAATTTTGGGAATATGATACATTTATGTATGCGCTGTCGTGCATTATTAGCTTGTGGCAACATGAGCATCAATGCACTGAACCTGGCGTATGAACACCATGATTGCCCTAACCGCCCCCAGTAATTTTTTTTTGCTCCTGTTGAGCCCTTTTCAACGCCTGTTTTTTGTTGTTTCCCCCCCCCAAAAAAACCAAAAAAAATATAAAATCGTTCAAAAAATACAAAAAAAACAAAAAATGTTCA
This sequence comes from Lissotriton helveticus, assembly GCF_964261635.1. Classification (NCBI taxonomy): domain Eukaryota; kingdom Metazoa; phylum Chordata; class Amphibia; order Caudata; family Salamandridae; genus Lissotriton; species Lissotriton helveticus. The sequence continues at coordinate 522,210,109 of NC_136072.1, forward strand.
AAAAATACAAAAAAAATATAAAACAACAAAAATATTAAAAAAAAAAGTTCTTTTCAGAACTTCCTTCCCTTTCCAAAAAAATTGCTACAATGTTTAGCACTCTGGCAAGCTATCTTTCTTTTGGTTCGCTCCCGGGTTAGCTTCCCGGTACGCGGACCGGGAGCTAACCAAAAAATTTTTTTTTTTTTAAAAAAAAGTGTAAGTATAAGGAAAGTAAACAGAGAGTGATGTTTCAAGAAAGACAGCTATAGGGAGTAAAGAAGAGATACTGTTTAATAGATCTATTTACCAAAGAACAGACAGAAGAGGGTATAATTGTGAAAAACAAAATAGATAACGAAGTGAAAGAAAAACAAGCATTGGCATAGCCAATAGGTATCGACTTTGGGACCTTCTAAGTATTTAGTTATGCAGCATAATATCCTTGGTGCAGCAACATCAACTGTTGCATGGCTAAACACGTATAAGGTCCCAAAGGCGAGACCTATTGTCTATGCCAATGCTTGTTTCTTAAGTAGAATTGCAATACGTCTGGCTCTTCCATGTGAAAAGATCTTATCTTGTGCTCTAAAGATTGCTAAAGTCTCGACAGAGAACAGGCTAGATTGTAAGTAGGGTAAATTGCGCTTGGTGATCTGTTTGAGGGAGCGTCTGCTTTGCCTGGTGTCTTTGGAGAGCAATTTTGATTGTTATACTGGACAATATAGCCCTAATGTAAATAACATAGGGGCATATTATCAACATAGGCAATAAAAGTTTTGCAGCTTTTATCGGCAGAAATGTGTCGCTAAAGCTGCTTTTGCGGCAGAAAACTGCCGCTAAAGCCGCTTTTGCACCAGTTTTCTGCCAATAAAAAGAGCAATAATTTTATTGGCTGCATTCATAATATGCCCCTTAGTGTGCTTCAACTACACAGAGAAAGCATTATGAACAAATAGTGATACAGTGATCAGTCAAAGACACTAAGAGTAATAGAGACGGAGTGAGTGAACAAGAGTGAGGAACTATGAGAAGAGAGGGACTGAGAAAAAGAGTGGAAGGAGTTGAGTAAGTAGGTAATAGAGAAAGGAATGAGGGAAGTAGCAAAGGCAGGAAACTGAGGATTAAAGAAATGAAGCAGTGGAACTAATAGTAGTTCAATGTGATAGAAATGTAACGAAAAGAGTACAAAATATTTACCTTATAATTGTCGTTAAATTCCTCATTTTTTATTTTTATACTTTCAATCTGTGAAAGAGAGAACAAATTTGAAAAATATAAAAACATGTATTAAAAAATTACAAAAGACAAGGGCAAAGATTGAAGGACAAACAGTTTTTCAATAACTTTGACACTTACAGAAGCTACACAGTCCTAAAGATATACATTTTAAACTAACACTATCTTGATGCAGATGAAGTGAGGCCTATCTTAAAACATGGTGCATCTTTTGCATTGCTGTTGTCTCAGAAAAGTGTCGCAAGACACTAAAATTTAAAATAATTGCTTCAGGATGCCAATAAGATGTCTACTATCCAGAGTTTTGTTTCAGGTGAGGCCTACTCAGGGTTGCAGATGAAATTTCGAGTTGTTGAAGAGAATAGAGGACATAATACATGTGAAGGTCTACCAATGAAGTGAGTCATGTCCACTGCAATCTTCAACAAAGTCCAAAACTCCTATGTTTCCCTGGACAGACCTAAACTTCATCTGCACAATGTGATTCGTAATAATAGGAAACACAGGTGATGTAATTGAAATACATGCAATTTATTTTGCTCATTTCACAATCACATCACTTGTGTTTCCTTTGCTTAGGTATCTCATTGTGCAGATGTAGTCTAGCATATGAAAGAATACGCAGAAGTGCAGCACTGCATGCAACAACTTTGACACTTACAGAAGCCTCACCTTCTCCATGCCTCCTACACAGTTCTACATATACATCATAAATGCAAACAGTACAGAATTAATTATACATGTTAAATGGTTTATTTTTGCTGTTCTCAGAATGTATCAAAATTCACTAAAAACAGTGACTTGAAGGTATTCATCATGTAACAGCGGGGAAAAAAAAACACAATCAAAATGATTGTGTTTAAAAAACCCATACAACATCAGAAATCAAAAATCAGAACTCCTTAAAGTTAACTTACTTTCCATGACGTCCAAGGATGTCCTATGAATAGCTTACACTCTTTTGTGCTGTTATTACTTTCAGCCCGCCACTTTCTGAAAGAAAATCTCCATCGTTTTTAAAAACATGTTACATACAATAAATGACTTCTTGCTCTCTACCACAAGATTCCACAAGGCCAAATCTTGTCAGAGCCATGTATAACTCTTGGATTTCTTGTTAGCCAATCCCATCATTTGGCATTTCCGCAACTTTCAGAATTAAAATGTTGAAGATCATTTTCACAATCCTGGAATAGTAATATCTTCCCCTTCTTGCTCAGTCATGTTCTACATTTCCTATGACACTGATACTGCTTAATATGAAGCAGACTTACACTACCTCTATGACTACAACAATTATTTAATTCTCTACATCACTTTTAATCACAAAGCAATGTAAAACAGTAGACAGCATTGCAGACTTACATTCCCTCTACTCCATGTTTTGATTGGCTGCTTCAATTAGCTTATAAAAAGAAACAGTTTTTCTGAACTCATTCAAAGTGCACATATATCTCCATGATGTCCAGTCCTATGATTAGAAGTTATGTCTCTGAACTACACTTATCCTCAAGTCCAAATTGTGTAGGAGCCATTAGAACTTCTAGAAATTCCACAGAGCACATCCCGAGATTATTTCCCTAAAATTTTGGTTTTAAAAACACCAGGTAAGAGTTTTTAAGGTCATACGGCAATTTTTTTTTGAAAATTAAAACAGAATCATTGCAGAATGACCAGCCATTTCTAGACTTTAAATAAGCTGTGTAATGTCCTGATGTTATTGAAGGGCCGTCATGATATATAATTGCTGTAGTTACAAAAGTCCTTCCTGATATTGACAACTGCGAAGCTACAATTTTTTTTATTAAAGTTGTCAATTTTGTTCCATCAGGCCTACATCGTTGGAACATTAAAATGACGTACTGGCCATATGTTCGTATAAATATTGTGGACATCATTTCAGATTTACATTGGCTACACTCCATGTTGTGATTAGCAGCTTTTACTAGCTTATTAAAGGAGACTGATTTACTGTCTGGCAAAGTTAAATATATAAATCTTTCTGAGTCTACACTAGTAGTACTTGATATCATACAGTTCTCGCAGTCATGCTGCCATTGATAAGAAAGCCCAAACAGCTGATCTACATCTACACCTTCAGCATGTAATACATCAAGCATATACATTAAAAACTCCTGACAATCTTGCTGAATATTTTGAGAGAATTGTGTTTGGCCTGAACATCTGTCTAACAGATTTCGAATTTCAGACACACTTTCTATGTTTCTTCTATCAGTGGTACATTTCTCTAACACAGAATTTAACAAACCGCAAAATCTTTGATCAGAATTGACCACAATCTCTTCTTTTACATTTTTTAGAGAAAACAAAACATTAATTACTACATTAGCATAGCAGTTGACACCAGAACTGTTTTCAAACTGAAAACCAACAACATCTTCAACAGAATCCTTTTTGTTTCTGCTTGTAATTTTAGGTTCATTCACTTTTTGTCTTTTTGCTATAACCTCCCCAGTATTGTTCTCATTTCTTCGTTTCCGGCCTACCAGACGTTTCTCAAACAAAGGAAACTGAGGCAAATGTGGCGCATACTCTCTTCTTAACCTATTGTATTCCTTAACACAATCTAGATCTGCACAAATGTTTGTGACATCACACTCAATCAAGTACAATCCCGATAAAGTTCTAACTCGTGACAATGCCACATATGCCATACCCTCCTTGAACACAGAACTGCCAATATTCACCAATGCACTGTCTACACTTAAACCTTGCGATTTATGGATTGTCACCGCATATGCCAAGCAAACAGGAAACTGCTTACGGCGAACATATAAGTCTTTTACAAGCAAAAATCTAGCAGAACAACGAGCAATTAGCTGTACTTCCTCAATGCCTTCAAATTTAATTTTTAAAAATTCAATTCCATCTCTATTTCTGTATTTCACAAAATCAACAACATTACCCATTGATCCATTTACCAGACCTCTTTCAACATGTAAATTCCTTCTTAAAATTATACGGCAGTTCAAGCACACATTCAGAGTCTTTTCAAAACCTGCAGTTTTAGATATACTCTTCTCTAATGAATCCAATTTTGTTTTCAGATTCTCAGACAAAATAATTGTTGATCCCATATGCTCTACTCTATCAATAGCTTCCAGTTTCACAATCTCTTGCTTTTCTAAATGCAACATTTTGTTGTTAAATTTGGCACATTCTGCAAGAGTTGGCATCAAACATATTCCAGATTTCTTTTCAGTAATTTTCTGAAAAATATTCTCAGGCACAACATCTTGTTCTGGATATAAATTTGACAGTAATCGTGCATGTAAAGCTTCTTTCCCATGCTCGGTCACTTTTCCAATTCTAACATCTTGTAGAATAGTCTTGTAAACTTCATCCTTCGCCTGACGCATATTTTCATGCAGTTCAGCATAATTGAAGTTTAACCATATATTGACGTTGCCAATGCTGCCTAGGCACTTCCTGGTATCTTCATGCGTGAGCATTTTGAACACAGGTTGCCCTTTCACTGGTGTCAGCTGCAAAAGATCTCCGAAAACAATGATGTGTTTGCCACCAAATAACACATCATACTCTGTTTTGAGAACTTCTTGCATCCTCAAATGCACAAAGGCAAGCATGACATTGGAAACCATGCTTACTTCGTCAATGATAAGAAGTTTCATTTTCCTCAAGATTCTTGAAACTTCAAAACAAGCATCTCCAGATAGCTTGTGATATTCTAATTTGTTGTCATGCTCCACTGGCAGCATCAGTAAACGATGTAAAGTAATCCCTTTAATATTATGTGCTGCCAGTCCAGTTGGAGCAGTGACAACACAAGACAGCGATGACTCTGTCTTTTCCTGCAAATAGCATGAAATTGCTTTAATGAGGAAACTTTTTCCAGTTCCCGCTTCTCCACTCACGTACAGTCGGACAGGCTTCAACGACGTACATGAGCACTCTTTCTTATCATGACTTAATCCATGATCAATTTGCATGGTAACTTCGTCATATATTTTCCTCTGCTCAACGTTGAGTTGCCTTTCCAACTCTTCTAAGTTAACCGCATCCTCTTGAGCATGTGCCATGGCTCTTTCCACTTCATTCATAGCAGTGGCAGCTTCATTTTCGATAACAGGTCCTCCTAGTGGATCTTGACTCAATGAAGCAGAACTCTGACTGTCCTGAGAACTGTCTCTGGCAATCTCGGCTGCAATTGTTGCTTCCTGCTCAATTTCCGCATTCAACATTTCTACATATTTGGGAAAAGCAGGACATTCTATGGTCTCCTTGGCGGCATTGAAAGAGTCTTCGTAACAGAGAAAATCTCCAAGCAGTTCCTCTTCTGCACGCCAAGGCTTGAAAAGTTGCAAAAGTGCTAAATAGAAAAACTCCTTTTTTTCAGGAGATTCGCCACTCAATTTTCGATGGTTTACCAAGTGGCATTTTCTTTGCTTGACCAGACATCCCTCACTTCCTATTACAGCATACACTCCTTTCTCAGTATCTTCTTTGATGTTCCTCTTGAATATGTAATTTTGCAGAACCTCATACAGACAAACATTCTCGAGGTGACTGCTTCGATTTGGATAATATGTATCCAACATGTTGGTCTTCAAAATGTCGGTACTGTTTGGCTCCTTTTCCGCCAAATACTCAATTTCCCGCACAGGTTTGAGAACTCGATTACGCGTTGCAGCAAGACCAAGACTCGCCCAAACGATACTCCTGGACTTGGCATAGAGACTTGCTGAAGACAACCGGTCAGAACATTCGTACGCTCCGATTTCTCGATGCGACAACATCTTCAGACTGAAACTGTACAACTTCTTGCTGAGGCTCTTTTCATGGGAAATGTCCTCCCACATATCCTTCAATTCTGTCTTCTCTTTTTTGGTGATGTAAGACGTCACATACCGCGCCACAGCCATACAGTTATCAGCCACAAACTGTATATCCATGTTAGCATTCCACATGGACAAAATCACCGGGTTGTAGTCGTTGATGTACTTGGACTCTTCGTTCCTCTTCAAATTGTAAGTGTTTTTAGGTGATTTCTTCATGACATTGTGTCGCAACGAAGACATCAAACTGTTTACTCTTCCTTTAGAAATCACCGGTCGTGGAAAGCCGAAACGACATTTAGTGTAGAACTTGTCTTTGTTTCGGAATTTACGACGGCAGTACTTTCCACATCGATGGCTTTGGAAACGCAGAACTTTTTCTCTTAGGCTTTTCTTCTCCTTTGCGTTTGGAACAGCACACGTAGAATACTGTTGGATGAAACTCATCACTGAGTCTTCTGGATCCGTTCCAAATTTAGGTGCATCCTTGATCCACAGCAACATATGTATATGAGGAGCACCTCTTGCTTGGTACTCCTTTCTCCAGAAGAAATCCAACACCTCTCCAAGAGGTGGATTCTTCTTATTCATGATGAAAGACATCATAGCTTCAAATCTATGATTGAAGTACCTACATACATTGACTGGATCCAAAGAGCACAGTTCTCCGGGTGTCTTGAATTCGATGTTATCTACGTTAGCATTTGCCTCTCGTAGAAATTCAAGTAAGTCTTCCCAGCCATACTCGGCACAGCTCAGAGTGAGGAACCATGTGGGAGTACCTAAGTTCCTCAGCATACATTTTAAATCACCATGACGACGGTACCAGTACTCATTAGTACCACGCTGACACGCCATGAGATTAATCAGGTGAGAATCCAAAATACTATCTTGGACATTGACTTTATCCATAAAGTCACTTGCCGAGATGTTTTGCATGTGTATACCACTTTTCAAGATGTGGTTCACTGCATATGACAGTCCAGACAGATCGCTTTCAAACAGGAGATGAAACAAATAAGGAATGCATTGTCGAAACCTAGCATCTCCTGCATACAATCGCAAAGTCCGGGATTCAGAAGCAGGAATTTGATGAGGTCGCTCATCATATCTTCCTCCCTGACCTGTTGGAAAAAGCTGTGGGAAACACCGAGCTTCCAAACTTTCCTCCCAAACACTAATGGGACTCCCTTTGGCTTGTTTCATTTGAAACAACTCAATAGCATTCCCCATGACTTCCTTGGAATGCAAAGGATGAACACTATAATGTTCATATATTTCTTCACTAGTAGAGGGTTCTACTTTCTCAATTTGACCAGCACACAAATCGCTATCCTCTTCCTCACTTACTTCCTCTTCTGCAACATATACATTCTTGTAGTATTTATTATTTTTTTTCAAATACAATGTTGCCTTTTTGACTTTCCTAACATCTACTAAATCTTGCCATGTTTTCTTATTCTTTGTCGGAACCCCATTAACTAAGATAACCAGAGGTTCCTCTTCCACTTTTTCTACTCCAATTGTGTTAATGTTTTTTTTTAAATCTAGAAGCAAATAAACAACTCTTCCCTTTAATCCTCTCTGTAAATCTGATGGAGGCAATTTCCCTGTCTATGGCTCCATTCTTACAATAGCCTGAAAGGGATGGATACTTTGAATCAAAATAGATTCATAAGTATTTAAGTCCTTCAATTCAGAAGGAATCTCAACCAATTCCAGATTATTATGAACTGCTCTAGCAGGCATCTGGTTTTGTTTTAATTTGTTACAACAATAAGTACACACACGTTGATCCAATCCCAAATCAAAACAATTTTCTACCATCAAGTATGTTGCAAAATCCTTCCATTCACTATTATTTTCCCTTTCACTTTTTGCATATAAATCCACTAACTTAGTCTGATTCTTATAATAAGTGCGTCGACAACACACACAAGTGAAATTAGGCCTCTCACTTGATTTCACCTCAAACGTCGCAATTTCCCTCTGGAAATTATCTGTACTGGAAACCTGTACACTATCTTCCACATGACCCTCTACTTCTTGCTCAATTTCAACATTCTCCTCTTTACTTCCAAAGTAACAAAACTCAATTTCTTCACATATATTCTTCACATCTATTTCAGAACCATGCAAAAGAGCAGCGCATAATTGTTTCAGCATAATTGCTGGACTCTTAGCATAATACAACATTCTAACTAATTTCCTCACTTTGTTATGATGCACTGCTAGCATCCTGAAATGATGAAAAACACTCTGACATACTCTCCTGGAAAGACAAGCCAGTGAATGACCATGCAAACCTGTCACTTCTCTTACTCTGCAAGGATCTAATTCTTGCAACAACATCATTTTCTGCTTCAAACTTTTTTTGTTAAATGACCGTACAAAATCACAAAGCAAATTGATGGAATCCTGTCGCACACTGCAAATACTACTACACTTCCAGGTGTACACAGGACCCTTAGCACGTCTTCCTAAAACCTCATTACCTAACACCTCTTCTGCCTCTGTTGTCACAAGTTTTTCTTTTTCAACTGGACAACCATCTTTCACTTCATAAGCACGACCACTGGTGTCAACTGCATGCACCAAATCATTATCCTGGAAATAACTCTCCTCATTAAAAAATGCCTCACAGCTTGAACTATGCATCCATTCTCCAGAAAAAACTTCACAAAAATTACTACGATTAACTATTCTCTTCCATCTACTATTTCTTTTGAAATCAAAAATTGCCTTGTTTAGCTTCCTAATTCTATTGATTATCAAAATAAATAACTTACGTTTAATTTCAAATGCCTGATCAATAACTTTCTCAACTTTTTTTTTTCTCTTATAAAAAACTAGTTTCTGTTGACCTTTCTTAATATTTTTTAACAAATTGCCAATTATCCTGTTGCGGAACATTCGTTTACGAATCTCCCTAAACTGTTGTTTCCTTCTACTATCATGCACAGATTTATCTCTTGCTCTAGCAGTAACATTTTTCATTGTCCTTTTCTTTCCATTTGATTTCCTTCTCGTGTTATGGACTGAAACATTTTCTGTAGTAATATTTTTTTTATTACAAATATTTCTTATGAAATATTTAGAGCTCTTACCCGGTGCTTTCTTCGTGGCTTGAGAAATCTTTTTGTTAGAGGACTGCTGGGTTTTTGTTTTCACCTGCTGTCTTTGACGTTTTGCAGCCTTTATCTGTCTTTGTATTGTAGGCATGGTGAAATCTTGAAATGATCTGCAGTTGAATCTGAGGAAAAATATAATAAAAAATGTTAATAAACATTATTACCAAACAGTAAATCAGTAACAGTGATCAAAAACTTAACACACTACTTGACATTTTAATTTGAAGATTTTTTAGTCATTGGCAATCTTACAATACAAAAATACCAGAAAAGAAATGACATTTATATTTATGTTACCTATGCTATTTTATATGTGAATCTGATCTAATTTTATGAACATATTTTAATATTTTATTGAAGACACTACACATAACCTGTTTTTGAAGGTGTCTTTATTTTTAAATTAAACGGTTTACCTTTTTACTTTTTATTAATTATAAAATTTAAAAATAAATGTTTATATTTCCAAAGGCTCAAGCAGGTCAGCTTCCCATCCTATATCATATAGTTCGGACAAATCTGCATCCTCATCACGCTCTTCTTCATCCTCAGGATTTAAATCATCCAAAGGATCAACATCCACTGATGTTTCAATTACAAGTTCATTGATGAGGTCAAAATCAACTGATTGCAGATTGTCGCTCATGTTGAGGTTGTCTTTATCTTTAAAGAAAGATAACAACAATGAGATGTTGCAGAGTAAGAGACAAATCTCAGAGATTATAATAGTAAAATTGTTTAACAAGATTAACATTTAGCAGCTATTATTTAGCCATGTCCAGCAATGCTGAGCAGGTGAAGCCTATGTCTAATTATTCACTGAACAGGACTCATCTCTTCTTAACCTTGGATAAGCCTCACCGACTCTGTGTCCCCTGCACATACTTAAATGTAAAGGGGCAGATTTATATTAAATGGCACATCCCCAGGCATGCACCAGTTAACGTGCACCACTGCTCTGCCACCCATGGTGTGCCGCATTTACAATCAGATAGGAGAAAGCTGCGTCAAAACCCTGCGCCTGCTTGAAGCTGGCATAGGTCTTGACGCAGCATTGTGGAGATGCGGCACCCCTGAGCCTTGCTGGAGCTGCATCGCACTTGCGATACAACTCCAGCAATGCGCCACCTTTACGGCACATATGCGTCACGCATCTGTGCCATTTTTGCCCCATGCTGCGCCGCATTGTAAATGCAGCACACCATGGGTGGCGGAACAGCGGCGCAGGATGACTGTCACATCCCTGGTGATGCGCCAGTCATCATAAATGTATCCCTAAGCTTCTTATCTTGTTAGAGATGAACTGCCATATGTATCATCAAAATATTTTACATTTCCTAAATAGCGAATTTTAAGGAATAAATAGCGATTCTTTACCATTCCTAATTTGCGATGAGCAAATTGCTAATTGCAAGTTACCCATTCATTTCCATGGGCTAGGAGGCTCATAGGAATGAAGGTTTAATTTGCGATTACCAATTTGCTCATCACAAATTAGGAATTTTTCCAAGGGTGCAGGGGTGTCTCAAGAACACCCTGCTGCACCCCTGAAAAAGAAATTTGGGGGCATATGGCACACATACATGCCCTAAGGGCATGTGTTGGCGTCATATGGCACCTTTTGTTTTTTTGAAAAAAAGCTTTTTGAAAAGAATTCACAAATTACCACCAATTTACCACAATAGTTTCCAAATCCTTAATGTCATTTTTTACATAGTTTTTGTTTGATACATTGCATTCACGTAGTCACAAAATTTGCAAATCCTTCAGTGCAATTGCAAAATAAGGAATAGCAAATTTTGCTACTCCTTATTTTGCATCAAACTTGTTTGATACATACCATTTGTCTAATTAACATTCACAAAGGCCGAAATTCGTAGAATTTTGATCTTTGCAAATGCTAATTACCTTCATACATATGGCCCCAAGTGAGGCCTGTCTTGCGGCATGGTGCATCTTTTGCATCACTGCTGCTTGGGTTTTATGTGGTACGTTTTTTTTACACCATGACATATCTGCCTAAATGCATCAATTTGTAATGTTGTCGCCTCATAGCAAATCTTTTGCACCACCGCTGCATCATAAAAGTGACGCACAGTGGCACAAAAGAGGCATACACCTATCATAAATCTGTCCCTACCATTTTAAATGATTAATCCAGGATGACAATAAAGTGTGTCCTATCCAGAGGTTTGTTTAAGGTGAGGCCTACTCAGGATTGCAGATTAAAGTTACGCTTGATGAAGAATACAGAGGAGATAATACATGTAAAGGCCTACCAATGAAGTAAGTAATGTGCACTTTATTGCGCTAGTCATCATAAATGTATCCCTAAGCTTCTTATCTTGTTACAGATGAACCACCATATGTACCATCAAACTATTTTGCATTTCCTAAATACCAAATTTTAAGGAATAAATAGCGATTCTTTACCATTCCTAATTTGCGATGAGCAAATTGCTAATTGCAAGTTACCCATTCATTTCCATGGGCTAGGAGGCTCATAGGAATGAAGGTTGCAATTTGTGATTAGCAATTAGCTCATCACAAAATAGGATTTTTTTCAAGCGTGCAGGGGTATCTCAAGAACACCCTGCTGCACCCCTGAAAAAGAAATTTGGGGGCATATGGCGCACATAAATTTTAACAACATTCCTTTACCTCAACAACGATTTTCAAATCATAACTTCAAAACACTACACATGGGAAAATTACTTAAATTGTCCTTAAGACACATAAAAGCGTTTTTTGATTGGCTTTCCTGCATGGTAGGGTCACTTTTAACATGGCTATGTAACACAAACATTCAAAATCTAAATTTTCCATGCACATGTGGGAGCATATTTACAAGCAATTTGCGCCACAGAGAAAGGTCTTACACTAAAATGAGAAAAATAACATCAGGGACAGTCAATTGCCTTATAAAGAAGCATACACCATTATGTCCTTGTCATGATTTTAAAAACAATTCCTTTTCCCCAAAAACGATTTTCAAATCATAATTTCTAAACACTGCACATGGGAAAATGACTTAAAATGTCATTAAAACACATGAAAGCGTTTTTTGATTGCCTTTCGAGCATGGTTGGGTCACTTTTAACATGGCTATGTAACACAAACATTCAAAATCAAAATTTTCCATGCACACGTGGAAGCATATTTACAAGCAATTTGCGCCACAGAGAAAGGTCTTACACTAAAATGAGAAAAATAACATCAGGGACAGTCAATTGCCTTATAAAGAAGCATACACCATTATGTCCTTGCCATGAATTTAAAAACAATTCCTTTTCCCCAAAAACGATTTTCAAATCATAATTTCTAAACACTGCACATGGGAAAATGACTTAAAATGTCATTAAAACACATGAAAGCATTTTTTGATTGGCTTTCCAGCATGGTTTAGTCACTTTTAACATGGCTATGTAACACAAACATTCAAAATCAAAATTTTCCATACACATGTGAGAGCATATTTACAAGCAATTTGCGCCACATAAATCATAATTTTCTCCTTAAAGCACACTATTCTCTATCTAAATTAAAGAAATATTTTCTCACCTTAGCAAATACTTTGAGTTTGAAAACAGTCTAAGAAACACACCAATTTGTCTTCAGCAGAGCAAAAGGTATGCACTCCAGAGTCTGCAGCTATCAAAAGCACAGAAATGCTGTAATTCTTCACACATATTTCTCATGTCACCCAATCAAAACTCTTCCCTCACTTTTTTTCAAATTAAAACCCTTCCCCCTCTGCCCTTTCTGCCTATTTTCCATAGCAACCACCTCTTGGAAAAACTCTGGTGTTTGCAAGTTCACACAACAATGTTGCAATTGAACTCTGAACTCTCAGTGCACCTGCATATCCAGTGCATTCTTTCATTTAATGATTTTTTATTGACCACTCAAAATACATCTTTCAAAGAACACATCTGTGCACCCTAACTTTCTGTTTTCATCAATCAAAATCCACCAATCACTGTTACTGCTTCATGAACACAGAAACTCCACAGTTTTTTTTTCATTTTACACTCTCATTTTTTCAACTGCCATTTCATTGCCACACTTCATCTGACTGCAGGAGAACCTTCTCTCACCATGTTTTCTGTCTGGATTGTTGGTCATAGTTATATTCACTGGGCTCAAAGGTACGTTGAAAGCAGGAATTTACCTAACCTCAATTTACAAGATGTGGAAATTAAGTGGTTTGGCCACAGAGGATTAAAATGTCACCAATTGATACCATTGGTGAAAACCTTTATGCATTTGCCAAAACCTGACCTGTTAATTGTGCATTGTGGAGGTAATGACTTGGGCACTTTGACTGGTGTAGGTCTGGAAATGCTTTTAAAGGACACCTTTGAGCAATTAATGGCACTTTTTCCTCAGACTGCCTTGGTATATTCAAATATATGCCAAAGACAGAAATGGAGGTGGTCAAACCAATTTTGTCCACAAATTGAGAAGTCGAGGAAGCATGTAAACAAATCTGTTTCAGCTTACATGAGAGACCATGGAATGGGCTCCCTGTACAACAATAACTTGCGTTACTACATGCAAGATATCTACAGAGGAGATGGAGTTCACTTCTCAGATGAGGGCAACAGAGTTTTCACTCTGAATTTAAGAATGTGCATTGGTACCTACTTATAAGTACCTAAATGTACCATAAACCCAAAAGCTCTTCTCAGAGCTACCCTACATCTGATCACTCACAATTATTATTTAACTCTAACATTTTTCACTAATTTTCAACAAAATACGCTACCGGGGCCGCTACCCGGTACGCGAACCGGGAGCTAACCTCGCGAAATTTTTTTTAAAAATGTTTTTTTTTCGCATATATAAGCCTCCTCAGCCACCCTCAGAAAACCTAGGGGGTCAAGATAACTCTACCGTGCCCCCTTCTACCCATTCTGAACATTATTTGCCCTCCATCTTGTATCTTAATTCGACCAAAACACAAAATGGTGGACTCCCGGAACGCTTAAGGTTCGCGAACCGGGGCGCTCAACGGTTCGCGTACCGGGTCGCTCCCTGGGAAGCGCACCATCAAAAAAGGTGGGAAAGTAGTTCACACAAAAGCCACTTGAGACAATTTCACCAAATATAGATTAGCTCATACTACATACCAATCCCTACCATTTTCACAAATTTGATTGGAATTCCATTTAGCCATTTAGCCTGTAGACCTCTCTAAATACCGTGAGGTAAATTACTTCACAAAACACATCTGAAGTGTTGGAATTGACAACCAATTAAAATGTTACTTTCATTTTCTACTTTTTTTACCTGACATTTGATTGGTTATGTACCCGAATATATATAAAGGAAGAGAAGGAAACACAGACATTTTGACTACTACTTCCTGGTGTACATTTCAATAGGATTTTCATTAATAACTTCAACTTCTTTTTAAAGGTAAGTTGTTATTTTTAAAACTGAAGTATATTGTGCACTTTAAGTTAATATGGCAAACTTTTTCTGTTAGTTATATACTATCCCTCTGTAGTACTTATAAATTTAGATACACTTTTTTATATTCCTACTTCCACTCTGATACTATACACTGCCCAAAGATAAATTCACTGTTAAAAACTGCCTATCTAAAATTAATCCCAACAGTGCCCTACCTCTACTAATATATATTTTTTTTATGCAAATTTCAGGGAAAATGGAAAGTGAACAAAAAATTTCATTTGAAATTGTCCTTCCAGAGTCCAACACAGAAATCATTGATCCAAATGAGATTGAATTTATGGATGAAACTTGGGACCAAGAACTACTGCAATGTGTACAAGCAGTAGATAACCTCCTTGCAAATGAGGACATTTTACAACCTCAGAGACTACAATGTATATTCCATGATAATTATGAAATTTCTGACAATGAAATGTTAGAAAGTTTAATAAATTATGAAACACAATAAAAAATGCTTAAAAAATAAAAAAAAATAAAAAATAATCAACAAAACCAACAATCAATTAACATACAGCATTTGAAAAGTCTATCATTCATTTTTCATTGCAGTACGCTGCCCAGAACGCTTCCCGGTTCGCGGACCGAGCGCTACCCACGCAAAAAAACAAAAAAAAAAATTATTTTTTTTTGCCCCGCGGGGCCCTTTTAAAGCCTCCACATTAAACCTAAGGGGTCAGGGAGGATCTACTATGCCCCCTTATGGTTATTTCCACCTTTGTTTTGGCCTCCTTTTGTCTCTCAATCCTACCGAGAGACAAGATGGCGGCCGCTCCGGACTGTTTGGAATGTTTACAGACGCCGGATAACCAATCAGCTTCGCTACGCGAAGTTTTGGTACGCGCCCCGGTCCGCGAACCGGGAGCTGCCCAGTCCGCTGTTACAGATATATATCTTTTTTTAAATGTTAATTTCTCAAAATCCACTGGAGCACATATATTGAGACCTACAAAAGGCACATCGGGCTACCAGTCTCTACAATTTTGCCAAGTTTCGTGCAAATCCATTCAGCCGTTCGGGCTAAAAGTGCGACAGACCGCCCTATGGAAAACTCAATGTTAAAAACACGTTTTGGGACCCCCCTTTTTTCTCGGCCCCCCCTTGACGAACCCCCCCCAAATTTCCAGGGGCTGCTCAGAAACAAAATGTTCCATTTTCCAGAAAATTTCAGCCAATTCCGTCCACAAACGCCAAAGTTATTAGACATAGAATTTTCAAAAATCCCATAGGGAAAAAATCCTAACTATATATACCTACTGGCGACCGCCAGTAGGTAATATATATATATATATATATATATATATATATATATATATATATATATATATCCAATCAGCAACTCCCACCACTTCAAACCCGCAATGCCGGTGGCGAAGTAGAAGACTCGGACCCCACAGCTCTTCAGGCAAAGAAGGTCTTTATTGCTTTCACAGCCTGCGAATGACGCGTTTCGGGCTATTGAAGCCCTTGATCACATTTAGCTAGCGTACTATTTTTATATGCTTTTAGTGAACACCCATTTTCGCTTGTTCCAGTCACATGACCTTAGACAGAAACAACAGACTTCTTTTCCAAAAACAACATAAACATCCGAACAGGAAAATTAATGCGTGTAATGCTAGTATAAAAACAGTGCATTTAAACTGAATGTATACAAATCAAAAAAATCATCATATTCATTGTATAAATACATGTTCATTTAGACCCGGATTAATTCACTAGGAAAATAGAAAAACCTGATATTGTTTTTCCATCTGTTGTCTATCTAAGCTACATCATTTACGATCATAACTCGCTCTCAGGATAAATCCAGGACATGATTTCAACAAAGTGCAAAAAGCGGATGAAATTGTTAAAGTGCAAACTTATTCCTAAAGTGCAATATAGTGCTTGATTGTGCAAAAAATCAGCAAATATAAATTTACAGTGCAGTACTATTTACAATAAGACCAGTAATTAATATAATTCCATAGCAGACACGCATTAATATTATCAATAGTAAAATTCCCCTCTGGAAAAATCACTATTAAAATTCATATTAAATAATTGATCATTTGCTAAAAGTTCAATATAAAAACTAGTCTTAAAAAGGTTTAAAAGAAAGGGGAAATTCATATATATAGCAGCAGATCAATTCCATTCACTTTGCTTTCTTAGCCATAAACAGTGAGCCATCATACCACATTAAATATCAAAGGAAATTATACATATCTTCTGTGTTGTTCAAACCCAGTGGCCATTTACTGTCTAATTCAAGGATGAATTTAGTTTCAGATTGCCTTAACTGTCGCTCCCTATTGCCGCCTCTCTTAGACTTTGGTACAGCGCTAATCACATAATAGGAAAGACAGTTGATATCCTTGTTGTGACATGTATTGAAATGTCGTGCAACAAGGTATTAGAATCATTGTAAAGGATGGCTCTAATATGCTGCAATATTCTGACATGCACCTGCAGCTTCGTACTACCCATGTAGTTAAGGCCACAGGTGCATGTCAGAACGTAAACAGCATATTCTGTTTTGCAGTTATAACTGCCCTTAATGGGAACCGGAGAAACTTCAAAAGGAGTACAGTAAGTTGTCTTATTGGTGCCGAATTTACAAGCTCTGCACACCGTACATCTTTTGAATCCCTTGGCAGGTTGTAACCAGGGAGCAGGTTTTCTTGTTTCAGGGGAGTTTTTGTCAAGATCAGTTCCCATTGATCTCCCTTTTCTGAATGTGATGGGCGGTGACAAGGCCAACCGATCATGCAAGATGTTATCAGTTAGGACTATTGGCCAGTGTTTCAGGACAATCGCTCTAATTTTTCTTTCTTGTTTGGAGAAAGTA
This sequence comes from Lissotriton helveticus, assembly GCF_964261635.1. Classification (NCBI taxonomy): domain Eukaryota; kingdom Metazoa; phylum Chordata; class Amphibia; order Caudata; family Salamandridae; genus Lissotriton; species Lissotriton helveticus. Next base: position 522,227,586 of record NC_136072.1, read on the forward strand.
GTAATCAACCTTGGGGTATCATTGTTATTGCTTTTATTGGCTACCTTCACTGAGCTTTCTCTCTGGAAGAGGGTCTGTCTGGGGCGCTTACTGGTGTTCATATTAGCCTCCCCAATGATCTTATCATTGTAACCCCTTACTTTGAGCCTCTGCCTCATTTCTTCCTGGAACATATTAAAATCTTCCTCCCTGCTGCAGATTCGTTTCAATCTTAAAATTTCTCCATATGGTATGCTGGCTATCAAATGCCTAGGATGGGAACTGTTGGCATGTAACGTGATGTTCCCAGATGTAGGCTTCCTATAGAGCGTACTCTCAAGCTTACCATCTTTGACCTGAAGCCTCACGTCGAGAAATTCTATTTGTGTTTTATGTATGTGGGATGTAAAAGTTAAATTCATAGAATTAACATTAATATCGGCTATAAATTCTTCAGCCTCACTTATGTTTCCTCGCCATAACATAAACACATCATCGATGTAGCTAAAATATGCAGCAACGTGCTGAGTGAATGGTGCCCTGTGTCTCCTACGGAGGACCTGTTCCTCCCACCAGCCTACATGTAAACATGCATAACTGGGGGAGAAACAGGCCCCCATAGCTACACCCCGTTGTTGTTTAAAGATCTCATTATTGAAGAGAAAAAAGTTATGGTTGAGACACCAATCAATGAGTTCAACAATAACTTTATTATGTTCATAGTACTCACTACTTCTACCAGCCAAAAAATGTTTAACAGCTTCCAGTCCCTGAGCATGATCAATGCTTGTATATAGTGATTCTATATCAAGCGTTATTAAATATAGATCATCAGTCCAAACCATATCTTCCATTTTCACAAGAAAATCTCCTGTATCCTAAATGTAACTAGGGAGAGATTTAACTAAGCTCTGCAGGAAAAAGTCAATATACTGACCTATGTTTTCACTGGCGCTGTTAATGGCCGAGTTGATTGGCCTACCTGGGACCAGTGTTGTCCCTTTATGAATTTTGGGTATAAGGTATAGGACAGGCAACACAGGGAACTCTTTGTACAAGAACTTATTCTCCTCACTTGAAATGAGACCCTCTATCCTCCATTTGGCCAATAGTTTACATAACATCTCTTTGGCTTTGTCATATTCCTTTATGTTAGATTTTTTTACAGCAAGCATCATCATTCAGTTGTCTATATGCTTCCTGAGTATATTCTTTTTTGGGCCATAACACTAGGTTACCCCCTTATCACATTTTTTAATGACAATTTCACAATTCTCACCAAGCTTTTTAATCAGCTTCTCATAAGCTAATCTTCTAAAGAACATGCTGCGCTGTTTCTTATTCTTTTTGGTACTGTGATAAAAAATCATTAAATCACCAGTTACCATATCATGAAACGTACAGCATCTTTAGGAATGAGGGGTACAAAACAAGATTTCGGTTTAAAGGGGCTGAGCCCAGCCCCCTTCTGAACATGGTTAATTTTCTTTAACCTTTCCTGAGTAGATAAATCAATTCCATCATTACACATTTGCAAAATATCCTAATTAAATAAGTCATGTAATGTAAGCAAGTTTGATACATCAGAGGCTGATAGAAATGGACCTGATTCCTCTTCATGGCTTACAGTTTTATCCATTTGTTGTTTGCAAGACTCAAGAGCAAAGAACTTTTTAAGTTTATATATATATATATATATCACAACGAGGGAAATCCGCTGGAACAGAAATCAGGCAAGCCCACAGACTGATGAAGCAGGTAAGGTTCTTTATTGCGGTAGTGAAGGACCACGCGTTTCGACTACAGCCGTAGTCTTGGTCACATATATATATTATCCAGACCTCTTCCTAGCAGAAAGAGATTAGACGCACACCAACAACGAAGCTTGCATTCTTTAATAATTTAATAAAGCAGTCGGCAGTCCTGACATGTTTCGTTCTTGCTAGAACTTTTTCAAAGGTGCGCCGTAACTTCTATTCAGGTAATAGTGAGCCCACAGGAAATGCACTCTATTTGAATGTTGGCCCCCGATGGAATGCCCACAGTGACTCGCAGTGCCTTATGGTGCTAGTGGTTCACTACTTGTTTCTTTACTTTTTACCCTCCATTGGGTAATGTTTAGAAGTTATTTTTACCTTAATTAAAAAATGCAAAGTTCATTTTCCCCCCAAGAAACCCATTTTCAAGGCTTGCCGAGGTCCATGCCAAAGTCGGTCTTTGGCGTCACCTGTCTGCCCTTTTCGCTTCTGCGGTACACATCAGAGGTTCAACTGCAGGCAGACTATGGCGCGCTTACTGGAGGTGCGTCGCTACGGTAGAACCACGCAGTTCTATATTATCCAGACATCTTCCTTGGAGAAAGATTTTAGCCGCACACCAACAACGAAGCTTGCATCCTTTAATAATTTAGTAAAGCAGTCGGCAGTCCTGACATGTTTCGTTCTTGCTAGAACTTTTTCAAAGGTGCACCTTAACATATATATATATATATATATATATATATATATATATATATATATATATATATATATATATATATATATATATATATATATATAGATGTGGATTCTCACGTGGTGGAGTAATAAGAATATGTAATCCACTTGGTACACTGACAACTTCACTATAATAGTTCAGTAATGTTATGATATGTTATGTTATGTTACTGGGGTTTTTTTAAAGCGCTCAGCTGCTCAAAAGAGCGTCCCGGCGCTATAGATCATCACACAAACACCAGCAACTAACAAGACAGCCAAACGGCACTAAAAATCCACAAAAACAACTTACAGGGCAAAGAGATAAGTTTTAAGTCCCTTTCTAAAAGCAGACAAATTGGAGCACGTTCGCAACGTCAGGGGCAGAGTGTTCCAAAGACGGGGGGCAAGGTAACTAAAGGAGCGACCTCCACAACGAACACGTCTCACTGCCGGCACGATGGCATTGGCCTGGGCAGCCGACCTCAAGGGTCTAGATGGAAGATAGAAGTTGACCCTTCTCTGCAAATAGCCAGTGCCGAAATTGTGAAGCGCCTTAAAAGCTGTGGTTAAGGTCTTAAAGGAGATGCGCTTACGAATCGGCAGCCAATGCAGAGTCACAAGGAGGTTGCTAGCCCTGGCTCTTCTGGTAAGACCAAAGATTGCCCTGGCTGCCGAATTTTGGACTATCTGCAGGCGGGTCAGCAGATATTCAGGAAGACCCAGTTAAAGGATGTTGGCATAGTCTAGGCATGAGCCTATCAGGGCCTGCACCGCAATCTTCTTGTGCTCCAGAGATAGGTACGGCAGAAACTTTCTCAACATCCTTAAGATGGCAAAGCACTTCCCCGTCAGGCCAGCTACCTGGGCCTTGAAGGAGAGGGTGTTATTGACCAACATGCCCAGATTCTTAGCTGTAACAGAATCGCTGGCAGGGGGGAACATGGCCGAAGGCCACCAGTGCTTCCATCTCGGGTCGGCAGGACAACCAAAAAACAATATCTCGGATTTGTCTGAGTTGCATTTGAGGCCGCATTTCCCGAACCAATCAAACACAAACTCCAGACACTTCCGGATGGCCGCTCCGTCGAAATCACAGCCCCTGTCACAAGTGAACCGGAGCTGTGTATCGTCCGCATAGGGCACGATCTGAGCCCCTAGCTCCTCCACCCGTGCCGCCAAAGGTGTCATAAAGATGTTAAAAAGGGAGGGGCTGAGTATGGAGCCCTGCGGGACCCCCACCTCAAGCTGCGGCATAGGGGCGGAGAAAGGGGGGGCCCAGATCGTTTGTCTGCGGTCGGCCAGGAAAGATTGAAACCATTCGAACACCGTTCCCCTCAGGCCAATCTCCCAGAGTCTTGTCAGGAGAAGGTCTTGGGGAACGGTGTTGAAGGCCGCCGACAAATCAAGCATGATGAGCAAGGCCTTTCCACCCCTGTCCAGAGTTTCCTTCACAGCCTCGGTCACCTCGAGTAGAGCGGTTTCTGTACTCAGGTTAGATCTAAACCCGGACTGAGACTGATGTAATAAGGAATTAACCTCTAGAAAGTTGGTTAAGGTGGTGTGTACATGCTTTTCCGCTATTTTGGCCAAAGCGGGCAGCAACGAGATTGGCCTATAGTTGGAATGCAATTTGGCATCTGCATTCGGCTTTTTAATAAGGGGAAGGACTAGGGCCTGCTTCCAAGATGAGGGGACTTTTCCCGAGCTCAGAGATGAATTAATAATAGGGTTAATGATAGAGTTAAGAGCAGGCGCCAAGGTCGCAAGACACTTGGCGGGGCAAGGGTCAAGTGGAGAGCCAGATTTTCATGTGACTTCCCATCATCTATTACTCCTTTTTCATGCTGGTACAAACATGCTGGTACAAACATTGTTTAATGGATTCTGATGAATCGTTACTTCCACCCACAGCCAAACCCATTTTAAACTTTGCCTAATACACTCCTGATATAATTAAGACTAATATATATATATATTTTTAAAGTTTAATTAGCTTTATTAATGTAAAACATTCAGTATGCAACATAGGGCGATACCATAACAATACTTAAGAAATAAATCAACACGTGTAGAGAGAATGCCGTAAAACACAGCAAAAAGCTGTTTACAATTTTAGGGTTTATAAGGAGAAAAGGAGGGGAGAAAAAGAAAGAGGGAAGATAAGGTAAACTCTGCATCTGAGGATCAAGTGGCAATGTCTATACATCAGAAACAGGAAGGAATATAATGATACATTTCATATAAAAAAAATCTTTAAAATATTAAATATCTAAAAAGAAAAAAGGCAAAGAAGTGAAATTGAGAAATTATGGAGGTAGGGAATTCTCAGAACATTCACGGGATACCTGAATAATAGAGATCTTATTTAAATTAATAGTTATTGGCAACCCAAATATATCTCTATTTAGTTGCGGATTACAACAAGAAGCAAAGGCAGTATCCAATCTATGATAATGACATACATTGTTCCACCAAGATTTGATTGAGAGTTTTTTTGAACATTGCCAATTAAGGGTAATCTGTTGAAAGGCTAAAGCTAGCATGAGGTCAAACAACCCTCCTTCATGAAACAATAACTCAAGTGAATCGGATAGACTTCCCGTAAAGAGAAAGATATTTGATATGGGGATGTGTAAATCAAAAATAGTCGAAAGCCTAGACCAAATTTGTGACCAAAAAGAAGTTACGGGAACATGAAAAAAGGAGGTGACATAGATCAGCCGATGGGTGATCACAAGACCAACAGGTCTTATTATCAGAGTGAGTAAAATTGGCAATGGAAATGGGAGTAAAAATAATCTGTGATATAGAAAAACATTGCTTGAGTAGTAGATGCAGATCTAGAAATGTTTAATGATCTGATCCAGATCTTGCTCCAGAAGTCAGTGCTCCATATACAATCCAAATCAGACTCCGATGCAAGTTCCACCTTAGTCTTAGCGTGCTCCAAATCAGCGGAGTTAAAAAATTTATAAATGAGAGATGCCTTTGGAGACAATGATAAAATTCAAGTAAGCGGATCTGGTATAGACAAGGAGTCATCAGAGGGGAGAGAATAAAAACCTTCCAGAATTGTTTACATTAGTAACAAGAATTTGTCCAAAAACGAAGAAGGAGACTGAAATGTGGCTTGGAATTGGAGAGAAGAATAAGGAGAGAGGCCATCAAACGTTTCCTGAACCCAAATAATACCTTTGGATCTCCAAAAGCTCCAAAACAAGGTTCTATTGTTGATAGTGAGAAGATGGTTGTGCCATAGAGGAGAACACAAAAATGTATCTCTAGAGTTTATCTTTGGTTGACAATGGGGTCTTAACAATGAGCAAGTGTGTTTAAAACGAGGAAGAGATATGAGACTGGTTTTGGCCATAAAGGCTAAGAACTCTGGGAAAGAGAAAGGGGAGAGTAAGCAGCGTTCAATATTGAGCCATAAAGGAGTGAGAGAAGAGATGCCGGCTATGGAGCCAATAGGAGACCTGTTTAAGACAAAAGGCTTTATGGTATCATCGAAAATTTGAGAAATTCACACCTCCAATAGATTTAAATTGTCTGAGGTGAGATAAAGAGATTATGGATTGTTTACCATTCCATAAAAATTTGGAAACAACTGAGTCCAATCTTTTTAAATAAAGAGAGGGAATATGAATTGGGATCATGGAAAGAACATATAGTAAGATAGGAGTGACCATCATCCAAGCATCCCCACTAGGAGAGAAAAAGAGGGTTCCAAGAGGAAAGTAATTTGGAGATCTGATCAAGAATTTCTTTCCTATTTATTGTGATCGAATCTGGAATGGAATTGGTAAACCATAAGCCTAGGTATTTAATTGTAGCGCTATTCCAGCGGAATCCAGTCAGGTTGAAATAATGTTTAGAGCAAAATGTGGTTATGGGGAGGTTTTCTGTTTTGTCAGAATTTATTTTATAACCAGATACTGCCGAAAATTCAGAAATTTCTTGTAATAAAGGTGGGATAGAAGATTCTGGATTGGATATAAAAAGTGATGTTGCCTGCATAAGCAGAAAGCTTTAAGTCATGATTTCCATACAGAAACCCAGAAATGGAAGCGTTATGACGAATGTGAGATAGAAAGGGTTCAATGGATAGGATGAAAAGAAGAGGAGATGATGGGCAACCTTGTCTGACACCACAGTGAAGCGAAAAATGATAAGAAACAAGACCATTAACTGTAGTAGAGGCAGTAGGTGTGGTATAAAGTAATGAAACCAGAGAGATACATTTAGGTCCTAATCTATGCCAACAGAGTGTTTGAAATAAGAAAGACCATTTAACTCTATCGAAGGCCTTTTCCGCATCGATAGATATCGCAGTTAAGGAATAAGGTAGAGTGGATGCTTTGTTCAGAACATGGAAGAATAATCGAGAGTTATCAGATGTTAATCTACCCTTGACAAAACCACACTGCTCTGGGCCAATTAAATGAGGTAAAAGTGATTCCAGATGAAGAGCCAATAATTTGGCAAAGATTTTATAATCCACATTTATTAGGGATATAGGGCGATAGTTTTTGCAGAATTTAGGATCCTTACCTTCTTTATGGATGAGACAGATAGAGGCTTCTAGGAAAGTACCACTTGCTTTTCCAGTAGTTCAAAACTACTGAAAGAGGTTGAAAAGTTTTGGAAGTAAGACTTTAGAAAGATGTAACTAAAATTCCACATAAAAACAATCTTGACCGGGAGATATATTTTTCTTTAATGAGCCTAGAGAACCAGCAATCGCCTGAAGCGATATGTCTGAGTCTAGAGATTTGAAATCAAAATTTGAGCAAGAGGAAGGGATACTACTGAGGTAAGATTCAATAAGTGGGTCTGATAGAGGTGATTGCAGAATGTATACATTTTCATAAAAAAAAGTAAATTCATTCAAAATGTCATGATCTTTAAAAAGATGATTCCCATCTGCTGATTAAATAGAATCAATCACAGCCCTTTCTTTTCTGGATTTAAGGTAGTTAGCTAGGAGTGAACCAACTATGTTACTGCCTCCATGGTATCGGGCGCTGCTACGAAGCAAGATAGAAGAGGCGTTATCTGTAGAGATTTTATTAAAATCCAGCTTTTCACATATAAGCTTCTGCAAATTGATGTCCGATGAGGAGGTATCAAATTGATGCTCTAAACATTTAATATTAACTAACAAGGCTTTATGTTGAGTAAGGACATGTTTCTTATTTTTACAGACAAAATCAATGATGAAACCCCGGGTAGCACCTTTAAAAGTGTCCCATACCAAGTCAGGAGAGGTAGATGGGCCTTCATTAGGAGAGAAAAATTATTCCGCAAAAGAAGTAAAGGCCGAGGAAAAAATGGGATCCTGTCGAAGGAAGTTATTAAATCTCTATCTAGAAGACCTGGGCTGTGGACAGAGCATGATCAGAAATCAAAATAGGTTCAATCGAAGATGAAATAAGAGTTTGAGCTAACGGTTTGGATAGGAATAGATAACCTAATCGAGTTAGGGAGCCATGTGGAGGGGAGAAAAGGGACAATTCTGGTTGATCTGGGTTACACAGTCTCCAAGCATCTACTAGATGTGCCTGTGTGATTATACTGTGGAATTGTTTTTGGGTTTTGTGAGGGACAAAACGTACTTGGGATCTACGGTCAATAAAGGGGTCCATGGTCTGGTTGCAGTCGCATCCAAGAAGAAAGAAATCATCCTTGTGTTGCAGGCATTTAGTTGTAATAGTGGGCCAGAAGGTGTAATCTGGTTGAGTTGGACCATAAACATTGAGGACAGTTAAAGGAATATTGTTACTAATGAGCAGTTTCCATCATTCCATTCACTATTGAATTCATATATAAAATTATATCTTGGAATTCACTTAATAGTTTACAAATAGTATGCCTATATAATTGTTATATTTAAAAATGTCTTAGTATGCTAATTCATCGTCATATTTAAAAATGGGTTTGTATGTGTTAACATTCAATTTCAAAGGTGCCTTAGAATCCCAAAAAAAAAAACATGAACTCACGAACATTTAAAGATGGCGTGATTGTGTGATGTCAGTATCATGTGACCTTACTTGACCATTAATTTTGGAACCGGAAGCTAACTCTAATCCGCTTTTCGTGTCTTTAACATAAAATGACAATTTTATTCAAGGACCAGTAACTGTATAATTTGCAAATAATAGCTCCATATAGGTCGGTTTATTGGACTCAATGAATATGTGTCAAGAAAACATACTGTTTAAAATAAATGAATACGGAATCTTTTCACATTTTAAGATGGCGCCGTGTTCACAGAAGAATAACGTGATTTGTTTCACAAACCTTTATCGTTTTGCAGATCCTCACAGGTGTGCTAGCTTTGGACCAGATATACATTTTGTGTCTTGGAGGTGTTCATTTCTTTTAAATTTTATTGAACTGGACAACCGCACACCCGCGGAGGGAGACACTTATCCTGTAAGTACAATGACTATGGTCACGCCACAAAAAATACCTTTAATGGACATTTGTCATAAATTTTAAGGTTTAGAATTTATCGGTGTTATTCATAAGTGAATAACATATAAGACGATATATGTGTCTTTCTGAACACAGTGTGTGCTTTCTCCCATGAACTAAGGGGCACAACGGTCTATTGTAGATGTGATTCAGATACTTACTGAAAGCATCAAACTATCTTAATGTGGCAGATGCTTTTCTACACAGTTAGCGTTTGCCAACATTTTGTGTAATGTCCATTATATACCTTGCACACAAGATTGAAGCATAACAGACCTCGATACATGGTTCTTTAATTTATGATATCTAATAGGAATCAGTTTGAAATCCGTTTAATACAGGTTGCACCATATTACAATACCTGTTAAAGGATAGTTGTTTCAAAAACTTTTAAAATTGTTGATGTTATCTCTCGACTTATAAGCGACCAGCAGTTTAACATCATGAACTGTGGGGATTTTCTCCTGAATGACGAGGTCTTAACATTAAGGCGCTGATACAGTAATAATCACTAACTAATAATGAAATTGGATGTCAATATAAACATGTAACTGTAGTTTATATATAAAACTGGTACTTTTAATATCCTTCTACGGACTTTGTCACATCTGGAGAGCGTAGTACAGTGCGTCCTGTGGATGCCTGGCTACTCTTGCATATAAACACTTGCAACTGAACGAAAAAAAAGATAAAGAAAAACAATAAAATGTAAGTCTTGAAATGTAAAAAAAGACATTGGCTTAAAACTTGACTTGATCTTATAAATAATCACCAATTTTACTGTCTATGTGGACAGACTTTCTAGGCTTTATTATTATTTCAATCCTGATTCCTTTTCAGAGTGAGTCAAGAAGGAATTACATTAAAATAACTGATAGCCTCATAGGTGCTCTCAATATACTTTGGGTGACTTAGATAGCCACTCATGTATTTTTAAAGCACTGGTATGAAATCGGTTTATATATCAACTTTGGGTCAATCTATCTTACTTTTCAAAGGCACTCTCTGAAATGTAAATCATTTACTTACAAACAACAGAAAATACTGAATTATCTAAAATCATTATTAACCATTTTTTAGAAAACGTAAGTGGAACGATAGCTCATAAAGTATGACAGAAAAAATATTTTTGTTCAAGTTTATAAAGAAGGGTACATTTGTACTGTGCTTGTTTACAGAATCCATGTACTTTTGCTGCTCTGAACGTCATACACGAATTGTAAAATACAGAAAATATGGAAAAATCTTTTGAGGTATGATTTATAAATTAGGAGAAACGAAGAAGAGCTGTATAGAATGTTTGGGTGATTAATAAATATTGTGCTCATTATGCTTAAATAACACGTGGAATTGCCATATATTTGTTTTTGTATTATGTATGGGTGTATAGGCCTTCGATCTCTAAAACGATGATTGATTGAAAAGACTCCTTTTTGTTTGAATTATATTTTCAGAACTTGCTTGCTCTAGTTTCTCTCTTGCAAAAGTGATATTTGCTTTAGTGCTTTCTATTGTAAAATGCAGATTAGCTTCCTGCAGATATATGTGCTATACATTAGAGATGACACAAAATGAATATACAATGAATATGGATTATTGGAATCATTATTATGTTAATGAATGGTCTGGTTCTTAACTAGTAGGTATTTTTATTATGATTGTATTGTATATAGTTTTTTGTAATTGTTTTTAGCCCTGAAGAAGTCCCAACAGGGACGAAACGCGTTGTCAGTCTTGTCCAGTGTACATCTGTATTTTAGAGAATGAAGTTTTTGGATTATAAGAATAAAGACAACGTTTCTCTACAATCAAATTTCGACCATTTGTCTTTATAATTGGCCAGCAATCATTAATACTCTGTTCTGTTTCTATACTATGGCGTATAATTGCCTTTATAAATAGTTCACTTGCATGTTTCGAGTGCACGGTCATTTGTCTGTATTAACAGTGAAGAAGTGTAGCAAAAATTAGCTGAGTAAGAAATAGAGAAAAGAAAGAATACGATAGATGTACCAAGAAAAAAATAATAATATCCATGTTAGAGGAGAGGGAAGAAGTAGGATGGGGGGGACAGGAAAAGGAGGGACAAAAGACCCAACCAGAAGGGACAGTACATGTCCAAAGGACGACTGTGATACATACCGTTCACGCAGGAAGAAGAAGACAACAAGGAGGAGTGGCGACAACAATGAATGAATTAATTGATTAATTTATATTTGTATAGCGCATGGCTACCCTGAAGCTTCCTAGCGCTGAGGACTGACGCAGATGAATACTGGGCAGAGAGTTCAAAGGAGGTCCTTGAAAAGGCAGGTTTTGTGGAGTTTTTGAAACGCTAACAGGTTTGGCTCCTTCCGAAGATTTAAAGGGAGGGTGTTCCCAAGGTTAGAGGCATTAAAAGAGAAAGAGCGTCCACCCCATCATGCTCTTCTTATTTTTGCTGAGACGGCAAGATATGAGGAGCTAGAGCGGAGTTTTCTGGGCAGATGGTTAGGTGGTAAGGTAATGAAGATGACACAGCCGACAAGGGAGCAGGCACCACACCACGACGCCAACACAACAGTTATGGAACAGACAAACCAAATATCAAATTACCTGCAAGGAAGGAGAAAAGATGAAGGAACAAAAAACTCAACATACTTCCAATGAGAAAAACATATATCAAGAAACAATTTGTAAAGGAAGCAATCATTAGTAAAACTGAGAAAAATAATTATGTTATGTTACATCTGCTTATATAGCGCGGCGGCTGCCCCAGCGAAGGGGCGTCCCGGCGCTTGACTAGACAGGAGAGTACACAACATACAGACAGGTTATCAGGTCAGTTTAGCAGAACAGGTGGGTTTTTAATGCCTTTCTAAAGGTAAGAAGGTCATTTATACTCCGAATCCGCAGAGGTAGTGCGTTCCATAGTTTGGCAGCCATGTATTGAAAGGAACGCCCTCCTGTGCGGGCTAGCCTAAAACGGGGAATTGTGACCAGGTTTTTTCCTTCGGATCTGAGCGCTCTATTGGGAGTATACTGCGTCATAAGATGACATAGCATGGGAGGTAGAGATTTTTTTTGGATCTTAAAGGCCAAGCACAGGGCCTTAAAAGCGATTCTCTTTTCCACCGGCAACCAGTGCAGTTTTACCAGGGTCTTGGTTGCAGACTCGAATCGGGGTAGCCCTGTTAGGGCCCGCGCTGCCGCGTTTTGGACGCGCTGAAAACGTTTTTTTTCCGCTTGATTGGCTCCCAGGAGTAAGGAGTTAGCATAATCTAAGCGGGAAAGAATTGTGGCTTGGATGATTACCTGACGTGTGGAGGGGTCGAAGAATTTTAGTATCGGTCGTAAATTGCGCAGGATACCGAAGCTTGTGGCAGCTACTTTTTTTGTGTGGCTAGTAAAACTCAAAGTTGAGTCGAACCACACCCCCAGGTTTTTTACCTCTGTATTGGGGTTGGGGGGGGGGCCAAGATTGTCTGGCCACCAGTCTTTTCCCCAGGTTTCGGTATTTTTTCCTACTATTAACACCTCCGTTTTACCGGCGTTGAGTTGTAGGTAATTGGCCGTCAGCCACTCAGTTACTGCAGTGAGGCCATGTTTAAAATTCGGTGCTCCTGATCCGTTGTCATCACTCAATGTTACCACTAGCTGAGTGTCGTCAGCGTATGATACGATGGAAAGGTCCCACCTTTTGGCGACCTCAGCTAGTGGTTGAACATATAGGTTAAAGAGTGTTGGGCTAAGCGCTGAACCCTGAGGTACTCCCTGCCTTATGTTGCACTTTTTAGAGACAAAAGGAGGAGTAGCTACCTGGAAAGATCTGTCTGATAGAAATGCTTTAAACCAAGCCAGAGCTGTGTTCTTCACTCCTGCTGCCTCCAGTCTGTACAGAAGCACCTCATGAGAGACCGTATCAAAGGCAGCGCTGAGATCGAGCAGGATCAGCGCTGCCGTTTGACCGGAATCTCTGATGGATCTGAGATGTTCTGTGACACTAAGAAGTGCCGTCTCCGTGCTGTGGTCTGCACGGAAACCATGCTGGGAGGCGTCCAAGATATTGTTGGCATGGAGGTGTGCCGTAAGGGTGGTATTCACGTGGGATTCCACAATCTTGGCAGGCCATGGCAGTAAGGATATGGGCCTATAGTTATCAGGTTTTGTCGGATCTAAGTGAGGTTTTTTAATTATGGGATTAACCCATGCCTGCTTCCATTCTAAGGGGATTTCTGATGTTGCCAGTGAAGTATTAATGATGTCTTTTAGTGGATCAAGTACTGTGGTGCCTGCTTTCCTGAATTGCTCGGGCTTTAAAGGGTCGAGGGGAGAGCCTGACTTAATTTTTTGACAGAGTCCGACAAAAACCTCCTGATTTAGCTCCGGGATGCTGGTAAGTTCGGATATAATTTCTATTTTAGAGGGGGTGAGCACAGGCTTTGCGGGAAAGACATTGTAGATTTTTTCAATTTTATCCACAAAGTGCAGAGCCAATTTATCGCAGAACACCTGTGATGTAGAGATGTTAGCTTCTGCTTTTTTTGTGCTCAGATCTTTTAGAATTACATAGGAATATAAAAGTCAAGTGACAGAGGATGGGCCAGGAATTTCCATTGATGTTGTAGAATGTGAATGAATAAAATTCCTTAAGTCCGCAGGATCTTTAAATGTGGACGTATTGTTCTGAAATGTCACCTTGAAAAGGCATGGATGAAAGAGGCCATATGGAGCTCCAAAGGTGCGTAGAGCGGGTCGTAGATCAAGGAAGTGTTTTTGCTGTTTGGCCGTTGCTGTAAAAACATCTTGGGAGATAAACAAGTTGACACCAGACCAGACAAGATGTTTCTTAGCCTTGGCTGCATTTACAACTTGAAGAAGATCTGTAAATTGTAAGACGTGAAGAATCACTCCCCAAGATTTTGATGGGGTCGACGTAGAGGAAAGACAAGGACCCAGTCTGTGGGCACATTGGATGTTTAAATTGGTCAAAGGAGGAAGGTCCCGGAGCTTTGGAAAAAAGGATGTGAAAAAAGTAACAGGGTAATTCCCTTCAAGGCCCTCCAGAAGACAATATAAACATACATTGTTACGTCTGTTCCTGTTTTTGAGGTCTTCAGCAGATTTTTTTAGCAGTGAAATATCTTTTTCCAGCGTTGCAATCTGCACTGTAGCATCTTGGATATCACCAAATTGTTGTTCCACTAAGGAAAGTCAGGACTCCATTGTGGACCACTTGTTATCCCACATTTGCAGGCAAGTGTTGATCTCTTCAATAAAAGGGTGCAGAGCGCATATCTTGTCAAAAATAGTTTCTAGAGATACTGGAGAAGGAACTTTAGGAGTGGAAGGTGGATCTTGCTTAAGGCCATTGTTAGCCGCAGGAGTTGTCTGCATCTTAGAATTTGGCAAAAGCGGTGTTGTTAGGCGAGAAGTAGATGACTGAGCCATATCTGCTGTAGAGATCGAACAATTCATGGAAGGCTCAGTATACAAAGAATCTGCTCTGGCTATCTTGGAAGTACCACTTTATTTGAATGTAAGAGGTTTTTGCTTCTGTCCATATGTATCCTTAAGATGCGTAGTCAAAAAAAACACAGGCAACAACAGGCAAGTATTTCCCTCCAATAGTTTCCCAAAACCAGGAAAACAGACCGTCTGCTAATTGTGCAAATCTCGGCAGACTAAAAGGTTCAAAGTAGGATAAGGTGAGGCAGAGCCAATATAGGGCCAATAAAATACTAAATATTGTGAGGGAGCAAGCTTCAAAAACAGTCAAAGTCAACCCAGTGCTGAGGGAAAACATCATCTATGAAACAAAATGGCTGCCACAATGCTGAGGAAAAATTTAGAAGCCCAAAAAAGATTTGAAAGTAGCCAGCAAAAAGAATGAAAAGACAATCCCTCAGTGCAGCACGTATTCCGATGTCATTTTCGTCCATTTCCCATGTAGTTAGAATCACGGCAATCGCACATTTAATTACGGCACTCCCGCCGCGGTATGTAGTACCGTTATCAGGCGACCAACTTGGGCGCCGCAGCGCACGCCTCCTCATTAGGACTAATATTAATAAGTGCAAAGATGCTATGAAATATTTCATATTTGTTTTTGCAGAGTTACTGAAGTCAATTTTGAATTTTTTTTTGAAAGAATATGGTTTCCATTGTCAATTAATTGTAATATATTTTGATGTCTGTCTGTATAAGTATATATATTTTTGGGGATTTCAAAGTTAGTTTTGAGAGACAGTCGCAATGTTTATTTAGAGTTTTTGGTGGTTGTATTTTGAGAGACTGCTGTGATCATAGGGTACCAGCACTGGACACATGGGTTGTTTTGCAATAGTATTATTATTTGGCTCCAGGGCAAGAAATTGACTTTTTCTTTGAGTCCTTGAGAATGTTAGTTATAACCAAGGTAATAATATTTTTGATTGTTAAAAAGAGATTGCATCAAACGAATTGTACAATATGATGAACCATGATTTTTTACTTATACCCCATTAATTGTGACTATGCGTGCTTTCCTATTTTTTTTATAATTTAGGACACTGTATAGTTAGTTGCCTTCCTTGTCTTCTACTTTCACTGTGTTAACATGAAAATAGCGTTTTAATGTATTTTGTTGCAGAAATGTTTTTAAAGGTGATTGTGCACATAAAGTAAGACTTACCAAGATTGTACGCCATTAGTGCAATTTCTTTCTCTTTTCAATTTCGTTTCCAGAGCTAAACTTGTTTAGCGCTGGAAATAACTTGAAATATTTACTGTACTGAATCTCTGTACTGAATCTCTACTTTATACAATGTGTCTCTGCTCATTCATGACTGACTTCTTTGAGAAAGTGCCCCTGATGAGGATAGTATACCAGTTCTCCAGAAAATTTCCTCTACCTGTTTTTACCTCATGTGAGATTTCCAATTCAGTCATTAAAACCCGACATGACATCTCTGTATAGGATCACTGACAGAATATTGAGAAGAATATCGAGCTGCCACAATATCGAGGTAAAAATACCGAGTGACAGAATATCGACTTTCTATCTACAAACAGGTAAGTACAAAAATATTGAATTCTGTATATCATTGTTAATAATATAGTTTGCTAAAATATTGAATTTTTTAAATGTCTATAAAGTAATATAACATTAATTAAATATTAAATATATTTAAGTAAAATATACTTAAAAATAGTTTTAAAAGGTTAAAATTAATAAATAATAAATGTAATAAAAAATAAACACACATTTTTTATCCTTTTTATATATATTAACATAATAATATTTTTAAATAATTCATATTTTTAATTATAAAAATTAATTATATATAATAAGTTACAACATTAAAATAAATATTTTTTTACAAATAAGATTTTACCCTACATTAAATATAACAATACTGAAAATGTTGCATAGCTTAGGGGATAAAATTACTATTACCACTCCAGTGAGTGGTACAGTAGGGAAAGTGCTGGATAGCGGGTGGATAAAAATTACTTTTCCTACTCCAGCGAGTGCAACAGTAGGGAAATTGTTTGATAGCGGGTGGTTAAAAATTATTATTTCCACTCCAGCGAGTGCAACAGTAGGGTAAGTGTTGGCTAGCGGGAGGGTAAAAATTACTATTCCCACTCCAGCGAGTGCAACAGTCGGGAAAGTGTTGGATAGCGGGTGGGTACAAATTACTATTCACACTCTAGTTAGTGCAACAGTAGGGACATTTTTGGATAGCCAGAGGGTAAAAATTTCAATTCCCACTACAGGGAGCGCAACAGGAGGGAAAGTGTTGGATAGCGGGAGGGTAAAAATTACTATTACCACTCCAGCGAGTGTAGCAGTAGGGAAAGTATTGGATAGCGGGTGGATAAAAATTACTATTCCCACTCCAGCGAGTGCAACAGTAGGGAAAGTGTTGGACAGAGGGAGGGTAAAAATTACTATTCCCACTCCACCGAGTGCAAGAGTAGGGAACGTGTTAGATAGCGTAGGGGAATAATTTTAGTATACCCACTCCTGCAATATAATTAACATTAATTAACAAGTAAATATTTTTTCAAAATTAATTTACCTTCCACCATTTTCTCCTATAAATGTCACCTACGATATTGTAAAATATTATTAAATTAACATAAGTAATTAAAAATCATTTAATTAACTTATTAAAATTAACAATAACATTATTAACCATCAAATCTAAATGAATTCACAAAATTAACACTATAAAATAACTTTTAATAAATATAATATAAAAACTAAAAAAAGTATGTGAAAACTAAAGTACTTCCTACCGTATTCCCCTATTAACCCAGACCCCACTCCTAAAAGAAGTACACAATAAACATATTTACTAATTATTCATTAATAAATAATATCTAATTAATTGCTAATTGATAAAAAATAACCCAATTAGCATAATTACCAATAATTATTCATTGTTATTAATCAATGTATAATTAATTAATAATACATTAATTAACTTAATTGACAATATAAATGATTAAGCACTAAATTATTAATTAATAAAATAATTAATTAATTTCACTTAAATCACTTCCCACCCTATTCCCCTATAAACCCACAACCTGCTACAGAATGAAATTGCACAAAAAATAATTAACTTATAACGAACTATTTCTAAATATTTCTAGAAAATATATTATAATTAAATTACTTCTTACCTTATTCCTCTATAAACCCACAACCTGCTACGGATTTAAATTAGCAAAAAATATTTTAATTAATATTCATTCTTTTCTAAAAATTCAAACATACATTACAAAAATAATACATATACTAACTCTAAAAACACTATACAAAATCGATATTTTTAACAATCATATTATGACTGTCGATATTACTAACTTCGATATTATTAAAAACAATATTTCTTATCTGCATTTCGATATTCTGCACCACTATATTCTTGTAAGTCGATATTATGTCCATTCTATATTTTAGACTCGATATTTTGCCAAGTCGATATTAAAAATTCGATATTGTGACTGATTACCGGCATTCTTACTAGTATATGATTTGATAACATGGTAACAGATCATTTAAGCACCTTAATTATGGCAATAAATGTAAATTTGCAACCTGGTTCCTCACTATGTTGGGCAGAATACAGTATATAAAATGAATGTGATAAAACACATCAACTATGTGCTTGCAATGCTCCCACTATGACTAACTGCTCATATAGTGGTGAATTGACCTCAATGATGGAGCGATTCATTTGGGCTGGTCACAAACCAAGATTGAAACTAAATAGGCTTCATGGCTCAATAGAATATGAAAGATTATGAGTTCCTCAGATATAGTACCACTGGCTTGCATTCCAGCTAGGACACATACAATACACTGTGCACATCACCTTAGACACACTCCACCAGGTTCTTTTGGAAAGATCGCTCTGGGAGGCAAATTAAGATTTGCATCCACTTCATTATGGAACCAAAGAGTCACCACTGTCCTCCAACACATTTCTCCAAGTGATGAAATATGCGTGAAAACTGGTTCATAAAATAGTGAGAGAGGACACTACAAGAAATAGCACAACTATGGAGAAAAATGCTGACTGTATAGGAAGAGTAGTACCTGTCTGCAAACACTTCATTGGCAAAGGTATTAAAAGGCTTGATCATATGATAAAGGGTAATGTGTTTACACATTTTTCAGATTACACCTCAAGGGCACTATTTTCGGGGCCTTAGAAGCCTTAATTATTGCTTAAACAAAACGCAGAAATAGAAATTCAATCAGTCATTACTTTGCCGACCTAACAGCCTGATTCATCAAGCCGAATTGCGCTCGCAAAGGGCCAGAATCTGAGAATCTCGCCATTTGCGAGCGCAATTTTTGCATTTGGGATTCATCATCCCAAATGCAAAAATCGGTAATTGCTAATTCGCTAAATTGCGAGGAATTACATTTAAGGAATCTCTATTTGAGATTCCTTAAATGTAATTCATCAACCATTTTTAAATTGCTAATTCGCAATTTCGGGCCGCTATTTACCGAGAGGTCAGACCTCTCGGTAAATAACAAAAACTTAGAAAAATGCTTTTAAAAGTATTTTTCTAAGTTGCATGTTGCACACACACATGTCCTTTGGACATGTGTGTGCGCAACACCTGTTTCAATTTGCATTTAAGGGGTGCTACAGGGTGTCCTTTGGACACCCCTGGCACCCTTTAAATCGCTATCTTATTTGCGAGTAGCAAATTGCTAATCGCAAATAAGGAATACTCCCCATTCATTCCTATGGGCCTTTTGGCCCATAGGAATGAATGGGGAGTTATTCCTTATTTGTGATTAGCAATTTGCTACTCGCAAATAAGGAATGTGTAGGAATCGCTATTTATTTAGCAATTCCTACATGAATACCGCTTTGCGAGTCCTTAATAGCGATTCGCTATGAATCGCTATTAGGGGCTCGCAAAACGGCCCGTTGATGAATAAGGCTGTAAGTTCTGCTAAAATTTCGGCAAAAGCGGTACAAAAAGGGGTGTTGACGGCAAAAGCATTTAACCCCGCACTGCTAGCGATCTTACTTCAAAGAACCAGCTGCCTGTGGAAAACGCAACAATGTGTACACTTTAAATTGATAAAGGTCTAATAGTTTAGTAAAAAACACAGAGAAAACACATGGGATCTGAACAAATTAAGAACTGTATATGAAATCAAGTGGATTTTAGCAATGAAAAGCAATTGTCCGGCAAGGGGCAAACCTCTAGAACTGTTCACTAGCCTATTGGACAATGATCAAACATCAATTGAATACTGTTAAGAAAAAGTTGCGTAAACAAATTAAATGATAAAAAAGATACAAATAAACGCAACAAACAGGAGCTGTACCCTGTTCTCTGCCCTGAGGAGACCCTAAAAAACAACAGGGGTTGAAACACACGAAACACGATGACTACCAAGCATTAGAGTGTTATTTAAGTGCCAACCTTTAATAGGCAACATGTGTAATTGAGTTGGTGCCTCGTATGGGTTAAAATAATAAAGTGTACTAACCCCTGATGTTATATGCAGATTTACTTGAAGAGTATAGGTAATGTGAAAAAAAAACTTGCAACTCCTTCTGCAACAAAGTTGTGGACTGGTAGGTTTTAAAGTGTTTTTTAGAGACTGTTAATTTCACTTATTTTTCTGTTTGTTTGAAGTACTCATGAATAAAATGTGGGCCATTGAAATGCAAATGAGATTCAACTGATGTTATGTTCTATTAACAGTTTGTAAAGTGCAGCGCTGCTCGGTAATAGGGCTTATCAGCGCTACACCCCAAAAATCATAAGGACAGTGTCTGCCTCCAAAAGGAAGAGGAACAGAAAGGCTAGATGGTCTTGTAATGATGGTCATGTAATATAAAGCGTATGGGTTTTCATGTAAAATGAACTGAAAATGTGTTAAGTGAACATAACGTAATGAATCAGTGGTCATGTTAATTACATTTCTTGATCACGAGAAAGCAATTTGTGTATCTATAATTTGAGACAAGATAAATTGTGTTTGTAGCTTTTCAAGTGATTCACCCTTGCTGATTATCAGACCCAACCCCTGGGTTTCTACTCTAACTTTCTAAAAGTCAGATTTTCAGGCTCACAACTCAAAATCAGACTTTACTATGAATTGAGATTTTAACTTGTGAGTCCAGAGATGCCAAACTCAAAATATCTATCTTTCCCATTTGGAAATTACAAATATGAAATGTAATTAGGAAATACAAATGTTAACTTATGGCAGAGAAAGGCCTTGCAGTAAATGTAAAACGTAAAAATAGATGTCCAACTTTTTAGGCACACTGCACCCTGCCCATGGGGCAGTCCCTGGCCTACCTTAAGGGTGACATATGAATTAAAAAGGAAGCTTTGGGCCTGGCAAGAGGATTAACTTTCAAGGTCGAAAAGGGAGTTTGAAACTGCACACACAGGCTCTGCGATGGCAGGCCTGAGACATGTTTAAATGGCTACTGAAGTGGGTGGCCCAATCAGTGCTTCAGGGCCACTAGTAGCATTAAATTTGCAGGCCCTGCGCACATGCAGTGCACTTTACTATAGACTTAGAAGTAAATTAAATATGCTAATTGTGGATATGCCAATGTTAACATGTTTTAAGAAAAGAGTCCATGACCTTTCGCACTGGTCTGTAGTGGTATAGTGTTCAGAACAGTAACGCCAGCAAGAATGAAGTTACCAAAACAGAAGTTCAGAAGGTGAAAATATTAGGGGAAACCACAGTAAAGATGCCAGGTCTAACACGTGTCGCCACAGCTGAAAATGGGGAGAGCTACCTAATCCCTTGGTAGCTCTCTTCACTAAGGCAAAAGGAACTTGAAGAGACCATGTGCATTGGTGTTGTCATTGCCAGGACGGTGTTTTACCATAAAGTCCATTCCCTGTAAGGGGATGGACCACCTCAACAGTTGGGATTCTCACTCCTCATCTGCATTAACCATTTGAGGGGCCTGTGCTCTGTCTGAACCCAGAAGTGCGCGCCAAACAGTTATGGGCTTAGGTTCTTCAGCGCCCAGACCACAGCAAAGTCTTCTATTTCTTTTGCACTTTATCTCTGTTGCCTGGGAAGTAGCCTCCTATTGATGAAGGGCTACAGGTTGATCCAGGCTCTCTTCATTTAACTGTGAAAGTACAGCCCATATACCACGCTCTAAGTCATCTGTCTCAACAATGAACTCTTGGGAGAAGTCAGGGGCCTTCAGCACAGGTGCTGTGCACATGGCCTCCTTCAGGGAGGCAAAAGCGTTCTGGCATGCAACTGTCAAGATCACCTGACATGGCTGCTTCCTGGAAGTCAGTTCTGTCAAGGGGGCAAAAATGGTGCCTACCCCTTGACAAATCTTCTGTAATACCCAGTGAAGCTAAGAAGTCTCTCACTTCTGTCTGGGTCTTAGAGGGTTCCCAAGCCAGAATGGTTTACATTTTGACCTGAAGGGGTTGTACCTTGTCAACTCCCACTTGGTGACCCAAGTAGACCACAGAACCCTGCCCTCGCTGGAACTTACTTGCCTTGATATATCGCAATGTCTAGATAGGCGGCACAGAAGTTCTCCATCCCAGCCAGGACCTGATTCACCAACCTCTGGAAGGTGGCAGGGACTTTCTTCAACATGAAGGGCATGACTTGGAACTGGAAGGACCCTTGTGGTGTAGAGAACGCAGACCTCGGTTTAGCCCGCTCAGTCAATGCAATCTGCCAGTGCCCATAGGATAGGTCAAATGTGCTGAGGAATTTGGCAGCTCCAAATCGATCAATGACATAATCAGCTCTGGGGATGGGGTGTGCATCAGTCTTAGTGACCGCCTTGAGTCCACAGTGGTCCACAGAGAACCTAAGTTCAAGTTTGACACCTGGAGGGGCAGCCTTGGGGACAAACACCACTGGGCTGAAACATGGGGTGTTTGAGTTCTCAATTACGTCTAACAACAGCATCTTGGAGACTTCCTCCTTAATGCTGGCTCTCACCTTTTCAGACATCCTGTAAATGTTGTTCTTTACAGGTGTGCTGTCCATAGTATCAATATCATGGGTACACCATTTAGTTAGTCCTGGCTATAAGGATGAGTAAAGAGGGAAACTGCCCCAGCAACTGGTAGCAGTTTCTCTGTTGGTCTAGAGTCAGTGTAGGGGAGAGACTGACACCTTCCACTGACTCATCCTGGTCCTTGGAAGATAGGAGGTAGGGGGAGAGGTTCAGTCTCCTCTTCCACCCAATCATCTGTGACCAAGAGCATAGTAATCTCAGACCTTTCAAAGTGGGACTTGAGGCGATTAACATGTAGAACCCTCAAAGTGTTCCTAGGAGTTTTAAGGTCCACCAAGTAGATGACTTCGCTCTTGCACTACTTCACCTGAAAGGCCCCAGACAGGCTGCCTTGCAGAGCACAAGGCTTCACAGGTTCTGTTACCCACACTATTGGGCGAGACTGAAACTCAACCAGAGAGACATTTTGGTCACACCAGTGTTTCATGTCTTCCTGGCTAGCCAGCGGATTCTCCTGAGCGAGTTTCTGGAAGAGGGCTGTTTGGTTGTGAAGGGCCAGCATGTAGCTGACCACATCCTGGAGAGCACTCCTGGGAACTTGCTTCCATCTCTCCTTTACCAAGCTCTGTGAAGTGCAAAAAAAACTCTGCTGCATTATGCAAGCAACGGAGTGCGTTAGATAAATGCTGTGTGCGTGATTTTCAGTACCGGGTGTTTGTCCTCACTGTGCACTCCTCAGCAACAGCACCATGCACAGCACAAGCGGAGTGCATTTGATAAATGCTCTTTGCTGTGATTTTCAGTGCCGGGCGTTTGCGATGATTGCTCAGTGTGCACAGAACACAGCCAGGGAGAACCCCAAAATAAGAGGATTGAAAAGTATTGACTGAATTCCCTTGGGGAATCCCTTACCAGAATACCTTCTGGTCAGTGGGCAATTACAATGTACTAAAGCCCCACTACAACCAAACAACTATTGGAACCCCCAAGAGACACTTTTAGCAAGAGCTTCACAGTATAAAGAATGATAATGACCACTACTTCTGCATTATGTTTTAATGACTTGACTGGTCTTAATACCACCATTGAGGTTTACGTTGAAATTGTTGATTGAATATGAGAGCACCATTAAGAGGTTTTTTTTTGTTTTTTTATGCCCAAGTTACAATCAATTATACTTTGCGTAATCACGACCTAGCAGTGAAAAGCTGTACACAGTTCTGTTGGGCATATTAAATATATGTGGCCCTTTTAAGACATGTTCAAATGTTTATAATAATTGTTGAAATGACAATGAAAGAATTGTGATTAAATACACGGGCCTAGATAAGTAACTCACTTGACCTTGATTAGTAAAAGTTGACGGTTTGAAAAATGCAGTTAGGCTTAGGTTATTTATTTAAAAAACTTTCCAAAAGTAGCATTTTCAGACTTACAATTTAAAATCCAACCTTTATATAAATTGTCATTTTAAATTGTGAGTCCAGAGACACCAAACTCGAAATCCCAATTGGAAATTAAAATTATGAAATATAATAAGGTAATCCCAATGTTAACCTATGGGAGAGATAGGCTTTGAAGTAGTGAAAAATTGAGTTTTTCACTATCTGGACATATAAATGTTAAAAGTACATGCCCAACATTTTAAATACATTGCACACAGCCCTAGGGGTTGTCCCAAGTCTACCTTAAGAGTGACTTATATATAGTGTCAGAATCGTTGCTGAGCCCAGGGGGGCAATCCCGGAATTTTTATCACTTTTATTGGCAAAGTTACACCGTCTTTCATTTTTGGGCCTACTCCAGTGTGTGAGCCGGGGCCTCGAGTACTGACCCAGCCGGGTTTCAGTTGAACAACATCGACCGCGGGTACCCGGCGGAGTCCGGTCTCATCGGAGTGAAACGTATTCTCAATCCTGGTGGTGGTCTTTGGTCCCGGCGAATACTAGCCAGACGGCGACGCGACGTGGTTGCCGCGGTGGGTGGGGGGCCAGGTCCCGAGACCCTGCTGCATCCCTCGGGGTCCGCGGGTGGGCCCCCGCTCTCGGCAGCGGTGTAAAGAGCGCCAAGCCTGTACGTCGCCAGTCGCCTCCGTCCACCCCGCTCCTGTTGGTTCCCCGGGGTTAAGGACCTGCTTTGTTTTCGTTTCGCGGAGATGGATCGAACGATGTGTGGACCTACATTGGGGACCGTAATGGCCGCCATCGGGGCTCTTCATCAGCAAATGGAGGCTGCGCTCCACAACTTGACTGCAGGCATCGAGACTGTTTGTTTGAGACCGGACTCCAGCCTTGTGTCAGACATGCAACATACGGTGACCCCCGCGAAGCTCGATCTAACTCGAGAGGAGAACTCCGAACATAATCATGGCCTGGTGCCAATTGTATCTGTGCAACTACAGCGGTACGCTACTGGAGCCGCTGAACAACCAGCAAGATCGGCAAAGTCATCGCCCGTACAGGACTCATTTCTTCCTTCGTTTCTGGAGACCTTCATTACTACTTTTTGGATTGACTTTCATGCACCTGGCGGACTTCGAGACTTAACTTTTTTGACCCCTTCAGGCTACATTGATCTTCTTTTTTTACAACATTTTGACTCTTTTGCTACTATATTGGTCCTACTGGATGGGGTTTGTGCGATAGATCGTAAGGGCCAGGGCTGAATTTGACTGTCTGAATTCGCTACAGTGACTCTCTTTTGGCCAGCTGGGTTGTATCTGTGGGAGTATGGGCCATATAGAATTCTGATTGTCTGGGTTTGGTGCTATGGCTACGTTCGAATAGAGATTTGCTGCCTCTGTGGTGCCGGGGGTGTGGCGGGGGTGTGGCGGGAAGGTCTGTCCTTTTTCGGTGACTCCCCTATCAGTTTGTTTATTGCTCTGCTTTGAATCGCTTAGTACTACGGTAGGGGATGTCTGCTTTTGGCGGGGGGGAGGGGAGTCCGGGAGCCCGTATCGTATTGTAAGACATTTCCTCCTCCATCTTATCCCTTCCTTGGGGTGTAGTTTAGGGGGCGACAGGCACGCTGCTAGTGGGGTTAGGTCTTATCCATCTGCAGGGGTGAAGGGTGGGGGGTCGGGGGGGGTTTATTTTTGCTTTGTTTTGTTCTATGACCTTACTTTTTCCCCTTTCCCTTCTTCACAAGAGATGTGGCATATTCTCCTGAGCTTTTCGTTCCTCATGGTCGGGTGTCGAGTGTTCAATCTACATATCCTGTATCTTTGGTGGGCGGGTTCCGATACTGTTTGCTTAAGGTTATCTGTATTGTATTGTTTTGCCCCAGCTCTAAGTTGGTATTGATAATTTTCAGATGCCTATAATTGTGGTGTATTACCTCATTTTCTTTGCCCGTTCACCACTGTAATATGTTCCGCCAAATGATACCCGATATGTACATTTCTACTCTTGTGTTATAATCAATAAAAATATATACAAAAAAAAAGAGTGACTTATATATAATAAGAATGAAGGTTTGGGCCTGGAAAGGGGGTTAACGTGTCAGCTCGAAATGGCAGTTTAAACTGCACACAAGATCTCTACAATCCAGGCCTGAGACTTGTTTAAAGGGCTACTGAAGTGGGTGGCACATCAGTGCTGCAGGCCCACTAGTAGCATTTAATTTTCAGGCCCTAGGTAGATGTAGTGCACTTTACTAGGGACTTTGAAGTAAATTAAATATGCCAATTGTGGATATGCCAATGTTACCATGTTTTATGGAAAAAGCACATGCACTTTAGTACTGGTCAGCAATGGTAAAGTGCCCAAAACACTAAGGCCAGCAAAAATTAAGTCAGCAAAAAAGGAGGTCAGAAGGCAAAAAACAGTCAGGAGAAACCACTCCTAGGATGCCAGGTCTAACAGGAACACTACATCACAAAACTTAGGACAAGTGAGCATCCTCCTCACGAACGAAACAGCACTCCTGTATGACCATGACAATTACCTAACATGGCACACAACACGAAAAGATGGTTCACAACAATGCTGACTGTAATCAAGATAAGTATCCTTAGACTGTGGAGAACTCCACATTGCCCTATCTGACAGTTATGAATGCAGAAAATGTATAAGACAGCATTATATGAACAGGTCATTTACCACGTCAACAGTCAATGAGACAAATTTGATGAAAGTTCATCTATGCCGAAGATCACACAGGATATATCACTGAGGTATAAGCAACTAGTTTGATTGTCTTGCCCTATTGTCAGGTCCACAGACTGCAACCGCTCATCTGTATCAATATCTACATTGCAACACTCGCCCACGTCGCACGACAACATAACCTCAACATCATCTCCTACGCCGACGACACCCAGCTGAGCATATCCCTCACCGAAGACCCCCACACCGCCAAAGCCAACCTCCACAGAGGAATGAAGGCCGTAGCCGACTGGATGAAGGACAACAGACTGAAGCTGAACTCAGTCAAGACGGAGGTCCTCATTCTCGGACCCACCCCATCAGCCTGGGACGACTCTTGGTGGCCCACATCGCTAGGCGCAGCCCCGGAACCCACAGACCACGCACGCAACCTCGGGGTCATTCTCGACTCCACCCTTTCCATGACCAGGCAAGTCAACGCCATCTCCGCGTCCTGCTTCAACACCCTCTGAATGCTCTGCAGGATCTTCAAATGGATCCCCCCGACACGAGAAAAAACGTCACCCACGCCCTCGTCACCAGCAGACTCGACTATGGGAACGCCCTCTACTCAGGAACAACAACCAAGCTCCTGAGACGACTACAACAAATCCAGAACGCCTCGGCACGACTGATCCTCGAAGTTCCCCGACGCAGCCACATCACACCCCACCTGAGAGGCCTGCACTGGCTCCCCGTCAACAAGAGGATCTCCTTCAAGCTCCTCATCCATGCACACAAGGCACTACAGAACACCGGACCTACATACCTCAACAACCGACTCAGCTTCCACACCCCCACCCGAAGCCTCCGCTCAGCCAACCTCGCCCTCGCCACAGTTCCTCGCATCCGGAAAGACACCGCCGGCGGCAGATCCTTCTCCTACCTCGCCGCCAAGACCTGGAACACTCTCCCCACCAGCCTACGACAGACCCAGGACCTGCTGGCCTTCAGAAGACTACTCAAGACCTGGCTCTTCGATCAGTAGCAGCCCCCAAAGCGCCTTGAGACCCTCACGGGTATGTAGCGCGCTTTAGAAATGCAGTGATTGATTGATTGATTGATTGATTAAAGAGCTAATAATTGGGATCTGACCATAGGCCACCTATAATACATGACTGCCTGACACAGTTCAATCACGCAGTGCGATTTCCAATTACTGTAGTGGGAAACACTCACATGACAAGGTCACTGGTTTAATGCATGCATAAAGGGAATAGCTGTGTATTGTCATACTTTGGATAAACTCAATAGCAGAGAAGAGTTAAAGAATTTCTATAATCCTCAAGTTGTGATACTATTTTAAAACCGTGTTCAAAATGTATCAAATACGAAAAGCAGCTACTGCTCCTATGTATGATCCTAGGCAAAATACAGTCCTCTGCTGCCTTCTGGCTTGGTTTGCCCTATGCAAATATGACATACAGTAGCACAAAGTGAAAGAACTGAAAGGAATTTCAAACATTGGGGTACAGCAGTATGTACTTTCATGATTGGTTCAAGACGTGCTTTCATTTAAGAAGTTAAATTGCAGTGTTTTGATCAAGTCACTGCGCCTTGATTATTTCTTCTGGCAACATGTTACTAGGTCTGCTGGGTTAGGGTACTCATGTGCCCCAGGAGGGCCTTGTGTATGACCTCATGGTCACAGTTTTAAATCCTGGTGGGGCCACTCAGCCTTTCGTCCTTCTGAGATCGATATAATGAGTACCATTGAAATGGGTAACAATAAACATGTGTTATTCAGTGCCAAAAAGACATCCTTGGGTGAATGTGTGGTTCACAAATACTTATATTATGATACATTAGGTTTGCAGGGCCTAGAGCCAAGGTTGGATGGAGGTTTTTGGTAAGTCAATTAACAAGACAAGAGTGTTCAATGGTAGTATTAAACCACCGTTAGGAGCAGGTAAACGACTTCACTTAAGGCGTTAAGGAAAGCCCTCACTCACCACCTAGTGATGACATGCTTCATCATCGGGCCCCACAAAAGAGACCTAGCGTCTCTTTTGTGTGCTTCAAAGCCAGATCTACTGCGGAGCGGGTTGGTGGGTTAAGGCAGTGTTGTGCAAAGAAAATTAAGTGAGTGGTGGATAGTTAAAAATAGTCAGTAGTGTATCAAAATTAACTTTATTATAATGATCACTAAGGATTTATGGATTAAAATTATGTGTAGGAAATTCGTCCACAGTTAATTAAGTGGTAGTTTCCTAATATCAGTCGACATGTTTCAGCCACGAAACGGTATGAATTTACCTGGCATTCATCAGGACTCAGTGTGTATTAAACCCTGGTGGTATGGACTCTCTAAGGCCCACCCTTACCTAGGGACGTGAAAGTGAAAATTAACAAAAAAGTGAAAAGTGCAAAAATATTAGGAGGAAAATAGTGTCTTCATAATTACTCCTGGTTTAGGAGGCTTCCGAACTTACGGTTTCTGCACCTGTGGGTAAAAAATAACAAGGACAAACATGTAGGACAAAACATACATTGACTCATGATGCTGATCACTTAATGTCAGTCCATTGTGCTCCAGTTAGTGGTTTCAGAGACATTGTGTGGCAGAGTAACAATATAGTTATCACCACCATGATCCCCAGATTTTTAGAACGCTAGAGGTGGGTAGTGATGTGTACTATACGTGCTATATACAAATAATGCTATTCACAAGGGGAAGTTATTTCAGAATCGCTATCAAACTAAAATGTAGGCGCGGTCGCGATCGTGCTAGCAAATTAAAAATTCTCACTTTTTTGGTGTCAAGGATTCACACCATTGGTCACAGGAGGGGGGTGGGAGCGTAATTGACACACCCTGCAGATTGCCAAGACAGAGGGAATAAACGTACAATCAGTCATACAGTATTGGTTGGGTACTTAGCTTAGCGAAGTAATCGATGGAAGGGTTCTGCCTTGTTTACTCACGCCCTCGACGCTTAGCACCCGCTGTGTACCTGCATCAACCCTCGACTGGACCCCGAAGATGTGAACGCGAGGCCGCGAGAGCGTTAAGTGAGTATGTCGCGGTAGTCTGCTTCCGGGTGGGCGCGGTCGGGCCACACCGAGGCATGGGTGTGGGCCAATCGGCGCTTGCCGTCGCAAAGACACGTGGTTGTATGAGCCAATGAGGGGGGATGTTGTCGTTGTTAGGGACAACCAAGTAAAAAAGTCGAGAGATTGCTTCTCAATCGAGTGATGCAGAATAGGGCCGGTTCGCAAATGAGGAGCCCGAGAGTTCTGCTGACAGTCATTAACATTTGGAGATGACAGATGAATGAACAGTGCAAAGGCATGGCCACATCAAAGCATGGGTGTGGGCCAAAACGGCGCTTGACGTCGTTTAATCACGTGGTTATATGAGCCAATGGGGGGTGAGGTTGTCGTTGTTAGGGACAACCAAGTCAAACGTTAAAAGGATGATTCTAGATCGAGTAATACAGTATAGAGCCGGTTCTCCGATGAGGAGCCCGAGAGTTTTAGCTGACATTCACTATACAAATCAGATGTCTCATCATTGCATAGCACACATTTGTGTGCCAGAGAGTCAAAAGGTGTAAGCCCTGTGCATGTGGGGTTTATGAAAACTGACAGAGAGGTTATTAATACATAGCACGGATGGGTTGATTAGCTGGGGACGTTAAATGGAACGTTCCCTTGACTGTCATATGTGGAAGTGGACATATGTAACAAGTAGCAATTGAAATAGTTGAGGTACAGTAGTCAATCATAGGTTATGACTAAGTGTCCCATTGGTAAAGGGATGCCCAGAAAGACACGGGCTAAGGGATACCCAGAATGACATGGCTCCCTAATATTCACTTAAAACCAGAGTTCCATGGGATATCGTAATTTAATCCAAGAATATGGGTCCCAAGTCTGTAGACCCACCGCTGTTCTTTTTCGAAGAGGCGGTGGTTGACGTTGTTGCCACTGCCAATGTGTTCGATGACTGTCCATTGCATGTCGTTTGTAGTATGATTGAGTTCCAGGAAATGTCTGCTCATTTTGGTGGTGGATTTTTTACATCTGATGTTAGACCGATGTTCACAGATTCTCTATTTGACCTTTCTGCTGGTCATACCTACATAGCGTAGATCGCAGGGACACGTAATAAGGTAAACTACGTTCTGCGTGTTGCAGTTAGTGTGATCTCTTTGTGTCCACGTCTTGCCAGGTTCTAGTTCTAACGTTTTTGAATGCCAAAATGAGCAGACATTTCCTGGA
This sequence comes from Lissotriton helveticus, assembly GCF_964261635.1. Classification (NCBI taxonomy): domain Eukaryota; kingdom Metazoa; phylum Chordata; class Amphibia; order Caudata; family Salamandridae; genus Lissotriton; species Lissotriton helveticus. The sequence goes on from NC_136072.1 coordinate 522,258,374, forward strand.
ACTCAATCATACTACAAGCGACATGCAATGGACAGTCATCGAATACATTGACAGTGGCAACAACGTCAACCACCGCCTCTTCGAAAAAGAACAGCGGTGGGTCTACAGACTTGGGACCCATATTCTTCGATTAAATGACGATATCCCATGGAACTCTGTTTTTAGGTGAATATTAGGGAGCCCATGTCATTCTGGGTATACCTTAGCCCGTGTCTTTCTGGGCATCCCTTTACCAATGGGACACTTCGTCATAACCTTTGATTGACTACTGTACCTCAACTATTTCAATTGCTACTTGTTACATATGTCCAGTTCGACATATGACAGTAAAGGGAACGTTCCCTTTAACGTCCCCAGCTAATCAACCCATCCGTGCTATGTATTAATAACCTCTCTGTCAGTTTTCATAAACCCCACATGCACAGGGCTTACACCTTTTGACTCTCTGGCACACAAATGTGTGCTATGCACTGATGAGACATCTGATTTGTATAGTGAATGTCAGCTAAAACTCTCGGGCTCCTCATCGGAGAACCGTCTCTATACTGTATTACTCGATCTAGAATCATCCTTTTAACGTTTGACTTGGTTGTCCCTAACAACGACAACCTCACCCCCCATTGGCTCATATAACCACGTGATTAAACGACGTCAAGCGCCGTTTTGGCCCACACCCATGCTTTGATGTGGCCATGCCTTTGCACTGTTCATTCATCTGTCATCTCCAAATGTTAATGACTGTCAGCAGAACTCTCGGGCTCCTCATTTGCGAACCGGCCCTATTCTGCATCAGTCGATTGAGAAGCAATCTCTCGACTTTTTTACTTGGTTGTCCCTAACAACGACAACATCACCCCTCATTGGCTCATACAACCACGTGTCTTTGCAACGGCAAGCGCCGATTGGCCCACACCCATGCCTCGGTGTGGCCCGACCGTGCCCACCCGGAAGCAGACTACCGCGACATACTCACTTAACGCTCTCGCGGCCTCGCGTTCACATCTTCGGGGTCCAGTCGAGGGGTGAATCAGGAACACAGCGGGTGCTAAGCGTCGAGGGCGTGAGTAAACAAGGCAGAACCCTTCCAGCGATTACTTCGCTAAGCTAAGTACCCAACCAATACTGTAGGACTGATTGTACATTTATTCCCTCTGTCTTGGCAATCTGCAGGGTGTGTCAATTACGCTCCCACCCCCCTCCTGTGACCCATGGTGTGAATTCTTGACACCAAAAAAGTGAGAATTTTTAATTTGCTAGCGCGATCGCGACCGCGCCTACATTTTAGTTTGATAGCGATTCTGAAATAACTTCCCCTTGTGAATAGCATTATTTGTATATAGCACGTATAGTACACATCACTACCCACCTCTAGCGTTCTAAAAATCTGGGGATCATGGTGGTGATAATTATATTGTTACTCTGCCACACAATGTCTCTGAAACCACTAACCGGAGCACAATGGACTGACATTAAGTGATCAGCATCATGAGTCAATGTATGTTTTGTCCTACATGTTTGTCCTTGTTATTTTTTACCCACAGGTGCAGAAACCGTAAGTTCGGAAGCCTCCTAAACCAGGAGTAATTAGGAAGACACTATTTTCCTCCTAATTTTTTTGCACTTTTCACTTTTTTGTTAATTTTCACTTTCACGTCCCTAGGTAAGGGTGGGCCTTAGAGAGTCCATACCACCAGGGTTTAATACACACTGAGTCCTGATGAATGCCAGGTAAATTCATACCGTTTCGTGGCTGAAACATGTCGACTGATATTAGGAAACTGCCACTTAATTAACTGTGGACGAATTTCCTACACATAATTTTAATCCATAAGTCCTTAGTGATCATTATAATAAAGTTAATTTTGATACACTACTGACTATTTTTAACTATCCACCACTCACTTAATTTTCTTTGCACAACACTGCCTTAACCCACCAACCCGCTCCGCAGTAGATCTGGCGTTGAAGCACACAAAAGAGACGCTAGGTCTCTTTTGTGGGGCCCGATGATGAAGCATGTCATCACTAGGTGGTGAGTGAGGGCTTTCCTTAACGCCTTAAGTGAAGTCGTTTACCTGCTCCTAACGGTGGTTTAATACTACCATTGAACACTCTTGTCTTGTTTATTGATTAATACTGGGGTATAAGAGTGTTCCACTACTCTCCCTGCCTCTCTTTTTGTTTTGACAGACACATTTTTTGGTAAGTGACATGCCATCGGTCTACCCAAGTTTTTTATCCTCTAAGTTAACCATTTTCCTTTTGCAAAAGAAGGCCGGTGCCAACAATTGCTTCAATCAGTTAAGAGCCCTTATACCAGCAAAGTATACTAGCAGTAACCAACAGCCCAATAAGGTCAACCATGTGTTCAATGTGCACCTAGGTGTTACCACCCCTCACCTTATGCACAAACCCGATTAAAAACTTGGGGCCTCATTTATGAGGCCGTGCGCCACCTTTACGCCGCCTGTGCGTCACTTTTTGTGACGCACCAGCAGTGTAAAAAATGGCCTTGTTGCACCATATTTACAAAGTGACGCATCTATGTAGATGCATCACTTTGTAAACCCCTGCGCTACATTATACCTACGCCAGGTATAATGTATGCAGGGGGGCCTTCTGACGCAAGACAGGGTCATAGAAGTGATGCAGTGAAATCTATACGATTTCACTGCGCCACTTCTAGGACACAAATGCGTCAATTTCTTACGCCTGCCTCACAGCAGGCGTAAGACTGACGCAGGCCCTTTCACATGGGGCTTGCCCCACTGTGAAAGGACACATTGCTGGAGTTGCATCACTTTTGTGACACACTCCAGCAATGCGTCACTTTTGCGCCTACAGATACTTCAGAAATACTGACGTATCTGTAACTCCTTGCGACATGATGCGTCATACTGTAAATATGACGCATTATTGGTCTCGCAAGGAGGGCGCAGTGAAAAGTGACGTATCGCTGTTTTCACGCAGCGATGCATCACTTTTCATAAATGAGGCCCTTGGGGAGAGATTTTCGAAAAAGTCACGCAACGCAGCGCAGCCTCCCACGAGGCTGCGCTGGATTGCTTGACAGGGAGGGAGCAGGAGAGCACCATATCTTCAAAGATATGGCTATCTCCTCCTTTTTCCCTTGCGCCGCACCATGCACACGCCTTAGCGCCGCACGCTAGGGTGTGCGCATGAGTCCAGTATAGATTTTATACAGGAAGGGTACCCTTCCTGCACAAAATACTATGCTCGACACAAGGGAAAGCTTTTCCCACTTTGTATGTGTGCTGCATAGTGCAGCACGCATGCAAAGTCGAAAAAGGAAGGAGAAATGAAAGCATTTCTCCTTCCTTGCGCCTAGTTGAAAAGGGCGCAGTTTTCCACGCTAAACCCAATCTACTGTTTTTAGTAAATTGAATTTAGCATGACATAGCTTGGGTGGTTGCATGAGAACGAACGCTCATGCACCAACCTTGGTAAACCCCCATGGCGCAAAGTAATGCGAAGCAGAGCAATGCACTGCTTCGCTTTACTTTTACTTTATTTCCAGGGCTAAACAAGTTTAGCGCTGGAAAGTAAGTTACAACAAAAAAAAATTGCCTCGTTTTGCATCACTTTTGTGATGCAAACACAGCGCAAAAGCGTAATAAATCTCCTCTTGTGGTCATCAATCCACTCTTGTGGCGCAAATGTGTTTGAATGTCTTCTAATTTTCTAATGCATTTTCACATCAGAATACCCTTGTATTTCATTTATGTCAAACCAAGAAAATCAAATACTATTTCGGAGCGTATAGGGGGATTAAATCTTCCATTGGTTGTTCAGTGAAAACTGACATACAGTAGTGCAGTCTACCTTAAACACATGTCTGAGAAATAAAATGATGAATGAATTTTTGGCGAGATTTATACTCAGGGCCACTTGAAATATGCGACAGGGGAGGGTCAAATTATGTGGTAGAGTTGACTAAATTATGACGAAAAAAAAACAAACTGTTGGGTATGACGCAAGTAAATTTTGTGACAGTATTACTCCATTCTTTTAATATTTTTGGACATATTAACACTATCTGGGTAAAGGTTCCACTTCATTTGTAACAGTTTCAGTAAGAGCAAAGTGAAAGGTGACCAGACAATATTTGCAAGGGCCTCCCACTGCGCGGCAACGTGTCCCTACGTTTTTTGTAACTTTTGATCCCTTTCAATCCGAAACCTTTTATTGTGGGTAAAAATCTGGAAATAAAGCACAAGCTAATGGTTTATCTGGAAAATGCGCACATCTATCGTTAGGAAAGCGCCGTAGCCGCAAGAACCGCACAATTCCAGTTGCCCTAATGAAACCACCTCTCTTCTTAAAATAAAAACATCTGTGAATGGTAAAGGAAAATGCGCCAAAGAGGCCTTCCTCTGCCCCACCTCCACCAGAAGTCGTTCGAGGAGCATGCTTCACAAGTTCTAAAGACCAGAGATTATACATTTATTTTCTAACACCGCGTAATAAATTCCTTTATGCTCCGTACCAGCCTCTGGCAGAAACCAGCAGCTCCCTCCTCGCTAAGACATCTGGCAGCGAAGTTCTGAACCAGAGCTTCCTCGTGGACAGTTGCCGAGAGATGTGATAATTTTGCCTTGCCGCTGAGCATCCGAGCATGTTCTTAAATGTCAAGTGGTTTTGAGTAACAGCTGGGAAGATAAAGCCGCAAGAAAAAGTCTTGCTCAAAGCCAGCGGTCTCTTTTCCGGTGCGAGAAAAATTACTTTGTTCACCCGCGTGGCTCTGAATATTAATTTTGCCTTTTCAAAGAGGCCGGTCGTTAATGAAATAGCTGTGTTAACTGTGTCGCTGTGATGCCGCCGCGCCATTACGTTTAGGGAAATGGATAGGCATGTCAAGCAGAGCTCGCGTGCAATTTCCATTCCTTCTTTAAAGGCAGCTGCGTCCTCGCCTGGGGTGCGTTTATTTGTTCAGGGCCAGTAATGTCTTTTTTTTTAAATTCATTCATTCATTTGTTTATAGGTGTTGCTTAGGCGCGCAGCAGCTCATTTGTAGACAAAAGTACGATTTTTTTTATTTTTGTAAGAAAAGAGAAGTAAGCGAGCAATATTTTGAAGTGGCTGTAGAATGTATTACCTTAACAGTGATGTAATAGAGTGGCAAAATACAACCCCTCCCAGGCCTGCGAGTTCGCTCTCCCCCTCCATGCCATGGCCCCAATATTCATAATCCCTTCTCTTCATACAATTGAAGGACACAAGCTTATGGTGTAGAGAGGCCGCAGTTTTATTTCATCATAAGAACACAAAAACATGGATCAAACATTTCACAACGATATGGTTGGTCATTCGCCACCCATGTCTTTTGTCATAAGTAATATTGCAAAAACAACAGCAAAAACAACAGTTGATGGACAGAATGCAGAATAATGCCATACATTCACCCCAGTACACAGATCTGGGATTAAATTGATCGTTTTTCTGCTCACCATGCCATTCCAGTTTGAACCCAGCCATATGCAAATCAGTCTTGACCCTGTGCCCCATGGGAACAGTCCAGCCCGGAATGCCAAGCCAGGTCCTCCCTGGACTGGAAACAAGCATCCTAGGACCGGTTTCGGGCTTTCAGCCCTCATCAGCCTGGATAGCTTGATTCCAGTGGCATGGAGAGCACAGGACTCACGTTTGAGCATACCCCTGATGAGTAATATTGTCCCACTTGTTTTATTTCCTATCTAGCAGACAGCAGTGTTCTTGCGGTGGTCCGTCGCACAGGTACCCCAGTGTTTACGGTTCTAGGCTTCTCTTGCTACCGCGCTCGTGGGCAGCCCAGCCGGCAAGTCCTGTTCCGCTTGGCCTGTACCTTTGCTGATCACTCACCTGCTCCTCTGTGCCCCTGTCGATTGGCATGCCAAGGACACTGAGCAGCCCTTCTATTCGGAGTGCCTATGGGTGAGGTCCCCTGCTCCTCTGTGCCCCTACCGATTGGCATCCCAACGACACTGTCTGATCAGCCCTTCTAATCTGGCTGCCTATGCGCGAGGTCCCCTGCTCACCTGTGCCCCTGTGTGAGGCATCCCAAGGACACTGTTTGAGCTGCTCTTCTGTCTAAGTTACTCTTTTCCGTAGGTACCTTTCAATGCTGCCTCCGCTCTGCCCTTCCCCACTGCTTTTATGTCTGCGACTGCCGTATTCTGGTGTGGGTGGGTGGGTATAACTGGCGTGGTCAGTTGTTTTCTTCTTGTGTTTCATGGGGGTCCTCTGCCCCTTTTTTACCCTAAATAATCCTTTGATCTCCCCTTGGTCACCTATTGGGCGGCCCCCATTTTGAATAACGCGCTCCAATCACAGCGCCCCGCTCCCGCCACCGTGAAGGGTTCCCCGTTGGCCCTGACCGGTCCTGCTTCGCTTTCCCTGGCCCACACTACGACTGTGCGTAATCTGCTGTATTCTCCACTCCGAAATTTCACGCCATTTGGGAAACATTTCACAACATGATACAAAATGCATACATAGTTTTGGTTTGGTATCTCGTGTACTTTTCCTAAACATGGACATATATGCATAGTTTAGTCGAGACACCACAGGAGACTGATGCATGCACAGAAGAAATCTCAAAGAGGCGTTTTTTGCTCAAACAAGTCTCTTGGCAGGCAAAACTCACATGCAATTTGTCGTACAGGTTATGGCTAAAATATTGCACCTTTCACTTAACAAAAATTTCGAGAATCTCGCTGGAATATTCCCATCCTGTAATGAAAATTACGTACAGGCCCAAGGCAAACAGAAAAAAAACTGGGAAATGGGGCTTGCAGCCATGGACGAGGACGAATTTTGAAGAGTGACAATTGAAGTCGCGTAGCTGCGTTTAAATGAGACCGTTTTAGAGTGTTTGGGACAGATATCAGGAGAGATGTGTAGTTTGGCAGGCGAGTCATGCTCAATTACAGACAGTTCACATAGGCTGTAGCAGACAGACGCTTTCTCTGATAGTTGTTGGATGTCTGTGGACCACGGGTTGCCTTCCTTCTCGTCATTTTATGTTATTTGGAAAGCACAAATGCACTTATTTGGAAGAGAAAGGTCCTCCACAAGAATTATTGTACTTCCAAGCAAAATATTAGCAAAAAGCTTAAGACTGGCATTATACATGCAAGCACTGAATGAATTACAAACGACAATGCAAAGATACGAATGAGGAAGAAGGATTGGAGAGAGAAGGAAGAAAGAGAGGGAGGGAGGGAGGAAAAGAGTAAAGGAGATTTTTTTTACTGATTTTCCTCAAGGTCACTTTATGTTTTTTCATGAAAATAGTTTTCATGAAATCTTATGGAAGGTTTCTATTTAATATTTATTTTCGGCTATTGCAATTCATTGCCATATGTTGCTTGGTTTATCAATGATGTCAGAACCCCTTTCAGAGAGGTATGTGGTACGCAGGGGCTACTGGGCCCAACTGTGGGGGTTGAGGCCTTCTACTCCTGATGTCCCAGGGCCCGGCATACTATGGATCCAGCTCAACCAAACCAAGTACCCCTTCTGCACTTGACTTGCTGTGGTAGCTGTGGTCGACCAGTCAAGGATCCCTCAGGGGGATGTAGATACAGGTCCATGAACACGACATAACACAAAATGCAAACAGTACGAACATTAAATCAATGTCCAGCCATATACTTGCATTTATAAGAACAAGTAGCATTTTATTTGTAAGTCTACACATACAAAGAGATGCAACATTCGAATGCCATAACACAATACCTACTTGTTGTCAGGCTGAACCCTGTCCCACTCTCACTCATTTAACATGTTCTGGTTATTCTCCATTCACTGGTGGCCACATCAGGGAATGCAAACTATTAGACCTTACTCAGAGTTCTCCTTCTGACCTTTAATCATCATTGGGCTAGATGTATGATGCATTTTACAGGTTGTAAACGGCCCATTGGACGGGCCGTTTGCGACTGGTAAAATGCATTTTACTATGTACAAACCCTATTTTGCGAGTCAGTAACCTGTTATCGACTCGCAAAATATGGTTTGCGATTCACTATTAGGAAGGGCCGTGCCAAGGGCATCCTTTCCCAATAGCAAGTCACTGGGTGATGTACAACTGTTTTGCGACCGGAATACTGTTGCAAAACAATCGCAGTTTGCTGCCTACTTCAAGTAGGTGGTAAGTCAGTTGCAAATGATAAGGGGTCCCCGTAGGACCCCTTCACCTTTGTGGCTGACAGCGAAAATGCTTTTAAGAGCAGGCACTGCCCTACTCTTTGAAAATGAAATGAAATGTTTCATTAAAAAAAAAAAAAAGCTTCCTGTTTTCCGTTAAAGGAAAATGGGCTGTATTTCCAAAATAAAAGTGGCTTCATTTAAAAAGCAAACACAGACATGGGGGTCTGCTGTTCCCAGTAGGCCATCATCACTATGTTTTTGCCCATTCCCAATGGGTTGCAAATTGATGCAGCAGGTCGTTTGTGACCCCATTGGGAATCGCAAAATGTGTCTGAGACACATTAGTACATTTCCATTTGTGATTGGCAAATTGCGAGTCTCTACATTTTGCAAATTGCAAGTTGCAAAAGGAAATTTTCATACATGTGAACCTTAGTCAAAAGTGTCTATGGTGCTGCGGCACTGTTAGCAGCAAGTCCCCATAGACCCCAAAGGCCCATTTTCAGTCTTACCCTTTCCAGTGCAATGGCAGTGTTCAGAGGTGCAGCAAGTGCCCTCTCCTCAGGTGCTACCAAGTCTGAATCCTGTACGGCATAGTTGGGCTGCTTGCAATGGATAGAGCAATACCCAGCGGTGCAGGTTTTTCTATCGAGCAGTGCTCTTTGGCCTAGCGGAGGGTGGGTGCACCAGCCGCGGCCGGTAGTGGGAGTACCGGCCGGACGGTGACGTGGGGAGGGGGAGGGGCTGGGTGGGGGGTAGTAATGTATGGATTACGGACTTTTAAAGGTAAATAAACATAACAATAAATAAAACGAATTTCGTTGCACACACTGCATCGCATTTGGTGATGCAGTGTGTGCAACGAAATTCGTTTTATTTATTTTTATGTTTACTTACCTTTAAAAGTCCGTATTCCATACATTACTACCCCGCACCCTGCCCCTCTCCCTCCCCATGTCACCGCCCGGCCGGTACTCCCACTACCGGCCGCGGCTGGGGTGCACTAGTGTGATCATGCAGCACCCAACTGAAATTCCAAGGGGCGATGTCCTCGGTGGCGTCTAAGTGAACCTTGGGACTTCGTCAGTTGCAGGTCATGGTGTATGGGCTCTAACTGCTGGTAGTTCTCCTTTGTTTAGGGTGATGGCTTGAACTCTAGACCAAAGTGGTACAAGCAGCCCCTCTTGGCATACAGGGTTATCATGTTAATCATGATCTGGGCGCAGACTCTTCTTAAGCAATCATACTGGCTATGGCGGCCACTTCTGGCATGCGGGGTCGGTGGTCTTGGCAGTCGCAGGTCCTGAGCACCTGGCCCAAACTCTTTTCACCAGTGAACCACTCTGGCATGCGTGATCACCCCTGCATGGCAGTACCACTTTGTGCTTCCCGCCAGTGCTTTAGATTTGGCCGAGGGACCTCTATACAATACACCATTGCAGGGACGTTTACTCAGTGGACATTCAGTTAAGCACCAATACCTCTATGCATTGTACCTTTACATATGCACATGCATTCTGAGCACACTCAGTTTGCACCCACTGTTAACCACTGAAGCTTTTCTATCTTCAACCAGCAAGACCTGTTTCAAAACACATGCACTGCCAGCACACAAACTCTTCATGTACATGCTGCACAACTCTTCTCCCTTTGTGTATTGTACTTCAATCAAGCACATCTACACCCAGCACATTGTGGTCCCTGTGCACTCACTGCACTGCCCTGTATCGCTCATGTAGTGTATTACTCTCAGGCATAGATACATTCAGCACATATACTAAGTACACATGTACTGCACAGTGTTGCTCCATATTTGTGCTGTGCCCTTCCCAGGCACACATATAACTAACGTATAATCACTACTTCTGCTCTATGCATCAATCAACATCTACATGATGTAGAACAAATGCGAGTTAAGCACACAGCAGGTGAAATTTTAAAAATGTGAGTCAGCATGTTGGCCTCATTTCAGTGACACAGGATAAAAAGCTCCTGTTCACTACTAAAATGATCTACTACACGATATTCTGCCACCACCGCACTCTCGTGCTACTTAACTCCTGGTGAAGATGGTAGCCTTCACCCACTAAGAGCATAGCACTTTGGGTGCCCCTCCTGGTCTAACAAGACAGCAATCCATGAGACAGGCCTATGTTATGGCACACACCAACGGTCTATGTTTGCCTATGACAAAAAAATTGTCATTAGAGATCCAGACAGCAGTACAGATGGGCACGCAGGGCAGGCGTACGTATATCTTACAATGCAGAGGACTTTTGCGTCCCGACAAACTACATGGCTTGAAGTTGATAGAAGACCTGACTGTGAGCCTGAGAAACCTTCAAAACACTAACATAATGTCCTTAATGAAAGAAGGTATTGACCTATATTTAGATTTTATTGAAAGCCGGGGTCTACAAAAATGGAGGGTACTCCTCTCGCTAAACTTAAATTTAGAGGGTAAACTTAAATCTAAAGGTAACTGAAATCATAGAGTTTATAATGGAAAAACCTCAACTGACTCCATTAGTGTAAAGTCACTGACAATCAGGTCATAGTGACAGCCTCTCAGAGCTATTTAGAACAGGTCGATGGTCACTGGATGTCCCTTCCTGCGACAGTTGATTTAGATATCCACGGGCGAGGCAGCTATCCAAACAATTAAACGACCAGTCCTGAGCCAAAGGAGTGGAGACCATATTACTTCACTAGTGTGGAGGGCCAACAAACTGCCCGTTGAGGCACATAGTCATCAGGAGATGATGAAGTTGACAAACATACATTCAAATTTCATACCCTGACGCAATTTTGCAGTCTCTGATCGCTGTCAGTAGCAGGTGCTGTGATTCCAATCACAAAAAGATGGGTGAGTTTAGTCATACCAGACAGAAATATAGACCAGGAACCAAAAAAGAAATGTGGCTGATGTTCCCAAAATATGTTTAAAAACTTTCCACATTCTGTTTGTTTTAATTGCATTTTGGTGCTGCCTTTTCATGAACATATTAGACGTTTACAAAGTTCTGAAACCTGATGTTTCGAAACTCTGCATTCTTTTTTTAAATAACAGGTAGTCATTCTAGGTGCACAGATACCCATAGTATTAAATAAAAATAAGAAGCAGAGTCAGTGGTCCTTTGCGGTACTGGCAAGCTCCTACCACCACCACAGCCACCACCCCTGCCAAATACTTTGGCCTGACAAACTTGTTAACTTGCACAAAGATCTTGCCAGACTGGCCTTCCCCATCTGCTGTCTGTCTGCATGCCTGCACAATTGCTACCACCCACACTGTCTCCAGTGCTCCGTGTTGCGACAGAGAATGGTTCACTGCATAGCTTTAGAGAGTGTGTGCCCCTGCCTCATATTCAGCATAACAAGTGGCTGCTTTTTGACTCCTGTCTTAGCACACATAAAAATCACGTGCCTACACTTTTATAAGCATGACTAGGGCCAGACTGGGAACAGCAACCAGCCTTGGCAGATTGCTGCTCCAACGGCCCTGGGAGCGGAGGTGAGGTGGGTACTAGCAAGAAGCACTGCTCCCGCTTTTGTTACAGGGGCCAATATTGCAGTACTGCTGCAAAACCGCCCTCATAGCATGACTAGGGTTAGCTCCTTGTCTATAGAGGACTGACAGTGAAGGCAGTGATACCAGGGGCGTATCTCTTCTTGGGCAGAAGAGCATCATGCCACTTGCTGCAAGCGCAGTGGTAAACAAAGAATAATAAAATGGTAATTACCATTTTATTATTCTGTGTGCCTCCGGCCGTAGTGAGTCAATGGTGGAGGCGAGGCAGATTCCTGCAGATTGCAGGATGACGTTTTAGGTGTTCAAGTACACGTGTCAGATTGGCGGTCTGTCTACAGTCGGCTAATCTGACATGTGCACTTCAAAGCCAGTAATCCCAGTACTGTAAAACAGACAAGGGATTGCAGGCACAGGCCTCTAGCCTCAAAATGAGTCCTGGGTTAGCCTGCTCTAACCAATCAAGCTCCAGAATTGGTTAGATTTAGGTGGCACAAAGGAGGAAGTCCCTCCCTTTCCTTCCTGCCCTTCGCCACCAGCAGGATCGGCAGGGAGAAAGGATCGGCAGGGAGAAGAGCATCTGCTTGGAGTTTCCGGCGGCTGGCAGCATTTATGGTGAGTGCCTCACCATTCATTAATGTTGCCAGCCGCCACTGTCTTATACTGTTGTATACTTGCCTCTCCCACCTTTCTTTCAAAGTGGTCTGCAGACAGTCCCCTTTGACTAGGTCCTTCGTCTATCCATCCCATTTAGCACATGGATGTTGTATGTGTGTATCATTTCATATACATAAAGTATCGTTGTATGAAGCTTGATTGACAAAGGTGGTCATAGTCACATAGGGATGAATATTGTATTTACTATATTCAAGCATCACATAAGATGAAGGATTGGAAGGATATGAATTTGCACGGCTCCAACCAGGACCTTCTAGGGAGACTTTGCAGTGGGTCAGATTAAAGAGTGTAAAGGAGAGGAGACAGATGTCACTTTAGCTGCTATGGAGTTGCCTCCTGCCATGTCCTAGCCCATTTTTCTCTGGAAAGGCTACAGCAAACAGGTCAATGGGTAGTAAAGTTGAGCAGCTTTTCTTGTCTTCATGTCCTTGTTTTGGGTTTCCTCTGACTGGCGTCTTCCAGCTTCATCCCACATTTCAGCTCAAATCTATTGACATTGGATGGACCAGTCTGAATAAAATATACAAAAGGGCAGTCCTACCCAGAAACAGTCTTAAAGCTGAAATAAAGGAATACACGATTTCTGTCTGCCACTTTATCATAAAGATGTGGAATAGATTTCCATCCAGTGTTCCACGCTTTATCTGTTGGGAATATAGGGGTTTTAGGCCAGTTGCATTAAGACGTTCTTTATACTCCAGGGTTGTGGTATCCACCATGAACTCCCCTTTTCGGGTCTGGGACCAGAAATCTAGCAACTTTAATTATGGCTGCCAGGACTTTGCTTCGAAGGCAAGAGCAGGCAACTGCTCAGGACTGACATAGAACGCAGGAGGGAGGTACTGCTCAGAGGAAGAGGGGTCATCAAGAGACTAGGCTGACTGAGCCAACGAGGGTTCTGTATCAATGCTGTAACTGCTGTGTGCCTCTGTGGAAGAATAATAGTTGGGAACCTAAGAAGCTGATCTGAAAATTTCCCAACATCAGCTGATCTCTGAAAATATGCAATGCACTAAAGGAAATTGGGACGCAGCACAATCCAAAATACTAGAGGTGAGCTGATTCAACAAAGTAACTGACATCCAGATCTTGTATTCACCAGGATATGCACTTAGGTCCTTGAGCGGTGCATTGTGTATTTGGAAATGAGGGATAACCTCAAGCCACAAGATTCATCAAGGGATGAGCAGTAGAACTCCATCACTTCCTCTGTGACTGGTGTTAGTATTGTCACTGATGTCCTGAAGATCAGTACAATAAGTGTAACCATGCTGTAACCGTGGCAATAGTAAGGTTCTGCCCCAATGGCACAGTGACTTCAATTTTAGCCCAGTAACCACCGCCTGACCTTGATGTCATGAAAAAAGTTTCCAGACCCTGCTTGGCATCTACCAGTGCTGGTGGGAGGTTACAGCCTTCAATGTTGCCATTTTCTGCTCCAGGATGTCCAGTGTATAATGGTGAGAGTTAGGCCCAACTATGCAATTCATAGTTGGTGAAATTTGAAACAAAATCTAAGTATCTCTCATAAGCATGGAATATGCGATTTTCTCCGGCTGCATTATGGTGGTAAAAATACGCAATCCCTGAAATCTAAAGAACCATTTACAATCATGTTGGACAACTTTCATTATGCAAAAATGTATGGGATTGTAAAGTGTCTTTCCATGGGTTATCTGCATCATCCCAAAAAAGATTTATGTGGTAAATTAGTGAAAATGTAGCATGTGTGTGCATGTGTGTGCACATGCATGTGTGTGTATGTATGTTTGTGTGTGTCACCTGCTTAAGCTCTTATGTTACTAATCAAATAATCACAAATAAACAAGCTCCTCTTGTGCTCAAATGCATGCCATATTTGCATTAAAACAATCGACAGTTTTGCTAAACCTTATGGGATTGTTCCTTGCCATATATGACTGTCCATGCCTGTGTGAACCAATTAATAAATGCCACCTTTGGAAAGCACTCATATGTTTTAGGGTATTGAGTGCCACATAAATCTGGTAGAATCAAAACTGCTGCCTTTCCTGGCCAGTGGTTAATCTGAACCGGTGGGTTCCGGTGCTCAGCACCGGCACTTAATTCTCAGCATCCACACTGACAGTCCACCACATGGTCGGGCTCTTTGTCTAATATTTAGATGAGGATAACAACAGTGTTTAACAATATACAATACAAACGAATAATGCCTGCTGGTTAAGCCGTTCCTGAAGCATTGGGTGGCCCGGAATAGTCTGAATTGTTACACTTGTAGGAGTGTGATGGTTAGTAGCTGGTTTGGTAGTGTCACTGGCTGCCCTGGCAGGGGCAATGAGTGGTACAAGCCGCAGTGGCCTCCTGAGCAGGGCCCTGGCACTTCACTTTTTTTCAAATTGAGCACTGCTTCTAGCACTGCCATTCTATTCCTCACCTAACACAGAACCCAGGATATTGTAGCTGTGACAATATTAATATCAAATGGTTATAAAAAACATAATCCGAGATGGAGAGGGTAGAAGGGGAAACTTGATAGGCAACTGTATACATTTATAATGACAATAGACATGAGTAAACATTTATAGAGACAATAAACATCTGTACATATTTATCGATTCAATAGAAATCCAGGCGCATTTATAGAGTCTGTAAAGAGCAGTTCAAGTTTATACAGACAATAAACAGAGAACATATTTATTGAAACTGTAGACAGCAGTGCCTCTGTTTATAAACGTTTTTCACCTGAAGGTATATACCTGAACTTCACACATCACTGTAGATTTACAACAATAGGCATGTATATAATTTTGCAGAAAGTTTCAGGTCATGATTGAGATTTTACAGAGATATATATGTATTTAGAACAGTGGAACAGGGCAGCTGACGAATGTAGTTCATGAGGACATTTCATTTACTTGAATACACTGCACGAAAGGCCATCAGGACATATGTACAAGAAACTTGTAGAGCACTGTGTTATGTCAAAATTGGTAATGCCGCTCTCCATCAGTTTCAAAAGTCAGGGATGAGCTGTATTTACAAAAATATGACGCACCCCTGCGTTTCTCTTAGTGCTGGTGCTAAAGAAACTGCCTAGTGCCAGCGCAGGCATCCAAGTGGCATTTATCTAGAGTGCCTGCGCTGCAAAGGCGATTGTTTGTGTGTAGGATGGGACACCTTCCTGTACATAAACAATCCTAACAGACAATTTGATCTATCACTGTGTGCTGCAGAATGCAGCACACATGGAAAGAGCAAAATACAAAGAGAAATAAAACATTTCTCCTCTTATCGCCTGTTTAAGACCAGGTATTTCCTGGTCCTATTTAGGGCAATGCCCAATGTCTTGTAAATGTGGGGCAACCTAAAAAAGCAATGGGTGTTGCAATGTAACACCCACTGCAACACACATTTCTCGCCCCTTTCACGCTAAGGGCTGCATGAATAGGGGCATTATTTAAAAGGCGATGGTAAGCCACGTTAAGTGGTTTAATGCCACCTTGTAAATAAGGCGAAGGGCTTACGCCACCAGACGTCACAGAAAGTGGCATTCTGGTGGTGTTAACTCCTTGTAAATATTCCCCTCATGTCAAAGTGGTAGATGTTCTAGACTAGAGGAAGGGTGCATTACTAGGAAAGAGAATAGCTCTACTCTGCATGGAGGTTTGAGTGTGGAAAGTTGTTTCAATGTTTCAGAATGGACGATGCGATTAGTTGACTGTAGAGCAAGACAAAAGAATGAGGGCACTTAGGACTTGATTTAGAGTTTAGCAGACAGGTTGCTCCTTCACTAACGTGATGGATATCCGTCTGTCATGTTACAAGTGTAATTGGATATAATGTACTTGTAATACGGTGGATGGGATATCCGTCACATGTTTGATGTTAGCCTGGAGAAGCAGTGACCTCAAAAAGGTATCCCGGCACTGAAATCCACAAGACACAACCTAGGATGTCAGAGTTATTAGGTAAAATTAGAGGTCAAACCCTTTTTCTTATTGCCTTATGGAAAAAAGAATGGGAGGAAATTCTTATGATGGTGGGAGGGAGAGATTTTCAAACCTTAGGGTATAAAAAGCTAAATGACGTGCCACCACATTGAATACATTGAATTTGTGGGAAGAACATGAGTTTGGCAGCTGGACAATGGAGAACACAAGATTAAACATAGGGGTATATTTATGAGAGCTTTGCATCATTCTTTCTCCACGCAACCTGGTACATGCATGACCCAACCCTTCAAGTCATATTTGTTAAGCTGGTTAATTTTGAATGGCTTCAAAAATATGAAGTGATGCAAAGCAGTGCACATTGCTGCATTGTATTACTCTGAGCAAGGGAGCTAATCCATGGGCGTTGCGGAGGTTGTTCCCATGCAACACCCATGATTTTTGATGCATTCCCAGATTTGCCAAACCTGGTAAACCTGGGGATGCAAAGAAAAACCAAAGGAAATTATGGACAGAGCGTTCACAATACAAGCACTCACCCCCAGTCAACTGATCTGGGTTTAATCCATCACCGTTCTTTAGCCCACTCTGCCACCCCAGTTCAGACATGGCCATATGCAAATCAGTCTGACCCTGTGCCTCATGGGAACAGTCCAGCCCGAACTGCCAAGCCATGCCTTCCCTGGACCGGAAACAAGCTACAGAGGACTGGTTTCTGGCATTTCAACCGTCTTCAGCCCGGCTTGCTTGAATCCAGTGGCAAAGTGAGCAAGGGACTCACGTCTGAGCATACCCTGCCAACTTATGGCGAACAAAGAAAAACCAAAGGAAATGATGGACGGAGCGTTGACAATACAAGCACTCACCCCCAGTGGGATGCACCACAAATATATGCCTATCCAGGAGAGGCGTAATGAGGAGAATTGTGTTTATTTCTCCTGGTTTTTTTCTCTTTCTATGTGTGCTTTTCAGGATTGTTTTTGTGCAGGAAGGTGCCCCTTTCTGCACAAAACAAATCCTGTCTACAATGGATAAATATGGTGCATTCCAGGGCAGTGGAACAAGGTGACTTGCTGTGCTGCCCTGTGGCAAAAAAACTTGTAAATATGCCCTATATTGTCTTAGACAGTCATGGATAAGCACTGAACCACTGGGTGTGGAGCATGGCCCTGTAGCAGATACAAGGGATCTAGAATGAGGCAAGTTTACTGACTGGAAGCTAGATTCTTTCAATGTGTGAAAGGCCAATAATCAAATGGCAACCTTGTTCTGTATGCCCTGGAGTAAAGAGTGAGCAATGGATGAGTTAATATTTAAGGTGACAACTGCAGGCTTGTGGCAAGACATAGGAGAGGAAGGCTAGCCTTAATGTGAATGGGCTGTGACAGGTCATACGCTGAAATCACAAAGTTGTGCAGAATGAACTTGCTGGCCCACTGGGAAACATAAGAGTTAGACCTTTCTGTAGGATTCCTGTCTAGTGGGTAAATACAAAAGCCCTGGTATTGCTGGAACCTGCTCTTCTGAGACCAGACCACAAGGTGGTTCCTTGTTGGGAGATGGTTAACTAAAAAAGACACTGATTTGCTTGCC
Source organism: Lissotriton helveticus (assembly GCF_964261635.1). Classification (NCBI taxonomy): domain Eukaryota; kingdom Metazoa; phylum Chordata; class Amphibia; order Caudata; family Salamandridae; genus Lissotriton; species Lissotriton helveticus. Next base: position 522,276,254 of record NC_136072.1, read on the forward strand.
AACAGCCTCCTCTAGCTGACGCAGCAAGAGTGCCGTGGGACCAAATGCAAGAAAGGAAGTAGGCTCCTTGAACTCTGGGTTGGTTACTTAAAAACAGCCATTATGGGGGTGCATTGGGCTCCTTCCATTCCCTGGACACGGGTGTCTCCGCACCTGCTGCATTATTGGCAGCTACAGGCCTCCACATTCTTCATTTTACCTGCCTTACTCGCAATTTCTCAATTTTGCTCTCACCTACATTCTCATTTCAGCCTCTCTCCTCCCTATCCACTCCTTTGTCTCACTTCCCCTTCTGTCTTTCACTCATCCTCATCTCCTTCCTCAGATTCTATTACTTTATCACACCTCAATCCCCTAAAACATTCCCTTTCTTCCTTATCCCCTTTCTACACTTGTCCACTTTCCCTGTATACTTGCTTCTTTCTCTCTCCAATTCTTCTCTCCACAAATTTCCTACTGCTATACCTTTCTTTCTATCTCCTTCTTCCCTTGCTCTCATCAGACTCGGTTCCTTTCCTACCTCGTTCTTTAGTGCCACTGTGTAGGAAACTAGTTTATTAGTTGATAGGGTTGTGAGATCTCATCATGTAATAAGTCCACACTTAACTATGAGGTCCAGTTAGGTCTCAATAAATGAAGCCTTCGCTCTACCCTAGGAAACACAGCATAGAGCACTCAGGCCTAATTTTTGAGAAAAATGTGTAAAGCATGTAACACCACCAACCCTGTCAATAAGTTAGAAACAGGACAGAATCAAAATCATGCTCCAATTTATAAAAATAGCTTTTAAAATAAAATCTTTAAATAGTCACCAAAATAACAATAATATATAATAAGGAGCGCCAGATATAAATATTAGAAGATTTAAAAGTAGGTAATGAATGATTGTAGCTCACTACAGCAGTCCGCAATGAGCCTCAAATATTAGGGTTCCTATGGGAGAGTTTGAGGCTACCTAGAGATCAGCAAATTTTGTCATTGAGGGTAACAGGTGCATGTCTTCCGTGACAGGCTTCACTTGGATCAGTTTGCCCATGTGGAAATCCTCAGTAATATCCTCTGGTTCTTATGGAGTTCTAGGCTTGGTTGATGCAGTCCTCTTTGGCACAGTCCTCCTTGGCACCAGCCACGATTCCACAACTTTGGTAGAACGCTTGTGCCAAGGACTCATTCTCCCATCATGCACCAAGGTAGCCTCAGATGAGTCTAGCTGCAACTGGTCAACTGGTTATCTCTCAAAATGCAGGTTTCTCTGTATTTTCCACTGATTTTCTTCAAGTGGGCAACATAAAGAGCATACTCTAATGTGACCATGGGTTCACTGCGTGGAGGACACCTCAGGGAGGTTTCTGGGTTGATCTCCCAACATGCACCAGCACCAGCACCACCATGGAGACGTTTTGGTTAGGGACCAGCTATGCACTTGAAAAACAGTCTCCAGTAGCCCTAAGTGGTCCTGTGGCTTATCAGAGAACCATTCCACTAGCCCTTGATGTCACTCTGAAGTCTATTGGCAAAGTGGGAATTGATTAAGCCCTTGGTGTCTCTCTCTACGCAGTCAACACCAAACTCAGTTCTCTTTGTGAAATCCTGGGGTGTAGCAGGAACGCTATATCTTGGTACAGCCTTTGTGCAATCCAGTGACTCAGTAGGAGCAGTCCTTCTGCTTCCCACAATTCCAGCAGTGAACAAAGTCCTCTTGGCAGGACTGCCAAGTATATCCTTTGAACAAGCTTGTGAGAATGGAGGACTCACTAGCCGATGGGCATACACTTCCCTGGGCAATCGTTCCTGCCTTGTGACTATGTCGTGGGAAGTGTGTGTGGCAGCAAAGTATCCCAGGGTGCACTATTCTGACCCCTATCAACATGGCCAGATCCCTTTTCCCCGTGTGGAGTGCCTTAGCCCACCTCAGCGATGTGGCTGCCTGTGGACTTCTTTCTCCAATCAGGATAACTCCTAATTTGAATAAAATGCAGTCAGGCTGACTGGCCAACAAAGAAAAAGAGTCAGGCACAGTCTCAGTGACATTTGTTCCTGCAGTGGTAACCTCCCTGTGAAGTGTAACTAGCCCACTGGCTCTCTCCCCAGCCATCTTGCTACAGCAGAGAAAAACTACTTCCAGAAGATGACTCTGTTTTCTCAGTTCCTGAGAAAACTCGACACCTAATCACAGGGCAGTGCTGGGAGCTGTAAGCTGCTGGGTCAATCAGAAACTGATACCTGTGGCATTTAAGGCAATTTAGAAATGTAAAGCTTCTAAAGCTACTTTTCTAAAATAGTTATGTGAAATACAACTGTGGCAATATGTTGGTTTGATATAAGTATTATCGTAACATTTTAAAACACCATTCTAGCTAGTCCTATTTAGAAATTAACTTTATTAGAATGAATAAAAGTCACTCCATGTTATCCAATAGGACTACCAGCTTTCCAATACGCCAAATCAACGTTTGGAGATTTTCTAGTAGCAGAGCATGTAAAGCACACTTTATACATAATAATAATAATAATAATAATAATAATAATAATAATAATAATAATAATAATATAATAATAATAATAATAATAATAATAATAATAATAATTCCATTTGTAAAGTGCCTTGTTACACCGCACAGTGTGTCCCTGCAAAGAAATCAAGACCCTCTGAAGAAGAGAGTGGAAACACCTAACATGGGAAAGGGAAATTAAGGAAAAAAGAGCCTAGAGCGAGTTCCAAATTTAGGGAAGAAATAGCCAGGTTTTTAGTCTTTTACGAAGGATGCTCTCAATGGGGTTGGCTCTCAGAGTCAGTGGTAGAGTGTTCCTTTTTTTGGCAGCCAGATAGCCGAAAGATCGGGCTCCCCTCCTGGCCTTTGGAATTTCGCTACTCTGACCAGGTGGGCTTCCGTTGATCTAAGATTACAGACAGGAGTATAGGAGGTTATCATTGGGTGGAGATAACTCAGGCCTCTATTCCACAGAATTCTGTTACAGTAGCATATGGTTTTGTAAGTGATCCTTTTTGCCACTGGCAGCCAGTGGAGGGTAGCCAGAGCTTTAGAGGAGGATGTTCTTCTGGGGAGATTCAGGACCAGATGAGTGGCAGCATTTTTTATATGTTGCAGTTTGTGAGGCTTTTTGGAGGCTCCTAGACAAAGAATGTTGCCATAGTCTACCTGACAAGTAACTAGAGAGGGCACAAGGGTTTTTCTGGCTGCGATAGGTAGGAGGTCTAGGAGTTTTCTTAGGACTTTAAGAGTCCAGAAGCATTTTCCTGCTACCTTCCTGATTTGATTCTCAAACAAAAGTTTGGGGTCAAACCAGACCCCTAGATTTTTGGTGTCCTCTTTAGGGTCAGGCGTGGACCACAGAGCCTGAGGCCACCATGCCGATGACCAGATTGACTGCATTTTCCCAACTAACATTACTTCGGTTTTGTTGCCGTTAAGTTTAATGCAATTGGTGTTCTACTTAGAATCACGCACTGTGCTCTCTGGGCACTTGAAGGTAGACTTAGGGGGTGACTTATATGTAATAAATAGGGATGTTTGATCCTGTCATAAGGTTTAATTTGACAGGTCAAATTTGGCAGGGCTTCAGCTGTCATGTTTATATTTGGCACTGCAGTGGTACAAACTTAAGTGCACTAGCTTCCACTAGCGAAACTTTAACCTACAGTCCATTGATACCTTGAGTACCATATTCTAGGAACCTACAGATAAATAAAACTTTCCAATTGAGATTTCCTATTGAGATATCTTTTTACTTGCCATCTAGGCTGCAGAACAGGCCTAGCGCCAAATCTCTCCTTGCCATTTTAGTGGTGGCGCAAACAGTGATGCCGTCCACTAAAGGCACTTTAACTTACGGGCCCTAGGTACTCTGAGTACCTTTTACTCAAGACTTACATGTTACTTAACCATGCCAATCAGGGATATGCCCCCTTCTTCACACTGTTAGGGGTCAGAGCACATACACTGGGCACTGGACATCAGCGCACCACTGTGTAAAGCCATTACACCAGTACATAAGGTCATCAGAAAGTGGGGAAACATTTGGAGGTGAATCTGCAAAAACAAAAATTCCTACACACTGCATCACAAATAGGTATTCCCCTGGTAGACAGGCCCTCTAGCAGAGGAGCTGGTGGTCTGTGGTATGCAATTCAATCAGAGCAGGCTTACTTTTAAGTGCCCCCTAATTCTCCCTCCATTTTGTGGTATTATCGTAAGAAATATCAAATAGGATCCCGAAATCCCATTTGATCCCATATGATGGCCTTTCTGGCCCCCATGGGATGGGCAGATTGATGGTAAGTTCCACAATCTGTCCACCCAGAGGACTACTAAAAACCTATCAGACTCTGAGTGAAACAGAGTGAAAAAAAGGAATGGGGTGAGGTTGTTGGATATTCTTAGTATTGGTCCCCGCTACTGGCACCAAACGATATTTCTGCCCCTAGGAAGAGGCATAATGAGGGTTTATCCCTCTCTGCCAGGCCACATGGCAAAATAATGCCCACAGAAATCCCAATTTCCTCTTCCTTGCTATGGTGATTGCCTCACTATTTGGACACTGGGTTGGGCGGCAACCTAGAAACCGAGGAGAATCAAGGGTGGTGTGGCTTGCATGGATCCCAGCATTTTCTGGTACCCATAATACCTTGCTGAATATCAAATTAAAGGTCAAGAAAGGGTATTTTTCATATATGTATGTGACAGGAATCTCAGACACATTCATTTAATAGCCAAAGTCTTACCACACTGGTTTCCCACACTTCTTCCAATTGAAACATAGCCTCCATGTGTGGGTGGACCTATCACATGAAACCAAAACTATAATTATGTGAACACCTCATTGACTCCACATTGGTTTCATATGGTGATAGTTTTGACCGATCAAGGGTCGCGAGGCTCAGGCACATAAGATTTGGACAGTTTTTTGCAAGAAATGTGTAACTACTAAAAGGGATAATTTTGGGGATTCCGACTGATGCAGGAGCTTTCCCTCACAAAAATGTGAGAAAAGTTGTGATTTGAGTAAAGGTTTGATGGTTACAGTGCATTTTAAATATGAAAACTGAATAAGGTTCACACAAGTCACACCACCAGGAACTCTCTTCGGTATCTAGTATCTAGATTTGGTAGGTTTCCCGGGCTGCGGCCAGGTACAAATACCACAGCTTTCCCCTTTGGTAGAATGGGTCAGTTTCAAAGGCAAATGTTGCTGTCCTCCACAATACATTTAGGGGCCCATTGTGAAATGGACGAAAGGTCAGGCTACACAAGTGTGGCACTGTTTTTACCAGGAGAAGAGTGGGATCGCTGGGTGGTAAGAATCTAGTTGATCCCCACATATTCTAGAACCGTTCCTCAGGAAAATAAAAGGAGAATTCTTGATTTTAACAAAAGTTTGACATTTCCAGTGCATACTGGGTAAACAAAATCATAATGGATCCATGCAGGTCTCACCATGCTAGACCCCTCTAGTGTCTAATTTTCAGATACGTTGGGTTGGTTGTTTGCTCTGGGTGGCTATCAAGCCTGGGCTTTAATATCCAATCTGCCCACATCATCAGAAAGGTCAATTTGCAAGGCAAAATGTTTATGTCTCACATGGAATTTTGAGGTCTTTTCTGTTGCAGGCGGTAGGCCAAGTCACAAAAATGTGGTGCTGTTTTTATTGAGAAAAATGGGAGAATGTAGAATAATAGAACATTTGTTATTATCAACTGAATTTTTCTCCATCCTTGTTTCCAAATACAAGCCAGTGTGCACGAAAGAGCAAATGTTTGAAAATGTCCCTTGAATCAGATGATAGCCTGGGTAACCCGAGATTCAGAGTTGTATAAATAACCACTATTTCTAAACTCAATATGATAGGCACATTTATAAAATGAATAGGTTTGCCATTTCACCATATGAATTGATGCATGGTGGGTACATAAATAAAAATCATTGTTTGCTGCTGCTCAGATGTTGGCGCTGGGTATCAGTTTACTACATTTGTAAATCAGCCTGTAGTAATCAAAAACCCTCTTCTCAGGGGTTCCACTGATACTTAGTCCATTTAAACCAACAAAGAAGAGATTGGCACAGAAGCTGAAATATAACAGAGAGTTTTATTAACCTCAAATGAGGTGAGACTAAGTCACACAGAAGCCTTAGCAACTGAATGAGGCAGTCTAAGGAGTACAGAACACTGGGGCCTTATATATGTGAGGGTTACATACTCAGCATAAAACCAAGGAGCAGCCCTGGCTCATGTAAGCATACAAAATGACCAAGATGGGCATGCAAGATCTACTTGCTCAACAAAGTGGGAGGAGAGTTACTTTTCCATACAGCAGCAAAAATAGCCTGACAGGTATACTAGAGAGGCAGGTGCATTCTACTAGCTAGGCCCTTCTGGGTATGTGCGAAGTGGAGGATGCTAAACATAGTTTGTCTCTAGGCAGGCTACAAGAGCAGTTAACAGAAAGGTAGGACAGAGCACATGGCAGACAAAATGGCCGCCAGAAATACAAAATGGCTTTCAGCTCATGCTAACAAATCTGTCCAATATTTAACAAGCCTACTGAGAAAAAAAATTAGAGATGAAAACCTTGTCATCTATTTCTATAATTTCAGTATTTTGCATTTCAACAATTAGTTTCAGCAGAAAAACTATGAGCAATATACACAAATGACCCCCTGTTGAGTTCCGAGTTTGGTCTACATTTCAGAAATGTATAGCTTTTTTCACCCATGGGTTTCACACCTCTTTCCTTCACAAACTGCAGGCAACTAAAATCCAAAAAGATAGCAAAAATCAACCAGCACTTAGACAAATGCAAAAACTGTGTAAAAAAATGATTACAACTTTGCCTGTTTATGAAAGTTGGGAAGAGGATAATCTTAGCACAAAATACTGTTTGTTGATGCCATTTTTATAAAAACATACACGTTCTTGCACAGCATTTTTTCCATTAAAGAATGCTATATTTTGGCTGTTTTCTCCGTTTCCTACAGGACAATATAGAATCTCTGGTTATTTTTAGAATCCACAATATCCAGGACAAAAAAGACACAATTTGGCCTGGATACCTTTTGTGCAAAGAACTGTTATGAATGCAGAAGATTGAGGAGCCCCAACATCAAAAAAGGCTCAGCACGTTGGGGCAGGGGGAGTTGGGAGTGCAAGCCTCAGCTGTAATGGGGTTAACATCCTGACAGCCATTGCATATTTTACCTTGCTTTAGGCCTATGTATCTATGTTGTTTTGACATATGCATAAAAAGACCATAACTGTATTCAGATGCCATCAACCATTAGTGATTTAATCGCACTGTAATTGGGAAAGGAACCACCCATGCCAAAGGGAATAGCTGTTTAGGTGGACGTGAACTATGTTGAGTAGTTTGTAGGTGAAAAACATGGCATTATCACTACAGCAATTATCAAAAGTCTTATGTCATGGGACTTTTAGCCTTGAAAGCGTACTAGAAGGTGCAATTGAGATGCAAATTACGACTTGAACAATGCAATAAGGGAATTTTGACCCCACACCGAGTTTCACTATTCTGGGATGTATTGTCGCAAACAGGAGGTACTCTTCTGGTTGCCAGGGCGACATTCTGAGATATCAATGTGCTTTTCCCAGGTCAGAAACATTTGTGACTGGATTTGTACCTTGAATAACTACTGTGGAGTAACTGGACCTGTGGTTCATATGTTTAATGCATGTCTACACATCATGTTGCAATAGTCAAATTCAAGCGAACTGTCTGACCCAAATGCGATTGTGATGGGTTACAAAAAATAGTCTTGGAATATCACCAAAGACTTAGCTCTAAAATCTCATTAAATATATTACATTTAAAAAGGTAACTCAGTAGAAGAATAGTTAATACAAATAACACTCTGAAAGTGTCACAATGAATCAAATTACTGAAAATATTAGATGAAAGATAAGGGTATTATCCTTCAAACTACAACATCTTGTTTCATTCGAAAAGTGATTTGTCCAGAGAACTATGTAGTAATCTAAGATTTCTGGATGTCCTAAAAATTGAAATAGCAACCACTCTGGTGGTGTATGGAAGTGCTGCGATGCATTTTGTGTATAATTGAGCAAGGCAAAGTCAAAAACATGAAGCTTCAATGGGGAAGTAAAACATTACCTCAGCAATAAGCGGATATTGATTACCTAACACTCCAAACACAATATTGCAATTTAAATTGAACGTGCTCTCACAGGCTGAGATTAAGGCTATTACTAAAGCAATACACTTTAGAGAAAATCTCTGCAGTTTTCACATATTTAGGCTGTTGATTGCAGATATTATTAAATGGAATTTCTAAATATATATTTCTTTATTGTAATCTTGTGGCGTCACTAGGGTTGGTGTCACCCGGTGCGGGTAACTCATGGTGTCACCCCCTCACGACTTACAGCATGGACCATCACACCCTCTGCCTGCACCATCTCCCCTCTGTCCACACGATCTCCCCTCCGCCTGCACCATCTCTCCCTCTGCCTGCACCATCTCTCCCTCTGCCTGCACCATCTCTCCCTCTGCCTGCACCATCTCCCCCTCTGCCTGCACCATCTCCCCCTCTGCCTGCACCATCTATCCCTCTGCCTGCATCATCTCCCCCTCTGCCTGCATCATCTCCCCCTCTGCCTGCATCATCTCCCCCTCCGCCTGCACCATCTCCCCCTCTGCCTGCACCATCTCTCCCTCCGCCTGCACCATCTCTCCCTCCGCCTGCACCGTCTCTCCATCTGCCTGCACCATCTCCCCCTCTGCCTGCACCATCTCCCCTTCTGCCTGCACCATCTCCCCTTCTGCCTGCACCATCTCCCCCTCTGCCTGCATCCTCTCCCCCTCTGCCTGCATCATCTCCCCCTCTGCCTGCATCATGTCCCCATCCGCCTGCACCATCTCTCCCTCTGCCTGCACCATCTCTCCCTCTGCCTGCACCATCTCTCCCTCTGCCTGCACCATTTCCCCTCTGCCTGCACCATTTCCCCTCCACCTGCACCATCTCTCCCTCTGTCCGCACCATCTCCCCTCCGCCTGCACCATCTCCCCTCCGCCTGCACCATCTCCCCTCCGCCTGCACCATCTCCATTCCCCCTGCACCATCTCACCCCCTGCCTGCACCATCTCACCCCCTGCCTGCAAGATCTCTCCCTCTGCCTGCACCATTTCCCCTCTGCCTGCATCATCTCCCCCTCCGCCTGCACCATCTCTCCCTCCGCCTACACCATCTCTCCCTCTGACCGCACCATCTCTCCCTCTGACTGCACCATCTCTCCCTCTGCCTGCACCATTTCCCCTCTGCCTGCACCATCTCTCCCTCTGTCTGCACCATCTCCCCTCCGCCTGCACCATCTCTCCCCCTGCCTGCAAGATCTCTCCCTCTGCCTGCACCATTTCCCCTCCACCTGCATCATCTCCCCCTCCACCTGCACCATCTCTCCCTCTGCCTACACCATCTCTCCTTCTGCCTGCACCATCTCTCGCACCATCTCTCCCTCTGCCTGCACCATCTCTCCCTCTGCCTTCACCATCTCTCCCTCTGCCTGCATCATTTCCCCTCTGCCTGCACCATCTCTCCCTCTCTCTGCACCATCTCCCCTCCGCCTGCACCATCTCTCCCCCTGCCTGCACCATCTCTCCCTCTGCCTGCACCATCTCTCCCTCTGCCTGCACCATCTCTACCTCTGTCTGCACCATCTCCCCTCCGCCTGCATCATCTCTCACTCCGCCTGCACCACCTCTCCTTCCGCCTACACCATCTCTCCTTCTGCCTGCACCATCTCTCGCACCATCTCTCCCTCTGCCTGCACCATCTCTCGCTCTGCCTGCACCATCTCTCCCTCTGCCTGCACCATCTCTCCCTCTGCCTGCACCATTTCCCCTCTGCCTGCACCATCTCTCCCTCTGTCTGCACCATCTCCCCTCCGCCTGCACCATCTCCCCTCCGCCTGCGCCATCTCCCCCCTGCCTGCACCATCTCACCCTCTGCCTGCACCATCTCTCCCTCTGCCGGTACCATTTCCTCTCTGCCTGCACCATCTCTCCCTCTGTCTGCACCATCTTCCCTCCGCCTGCACCATCTCCCCTCCGCCTGCACCATCTCCCCCTGCCTGCACCATCTCACCCTCTGCCTGCACCATCTCACCCTCTGCCTGCACCATCTCCCCTCTGCCTGCACGTCTCACCCACTGCCTGCACCATCTCACCCCCTGCCTGCACCATCTCACCCCCTGCCCGCACCATCTCTCCCTCTGCCTGAACCATCTCCCTCTCTGCCTGCACCATCTCTCCCTGCACCATCTCCCTCTCTGCCTGCACCATCCACCCCCTCCGCCTGCACCCCCCTCCCCCGCCTGCCGCTCTTCTTACCCTTTCCTCATCGCCTTCTACCCCCCACCCCCACCCCCGATGGTTTCTCCCTCACAGTTTTTGGCTCTTCTCAAAGTGACTGAAATATACACAAGAAATGCGCTTTGACTTCGTGCACGCAACACTGAGTGGAAAAGTTTAAATAGACACAGAAGACACACTCGCCCTCACCTTTGAGCAGAGAAGGGGGGGCTGGCCAGGATGGGGGCATATCACGTCTAAAATGGGGGTTTTGCGGAGAAAACCTGACCAAAAAACATAGTGCGCCTTGCAGTGGATAATTGGATATAAATACAGGAGAAGCTTATTAACTAAAAGTCAAACTTAGTTCGTATTATAATTTCGAGTAAGGCGTTTGCCTTGCTGCTCACTCTGCTCTCAGAGTCTCACCTCAGAAATGACCAGCTTGTTCTGCGCATTAGTCGTCTGTCAAGCATGCTAAAGGGGTTCTGAGTCAAGGGTGGTCAGGCGTCAAGGGGCTGACATGAGAAATCCACTCGTGAAATGTAACATTGGCAAAGTGTCCTTCTGAGGCCTAGTCAGGGCAACTTCCTGGGACCCTGTGACAGTGCGTACAGCGCGCTGGTGGCTGTAACGTGCTCTCCATAGGAGGTAAGAAGAAAATCTGGCAGTGAAGCATAGTACCTGAGCACTGTACACGGACACAAATGTGGAGAGTCGAAAATGCAGATCAAAACAATAAACAGCAAAAGGATGTCTGTTGGAAATAATGAAAGCAAAAACAGGGCTCAGCTGGATAAGAGCAGATAAATCAAGTAAATGATTCTCCAGGCCTGAGAACAGACGCTAACTTCTTACCAAGGCGAAAAGATATGAAGATAGCCAGAAACTCAATGGGGTCTGGTAAATGACGAAAAAACTATATTTTAAATAATCAGCACGTCCAGACAATATTGGTTGGCGAAAGTTTTGCTGCATGCAAAAGAATGGCTGCAACAGAACAAGAAAGAAAAAGTACTTTAACCAGATAATATATAATACATCCAAGGGCAAGAAACTATTTAAGGTCGGAAAAGAAATGACAGCTAGGTGGGCGGACATGAAAATAATTACCGAAGGCAACAGAGTTTTCGGATGTTGCGTTCACTTTAGGATTGAAGTGGAGGTGAATCCGCAGGGGAGCATGCCATGGTGCAGGGCTAGCGGGTGCTGAAGGGGTGTCCTCTGTGCATGGATATACGAGGAATCCAGTCTAAAGAAGGAAATGCGGAAATAAACTATCTGGGGAGGAATGCTCAAAAGGCTCAACAGCAAGGCAATATACATTGGAAAAGACCAGCAGCACTTAACCGTATTCGTGAAGAAAAGGTGTGGCAGAAGAAACGCTGTCCCGGCGTCAGACGGCTAGAGCGACATGCCGGAAAAGGATGGTCTTTTCAAGTAAACGCTAGAGTGGCGTGATGATTCGACGGCCCCGGGAGTTAATGAAAGACGTTCAGGGCTGGATCTTCAATCGGTCAAAAAAGGGATGGGGGCGGGGGGGAATTCAGGGCCCGATATGGAGTGAAAAACAACACAGGAGATACAAAAACCTGAAAACAGCGTAACGGTGTCACCCCATGCGATGGTGTCACCCGGTGCGGTCCGCACCCCCGCACCCCCCTAGTGACGCCAGTAGCGGGTCCTACATTGGACAGTACAGAATACATACACTTTTGCAAAAATATGGACTTAAAAGAAAAATACTTGAAAAGTGGATGACTACAAATGTTCTTGAAAACAAATTGTGTCATTGGTAGTGTGGATTTTTTTCTCAGCGGGGGAGTTGCAACCATATTATATCAACACTATACAACACAGTACAGAATAAAGTTAACTTGTGGTAATATTCACCATTATGTTAATCACAATAACACCATTCCATAAATATCATTTAATGAAAACATCTTATTAATCAAAAAGATTAAGGCAATTTGTTACCAACAAAGAAAACCAAGTTTATATTGATCAGAATTTGTGCTCACTGCTAAAGCGATCATGTGGTCTATAAATAAAAAGATGCACAGAAAATGTGCATAATATAAAATGACAGTGACCCATACAATGGCTTGACAATTTTGGTATAAATATATCCAAAACGTCTATAGAAATAGGAATCCAATTCATTCATCCAATTGCAAGAATGGACACAATAATTTGGGAACCAGACCCAGGAAAACCACAACTTGGAAAACCTAGTTCTGTCTACGATACTGCCAAGCAGTACCCAGGGTTTGTTAAGAAAATGACAGGACAAACCCAAAACTAAAGAAAAAGATAAGTCTCAAAGGGGATCTCCACCACCAGAGTCCTCGGACAGGCGCTGTAATTTGCATGATCGCACATTAATAAAAGCATCTTATAGCTGTTAGAAATGGGATTTCTGGTTGCCTAAGGCTTGCGCCAAAGCCAAGCAGAAACCACCACTGTCAGGGCAAGGGAGATAACCCCTGCTCACCCCCTTTGTAGCTTGGCACGAGCAGTCAGGCTTATCCTGGAGGCCATGTGTAAAACGTTTGCGCACGCACACAGCCACAACATCCCAGGCACATCACAAAAGGAACTCCACACAAGGTTATATCAATAATAGCCTTTGTATTCTCATAACACATTGGAATGGTACTCACATAACATACATGGTGCCACCTGGCACTAGGTCATATATACAAGGGATTATATACACCTGCAGGGCCCACTGGACCACTGTCAGAACCATCACAGAGTAAACCTAGTAAAAGTAAAACATATCATAAACGTACAACCAGTAATCACTGGTAACCACTGTATTCAGCATCAGCCTGTAACATAAACCACATTATGCACAGTATCACATTAGGCGCCAAACACATTCTACGCCAACCTCACTAGCATAAACACATTAGGGGCATAAATCACAGTGGAGGATAACCTCCCAAGCACAAACTATATTATGCAAATAACCTCATACATAAACCACAGTTAGAGGCATCAGTCAGGGTGCATAGGTCATACTATATAAATTATATTTCTTAGTACCACATAAATCACATCAGGACCTGGCGCCCTATAAACCTAACAGTCTCCCTGGCTAACTGGCCTTCTCAAAGGGGCTCAAATGCCCTAAGTCCAGGAGTCAGGGCGCACTGCCAATGCAGCAGAAGTCAAGAGTGCGCAACTTACGCAGACCTGAACGTGGCAGCTGGCGCTAAGTGCTGCGCAGCTGTGGGTCACATCTGAAGGCCTGGCACTCACTGTGCCCTTAGAACAAATATGCAAAACGTTGCAGCTGCTCGCTAAGGTGCGGTGCAGCCGAGAATCAGGGGAAGGGGACCTGGCATGACGGTGCCCTTGCGGCCCCACTGGGGCTCTTAAATTACCTTGGCCCCCATAAAGTTGGAGCTGCCCTCTAGCAAAATGGGGCAGCTGTAGAAAATTGCCAACACGGGAAGCACAAGCACCACTGGCCCTCGGGACCCCCACTGGGGCCCTTAAACAAAATATGGTTTATGTTGGAGCGGCCCGCTGCCATGTGGGGCTGCTCAGACACTGCGCACTACAAAGGTGAGTGCAGAGAAATGCCCCCAAGCCCCCACGGGACTCCATACCTTAAATGTGGCTTCCCGCCAGAGATCAGCCCTTACTCAGCGGGTTCTCACACAGGACTCCGCTCTTCTCTGTGGCTTCTCCCGGGCCCCCTCCTGGGACTTTTCTGGTGCTTCGGTTGGCGGGACTCTTACGCGGCGGGGGCAGGCACCGACAATGTGATCAGACACACCACAGGGGGCGGAGCCAGCATTGTACAGCCTGGGCACAGTCCCATTCAGAGTCAGGGGATTACCCCTCCCGCTACTCTTAGCCCAGGTGTCCCTAATTAGCCTGGCTAACTCACCTTGCCCCTCCTAGAGCCACCCACACCTCTCAGCTCCTGTCAATCACAAGCCAGACATGCAATTCACATCAGGCAGGCAGACACATAGCAAACAGAAATGCCAACTTCTAGAAGTGGCATTTCTCCACCAGTCACCATAAATCTGTGCACACCATTGCGGAGCATTTATCCTCACGAGTTCATACATACTAAACTCAACCTTGCACTCTTCTCATAACAGGAATTACAATGGACACACTTATCCCCCATGCATTCCTATGGGAGGGTAGGCCAACCATACCAATGTAACACAGAAAGCACATGCACTTTACACTGGACCACAGTGCTAACGTGCTCAGAGGCCTAAAATCACCAACACTAGGCTACAGAAAAAGGCTAGGAGAATGCAAAACGTTTCGGGGTGAACCTGCAAAAGGGCCAAGTCCAACAATAGGTATCTGTTTTCTGAAGCTCTTCCTTCTCGTACCCTTCAGGACTCATTAGAAAAACAATATGAGAGAGGAGGGTGTTTTGACTGCAGACAGGGAAAGTACATGAAACTGAAGAGGGACTCCCAACGCTCTTCTGACGTGAAAATAAAGAAGGAGGAAAAACCTCCTTAATTTAGGCCCAAATTTCAGGGAAAAAAAGGTTGTGATATAACGGCAAAATATGCCACAAACACTGATAAATCTCCTCCATAACAGGAGGTGGGTGGTGACTCTACTTGACAACGTGGCAGAGGTCACTATAGTGCACTGTAATCTCCAGGAGTTTCTGGAAGTGACAGCGACAGCAACTCATAACTTTGATACAGCTGAAACCCCAGATAGGTGTACAGCTCCTCCAGACAGATTATATCATTTGAATATACAAATTGAGGGTGACATACAACGAACCATTAGGGTGATATTCTGAGAAAATGTAACTTTATCTTATGACATTCTTTTGGCGGAGGTTGATTGGCCCCCGCAGTTTGTCCAAACCTCCCCACAGGGTGAAAATGTAATACTCCCATCAAGCAAACAAGCATATGCAGCAGAATGGGCTCTTGCACTGGCCCCAGCTAAATATATTGCAATCATTTTGGTTGGGATAAGGAAGACTCGCCTTATCATATAATACCCATATGGTCCAGCCCACTAGTACAACCACAATATCCCATAAACGGGATGCTAAAGCACCTGTTAGAGAAATATTCTCCCAGTTGGAGTACCAGGGAGTGCTTGAACCCTTTGTCCCTCCTATGAATAATCCACTTTTTCTTGTTTTCAAACTGAATCATTCATATTGTATAGTGTTAGACTACAGACATTTAAACAGTCATACACACACATTTGATATTCAAAACATACACATCACGGTCCTTTTAAATAATATACTCCATAAAAAATACAAAACAAAAGTGGACATCTCTAATGTTTTTTCTACCAAAATACAGCGCCTGAAAGCAGGGATTGGATTGCCTCTCAGAGCTTGGCTTTCAGCGTCATTTTCTCGTCTCCCTAAGGGTATAAGAACAGTCCTGGACTGTTTGTTGCCTGCATAGTATCAATTCAACAAGATATTGACCCACACATATTGTCCTATGTATATGATATGTACCTGACGGATGATGAGTTACACACTCATTTGGCCAGGGTGGATCACTTAAAATTGGGATTCAGCAAATCTGGCCACAATTTCAACTTTAAGAAATCCAATAGAGCATTTCTAAGTGTCCTAATCTTAGGTTAAGAACTCACACATGAAGGTAAAAGCCTTGCACCTCATTTCCTTGAGAAGTGTGCTCTGCTGCAGCCTCCTAATACTCTACAGAAACTAAGGCCCACATGCATCAAGCATTTTTGCAGTCGCAGACGGTGCGATTCCTTAAAATCGGCCGTTTGCGAATGCAAAAGTGCTTGTTGGGATGCATCATGCCATTTTAGAAGTCGCATCTTTTTTACGATTTCTAAAATTGCATTAGCATTTAAGAAATCGCAATTGTGCGATTTCTTAAATGCTATGCATCATTAAAGAAAAATATGCTTTTTTTAAAATTGGAAGTGCAAATTACCACGAAGTTCAACTTCGTGGTAAATTGCGAAATTGATTAAATATGCACAAAAATGCATTTTTTAAACTGTAAAGTTACACACACACATGTCCTTAGGACATGTGTGTATGTAACTTATGCTGAAAAGTACATTTCAGGGGTGCATGGGGGGGTCCTTTGGACCCCCCCCTGCACCCATGAAATTTTCTAAGTGCCACTCGCAATTTCCATTGACTCCTATGGGCCTTTTGGCCCATAGGAATCAATGGAAATTGCGAAAATTAAGTTAAGAAATCGGTATTTCTTTGGGATTCGGTAAAAAATGCGATTTTTACCGAATCCCACAAGAATACCGAAAATATTGATGCATATCATTTTGCATTTCTTAATTTGCGATTCCTTATTTTTCGCAAATTAAGAAATGCAAAAAGACACAATGATGCATGTGGGCCTAAAATCCTTGTTGGGATTCCTTAATTTTGGCAGAACCTGCATACCTGATTTTGCACAATGCATTACATCATTATGAATTAATTCATCCTGATTTTTCCGGTTCTCATTGGACATCAGAACAACCAGACATACATAGATCATTACAGTCTGACTTGCAGGCGACACGTCACTTACATACACGTGTCAATACAACAAACCTGGTCATCCAAATAATTGTAGAAGCCGTTGCCTTTACCTATGTCACCTTTAATGAAGATGAGACAGTGCCCATTATATATAAACCACATTTATATTCCTGTGCAGAAATGCTTTTTGCATCCACTGAACAAATACTGACTGCAGTGCAAATGGTTATGTTTAAAGAGCAGCCACTTGTGCAAGGTAAACGCATTATTGTCGTAACTCCCATTCCAGCCTTTGAGACTGTTACCAAAGCTATCATTCATAAATCTAAAACCCTCCATCCCATATGGAGTCAATCGGAAACATCCTTAACAGCGGTTGACATAGACTTCGTCTTTGGCCCATCTTTACAGACACGAGCGTTTCTTCAATATGAGCATGTTTATCCCATGCCTGGCAATATTCTGCCTCATAAGCAGTATAAATACATTGTTTATACTGATGTTTCAGCCCAACCTGCTCTTGACACTAACCACCAATACTGAGCAGCATGCGCTACTATTCTTGCTGTGATGCTGGATGGAAAATTCTATCATAAACAAACTTGCACACAGTTTCCAGGGGACTGCGCTACGCAGTTGGCTGAACTGAAAGCCTTGTTACTTGCACTAAAACATGTAGATCCTGATTTCTCCACACTTATAGTGTGTTATTTGTATTATTGTGTCCAGCCTTTTAGAGATAATTTACATTATTGACAATCTTACCATGCACCTGTGCCAGTCCTTTCAGAAAAGGGGGTGGTGATGAACAGAGTGTCTGAATTAAGCAGACCACTCTTACCCAGTCCAAAGATCAGGGCTTGATCCATCACCGTTATTTAGCTCACTGTCCCATCCCAGCTCAGAACCTGGCTATATGCAAATTAGTCTGTCCCTGGCCCAGTGCATCATGGGAACAGGGCAGACCAAACTACCAAGCCAATTCTTCCCCAGAAAGGAGACAAGCTTCCGGGGACCGGTTTCTGGCATTACACTGTGCCAGTCCTTGGCATTAGATATACAAGAACTGTAATATTGCCACTACTTGTTGGTTCTAAAGACAATTGTTTTGTCTACATTGATCACATCTAGTTACATCATGTGGCCGATTCTAAACAGTAGGCTACGAGGAGTCCATAGTAGTTCCCTAACTCATCTCACTCCCATACAGGAAATCCCTCTGCAGCTTGTGAGCACCATCTGAACTGTTTCTCCCCAGCTTGGGCGGGGGGGGGGGGAGATGACAGATATTGAACTTCAGTTAATTCACAATACTGCACCAAATTCCAGTCACACGTCTGAAGTGAGTACTGTACTTACTACTGCATCTTCTGCAGCTGATTTTGTTTATACTAATCCACCCCTCGTGGACTCCATCAGTTCTTTACTTGCTCCTGTGGCTCCTGTTTGTCAATGAACTGCTTCTGTTTATTATGTGGGATCCGACTTCTTTGACTGTTCACCCCTCCTACACCGGTGGGGTTTTTTCATGGCTGAAAAGCACCTATCTGGTCATTGTTATATGTTTGGACACAGCACTTTGCTTTCTTTTTCTATTTCTTTGGATTGGATTTGAGACCGTTTTTTTCTTGCTGATCAATGGCCATTACCCTTCTGAATGCTCAGTCACAGAACTGGTCGATGAAGGGTTAATGCCGCACTTATCTTCACATAAGCTAAAAAGACAGTTGTTCCTTGAGAACATTTCAGCTGTTCCAGTAACTGATGGAATTGTTTGAGATAAAGTAACTTATGGTATCTTTAGATCTTCGGATCTACAGAAATACAGCAGATTAATTATGTTGTGGGGTTTTTATAGGTGATGTTATTGCACCTGGGTTACATTCTGATGACTGGGATGTTGAGACTATACATTCCATGCTCTAGGAGCTGGAATACTTCACTGTTTTCAAATCTGAGGACCTGTATCTCAATTCTGCTAATTGCGGTGAAATGTTCCGTGGCTATCATTATGGACATCATTATTTACATCAAGCTAATATTCAACCCACACTTTTTAACTATACAAAATAGGAACATTATCTAACTCGTCCACAAGGGAGCTCCAAAACATAAAGAGATACATTTAAATATTTTTCTGGACATGATACATTTGACCCAAAATCCTTTTATTTTAAACTTGTGCCTACACCGGCAAAGAAATATATGCTTACCAAAACCAAGCTAATATATACAGCCTTGCTTGTCACACAATTAGCAGTGAAAGACTATGACTATTGGAAGGTTACCATTGACATGAACTAAATTTGGGTTACCATAACTTGGCAACTCTAGGGAACAGACACCTTGTTCTGAGCCAGCTTAATTCCAACACAGATGATCTTTCTGAATTTTACAGTTCAGCAGACTACTTGTGTAGAACTGGCAAAAATCATGAACAAACCAACCTTCCTACCTTTGCCCAATTTGACAATTGGCAACATTTAACAAATTACACTGAGGATAGTATGTTACAGAATGGCACATTTAACTCTGCACTTTCAGGTCCAAATGGGTTGTTATTGTGGCCAGTGAACACAAATGATTGTTATGCTTGTTTTTTTAATTCCAGACTGGGGTTTAGGCATGCAGACCCGACCACCATTATTCCCATTCTTAATACTCAGGTGTTATCACCACCTCTTCGGTAGGGAAATTGTGCCAGCAATGGTTGGAACATTCCACACTGTCTGCAGTAAAACAACATCTTTCCCTCCTTTCAGAAGACATGGAACTATCTGATTTTTGTATTTGGTCTGTGTTCGAAAGATGTATTTATGCCACATATAACGAAATTTGGACACTTACACAAATGGAAGCTGCTACATGTTTAAGACAAATTGGTCAAGATAATTTGAATAAAGTGCTTGCTGTTGTTGATAATAATATTAATATGTTGCCTTCTCGCAATTACAACCGGAATAATATTGTGTCGTCTATTATTGATATTATGCACAGTGACATGTCTTCATTATACCATGTGCAAAGTTTGCTTAGATATATCAGTTCAGTTTCATAAGTCTTTATTTCGGTAAAATATACCATAAAAGACCACACAGAATAAAACACAATATAACATTAAAACCAACATAATACATGATTTACATAATACACGGTACATCGCTGGCTATTCAGTAACATACATAAAAATGATAAAAGCAACATTCATTATATACACATCATTAAGAACCATTTCATTACAATAATTGATGATAAGTTAAGACATTATTAAGTCAATTCAAACGAATTGCTAATCACTGGATACCACTACTAAAAAACACTTCATGAAAAATAATTTGGGATGGTGTTGTTAAGGCCATTCTGTACATACACACTCCGATCCGGCCGATAAATAATCTCTATGTTAGATCATTCCAGAAAATTGTGTTTTCTCTCTAGTCTTGTCTTTAAGGGCCGAGGGTAGCGGGACCTAGGGTAAAAATCATGGAGTCCCCAGACAGAGATCGGGCCATCCCCTAATTGTGAAAAACAAGTTTATAAATAAGGCACCACCCGATCGCTCCAGAATCTAACTAACACCAGGTCGCCTGGGAGATCTTTTGGAAGGGGGCCGAGCCATCCCACCCTTCTAACACTTCGAATGGCACCATCAATGTTCGCTGGCAAGGGTCGGTTCCTAGACAGCCAATAGATGACCTTGTGTTTTAGATCCTCTAATCTCTCGGTTTTTCCCTTTGTAATTGGTAAGACATCAGTGAGAACACAGACAAAGGGGGCGGCCATTGGGGGCAGATGTATATGTTTAGTATAATCTAGGTTAGTAGTTTTCTCCTCATAAGGTGGGGGAATATTTGGCACCCCTACATCAGCGAAAATGCTCTTGGTGGTAATGGGCTCGGTGACGGATGACGAGGAGATACAGGGGCGGTTCTGTGGGACCATGGGTCTGTTAAGAGGGATGCTACTTTTTTGAGGAGCTAACTTAGAAACCACGGTAGTGGGTAAGGGCTGTGGTTGGCTCAGTCCTGCCTGGTTCTTGTTAGGTTGAGTCGGTGCCCTAAATGAGGTCTCTATATCCCTTAACCTATCCCCTAGGGAGTTGATTCTTGCAGTCAAAAGGGATATAAGAGAGGTAACCAGGCGTTCAATGAGGTCCAGAAGAGCTGCCTGGTAGGGGGGTGCAAAGGATTCAATGTTGTCGCGGACTTGGGAAGCTGTAGGAGGGGTGCTGACAGACGGTAAGGAACTTGTGCAAAGCTTAAGCAGTTTAGCTTCCCTCCCCATGCTGTTATCCCCGGGGCGCTTTCTTGTGGCCATAGGAGTTTTAGGGTTCCCTAGTTGTTTAGTATTTACTTTTACTAACGGGGATAAGAGTGGGGCAACCAGAGTGTGATCATTTGCGTTCAATAAATAGTTAGAGAGCAAATGTACGGGAAGTATTGGGCTGGATAGGACTTGGGGTGGGTCTGTTCTGGTTTCAACTAATGCATATCGAATGTGACATAGGGCGTTCAAATCCTCCAACAAGGACAAACTTGATGCTTTGTCGACTAGCTGCACCTCGGGATGTTTGCAGGCTACGCAATGTGAGGGCAGACGAGTTTCTAAATCTTCCAAGTCATGGATAATGTCCCGCAAAAAGTCAATGGAAGTCCTGGTGTCTCTGTAGTGTATACAGAGATATAGGTCAGAGTCTCACTATACCTTGTTCAGTAGGAGCCAAGGGGGGGTGGCCCGTCCCGTCCTTCTCGGGCCTCTGAGGGCCACAGAGGGCCCGCCCTTTGCCCGGGCTTCGCCCGGCGTCCCGCGAAGCTGATCAGAGCGCCATATATGGGCGCCTCCTGGTGCTTGCAGTGCGTGTGGAAGCTGCGCCGCCGCTGAGGCAGCCGGGAATTGCAGTCCCGGGGCGGCGGCGCTATGCCTGCAATGTAGTGACTCCTGGCGGTGGCGGCAACAGAAGAGGACTCCCCTCGTCCCCCAGCCCCTGTGAGTGTAGATATATCATGCTGTTTAGTTGGGCACTTCAGGTTCCCAAATGTAGCTGCGTGTCATGGAGTTACCTAAATTCTATGTAGCGATTCTTGCCTTTCAACCTGACATGTGAATAATGACTCATGGCCAAGAAGGACAACACTAACACAATGTTGTGTCTCAAGAAGTTAGAACAGCTCCCATTTACAATAGAAGAGACACCCTCTGCAGTGTGGCTAATACATGAAGTAATATCTTATAACATTCCAGTTCACAGCTTGAATGAAACATTTCCCAGTGGGTTGATATAGAGCCCTAGGAGGGAGCTTTATTCATGAGTTGTGGTCACTCCCATTCTCCTACTAATGTGAGCGGTCTGAGAAATAGGCATTTCTTATTGGAAAGGAATGCGGCTCCTCTGTTCCTCACTCACTTGTCTGTAAATAAATTACCATTCAATGCACATGCAATGCTTTAGTAGCAAATTTGGCCTGTTTTCTAAAAGGAATACTAGCCCCTTCAGTTCTTCCTCTCACCACTGTCCTTTCAAATGGAAGCTATTTCATGTTATGTATTGTTGCGGCATGAAGACCATGATCCCCTGTATTTTATTGGCCTCCCAGATAGTGACCTGCTGCAATAATGTGTTTTTTCCATCTACGCATACAGTCTTTAATAGTTGTTTGTGGCCTTGAATTCCAACTTTGAAGACAGATATTAACAAGCTAAGCTAACTTAAAGCCTTATTGTTTCATAAAGATGTAGCATGAACATCTGCCTGAGATAATTTTGAACTGATGGTTTCCAGGATGTCCAGTGAAATACAGTCCTTGTTGAACACAAATCTTCCATTACATTTTGGAGACTTTGTGCACTTAATTTTGTAATGCTTCCAATACCACCGATATAGTACACTTTTTAAAAATAATCAGGACCAGGTCAGTCAGAACTTTCCAGAAGACCTTTGGAGTAATACCAGCATTTATTTATTCAATAATTTCAATCAATCAATCAATTACTCAGGATTTGTAGACCGCAGCTGCTTCACCCATGAGGATCTCGAGGCGATGAATGTTCATGCTGCCTGTTCCTATTGGTTGAACATCCAGGTATAGAGTTCTCTCTTGGATTTCTGGAGTGATGGTGAGATTCTGAAGTGAAGGGGGAGGGAGTTCCAGGTCTTTTCCGCCAGGTGGGAGAAGGAGGGGACTCTGCTGTTGGCCAGGCGGATGAGTTGGGTAGCCGCTAAGTAGAGGGATCTGAAATGGACTTCCCTGGTCAGTTGGTGGTCACTCATTTGTTGAGGTACGCCGGTTATTCATTGTGTAGTGCCTTGCAAGTGTTTGTGAGCAGTCTGAACTGGCATCTCTTTGTGATTGGTAGCCAATGAAGTTTCCCAAGATGAGGGGTGAGCTGCGTCTGTCTGGGGAGCTAAAAATGAGTCTGGCTGCTGTGTTCTGGATGGTCAGGAGTTTCCTCAGGAGTTCGGCGATGATTCCTAGGTAGAGGGAGTTTCCTTAGTCGAGTCTGCTGGTGAGGGAGATTGCACTACAGTTCATCTGGTACTGGGAGGGAGCCATCTGAGGACCTTCCTGAGCATTCAAAGGGTGAGGAAGCAAGAGGAGGAGATAGACTCTGACCTGCTTCTTCATGGATAGCTGGCTGTCGAGGATGATGCAGAGGTTGCCGGGGTGTTCGGTAAGTTTGGGGTTGGGACTAGCTTGGGTGGCCACCATTCATTGTTCCAGAGGGTGTCCTTGTCTTTCCCAAAGATAAGAACTTCTGTCTTGTCTGTGTTGAGTTTGAGACAGTTGTTGTTCATCCAGATGACCCCTATGTGTTCAGGGGTATACCATTGCTAGAATTCCTCATTTGCAGCATTTTGGTTTTATTTTTGTTACTCCACAATGGATGTTCCATTTTGAAGCCTGTTGGTACTGGAACTACCACCGGTCCAGCTTTGCTGTCAGCATATAATACAACTCTTTGGAGTCTCTTTGCTCCAAGAACTGAACACTTACTGGTCATTGTTATTCCGACATGCCGGGTTCACCTGCGTACAACCTGTGTTTCATTGCCTATGATGCTCCTTCGAATGGGCACTGGTTGCCTGCTTGGCTATGCAATTGCCTGTTCCTGTGGACATTTACCTCTTGATGAGTCTGATAATGACCCATTTTTGGAGTTGTCACATGAACTTGTGACTGCTTCAAGATGTATGGTACGAGCCACTCCCTCTAGGGGAGATGGGAGCTTCAGCACCAGGAATATCGAACTCAGGCTCTAATAACATGGATGCAGGTCACCAGGCTACTTTCTCAGCATCGGCTAATAACGAGGAACATGTCAGTTCTTTGAAGCTTTAAATGGGTCAATTGCAGAATCATCCTCTTACTAGCATTGCATTGAATTTGCTTAGCTTGTGCTTGCAGTTTTAATATTTAGTTAGTGGCTAACTTAATTTCCTAAGCAAGGAAGCGATGTTGTGATTTCCCCTTTTGTGCCCACTTTAGTTCTCCCTTGGATGCACATATTAGCTGTTTTAGACTTCCACTGCTATGCACAGCCACACATAATACATATGTTTATGTGAGATGAAATTATTTTAGAAATATTCTGCATATATTATTTGTTATTTAGAGACTTTTCTTGGTATTTGGTCTGAACATTTTGTGCAAGATTGAACAACATGGTGACTGTTTTCATGTGCCCCGTCAGCAACATCTTCCAACGTTTTTATACATATCACAGTAGCACAGCTGCAGTTTTTCAACACAGTAGTTCTTATCTCATATAAACTGTGTCTCACAACCTTGAGGGCAGAAAGGAAAATTCCCGCAGAGAAACCGGTCCTGAACGGAGGCAGTAGCCTTGCGTAAACTGAGTTTGAATCTATGATGTGGACCACCGAACCAACACACCAGGTATGGGGTACTGTGCTATCCCAGAGATCACTAATATATCCTTGTGCTCACATAGTTAGGGTAGACATAGATAGATATGTTAGTTGCCATGGTTGTCTTGTTCATTGTTTACAACCTGCTAGCAATGTTTTTTATAATACCCACCTTCGATAGTGACCATAATCCCCTATGCAGTAAGTTTAAAAGGGGGAAAAGTAAAGAGAGGGGGGCGAGTGCGCCATTGAAAATAACTAAGGAGATTATCCCTTATGAAAATAATCGAAGATTGAAATGGGATAAGGCCCAGTTAAATGAAGACCAACTAGGGACCATTAAATCCGCCATTGAAGACTTGCAGCGAGATTTGGAGGCAATGGAATGGGAGGATGATAGTGCCCCGAACCCTTCCTTCAGCCTCGATTTTGCTTATAAAGGCACGATAGACCAAGTGAGCCATTATTTTATCTCTAAAGGGAAAAGCCGTCGACCGAACATGGCTCCTCCCATCTCTAGCAATCCGTGGTATTCAGCGGAATGTAAGGGGAAAAGGAAAAATTTGACAGTTGCCCTGCTCTCGAGGAATCCCGTTCTGGTTAGAGCGGCTAGGAGGGATTATTTGAGGGCAATAGCACTGGCCAAACGTGATTGGGAGGAGGAGCACTGGAAGGATATAACAGATGCTGTGATCAGGAGGGATACGATGGTATTTTGGGATTTAATTAACAGAGCTAGACAGGGTAAATCCCAGCCTCTAGCAGCCCACATAACTAGCCAACAATGGTTTAATCATTTCTCAGCTCTATATGGTGGTAGTGAAGATACATCTTGCCCCATGGTGGTTAGCGGTGGGGGAGGGGAACCCGGCGGGGCGTTTGAGTGTCTATTCACGGCCTCCGAAGTAGCTGTAGCTATCAAACACTTGACCCCAAAGAAGGCGGCTGGTCCGGATGGGATACCTGGGGACCTCTTGATCGCAGAACCCCTGGCCTGGGCCAATCTTATAGCTACTGTAATGAATTTGATAGTAAGGGGTCACCCCGTGCCTGATTCTTGGAAGGGTGCCGAGGTGGTCACAGTGTATAAGAAGGGGGCAAGAGATGACCCTGCCAACTACAGACCAATTAGTCTGATAGATATAATCCAGAAAGTGGTTGGCAGGGTCATCATCTCCAGGGTAGGCGACTGGATGGAGGAGGAATGTATTCTCTCTCATCTCCAGGCTGGATTTCGCCAGAGGGTGGGCACGATGGACCAGGTCTTTCGTCTATTTGGGATCTATTGGAAGGCAGTTACCATCAAGAAGGGCAGCCTGTATATGGCCTTCATAGATCTCAAGACGGCCTTTGACCTGGTCCCTCATGCTAAACTGTGGGAGATTCTGGAAAGCATGGGTTTCCCTGGTCTACTCTTGAGACTAATCATAAGGCTCCACGAGGGGACATATGCGAGAATCAGATGGGGTTCCCAGGGCCAATTGACAGATAGGGTACCCGTGAGGAGTGGAGTCCGACAGGGGTGTGTTATGGCTCCGACCCTCTTCTCCTTGTTTGTGAATGGAGTGGTGGACCATCTAAGAGGAGAAGAGACGGATGCTCCATCCCTGGCGGGGGAAAAGATCCAGACCCTACTCTTCGCCGATGACACCTTACTGATAGCTAAATCTCCGATAGGCCTGCAAAAACTTTTGCACCGATTCAGTTCATTTTGTATAGATAGAGGCCTAACCATCAATACCACTAAAACCAAATTGATGGCCTTTTCGCCCTCCAAAAATGTTAAAAATAATTTTCTGCTTAATGGGGCCCCACTGGAGTTGGTTGACGCATTCGACTATTCAGGGGTCCGGATAAATAGCCGTATGAATTGGAAGGATCACCTGGCTAAAATGTTACTGGGCCACAAAAGAGTAGCTGGGGTGACCTTGCGAGAGTATCGGGAATCAATTAGTAAACCAGTGTCACCGGTTATGGCTATTTATGAGGGCCAGATACTCCCGGCTGCATTATACGGCTCCGAATTATGGGGGTTCGACAACGTTAATGAGTTAATCTTAGCAGAAAATAAGTTTTTGAGAGATGTGGTGGCCCTACCTGCTTCTACCCCGCTGATCCCCCTGCGGTTAGACCTTGGTAGACGAGCCCTAAAGGATATAGTGAGGCTACGCCCACTGCTCTTTTGGGTCCGCTTAAGAAGGACCAAGGAGCTGGCCAAATATGCTGAAGGTCTGGACGACCTAATCTCGCTTGATATCGGTAACAAAATTGGCTGGTTGAAAAATGTGAGGCAATTAGTCTCACATTTGGGTTTGAGAGATGGATGGGAGACCCAATCTCCCCCCCCAAAATTGTGATCAAGAAACTATATTGGGATTGGGTTCAGGCCGAAGCAACACGCAGCATGTTAGGGGGCTCACTTACAGAGCGTTTTCTTGAGTTTAAGTGGGCCAGAAAATTGGAACCCTTCTTTGACCTTATAACCAAGCCGCTAGACAGGGCCCTTTATTTAAAATTAAGATACGGGACCCTCCCGGTTCATGAATTTACTACAAGATGGTCCAACCAGGATGGCCCATCGCGATCATGTCCGGGTTGTGCGGCTCCTAAAGAGACAGTGGCCCATCTCTTTTTTGCCTGTCCCGCGTATAAAGTGGCACGGAAAATCTGGCTGAAACCAGTTTGTAGGGGTTTGGGGCTGAGGTGTCATCGATCGGCCTTACGAGTGATATCATCGGACTCATCATCTACCTCATTGATTTGTGGGGTGGCAAAGTTTTTGAGTAGTGCCTGGCTTATTAGATCAAGAATTCTGAAAATGAATGCCAGGCCACTAATTAACTGGTGTGGAGATAACTGAAGCCCGTTTATTCAAAGTTTGTTGAGTATTGTTGCTTGTGGCCCTTATCAATTATCAATTGTTGTCTGTGCTTTGTTTATATTTTAATTATGGGTTTCCCTTGTTGATAGTCATTATTCAAACTTGATGAAATGTATTTTAAAATGTATATTGTCATCTTTTATGGTGAGCAAATTTTACCGAATAAAGATATTCACAAACATAATGCTCAGTTGTATTTGTTTACTCAGCACAGCACGCTTGCTTCAGAATAGACCACAATAGAGTCAATACATTTATTGTAAACTACCTTCATGTCTTTCCTTCTTTTACTATGTGCATACATGAGTGATAAATGAAAGCTGATGATCTGTTTCCATGATTCCCTTGGGCACTAGAGGTTCATGTTCTAGGTTTGCGTAAATCACCTACTACTCCAGAAAGGTTATGAGTTCAGGTGAAGCACTGTGAGCCAGTCGGATTTGGGCCTGCAGGTACTGATGTGTTAGAAAGACTCAGTCCCTACATCCTGACACTGTCTTCTCCCAAGGCACCGTTGTGCTTCAAAGTAGAATCCCTGCAACATTGTCACACCTTGATTACTAAATGATGTCCATCTATGATCTTATTACAATCCGGCACAACTTGGATTCATTACGATCAAATGACAGTTGTTCAAATGCAAGACTTTCTAGAGGTTCATCAGTGCCTCTTGCACTACTAGGCTATTTAGGATCATACCCTCAGCATGACTGACACAGGAGATTGTGTGGTCCTTATTATGCAAGACAATGTGAACCATGAAATCTTGTTAAGCAGAAGAGAAACAGTGGCGAATGACAACCATAGTCCCCAGAAGTGTTTCTATTCCTTCCATCTGAACTGATCACAGTTTGCCCAAAATTAGGTTCATGGTTTTGTGGAAAATCTGACATCACCAATGTAATCCAGAAAGGACCTCAGCTATTGCCGATCTTTCGTTATATCTATTCAGCTTCACTTTTTGCCATCATTCAGGTGTTAAGGGTTGAAGTCAATCCTGTAGGAGAGTAGGGTCTGCTTCCTATGGTTACCCCCACTTTTTGCTGTGATTCTCTGGTTTTTCGACTTTAGTATGGCTGTGGCCCTGCTAATCAGGCCCACAGCCTAGCTGTTCTCTCTCTAAATGGATACCATGTACTTTAGGTACATACCAGATTGGTTACTGGGTCACCCTTGTGAGCCCCTGTATAGTGTACCCTAGGTACCCAGGGCATAGGTGCACCCAAGGCCTACCAGGGGCTGCAGCATGTATTGTGCCACCCCTGGTTAGCCTTCCACACTGACACCACAGGTCTGTACTTACAGCCTGGCTAAGGTGGTGTAAGCACCCCTTACCTAGATATAGTATATATATATATATATATATATATATATATATATATATATATATATATATATACCTTATATATCCCCTTCCATGCTCATGACGAGCTCAGCTCGTCATGCAGTACACTGCTTGTGTGCTCATGACGAGCTGAGCTCGTCATGAACAATGGGAATATGAAGATTTCAGCACCAGGGGAGAATAGCTTTAGCATTGAAGGTGTTAAAGACACATAATTTAATTTAATTTAATTTAATTGTGGGTTTATATAGCGCTAGAATCAACTCCCGGAGGAGTATCTCCGTGCTTCGACCGCTGGGGAACCCGTCCTGGCTCACCCTGAGAGATGGTCCCTAATGGGTATCTCTAAGGTGCGACCAAGCATCCCCGGCAGTCTGGGGGGCCGTTGTGAAGATGAGGCAAGCTAATGCCCAGAGTTGCCGAGTGTGGTCCCTGACTGGAGTAGGCACCGAGGCGAGAATTATCGAGCCCGCTGACCCTGGTCCACGACCCTGCCGCATCGGGAATCGAACCCTGGTCCCGGGCCGTCCTCTGCTTACGGGTCTGCCTATAACCTATAAGTCACTCCTATGGCAGGCCTTGACAATCCTGGAGGCAGAGTGCTTGGTTTTGTGTGAGAGGGTGCCCTAGTATGAGCTGAGCCCCTCTGCAGCTTTCGGAACCATCTCCTTATAGCTGTTCTATGATATAGCCATACCATATACTCTTAAGTGCATTATAATACTCGCGGTTAATGCTAAATTTGGTCTGGCTTCATCAAAACATGTTGTGTAAGGTGTCAAACACTTTGGAATACTACCCCCCCCACCAGTCCTGGCAGCGGGGGTAGCATTCCAACCCTTCTAGAGGGAGAAGACATGTAGTTACTGGTTTACCCGGTTAAAGCCTCAGCATCACAAAACAGATGCTGCTGCCACAGACACGAGTCTGCCCTCCTGCTGCTGGACAAAACTCCGGCAGGGGAGGCCTGGACGATAGGTTTCCTGCCCAGGGAGGTACTAGCACCTCCCCAGAAAGGCTCTTAGTGTTTTGGGGCAGGGAGGGCTGCATTCAGTGAATGCTTTCCAGACACTGCCTCGGGCACACAAGGTGCTCCATGCATTTGCCAGTTCAAACCGGTTGCTGGGTCACTCAGCCCCAGCTCTGGCGTGAAACTGGACAAAGGGGAAGGGGTGTAGCCACCCCCTCCCCAAGTCCGCCCATGGGAGGGACCTTAGAGCTAGTCCAGCCCCTAAACTTACTATAAGTATAGAACCCCAGTCCCTAGGACTTTAGATTACCCTGGACAAAACTCTGCAACATATATCTTGGACCTTCGACATTCCATATCGACTGAAGATGGAAGAAATCTCCCTTGTGGTCAAGGAGTGATCACTCTGTTCAAACAGGCACCAACAGCAACTTTGCTGGTCTGCATTTTCGAGGCTCCTGCCGAATCCTGAAAAATCTGCGACTCATGACATGGACTTCCAGACACCTCTGACACTGACCTGTGCTCCCAGCAAAGCCGAGATCTGTGGTGGACACGAGAGACGTGTGACCGCAACTCCTGGACATCCAGAATTTTGCAACCTGCACCAACTTTCCGAGGTATCCTGAAGTTGTGCATTGGGGTGCTTGAAGGCCCAGCCCTGAGCACCTTTTGTACCAAAGCTCAGAGGCCCACACTCCACGAGTGTCCCATGGGCCGGCTTTGTGCATTTCAGCTTGACGCATCTTTGTGGTTCCTAGTCTGTTGGCAAGTGAGCCCCCAAGAAGACCAATCCTTGAAATACTTTGCTTTCCTGGTTGCTCTAGGCTTGCTCCAACTTTTCCCTAAAAGAGAAGTTCCACAGCCCTTGCTGGTTTGCACCGAAGCCGATCTTGACATCTTGCGTGGATTGCGTTTGCCAAGGCTTGCTGGATCCAATCTGGATACTGACACGGCAGTCAACTAGATCCTTTGTGGGACAGCTTGAATCCAGCTCCTGGTCATTGTCGATACCTCCTGGACCTCTTGGCTGAAGAGACAAACTTCACCTTTTCACCTGAAATCACCCGACATCGGCTGGCATCTTCCTGTTGCCATCCTGATCACTGGCTAGTGACTTAGACTCTGTCCCTTCTGCTTTCAGGTTCTTCACATCTGCGATCCCCCCTTGGATCCACCCGGACACGTTTCCTCTGGTCGCCTGCAGCACTTCTTCGCAGCTCTCCATTGGAATCGATGACAAAACCTGACACGAAAAGACACCTATGCACCCGGCTTCCCTGGGTGAGGTAACACGAGTACTCCGATGCTACCGTGGGTATTGACTCTCCAAGTGTTCAGTCTAAAAGGGTTCCATCGCAGTTCACCTCCTTGTACCCTTAATCTTCAAAATTGTAACTTGTTCGTTCTCCACGGAAAGTCAATGGTAAACTGCGGTTGTGTTTAGATACTGCACGCGTCTCCCGTGGGCCGCCTACATCCTACCCTTTGGGTGTTCCTAGAAGCCTCAGCGATTCCCCAGGCCCATGGGCCTGCTTTCTTTTCCTCACGTGGTTCTTATACCACTATTTTAGTATATGGTTTGTGAGGCCCCTAGAGCAAAACGTATACTGTGCAACTTATCGTATGCTAATTAAGTTCCTTGTATTGTACTTTTACCTCTGACCTCATAAAGAGCGCAGAGGGGTTGTGTTTAGAATAAATACCTATATAGTGGATATATACCTTGTGTGGTGTGCTTTCATTTGGTACTCAAGGGATTATAAATGGTAAAACAACTTGCTTAACTCGTCTCCAAGTATTAGCCTGAAGGCTGCTCTCCACAGCTACCACTAGGATAGCTTTTTATAAGGTTGACTTTATAACCTACCATCAATAAGGTTTGATTGGACTGGTGCAAGGTGCCCACTAGAATAGTGGACATCATATACCAGGCCAACTTCTCACAAATCCTATGCATGAGATAGCCAGGATTATATTGGACTTAGAGCTCCTTGACTAGCTCTACAGTCTCTAAAATACGGGGTCATGCCCTGTGAGTTGAAGTCACTACAGATGGACTTCTGTAATGCACTCTAGCTTGTCCTTCCTAGACCCTATCTGCATCAACTCTAGTTAGCTAAGAATGCACTTTTCAAAATGGTTTCTCTGCATGTCTCTGAGGTGTGAAAATCGGTACATTAGCTCCCTGTTAAAGACAAGGGCACATTTAATCTTTTATTGTACTAACTAAAAATAAAATATCAAGACAGTACTGTACATTAACGTTTGGGATCAAATTCAATACTTCCTCAGATTGTATTCCAAAACAGCTTACAAGGAATATGCCAGAAACACTCTAAATATATTTTCCCATGAGCAGAAAAACATTTGCCTGAAGCCCCAGAGCAGTGGGAAACATGAAGTGACCTTAACAGTGCCAGACATGCATTCCTATGGGATGTCAGTGTATCTGTTAAACCATAAATTCTAGCACAATCTTTTAAGCAAGACTGTGTGAGAATGTTTTAGAAGCAGTTTACACATTTTGAAAATTAGGGTCTTTTAAATTCCCTTGAAAGTCAATCACACAAAGGCCTTCCATTTACGGAGTGTGAGACTATTTTACTAAACCATGAATGTGATTTATAAAGAGAAACTGACTGTTGGGGATTCAGAAACAGTCCCAACTTTAGACCTCCAGCCTGCAGTGTCAGTGCTGCAAATTAAAGAAAGTAAAATGTGTTATACTATTTTGATGAAAAAGAAAAATAAGAGTCATATGCTGAAGAAACATAGGGGCATATTATCAAGGACGGCGTTAAAATTATCGCTGGATTAGCGGCACAAAACTGCCGCTAAAGCGTCGATAATGGGCTTGATAATATGCCCTGGAGCATTCCAATAGAAGTCCATGTTCACACCAGAACCAGTTTTCTGCCGCTAAACCGGCGATAATTTTCAAAGCTGTCCTTGATAATATGCCCTCTTGGACTGAAAGAAGTCTTAAAGGAGCTTAAGAAATGTATTGATCAATAAACTCTAAAAGCAACAGGCCTACCCTTTGGGAAAATATCCACGGGTCTCTTCAGGACTGAGAATCAGTATCACTTGAGCACTATAAATCTGCTCCATCCATTCTTATGTTTGACTATCATGCAGAGAACATGTAATTCTTATGTATTATAAAAATTTATTTATCGCAGCCTCTTTCATAAAAAAAGGAGAACTGTCAGTGTAAAACTAGTAGTCACAGAAGGTAAGCCCACTGCATTGGCATTAATTAAAGGTGCTGCGCTGAAAAAAATAGATAAAATAATTCCAGTCAATGTCCTAGGAACGAATGGGTTTTAGTGTCACTCTAATATATTCACATTTTTCCTATATCACATAACCTATGCAATGTGCTATAGACGTACAAAATCTAAACTTACATAAGCTAGAAAATGTTTCTCGCAAATTCATTTCCTTTTATGTCACTGAGATTTTCTCCTTGTCAATGTGTAGCTATCACAAAAGGCTGATTACAGTTCTCTTCATACAGTACCCACATGGTTCCTAGAACCAAGTACATATCAGCGCAGGCATAGGGCTTAATTGAGAGCTTTAAGCATGAGAGTACCACGGTAAATGGGTAGTGCTCACGCTCTTCCAAACTCATGGCTCTCCTGATTCCTTTACCGATTGGGGTGCTGCAGGGTTTAAAAGGGCAGAGCCTAAGCTGGCTCCATCATTGGAACCCCTTGAATTGATCACCTATTCATCACTTGACCATCAGGTCACAGACACACTCGTCCTTTTCCACTTAGCACAGTGGGACTGTCACTAATTTCCTGTATCTCGATATACCATTTGAGAAATGATAGCGCCAAGCATGAAAAAAGTACAGTGCACTCAACCTCATACAACATCATGCCCAATGGTTTGTGGTATGTCAAATTGTATAGCGTGGTAATCACCCATGTAGTTGTGAGGCACTTTCAGAGTTATCTGAAGAGCCAGGTCTTCAGCCTCTTTCTGAATTCAAGAAGTGAGGAGTAGGCTCTGATGTGCTGAGGGAGATCATTCCAGGTTTTGAGTGTGATGTGGAACAGGCTACCTCCTGCCCTGCTTTTGTGAATGCGGGAAATGTCTGTCAGATAGAATGAGGCATAGTGTAGGTGTCTGGTAGGCTGGTGTAAGTGAATGTGGCTGTTAAGGTATGCTGGTCTCCTGAAGGGTTATTCCTCATTATTGTCCCTGTGTCAACTCTGGTGAGGGTTGTCCATTTGGTCATGTAGCTGTCTTGGATGGTGGTGGGTAGGTTGGCCATGCGTTTGTTAGGGTCAGGTCAGTGTGCAAATTTACTGTTGCTTTTTATGATTTTACTGTAGAAGAAGCTTGATTTATATGTGCGCATAAGAAGTTTAGAATTGGCTATGCTTATGAAAGAGAAGACAGTGAAACTCCTTGAGGTGTGGTGTGATGTGGGCGTGGATTAGGAGGTTGAGTATGAGCCTTGCGGTGGTATTCTGGATGGCCTGAAGTCTGTGCAGGAGTTGCTTGGAGATTCTGGGATAGAGTGTGTTGCCATAGTCGAGCATGCTTGTGATGAGTGCTTTCATGACCCTCCGTCTGGTGTTCTGTGGCATCCACTTGAGATCTTTCATAGGAAGCATAGGATTTGGAAGCAGGAGGTGTTAATTGCATTGCCTTGTGCCATCATATTGAGTTTGTTATCTAAGATGACCCCTATATTTCTAGTGTAGTCGGTGGGTGTTGGTCCTAGCTCTGACAGCCACCCAGTGGAGCCCCATGAGGAGGTCTTTTTTCCATTAGCCAGTACTTCTGTATTGACGGAAATGAGCTTTGAGGCAGTTTGTTCTCAACCAATCTGATGCTGTGGTCATGCGGTTGATGAAAGTGGTTTTAGTTTAGATGTTCTGGTCTGTCAGGGAGAGGACGAGCTAGATGTTGTCGGTGTAGGAGATGATGGTGATGCCTTGAGATCGGACGATGTTGGCAAGTACTTTCATATAGATGTTGAACAGTGTGGGGCTGAGAAAGGACTCTGGGGGCTCTGCAGATCAGGCTCTTGGACTCTAATGTGAAGGATGGTAATTTGACTATTTGTGTTCTCGCCGAGAGGAAGGAGCAGGTACAGTTGAGTGGAAATCCTTTGATACCAAACTCATGGATTCTTCTGATTAAAGTGTTGTGGGGGACCGTGTTGAAAGCTGCAGGGAGGCCAAGCACGATGAAGGCTGCTGTTTCTCCTCAGTCCAGGGTGGTTCGTTGTTCTTGGTGGCAGCGACAAGTTCAATTTTGGTGCTGTAGTTCTTTCTGAATCCTAATTGGGTGTTGTCCAGCAGGTGGTGGAGCTTGAGATGGATTGAGAGTTTGTTGATAGCCTTCTCAACCAATTTAACTGAGTAGAGGAGCAGGGAGATTGGTCAAACGTTGCTCAGTTGTTTCATGTTGGCTGGCGGTTTCTTCAGGAGGGCGTTGACTTCTGCATGTGTCCAGTCATCAAGAAAAGTGGAGGAGGTGATGGATGTGTTGATGATTTGGGTGAGTGTGACCCTGATTTGTGATGTTCCCAGGTTGTAGACATTGTGGGGGCATGGATCCACCGGGACCCCTGAGTGGTTGGTCCAAGTGAGTGCCACTATTGTCTCTGGTGAGGGTTGTCCATTTGGTCAGATAGCTGTCTTGGATGGTGGTGGCTAGGTTGGCCATGAGTTTGTAAGGGTCAAGTCGGTGTGCAAATTTACTGTAGCTTTTTACGATTTTGCTGTAGAAGAAGTTTCATAGGTCATTGCAGAGTTCTTAAGGGGGGATATTGTTGTTGATGCAGGCTGAGGGAGTGGTGAATTCCTTTATGATCACGAACATGTCCTGACATCTGCTGTAGCTTCCTTTGATGTGTTCTGCTAGCGCTTTCTTTTTGGTGTCCCTTATTTGATGGTGATAGCATATGAGTGCACCCTTCTATGTGGTTCTATCTGTGGTGTCATGGTTAGCTCTCCATTTCCTTTCCAGCAGTTTATAATGCCATTTAATATCATAAAAGTCTTTTGTGTACTAGCTGGCTTTCTTTTTGGATCTGCTTTGCTTGTTGGGTTTCATGGATGAGAGGGAGTCAGCACCGTTTTTAAACCAGTTGTTGAAGTTGGTGATGTCCTTGTTGAGGGTATTTGGGGTTAGGTTGATGCATGCTATGGGCACTGAGCCAGCATGCTTCTGAAAATTTCCCACATCTTCAGCTTGGTAGGCTAATACTGTTGGGTGCATTAGTCTGCGACGTGCTGATTTCGAAGGGGATGATGGCATGGTAGGTCCATTTGAGCAGTGAGGTGCAGTTGTATTTGACATTATCACTAGTGGTTAATAGTGGGGTCCAGTGGGTCACAGAAAAAACAAAGGGTACAGGGACGTTATAGTTAGGCTCAGGTTTCACTCATACAAAACCAGTGAAATTCAGGTTTTATTATACTTAGTGAGCTAAGCAAAACTCGGGTCCCCGCAATACACTTCTTATGACCTCACACATTACTTCATTCATGACATGGTCAGTGACATCACTGATGATGTCTCAAATAAGATCACTGATAAGATCACTGATGACTGAGTCTGGGCTGAGCGCGTGGAGTTTTACTTTGTGGAATTCTGAAGAGTTTCTGGAAAACTCCCCAAAATTCCGCAGAGTTCTGCACTTGGGTGAAGTTGTAATATGTTTCACAAATGAAGCTGCAAAAGAAGGGTAGCAGTTAAAGAAATATCATGCTGGAGTGCAGAAGGTTTATCTTGGCTCTGGTGCGTGCATGGACCGCTATTTAATTGGTGTTCAGTTCATCAGATATTGCCTGTTATTGAACTGTTGTCATCAATAATATAGCAATCATGGACTGCATGTGAATCTGATGCAGTCCAGTTCCTGGGGAGGAAATTCCAAGGGTTCTACAATGCCTGCCTGAAACACACACAGGCAGCGCTCACACTAGTTGGCCGGTGCCTCGCTGCTGGTCATACACGGCAATACAAGAGGAGCGGGACTGCAATCGCGCACAGAAGACCGACATTTGAGTTGAGGCTGAATTGTGCATTAATTAAATATATTCTACCCAGGGCATTCAAGTGATATGGGTGTGCACAGAGTATTGTTAGGGAATTTTGTGAGAACTGAGAATCAGAGGTAGTGGAGATAGGCGCTGGGGAGTGAGCAATTGCCAATTGGGAGGCAGTGACATGCAGTAATTGTAGCCAGTGTGTGAAGGAAAACAAATGAACAAATATGAACAGACTTTTGGCAGCACGCGGATCAAAAACAACACAAGTCGGGCACTCACCATAACAAATTGAAGGTAATCATGGCACAACCAGCCCAGGAGTCAGGAGGACACAGCTTGTCGGGATGAAATGCACTAATGAAAGAATAACCCAGTTCCAGGAGCTGTGCTCTGGGTGAGTGCAGATATTCAGGCTTCCAAATACGGGCCCCGGAGACGAATGTCTGCTGCAACATGTAAGAAGATGCCTGCAACATCTCCTCCTTCTCCTCAACAGCTGTAACATCTTCTTGTAAAGGAAAGAGACAGGCATGGAGATGCTGGTGAGGGGTAAATCCCTTTATTTCTGATTGTGCTCGTGTTGTTCGCTGCCTGCTGAGTGTTCCTTCCCAGGCCAACATACAGCACTTCCCCCTCACATTGCTTCTCCCAACCCTCCTCTCCTTGCCTCAGGCTGGCTGTGGTTTACCTGTTGCCTTATATTCACAAACATCAAAATCACACACACACAGGGGATCTTTTGTACAATTAGTTGTGTCCACTTGCCTCCTGACGTCCTCAGGACTAAAGTGTACTTCCTCCCCCAAGAAGCAGTGCTCCAGGAAGCGTGTTGGCAGAGTAGTGGAGAAAGGGGGCTTCGGCTCTGATGACCTCTCAGCAATTCAGCTGTGTGGGTCTTACTGGAGGTAACAGGAGGGCTAGTTGGCCCCTAAGAAACCTCAAGAGCCATGAGGACTTAATCCCCCAAGGAGATGCATTTGCAAGTGATGGAGAAAGGTGGCATGGCAACCAAAAACCTCTCAGCAGACCCACTGTGTGGGACTTGCTGGGGGCCAAAGTAGGGTTAATTGGACATTGGCCCACAAGGACCCTCATTAGCTATGGGGATTTTTTCCCATACTAGTAGTGTGCCAAGAGGGGGTATGGCCTCATACTGGGTCTCAGCGACCTGATGTGTGGTACTTACTGGAGACAACAGAAGGCGTAGTTGGCCCCCAAGGACATCGTTAGGGGGCAACTACCCATCTTGGTATCCACAATAAGTCCCACACAGAAGGATTGCGAAGTGGTCTTTGGAGGCCATGCCCCCTTTCTTCACCACTCTGCAAATGTGGCTCAAGGTGAACTACTGGTTGGGAGATGAAGTCTACTTTACTCCTGAGGGACCTTCGGGGCCAAGAAGCCCTCCTAGTACCTCCTGTAATTCCTACACAGTAGGATTGCTTAGAGCTGGTCGAAGGCCCAGCCCCCTTTCTAAACCACTCTGCAAAAGCAACTACTAGATAAAAAAAACATAGAAATGCACTGAAAAAAACAAAGGTTACAGGGACATTATAGTTAGGAATTAGCATTTAAAAATCCTTAGAAATTCACTGAAAAAAGCAAAGGTTGCATGGACATTATAGTAAGGAAATGGAATACAAAAACTTCGAAATTCACTCATTTAAAGTCCCTGTAATCTTTGTTTTTTTAAGTGAATTTCTAAGATTTTTCATATTTGATGTCCTAACAATAACGCCCCTGTAACTTTTGTTTTTTTCAGTGAATATATATATATATATATATATTTACTGAAAAAAATCAAAGGTTAAAGAGTCATATTTAAGCTCAGGTGTCACTCGTACAAAACCAGAGAAAATCAGCTGTTATAGTTAGTGAGCTAACTGTAACTTGTGCACTCGCAATACACTGCAATACACTGCTTATGACCTCACATTTTACATCACTCATAACATAGTCAGTGACATCAATGAATATATATATATCTATATCTATATCTATCTATATATATATATATATATATATAGATATATATTCTTTGATGTCACTGACTCACCCAAAGCTTGCTCAGCAGTTCGAAGCCTCACTCCCAAGCAGGTTGGGAACATCCTTTATTTAAATGAAAGCCAGCTTCGCATCCCGTATGGCAGTCCTTTGGCCGACGCATTTCGGAGAATTCTCTCTCCTTCTTCTCGGGCCAATGCGAGCACTTGGAAACATTCACTGCTGGAACTACAAACCCTGCATGCTACTTGAAAGTCACTATTTGGCCTCCGGTGTGCCCTCGATCTTCACATTGGTCCCGTTGCATGCTGGTTAATGTAGTTCCCCATTTTTTTGCATACTTTTTGCTATATATCTATATATATATATATATATATATATATATATATATATATATATATATTGGTTACCAATCCGCTTTCACTCACGATCAAGGATGGCACTGACACCGTGAATTCGACTCAAGTAAAAGTTTTATTCCATCAAGCTGCTACAGACGCGTTTCGGCGGAAGCCTCTGCCTTGCTCATATATATATGCAAATCAGCTCCTCTCAGCTTCTCAGCGTTCCGCAGCAGGCAAGCATGCACGCTAAGCCGGCGACAAAGGAGACGGACCACCAGGTACAGCTAGGTGTTGTTTTTATTACGTTACCACAGAAAACAGCTACGCGTTTCGGGCCAAGTCGCCCTTGTTCACACTGCAACGTCAATAAAGTCAATCGCATTTTTGATATGCTTAAAGTGAACTACACCTCTAAAAGTGACATCAATGATCACATGGTCATAGAGAGAGAAGACGTACATAGGTATTATTACAACGGTGTGTTTTTGCATATCACAGGATAAATCCAGGTATTAGACATATTGTAATAAATATATCTTGCAACATCGAGGAAATAAATATGCATTTTGATATCTTCTATATTATGTGCACATAAGAATAATTGTTTTTAGCAGCAGATTTTGACAAATTATTTCTGTTTAAATACGTGTACACCATAAATGGGTAACACACATCTGATATCTCAAAATCATGTCTAATAAATAACACTTGTTTTAAAAAAGAATATCCGTTATATGTATGTCTGCTTATATAAGTGCAAAAATTGCAGAGCAGCAATTGAATTAAAGTTCATATAGAACTGTGCAAAAATACGTGCAAAGAAAGCAAAAAAGTGCATGCTGAATGAATCAAGAAGTATTTCAATATTTATAACTGTAATCTCTCAGATCCCTGCGATGACCTTACATTAAAATTATGAAACTCATCCACTTCTAAAATCCCTCATGGCAGTAAAAAAAAAAAGTTATAGAGTTAAAATCACAAATTCTCATAAATATCTATAAATATATACAGAAAAGTATCAAAATGTGTAAAAAAGTATGAAAAAGTGTAAAAAATTAATCATTATATATACAGTAAAATGTCAGTACCGTTGTTGCTGTAAAATGGTCATAGTACAACAGTATAAGTCAATAAATAGATAAATAAAGCCTATACATATATATAAATATGACAACTTATGGTTTTGTACTCAATAATAGGGATCCTAACTATTAAGTAAGTTGTATATGATGAACAAAATGGATACTCAAAATATATATATATATATATATATATATGTATGTGATCCGGATTGCAAAAAAATATTATATTTAATTCTTCATAAAATGTGATGCATCTCCTCTGTATTGTTAAGCCCATTTGGCCATTTGCTATTGAATTCCAGAATCATTTTAGTTTCAAGTTGCCTGAGTAATAATTCTCGATTGCCACCTCTTCTTAATTTGGGGATTGCTCCTACTACAAAATATTTTCGGCAAGCCACATCATTGTTGTGTATGGTTTTAAAGTGGCGAACTACCGGATAGGCCGGATCGCTATGTAAGATGGCCCGTAAATGCTGCAATATCCTGACGCGCACCTGCAGCTTGGTACTTCCAATGTAATTCAAGCCACAGGTGCAGGTCAGGACACATACAGCATATTCAGTTTTACAATTAAAACTGCCGGTAATAGGTATTTCTTCTGTGCAGAAAGGAGTAGAATAATGAGTGGCATTTAGGCCAAATTTACAGGCTCGACAACTGGAACATTTACGAAAACCCTCAGCAGGTTGAAGCCAAGAAACTTTTTGTTTTAATTCGGGGGCGGCCTTGTCCAAGACAGTCCCCATATTCTTGGCTCGTCTAAAGGTAATAGTGGGAGTCTGTGGGAGTCTGGACCTGAGGACATTGTCACTTAATATGATGGGCCAGTTCTTCTTTATTATGGCTTTTAGTTGTCTGTCTTCACTACTGAAAGTAGTTATCAGTCGAGGACAGTCTTTAATATGAGTTTGAGTTTGGTCAACATGTATTACCTGTGTTCCAATCTCAGTATCCATAGGCTCACTGCTTTTAAAAAGGCTTTCTCTTGTTCTGAGTTCCGCTTTATTTATTGCTTGCTTTAATACTGTGTCCAAAAACGTGTGACCATCTCCTTAAGGCAGAGATCAAAATCAGTAGTGGAGCTGCATATTCTTTTTAATCTAAGGATCTCACCATACGGGATGCTTGATATTAAATGCTTCGGATGCATACTAGTTGCATGACGGGTTGCATTTCCCGCGGTGGATTTCCTATATAGTGTCATTTGAATGCAGGAATTGGTAATATAAACCTCCACATCTAAAAATTGCATTTGCGTCTCGTGAATATGAGCAGTGAAATTAAGGTTTAAGGAATTGGTGTTTATATCATGTACAAACTTGAGTGCTTGGTCTTTGTTTCCCTCCCGTAGGATGAAAATGTCATCTATGTATCTTAGATAACATTTAATGTTTTCATCCAGCTAAGTTTTATGTTGAGTAGCGAGGACCTGTTCCTCCCACAAGCCAACGTGTAGACACGCGTAGCTGGGGGAGAAACAGGCCCCCATTGCTACTTCTCTCAACTGTTTAAACACATCCTTACCAAAAAGGAAGACATTTTTATGGAGGCACCATTCAATGAGGCATAAAATAACCTTATTATGTTCATAATACTCAATAGGTCTCTTTGCCAAAAAGTGTTTAACTGCAGCCAATCCTTGCGCATGGTCACTGCTAGTGTACAGGGACTCTACATCTAGCATTATTAGCAACATATCAGGATTCCATACCAGGTTTTTAATTTTTTCCAAGAAATCGTTAGTATCTCTTACAAAACTAGGAAGATGCTTTACTATATCTTGCAGAAAATAATCAATATATTCTCCTGCTTTTTCTCCCATGCTTTTAATTGCAGATATAATGGGCCTTCCTGGTACGGGGCTTACCCCTTTGTGTATTTTGGGGATCAAATACAAAGTCGGGAGGACAGAAAATTCAACATGCATAAATTTAAACTCTTCAAAAGAAATTAAACCTTCCCTACGCCACTGTCCCAACATGCTCTGTAGAGTTCCTTTGGCATTTGCATACTCCTTGTGCGTCGATTTTTTATAACAAATGTTGTCATTTAATTGTCTGTTTGCCTCTTGTATATAATCTGCCTTTGGCGAGATTACCAAATTGCCCCCCTTGTCAGAGTTTTTAATTACGATCTCATGGTTATCCCCAATTTCTTCATTAATTTCACATATTCACGCTTTGTATTTAAAATTTTCTTTCTCTTTTTGCCTTTGGTACTTTTATATAACTTCTTGATATCGTTTGTTACACAGTCATGGAAAATGTCACTAGAATCTTTGGGCATGAGTGGTATACATCTAGATTTGCTTTTAAATGGACTTAGACCCGCTCCTTTTTGGTGTATATCAATTTTTCTTAATCTGATTTGGGTCGCTAGATCTGGATCAGTTTCTGGTGATTGTGGATTGGTGGTATTAATTAAGTCATGGATGTCCAGGAAGATATGAGCATCTGAGGCAGATAAGGTACTAACATAATCTGTTTGATGTCCATCTGAGCTGATGTTTACATTGTCTTCAGATATTATAGTATCTTTAACACTTTTTAGAGCAAAATGTTTCTTCAATTTGAGTTTACGAATAAAACAGAACAAATCTATCCGTGTCATGGTGTAATTAAATCTCTGAATGGGACAATAATTTAATCCCAAGGATAGCAATTGTTCCTCTGCTTTGCTCAAAATAGGTGTGGACAAATTGATTAAAGTGTTATCTACTGACGTTTGTTTACCCAAGTGCTTTTCTTCTTTTTTTGTTCAGTTTTGTTTGCACTTGTGTCTCCTTTCTTTTCTACGTTTGTTTCTTCTCTGCCTGTTGGTTGTCTTAGTTGCCTCGGTCGTAAGGTTTGTAATCTCTCCTCCACGATAAAATCCATCTCCTGTTCTAAATTGAGCTTTGTCAGCCCTTGTAAATTAGAGGTTGCAGAGTCCATGCTGGAGTCACTCGTTAAAGAAACAGAATCTGAGCTGGGCTGATCTTCATCGTCATTTTCTTCATTTACTGGTTTATTTCTATTTATGTTTCCCAGAACGTTTGACGCAGAGGCGATATTTGCAGTTTTTTTGCTGTATTCTTGTCTTTTAGCAGTGTTGTATTTTCGAGCAAACGTGAAGATTTGTCCATTATTGTAATCGTCTTCATCGAGTGCAATCTTGTAGGATTTGCGCAATTTGATTTTTTCCTCATGTTTTTGTAAATGATCATTCATTGTATCAGGTAACTTTTTTATTTCTTCAGTTTCAGCTCGTGTTTGTATTTCTGTTTCAATGGCTTTGATTGTCTCCAAAGTGCTTTCACGATCAATGGTAGCATATTTAATTAAAATGCACACTAGGTTCGTTTATGTGGCCAAGTTGCTTTCCCACCATTCCTTTAGCATAGCTGGGTTCGGTTTATCAAAGCTGGGCACCAGGAGAATGAGTATTCCACGTGGGACTCTGCCTACTTCTGCATATTTACTGAGTGACTTATGTTCCCACCATTTGGTAACTTCTAATTTTTTATTTTTCTCCAAATCTTTAAATAAATTTTTCAAGCTTTTTAATTGCCCTGTATTTTCATTTTCATTAGAGGTTTTCTTAGTATTCCTTGTAGATGTCGATGATTTGCCAAATAATTCATTAGCTGCTTCTTCGCGCATTTTTACTATTTC
Source organism: Lissotriton helveticus (assembly GCF_964261635.1). Lineage (NCBI taxonomy): Eukaryota > Metazoa > Chordata > Amphibia > Caudata > Salamandridae > Lissotriton > Lissotriton helveticus. Next base: position 522,320,278 of record NC_136072.1, read on the forward strand.
GTCTGACATAGTAAACTTCTGTGGTTAACTTGATTCTTAATGAGAGGTATAAACTCTATCTATTACGCTGCCTGATTACTTCCCCACCAGGATATGTGCTTCTGCTTCCACTCACCGCACGTTGCAAAACTGCTTCGTATGTAGGTCCTCCGACCCGACCATCCGTCACAATTGCGCGTCGGCTCTAGTAGATTTCAGCAAACCAGGGGGCAGCCGCCGTAATTTCCACAACGGACAAACAGGAAACGTCGGTTTGATGGCGGCCGCCAACTTCAGAGGGAAGGGGTCCGTTACGGAAGCAAACCAACTTCCGTTACCATATATGCAAATCAGCTCCTCTCAGCTTCTCAGCGTTCCGCAGCAGGCAAGCATACACGCTAAGCCGGCGACAAAGGAGAAAAGGAGACGGACCACCAGGTACAGCTAGATGTTGTTTTTATTACGTTACCACAGAAAACAGCTTAGCGTTTCGGGCCAAGTCGCCCTTATTCACACTGCAACGTCAATAAAGTCAATCGCGTTTTTTATATGCTTAAAGTGAACCACACCTCTAACAGTGACATCAATGATTACATGGTCATAGAGAGAGAAGACATACATAGGTATTATTACAACTGTGTGTTTTTGCATATATATATATGTATATATGTATTCACTTAATAAAAAACAAAAGGTTACAGGGACATTATAGTTAGAAAAAAGAATTTAAAAAAACCTTATAAACTCTCTGAAAAAACCAATGGTTATACTGAAGTTACGGTTAGGCTCATATTTCACTTGCACAAAACCAGTGAAATTCAGCAATTATAGTTACCTGAGCTAACTATAACTTGCGCCTCTGCAATGCACTGCTTATGACCACACATATTACATCACTCATGACATGGTCAGCAACATCACTGATGACACCTCAAATGACATCACTGATGATATCACTTATCACATCATTAAGTGCATGTAAATGTTTTAAAGTGTTTATGAGTGTTAATAATATACATATACTAACCTACTACAAAAGGTAAATTAGTATACTAGGTGCACTACTATTCAGTGATACTACTTACAACATATATTAAGTGAGCGGCTGTGTGATTGTATCCTTGTGTGTATGGCTGTATAACTGGGTGGGTGAGTAGCTGTGTTTGTGAGTGAGATGGTGTCAGAGTGACTGTATTGGTGAGTGAGTAGGTGTGTCAGTGGCTGTGTGGATGAGTGAGTAGGGGTATGGAAGGCTCTATGGGTGGGTAAGTGGGTGGGTAGTGATAGTATGGATAAGTGACTGGGTATCTAAATGGTTGTGGAACTGAGTTATTCAGTGTGTAAATGGCTGTATGCGTGAGTAAGTAGTTGTTTGAGTGGGTGTTTGGTTACATAGGTTGGTGGGTGAGTGGCTGTATTGGAGAGGGTGTGAATGGCTGTATGGATGACTGAGCAGATGCGTGAATGCTTGTATGGATGTGTGAATTGGTATGTAAGTGGTTGTGTGGGTATGTGAGTGAGTGTGGGAGTGTTTGTATGGGTGAGTGAGTGGCCATGTTGAGAGGTTCTATGGGTGAGTAAGTGGGTGTGTGAGTGACTGTGTATGTAAATAAGTGTTTGTGTGAATAGATGTATGAGGGAGTGTGTGGCTATATGCGTAGCTGTACGGATGAGTGACTGGTTGTATGAGTGGCTTTACGGGTGAGTTAAATGAGTTAATGATTGTATGTGTGGCTGTATGAGTGAGTGAGTGGGTGTATGAGTACCTCTATGAAGGAGTGAGTGGGCATATGAGTACTGGTATGGGTCTGTGAATAGGTATGTGAGTGGTGATATAGGTATGTGAGTGGACATATGAGAGGTTGTATGCAGGCCTTGCCAGTGAGCTCTGCTCTGTTCGTGGTAAATCAATGCACCACTCTCACCACCACTTCACAGAGTTGGGTAGGCCTCGTTGAAGTCATCACCAAATCAGTTGGTGTCAGTGAAGTTGTAAGCTTTCTTCTTCTGGTGGCAGTTCTCAAAGTATCCACACCCTGAGTCCTTCTATCATCCGCTTGACTCTGAGTAAAGTTTCCAACACTGTACTGACTGATTTCCGACTCAAATGCAATCGATCGACCTGTAGTACAATGTAGTTGATGCATAACAAGAGAAACATTGAGTCAATTTTTGTGTAAACTAGTTTGTGTTTGTGTAACCTAGAGAGACTAACGGGGTCACTTTGAGGAGTGTGAAGCAGAAAACAAAGCAGTGTGGAGTGGACCCGGGGGAAAAATCTTGCTATGTCTCACAGGGGAAGGAAAAAATTACCTTCAAGAAAAAAATGATCAACCCTGGTTATGCCACCAACATTATAAATCATCACAAACACATTCAAGCATAATAGTTACAAATAAATAAACACCCTGTGACACTGCCTGCAACCACATGAATCATCTCGACACACTTACAAACAACAATCACTCCACGTGCAATGAATGCCATGTACCTGTTCTTCCAATTCAGGCGTGGTCACCGTGGTACATTACCGATCCATTGTTTCACAAAACAGACAATGGCCAGTCTTGTAAAACAAATAATGTGGCCCAGTCTGACTAGGGGAATAAACTAGGAAATGATAAATAGGCATGGGATGGAAGAAGGCACAAATTTTTACCTCCAATGTCCTTGAGGAAAATGAGTTGGGCGGGGGTTCTTCACTGCACACTGGTGCAAGTCCAATCCGGCAATATAATGTGTCTAAGACAGTGAGGCTGCATCAGTCCACCAGACACAAACAAATAAAATAAAATAATGTTCCCCAAGCTATATCTTTTTTTGGGGGGCGTGAAAGGAGATCAGCGATAGAGAGTGAAAGTTCTTTGGTTGGTGGCCCAGGCCTACTAGTCAGGGAAACAGAGTTTGTCCTCAAACTCAGGTGGTTCTCCCAGAAGTAGATCAGCTAACACACTACTTCCATGATCTGAGTCCCCCTCATCTTCCTCCTGTCGTTCTTCAGGTATGGAGTAATCCGGTGGTATACAGTGCTGATTCATTTTGATCATGGTTAATCTCTCCACATTTCAGGGAGAGAGACTGGTCCTTCTTACTACGGCACTAGCAGCACTGAAAACATACTCAGTTGAGACACTGGATACTGTGCAAGTCAGATAGTTAATTGCAAGTCTGCTGAGCACTTGTCAGGTTTAACTCCACGGAATCCGGTCGTTGCACAAAGGGCTCCACCTCCTAATGTCACCAACACCCTGATTACAGTATACAAGGTGTTAGAGCTATTAGGCGAGGGAAAATAATGAGGAAAGAAAACAGGGAAGGGAAAGGAAGGGGTCAGCAGGGAAGAGAAAACCTGAAATGACAAAAAGACACCTTCATAAGCACCACTGTACACACAAAAGGCTACACTCATGAATTCTCGCTAATGTATCCAAGTACCTGCTAACAAAGGGAAAAGGCTCTCTACTGTGTACTCTTCAGCCTCCACTGTTGTCCTTGGATTACCTATTAGAAACATGAGCAACACATTAGGGCAACCATATACAACCTAAGTCTATTAATCTTATGCCCATACAACCTCCTGAAACATACCATAGAACAGAGCAGAGGACATGAGGTATTTGGGGGTCTGTTGAGGTTCATGGGTAAGAAAGAACTTAATCTGTCATAAAGTACACTCCAATCATGAAAGATAAGGACACGGAAGTGTGTAGGAGGAAAGAACCACAACACTCCGCTCCTCAAAATATCCAGAAGTAAGTTCTTCCAATTTCAAATAAACCAAAGGAAACAGAACAAGCAAAAGAACACAGAAACGCGTAGTTGCGTCCACCATAACGCTCTGCTCCCTTCAAACTGAAAGAAGAAAAGAAAACACGGCAATGCGTAGTTAACTCACTACCGCGCTCCACTTTTCTATTTGTAAATCCCAAGTAACACTGAGTCCAAATAAGTACACGGAAACGTGTAGTTGTGACCACCACCACGCTCCACGTAAATATCACCTTTTCTTTATGTCCAGCACACTTGAGGACTTATCCCCCTTGAAATGAGAACACCAGTGTGCATAGAACGTGTACTTGCAGTGCAATAATATCCCACTTTATTGCCGACGAGTTTTAACAATAAGAAACAAAAGCAGGACACGAAGCCGCTTGCTCCAGTGTCCCTCATCCGATGCAGACCGCTAAAATAGCGGGAGATTTTCTCCAGCGCGGCTGAGCCCAGCGCGCGCGAGGACACAAAACAAAGTCTTAGGAGTTCCAACCTTGGAACGTAGAAGTCACGGGTTGGTTTCCGCACGGGGAAACCTCAGAAGCCGGCGAGCAGAGCATCCGCTCTCACACCAAGGACGAGTTCAGAATAACACGCACCCGGAAGCGTGTTCCAGCCAATGAAGTACTTCCTAGAGAACCAGAGAGCCAACTGGGAAATGTAGTCTTGTTGCATTACGTAGGCGCAGCAAGCCGAGACCTGACAGTACGTCCCCCCCCTAGCGACTCCTAGGCCCAGGCCGCAAGGGGAATCTGCGGTGGAAAGAACGGATCGCCGCAGGAGCATGCACATTACCCACAGGCTCCCACGAATCATCCTCGGCCGAGTATCCCTTCCCATGAGACCAGGTACCACAATACCCCCTTCTCATCTTTGAGTCCTTGATGCTCCGGACCTCATATTCAAACCCAACATCACTGACCACAGGGGGAGGGGCACGCCTTCTAGCTGAGTGCTCGGGCTTCAACAGGTTACAGTGAAACACAGGATGTATCCGGAGCGTACCAGGCAGTTTCAGTTTGAACGCCACCGGATTGATCCGTTTCACAATGGTGTACGGTCATATGTATCTGGGATGAAATACACTGCGGAGTCTGAACTTGATGTTTCGGGTGGACAGCCACACTCTGGCCCCCACTTGATACACTGGACCCATGATTCTATGCCGATCTTCCCATTTTTTGTACTCTGACTTAGCATGTATCAGATGTCTCCTGATTTTCTTGTGGATGTTATGGAGTTTCTGCATCTGCCCCATGACAGTAGGCTGTCGTGACACCTCCTCAGGTATCTGCACCGGAAGTATTCGTCCATCAAAACCATAGGTAGCAAGGATAGGAGAAACACCCACCGAACAATGCCAAGCGTTGTTATACGCCACCTCGGCCATCCAGAACATAGAAACCCATGCATCCTGGGCATCTGTTGCGTAACATTGGAGATACTCTTTAAGGGTTTGGTTTAATCTCTCCGTCTGCCCATCTGTCTGGGGATGAAAACTGGTGGAGAGCGAGGAACGGATACGCAAAGCCTGACACCAAACCTTCCAAAACCTGGCAACGAATTGTGGGCCCCTATCGGACACAATGACCTCGGGCACTCTGTGTAGTCTGATGACATCAGTCAATAGCAATTGAGCCGTTTGACCTGCCGTAGGAAGGTTCACGCACGGGATGAAATGCCCCAACTTAGTGAGACTGTCTATGACAACAAGTATGGCTGACTTACCCTTATCAGGGGGTAGTCCGGTAATGAAGTCTAGACTGATATTTTGCCAAGGTCTCCTCGGCGAAGGTAAAGGCATCAGAAATCCTTTTTTCTTTCCAGTCACGTTTTTTGCTCATGCACAGGCTTCACACTGTTCAACCCATTTGTTTACGTCATATTTTTCTGTATCCCACCAGAAATGCCGTTGCAGGAGTTGTAATGTCTTTTTTACTCCCTGATGACCGGCCAACGGGAAGTCATGACACCAAGCAAAAGCTTTTTTCTGCAGGGCTGCAGTCGGGAGATACAGCCGATTGTTCTGGAACGGCAACCCTTGTTTCAAGGTGCGATTTATCCCTTTTGTTGCCCAAAAGATCCATGCATTCTGATCCCTTGTTTTACGAATGGTTTCCAAGAAATTATCTGCATGAATCACGCAGATCACCTTTCCTGGGTTCACTATTGCCACCTTGGCATCATTGTTACCTTTATCCACAATCTGATTCTGTCGAGAGAGGGAGTCTGCTTTTTGGTTGTCCCTCCCAGGCCGGTAAGTAATAGTAAAGTCCTACTCTGAGAAGAACAACATCCATCTCATCTGTCTCTGTTTGAGATGCCTGGTTGTCTTCATGAACAGAAGGTTCCTATGATCTGTGAAGACTGTGACTGGAAACTTAGCCCCCCATAGATATTTTCTCCATTCTTGGAATGCCCTTTTTATAGCTAACAGTTCTTTTTCAGCTATAGTGTAGTTCTTTTCAGCCTGGCTCAGTTTTTTGGATAGATACGCCACAGGGTGTAATTGTCCTGTATCTTTATCTCTTTGGGACAGAATTGCCCCTATGGCTTCATCAGAGGCATCGGCTTCCACTACATACGGGTACTCTGGTTTTGGATGTGCAAGAATCGGGGCTGTAGTAAAGGAGTTCTTTAGGAATTCGAAGGCTTCCGCGGCTTCAGCGAACCACTGGAAAATAACTCCTTTTCTGAGCAGTTTAGTCAAAGGAACCGCCACCTGCGAGAATTGTAGTATAAACCGGCGGTAGTAGTTTGCAAAGCCTAGGACGCTCTGTACCTCTTTTAAACAAGTGGGGGTAGACCATTCTTGCACAGCTTGTATTTTTCGTTGTGACATTGGTAAACCCTCTTGGCTCAACATAACACCCAGGACCTCAACTTTAGACACGCTGAATTTGCATTTGCTTATCTTAGAAAACAATCGGTGTTCTATCAGTTTCTGCAATACCTCCACAACGTGTCTGTGATGTACGGTGGTGTCTTCGGAGTATATCAGGATGTCGTCTATGTACACCACCGCACTGATGTCCACATACTCCTTTAGAACATCATTCAAGAAATATTGGAATGCCGCTGGAGCATTACACAGACCGAACGGCATTACGGTATATTCATATAAGCCATATCTGGTCTTGAAGGCGGTCTTCCATTCGTCCCCTTTGCAGACTCTGACCAAATAGTAAGCACCCCTTACGTCCAGTCTAGTGAACACCTTGGCGTACCTTACCTGGTCCAACAGAACAGAGATAAGGGGCAGAGGGTATCTGTTTCTGATTGTGTTCTTGTTCAACACTCGGTAATCTACACAGGCTCTCAGGTCCCCGTTAGCTTTTTTGATAAAAAACAGGGGTGAAGCGGCTGGGGATCTAGAAGGCCTGATGAACCCTATGTCCACGTAATGATCTAGGTAGTCTTTTAGGTGTGTTGTTTCTGGGATGGACAGCGCATATACCCGACATGATGGTATAGTAGCTCCTTCCACTAGATCTATTCTACAATCGTAGATTCTGTGTGGAGGAAGCTGCTCTGCCTTGCTTTCGCTAAAAACATCCATGTACCCCTGATACTCGACGGGCAACCTCACCTCTTTCTCCGCTGCAGTAGCCACTACTAATGGGAGTAGTAAAGGTGACGGCAGTGAGATAGCATGCCCCTCCATATGTGCCTTGCATTCTGTTGATAAGAAGCGTACTGTCTTTTCCTTCCAATCAATGGAAGGATTGTGGTGGCATAGCCAAGGCATCCCCAGAATCACCTCATACTGGGGTGCTTCTATAATATTTAGCGACAATTCTTCCTTGTGTCTGCCTTCCTTTACCTCGACAGACAAACTAACCATCTCGGTTTGCTCTGTGATTAGACCTGAGATCAAAGGTTTACCATCCACTGCTAAGACTTCTTCTGGAGTGTCTCTAGGAACTCTGTCCAAGGAATGTGACGACACCAACCCGCTGTTAATGAAATTACCTGTGGCCCCTGAGTCAATCATGACCATCACTTGGTGTACCTGCAATTGACACTCTAACCTCATGGGTAGCAAGATATGTGACTCTGACTCAAGCAGGGCTAACACAGTTAATGACGGAACTTTCCAGGGCTGAACTTCGCTCTTACTTTCTTCATGTACTCCGCTCACCTCGTCCCCTGCACTCAATACCGTGGTGGCGACTCTTTTGTTCCTATTCCATCCCCCTGTGGTTTTAGGTTTGGAGGGACAATCTCTGACATAATGACCCTTCTTGCCACAGTACATACACAACCCGGCCACCCTACGACATTCTTTTTCTTCTCGGGTTAGTGGAGCCCTAACAGCCCCTATTTCCATGGGTTCTGAATTAGTCTCGGGGGAAGGCAGAGCCCTACGGGGAGTCCAATCGGTTCTAGGAGGGCCTCTATCCCATCTTCTCATATCCCCTACTCGATCAACCATTCTCCCATCCAGTCTTAACGTTAAGTTAACCATGTCAACACAAGTGGTAGGTTGGGGATCTATTTGTGCTATTACATCCTTTAACCCATCCTTTAATCCTTGGTAGAAGAGAGACATCCTCTTCTCCTCGGGCCATGAAGTCTTTGCAACCAATCTATTGAATTTGGTAAGATAAGTCACTAAATCACTTCTGTCCTGTCTTAATTCCAGCAGTTCCCTGTCTGCACTGAAAGTAGTGGCCCGTCTAACGAACACCTTTTCGAACTCGGTACGGAAGGCGGACCAGTCCGAGAGGATAGGATCGTCCTTCCTTACCAATGGCACTGCCCAGTTAGCAGCGTCACCAGTTAAATAAGAAATGGCGAACGCCACGCGGGAGTGGTTGTTAGGGAATGAGGCCGGTTTACATGAGAAGTGAAGCAGGATTTGCGTTAGGAAGACCTGAGCCTTATTTGGATCACCCGAATATCTCTCGGGGCTAGCCAGAGGGATGGGTGGAGGGACTGTGACCTGTAGCTGGGGCGAGGAGGCATCGAAGGGATTTCGAGACAACCTATCTACCTTTTCCCTTAAGGCGGTTGCTTCTGTTTTAGAGGAGGCTAGCTCCCTTTGAACCAGAACCAGCGCCTGCATTACATCCTCCATGGTAGCCATTTCGAAACAACCGGATCGGGTAGAGTGTAATTTCGTGGGCGTGTTATTCTGTCAGGTTTAACTCCACGGAATTCGGTCGTTGCACAAAGGGCTCCACATCCTAATGTCACCAACACCCTGATTACAGTATACAAGGTGTTCGAGCTATTAGGCGAGGGAAAATAAAGAGGGAAGAAAACAGGGAAGGGAAAGGAAGGGGTCAGCAGGGAAGGGAAAACCTGAAATGACAAAAAGACACCTTCATAAGCACCACTGTACACACAAAAGGCTACACTCATGAATTCTCGCTAATGTATCCAAGTACCTGCTAACCAAGGGAAAAGGCTCTCTACTGTGTACTCTTCACCCTCCACTGTTGTCCTTGGATTACCTATTAGAAACATGAGCAACACATTGGGGCAACCATATACAACCTAAGTCTATTAATCTTATGCCCATACAACCTCCTGAAACATACCATAGAACAGAGCAGAGGACATGAGGTATTTGGGGGTCTGTAGAGGTTCATGGGTAAGAAAGAACTTAATCTGTCATAAAGTACACTCCAATCATGAAAGATAAGGACACGGAAGTGTGTAGGAGGAAAGAACCACAACACTCCGCTCCTCGAAATATCCAGAAGTAAGTTCTTCCAATTTCAAATAAACCAAAGGAAACAGAACAAGCAAAAGAACACAGAAACGCGTAGTTGCGTCCACCACAACGCTCTGCTCCCTTCAAACTGAAAGAAGAAAAGAAAACACGGCAATGCGTAGTTAACTCACTACCGCGCTCCGCTTTTCTATTTGTAAATCCCAAGTAACACTGAGTCCAAATAAGTACACGGAAACGTGTAGTTGTGACCTCCACCACGCTCCGCGTAAATATCACCTTTTCTTTCTGTCCAGCACACTTGAGGACTTATCCCCCTCGAAATGAGAACACCAATGTGCATAGAACGTGTACTCGTAGTGCAATAATATCCCACCTTATTGGCGACGAGTTTTAACAATAAGAAACAAAAGCGGGACACGAAGCCGCTTGCTCCGGTGTCCCTCATCCGATGCAGACCGCTAGAATAGCGGGAGATTTTTTTCAGCGCGGCTGAGCCCAGCGCGCGCGAGGACACAAAACAAAGTCCCAGGAGTTCCTACCTTGGAACGTAGAAGTCACGGGTTGGTTTCCGCACGGGGAAACCTCAGAAGCCGGCGAGCAGAGCATCCGCTCTCACACCAAGGACGAGTTCAGAATAACAGGCACCCGGAAGCGTGTTCCAGCCAATGAAGTACTTCCTGGAGAACCAGAGAGCCAACTGAGAAATGTAGTCTTGTTGCATTACGTAGGCGCAGCAAGCCGAGACCTGACAGCACTGGCCATTGGCGCCACTTCCCATACCAATCCACCAATGGAGTTTGATCATGATAGACCTCTGTTTGGTCAGCTAAATGGACTTAGACCATCCTCTCAATAGTCATTGTTGATCCACCTTGTTTGACCTTTTACCTTCGTCTCTGCACAGGAGTTAAGGCCTGCCTTCAGAACCCAATCATATGCAGATTTAGTGGCTGATGCTACTGTTCCTGTTGTTGCTGGGGTTCTTATTGGTTTTGGCTGCTGGGAGCCAACAGCACTGTCCTCAGGCTCTGAAGTAGTGGGTTGCTCTGCAGAACTTGTGCCATGAAGTAGTAGGCCTCTAATTCCTAGCCGTTTTTTTTCTAGTTCACTGCCTTTCTCAGCAATACACGTTTTGTTGGTTAAAACATCCCCGTCTGAAAAAGGAATGAAACTGGCCAGCAGTTGTTTGTACTGTGGATCAAAAATTGATGCACAGATGTAATGTTTAGATGAGACAATGTCTTTGCACCTATGTATTAACAGATGAGCGAAGGATTAAGCTCTCCACCAACTCATAAGCATCAATTGTTTCCTCCACACCTGCAGATGTTTGAGACAACTTCTTTAGCTGTTCCTGTAGCATGTGCAACAACGGGACAGCTTGGCCCCTGGTGCTGTCCTCCTTACTGACTTCCTGTGTAAACACCTCAAAAGGAAGCAGCATCTGTGTCAGGCATTTGACTAGGCCCCAATGTTCCATGCCAATGATCATACCTTTCACAGTTGCATCCCCTCTTTGCATAACATACTAATTGATCAGTTTGTACTGCTCAAATAGTCATTGCAACACGTAATAAGTCAAATTCCAATGTGTTGGCATCTGCTGCTTGAGTGCTTTAACTGGCATTCTATTATCACGCCGAATGACACTCAGCTGCTTCCAGGCTTTACATGAATGGCTGAAATGAGTGCAGATTTTTCTGCAGGTGGACAGTAAGTTGCTTATTTGTTCTTTTTCTTTTAGAAAGTCCTATACAATGATGATAATGTAGTGCGCCAAAAACATGACCCTGAAATAGCCACCATTGGCCATGGCTTTAACTATAATCCTGCCATTCACCATGGCAACAATTTCAATGTTAAGCCCTATTGGTCACAGACATTCAAAGACCATATTGTTAAAGTTTTCCAAAATGTGTGCAGCAGTATTGGATTACACCATGGTGAGCATGGCTTGCTTCCGAGCACCAATACAAATCTCAGCAGTGTCAACACCTGCAGATATCTTTTCTCTAATCCACCCCCAAAAAGAGATCCAGTGTGCAGTGATGCACATGTAAACAGTGGCTTGGCAACTGGTCCACATCTCTGTCGTCAGGTGGATAGTGTGAACAGCACTCTGCTGCAAAGCTTTTCCAAGCAATACCAGCACATCGTGATGAGCAACTGGAACAGCATCTCTGGCAAAATAGGACCGGCTGGGAACCTTCCATTGTGGGCAGATGGCTGCCGAAAATTCTAGAGAACCCACCCTTTCCACAAAAGAAAAAGGGAGGAGGGACAGCACTAACATTTTAGCCAGCTTTGCAATGTACAAACGTGCAGTTGCATGGTTGTGTTTGTACCACCTCTCCTGCCTGAACATGCCGAGAATAGTAGCCTGGATTTTTTGTTTTCTGGCGCCACTGATGCAGGTGAACGTGACTTCTTAAGAGCAGACAGTGGTAGGCTCAATGTGCATTTCAGCTGTGCAGTCACTGTACCCTCTTGCCATGGTGTCTCAACCTGATTCTTCTTGTCTTATTGTAATGTTGCTGATGTGCGCGATACTACTGCACTGCTGGGGACAGCTTTGCTTTGCGTAACAAAATCTCTTCCTCTTCTTCACCTTCCACCCTGATCAGATCGAATTCCCTTGTCAGCCTTTCACCTCCTTCAACAATATCATCTGCAGTTTTTGACCGCTAAGGTGCGCCTCCCACTGGATCATATGGTGTTTTCTCAAATGTATTGTTTGCGCTCCGGTACAATTGTTTATACCAAGCTTACCCTGACTAACACTTGCTCCACAAATGGAGCATATGGCAATGTTTTTCTCCATCTTGTTACTGTAAAGATGTCCCAAACTCGGGAGGTCCACTTTCTGATGCTGTTGTCACTGCCAATGTCAGATGAACTGTCAGTAGGGGGGCATTTTGATGTTTGGTTTTCTGCAGTGCCTACTTCTACAGAGGTGGCTGTGGATGTAGGTCACTAAAATTTGGCGGCTGGTGGTGGTGATGATATCTGTGGTGCCACATCTCTCACAGCAGGTTGAGATGGGGTAACATCACTCTCCACTGGGGCTGGGCTAACATCCATGATGACTGGCTCGTCGTTATTCTCCTCCTCTACATCCATAAGTCTAAGACTTTCATGAACCTTCCTTTCCCCTAGCCTTTCACGGCGGGTCTCACTCTCAGACTGAGAAGGGATCCAAGTGGTGCCTAGATCCTCAGAAGGGGGGCTTGGAGAAGAATATGGTGGAGTAACCATCCTTTTTCTTTCTGGAGATCTGGAAGACAATGGATCTTCTGAAAAAGCGTCTTCCTCTTCTTTCTCAGGATGAAGCTCAATCTCCTGAACTGCTCCTACTTTGGAAGGAACTACTATTGCAGGCTGCGGCTGTTGTTGTCCACTTATCTGAGTTATGGAATGATTAAGTACTACATTGTGAAAGCGATAAGTCAACTTCAACATCACTGCCTGTTGGCATTGCCGTGATTAGACTGTCTGCCTTTGTGACAGACATGGGCATGGGCCTAGGTTGGGGTGGGTCCGCTGATGGGGGATGCTGTTCCCAACTTGTTGCTCTGAGGCCAGTGTGGCAGGTACAGGTTTTTTTCTCCAAAAAGGATCTGGATCGACATTCCAGTAAGCTCCTTCTTCTTATCACTGGCAACTATGTTGGTAGCACCTTTCTTTGGGGACATCTTGAAGCTGTAAATTGGCAGTGGCAGTTAGCTTCACAAGTTTAAGAGATGTCTGTGATGTGTGGTCACGTCTCACATTGTGCACAGGCCTTCTGTCTGGCAGTACTGTGGGTGATGTTGTCTCTTGTTCACCTAAAAGTAAACAGGCAAGAAGGACATCAGTGAAACGTGGCATTGCTGCAGTTTAATTAGTAGTACAAACAAACAATATCATTTAGAGTGGTCACTGGTTACTTAAGTAATTATAAATAATTAACAATACAGTGAATCTACTATCTATTCGTACAACCACACCTACATAAACTTTCATGGTGTATTAACTGAGGAAGGATAAGAAAGAGCAACAACATACAGATGTAACTGTTTGCTTTATGTGCATCACGTGGGATGTGGCAGTAAGGGAGGTGCAGCTGACAAATGACAATGGAATAATCCCTAGGCAATGCTGTTGTGCAGGGTGCACCTATAACAGACATGGGCAAGGGGTTTAGTCATTGATGTCAGATGTTATGAAAATGGTTACAAAAATAAATGAATACATTACATTTAAAAAAAAGTAAAAACTTAAAAAAAGATTTTTGAAATAAAAATAAAAATATTCTGTTAAACCTAAACAAATTGAAATTGAAAAAAATATTAACAAAAAACTAAAATTAAAATAAAATTGTAAATAATAAAGAAGTGAAATTATTCTCAAGCATATATAATTTATTGAACTGCTATCTCATTTGTTTCTCAACTATCCATACAAGCCTATGACAAAGGGCCACACTGGCGGGATACACAAAATGGCTGCAGTGCCACATGGTCATCAACAACAACAACACTGAGAAAGTAGCTATTAGTAACAAAGAGAATACACGCAGGCCTGAGGCAAAAATCCACACTGGCTGTCTATACAAAATGACCACCAACCACACTGTCACAACAACAACCAAAAACGCATGTCCTCAACAAACAAAACATACAGGCCTATGGCAAAAGCACACCGTCTGCCTACACAAAATGGCCACAAGTCACATGGTCAAACAAGAAGCACGAGGCCTGGAAAGCAAAGAACGAATGCAGGCCTATGGGGAAAGCAACCTGACTGGCTATACAAAATGGCCAAGTGCAAAAAGAACAGTTGATGGACAGAATGCAGAACAATCTCAGACATTCACCCCAGTACAGAGATCTGGGCCCAAATCCATAGTTTATTTTGTTCCCCATGCCATTCCAGTTTTAACCCAGCCATATGCAAATCAGACTTTAACCTGCATCCAATGCAAACAGTCCAGCCCGAACTGCGAGGCCAGGTCCTCCCTGAACTGGAAATAAGTATCCTAGGACCGGTTTGGGGGCTTTTCCCCCTCATCAGCCAGGAAAGCTTGACCCCAGTGGCATGGAGAGCACGGGACCCACATCTGGGCATACTTGTCCCACTCGGGGTGACAAATGCAAAAGGAACAGTTGATGGACAGAATGCAGAACAATGTCATACATTCACCCCAGTACAGAGATCTGGGCCTAAATCCAATGTGTTTGTTCCCCATGCAAATCAGTCTTTACCCTGCGCCCAAAGGGAACAGTCCAGCCCGAACTGCCAGGCCAGGTCCTCCCTGAACAAAATGGCAGCCAGCCACATGATCACAACAACAAGCAAGAATGCAGGGGGACTAAACTAAGAGGAACATATGCAGGCCTATGGGGAGAGCACACTGGCGCTCTACAAAAACTGGCCACCAGCCACAAGAAGAAGCAGGAGGCCTGGAAAACAAAGAACAGATTCAGGTCTATGGACACTGACTAAACAAAATAGCCCCTGGCCACAAGGCTTGAGAAACAAAGGCAAATGTTGGCCTATGGCAATCACTCACATATACACCAGCCAGACAAAGGAGGTATTGTTAACACAGCAATGCAAAAAACTAAAATTAACATGGCTAAAAATGTTTTACAACACACATCCTCCAAAGGCATTTCTCCACCGCACTGTTTTCAGGGAAAACAATTTGAAATACCATTAAAAAAAGTTTGTATTTTAATCCAATGCCATCCATGGCATAAATGGTGTTTCAGTGCAACAGATACCACAGAAACAGTTGTTTCATGCACCCATGACTAGCACTGGGCCTACTAGCTGGAAGGGCCATTGGCAGACTGGCAACATTTTTCCTTCATAAAAGAAGAAAAATTTCATGCAAACAAAATGACTAGGCCCCTACTGAAGCTGCAGGCCACCCACCACAATCAATTTAAAAACAATCGATTAAAAGTACAAATAAATTCAGGTGCATGCCCCCAATCAAACAAACAACACCCGTACACACCAGTTTTCAACTTACTTGTGAAATCACAAATTCAAAGGACATCATTATGATGGCAATAGGGTAAGTTTCCGACCGCATTGTTTTGGAAATGGACCGCCCGACAGGGAGTCAGAGATCTTGCTTCCCAAATAATGATGCAACCACCTTCAAGGCAGCACAAGCCACAATAGGAAATATGCATTTTTTGGACATCCCTGCACTTTGTGGTAGGCACAATGCAATGCCTGCAACATGACAAAGGGAGGTGTATGGTGGGCACAGGCCCCATAGTGGAGTCCTGAGGGGATGGGAGCCCTGCTAAGAGGCACTGTAAACCCTACAGCAGTGCATGAGCAGGCAGCACCCCAATTGTAGTGATTACTGTTGGTCCCTCCGCATGATGCCTCCAACTGCATGCATCATAATGTGGTGATCAGATCGCAGCAGCAGATATCGGGCAGACCACTACTGACAAGCTGTTGGATGGCCTTCTGCCCGACTTCAGAAGTTGGTTGAAAGTCCTTAAATCCAATGGTAGATATGCAACAAACAAGGAGAGTGATCCTTCCAGCTCCATATCCAATTAAAAAGTGACCAGAAGTGAGACAAAGCACCAAGAGGAGCCTGCTGGACAGAAACAGGAAGCTGGAGACTCTTGGTCACTTTCTTCCTGTTGGAAAAAGTTTTTAGAAAAAAGGACTTTTTACACAAAAAAAACAATATCCCCCGGTCCTTTCAGGGAGGTTTTTGACTTCAAACCATAATTTCGGGAAGAGTTTGATGCTTCTCGAGGAGAGCATCTTCCTCATATTGCAGCCGCATTAGATTCTGCACATACGGGACAGCGTACGTCTCAAAACATCCAGCAGAAGTCACTGCCACCTCCAAATGACATGTTGGCGACTGCAGAATCTCGTGGTGCTCCAGAATGCCTCTGAAATCTCATGGGTGATTGCGAGCATCCGGCAAATCACTTCTGCATGCGCAAAAGGACATTTCAGGCGCGCAATAAAAAAAACTCCACTCTGTTGCAGAGTTAATTGGCAACTCTGTGTTCTACACAGAACGCAGAGTTGCCAAACGTTGGAGAGTTTTACGCCCATGCCTAGTTTTGAAGTTACTATGTTGATGTCCCAATGTGTAGGTACTAGCCATGGCCAACAGATCAATCATCCCTCAGGTGAGACGTTGATCCTGTGAGATGCCAACTGTATGCTATGCATAACCAGCCTTGCTTGTTATGCATTGGCCAAGGTTTGATGGAGGGGCATCAATTAAAGACATCTGTTAGTGTGCTGCACAGCTCAAGGAAGGATTATTCAGGCACAAACCTTGTTTTTCCTCTTCCTCGCAACGATCTTTCATGTAAATTTTGTAACGTTTGTATTATGCTAAATGCTAAATGCCTCATATAACTTGTAACTGGTGTAATTCTATAATTTTGTGGAAACTTATGTAAAGACGTTGAGACGACATGGCGGATGCCCGGTGGAGCCGCTTGGTTCGGCTATAGAGGAGTCTGGCGGCCGTCACCTACCCAGCCGGACATTGGTGCATGGCACTCCTTGTCCTTTCACTGCTGTCTCTTTATATCTTCCTCCGATGACCTCCTCTCCCTCTCTCAGAACCCCTTTTCTTGTCCCATCTTCCTTCTCACCCTCTCCTCTGATCCTAACCTGCCGTCTTGTTCCGTCCTTTGTCAGTTCCTTTCTCCCTGCTTCCACTCATTCCCACATTTCCCTGCTCCCTCTTTTCCCTTACCCCTATTTTCCCTCGCTCCCATTGCTCCTTAATATCTTCTGATCTAATCATTAGATGTTTTTGTATAACCTTGTTTTTCCTCTTCCTCGCAACGATCTTTCATGTAAATTCTGTAACGGTTGTAATATGATAAATACTAAATTCCTCATGTAAAGCGCTCTGATACCTCCGGGTCTAGCAGCGCTATATTAAACTCTTCAATAAATAAATAAACTGTGTGAACAGGGAAGTGCAGATTTGCACTGTGTATAGCTGAGTAGAACGCTTCCCTGTTCTTTCCTTTCTGCTGGTGCACAATCAGCAGTGTAGGAATTACAGAGGTGCCTATTGAACTATGGTGCAGGGATTCCAGCATTGGTGTACCTCTGTTATATGCCCACCAGCACATTAATATAGCCCAACTGTAAGACTTACAGCACTGCCCTATGCAAATATTTTTTCTAAACACACATAACTATTCAATTGTTATTATTTCTACGCGTAGAGTACCTAGGTGGCTACCATTTTACTTGCACACACAATGTGGGAGAGCACTGAAGTACAGGTGCCTGGACTGGACACATGATATATTTCCCCCCCAAATCCCTTGTTGGTACTTACCCTGTTGCTGATGTAGTTGGTCATAGTCCTGGTCATATCAAGTCCTGTCTTGTTTCTGTGTGTGAATTCACAACCACTTATTACCTTTTATAAAACTACTGTTCATTGTCTGGCATGAGAGCCTGCACGCGCCAATATGGTGCAACCACCAACCATAGCCCATGATGCGTGCGTCATGAGAGGACACTATGTGACCCTGCTCGTAGGGGAGGTTTAAAAATGCTACTAATGGTGTGCTTTCTTTTTGCAGCAATTGAAATCCAAAAAATCGTATGTATTCTATTACGAACGCATGCTTCATACATTAAGTGTTTTTCTTCAATTTTAATTATCACTGTATGATTAGGGACTTTGGAGTGGCAAATGCAGGGCTGGTCCCTGCATGGTCCTGATGAAATGCTAGGGGTAGCATGAAACATGTTGACTTTTCACTGAACCAGTCCTCATTATAGGTTGGTTAGTAGTGATACTTACCCCATTTTTAATATACCTGTCTATGAGCAAAATAAATCTATTGAGGCCCACTAAGCATGGTATTTTTAATACACCCACTCCACCACCTTGCACTACACATAGTCTCTCACTTTGAAGTGCTCCTGCGTAGTTCATGAGTCGCAGCACGCCCCTTTTCGTAGAGAACTGGGAGGCCCCAATTATGAAGCATGTCACCATGGGGCAACCCTGGTGAGTGAGGGGACACTAGAAAGATTTTTTTCTTTCTTGGCAGGTACCACTGATCAATCAGGTCAGTTACCGCGACATGAGCTAGGTCTTGGAACCCAATACTTTGGATTCTTGGTTGTACACTGCAGTTGCTAACTGCCATGCTGACCTGACCAGTGTCCCCACTGGCAGCCAGGCCTAACCCTTCCCTTTCTGTACACATTGGACACCCCTATGGAAGGCCGAGGGTACCCCCCTGGGCAGGGTGCAGTGTATGTGAAAGGTAGAGCATGTACTAATGTTGGTGACATGCTCTGATAGTGAAATACTGTCAATTTTGTTTTTCAGTATTGAAAGGCTATCTTGCCCATAGGCTAGAATAGGGAGTGCTTTGTATAATGTTTACAAGGCATATCTTCCCATAGGAGCAAGATAGAAAATTAAAGTCTGGTATCCCTGTACTCAGAATATAATAACCCTTCTTTTAGGAAGGATGGTTTTTAAATCCTGTGTTTGAAAACAGCACTTTTAGAAAGTGGCTGTTTTCTTGTCTGACATTTCCGTGTGCCTTGGCCTGTTTGTGATTTGACTGTCTGGTTTGTGAGTGACAGGGGCTGGGGTGGCTCCAGGAGACTGGGTGAGTCAGCACTTGGCTGATTAGCTTAATCTGCATCTTGAGTGGTGGAAGGGGATAGCACCTGGGCCTGAATAGGGCTGTGCCTGCCTTCCACAATGCTGGCTCCACCTCCTGCTGGGCAGCTGACGACCCTGCCCCTCTCTCTCAAAGGAAAAAGGAGTCATGTAAACAGAGTGCTCCAGGACTGACCAGAACTAGTTTGGACTAGGCCAAGGCCTCTCTGCCTTTGGAGAACAAAGAGAATATTGGTATAAATAGAGATACTCAGACCCCTGAACTTTAGATCATCCTGGAATCAAGAAGGAACCTCTGCCAAGGAGAAAAGCTGGAAGACCGAAGAGGAAGGACTGTTCTGCTGCGTGGTTGTGGGCTGACCTGCAGTTGCTATTCTGCCTAGGAGAGGGGAAGGACTTTTGCTGTTGCTGTGTCCCCTTGCTTGAAGAGATCTCCAAGGGCCTGAGAAGAGCTGGCCTCCTGTTAAGAAGTGCCAGGCACAAAATGACTTCACCCCCAGGTTCCCCCTGAACTCTGCTGTTTGAGTTCTGACCTGCCTAGAGTGCTTGATTCATTTGTGGGGCCTCTGGAGGTTGTTGCCTGCTGTTTGGGGAGCTGGAAAAGAAGAAGAAAAGAAGATCTACAATGTGCACGCATCGCGGAGCTCATCATCAACAGTGCGAGAAAATTCCCATTGCAGCACCTGTTGCCGCTGCAAGAACTGATGCATCATTTGCTTGCAGAGCGCATCCCCCCGGTGCAGGAAGATTCCTGTCGCTGCAAATATTGTCGCAGAGCCTGGTATCGCTGTGAAAACCGTCGCACCGCTTGCTTGCTGACTGCATCCCGTCGCTGCGAAATTGTCGCAGAATCAACGCATTAAGAGGCCGCGACAGAAGAAGATCGACTCTGCGCCACGGATCACCATTGCACCGAAGATCGTCGCCGTCCCGGAGATTGCCGCATCGTGCCTGTGCGAGTCGCTTTTTACCGAAGAATCTGCACCCTGGAATCCATACAAGGTATCGCATCACTCCCCATACAGACCGGATTCGTCACACCATGCCCGCTGCGTGCAGAGGGGTTGTCACATTGCCTCCCCAGGGTCTTAGGAGTGACGCGTCGCTTGTTTTTCGACGCTGCAGTTACCGCTAGGAACTTTTGTTGCATCTACTGGTATTTTGGACTAAAACTGACGCAACTGTGGATTATTTTGACGCAAACCCTGGAACTCTTTTAAAATCATATTCTTGAACTGTGTATGTTGGATTTTTGTCCCTTTGGTCTTGTGTAGTTTACATAAAGATACTTTATTTTTAGGTCGAGCCTGTAACAGCGCACATGCGCTGTTCTGGCGAAGACTTTATGTTAGGGCTTTTGAAATCTCACAGCACACTCATGCGTGTGGTTTTGTTTTGCTCAGCAGGCTATTGGGCTTTGCGTGCATTTTACTAAGAAAGACAGCCCGCAATTGGGCAAAGGCGGGTGCATGTCCCGCCACCAAAGTACGGCAGCCATGATTAGCAGCCAGCCTTGGCTAGTTTCTGTGTTGGGGTACCAGCAAAGGTCCGGAGGATCAGGAGCCCCTGTCACCCTTTCTGATTCATGTCACAGGCATGCTGCGGGCTTGGCCCCTTACTTCTACCACCCCCTCCCCCTCGTACATCTCTTATACAGTTACCAAATGAAAAATAAAATCTGTTGTTTGCAGTCTGTTATTACAGAGGGACTTTTGAGTATTCCAACCATTTTACCAGGGGTCCCCTTTGAAGGAGGGGGCACTGGGCAATCACCCACTTTGTCCATGTCTCAACACAGCTGTGACCGATTCCGCGAATGACGGCCAAACACGGAGCACCTGTACGCGTTTTAGAACAAGACAGCCTCTTCATTCCTATAAATGTGGGGGACATTTTTTTATATGTTCATTATGAAGTTTATATTGCACTGTATGTTGCCTCACAGTTCCTAGTTCACAGCACTGTCCAGTCAGTTATGATAGTTTAGGTTTATGAGATGCAGAGTCCAAATTAATCCGTCCACTGGCACCCATCAAAGCTGCCGTTTAGGCCCCCGGCTGCACCGCAGTGTAGTGTGTACAGAGTTGGTCTATTTTGTCATAGAAACGACTGCTCTGTTGGCAAGAGAACCTGGAGTTTCGCAAACCACTCCACCACCATCCACTGCGAGTGATTTACGGAAACGTGGTTACCGTCTCACGTTTTTTCTGAATTCAATCTCCCAATTCAAATGCCTAAAACTAAAGTACTGACTAAAAACGTACCCGAGGTAAATAATACTGTGCCACTTTCAGGATAATGGTGAGTTTAATGCGAAAGGTCGGTGATGCACACTGGATACCGCAGCCTCTCTGAAATCGAGCAGTTCTTTCTGCGTTACTATTATGTGGTCACTGAAACATAAACAATGCCTCCACCACTAGGCCCAGAGGTGCCTCAATCAAAACAAAGGTGAGCTCATTTTCCCCAGCAGGTCTTTGTCTGTCCAGGAAGGATGCTGTTGCCTTTCTGTGTCTCCGTTGTCTTTACAGTTTACTGTGTGCTTCTCAGAGATAGTGATTGTGTCAGTCAATATGCGCAGGGCTGTAGTAAAATAGTTTAAAAAAAGAAATTGATCCAGACCTCAATTGCGATCAACAAATACAGAATTCAAATAATTTTAGATTCTCATAAAAATGGTTAGATAAAAGACTTTTGCTTTTTAGGCTCACTACAAGATGGTACAGTAGCAATATTCTACCACCTACTCATACAGCATTCAATAGGATTAGATAAGGTAAAATTTTCGGATTGTGCTTAGGATTTAAAACAGCTGAAAAAAGCTTTTTAAGAACTTAAACAGATTATGGCAGACAAATTCATTGACAGGAGAGTTACAAAATGCAATTAATAAACGTGAAGCAAATCTTGTTGACCACCTTTGCATAATTCACATGAACCTTTGGGGTTATTAGTACCATCCCAATCAGCTGAAAAAGTGGCTAACGGGAGTATACCCAAGCGTAAGATTAGAATACAATGCCTTACTCCGTGCTTTAATTGAAATCGCAAACGGGAGCATAGATTTGTTATGTTATGTTATGTTAAATGAAATGTATTACGCGCACATGCACAGAGAAGGTTTCTTGGTGCTACAATGTCTTCAGAGCCGAGTTCGAATGGATAATTAGAAAGCCTGGCAAAAAAGCCAAGTTTTTAGACAGCTTCTGAATTTACGAAGAGTGTGGCAGAATCGTATGTCGGGAGGGAGAGAGTTCCAGAACATGGGAGCCAGCACAGCAAACCTGGCACCCCGTGCGCTTTAGTCTGTAAGAGGGTGTAGACAGCAGTAACTTATGGGCTGAGCGAAGGTTACGGGAAGGTGCGTGCCTGTGGATCAAATCATTCACAAATCTAGGACTTTTCCCATTAAGGGACTTGTAGATGAGTCCAAAAAAAGAGTATTCCACAGCTGATCAAGCTAGATGAGGCACCCGACCTTAAAGGCGCAACGCTGGATTACAGGTAACCAATGAAGTTGTTACAAGAGGGGGGTGATATGAAGATGTCTGGGTTGATGAGTAATCAAACGAGCCGCCTGGTTCTGGACCATTTGTAAACGTTTTGAGAGATAGAGGGGAATGACATAGTAAAGAGAGTTGGCATAATCAACATGGGACATAACCATAGCAAGAATAACCTGGATTCTGGCTTCATAGTTGAGAAACCTGCAGATCTTTTTTATTTTCCTAAGTTGGAAAAAGCAGGTTGAAATCTCTGAGCCAATCTGAGCCTTCATCGTGAGGTCCTGGCTAACAATGACCCCCAAGCTCTTGGCTGTGGATGATGGAGAGGGAGCTTGGCCAAGTTCCCTAGGCCACAAATGCGGGCCCTAAGGGTTATTGATGATCCCTCCAGTGAGAACTAGCTCTGTCTTATCCGGATTGAGCTTAAGATGATTACTGTTCATCCATTGACTGATGAACAGTATGGTAGACTGAAAAGTAGAGACCGATTCCGGAGAGTTACTAATAGGAAAGATGAGTTGAAAGTCATCTGCATATTTGAAAGTGCAGACATTAAATGCTTTCAGAGCTCGGATGAGGGGGAGAAGGTACAGATTAAACAACAGGGGAGAAAGCGAGGAACCCTGAGGAACTCTGCAGGAGACACTCACTCTGGGAGCAGTAAATGGTACTGTGCTAACTGCCTGGGATCGATTCTCAAGAAAAGATTTGAAATTCTATTTGTTCTGCAAACCGTTTATAGTTCTTCAATTGACTACTGTGTTCTTTATCAGATTCAAAGCTGATTCTAGGGGTCAAATGTTTTAAACAATTTAAGGTGTGCTAGGGACCACTCCTGTAAAAGTGCAACGGTGCATTGAGAGACCTCAAAGGTTTTCACCATATTCCTATTAAAAGTATACCCAGACGCTTCCTCTCTAAAAGTCTCCAATTTTAACAAATGTATTATGGTGTCTGGGGCTGCATGAAATAAATTGTACGCCCACCTAATAATTTTTGCAATTACTCTGGCTTAGATTTCCGTTACGGACAGTTCAAGACGTAGGGCTTGAACTGGTACCGACTGTGCCACTTTTATCAATTTTCGGAGTATGGTCCCTTCCTTTACTTTTATAGATTTCCATGTTTTAATTTGTGAATATTCCATAGTGTACGATAAAATCAGAGGGATTTTCATACCATAGACTTCCAGCATTGGTGTAAAGTGTCTATTTCCCGTGGAGAGGTACAATCTTTGTAAAGCCCCAACGTGGGAATCTGCCTTCCGGTTCAGGTGGCGGAGGTGGGCTGTATCTAACAGATTGGAAGTAAAAATACGACCCAAATACACATACTCTCTTACAGTCTCTATTGGTTCATCTCCTAAAGACCAGATATAAGGTAAGGGCTTCCTTCTGCCACTGAGAGGGAGTGCTTTCGTTTTATTAATATTTGGCATCAGAAAATTTTCAGTTGCATATAGATTTAATTCATTCAAAGATCTTTGTAAACCTATCGGGGTCTGGTCAAGTATAACGATATCATCTGCATACATTAAACAAGGTATATCGACTTGAGCTAATTTTGAAAGGGAAATTTTTACTTTGAGAGAGACGCCCTGGCAGATCGCTAATATAGATGGAAAATAATAGGGGAGCTAGTAAGCATTCCTGTTTTAGCCCATTCCGCGTAGGGATGAGTTTGGTTAGGCCTTTTTCTGCCCCCATTCTCCCTCCATTTGGACTCTGTACCATGTTGATGTATGAAGGGAGAATATTATTGTTATTATTGTTAAGAGATCTTTGGGAATCCCCATTTTAGCCAATTTTCTCCAGTGTCAATCTATCTACACTATCGAACGCAGTCGAAAAATCAATAAAAGCACAATGTAAAATTTGGTGGTTTAACTTAACAAACTTATCAAGCACTGTTGGGAACACAGCAATATTGTCCAATGTAGAATGCTTTGGGCAAAACCCAGCCTGATACATGGGGATTACTTTTCTAGAAAAAGCCCAGTCTATTAAGTGTTCCAAATACAGGCAGCAAAGACCTTGCCAGACGCGTCAAGGAGAGCTATTTGTCTATAGTTGGCAGGATTAATTCTTACGCCTTTTTTTTAAAAGGGGAACCACCACACTCCCTCGCCAAGATTCTGGAATTTCTCCACTTTTCAGGCAATATTGGAAGAGAGGGGCTAAGAATTTTCCCCAGACATCAGCGTTTTTGTAAATCTTTGATTGGAATCTTGTCTGGGCCCATCGCTGCTGAAGACCTGGCAGAGAAAAATCAAAATAGAGATCTGGACGGCTGAAATTTCCGTTGGTTTCTGTTCGGGTAGTTTCTTCAGTGCCTGATCCAATCTAGGGAAAAAAAGGTCATGATGATTAGATTTATAGAGCCTTAGAATATACTTTTCCCAGTCAGATGATGATACAGGAGTCGCTTGAGCAGATTTTCGTATCACCATCTGCGCAGAGATTACTTTCCAGAATGTTTTATTATTGTTGTGTTTTACTGCTAGTTGGATGTCGACCCAGATACGATCTCTCAGTGCTTGTTTTTCTTTCTCCTTTTTCCGTTGGTGGAGTTTTTTCAGTTTCCTTATTTCTCCTTGTCTTAGCACACAGAAAGAGCGGAATTGCATTCTAGTCAATTTATTTAATTGTCGAGAATTATTCTACAAATATTTTCCCATATGGCATGTTTTAACAAATTCTCGTCTCGAGGTACTTCCTTGAAGAGAGGCGACTACGGACTGTAAAGTTGCAGCAGGGCTGTAAGAAAACAGATAATCCACTCTTTGTGTGCTGGGAACTGGGTGTGAGCTTTATCAAACACACTTATTTTGTCTGAATGGGCTAGTACTGCACCTAATATCTGGTTGCAATCAGTGGTAGAAGTGGGCGGGGACAGAAGGGCATGGCGTGCCCCTACTTCTAAAAATTATTTCAGTCCGTTCCCCTACTTTTTACTTTCAAATAAAGCATCCCGGCACGGTAAGAATAGTCCTTCTTAAAACGATAACTTTTTTTTCATTCAGCTTCCAGGGGCAGCTCGCACTTCTCTGTTGAACTCTAGAGGCTGCAGCAGCCCCTCCCTGAGCTCCCACAGACTGAGGGCAGGCCCATTGTCATCCTGATTGAGGCAGATTATCCCCTTTGGAATGACAATGCACCCGCCCTCTGCCTTCAACATATCAAGTGTCAGTGAGATCGGAGTTGGTGATTACAGAGGAGCTTTCCTCAAACAGAGTGCTGTGGGGAACTTGACACCTTGTGTAATTTGTCAATGTTGTACACAGAGTGAACTGGGCAGGAGCAGTGACTGGACAGAAGAGACGACAGGAAAGGAGAGGTACTAGGGCAGGAGAGGTGACTGGGCAGGAGAAGTTACGGGCAGGAGAAGTGACGGGCAGGAGAAGTGACGGGCAGGAGAAGTGACGGGCAGGAGAAGTGACGGATAGGAGAAGTGACAGGGCAGGAGAGTTGACGTGTCAGGAGCAGTGACGGGACAGGAGAAGTGACAGGAAAGGAGAGGTGACGGGGCAGGAGAACTGATGGGGCAGGAGAACTGATGGGGCAGGAGAAGTGAAGGTGCAGGAGCTGTGATTAGGCATGGGCAGGAGCGGTAACCAGCAGGAGCAGTGAAAGGATGGGGCAGTGAACGGATAAGAGCAGTGAACGGGGAAGGAGAAGTGATGGGGCAGGAGAAGTGATGGGGTTAGAGCGGTGATCGGGCAGGAGTGCTGACCGGATAGGAGCAGTGAACGGGCAGGAGCAGTGAACGGACAGGAGCGGTGACGGGGCAGGAAAAGTGACAGGGTAGGAAATGTGACGAGGCAGGAAAAGTGACGGGCCAGGAGCAGTGACGGGTCAGGAGAGGCAACAGGAAAGGAGAGGTGACTAGGCAGGAGAGGTAACTGGGCAGGAGAGCTGACCGGGCAGGGAAAGTGATGGGCAGGGAAAGTGACAGGCAGGAGAAGTGACGGGCAGGAGAAGTGACGGGGCAGGAGAAGTGACGGGGCAGGAGAAGTGACGGGGCAGGAGAGGTGACGGGGCAGGAGAGGTGACGGGGCAGGAGACATGACGGAGCAGGAGAAATGACGGGGCAGGAGAAGTGAATGGGCAGGAGAAGTGACGGGCAGGAGAAGTTTCGGGGCAAGGGAGGTAACGGGGCAGGAGAGGTAACAGGGCAGGAGAGGTAACGGGGCATGGGATAGAGCGGTAACCGGGCGGGATCGGTGAAAGGACAGGAGCGGTGAAAGGACAGGAGCATTGAACAGGGCAGGAGCAGTGAACAGAACAGGAGCAGTGAACGGGGCAGTTGCAGTGAACGGGGCAGGAGCAGTGAACGGGGCAGGAGCAGTGAATGGGGCAGGACCAGTGAACGGGGCAGGAGCAGTGACAGGGCAGGAGAAGTGATGGGCAGGAGAGGCGACAGGGCAGGAGAGATGACGTGGAAGGAGAGGCTTCTTTAAACAAAGAGAGAGGTAGGGAGAGTAGACTGACACTCTTATTCCCCGGTTATGATCAATAAACAAGCAAAGAGTGTCTTATGGTTACACTAAACCACATTAGGGAGCAAAAAAAAAATGGCCTCACTTAGGACATTAAAGAAAGCCCTCACTCACCACCTGGTGATGACATGCTTCATCATTGGGCTCCACCAAAGAGACCGAGTGTCTCTTTGGTGTGCTACAACAACAGGACTACTGCGGAGCAGGTTAGTGAGATTTAGGACGTGTTTGTGCAAACTAAACTAATGGGTGGTGAGGGTATTAAAAAATGTCTGTAGTGTATCAAAAAGGAACTTTATTCTATGATCACTAAAGACATTATATCAAAATCTATGTGTATGGAAGCAGTCCACATTTAGTTGAGTGGTAGATTCCTAGATATCAGTCGACATGTTTCTTGCCACGAAACGGTGTAATTTTACCAGGCAATTCTTCAGGACTAAAAGTGTGTTTTAAACCCTGGCGGTATGGACGCGCTAAGGCCCACCCTTACCTAGGGACGTGAAAGTGAAAATAAGGAAAACAGTGAAAAAGTGCAAAAAATATGAGGAAGAAAGAATTGTCTCCCTAATCTGTACCTGCATCACCCTCTACTGGACCCCGAAGACCCCTGGGTCCAGTAGAAGGTGATGCAGGTACACTGAGGGTGCCGAGCGTCGAGGGCGGTGTGCCAATTACGATCCAACCCCCCTCCTGTGACCCATGGTGTTCCTCCTTAACACCAACAAAGTGCAGAAACCGTAAAGTTGAAGCCTCCTAAACCAGGAGTGATTAGGAAGGAGAGGCAACAGGGCAGGAGAGGTGACCGGGCACAAGAAGTGATGGGCAGGTGACATCACAGGCAGGTGATGTGATGGGCAGGAGAGGTGATGGGCATGGAAGGTGATGGGGCAGGAGAGGTGACTGGGCAGGAGAAGTGACGAAGCAGTAGAAGTAATGGGGCAGGAGCGGTGATTAGGCGTGAGCAGGAGTGGTAACCGGACAGGAGCAGTGAATGGGGCAGGAGCAGTGAACAGGGCAGGAGCAGTGAACGGGGCAGGAGCAGTGAACGGGGCAGGAGCGGTGCACGGGGCAGGAGTGGTGCACGGGGCAGGAGCGGTGAACGGGGCAGGAGCAGTGACGGGGCAGGAGAAGTGACGGGCCAGGAGAAGGGAGGGGGCAGGGAAGTTGACAAAGCAGGAGTGTTGATCCAGCATGAGCACTGACTGGACAGGAGCAGTGAAAGGGCAGGTGCAGGCGTTTCCCAGGGCGACTGGAAGGGTAGGGGGCCAGTTTAGTTTGGGGGGACCGGTTTTGTACAAGTGCAGGAGTTTTAAAAACACTGCAAAGATTTTTGTATATTCAGCAGGTTTCGGTCAACAATACAAGTGCCAAGATAACTTTGGTGATTAATGTACCTGCTGGAGAGAGATGGAAGCATATTTTGTCTAGTGGCTGTTTTACTCATCAAGGTAGCGCAGAGGGGTAACATGCCTGCTGCAAAGAACATGTACCATGCATATCAAAGAGCAATCTGTTATGTGCATAGTTCAGTGGATACTGCTTTGTGTTCACTTGCCGAATGAAAGGACACTTGAATACATATGGCCTGGCAGTTTGGGCTGGACTGTTCACATTGGGCGCAGGATCAAGACTGATTTGCATATGGCTGGGTCCAAACTAAAATGGCATGGTGAGTAAACAAACAATGGATTTAGGCCTAGATCTCTGTACTGGGGTGAATGTATGACATTGTTCTGCATTCTGTCCATCAATTGTTCGTTTTGCATTTGTCACCCCAAATGGGACAGGTATGCTCAGACATGAGTCCCGTGCTCTCCATGCCACTGGAATCAAGCTATCCTGGCTGATGAGGGCTGAAAGTCCGAAACCAGTCCTAGGATGCTTGTTTCCAGTCCAGGGAGGACCTGGCCTGGCAGTTCGGGCTGGACTGTTCCCATTGGGTGCATGATAAAGACTATTTTGCATATGGCTGGCTCCAAACTGGAATGGCATGGTGAGCAAAGAAACAACGGATTTAGGCCCAGATCTCTGTACTGGGGTGAATGTATGCTATTGTTCTGCATTCTGTCCACCAGTTGTTCTTTTTGCTATATTATGATTGAGCAGCTAGCTGGCTGACATGAATATGAAGGAGCCTTTGTGGGTTTCCGTGAGTCTAGATTCTCCTGAAGAGTCCCTTTCTCTTCTGAGCCCTGCTTAATACATGTGTACAGGAAGAGCCCTGTATTCATGACCTCAATGTGTGAGACAAAAAATAATCATGGATTTCTGATCAATGAGAGTAAACGCATTAAGGTAACATGTTGTTCCTGCTTATATTTCACACGCTTTACATACACCTGTATTCCTTATGAGTGTTTGCTTTTTCCTGAATTAAACCTCAAATAAACATGTTTATCCATTGTTTTAATTAAATACCGTTATAAGCTGTAATTGGTCAGTGAAATGCTAAACGTACTAAAAATTGGTATGTTTTGCTATTTCCAGCCACACCCCTGACTCCGCCCACTGATTCAATCTTCGGTTATTCCCACCCCCTGATTCTCCACCCACAGTTCCCCTACTTTTCTTATCCCACTTCGACCACTGGTTGCAATGTTTAAAATGGGACAGTATGGACACTTCTTCATACTGAGTATTACGTGATACCTGCAGTTTGTAAGTACCTGCGCTTTTTATTTCCATTTCAAGCAAGGATTGTATGAACACACGGTGCCTGAGAAGCAATAGTTGCAACAGAGATGACCCCCCGCCCACGTCCCAAACACACACAGCTTTATAGACGCACATTTTACCTTTCAAGGAGATAATAGGAAACAATATAAGAACCTGCAGTGAAGCAGCATTAAACGACCAGTGGTAGACTTTAATATACAACTCGGCACATTGGTCATTAATCACAAAAAGTGAATGGTCAGTCTACTTCTGCCCACTGTTTCCCTTGGTCATGGCTAAAGGTTACGATTAATTTTGTGGGTTATTCTACTCCGCAAATTCATACTGAACTACGAAGTCATAAGCCAATTCGGTAGATCAATAAGTTTCTATAGTGTTGCGCCTCTGTATTCCGATGTATAGCTCGTAGTGCCCACACTCCCAGCGCTTCCTCCACTCTGCGCCACATACCACTTACATACCAAGAAAACTCATGAGACAAATTTCTGTGGGAAAGCAGTGGTGCAGGTTTATTTTGCACAACAAGTGGAAATAAGGTGGGTCATCTTACGGGCGATCCAATGCGGCAGCCCCTCGCTGCCCCGCATGCCTAATGAGCCATTCTTGCACGGCGAGTCGATGCTCTGACGGTGCAGTCCATTATCCCTTTCTTTCGTTCACTCCCGCCCCCCCTGTCAGGGCGGAGCGATGAGGCACACCCCCGGTCGGTTCAGGCCCCCCGACCGCCCGAAGGACTAACGGGGCGCCGACGCTGTTTCCTGGAACCCCCTCGGCTCCAGGTTCTTGGCTCAGGCACCCCTACTGTGCCAGGCAGAGGTATTGACCGTATCCTTCTGCCGCAGAGGTACCCCTACTGTCCATCTGCTTCCAGATCGCCCTGTGACTCCGCCTGCAACACAAAACAGACCGTTAACAGTTCAAAACATGCCTGCTGCTCTGCCGCTGGGTTTGGGCCAGGGCGGGAACAGCGCAGAGCAACCAGGAACGCGACGGCAGGAAAGGCCGAGCCTCGCTGCCGCGCAAAACTTAAACCCCTTAAGGGCCGCCCCTCACCCCTGCTGGCCCGCGCCCATAGGGCGAGCATGAAAGGGGGCGGTCACGAGCTGGCAGCACCGTTTGTCGCGCGGAATGTGGGACTAAGGAGCTGTCTCGCTTAGCTCCCCTTCGCGTCGCGCGGCCAGCGGCATAGTGCCCACACTCCCAGCGCTTCCTCCACTCTGCGCCACATACCACTTACATACCAAGAAAACTCATGAGACAAATTTCTGTGGGAAAGCAGTGGTGCAGGTTTATTTTGCACAACAAGTGGAAATAAGGTGGGTCATCTTACGGGCGATCCAATGCGGCAGCCCCTCGCTGCCCCGCATGCCTAATGAGCCATTCTTGCACGGCGAGTCGATGCTCTGACGGTGCAGTCCATTATCCCTTTCTTTCGTTCACTCCCGCCCCCCCTGTCAGGGC
Source organism: Lissotriton helveticus (assembly GCF_964261635.1). NCBI lineage: Eukaryota > Metazoa > Chordata > Amphibia > Caudata > Salamandridae > Lissotriton > Lissotriton helveticus. The sequence goes on from NC_136072.1 coordinate 522,351,513, forward strand.
GGAGCGATGAGGCACACCCCCGGTCGGTTCAGGCCCCCCGACCGCCCGAAGGACTAACGGGGCGCCGACGCTGTTTCCTGGAACCCCCTCGGCTCCAGGTTCTTGGCTCAGGCACCCCTACTGTGCCAGGCAGAGGTATTGACCGTATCCTTCTGCCGCAGAGGTACCCCTACTGTCCATCTGCTTCCAGATCGCCCTGTACTCCGCCACAGCTCTGGAGGAGGCCCCCGTCGTCTGAGGGGGGGTCATTGTGGTTCTTCGTGTAATACACAGCCACGTACACCGCTAGCGCTCGAGGCCTGTCTGCGCACGCGCCTACCCGAGCAGCTGCAGCGGTGCATCTACAAGTGCAACAGCTATCTCCAGATGTGAAACCTTATATAAGGGCGCTATGTACCGGCTGGAAGTGGTTTGTCTGTACTGCAGAAGCTTAACCCTCCCTGAAAGGACATTCATCAGCACACCCGCTGTCCCAAATTAATTTGCGTGGTCATCTGACCTTTAAACAGATTACCACCAGTCCAGTGCCAAATTATCCTAGACAAATTGATCCTATGCCCAACCTGACTGCTTGTAAGCTCAGTGTTTGTAAACCTAAGCACGGTTAGGCACATATAAATTAAAACTCCCGCATCTTAGGCCGAGCTTGAATGAAGTTGTGCCTTCATGCTGGTAGCAACCCGAGGGACAATCGGAGCTAAATAATGTAAACACACAAACTGGGTGTTCTATAACAACTGGATAGTTGTGCGGTGCCCATGTTACACCTTTGTACCATAGTTTAGTGACTTAAATGCAAGTTAAATACGCACTGAAGGGTATGCCAGGTTCATCATGTCATATGGGCACACAGGAACTATCACTCTGGCCAGCAGGGATAAGTGCATAGAGGGTTCCCCACTCCGACCTGTCGTTATTTACATGGCCGGCTTTGTTTCGAATTCTAATGAACCTATGCCGGCGCGTGCTCACCGGAGTGAGAGGAACTGGGAAGAGATGGCTTTTGATCATTAAACGTAGCGGGATATATGATTTCAGTACTAAGCTGGAAAGTTAGCGCTCTATTCATAGTTTAACTAGCAGCTCCAATGAATATTTGGGAAATGTCTCTCTTGCCGCCAGCTGCTTTTGCAGTGGGGCTGTGACGTCACAATGCAGCTACACTGTAATACAGTATTGACGTACAGTAGTGATACTATTTTCATTTTACTGATCAGAAGTGATGTCTCACCCAAAGTGCTACACATATATTACAGTCAGTTATTACACGGTTCTTGCAGGCTTCCATGTGTTATTGCTGCATGGCATCTATGATGCTTGGCAAAAGACCCCGCTCTTAATATAGCCTTGCTAACTAGACCGCAAATGCTGCATGGCATCTATTACTCTAGTATATAAGTCACACAGCGCTTCGAAGCAGCTGTAATATGGCATATACAGCACTGTGCAACACATGTGACCATGATGCTTGGCAAAAGACCCTGCTCTGAATATAGCATTGCTAAATAGACCGCAATAACAAGCAGGAAAGACACATAGTGCTGCGATGCGCCTCGTCACCCAACTGTCAGTCGTGGCTTTTTATCAGTCAAGTCCAGCGCCAGACGTGTGTGCGCAGCAGTAAACTGGGAAGAGATGGCCTTTAAAAAGTTAAACGTGGCGGGATATATAACCCAACGTAAGCCTTGGCAGTGGCGGGATATATAACCCAACGTAAGCCTTGGCAGCGCTAGGGTAAAAATTGTGACTGCTACAGTATGGGATGATTCGTCTTAAGTACTTGTAAAGCAGGGGCCACGCGGTTTCACGCTCCAATTGCGACCTCGGGAAAATTACTGATGCACGCATCAGCTAACCAAGTTTAAAAGAAAGCTTATACCTTTGCTAGAATGTTGTCGTTAATTAGGTAGCAAACTTATATCCTGTGTATGGGAATGTACTTTTCATTTGGCAAGGGGGCTAAAAATCAGCTATCCAGCCACGGAGTTTCCTTGGCACAGATGCTGACCCTGGCATCCTCTGTGAGGTCCGAGTGCACCCGCAGCTGCATGTTGTGTTCATGCGTTCCCGTCCACAATGTGATCACCATTCCAGTGACGAGCGCACCGCGTGGCCGGCAATGGCGGCGGGATCCCACCCAGTGGCCCAGTCGACTCACACGGACCTTCACCCTCCTGAGGTCGATAAATGGATAGCAATGAGTGGACTCGATAAACCTCTATAATATTATATTAAGGACAGAGCATTCAGACTCGTGCGCCGCACACATCAAAGCGGGACACATGCTTTAGGTGGAAATACAATCTATCCCGTCTGTCCAACCGAGCCACAGTCACGTTTCATGAAGCATTTAATAAATGAAGACCATCTTGCAAAAGATAGAAATACAACCGAAATGATGCTGTGAAGCCAATAACTTAATAACTGCTATTTAGAAAACATTTATAACATGGAAAACAAACATGTTGTGTACTTTGGGGTCCCCGACACTTGGAATTATTAGCAGAATTACAACATTCCACGGTCCCCCACTCGGCAACAAGGCGGCGTGGACGCTCCCTTCACCTGGCCCGCAGAGCAAACTTTCACCCACCAATGATGGACACCTCAAATGTGTCCCCTATATTAAAAGCGTGAGTACGTGACCCAAGGAAGCATGGCGCCGGAAACGGTGAATAAGGCGTGCCCAGGCCGGACCTGCAACGTTAACAACCTCTACATAGCAGTTATGCCAACCGTAGCCGCAATGTCGTAAAAACACACGAACTGCGCTGTGTCAAATTTACTCCCGGAGGTCTAACACGGGAGAGGAGGACACCCATGCTGATGCTCAAATACTCAATACGCTGTTCCCTTCAAGGAGAATCGAACCTACATGTAGGCCTTGAAGACCAACGTTCACCGAACCGAGCATAAACTCATCATAATGCCAATAAGCCCTACCCGCTCCCGAGCTCAGCAAAGGGGCAGGAGAACCGGATAAACACGAGACTGGAGATGACTGATGACATGCGCCCGGGTATCCACTTTCAATTAGTGTTGCACATGCACCGTCTGCAGAGAGGCCTGCTATCGTATGGGCACCAAGTCTGAACCCATATCCACATGCGCACAAAGATGGCCAGTGCGAATCCCATAATGCTGAACTAAAAATGCGACCCGTCCCGAAAAGCAACCCACACTATACATACATTCAAGTGCCAACGGAATTACCTTTCAGAACGCCCTAAATTACATGTGGCGCTCGCATAGCAGCCATTAATTTAATTGATACTTTCAATTCATAGACCTTGAAAGATACGAATTTTAGAGTCAACAGTTTAAAGGGCGAAAGGTAGCCTGTCATTGTTGGGACGATTCACTTTTACTTTTTTGATAAACAGTGGTGAATTTCGGCAAATACATTTGTCTGCCCCCGCTAGGGCTCGAACCCTTGTCTCCCAGTACGGAAGCCATTTCACCGGCTCCTTTATTCTCTGCACCACTAACACATCTTTTAAGCAAATGTATTCGTATATTTTTTTTGCTTTTGTTTGCCCTCTCTACAATTATGACCCGATTAATAAAACAAACACAGTTAATTTGCTGTCCGTTCCCATGCGCCAATATATGTTAAACCACACCGTTAAAACGCTCTGCATTGAGCATATTACTTGCTCAATGAGATTCCATCAATAAATATTTTTTATCCTTTCAGGATTCTACCCTGGAGATGATGGCATCTGTTGCCCACATACGCGCGCCAAAACAGCCAATGGGGGGAAGGTTTAAATGTTTGCTAGTGCGAAGCTGGCCTCCGACACGCAACCAGGCGGGGGTGGGGGGGTCTCTCCCAATGCCCCGTATGTGCCGCCGCGGTGACCATTTGCGCGATCATCAGTCAGGGGGGAGGGGGCCTTAGCAAACCCGACCCAATCCTTAAGCATTATCGATCGCAAGTGTGCGCATCTCGTGTGCCCTACACATCTGAAATTGAACCTCCCGCTCTTGTTCTCCCTCGAGCGCACGATAACCCAGCACCCGACCCGCAACGGACCTCATGCCACCCCCGTGGCCATGGCCGCCACGCCCCGTACAACTTGGGTTTTTGCCCAAGCATGCACCCACATGTGAGGCCCAAACATCCATTTAATCAAGGCACAGGGCTTGCAACCACTGTACGTTTCTGCTGCGAGTCTGTGCTATTTACTATTGCTACATCAGGCACAGCACAAAAAATGGACCCTGATCAAATGACTCGGCCGCTCAGCTCCAGCGCCTTTCAATAATCAACTTAGGAGTCTTAAATCCAAGACATTCATTTGTAAAGAGCGCCTTTAAACTTCTACACTGGAAATCGGAGCTCCTCACACCGCCACAACAAACATTGCCACAACAACGCTCTCCCTCCCTCGGCCCCTCAGACCACGCTAACCGCCGCTCTGCATCGGGGACAACCAACGACCCCAGAACTCCGCGAAACCCCCGCAAGCGAGCCCCGGTCATAAGCACTCACCGCACGCCGGTCGAGGCAGATAACCCGACGCAAGACCAGCGAGGCAGGCGTAGGACCGCCACACAAAGGCCGAGACAGGAACAGCAACAGCGCAGAGCAACCAGGAACGCGACGGCAGGAAAGGCCGAGCCTCGCTGCCGCGCAAAACTTAAACCCCTTAAGGGCCGCCCCTCACCCCTGCTGGCCCGCGCCCATAGGGCGAGCATGAAAGGGGGCGGTCACGAGCTGGCAGCACCGTTTGTCGCGCGGAATGTGGGACTAAGGAGCTGTCTCGCTTAGCTCCCCTTCGCGTCGCGCGGCCAGCGGCAGAGAGCTGATACAATGCCGGTTTCACTGTCACGATATTGAACCTTCACGTGTTTCGATTTTCACGAGGGCTCAGGAGATGAGGCGAGAGTCCTTGAGAGACATCCTAACGTCACTGCGGTGCCCACAACTGTCTAAGAGTTGTCGGGCGACGGACATTGGCACTTGCGTCTTTGTAGTGCTTTAAATGGGCCGGTACTGAGTACCGGCACTTCTTATTTTTATCCCTTTAAGTACCGGCACTTCTCCCTCCACCAAGGAGAGTACCGGTACTCATGTCTGATATACTGTTAATTGCTAATTCTGCGGAGCCCTGTGCTGAGCCCCTGCCGAACCGTTTAACAGCGTGTGGGTGTTGAAAATGCCATCTTCACACTGCGCTTGACAGAGCAGTGTCTGTACCATTCAGACACTGATCTGTCAATCACATTTACACTATGGTGTGCATTGGTGCACACCCCGGAATCCAGGCGACCCACTGAGAGCAGCAATGAAGGAAGCCACGGGAGGTAAGGAGTTGAAAGTGTGCTTTATCCTGCGTGAGCATTTTGTGTGAGTGTTTGACTAATTGCAAGTGTTTAACGACTTGTGTGAGTGTTTACGTGTAAAGGAAAGAGGAAGAGAGAGAACGTGGATACTCTACAAAGGTGTTTTAAAAAAAAGTGTGCGGACTGCTTTGTATGTGTGCTCGGGCCTGTATGAGTGACTTGAGTCCAATGCAAATCAATGATGAAAATCAGGTCCATTGTAATTATGCAGCAGGTTTTATAAAAGTATGCAGCAACAAAAGGCAAAGTATGTGGTGTAATGCAGAACATTTGCTGATTGTTTTGTCATTTTTATACTTGTTAATACTGTCCGGGTATAAACTGCATTTCAGTTTAACACCAAAACATAGCTATAAGCAACAGAAAGGTGAGCAGTGAACCTTTGTAAAGGACCTTCACTACACAGTAGCATGTGTTGCTACTATTTTTATAATTGTTTTATTGTTTGGGGTAGAAACAATTGTTTTTTGTTAAAATCTTCAGATTATGCAGCAGATGTTGTGGCAAATGTGGCATATAATGTCACATAATTCCACTTCCCTGACAATAATAGTGTGGCATCAAGAAGCTGCACTAGATAAACTAGTATTGGCAAAGCCATTAGGTGTAGCCTTGGTAACGCTGTTGCAATCATTAATTCAAAAAAGAATATTGCACTAATATGTCACAAAAAAACTACCTCCTATATGTGGAGAGCCTAAGCATGCAAAAATTAATTTAAATAAAAAAGGATTCACCATTGCATATAATTTAACAGTATGAATACACAACAGATGGAAGTAGTACCATTGTATCATGTCCCACCTCTAGCCCCGCCCATAGCCCCGCTCACTAGCCACACCTCTAACTCCATTTGAGTACCTGCACTTATTCTTTTTCCATTTAAAGCACTGCGTCTTTGCCCACTTGATCCCCTCGCACATGCTTAATACGTTAGATGCCTCACCGGATTTTACAGTCAGTCGAATCCAGCACTTACGTGAGGTGATCGCCTGCTAATGGCACAAACACGCTTCTCGCGAGAACTCCATGATTCCCTACTCTGCGACTTTCAAAATCTAGTTAAAATTCGGAGCCATCCCCATGGCTACCCAGGGAGCAGTGGGCGCGATTTCTAAATAAATCAACGGACAGGCCGTTTAATGTCAAATCTGTGTGTCCCCAAAATGAGCCGCACAGCCTTATGTGGGACATCTGGAGCAGTTAAAGTTAACTTTAACTAAAACAACTGTATTCCTATTTTGTAAACTCTTTAGGCAATATTTGCCCTTTCTGTCCAAACATGATTTATTTCGAAGGGATACACTCTTTCTCAATTAGCCACCTCGCCCCGGTCCTCAGGTTCTGCAAGATGACTCAGATAGCTAAACTCTCGCTGCTGACATCTTTTTGGGGTTTACAGGTTGCGAGTTTGAATAAGAGCAAAACCAGCTCAGCTTTCTACCCTTTTTGAAGCTGCACATTGAGTAGGATTGAAAGGGGTGACAATACCACCTGTTATCAATAGCGCTTAGAAATTGCAGTAGTGCGGTATGAAGCGCTTCATTAAACACGTTGTTAATATTTGCAGCAGCAGTTTTGTAAACATAAAATGGATGCATGGGCGCCCTGCCTTGTTTATATAGTTACTCAAATGTTATTGACAGATAAGAGCCGGAAGCCATTGCCGCTCTGCCAAAGTTCATGCTTGTTGCAACACGGCGGTCCATGTAAGGTCTTCAGTTCTGTCTTTGCCCTGCGCTGACGACATCTCGAACTGAGCATGCGTGCTGGTTGCCAGGGACATGGGCGGGGCATTGAGCAAAAAGTGTCCGGGGCTCCCGTGAGCTGAGGGAGCCCACCGTGTTGCAGCCGGAGTGAAGACAGAAGTCAGGCAGGAGACATGAAAAGCAGGCGGCAGAGCAGCGCAGACACCTGGTGAGCGGGGTTGAACGGGAGGCATGCAGCACATTGCATGGCTTGCTAGGACGGAAGGGGGACAGGAGATGGGGAACATTCCGGGACTGTAGGTGCGTGTTCACGCGCGTCCACATATCCAGTTCGGCCTGCAGCCTGAACGTGCCCATCTCCTGTCTCCCTTGAGAGCCCTTGAAAGCTTTGCGCTGCGTCACCAGGTGTGAGACCTAAAAAACAAACCATAACAAGCAGCCATTGCGACAGGCAGATACAAGTTGCCAGCATTGAAAGGACAAAAAAAAACTCAAGACATTATTTATTATTAATACTTTTTTAATATGGTTGTTCAGTTGTATATAATGCTTTCTTGGTCACATCTAAGGTAACAAAAATGCTTCTGACACTTCTTTATTATAACTTTTCAGCATGCTGCAGACTTCTGTACAGCCAGCTTAAAGACATAGGCAAAGTCAATATCTCTGGCTAAACACTTATAAGTTCCCAAAGGCGAGACCTATTGGCTATGCCAATGCTTCTTCTAAACTGGTGTTGAGTCCATTTGTGGTGATTTCACTGTGTTACTGTGAGTGTTGGTACAAATACTTTTCACATTGCCTTTGATAAGCCTGTCTGCTCGTGCCAAGCTACCAAGGGGGTGAGCAGACGTTATCCAAAGAGTGTATCCCCCTTACCCTTACTAGAAACAAGGGTTCCTATTTGGACATTGGTACCAACCTCTGCCAACTAAAGACCTCAGGTCTAAAATTGGTGGTCAGCGGTGAGGATTTGAACTTGTATTTGTACTTGACACACAGAAATTGCTGTACATCACTAGTCTAGTGCAGACCACTGTGCAACCACATACCATGTTTTTATTTTTGGTTCTATTTTTGAGTAACTCTTCAAAAGCATCATGTCTCAGAAGGCAGCAGATGAAAGGGAAGAATTTCACATTGAGGATCTGTATTCATACAAGGTTGAGGAGCTTAAACAATTCTGCAAAAATCAAAGAGTGAGAGATCATGAACTGGAAGTCATGAGAATCAAGATGAAGCAATTGGAAGTAGAGAAAGAGGCAGAGGAGAGCAACAGGGAGGTGCCACAGAAGACCTTAGGGTTCAGTCCCTTTGAACTCCTGTGCAGCCACCCTGTGAGAGGGCCTCTCAGTCTAGTGAAGGAGGGTTGGGAGAAATCACCTGGTAAGAATCCCCAGGATGTGTTTAGCTACATGCTGGCCTTTCGCAACCAGACACAAAGCTTCAGGAAACTCGCTCAGGAGAACCTGGAAGCTAGCCAGGAAGAAAAGAAAAGATGGTACGACCAAAATGCCACTCTGGTCGAATTTCAATCTGGGCAGAAAGTGGGGGTAATGGCGCCAATTGAGCCTTGTGCGCTCCAGGAGAAGTGGACTGGGCCATACGAGGTGTTTGAGCACAAGAGCAGTGTAACCTACCTGGTTAACTTACAGACTCCCAGGCACCCCTTGAGGGTCCTACATGTGAACTGCCTCAAACCCAACTTTGAGAGGTCTGATGTGACAATGCTCCTTGCTACAGATGCTGGGATGGAAGAGGATAGTGACCCTCTTACTGACCTCCTGTCAGCCAAGGAGCGAGAAGGGTCAGTGGATGGAGTTGTCCCCTCACCCACCCTGACCCCAGAACAGCAGAGGGACTGTCGCCTGGTGTTGGGTCAGTTTGCCTCCCTGTTCTCCCTGACCCCAGGAGTCACCAATTGGTGCGTCCATGATGTGGACACTGGAGATAGTCTACCTATGAATCAGAAATTCTACAGGGTAGCTGACAAGGTAAGGGCCAGCATCAAGGAAGAGGTTTCCATGATGTTGGTGCTAGGGGTAATTGAGCCCTGCAGCAGCCCATGGGCTATCCCAGTGGTCTTAATACCAAAAGCTGCTGCGCCCGGTGCCACTCCAGTACTCCGGTTTTGTGTGGGCTCAATGCGGTCACCAAAACTGATGCACACCCCATCCCCAGGACTGATGAACACGTAGATCTGTTGGGCGCTGCCCAGTACCTCAGTACATTTGACTTAACATCTGGGTACTGGCAGATTGCCTTAACTGAGGGGGGCAAGGAGAGGTCTGCATTTTCAATGCCAGAGGGGCACTTCCAGTTCCGTGTCATGCCCTTTGGGTTGAAGAACGCCCCTGCCACATTCCCGAGACTGGTCAACCAGGAACTGTCCGGGCTGGAGGAATTCAGCATCACCACTTACCTGGATGATATTGCTATGTTCAGCTCCATTTGGGGGGGGGGGGGACACTTGCAACACCTCTGCGAAGTTTTGAAGGCTCTGCAAAGGGCAGTCCTCACTGTCAAGGCCAGAAAGTGCCAGATAGGGCAGGGATCTGTGCTGTACTTGGGACACCAGGTAGGGAGTGGCCAGGTGGCGCCCCTACAGGGGAAAATTGATACCATTCTGGCTTGGGAGCCCCCCAAGATCCAGACAGAGGGCAGAGCCTTCCTAGGTCTCACCGGGAATTACCGAAGATTTGTCAAGGGATATGGCACCATTGTTGCCCCCTTGACAAAGCTGACTTTAAGAAAGCAGCCTAGGAGAGTGAATTGGACAGATTCCTGTCAAACTGCTTTTGTTGCCCTCAAGACTGCCATGTGCACAGCACCTGTGGTCAAGGCACCTGATTTCTCTCGTAAATTTGTAGTGCAGACAGACGCTTCAGAGCATGGTGTGGGAGCGGTGCTCTCACAACTGAACAACGAGGGCTTGGACCAACCTGTAGCTTTCATTAGTAGGAGGCTACTTCCCAGGGAACCGAGGTGGAGTGCGATCAGAAGGGAAGCTTTTTCTGTGGTCTGTGTGCTGAAGAAGCTTAGGCCCTACTTGTTTGGGACTCACTTCTGGGTTCAGACAGACCACAGGCCCCTCAGATGGTTAATGGAAATGAGGGGTGAGAACCCAAAACAGTTGAGGTGGTCCATCTCCCTACAGGGAATGGACTTTACTGTGGAACAACGCCCTGGTACAGAACACGCCAACGCTGATGGCCTGTCCATATTTTTCCACCTTAGTGATGAGAACTCCCAAGAGGGTGGATAGTTCTCTCTACTTTCAGCTGGAGGGGACACGTGTTAGATCTGGCATCTTTGGGGTGGTTCCCCTGACTTTTTGCCAGTACCTCCGATATTTTTGGCGCTGTGCTGGATTTCATTTTTGCTGGTTTAGATGCCGTGGGCACTTTGCCACTGCTGGTTATCCATAATTGGCATATTTGTTTTACAAGTAAGTCCCTAGTAAACTGCACTGAGTGTGCGAGGGCTGGTGATTCACATGCTACTAGTGGGCCTGCAGCACTGATTGTGCCACCCACATGAATAGCCCTAAAATGGTGTCTCAGGCCTGCCACCGCAGTGCCTGTGTGCAGTTGCTAACTGCCATGCTGACCTGACTAGTGTCCCCACTGGCCAGGCCTAACCCTTCCTTTTCTGTACACATTGGACTCCCCTATGGAAGGCCCAAGGTACCCCCCTGGGCTGGGTGCAGTGTATGTGAATGGTAGAGCATGTACTAATGTTGGTGACATCCTCTGATAGTGAAATGCTGCCAATTTCGTTTTTCACTATTGAAAGGTTATCTTGCTCATCGGATAGAATGAGGAATGCTGTGTATAATGTTTACCAGCATATCTTCCCATAGGAGCAAGATAGAAAATTAAAGTCTGGTATCCCTAAACTCAGATTTGAATAACCCATCTTTTAGGAAGGATGGTTTTTAAATTCTGTGTTTGAAAGCAGCACTTTTAGAAAGTGGCTGTTTTCTGACCTTTCTGTGTGCCTTGGCCTGTTTGTGAATTGACTGTCTGGTTTGTGAGTGACAGGGGATGGGATGGCTCTAGGAAGCTGGGTGAGTCAGAACTAGGCTGAATATCTTAATCTGCATCTTGAGTGGTGGGAGGGGATAGCACCTGGGCCTGAATAGGGCTGTGCCTGCCTTCCACAATGCTGGCTCCACCTCCTGCTGGGTGGCTGACGACCTTGCCCCTCTCTCTCAAAGGAAAAAGGAGTCATGTGAACAGAGTGCTCCAGGACTGACCAGAACTGGTTTGGACTAGGCCAAGGCATCACTGCCTTTGGAGAACAAAGAGAATATTGGTATAAAAAGGCACACTCAGACCCCTGAACTTTAGATCAACCTGGAATCAAGAAGGAACCTCTGCCAAGGAGAAAAGCTGGAAGACTGAAGAGGGAGGACTGTTCTGCTGTGTGGTTGTGGGCTGGCCTGCAGTTGCTATTCTGCCTAGGAGAGGGGAAGGACTTTTGCTGTTGCTGTGTCCCCTTGCTTGAAGAGATCTCTAAGGGCCTGAGAAGAGCTGGCCTCCTGTTAAGAAGTGCCAGTCACAAAAGGACTTCACCCCCAGCTCCCCCCCCTGAACTCTGCTGTTTGAGTTCTGACCTGCCTAGAGTGCTTGATCCATTTGTGGGGCCTCTGGAGGTTGTTGTCTGCTGTTTGGGGAGCTGGAAAAGAAGAAGAAAAGAATATCTACAATTTGCACGCCTTGCTCGCTTGCGGAGTGCATAGTCGACAGTGCGAGAAAATTCCCATTGCCGCGAAGATCGTTGCAGTGCCTTTTACCGCTGCAAGAACCGACGCATCGTTCGCTTGCTGAGCGCATCGCCCCGGTGCAGGAAGATTCCTGTCGCTGCAAATATCGTCACAGAGCCTGTCGTTGCTGTGAGAACCATTGCACAGCTTGCTTGCGGACCGCATCCCGTCACTGCAAACATCGTCGCAGAGTCAACGCATCGAGGGGCCGCGACAGAAGAAGATCAACGCTGCGCCGCGGATCGTCTCCGTTCCAAAGATCATCGCATCGTGCCTGTGCGAGTCGCCTTCTACCGGAGAACCTGCACCACGGAATCCATCCAAGGTATCGCATTGCTCCCTATACAGACTGGATTCATTGCAACACCCCGTCTGCGTGCCGCGGGGTTGTCGCATCGCCTCCCTAGGGTCTCAGGAGTGACACAGCGCTTGTTTTTCGATGATGCAGTTGCCACTAGGAACTTTTGTCACATCTACAGGTACTTTGGACTAAAACTGACGCAACTGTGGATTATTTTGACGCAAACCCTAGAACTCTTTTAAAATCATATTCTTGAACTGTGTATGTTGGATGTTTGTTGCTTTCGTCTTGTGTAGTTTAGATAAAGATACTTTATTTTTCTAAACTGGTGTGGAGTCCATTTGTGGTGTTTTCACTGTGTTACTGTGAGTGTTGGTACAAATACTTTACACATTGCCTTTGATAAACCTGTCTGCTCGTGCCAAGCTACCAAGGTGGTGAGCAGGGGTTATACAAAGAGTGTATCGCCCTTACCCTGACTAGAAGCAAGGGTCCCTATTTGGACATTGGTACCAACCTCTGCCAACTAGAGACTCCCAGGTCTAACAATATGTAATTAAACTTCTTGCATTGTTACCACTGTCTTATAACTGGAAAATTATCATTCAAGTGTGTTAAGGTAACGTTTTTGGGGATATTTATATCCTTGAATCTTTTTCGAACAGCAGGTGTTTAACTGATTGCTTTTCCATTCCTGACTATGAGTCTTTTTGCATTGGGAACTGCAGGGATTTGGCCTATAGTATAATTTGAAACATTGGAGATTATATATTTTTTAAATTGGGGCAAAAGGCTCTTATGAATTGATATTAGCTTCCCTGAAATTTTGCAGTACATATCTTACTACATTTGCTGTAATTTTTATGGTCCCTACAATTTTCAATAATTTTCTTTTTATAATTACCTTCCCATGCAATGCATGTTTATAATATGTTGCACCGTTCCAGTGCATTTTTTCATTGCTTATACTTTCTTTTCTGTATGTGTATCCCGAGTGGAAAATAATAATTTTTCTATATGAGATTTAGTGCATGTGGCCCAGTGGGTAATAAAATATTAATTATTAATAAAATATTAATAACTGTATTTTGACTAGTAAATTATGTATGTGCAAAACATTTTGGAGCATTTATACTTATTATTCAGATGTTTTGGTGATGCATTTTTTGAGCTATTACCTTAATGGTTTATTAATTTAGATGGTTTTTGCCACTGGAGTTTATTTTGAATGTGGTGGAAAAAGAAATAATAGAATTAGTTTTGTATGCTAAATTATTAATTTAATTTTCATGTAAATTCAGTGTTTTTGATAGTTTTTTATATAATCTTAGTTACATTTATTCAACTTACATTCAAATAGTTGTTTATTTTGCTTGATGTTGTATTTTCCTTTTGGTGTTTCAGCAATTTGGCAGCATTCTGGCTTCTTCAAGTGCAGGTTTATTTTAAAAAAATTCTTGAATACTTATATGGCTTTTTATACTGTTTGTTAATTACTAAGGCATTGTAGGACAACAGCCAAGGGAACTTCATCTCCGAACCAGTAGTGCACCAGGAGGCCCCTTCACAGAGTGGTTGTGAAATGGCTGTGAAGTGGGGCAGGCCTACGATGAGGTCTCAGCAATCCCGCTGTGGGGGACTTACTTGTACAACAAAAAGGGTCCTTGCCCCCAATGACCCTCAGAAGCCAAGGGGACTTCTTACCCCAGCCAGTAGTATACCAGGAGGCTCCTATTCAGAGTGACAGAGAAAGGGGTGGGACCTCTGATGAGGTCTGAGCAATCCTGCTGTGGGGGACTTACTTGGGGCAACAATAGGGGTTCTTGGCCCCCAACGACCCTCAGCAGTCAAAGAGACTTCATCCTCCAACCAGTTTTGCCCCAGGAGGCCCCTTTGCGTAGTGGTTGAAAAAAGGGGGCAGGGCCTCCGGCGAGGTCTGGGCAATCCTGCTGTGAGGGATTTACTTGTGGGTGTTATTTATCCCTAGGGAGGTAGTGGTCCCTGGGGCTCAGTAGTGTGTGCTGCCCCCTCATCAATCTTTCTTTATCTCCAGGGAGGTGGTGGACCCATGCACCACCATCCTTTACATTTTTTATGAGCCTGCATGCCTCTTGGACCTAGCCCACCAAGGGGCTAAATTGTAGAGAAGCATAGGAGCTTGCGCTTTAAAAAAAAATGTTTGGGTGGGAGCAGCGGATCCAGCGTGACTCCTGCTGCAGGACTTCTTTTAAGAGGCCTAGCGGGTCAGGGTATTCCTACGCTGCTCCCTTCTCTTTTTTTACATCTTTTGTGGGCCTCAGCTGAATCCAAGCCACAAGATGGCTGCCAACACTTCTTGATGGAAGAGTTGGCAGCCAATCACATTTCAGCACAGGACTCAGATCCTCGGAGGATCCCCGTCCCTATACATACACATTTGATTTCTTTTTAATTTCTCCAAAACTACTGAATGGATTAACCGAAGGCCCTCCTTTGGGACCAAGAGCTAGCTTTCTGCCAAGTTTGGTGTAATTCTTCCCAGCGGTTTGGGCTGTAGTCCTCTTCAAAATCCCTATCAGAGTTAACATTGGAAAAACACTTTGTTTGATCCCATTTTTTCTCAGTCACCGCTTGACAGATCGTCTTGAAACATTCCAAGTACAAAAAGAATCACAGCACACTTTTTGGGGAAAATTTAGTGACGATTCATCAAACGGCACCAAAGATATAGGCAGGTCAAAAAATGTTTTTCCTATGGAAAGTAGGTCCTAACTATGGGCCAGATGTAGGTAACTTATATTTACCGACTCATAAATACCGAATTTTACCAATTCGGTATTTATGAATCGGTGAATATGAAGGAGGGAGATGTAGGTAATTTTTGTTTTTGAATTACCAAATCGGTAACATTCTGTATTTACCGAATCGGTAAATACCGATTCGGTATTGCCCATTGATTCCTATGGGCCTTGAAGCCCATAGGAATCAATGGGCAATACCGATTCGGTATTTACCGAATCGGTAAATACCGAATCCTGCAAGGGTGCAGGGGGTGTCACTTTGACACCCTCTAGCACCCCAAGTACAGGCATGTGTGACATGTGGCACACATACATGCCCTAAGGGCATGTCTGTGTGTCACATTGCACAGGTGTGCATGCACAGATGTGCATGCACACCTGAATTCGGTATTTTACCACCCAATAGGATTGGGTGGTAAAATACCGACTCTTAAGGGCCTGTGGCACTCTTAGGAGTGTCACCTACATATGGATTTACCGAATCGGTAAAATTACCGATTCGGTATTTTACAGAATCGGTAAATTTACCGATTCGGTAAATTTACCTATTCTGTAAAATAATGGCCGCTACATCTCAATCACCAAATACCGGTCGGTAACGGCCGAATTCGGCCGTTACCGACCGTTATTTGGTGACCTACATCTGGCCCTATAAGTCTCTACGGGCAACAACCAGTAGGTAAATTACATTCACTGAAAAAAACAAAGGTTTCAGGAACGTTATAGGTATGCTTAGATTTCACTCATACAAAACTATAGAAATTCAGCAGTTATGGTTATCTGAACTAACTATAACATACGCACCTGCAATTTACTTCTTATGACCTCACATATTACATCACTCATGACAGATGACATCTCAAATGACATCACTGATGACATCACTGAAGACATCATCCAGTGAGTATAAGTGTTGTCTGAGAATTTATGAGTGTTAAACATATATACTAAGCTACTACAAAAGTTTATTTAATATACTAGGCGTGCTACTAATGAGTGATACAACTTTTAACATATAATATGTGAGTGGCTGTGTGTATCCATGTGTGAGTGGTATCTCAGTGGCTATATGGGTATGTGAGTGGCTGTAAGGGTGTATAAGTTGGTATGTGGGTAGCTGTGTAGGTGAGTGAGTAGCTGTGTGAGTGGATGTATTGGTGAGTGAGTGGGTGTGTCAGTGGCTGTATGGGTGTGTGAGTGAGTGAATGTCTGAAGGGCTGTATGTGTGAATGACTGGGTATGTAAGGCTGCTGTATGGGTGAGTGATTGGCTCTTTAAGTAGGAGTTTTGTTAAAGGAGTTGGTGTGTGAGTGGCTGTATTAGAGCATATGTGTCTGTGTGCATGGCTATATGGGTAAGTGAGTGGATTTGTGGGTACTTGTAAGGATGTGTGAATGGGTATGTAATAGATTGTGTGGGTGTGTGAATGGACGTATGAGAGGTTGTATAGGTGTGTGAGTGGGTGAGTGAGTGGTTCTGTGGATGATGCCATCTGTGTTGTCATCAGTGGTCATTTGAGATGTCCTCAGTGATTCCCTCATTGTACGAGTGAAACCTGAGCCTAACTATAATGTTCCTGTAAACTTTGTTTTTTCCGTGCATTACTAAGGTTTTTTTAATTTTATTTCTTAAATATAATATTCCTGTAACCTCCTTCGTTTTTTTCAGTGAATGTCTGTGTTTTTTAAAATTCCCAACTATAACGTCTCTGTAACCTTTGTTTTTTTAAGTGAATTTCTATTGTAAAAGGGGGTGGGACCCCTGACCAGATGACAGAAATCCAACGATGTGGAACTTACTGGAGGTACCGGAGGCCCCCAAGGACCATCAGCATCAAAGAGAACTTCATCCCGCAACTAGTAGTGAGCCAGGAGGGGCATTTGCTGAGTGGTAGAGAAAGGGGGCGGGCCTCTGACCAGCTCTCAGCAATCCCACTGTGTGGGACTTACTAAAAGTAGCAGGCAGATTCTTGGTCACCAAGGACCCTCAACATCCAAGGGGACTTCATCCCCCAACCAGTAGTGCACCAGGAGGCGTGTTTGCAGAGAGTTTTAACAAGGGGAGGCGCCTCCAACAACCTCTCAGCAATCACAGTGTGTGGGACTTACTGGGGGTGGGGCTTCCAACCAGCTCTCAGCAATCCCACAGTGTGGGACTTACTGGAGGTAGCAGGAGGGGTCCTGGCCCCCAAGGACCCTCAGTATCCAAGGGAACTTCATCCCCCAACCAGTATTGCACCAGGATGTGCATTTGCAGAGTGGTGGAGTTTGGCCTCAGAGACTCCATCCTCCGAGACCTGCCCATTTGTTCTGGATGCCCCTCATGGCACCCAGTGTCCACTGGGACCATTGGGGAGCCTGAATGGCCCTGCAGTACCTGCCAGCTCCCCAACTTCCGCGGGAGCCGGCATTGCATTCAGACATAGGGAGCTGCTGCAAAGGCAGCTCCCTGTGTCTGAAAGCAATTCTGCTTCTCTTTTAGCAAGCAAGAGCATTTTCACTGCTCGTGCTTGCTGGAAGTGGAGTGTTTGCTGTGGCTTGGCAGGAGCAAAAGCTCCTGCCACACCACAGCAAATAACTATGTCCTTGGGGTGTACACCCTAGGACATAGCAGGAACTGACCGTGGGGGGTGGCAGTCCCCATGGCCATTTATGGCTCCAGGAAGGGGGCCATGTAGTCCCCTCCTAGATTCTTGTAGGATCTGCACTGGAGAGGTGGCTTGTGGAGAGGTGTGGTGCAGCGGCCCGGACAGCTGACTTTGGAGCACAGGGTTCACGGTTCGATCCCCGGCTCTGGCAGGAGCTCAGCCCAGCACCACGTGACTCTGGGCAATAGCTCACCTAATTTCCATGACGGCCCCAATGCCTTGAGACCCGTAAGGGTGAGTAGTTTGCGCTTTACAAATACAGATTTTTTTACTGTCCTCAGGGCTGAGAATGGTCCGTTCCATGCAGCCCTCCTCCCATTTGTAAAAAACGAACTTGGCCTAGGGGAGTCTCTGAGGCCCCCACTACAAATTGATTATGGCCCATAGGAGGTGGTGGTCCCCGGGGTCAGGGGATCCAAAAGGCCCCCCATAACAATTCATGAGCCCCAGGGAGCTGGTGGTCCCCGGGGTTCAGCGGGTCCATGAGGCCCCTCAATTTATTTTTGGAATGTGGCAGCAGGGAGGTGGCCCCAGGGAGGTGTGGCATTAATAGTCACTGGAGGGGGAATACAGGCACCCCCTCCTTTATTTTGTAAATGTCTCGGAGAACTGCTCACCTGGGGGCTGATTACTAAAGAAGCTCCAGCGCTTTATTTTTTCTTTCATTTTTGGAGGGAGCTGCAAATCCAAAACAGCTCCAGCCAAAAATTCAACAAATAAGTGCTTTTTTGTTTTTGAGGGGTACCAGTGGGACCCCCCTCTGGTATCCCTAGGGGATCAGGGTCATCCTGTCCTGCCCCTTTTCTTTTTTTAAAACATTTTTTCCATGACTCAGCTCAAATTATTGAGTCCCAAGATGACTGCCAATACTTCCTGGTTGGAAGTGTTGGCAGCCAATCAGATCTCTGCATGAGATTGGGAGGGGTTATATATCCTCTGCATCCCTATACATACAACTAATGAACGTATTTACCCTCAATCACAAAAAGTACTTCCCAGCACCAACTTCAACCTTTCTGCCAAATTTGGTGGATTTCCTTTCAGCAATTCAGGTTGAAGAAGTGCCTAGAGGTCCTATGGGAAATAACAAGGGAAACACAAATGTTTGGACCTCCCCTTTTTCTCATCCCCTGCGTAGCGGATCACCCCAAAACATTCCATGTGCAAAAAGAATCACCAGGGAACTTTTTTTGAAAAAGTCATGAAGATTCGTCATACGACATCAAAGATATAGGCAAGTCACAAATAGCTTTTCCAATGGAAACTACGTCTTAATTAAAACTACCTACCAGTGACCGCCAGTAAGTGATATATATATATATATATATATATATATATCACCTACTGGGTTTTACCGGTAGTTAGTAATAGTGAATACCGTCACCTAGTTTCCATAGGAAAGGCACTTTTTGTTTTGCCAATAACTTTGGCGCCACTTGACAAATCTTCATGAAGCTTTCATAACTAGTTTACTAGTCATTTCAGCCAGCTGCTATCTGAAAATGTGCAGGGGGATTCACTAAGTAGGGGCCAAGAAAAATAAGGGGTCCCAAAATGCGTTTTCCTAATGTAATTTCCCATAGGGATTTTAGATGCAACTACAGCTGAACAGAATGAGCGCTTTTTGTAATTTGGCAGAAATCTGTTCCGTTTTTTTGGATTCATTAAAAAAAATATATGTATATCTATAGACGCGGATCTACTGATGAGTATCCGCGCATCCACATGCCAATAGCATTGTCATGATTGGCTGGCGACAACCTGATAGTAGAAATTTAAAGCCACCATTTTGTGAATCTGGATGAGGTTCCCGGGGGGGGGGGATAAAATCTTCAAAGGATATAGGGGGTCAGAATAGAGGTATCCTGCCCCATTGTGCCTATGGGTGGGTCTGTGAGGGATGCCTCATGGGCAAGAAATGACCCCAAAATATATTTTGGGTGTGAGTGAGGATCTGCAGATCCACCACACCACTCAGCGCGGCCGCCATGTGAATCTGCAAAAGACCTGCAAATCTGGAACTCAATTAAAAAAGAAAAATACACCCACTCACAAACACACTCACTCACATACTACTTGTATACCCACACAACCACTCACACAAACATACAGCCATTCACAGATCCACTCAGTGACCCAGAAAATATCTCACACACCCACTCACAGACCCACACAGGCACTCACATCCCCTCTCACACATCCAGGTACATACCCATGCAACCACTCACACACACCTGTACAGCCATTCACATACCCTCTCAGAGAGCCAAAAAATAACTCCCACACCCACTCAAAGACCACACAGCCAGTCACACACACACTCACTCACACACCTATTTACACTCCTACACAAATATTCATGCACTCATACACCCACTGAGAAACCCAGAAAACCACTCATACATCCACTTACACACTCAAATAGCCACTCACAGTCCCAGAGAACCACTCAAATAATCACTCACAGACCCACAAGGTACTTATACACCCGCTCACACACACACACACCCACGTACACACCCATGAAGTCACTAACACACCTGCTCACAGACCCACACACCCACTCACAGACCCACACAGCCAGTCCACATGCACTGACACCTACCACACACACACACACACACAACCACTCACACACCCGCTCACATACCCAAGTTACAGGGACATTATAGTTATGATATAGCCTTAAAAAATGAAGAAATTTATTGAAAGAAACAAAGGTTACATAGACATTATAGTTAGGAAATAGCATTAAAAACATTGAAATTCACTGAAAAAACAAAGATCACAGGGAGGTTATAGGTGGGAACAAAAAATAAACACCTTAGAAATTCACAAAAAACAAAACATTCAGCAGTTATAGTTATCTCAAGTAACTATAGCTCGTGCCTTACGGTAACTATAACTCGACCCTCACAAAGCACTGATAATTTCCCCACATATTACATCACTCCTGACATCTTTAATGACATCACTGATAATATCACTACAACATTTGCAGTAAAATTGTTGATGACAAACTGTGCATAGCAGGGGGGCGAGTTATAGTTACCTTAAGGCACGGGTTATAGTTACTTGAGAGAACTATAGTTATAACTGCTGAATCTCTATGGTTTTGTGTGTGTAAAATCTGAACCTACGTATAACGTCCTTGTTGTTTAGTAAAAGAAAAAAATATATATATATATATGTATGATTTATTTATTTTGATAGTACTATATCAAAATAATGATTTATATAATCATATATACACTTTTCATTGCATTATACTTTGGAGTTGTATTTTTTGTGTATTGAAAATAATTTGTGATCATTTTATATATTATTTGTTTGGAGGCTTAGTTTCAATTTGTTATTGTTATAATACATATTTATTATCAATATTTGATATATCAATATTTTTGCTATGTGTGTGTTTCACAGTGTTGCTTGTGTTTAGTTTTTCTATATTTTCGTTTACAATACTTGGGTATTTTAGATATTTTGCTAGCGATATTTTTTTAAGACAACATTGTTTTCTCTTTTTAAGTATAGAATTGATATATTAAGAGAATCAATATTTTTGGGGTGAGATTTGTGAAGTTCAATATTGTCTCCCTCGCTCTTGGTATACAACTGTTCCATTATGTCGAACAACATGCCCTTACTGTGAGATATATTTTAATGTGCTGTGAAATTTTGAGACATAATACATTTCAGAAGAAATGTAGTGTGGTGTGATGTATTATTGGAATGTGTTGTGTTGTGTGCTGCATATTGTGGTGTTGTGTATTATGATATGGCTAATTATGATCTGTAAGTTAAGGAGTGGTTCCAGGTATGCATATGCTCACTTTAGTACAATGTCCTATTGAAAACTTCACCTTGTTCTTTCTGTATGTTTGTAACTGGAGTCTTCTTGTGTCTGTTTTCCTGTGTGTGTCTGTGTGAATGAATGAATGCATGAGTGAGTAAATTAATGGATGGATAAATGATAGCAAAAGTGATCACCTACCCAGGGCATCCTGGTACTGTGGGGGGAAAATACTCAGTGAGAAGAGAGTTAAGAAGTGCTAAAAAAACAAAACTCATTTTAATTATTGGTGGACAGATTAGCCAGCATTGGCCTGGTGGGGGACTTTACATCTGCCAGGCAGAGACTCATCCGCCTGCAAATTGATGAATGGCAACTTAGCAGGCAGTCATGTATAAAGGCATGGGCATGAACGGCCGTCACAGTGGTTCCTATCGAAGGGGCCGATTCACAGAACTAATCTGAGATAAAATCCTAAATGTACTACTTTTGGTATTCACAGAAGGAATTTAGTAGTAGTAAAGTTAGGTGTCCTAACTTTACTACTACTAAATGCCTTCTGTGCATATCAAAAGTAGTTAGTTTAGGTATTTATCCCAGTTTAGTAGTAGTAAAGTTAGGAGTCCTAACTTTTCTATTACTAAATGCCTTCTGTGAATACCAAAAGTAGTAAGTAAGTGTATTTTACTGTCTGTTACAGGCCTACGTCAGAAGGCCCGGTAATAAACAGTAACTTTTTTTCTTTTCAAAAAGAAAGTTTTAAAACGGGATTTTCTTTTTGTAAAGAAAAAAAAGTGCCCTCCTCATCATTGGAAGCTTACACCGAATGACGGAAGGAGCATTAAAATGTTTGACTGTTACTTACTGTCAGGTTCTACCTGTCAGTAAGAAACAGTAAAAAATGACTACATGTAGTCATTTCTCCGACGGCCCTTGCTCCCCAGTGCTGTTGGAGGGAGTTAATCATGGAGGAGACAGAGTAGTCCTCACCGTGATTAACCCAAAGGTCTGCTTGCCTCTTACTGCGGTTGGCAGATCGCATTCTTGGCAGTCAGGATACGTGCCGCAGATGCGAAGGAGCATCCTTACCATCAAGAACTTACTCAGGCTGTTTCCATTTTTGTAATTGAAGAATGGTCAGTAGTGGACCTGAGATGGATGGGAAGGGTGTTCCATAACTAGGGATTAGTAATGAAAAAGCACGACCACCAGAATGGTGTGAAAGAGCGGTGTGTATTTTTTGTATCTGAGTCTGCCAGAGTCTGGGTATTTTTATGCTTTGCTTCTGTGTTGTGTTTGCTTTGTTCACCCTAAGACGGCAGGGTATGCCCAGACGTGGGTCCCTTGCTCACTTTGTCACTGGATTCAAGCTAGTCTGACTGACGAGGGGTGTTATCCTGATACTGGTCCCAGAATACTTGGTCATCGCCAATCCAATTAGGCCAGGCTAAAGGATCTATAGCGAAAGGAAGACGAAGACAATATGTAGAAGGCATCTCACATGTTTTATACTTGATGAAATCTATATCATGCAAATGCTATCATCATTATCTTGACTAAATGCGCTAGAGGTGTAACACAAACTGCTTATAGGTTATGGCATGTATAGGTCAAACTGTCATTGTAATACGCTACAAATGAATTTGTTTTTGTACTTGTAAATATCTTAATTTTAGCATAAATGTTATCTCTGATTTTAATTGGTATTAGCATTATGCATTTTACCAAACTTCAATATATATATGGTTGACATCCAAGTGAAATTATATAGTCCTGGTTTATCTTAAAAAAATAGATGCTTGGCGATGCCCCCCGTGATTAATGTCCAGGAATAAACTGCTAGTCACCACATGTATTTCAGCAATTTAACCCAGACCTTTAAGACAGATAATCTCGGTTTCCTCAACCAATTGTTCTTCTCAAAATATTTTTCTCTTCTCTTTTATTAATTGTATCTGATGTGCTTTTATGGTTTTAATGCAAAATTGAATAAAGATATTTACTACTACTGGTCCCAGGATGCTTGTTTCCGGTACAGGGAAGACCTGGCTTGGCAGTTCCTTCTGGACTGTTCCCATGAGATGAGGAACAGTGTCAAGACTGATTTGCATATGGCTGCGTCTGAACCGGGGTGGCGAAGTGAGCTAAAGAATGATGATGGATTCAACCCATATCTAACAGTGACTGGGGGTGAGTGTCTGAAAAGTTTTGGTGCACTGTCAATTGTCTCCTTGTGTTTGCTTTGTTCGCCATAAGTTGGCAAGTTATGCCCAGACGTGGGTCCCTTGCTCAATTTGCCACTGGATTCAAGCTAGCCTGGCTGACGAGGGGTGTTACTCCAAAACCGGTCCCAGGTTGCTTGTTCCCGTCCAGTGAAGACCTGGCTTGGCAGTTCAAGCTGGACTGTTCCCATGAGGAACAGGGTCAAGACTGGTTTGCATATGACTGGGTCTGAACGGGGGTGGCGAAGTAAGCTAAAGAATGATGATGGGTTCAACCCAGATCTGTGACTGGCGGTGAGTGTCTGAAAAGTTTCAGTGCTCCTTCCATCATCTTCTTGTGTTGCTTTGCTTCTGTGTTGTCCCATTTGCCTGCCCTTCTTGTCATTGTACACTATATGTCTTTCAATGTTACTATAAGCAGTTGTCCTTCCCCAGGTCAAAGCTAACAGCTTTGTAAAGAATTTGGTGGATTTTCTACCATAGCTCTGGTGTGGAGGAGAAAACATCTCCACACCACATCGGCCAAGTTCTGACTTTGACCGCAGTGCTATCACATGCCAAACCACAGTGCAAGCGGTACAAAAGGGGGTGGTGATGGACGGAGCATCTGAATCAATCAAACACTCACACCCAGTCAAAAGATCTGGGTTTAATCCATCACCGTTCTTTAGCCCACTCTGCCACCCCAGTTCAGACATGGCTATATGCAAATCAGTCTGACCCTGTGCCTCATGGGAACAGTCCAGCCTGAACTGCCAAGCCATGTCTTCCCTGGACCGGAAACAAGCTTCCGAGGACCGGTTTCTGGCATTCCAGCCGTCTTCAGCCCGGCTTGCTTGAATCCAGTGGCAAAGTGAGCAAGGGACTCACGTCTGAGCATACCCTGCCACACTTATGACGGCCAAAAGCGGTACAAAAGGGGGTGGTGATGGACGGACCATCTGAATCAATCAAACACTCACACCCAGTCAAAAGATCTGGGTTTAATCCATCACCGTTCTTTAGCCCACTCTGCCACCCCAGTTCAGACATGGCTATATGCAAATCAGTCTGACCCTGTGCCTCATGGGAACAGTCCAGCCCCTGAACTGCCAAGCCATGTCTTTCCTGGACTGGAAACAAGCTTCCGAGGACCGGTTTCTGGCATTCCAGCCGTCTTCAGCCCGGCTTGCTTGAATCCAGTGGCAAAGTGAGCAAGGGACTCTTGTCTGAGCATACCCTGCCACACTTATGGCGGCCAAAAGCGGTACAAAAGGGGGTGGTGATGGACGGAGCATCTGAATCAATCAAACACTCACACCCAGTCAAAAGATCTGGGTTTAATCCATCACCGTTCTTTAGCCCACTCTGCCACCCCAGTTCAGACATAGCTATATGCAAATCAGTCTGACCCTGTGTATAATGGGAACAGTCCAGCCCGAACTGCCAAGCCATGTCTTCCCTGGACCGGAAACAAGCTTCCGAAGACCGGTTTCTGGCATTCCAGCCGTCTTCAGCCCGGCTTGCTTGAATCCAGTGGCAAAGTGAGCAAGGGACTCACGTCTGAGCATACCCTGCCACACTTATGGCGGCCAAAAGCGGTACAAAAGGGGGTGGTGATGGACGGAGCATCTGAATCAATCAAACACTCACACCCAATCAAAAGATCTGGGTTTAATCCATCACCGTTCTTTAGCCCACTCTGCCACCCCAGTTCAGACATGGCTATATGCAAATCAGTCTGACCCTGTGCCTCATGGGAACAGTCCAGCCTGAACTGCCAAGTGCAACAGTGCAAGCAGCCTCTCTGTTAAAAAGATTCTGTGGCAGGTGATGTGACACAAGCCCTCTGGTCTCTGGGTATCCCTGAACGTACAACAAAGCCCATCCTGCTTGTCCCTGAGCAACCTCAACCTGACATTGTTACTTCCAAATGTAACTCCGGCCCTCTGCATCTTTTCTCTGCCACCAATTCCAACCCTTACAGATTGAATCTGGGTCCTGGATACTGTGTATTTATGCCCTTTCACTTTGTTGTAGGGCAGCATAGAAAGGTGACTTCCTGCACGGCCCTACGCCAAATCCCCATAAATGTGGCCACAAATGTGTTAGAGCTTATCAAGAGGCGTTGTCATCCCGACTAGCACATAACATGTTCCACTGAGCCTTCTTTCACTATCTGCTACTGAGCAGGCAAACAAGAGAGCAGAGTCCCTATTGGCTGTGCTCTTCACCGCAGGAAGCCTAATTAGCTACTATGTATTCCTGCCCTTTCACTTTGTGGTAGGGCAGCGTAGAAAGGTGACTTCCTGCACGGGCCTACGCCAAATCCCCATAAATGTGGCCACAAATGCGTTAGAGCTTATCAAGAGGCGTTGTCATCCTGACTAGCACATAACATGTTCCACTGAGACTTCTTTCACTATCTGCTACAGAGCAGGCATAGAAGAGAGCGGAGTCCCCATTGGCTGTGCTCTTCCCCGCAGGAAGCCCAGTTAGCTACATATAAAATTCAGGAAGCTGAATGCACAAGTGGTTTGCAAGACTTCTCCCTCCAGGACGCCTAATATAAATTACCACATTAAGATGATCGGCGCGTAAACGCAGCCATGCGTAAATTTATGGAAATGCGGGGGGTGGGTTTCATCAGGCACGGGCTGCTGCATGCGAAATCCATTGGCTGCTGGGAATCTGACGGGGTGCATTGGTCCAAGGTAGGCATGGCGATATTCCTACTAGACCTAGGGGAAGCTCTTGAAACAGCAGGGTGCAAATAGAGGAGAACTAGGGAGCTAGGTGGTGGGGGCTCTTGGCGCAGTGGATGCCACGCCCAGGGCTGTGGAGGATTTACAGGGCGATCCCCATACAAGACAGGCGCAGGAACAGGACCTGAAGCCCCAGTGCAAATCGCACCGTGCAGAGTCATACATACTCCAAGGGGCCCTTCTTGGGGACTTGGGGTACGACGGGGCCCCGTTAGTCCTCAGGGCGGTTGTAAGCCTGAGCAACCGGGGGCTTGCCCTATAGCGTCCCGCCCGGCTGGGGAAGGTGTGAGTTAACTCTCCCTTGTCCAGAGGGCGGAGTGGGTAGACGATAGGTCCACCGGTGGGAGGAGTTATCCTTCCAGGTACCACACCGGGCTATGGCTGCTGGTGTTTCTTTTGGCTCATCTTCAGGCGCCCTGCAACAAGGGGTTGCAGGGCGGAGGGGGTCGCCTGTAAGTTAACCCATCCTTTTATTTGTACAAAAAATAAACCTGCAACTTCTTCATCCCAATATACTTGTCTGTGTGTTATTTGGGTTCTGGGGAGGCTGTGGGCAGCAGCGTACCGATGGAAATACTATGTGGTAGGGCAGCGTAGAAAGGTGACTTCCTGCACGGACCTACGCCAAATCCCCATAAATGTGGCCACAAATGCGTTAGAGCTTATCAAGAGGCGTTGTCATCCTGACTAGCAAATAACATGTTCCACTGAGCCTTCTTTCACTATCTGCTACTGAGCAGGCAAACAAGAGAGCGGAGTCCCTATTGGCTGTGCTCTTCACCGCAGGAAGCCTAATTAGCTACTATGTATTCCTGCCCTTTCACTTTGTAGTAGGGCAGCGTAGAAAGGTGACTTCCTGCACGGGCCTACGCCAAATCCCCATAAATGTGGCCACAAATGCGTTAGAGCTTATCAAGAGGCGTTGTCATCCTGACTAGCACATAACATGTTCCACTGAGACTTCTTTCACTATCTGCTACAGAGCAGGCATAGAAGAGAGCGGAGTCCCCATTGGCTGTGCTCTTCCCCGCAGGAAGCCCAATTAGCTACATATAAAATTCAGGAAGCTGAATGCACAAGTGGTTCGCAAGACTTCTCTCTCCAGGACGCCTGATATAAATTACCACATTAAGATGATCGGGCGCGCGCTTTTCCCCATCCACGCCATTCTTCTCCAGGGGAGAGTGGCACAGCTTTTCTTCTTCGAACCGAGAATCATTTTCTCCGTCTGAATATGGTTTGCTTACAGTTACCCGGGCAGAAAACATCTGTTTTCCCCTATTACGGTGCAAAGATTACGCGCCATTATTTCAACTTACTGTCTTAGTTATATTTACTGGGACTCTGGAAATTGTGGAGATTCGAAGCATCGGGAGGAGGTCGCGGCGAGTTACAACTTGATCACCCAGCAGATGCCAGAGTGGTATTTATTCACCCAAACTGCACAAGCCCATTCATTAGATTTTCAGAGTTAATTGGAAAACACCTGTTTTCTGTTTGATTCAACACTGATATCTACTGTCTGCAATTTGCTTTCTTCGGTGCGAGCAATTAGGTCGCACTGACAGTAGCGGCTAATGTAATTAGAGCAGGGCTGCCCTGGGAGTGAAGCATTGACTCCAAGAAATTACATGCACATGATCGCCCGTCTCGCGCTCTTTTTCCTCATAATGGTTTTTTTGTGCTCGCGCGCACCTCTGTCGAACAAAGCACGTCTGATAGGCCCCTGATTTTCTTCATCTCAGAGGCCAGCACAGTAGTGTTTAAGGAAATCTCAAGTTAATGGAGTCTGCGAAATCTGCACATTTTGTGAAACTATGGGAACATTTTGCAAATTTGAAAGTTTTTTTCAATACTGGCTGGAGAAGGAATCTAGAAAAAAATGGTTACACGAGAAAATTCACGTGCGAATTGAGTTTTTCGCTCGATTTTTTCCTGCAACATAATTAAAACTTACCCCGTGGATTTTCGCTGACAAAAACATGCATTGACTCATGCAGGAGAATTGTTTTACCGATAAAGGCGATGAATAAAAACAGATTTGCTTAGTAATTCTAAGAAATTGCAAAACTATGAATTTCGCCTTGTTCCGCTATCAAAATGATTATTTAAAACACCTCAAGTGTTACTGAAATCTTAGGTTGTGCCATATCATGTGGGTCGGGTAGTTGCAGTACCTCTCAGGGCTTCGTGTGCTGCTAGTCCAGGATTCATGATCAATCAATCAATCAGGGGCTTATAAAGTGCGCTACTCACCCGTGAGGGTCACAAGGCGCTGGGGGGGAGGGGGAGGGGCTCCCGTTCGGGGGGGGGGGGGGGCTCCGGTTCAAAAGAAGAGCTAGGTCTTGAGGTTCTTCCTGAAGGTGTGCAGGTGAGAAATTATATTGGTACTCAAATCTTCGCTAGGAAATAACAAATCACCTTCCATTTCTCTTGGAAGAGATGGGTCAGGGATCTCACCGCTCACATCATTTCCGGTGTCAGACACTTGGTTAGGTGCAATGTGGGTGGTTTGTTGATATTGTGAGCCAGGACCGGACTGGCTACCATACGTTTTGGAATGCTGCTGAGCTGGTGGCTGATTTAGTTGATGGGGACCTGTGTGTGCTGAACAAAATTAGTTTTGCTTTGTTTATTTCAAAGCACTCGCAGATCTCCATCAACAAAATCAGCCCCCACCGCAGAGAAATCAGCCCCCAGCTTGGCAGAATTCCAAAACGCCCGGTAGTCAGTCCAGCCCTATTGTGAGCTACTGTGCAAGATCAGGATTGAGGCATATGGGCTAATAAAAAATTGCTTCCTTTCCTAGGAGTTTGTTGTGCTTGGTGAAAAGATTTGGATCGGGGTTGATCTCAGATGAGCAAACATAGCTGTGCTTCTCAAGGGCACAGGAATTGCAGGACATCTATAGATTTCTATTTAGGTTAACTTGTTCTTGAAGTCTGTTTGATGAGAAACTTGATGGCTCACCCAAATTCCTAAGGTCACTACTTGTCCTTTCACCTAAGACACATAAAAAAAGACTTCCTTTCCTTCCAGCTTGTGCATGTTTTTCAGTCATCTGAGTAATCTTGGCCTTCCTCAACCGCAACGTAACCAACTTCAGTCCAGTCAAAACTGGCCTGCCAGACATCTCTAAGTCTTCCACAGTCCATTCCATTACTTCTCAGTTCAAGCAGCAGCATTGGCGGCCAGTGGCTAAGCAGACTTTTTGTAAGACCCTTTGTATTTGCTACAAGACCATCTACAGTCCTGCCCCTGAGTTCATGAGGAAATTATTCATTCATTATCACTATGCATGTGTTCACAGCTCTGCCCTTAGAAGACTACATGTCAGAGGTCGTGGATTATTTGTTTACAGATGCCAAATCTCGGAATTCCCTACAACACAATAACATGATATGTGTATGATATCCAACCATCTGGCATTGAAGTAATGACCGAAAACTTGACTGTTTTTCCCTTAGTTTTGCTCCTTTACATTGTTCTCATCTGTTATATGTCAGTGCCTAGGTGCACTTACTTGCACCTGCGTGCTTCAGGAAACATAAAAATGAAATAACTAAACAAAATCAGCAAATTTAGCTACCATAGCACTGGAACCAACTTTTCATTGTGCTATATGGAGCAGTACCCTGGTGTGCACAATCTATGGTCCTGGAAGGAGAAGGATGAACCTGAAAGTATCTTAGCTTTTGTGTTCAGTGGTGGGGATCACCATGCTCTTAGGGGGTGAAGCATCTATTTACATAAAGAAGATCAACAGCCCGCCATTATACTCAGGGGTATATTCTCAAGAAAGTGCAATAATCATCGCAAAAATAGGTTAACGCAATTTCACATATCGCCGTCTATTGCGGGAAAATAACGCTTTGTCAACGTCACATTCTCAACACGGCGGTAACGTGATAGTTTCCTGACAACACGTCAAATGTCCGTGATAACATTACATGGACGGTGATACAAATCCAAACCCGAACGCACCAAAAGTTGCGTTGGGCCCAACTGCGAGAAAAAAGTCAGTGATAAGCAGCGCCAGGCCTGCAGTCAGGCTGCAAAAATCAGTATAAAAGCGGCAACAAAAAACACAAACAGAACACAAACAGCTGCGAAGCACCAAGGAGGTAGCCGGAGCAAGTACAGAGGACAGCTAGAACCCCACAAGCCCCACGGAGGACCAGCCTGGGACCCTGGGGTCAGGGAAGGGCAAGGAGAAGGAGAAGAGGAAGACGCGGTTCTGTCTGCAGGAAAACAGGATCCCGATAATGGAGGTGACACTGCCACCATCTAATTGCCATTGGTGAAATTGTCAGCACTAAATGTTGCACTTACACTTGTCAGAGTGATGTGCTAATGCAGAGGAGTGACATGCACACAGGGAATGTGTCTTGGAATGAATTTATTTGCACATGCTGTGCCTGTGGTCATTTTGTCCTGTCCCATGATTGCTAAGGACAGTCCCAATGTGACATGCTCACGTGAAGAAATTGTTAATGATAGTGTCCCTTCGGGCTATTCCTGCTGCTGCTGCACCGGGGTGCGGACCACCTGCCTCATCCTCATCATCATCGTCTGGTGCATCTGGCACATGGATTCATGGGGTATTGGAGCGTACACATATGTTGTGCAACACACAAAATGCAATGATCATCTTGCACACTATTTGCGGGCTGTACAGGAGTCTTCCACCTGTGATGTCCAGGTACCTGAAACATGACTTCAACACGCCAAATGAGCGCTTCACAGTGCCCCTGGTGCATTTGTGGGCCGCATTGTACTGCCTCTGGGACTGGGTGTTCGGGGCTCGGAAGGGGTCATCATCCACGGGCAGAGTGCATATCCTTGATCACCTGTGACAGGGGAGAGAGATATGAGTCAATCAGTTATTCTGCATTCTGTGTTGGCAGGCTTATTAGTTTAGTGGTGTGTGATGTGTTTGACTTTGGGATTCATGTTTGACATGTATTGCTTGTGGCAAATGAGCGGCATCCCTGTGTTTTAGATGGCCTTACAGCTGCTCCTCACTCCCCCGAGCCTATTTACTTGTGTGCGCTGCGCGGTTGCATCACTTGCACTCCTAAAACACACAATTGTCATGACTGTCTGCACATGTCCACAAGCCTGACAATGACACTGTGTTATTGGCCATTGAAGTTGGTTGGCCACGTGTGTGTAGGTCTAAGGTAAGGATATGGCGGACACAGAGACACACACAGTAGTTGCTTTGGTGGCCATCCCGGAAGTGAACCATGCCTGAGACCTGCACTATTAATTTCCACTCCTATACTGGCCCAGCCCGCTTTGCTTACGCTTACAGGGGGAACGACATAGCTACATGTTCAAGGTCTACCCCACTGCCTGAGGTGTCATCGTTGCGTCCACTGTTTACGACACCACAAACACCAGGAGTATATGTCCACATGGACATATCTTTGCTCTGCATACTTGAGTCTGTCCAGCACATCATCGCCACACTTGGCATTGTGTACATTCTGATTCATGGGTCACTTGCCTCCTTCGCACATACTTGGTTCCCACCTCTCACCACATCCTGCTATTGTGTGGCAGAGGTGTTATGAAGTGGATGGTTTGTCTACATGGCTGGCCCCTGTTACCACAGTTCCTTTTGTTGTCGTGTCTGATAGATGGGCATATTGTTTGGCATGTTGTATGTGATGTTGTAACATGTGCATTCCCAGAGTTGTGAGTTGCATGATTGTGGAGTTGTGTGTGGTATGTTCATTTGGTACTTACCAATGAGCAGTGCATTTCCGTAGGTGCCATCCTTGAAGCGCTGGTTGATGATGGACAGTCGGAAGATGTAGGAATCATGCACACTGCCTGGGTAGTTGGCAACAACGTTGGTGAAGAGTCCCCGGTTGTCCACTATTGCCTGCATATTGATGGAATGTGTGTGCTTACTGTTGCGGTAATTGTGTGCAGTGTCGGCAGGGGGCACATGTAGGACATGTGTGCAGTAAATTGCCCCCAACACGTGCGGGAAGCCAGCTATGGCGTAGAAGCCTTGCTTGATCTCCAGCTGTTCCTGCGCAGTCAGGAGGAAGTGAAGCTGCTGGGGTACCAAGCTGATGACGGCATCCAAGACAGTTGTGATGCACTTTGATGGGGCTGGATGTGAGACTCCTCCAACTCTGGCAGTTGTTGGTTGGAAGGTACCAGAGGCCAACAGGTGCAGCACAGCCAGCAGCTTTGTCTGCGGAGGGATGTTGGTTGCCCGCTCTGTTGGTATCGTCAGCCTGTGGGCAATGTGGGTCAGAATGTGGAGGATGGTTGTCCTTTTGAGCCTGTAGTGGGCAATGACTTCCTCTGGCGTTAAGTCTGTGAGACTGGTGCATTTTCGGAAGGACCAATGTCTTATTCTGCGCTGCCTCAGTGGGAGTCCTGGGGGAGCTGTCCGGGGGGTGGCCAGGGGGTGGTGGTGGTGGGTGTTGTGGGCCTCTTGGGTCTCCGAGCTGCATGATCAGTAGCTCCATGACATGTGTTGGTCAGCCTACGTGGCTCTGGTCTGGACTCCCTTTTATACTGTAGGTTGTTGTCCTGCTTAACCCCAGTAAAAGGCAGGTGTTCATTCCCTGCTGCTAATGCGCCTTATCACCTGTTTTTGTATTGCTTCGCCGATCTGGCTGATTGTTGAGAATATCGCAAAGTGGTGTTTTCATGTGTTTTTGCACGGGAACGCCTACTCTGCATATCATTGGCGTTATTTGTGGCTCACATCCGTGGCGATGTTTGTCGAGGAAGCTATTGTTGGAAAACTGGCAATTTTGGCATTTTGCACCAGCTTGAGAATGGGATGATGAATAGTTTGGCACTTTTGCGGCGCTAAAGTGCCGATAACTCGGCGATGAGTCCTTGAGAATATGCCCCTATGTGTATTATTCATTGCCTGTGAATGACAATGGAAGTCAACCATGACCTCTGACTTGACCATTGTACAAACATGCTGCTTCAATCACTTGTGGTTATATTAACCATGTACTGGCCTATTCTAGAATGGGTGTTCTTCTTAAAAGTCAGAACCCATATAGTAATGCTTGGTCGTTATCATCATGTACACAGATATGCTTACCATGAGACAGCCTCAATCAAAACCAACAAGCTTCAAGCCATGACGCCATACCGTTATCAATAATAGTAGACGGAAAGACTAGACAATGAAAAGTGATGAATACTGAACAAATGCAATGGCGGAATGCAAGGTGCTGGATATTGTGAATTTCGAGGATGATGAAGATGGCAGTACCTCATCTTAGATGATATAGGGTGGAATAGTAAGAAAGGGGTTTTGCCAAGAGACTGTTCCACGCCCACACTATAGCTGAATCTTACCTAAACTTGATCTCTGGAAGATCCTCAACATCACAAAAGATAATAAAGAAGAAACACAATCAGATTCATAACCTCGGAATATTAACTACAATGTAGCCAGAAGTGATCACCAGGAAGAGTGAATTGCCTACGCCAGTGATACAAACGAATCCACAGGAAACGTTATTTGAAGGGAAAAGGGATAAGCATTTAGAACTATACAATGCAGGAAGGAATGCACGTTTAGCTCCAGGAGAGGATAGACATGGTCTGAACATTCTGGCATAAGGATAGAAAAGGAATGGAATGCAAGATTAGTGCAACAAGACAGGGTAGCAATGGAATGCATGGTCTTGCGCCCAGATTGAAGGGAATTTAATATAAGTCCTGAAAACCCTAATAGAGAACACAACACAAAAAGAGAATCACAAATAAGGCTCCCTGTTTTCCATTTTTTACGGATTTTTACAGATAAATACAGACAGAAAACAATGTTTTTTCTGTCTGCATTTATTTTTAAAAGTGGATAGATACAGAAAACTGTGCTGCTTTTCAGTGACTCTCTGTGCTGTCTTTTATAAATTATAGGCCAACAGCTGACCAGATGGACAGCATGGAAAAATAAAAAAACAGGATGAAATTTTAAATAATGGCATGTGTCAAAATACATTTGTGGTATAATGTTGGTATTTACCAGTGGATGAATTGTTATGCAATATTTGGCAACTTAAATAGCTAATACATGACAGACATCAAAGCATGAGTGTATGTCTGTCAGTCAAATAAATATGGAAATGTACAGGTTTACAACTTCATTCATATACAAAAAAAAAAAAATATGAATACACAAAGATAAAATGGCCCAAAAATAAATATGGATAAATACAGATGGAAATAAAAAAAAACTAATACCATAAAACCGGGAGCCCTATCATAAATGACTAGCTGAAAAAGGCGGTCATCTCAAAATTATACCGTTTCCAAATGAGGGGGAAGTCCAAATTAGTAGGAGGGACAGCAGAGAGAAAAGGCAATAGGGCAAAAGGGATTGAAGTATTAAGTAAGGATTAGGACATTGAAACAGGAATGAAACAACAGGTATCAAGACTCTGCATACAATTACAGTTGAGAATTAACGAGGACATGTTTTCATTGGGCTTTTATATTTAGATTCCTAAAAGGCCCTCCACCACAGGTGTGGGTAACTGTGCTCATCAGGTAAGTGTCCTCATACGTTACACACTCAGAGGAAGATTTATGGGCCCCTTGCGTCACTTTTGTGACGCAGTGGCGGCGTAAACCATGCGCCACATTGCGCCCTATTTACAACGTGATGCATCTAGGGAGATGCTTCATGTTGTAAAGCCCTGCGGCGCATGAAACCTGCGTCATGTTTCATGTGGGTGTTCCGGTGCGGGGGGGGGCCCTTCCGGCGCAGTAAAGCTTCGGTAAAGTGCCTGAGTGAAATCTACAAGATTCCACTCAGTCACTTTTCTGACGCCGCTGCGTCAAAACCTTGTGCCTGCTTGAAGCAGGGGAAAGGCATGAGGCACCACGTTATGTATGGGCAGGCCACGAGAATTGCTGGAGTTGCGTTGCGCTTGTGACACAACTCCAGCAATGCGCCACCCTTCCGACAGGAGATGCGTCACGCATCTGTTTATCCTTGTACCCCAATGCGCCGCATAGTAAATGTCGCGCATCTGTGGTGGCGCAAGGGTAAACTTGCGTGACACTTCTTACCTGGTGCATCCCTGCTGATTTGCAGGGATGAACCAGTCGTCATAAATCTGCCCCCTAGTTTATTAAGAACTCAGTCCAAGGTGGTTTCCTGTTAGTTGTATATGTAGTCCCACGCACATTCACTTTTCAGCTGGTTTGGGTTGCAAGATGGCCACTGCCTGTTTCTGTGCCCTGCTCCTGGTATTACTGGAATAGCAATGGAACAGAAAGAAAGTGGGAAGTAGTTGATGTGGCTTCCAGTGAACAAAATCAGTGCCCCCGGGGCATGATGGTGGTAGATGGCTGCCACTCATGCTCATCTTTCCAAGGGGCCACCAAGGAACCCCACTGTTGCACAGAATCATAATCTTGTGACTAGAACCCACCATCGACGAGCAGTTTCTGTCCCCATGCAATTGCGTTGAGCAGGAGCATGACAATCAGCAATTCAACTCTTGCTTATTAATCAGGCTTCAAAATTATATGTTGTTTTGCACCCTTACTTATTTTATATGTGACTTTACTTAAAGCTATAGTAAGAGAATGCTGACCTCCCCATTGAATAATACACATATAACACAATTCTCTGTACATGAATTAGTTTAACAGAGGACAACCAATTCCTGCCCCATGCCTCAATTACATCAAAAGTGGTTTGCAGCAGTTGTCTAAATACCAATGAAATAAAACAGAATTATTTCGAATTTGTCTAAGAACAACCTCAATACCACAGTCTTCAATGTTATTGCCCATTTGCGCACATTTCTATACCTTGGCAGGAACAATGTTGAAAATGTTTGTCAGGCGGCTCTGTCAATCAAAGTTTTATTATGTTTCAAAATCAAACTTCCAAAGCGGGAGTTTGTTTTTGAAAAATAAAAAACTAATGGCACCAAGGGAGGTTTCTCCCTTGGGGCTTGGGTACCTTTTTCTTTTTCTTACTGTCCCTCACCCCAGGTATTGGTTATGGCCAGTAAAAAAAATAAGCTACCTGCCCGCCCACTCTGAATAGGGCGGACAGTCGAATGGCTTTCCTCTGACAGCTCCTACTCCCAGTCAGGGGAAGGTTACATTTGACCTTGTCAGCATAAACATGATGGCTCGCTCAGTTCTAAATCAGGCGGGCGGACAAAGAGTTTGTCGTACACGATACTCACAGGCAGATCCTCTGCTAAGGAGAAGGAGCATCGCCCCACTGCTTTAAAGCAGCGCGAAGAAAAAAAGAAAATGATAATAACGGAACGTTATTATCATTATTTTTTTTGCAGTTGCCGTCAGGTTAGTGCGGAACTTGTCTGAGCTCCCTCTGACACAGGGAAGAGGAATGGCTGCTGCTGCACCTAAAGTGCGCATGACTCTTTGGCCGGCCGTCTCGGGCTGGCCAAACAGTCATGCGCACTTTGCATGTTCTCCACCGAGGCTGTATTACCAATCACAATGCTGCTATCAGCAGCGTCGTGATTGCCTAACCGAGTCTGGAAGCCTGGGTGCCTCCTGTTCCTGCTTAGGAGAGGCAGCAGCTGGCGGCAGCGACCAGTAGGTAAGTTTTCTTTTTTATTTAGTTCCTACCCCCACCTTTCTCCTCCGTGCCCCCTACTAGCCGCCACTGAGGATACTCCATTGCCATTACGAAGGACCACCATTGTTTAGGTGTAGTTTGAATGTTAAGGCACAGTCAGCTTGGAACGCACGTTTGTACATGTCCTGCTGTCTTAGGGAAACTTCCTTAGCCTGCACAAGAAGTGATGGATCAATGTCAGTCAATGGTAGGCAGTCGGTACTGGCTTCCAGATGAATGTTGTGTAATCTCTCTGTGCGATTATACACAGGGACTAATCCTATGTAAAACATTCTTGACCTATCCCAGCATGGGCAGTCCATGCGGAACTGCCAGGCCACTCTGAATAGAAACGCAAGCAACTCATGGCCAGGTTTGGCCTTCTAGGGCCTAGTCACTGTTGTGCTGCTTTTAGTTATCTGGCACAGAAAGTTTGAGTCACAAATCTAGGCATACACCTCTTACGATGGCTCACTACACAGTACTTATTAAACCGCCCTCACTAACACACCAGAGCAATTATCTATTTCACTTCCGATGTAATATTTTTCATATTTTATCATATGTGCATCGTTTCTCGTGTTAAACACAAATAATTTTAGTAACATCTGCAGAAGTGTAGAAATATATAATTATGCATGTGAATGAATGTTTAAGAGGAGCCACACAACACTGCAGGTGCATTCATAGTAGCGTCAAATTTTTGCCTTTCTGACAAAAATGCCCAAAATAACTTTATATAAAGTAGCGTTAAAAGCTTCTCAGAACGTTGTTTTTCACATTTCTTCGTCTGAAATTAATAAGCGCAAATTGGGAAGTGCTTGAGAAATGTTATGCCATGTAGCTCGGTACTTACAGTCACTAAAGCGTTACATCTTCACCGGTGACTTGTCTTACTTTACTCACAAAGTCAAGTATAAGGTGCAGGCAAGCATGAGTTGATACCCTAATGGGATCTATTTTAGCAGAAATAATGTGCGATGGCGTACATTTGGAGGTTAATACATAATTGATTTTGAAATAAGGCTGATGGGGACGGGAAAATATACATTTCTATTTCCAGTCCACGAGCTTTAATCGACGCTATAGGCTTGGTAATTTTAAAAATGTCATAATATCAGTACAAATAGACTGAGGCTGAGAGGGTCAAAATTCATTAAATAATTGTGTGCCCGAAAATGAGTTTGTGTGGAGAGTGAAATCACACCAATTAACAAAGGTGTTGATTCGTTTGGCAACTGATCAGCATAAAAACCGGGATCATTATTTTGAGCTAAAAGCACATTTTCTACGGTTGCCGAGGATGTGTGTGAATGTGAGTACGTTATGCTTTAAAATATATGTATCCACTTCTTGTCCAGTAAGTGTCAGTCTGTCTGCATGCCTACCAGTGTGCTTTGTTGTTTGTCTTCCTGTTTTTATATACTATGTATTTCATGTATCCCTTCTTCCATTCTCCCTTCTTCTTCTTTTACCTCTCTACAACTTTTGGGCCCTTTCTCTTTTATTTTTTTTAGGATATTTCTTGTTCTTACGCTCCCTCCTCGAGCGTTTTTCCTACTACTTTCAGCTACCATCCAATTCTCTCCATTTTTTAACCTACACATTTGGTAACATCTACTCTTTCTGAATTCTGCATCGTTGTGTTCCTGTAGTTACATCAACAATTATTATCTCTATTCCATGTTTTTGGCTCAACCTGGGAGGTGACTTTACCATTCAATGTGAGATATTTCTTGGGGGCGCTAGAGGGCGCACATACAGAATGGCCACATGTGAGTGAGGCTCCTGCAAGCTTGGAACATTAATCCTTTAATTATCCTATAAACTGACACCAATTCCGATATAAATGCTCACAGAGGTCGGAGATAAGGAGCCCTGGACTCGGTGAAACTTTGGCTGCATTCTGTCGCACCAGGCCGGTGGAAACAACGACAGAGTGACTGACCGGGAGCTGCGCTGGAGACAGGGGCGCTGGAGGTCCGGACACCGACAACTACTTTACCCCGCGGCTTCCGGCCAGACCTCTAGGCCTTGAGAACGAGGACACGACAAGCGGGCGTACTCAGACAGCTTCTCCCCACATAACCCCGAGGGTGATACCAAAATAAGGAGGAGGGTCACCAACTGCCCTATGAGACTAGCAAAAAGGTACCTGCATTGCTGGAAACGGTGAGAGCACAAAGTGAGCCCGGAGGCCGGGGCGCGATTGATGGCCGCAGCGGGCCCCACCAGGAGACCGCCGGAAGCAGTGATAGCTGATACCGCGCTGGAGGGTGTAGAGACGCCGGAGGCCTTGCGACAAGACGGCAGGGCTAGTGGGGCGAGGGTGTCACCAGCTGCCCCCCCCCACACGCAGGGTCGCACGAGTTGAGTGTCACAGAGGAGGCTGGGTTATGTGTGCCGCGGCACCCTGAAGGGCCCGCCCGGCTCCTCCGCCATTGCTGCCAGTGCGGGAATCACCCTGACCGGACTGCAGGAGTGAAGGTTGCCGGTGCACTCTGGGGGGACTGACCCTTGCGGCTCTCAGGCAGACATCCGATCGTCCGTCCCCCTCGCAGCAGAGCGGACCGGGAAGTGGAATTTCTTGACGCGGCTCACCACGCTGACTGCAGGTTGCGGATGTAGATACCTCGCCGGACTTGTGAGAACCTGCAATAAGAGAGCTCGGAGATCCGCTGCCTCCACCTCACTCCCCAGGGGATAGATACCAGCTTTATTGGGGTGAAGCCCACCCGGTGCACCTGACCGCCCTCTGCTGCCTCCCCACCCCCCCCTGTGACTTGGCGAATACAACAGCGGTTATACAGCGGGGCTGGGCCTGATACTATACATACTCCAAGAGGGCAAACCGGGATAAGACGACGAATTGAGGAGTGGGGGCGGGGCCTGACCTGGTCGCGCTGGGCCGACCCCCCCCAGGGTGTCGCACTTCTCAAAAGCGTTGCGGCAAACACCTACTTAAATAACTGGGTACCGTTTAATGTAGTGTTGCGCACTTTCACTTAAAAGTGCATGAGTGCCTTCCAGACATAGATTATCGGATTGCGCGCCCATCACCTCTCATTGAGAAACTGCATAACGAATGGGCATCGGATGACTACGCCTCGCTACCAATATCTCTTCTGCCTGCATGCCACGCTCCCTCCTCGGATGGGCTGCAGCGACCACCGATAGGGCACTGACTACACTCATCTCCCTGCCTCTACGGTACCTGCACTACTGATATCACGGGCCCGTGTGACGTGATTGGTAGGGTCTCCAATCTAGCGTGTCCCGAGGCGTAGCACGTCGACATTATATCAGTGGCAGCGGACTTCAGGGCCCCGACTCACGAGGCTGATCTCAGAAAATACCTTGGATCAACACGGCACATTGCGGCCCTTTCGCACCCAGGCATAGAGACATACAACAAGTGCTTCTGGGCTACGTCCACCTACTCCCTGGTGGTCCACGAAAAGACAGCTCCGAATTGATGAGCAAAGGCTCTGGCCGCCTCCGGGATACCAGCATAAAGCTCACACAACCGGGCGCTCACAGCCCCAGCAGCTGCATCACCATGGGCAAACTGGAAAATCGTCAGTCAAAACTATCCTTTGACTCTGCGACTACCAAAAAAGGGTCAAGGCACTCACCGTACACTGGGGGTTCACAGAGCCCATCGACGACAGGGGCGGGCCCAAGCTCTCCCACCGCAGATATACAACAGTTGGTACAGGAAATAAGGCAAGGATTCGCCACTGTTGTGGATAAAGTGGACCGCATGACGTCCAGGATGGATGCTATTGCACACAAGTTAGATGTACATGATGAAAGAATTAAGGAAACCGAAAGAAGGATTTCTGATAATGATGACACCACGGCCTCTCATACCACATAGCTCTCGAGAATGGACAATATCCTCAGAGTAATCGCTGCTAAGAACGAGGATTTGGAAACTCGCAGCCGGCGCAATAACATCCGCGTGATAGGCGTGCCAGAATCCACAAACACGGGGCGCATGGAGGACTATGTAGAAAAGATACTCCTTACGGCGGTCGGACCCGAGTCATTTTCTAAATAATTTATAGTTGAAAGGTCGCATCGCTCACTTGGTCCTAGGCATAAACCAGGGGCCCCGCCCAGACCTATCATTGTGCGATTCCTAAACTACCGGGACCGCGATGTGGCACTAAGAGCAGCACGTAATAACCAAAATCTTACATGCGAGGGCGTAGGCTTCTCAATTTATCCTGATTTTACGGCAATGGTGCAGGAGCAGCGGCTTAAATTTCTAGAGGTTAAAAAAAAATTGCTCGCCTTACAAATTGATTACGCTCTACTATATCCAGCGAAGCTGCGAGTAACCCACCAAGGGAAACAGCATTTCTTCGTGAACCCGCAACAAGTGGATGACTTTTTGAAGAATCTACGAAAAGCGCGGCAAGGGAATGGCAATCGCGAGGAAGACCGGCGAGAAGACGAGCAAGCATCGGATGGCGATCTTTGATCTGGCGGACTGGGTAGTCAGATGCTTCATTTTCCGAGAGACGTTCTCTATGGGGCCTAGTCGAAGACTTCTATTGATTCTGGGAGCTGATGCAGGGCCGGGATATTATGGACGGTACTTGGAATGTTGGTGGTAATGTATTCCAGGCACCACTCCCCTCCCTTGATTAAGCGCACACAGGGCCGGACAGGACGTAGGGCCAAGGTGAAGGGAGTGGTTATGTGCATACCTTAGATGTCTCCCGAAGGGAATTCTCCAAGGTTAATGTCTGGTACACGGCAGATACTGGGCTGTTTCACTACTGGTGTGGGAGGGGGCGGGATGGGGATTCTGGCAAGTTGGGGATGCTTCAGTGGGAGGGGGGTGGGAGGGGGTTCATTGAGAATTGCATAGCATTGCATGCTGTTAAGAGAGGGTATGATATTGTTTTACAATTTAGCTATAGACATGACCATAGGCTTCATGGGATAGATAGGTCATTCATGGAAGGGACGTTAGGGCCGACCATGGCGGAGCAGTGCATAGACTCTGTGAGGTACGAAAACATGATTATGACTCACATTGAGATGCACAGGGCAGTGCAGGGTAGACCACATATGCCGACCTCTCTCTATGAGGGGGATACCAACTACTTAGGTCATATATGATGGCGCTTACTGATTTAAATCTTATGACATGGAACGTTAGAGAACTGGGAGATCCACGAAAAAAACGCCAGGTCTTGGCGTATCTTGACAGGCACCACATACATATAGCTCTTCTGCAGGAAACCCATATCAACCTTTGCCTGCAGGGGGGCTAGTCATACTAATTTCTCTTCATACTCCACCTATGTGAGGGGCACTGCTATCCTAATTAAGAAGGGGACACAATTCACTGTCCTGGGTACGAAAATTGATGCGCAGGGCAGATATTGCA
The DNA here is from genome assembly GCF_964261635.1 of Lissotriton helveticus. Lineage (NCBI taxonomy): Eukaryota > Metazoa > Chordata > Amphibia > Caudata > Salamandridae > Lissotriton > Lissotriton helveticus. The sequence continues at coordinate 522,393,842 of NC_136072.1, forward strand.
TGACATGGGGCCGTGTGGGACACTTGTCGGTTACACTGGTATGTTGCTATGGCCCGAATACCGATGATCCAGGGTTCTACACAGAACTGTGGGCTGCCGTTGTGGATATAGGATCCGACCAACTTATATGGGGAGGTGACTTTAATGTTGCAAGAGACCCAACACTCGATAGGTCACAGCCTTGCCCACATCATTACACCTGCGCACAGGCCGCATTACACGTAATACTACAGGAATACTCGCTGATAGACGCATGGCGGCACCTACACCCTGACAAGCGGGAGGGTACGCATTTTACCGCTCATGCCAGGACATGGGCCAGGATAGATTATATCTTCCTGACGGTAGGGCTGTGTCCGGCACTTACGACGGCCACACACCTTGCTAGAACCTACTCTGATCATGCACCGGTCCGTCTAACACTGACAGGTGATGAACTAGGGCCACAAAGATCGAGCTGGAGGTTACAACCCACCATGCTGTTGGATGAGGTGTTTCAGGAGGAGCTTCGAGAAGAGGTATTAGATTTCTTCCAACGCAACAAAGACACTGTGGATAGCGTAGAGACTATCTGGGAGGCGTTCAAGGTGACGCTGCGCGGGATATGTATTGCAAAGGGCTCTGGAGTACTTAAAAGCATTCAGCGCTCATTGACTATTCTAGAGCAGGAACTGAAGGCACTGGAGCACTCCCTAATTGACAATCCGGAGGGGGAGACCTATTCCAAAATTAGAGAGAAAATTTCGGAATATAAGGAGGAAGCTGTCAGGGAAACGAAAGGGGGAAATACTGGACAGCGAGACGATATGGAGAGGGTGAGAGGCCGGGGAAGGCTCTTGCCGCAACGGTCAGACTAGAAAGGCCCATCAATGTAGTGATGGAAATTGAGGATTGCGAGGGGAAGGTATATAGGGACACGACACACATTCTGAACTCCTTTGTACGACACTATGCAACTCTGTACACATCTACGAGAACTACCTCACCAGATTTCTCCGGGTACCTGAGTGATATGACATTAGGATGGCTAAGTGATGCCCAACAATGTTTTCTGAGTACCCCATTTGAGCTGGACGAAGTCCGTGATGCAATTATGCATATGCAATCTGGCAAAGCCACTGGTACAGACGGGATACCAGTTGAATGTTACAAAACTTACATAGAGTTTATGGCCCCTATACTGCGAGAAGTATATGAAGATGCGTTTGAGGTGGGACATCTCCCCCCTTCCATGAGGCTAGCTCTCATCTTCTCACTGCTAAAACCACGTAAATCACCACAGAGCGGCGACTCTTACAGACCGTTATCCTTGCTTAATTGCGATGTAAAAATTCTGGCTAAACTTATAGCGACACGGCTCAGTCTCCTTATGGAAAATCTAATCCTACCGGACCAATCAGGGTTCGTACCTGGTAGGGCAACATCTCATAATTTGCGCACCTTCTTTACCGTATTAAATAATATCTCTGACGACTTACCCATGGCGGCCATTTTTCTAGATGCTACGAAAGCATTCGATTCTCTAGAGTGGGATTACCTGTTCGCAGTGGTGACTCGCATGGGATTCCCACCAATCTTTTTATCCTGGATCAGACTTCTATATGACGCCCCCACAGCTAGAGTCCTGATAAATGGGAAATTGTCTGATGAAATACCAATCTCGAGAGGCACGCGACAAGGTTGCCCATTGTCACCCCTCCTTTTTGCGATCGTGGTAGAGCCGCTTGCGTCTAAACTGAGACAACACCACAATGACAAGGCGCTGAGGTGCGAACTGCGACAAATATTGATATTGTTGTATGCGGATGATATCACCCTGTACATATGAGACCCCCAACAAAATTTGAATCCCATTCTGAGAGAATTTGTAAAGTTTGACAGAATGTCCGGAATCCAGATTAACTGGGGGAAGTCCTGTTGCCTCCCTCTAACGGCAGGGACGACAGAATTCCATATGGACTACCCCATACCTTGGTGTGAGGACGATTTCAAGTACTTGGGTATTCGCATAACGAAAGATAGGGATGAGTTGTTGAGGCTGAATTATGGGACAACTATGTCCCGGATATCGGACAAAATCTCGCGTTGGATTACGCTACCGTTGTCCATGGCAGGGAGGGCATCCCTCATTAAAATGGTCATTCTTCCACAACTTTTATATCTCCTCCTAAATATACCCTTTTTCCCTGGGAATTTTTTTTTTAAGGTCTTGAAGACCGAGCTGACCCGATTAGTCTGGGGAGGTAAGTCCCCAAGACTTGCATGGGAGGTGCTGACCCGACCAAACCTCCAAGGGGGTTTCGGGATTCCCGAATTTGAAATGTACTATTACAGTGCACAAGCCCAATACGCATACTTCTGGATACATCAGCCCCGATACATGCCTCAAGTGGCGGCGGAACATTGCCTGGCCTTACCAGTACCTATAGAAGGAGCGCTGTATGCGCCGACGGAAGGCAGAGACAAGACACCATCCACTAATATGAGCACGGTGCATGCGTGGTCTTCCCTTGGGAAGATGCTAGGCACGACAATGCTGTATTCTCCCCTGCTGCCACTCATCTACCACCCTGCAATGCCACTACTCCAGGAAACCCTCTTCCGTAACCTTCAGAAACGCATTTGAGTCGAGACTTGGGGTGATCTTTATCACGAAGGTAGAGTACGCACACTAGACCACCTCTTTGCAGGAGTTGCCAGAACGCCCCTTGATGTCTTTTTATACATTAGACTGCGACAGGGTCTGAGGGTTATCACTCCAAATTTCCCTGATGAGCCTCCAGTCTTTGAGCCCCTGCAGAGGATTTTGCAGGGTGAACAGGCTAAAAAATGGGTGTCTGTAATATATAAAACGGTACACGGGTTACGGGATCGCCCAGACCCACATTGCTAGAGCCAAATGGAAGCAAGAGCTAGGTATAACGCTAACTGATGACCAATGGGGCTTCTGTGCGCAGCAGACAGAGAGGGTGTCCGCTAATAGTAGACTCAGAATTATACACTACAGGTACCTACATAGGCTTTATTGTACTCCTGCGCGTATGCACAGACATAACTTAAGAGACACAGATAACTGACAGATGCCAAGCTCCAGGAGCTGATTTTCTACACCTCGCTTGGGATTGTGAGAGCGTCAAAGCGTACTGGGAGCAGGTATTCAGCGCACTGTCCACAATGATCAATACTGCCTTGACTTTGTCACCAGTTCTTGCACTCCTGGGGCACGTGACACCGCTACCGATGGTGCACCGTAAATTCGTTGCCTTTGCACTACTGATGGCAAAACGGCGGGTGGCTTGTCGATGGGGTCGAGGGAGGGCACCTAAGTTTAAGGATTGGCTGAATGACCGGATTTATTGTCAGGAACAATTATTGACATATGCTGAACTATTGCCTGTGGCCTCCAGACCAACAGACATCTGGGCCCCCCTGAAATGCTATCTGTTAGGGCAAGAACAGCCCGTTACCCCGTCATGATATTCTTCCTTTCTATGACACACCCTCTGGTATGGTATACAGTGATTGCTGTACACACGTTGATGTAGTGATGAGGATGTAATGGAGTTGGATATGTGGTGTTGTCTTGTTGCTTTATCTGCCCCGAACTGTGCCAACCTTGTCCTGTGTTTATTGCCATCTATACTGATTCCGATGTACCGTCTGTGCACTGTGTTTATTATGATGACTTTTTATTCTGTGTACCTGACCCGCCTTCTTACTTGTGTTCTTTGTATGCTTTACAAAGCCCAATAAATAAAGTTTAAAAAAAATGTGAGATATTTCTTTCACAATTATGGGATGTGTTAAGGAACTTGGAGGCTTTGGGTCAAACATAAGTTGAGACCCCCTTTTAAAACAGCTTATAATTTATTTTTCATTTTCAGGTCACGCATGCCCTAATGATAGCAAGCAATATTGAATTGAATGTTGACATTTCAGAAATCTTAAATGAAAGCAGAGAAGTAATATATAATTGCTTACATAAATGATTACATGAAGTTCTGCACTGATTATATTTTTTAATACACAGCCTGTTGCGAGGGCAGAATGGAGGCTAGTACTACAGGTGGTTGGGCTCCTGAACTATAGAGTTCCTGGGACTATAGGTAACTTCACTCAAAGGCAATACAGATAACAACACTATAGGCACAGGAAAGGCTTCCAAGCAATTTGAGGGTTCATAAGCACTAAAGAGGGCAGCATTCTCAGTCTCTGCAAATTCTAGCATTCCTAGGGACTGTATGACGTTACAACGCATACATTTACAATGCATGCCTTTACAACACAGTTTTTACATCGCAACATCTTTTACAATGCATTCTTTTACGTAGCATGCCATTACATCGCTTTTTCAGAAACTACCTTCACAACGCATTCCATTACATCGCATTATACCTTTAAAACGCATACCATTATAATGCATACCATTATATTGCATTTAAGGTAAGTATTGGATAGTGTAGGGGTAAAAATTACTATTCTAACTAATTGAGTGCAACAGTAGGGTAAAATGTTGGAGAGTGTAAGGGTACTATGCATTGTAATGGTATTTTTTGTAATGACTTGTGAGGTAATGCCTGCGTTGTCGTGACATGCATTGTAATGACATGCGTTATAGTGACATGTAAAGGATGTGGCGATGTAATTACTACTATGTAAAGGTAGTGCAATGTAATGACTGCATTGTAAAGGTTGTTTCCCTTCCTTGGCAGTCAATTCAGGTACTAAGCATTACTGAAATCTTAGGCACAACCGATGCAACACTACTAAAAACTGCATTCTCAGACCCTACCGAAATCTACACTCTCTCGCATCCTAGATGGCAGTGCTATTTATCACTAGAGATGGCTGCACTCAAAGGCACTGACGAGTGTTGCATCTAAAGCATCCGAGGTGTTAGCTGTAATGTCATCAGCTGTTTCTCCCTTAACAAAGCTAAGAGGATGGGTCATTCATTCGTATGTCCCTGCAAAATGATTATAATATCCAAACAATAGCATATAATCAATTGTGTACTCGGATATGAAATATGGAGAGGACAGGTTTACAGTAATTCCAGCATGCACACTGGAACTGTCCAGGCAGCACTCCACACAAACTAAACTGCAGTATTAATGACAGACAAATAGTTTGTATTTCTAAATATTATTATTGGATTTGTAATGAAGACTTTAGAAACTACTTTGTCTAACAACCTGAGAGTAAAGGTGGCACCACTTGTAAGGAAGGGGCAACAATGCACTGAGTTACTTTGGTGGGGTGTTTCAGGCCCTTTATGTGTCAAGTAAAGGTTTGCCTTCATACCAAAAGGAGTTAATTTGCCCCAGGCCTAAATTTCTCATCTCAACACATCTATTCCTAATTTATCATCTGATGAACCATGTGAGCTTACTCCCACATTACAAGACCCACAGCTAATGGAGTGGTTACTGAGCTTAAATTCACCAACCTAATCTTAAAAGGCATTACTTGTGTTAGCTGCTAAAACAACAGGTTTACAAACGAGCCATTTTTATATTCAACCATTCAAGGGAGGCTCATGTTATCTACCCGTTCCCTCTTCCCGCTCAGGAAGAGCGGTTTCTCTTGGAAATCGCAATACACTTCGATTCTTGCCCTGGACAAGTGTTATTAGTATGGTAAAGAGGATTACCTTTTTTCAGAGCATGGTATTTACATACTTGGTTGCTTAATAATGCAGCAAGAAATATAGCGTTGTTTACAGAATGTGTTGACAAAATCCCATTAGCCTAGTTGCAAACATGTGACATCAGTAAATCAGTATGCAGCAGGGACGTGCTCACTCAGATCTTGGCTGCTGTAAATGCTTTTGTAAGAAGACCGAACTTTGCAACTTTTTGAAAGATTTAGATGTGTGTCTCGAATGTCTCTGACCCCCCCCCCCCCCCCCCGTACCTACCAAATGTCACAGGAGGGTTACACTGGGAAAGCCTTCAGTAGGATGCAGAACAGGTGTCACTAGCAGCAGGAGCTTAAGCACAGTGACCATTTAGCCATAAGCATGTTGGATGTATTGTGTTGTAGCTTTACTTATACAACATAACGTATGTGCAAACACATGTTCACACCTTGTTGCTGAATAACAGGTATTTACCACTACCCAACGAAATAGTACTCATTTAATTGACCTCAGAAAGAGAAAAGGCTGAATGGACGGGCAGGATTTGACCCAGTGACCATGCTGGATTCATCCAGTGGCGAAGTGAGCAAGGGACGCACGGCTGGGCATACCCTGACAACTTAGGGGGTACCATGCAAACACAAGGAGATGATGAATGGAGCTTCGGAGCACTCCAAACACAGAGGAGATACGATTTTGTACAACTCAGAATATGCTCAGACTGGCACATTCCCACCGCAACCAGTTTTAGCTAAAGCCATCAAATGCTGCACTTACTCACTTAGATTGAGAATAGTAAATAACATCTATCTCCCTTTTTAAATCTTTGGGTGGCATCCTAAAAATATTTTTAAAAGCACCACTTATGGAAAGATCATTTTTCTATAGTTTGAAGGAACAATGAACAGAAATGTTGCCACATAGTGCAAAAAACAGCAGAAAGTTGACAGCTCTGCACCTGCCAGTCTGCTGCCGATGTTCAGCCTCAGATTATGGGTCCAATATTTATGGACACCTACGGAGACTGTGATTGCATTGACGTTGTGTTGGTTGCACAAGAAACCGTGCTTCAATCTAATAGTCCCCCCCCCCCCTGAGTAACAGTGTATGCTGTCTTCAGACTGAATTGGCAAATGAAATTGTTTTGGCAGGCAGTCTCACCTGAGCATGCCCAGCCCAACTACGACTAGACTACTACTGTCACTATGTCATTTGTAACCCATACTGCACATGTTTGCAAGGATAAGTGCGGTATGGGCTGATAAGTTGTATGTAAAGCAAAGAAAATGATTTAAAGTAAGAAGTAAACTTGGTTTTAAATGAAACGCAGATCTTTTCTCACCACCAAAAGAAGAAGGCCCCCATGAAAGTTGGAGCTCTTGTCCAAAGATCTCCTTTGTCTATGCCTTAAAACATCTCTGATTATGAGTTATCTGTGTGTAGCGATGAATACCATCTTGGCTAAGTTGCCTAATATAAAACATTTAAGTAAATTGAGAAGTTTTTGCAATTTATTTAGCTTTCTGGGACTGTGCTATGTTTAATATTTTGAATGTGTGGGTTTGAAATGTAGAACATATCTCTTGAGTGACTAAATATGCACAGTTCGCAGTACTGAATACAGAGTTTAATTGAATCCAATGATGCCAAAGAATTTCTGATATAGAGCACTGAAAACTTCAGTGATACTGCTGCAAATAAAACTATCAAGGGCCTGATTTAGATCTTGGCAGATGGGGTACTCAATCACAATTGTGAAATATTACCCCATCCCCCAAAATATAAATCCTATTATAAACTTTGGGAATTATATTTTGTTGGATGAGCTATCCGTCACTGTTGTGTTGGAGTAACCCATCAACCAAGATCTAAATCAGAACCTAAGGTTTGAGATGGGAATGTCTCCTGCATAGTAAGACAACATGTACCCTCGTCCTGAGTGTCCAACTGTATAGGAAACAGGACCCTGACATTCATTTTGGCCCAGGTGTCATGCTACCTAGTGCATGTGTAGAGACTTACAGCACCCCTTGACTGTGCAAGGTCCTGAAACGTGGAGTGGCAAACCAACTGTTCTCTCGCTATAGGCAGTGAACTACTGTCCCTGCCTGGATTACACACGTAAAGTGTGGTCACAGCTTACTGAGTTTTGTGATTTTGTACTGTGACCAGAACTTTTTCCCTGTGTCAGTGAGAGTGTGATCTACTGACCTCTGTCTTGTAAAGGTTTGCAATGTGAAACCCAGAATCTTATCTTGTCATCCTTATGCATTCCGAAAGTGTGTGTGTGTATATGTGTGTGTGTGTGTGTGTGCCTGAGTACTGAGTACAGTCGGATTTATTTAGGATGCCCCTGGACAGCAGGACACACATGAAGATAAGGATAGATTTCCAAGACAGTGGAAGTATATTTGACTGACTTCCTGTGTCTCAAGGGTGGAAACCCAGACACTGAAGTGAGGAGAAGGTCGACAGAACTCGCTTTAGAAATTCCATGAGAGCCTTGATAGCAAAGGGGTGCTTATTGGCTGCTCAAGGGCACTGCCATCTGGTAAATGCTAGGGGCGAGGAGTGGAACTGCAGTTTCTGTTGCTAACGGTGAACGGATTTTAAGGCAGGGCATACCCACTTGTCGGTATCTGATTACTGATCCAGGAAAGCTGATGGTACCCAGGTGCAGAAAACCCACAATTCATTGTGCTCTTGTTTTGGGCACTTTTGTTTGGAGCCAGCCATTCCTACGTGCCCGGAGAAACATCTCTTTGCACAAAGGCTGTACCTGGAAAGCAGCCTTTAAATAACATTTCCCTGTGTAGAAAATGTGTACAAAACTGGAATACAAAGCACTCCGCTTTGTTCCAGTCTTGCGTTTTCGAGACCAAGCAAAGGGGTTCTCCTCAAACTACTCAAGGAGTAGCTGTTAACCAGGGCTGGTGTCTGTTGCCAGCCAGTCATCCAGAGGTGAGGAGACATCTTCTGAGGTTCTGCACTTTCAGCTGGAAGAACTAAGGATTTGCATAAAGAGCCTTGACGCCTGCCTGTTGAGAGTGGGTTGGAGTGTGTCTGGCCCTTCAGTTTATAGACCTGAGAAGAACAAACTATTTTTATCCCCAAAAATGTTGAAGTACTATTCTGTTTACCTCTCACGTTATTTATTGTGGTTCAATAAGCTGAATTCTGCCATTTTAGTCACATCTTCAGCCTGTTGTTTCTGCATTAGTATCACTCACTGCAATAAGTTAAGGACATTTAGACTATGATTTGGAATTTAAAGAAATTCAAATTACCTAATATAATTATTACTAAGATGTAAGCCCATACTTACAGTATCACTCAAATGAAGATTCCACAGTTTTCAAATTACTATTCTTAATTCACCACTGCTCCTTCCAAAAATGTTGGATGCTAAGACATACAATATTCTTCACTTCTGGGGCAATAGTTAATTTGTGACTTGCGCACCTGAAAGACCCAAAAAGAAGATTAGAAAAAAAATGTGTAGGGCTTTCAAATCTAATGACACCCAAATCTATGAGTTACACCAATCAGCAATGTAATGAGCAAAGGCTCTACATTGCATCATCATTAATATCAAAATCAAAATAATGACATAAATCATTAACATACGATTTCTGATTTTAAATTAATGTCCTCCATTGTTGACCCCCCAGTAGTACAAGATGAAATGCAAGTGCCTAATTATACAGAATATGTGCCCAGAGCCAGATCCTTCCACTGTACAAATAAGTGATGGTACAGGAAAATTCTTTTGGGCATATCATAGAGCAGATGCCCCAATGACTTGCCACATCTAGTGTGTAGCAAGCATTCCATAATAAATATTGTGTAGTCATGAGACCCCAGTGTGAGGAATATAACATACATGAAGTTTACAGAAAAAATAACCTGGAAAAATGATGAATTAAATGTTGTGAATAAGTGTGATATAGAGAAACTAAGGCGATGAGAGAGACTACCACTGGCCCTCTGGTCAATCGTTTCATACTCATATGGAGAACTATCCACTCTGAGAGATAAATGTGTAAGAGGACAATGTGTATACCTTTGCACTCACACATGTACCTGAATGTAGGAGTACAGAGGAGTTTCGTTTTTTACATGAACACATTTTTAACTAGCATGAAGAAAACTGCAGTAGGACCTTTGTGAGTGCTTGTTGCGTGTATCACATGGTTTTAGAGCAACATGTGAGAGCATATATATTCACTGAAAAAACTAAAGGTTACAGGGACGTTATAGTTAGGCTGACATTTCACTCGTACAAAACCAGAGAAATTCAACAATTATAGTTAGCTGAGCTAACTATACCTCACGCCCCAGCAATGCACTGCTTATGACCTCACATATAACATCACTCATGACATGGTCAGTGACATCACTGTTGACATCTCAAATGACATCACTGATGACATCACTGATGACATCATCCACAGCACAAGTGAAATGTCAGCCTAACTATAACATGCCTGTAACCTTTGTTTTTTTCCTTGAATGTCTAAGGTTTTTTTAATGCTTATTTTTAACTATAACATCCCTGAAACCTGTGGTTTTTCAGTACATTTCTAAGGTTTTTTAACTAGCAGTCACTTTTGCAGAGTAGTGGCGAAAGGGGTCTGGACCTTTGACCAGCTCTCAGGAATTCCAATGCACAGGACTTACAGGAGGTACAAGGAGGGCTTCTTGGCCCCCAAGGTTCCGCTGAAGTAAAGTGGACTTCATCCCCCAACTAGTAGTGCGCCAGGACGTACTTTTGCAGAGTGGTGGACAAAGGAAGCATGGCCTCCGTAGACCTCTTAGCAATCCAAGTCTATCGGACTTACTGGAGGTAACAGGTGGGCTATTTGCCCCCTAAGGACCCTCAGTAGTGCAGGGGACCTCATCCCACAACCAAGAGGTGCGTTTTCAGAGTAGTGGAGAAAGGGGGAGGAGCCTCCGGCAAGTTGCCGGCTTCTTTTTCATTTTAGGAAGGGAGACTATGTGGCCCCCCTTCCCCTGATACTTTTAGGTCCCAGGTGACCCCATCGCCTGGGGCCTTACCCTTTTTTGTAAATTAAAAAGGGAGGGGGCCACCAGCCCCCCTCCCCAGGCCAATTTTGGCCCCCAGGACCCCATCCCCGAGGCCTGGCCAATTTTTAAAAACATTTGTACTTTTTTTTAAGGGAGGGGGGCCAAGCGGCCCCCTTCCTGACCATTTTCAGCCCCGGGGATCCCACCCCCGGGGCTTGGCCAACTTGTTGGGGACCGCATGGGGAGCCTCAAGGACCCAGCAATCCCTGCCAGCTCCCCACCTCATGCGGGAGCCGTTATTGCTTTTGGGCAGGGGGAGCTGCAAAAATGCAGCTCCCTCTGCCCAAAAGCAATTCTGCTCCACTTCATGGAATCGAGAGCATGTTCAATGCTATCGCTTCAGTGAAGCGAAGCAGAGTTTGCTATGGCATGGTGGGATGCCATTGCAAACTGCAATGTCCCGGGGTGGGCACCCCGGGACATTGCTGGAGCCAGCCCTGGGGCTGGTGGTCCCCAAGGCCATTTACAGGTCCACGAGGGGGACCACGCTGCCCCCTCCAACAATATTTAAGCACTGGAGGTGGTGGTCCCTGGGACTGTATGGGGGCTTGATACCCCCCACTCTTTATTTTGAAATATAGCCCTGGGGAGGTGGCAGGCCCTGGGGCTCTGTGAGGTGCCTGGAGCCCCCGTGCATCTTTTGAATTTAGCCCAGGGAGGTGGCAGTCCCCTGGGCTGTGTGAGGGAAAAAAAAAACAACATGTTCTTTTTTGATAATATAGCCCCAGGGAGTTGGCAGTCTCCAAGGCTGCGAGGGGCCTCCTAGCCCTCAGGTTTTGAATAGATAAGCCCAAGTGAGGTGGCAGTCCCTGGGGCTGCAGAGATCCACACGGGCCTGTGCATGTATTTTAAACATTGCCCCCTGGGATCTGGCCCACCTGGTGGCCTAATTAAATGAAGCGTCGGAGCTCAGCTTAATTTTGTTTAAAAATTTTACCCAGATTTGAGGATCAAACGTGAATCCCGTCCAATGTTTAAAAAAAAAAAAAAAAGAATACTTTTTTGGCTCGTGAGCAGGTCTAGGGAGTCAGAGTATTTCTACTCTGCCCCGTTTTCTTGATTTTTAAAGTTTTTATATTTTTTCTTTTGACACGGTTCCACCGAGTCACAAGAAGGCTGCCAACACTTCCTGTTTGAAGTGTTAGCAGCTAATCAGATTGCAGGCTGGAGAGCAGAAGGGTTCACAGATCCCACGTGTCCCTATTTGTATATCTAGGAAATGTCTACATTTCTTAGGAACAACTGAACAGATTTACATCATTTAACACAAAGAGTGCACTCTGGACCAAGAGCTACCTTTCTGCAACATTATGTGTAATCCGTTCAGCAGTTTGGGCTGTAGCTGCGTCAACATTTTCCTCTGGAAATTAACATTAAGAAAAAGCATTTTGGGACCCCCTCTTTTTCTCGGCCCCTGCTTGATGGATCACCCTGAAATTTTCAAGATAGCAGATCTGACCACCCCATTAGTTTTGAAAATTTCGCAAAGATTTGTCAATCAGCGCTAAAGATATTGGCAAAAGAAAAATTGAATTGAAACGTCTCTCTCTCATCAAACAACGGTTTCAGGGACATTATAGTTAAGCTCAGGTTTCACACGTACAAAGCCAGTGAAATTCAGCAGTTATAGTTAGTTGAGCTAACTATAACTTGTGCCCCCGCAATGCCCTGCTTATAACCTCACATACTACATCACTCATGACATGGTCAGTTATATCACAGATGGCATCGGTGATGACATCACAAATGACATTAATGATGACAGCCTCCAGTGACAGAATGTTTTTTAAGTTTATGAGTGCTAAATATATATATATATATATATATATATATATATATATATATATATATATATATATATATATATATATATATATATTACCTACTGGCGGTCGCCAGTAGGTATATATAGTTAGGACCTAGTTACCATAGGAAATTTCGAACATTCTATTGGGAATAACTTTGGCGCCGATTGAGGGATCTGTTTGTAATTTTCCCTCAAATTGCCTCGCTCCGCTCCGCTCCTTCCCTAAAAGTTTCGGGGGGATTCGTCAAGCGGGGGCCGAGAAAAAAGGGGGGTCCCAAAACGTGTTTTCCCCATGTTAATTTCCATAGGGACATTCTGACACGGCTGAACGGAATTACACCAGATTTGGCAAAATGGTAGGGACTGGTATGCAGCAGTGCCTTTTGTATGTTTGGTGTAAATCCCTCCAGTAGTTTTTGAGAAAATTGAATTTGACATTTTTAAAATGGCATTTTCTATGGGACCTTTAGACACGGCTACAGCCCGAACGGCTGAACGGAATTACACCAAACTTGGCAAAATGGTAGGGACAGGTATGCAGTAGTGCCTTTTCTATATTTGGTGAAAATCCCTCCAGTAGTTGTTGAGAAAATGGAATTTGAGCAAATTATATATCTATATGCGCTCACCATACGCGCACCGCACGCGTATGGTATGCGTACAGTACGCGTACGTGCGCGTACCCTTACATGCGCGAGCGAGTTTCTGATTGGCTGGCAGTCGACTGTCAACATTCTAAACTGTCCAAACCAGGAAGTGTTGGCCACCATCTTGTTTGTCAGGAGAACTGAGGCACAAGAGAGCCCAAAACAAGAGTGGAAAACACAAAAAGGGGCAGGGTAGAGACCCCCCAACCCTCTAGCCCTTCTCAGGGGGTCCCAAAAGGACCCCCAAGGGCAAAAAAAAAAAATTCAAAAATATCGCGGGGTACGCGCACCGTACGCGTACGGTACGCGTACCGTGGGCGTACCCCGCGATTTAAAAAAAATAATAATTTGCACTTGACCCCTGGCCCTGAGAAGGGCTAGGGGGACAGGGGGTCTCTACCCTGCCCCCTTTTCGCGTTTTCCACTCTTGTTTTGTGCTCTTTTGTGCCTCACTTCTCCTGAGAAACAGGATAGCTGCTCAGGTGGTCCCAGAAGGATAATAACATATATAAACGTTATCCGCTAATAGAATTAACATTTACAAAACCTTTGAAATTTATTTAAAAAAATATAGGTTTCACGCCTGATATAGTTAGGAATTAGCATTTAAAAAACCTTGCAAATTCACTGAAAAAAACATAGGTTTCAGGCCTTTTATAGTTAGGAATTAGCATTTAAAAAACCTTGCAAAGTCACTTAAAAAACCATAGGTTTCAGGCCTTATATAGTTAGGAATTAGCATTTAAAAAACCTTGCAAATTCACTTAAAAAACCATAGGTTTCAGGCCTTATATAGTTAGGAATTAGCATTTTAAAAACCTTGCAAATTCACTTAAAAAACCATAGGTTTCAGGCCTTATATAGTTAGGAATTAGCATTTAAAAAACCATTGAAATTGCTCCCATATAGTTAGTTGTACTAACTATATTTCGTGCACCCGCAATCCACTGATGATGATGTCACATATTACATCATTCATGACATGGTCAGTGACATCACTGATGACATCATTGATGACATCTCAAATGACATCACTGATGACATCACTGATGACATCTCATTTGACATCACTGATCACATCACTGATGATATCATTCATGTGATAATACGATGCACCTCCTCACACTCTAATATAACCTTTGATACACCCAGTGTTAAATACAGACTACCATTCTTGAAACCATTGACACACCAATATCAGTTACTACATACGCACTCACTGATTCCTAGGTCTACACACACATTCACTCATTCACCCATAGAATCACTCATACATACAGTCACTCATCAATACAACACTATCATATGCACTCATACACCTATACAGACACTCACACACTGTCACTCATCCATGGAGTTACTCACCCACCTAGTCAGTCATGCAAAGAATCAATCACACTTCCATTTCCTCAGCTATACAGTTATACACACAACACCTTACTTATTCAAACATATACTAACACATACTTACTCTCTTATTCAATCACTGATACAAGTACACAATGATCCATACAGCCACACGCACATTCACTGGCTCTCATGTATAGTCATTTATATATGCCAACTCTCACATGCACTGTGTTTTACATATGTACTTACTTGGACATGTAGCACTGAGATATCCATTCACTCACCAACACACCCATGCACACAGTCAACCACACATATAGCTGTTTTTACATGCACTCTTGAACTCACACACCTAGTGAATCAACTGCTCACACATCTATGCACAGAGTCACACACCTCCCAGCCACCCAAACACACACTCAGTCTCCCATTCAAATACTTGGGCAACCAATCAATAACCCATATAGCCACTCATAGAGCTACTGATCAACACATGCAGCAGCTTACACAACAACAGACATACTGATGCACACATTCAGACAGTTTAGTCACTTACCCATGCATTTAGTAAGACACATTTATTCACTCACTCATACAGTCATGCACCTACTAAATCCTTCATCCAGACACTTATACATCCACTCATTCTTCAATATGTAAAACACATTTAAACTTTACAGAAACACACAGTCACTGGATGATGTCATCAGTGATGTCATCAGTGATGTCATCAGTGATGTCAAATGAGATGTCATCAGTGATGTCATCAGTGATGTCATTTGAGATGTCATCAGTGATGTCATCAGTGATGTCATGAATGATGTAATATGTGACATCATCAGCAGTGGATTGCGCGAAATATAGTTAGTACAACTAACTATATAGGAGCAATTTCAAAGGTTTTTTAAATGCTAATTCCTAACTATATAAGGCCTGAAACCTATGTTTTTTTAAGTGAATATATATATATTTGACACTGAAGAAATGATTACACTGCGTGTGCAGAAAGAGGCATTGTGGACCAGGTAGTCCGAATGAAAGAACACATTGGGAGTTAAAAGAATCAAGGTAAACCAAATAACATTTTGAGTGACTGTCCGCATTAAAGCACTATAAAAGAATGAAAACGGGACTTTTACCTTGAATTCGACCAACACTTGAAAATTAACATTTAAAAAGACTGCCTCTTTTAATTAATGGACTGTTGTCCCTCTTCAGTGTCACAGCCACGTTTGAAAAGACTAACGAACCCACCCCAGAAACCATTGCATATGATTAAGAGGTAACTGACCTCGAAACGCGTTATGCTATCCTGCTTGTAATTAATCTCTTGCCTGGAAATAAAGAACCTGGAACATGCTGGTGTGGCCGGTTATTGCGCTGCTGACGGCGGTGCGTAATTCCTGTTGAATATATATATATATATATATATTATATATATATATTATATATATATATATATATATATACCAATGTGTATTGGGGAATCAGTGTGTGCATGAGTGCCTTATGGATGATTCAGTGGGTGCATGACTGACTGTATAAGTGAGTGATTATTTGTCTCAGTGAATGTATGGGTGAGCGACTAGTTGTGTGAATGTTAGTATCAGTCTGTCAGTTGGTGTCTAAGTGGCTGTTGGATGTGTCAGTGGGTATTTGAGTAGCTGTATGGGTGATGTATTGGTCACCTGTATGGGTGTCTGAGTGACTGTGTGGGTGGGTGAGGGGGTGTGTGACTGTCTATATGGATGAGTGAGTGGGTGAGTCAGTGGCTGTATGGGTTAGTGAAAGTGTGTTTGAGGGGCTTTATGGGTGAGTGAGTATTTGTATGGATGTGTGGGTGAGTAGATGTGTCAGTGGTATATGGGTGAGTAGCTGGGTATATGAAAGGCAGTATGGGTGAGTGATGGGACATTTGAGTGACTCTCTAGGTGAGTGAGTGAATGTGAGAGCAGCTGTATGGGTGAGTGTGTGCTTATGTCAGTGACAGTATAGGTGATTGAGCAAGTGGTAGTATCTGTGTGAATAAGCAAATGTGTGTGTGTGTAACTGTATGGGTGAGTACGTGGCTGTGTGACTGACTTTATGGGTGAGTGAGGAGGTGTGTGAGCAGCTCAATGGGTGACTGACTTAGTGTGTGAGAGGCTATATGGGTGTATGAGTGGATATGTTAGTGGGTGTATTATTGAGTAAGTATGTGTACGAGTGGCTGTATGGGTGAGAGTGGATGTGTGTGTGTGTAGGTCTATGAATCACAGAGTGGGTGTGTAAGTACTGGTATAATATACGGAGTGCATTGTGGGGGAGTGAGTTATAGTTAGCTCAGCTAACTATACCCGCTAAATTTCACTGGTTTTGTATGAGTGAAACCTGAGCCTAACTATGACGTCCCTATAACCTTTGACTTTTTCAGTGAATTTCTGTGGTTCTTTAAATATTAATGGCCTTTGCAGAGTGGTGAAGAAAGGGGTCAGTCCTCTGACCAGCTCTTAGGAATCCTGCTATGTAGGACTTACAAAAAGCACCAGAGGAGCTTCTTGGCTCCAAAGCCCCTCAGCATCCAAGTGGACTTAATTCCCAAACCAGTAGTGCACCAGGAGATACATTTGCAAGGTTGTGGAGAAAGGTGGCATGGCCTCTGAAGACCTCTTAGCAATACTACTGTGTGGAACATACTGGAAGATACAGGAGGGGTTGTTTTCCCCCAACAACCCTCAGCAGGCAAGAGGACTTCATCCCCCAACTAGTAGTGTGCCAGAAGGCATGTTTGTAGAATGGCAGAGGAAGGGGGTGTGGCCACAAAGACCTCACAGCAATCCCGCAGTGTGGGACTTACTGAAGGTAACAGGAAGGGCAGTTGGCCCACAAGGAAGTACAAGACTTACTGAGTGTTAACTATAGATAGTAAGGTATGTAGCTGAAATATGGGTGAATCAGTGGGTGTGTACATGGAGTATAGAAGAGTGAGTATGAATTTTAGAGACTGTAAACATGAGTGAGTATCTGTGAGGTTTTGTATGGATGAGTGAGTAGTGTCTTAGTAGGTGTGTGAGTAAGTGAGTAGGTGGGTGAGTATGTGTATGGGTGAGTGTCTGGTAAATTGGGTACAATTGTGGATGTATGGGTGTGTTAGTGACTGTAAATGTGGAGTAAGATGGTGCATGAGTGATGGTATGAGTCAGTGAACATGTATGTAAGTGTGTCTATGGGTGAGTGAGAGGGAACATTATTGATTGTATAGGTATATGAATAGGTGTTTAAGTGCTTATATGTCTGAGTGGCTGTATTTGTGCCTGTATGGCGAGTGAATGATTGATGTACCGGGCCTTAGCTTTGATGAGGATGCCATAGCCGAAGCATTGAGAGCAGACCCCTCGATTTTGAATAATCCTACTGCCTCTGCCTCAGGCACATCCAATGACGATTGGGCTACCCTCACGGAGCTGAAAAAAGAACTGATAAGGATCACCCTGCACGGTTTAATGATGACCGAGTACCTCAGATATAACATAGCCCCTCAAGGACTACTAGTGAACATCATCCCCAGATTGTTCCTGACAGACAAACAATTTAAAATGGACTGGTGCCAGGTATCCTGGAAGTGCACCAAAGACCTGCTATTCCTGATATCCCAAACAGCGAAGCGCCTCGCGGACGCTCTCCAGGATAAGATATCAAGCATAGAGGCCACAATGAAGGGTGCTGTCAACAAGAACAGCAAGACCGCCTTTACCTCCAAACTAGCTGACATCAACCAAGAGATGGCAGACCATCACGAATATCTTTTGAAGCAGAAGACAGACAAATTACAAAAAGACATCTCCAAGTTTGACAAAGAGAAGGTCTACCCTTATCTCAAGGATGATTTCAAGAGTAAAAAGACCAACTATTCTTCAGATGACAATTCAGACGCGAACAACAGACGCGGATCCTCCAGCAGTGATTCGAGTGGGGGTCAAACTCCCAGGAACAACCGTGTGCAACAGCAATCGAATTGGCACCAAGGATACCAACCGGGCCCCATGTTCCACGGTCCGTCTCACATGGCACCGCCCTGGCAGTATCCCTTCTTCCCGCAGGGTCCACCTCAATTCTACCCTCTGAACCCGCCACCTTTCCAAGGCAGAGGTTGGGGCAGAGAAAGAGGGCGAAAGCGAGGAGGACAAAAGGGTGTCCAGTGGTCCGACCAACCGACACCAACGAACATGATGGAAACACGGAGCTTCACCACCAGAGGGAGAAGAGCCTGATCGTCAACCTTTCCACGAGACTTCTGACCCCAGCAGAAACCAGCGTCCTAGAGAAGGGTTTGGGTTTTGTCCCAACCCCTATCTCAGACAGCTTCCAGGAAATGATTGAGATCAAGAACCTCTTCAGGAAGGTACGCTTACGAGCCTTCTTCGATGGGACCACACAACCCCCCACCCCGGATTCCGGCCTGCGGAAACCTTCCACCTTCACCCCCACTGATGGGATGGTCCCTCCAGAAGTCCTAACCTTCGAGAGAGCAGTTCTCTCAAGCCTCAAGCAAAGACCACACATCAACCAATTTCAAAACCTGTCAACTGCTGAAAGACAAGCCTCAATCACCTTGGGCAATGATGTTGCGATTGTGATAAAACCAGCAGACAAAGGGGGAGCCACAGTCCTACAAGATCACCACGATTATGACCGGGAGTGCAGACGACAGCTTTCGAATACCACTCATTACAGGCCCCTCTCTGTGGATCCGACCAAACGCCTGGCCACGTCCATTATGAGTCTAGTGATCGAAGGGGAAGTCAATGAATGGATCACCAAGAAGGAAGCTGAATTCCTCATAACTCCGGAACCCATTACTCCATACTTCTACACCCTCCCCAAGATCCACAAAGGCACCACACCTGTCCCCGGGAGACCAATAGTCTCCGGCATCGGCTCCCTTCTGGAACCATTGTCACAGTTCTGTGATTTTTTCTTTCAGCCGGTAGTGAAGAAAATACCCTCATACCTTCAAGACACCAGGGATGTCCTTCGCCTCATTGATGAGATGGACGGCAGCACTGATGTGGACCTACTTTTGACTCTAGATGTGGAAGCCCTGTATACAAACATACCACAACAGGCCACTCTAGAGGCAGTAGAGTCCACCCTGAGACTAGAGGAGTGGACATCCCACACCCCCATCTCATTCATCATGGAACTGGCCAACATAGCCCTGACGGAGAATTTTTTCAAGTATGACACCCAACTATACCACCAGATTCGGGGGACATCGATGGGTTCGACCTTCGCACCGAGTGTGGCCTGTATATACATGGCCACATTTGAGAACTTCTTCATCTACTCCCCCGAACGAAACCCGTTCCTCGAGAATCTATCCCTGTGGCGTCGCTATATAGACGACATCCTGATCTTCTGGAAGGGGGACCGAACGAGCTGCAATGCCTTCTGCTCCTGGATTAACCAACAGGATCCCTTTCTGAAATTCACAGGGACGATCGCCGAGGACTCCATACCGTTCCTCGATCTGAGGATCATGTTGGACCCCATGGGATTAACCACCACTCTTTACAAGAAGGAGACCGACAGGAATAGCCTCTTACTCTATGAGAGCCATCACACCAAGGCATTGAGGGATAGTCTACCATTTGGACAATTTCTTAGACTCCGGAGAAACTGTTCTGCCATCTCCGATTACCAACGGGAGGCGCAATCCCTTCAGCATAAACTCCAAGACAGGGGCTACCCCACTAGACTTCTGAAACGATCCATGAAGAGAGCCCAGTACAACAATAGAGAATCCCTCCTGGAAACTCACAGCAAAGAAAGCGAGAACATCATCACGTGTGTGACTTCCTTTACGAAAAACTCACCCTACATCAAGAGCACAGTGAACGCACACTGGGGGATCTTGAACTCTGTGTCCTTAGACATCCCCCGTCCTCGGTTCGCCTTCAAGAGAACCAGCAGCCTGAAGGACCAACTTGTCCACACCCGACCAAAGAACACTCATATCCGTCCGCAGAACACCCTGTGGGACCTGCCCCCAGTTACGGGACATTATCGGTGTGGCAACTGTGTGGTGTGCCCGCAAACAACCAAAACGAAAACTGTCAAACTATCTGATACCTTCACATGGTGCTTGAACCGACACACCAATTGCAACAGCAGTAACTGCATCTATCTGCTGACCTGTCCTTGCGGACTCAAGTACGTTGGGATAACGACCCGCCCTGTAAAAACACGTATCATGGAACACAACAGCAACGTACGCTGCAGAAAGACACAAACACTTTTATATGCACATTGTCAAGAGAAGGGGCATGCAGCTGAGGACATACAATGGGTTGTGCTAGAATGGCATCCTTCATTAAACCAACAGGCCCTCTTTAGGTTGGAGCAAAGATGGGTACACCGCCTCCATTTAGACACTGAGGGTCTGAACGATTCTGTCCCGTGGAACACACTGTCCAGATAGACGCCCTGTCCCCTTGCCTGCATTTAGACCTGATTGTTATCACTATAACCTGATGGTAGTACTGACGTTTCCCACAGCAATATCGCACTCAGTATTCACACTCAATGACCTTCCCCATAGGTGCACACTGCCAGTGGGAATGACCCACACTTCGGTCAACCAGTGTCCCATTATCCGGCTGACCTAGTGTGTGTCTATACATTCGACCGGTTGCCTCCCTGACCACTGGCCCACTGAGACCCCCAACAGGCGTACACTAACACCGTTCACAACAGAACCAAGCAGATGACGGAAGTCATTTGACAAGCTCTGGTCCCACGTCTACCAGCCCTCCTTGACCTTATTCCAATCCGTGCAGGACCACTGTTTGCATTCAATTTTTGACCACATGTCTCAACTTACACGGGGCGCAATCCTAGTCACCTGGCTTCCCGATGTATACCCTCTTACATATATACATCGTGACAGGGATTCCCTTAGTCCATACTACATCCGGGTTGGATACCCACCCTTGAGTAATGGTCTGTCCGTAGTATGTATAACATTGAGCCATGAACTATTCCCACCCTTCCTTTAGCACCCTGGCTGATCTACCACCTGAGAGCCATGTGGTGTACCTAGTACCTGCAACACCAAGCCATGAGTGGGTCGTCCCAAATTCTATATGCGCTAATGAGCAGACAGTTACATTACTAACTGCCTTCCTTCCGTTCCCGATACCCCTCTCCAAGATGGCGGCGGACACCGACACTATGACGCTCTGACGTCATGCCGGTGCGCCGCCTAACGCTGAGCCGCGTCCTCGACACGCCTCCGGCTTCCACCGGATTCCTTATCAATGGGCGCAACTAGCCAACAGACACGGCTGCTTCAAGCGACTTGGCGCGCTAGGACGTGGGGCTAGGTGTAGAGGTCGCCAGCCCGCTGCGTAGAGGTAAGGTACTTGGGACGGGATTTTGGTGAGGCGATTCCCTGGACCGCCAGGAGCCCGGTCACACTGGTTGGGTTCCCGGTGCTGTTTCCTTTTCTTGCATCCCTCAGGGACCTCAGGCGTCGGCCCCCTCCGAGGCCGTCCGCAGAGGTGGGGCACCGGGCGGCGTCCAAACGGGCCTGCCGTCCGCCGGACTGGGGGTTGACTCGGCCCTCCACAAGCGTCCCTCGCTACCCTTGGCGCGCTTGGGAGCGAGTGGCAACCAACCTACCGGTCACCGGCCAATGATGACAGAGGAGCCCCGCCGGCCTTTGTCCCGGTGCTCCCCCAGGCTGCGACCTCCCTGGGTGGTGTGACTGCCCTGGGCACGCCGGGATTGTTTGTTTGGGACCACCACGGACTTTAACCTTGACCGATAACTCCTATTTGCTGTCCCCATTGTTGGGACACTCACTTACTCACCCCCCGATGGCATCTGACCCCATGAACCATCTGCTTAAACCCTCCAGATTACTGCCCTATCCTCGCAGACCCCACGGGAGCAGCCTTGGGGCACTTACGACCGCCATTGAGGGTAAGTCCTCCGCCCACCCCGGACGGTTTTCCGTGTATTCTAGTATTCTTGTTTCCTTGTACCCTGAGGCACTGCCATCTTCACGTGCAGTGACACGCCGGCTGGCGTTAGATCCTGTCATTTCTTTATTTATTATTATGTTTATTCTTATATCTTCAAACACCAATCTGTTTGTCGAAGGCACTTCGTGTTTGCTGGAAGCCCTCCACCCAGCAATGTTTTTAAGTGACCCCCACTACCCCTTTGATGCGTAGTTACCTGACTGTGTCTTCCCCTGCTCCTGACCTTACCATTTATTGCTTCACGGTAGGGAAGTAGCATCCCCCTGATATGCTTACTGGGGATACTGATTCACCAGCTGAAGTCCACTTCTCTCCCCACAGGGTATCCCTCTGATGCAGGAACCCCTCTTCGGCTGGATTCGGCAACCACACAGGTTGTATACTTCTGATGCCTCAGCCTGATGCGGGGCATCCTGTTAAATCACTAAGTTTATGAGCACTTTTTGTTTTTGTTTGGTCCTGAAGAATTGCCAATACAGGCATGAAACATGTCGACCTATTCACAGCTGAGGGTTGAACGGGACTGACTCCTCGTAGCTACTGTAGTCCCATTGCCCCTCACATTTTTATTTCAGGTGGTGTACTACACGATTAAAGCCATAGCCGTAGATCATACCCACCTGTTTTAATCCACCTCACCCACGCTCACTACTTCACTCACTAGGGCCCTCACACCCTTACACCTATCGGCAAAGGAACAAAAGATCTCCACAAGAGTGTAGCACCTTGTGCTACCCGTCAGGCATTGCAGCGCCTATGGCGGTCGCCAGTAGGTATATATAGTTAGGATTTTTTCTCTATGGGATTTTTGAAAATTCTATGTCTAATAACTTTGGCGTTTGTGGACGGAATTGGCTGCAATTTTCAGGAAAATGGCACATTTTGTTTCTGAGCAGCCCTTGAAAATTTGGGGGGGTTCGTCAAGGGGGGGCTGAGAAAAAAGGGGGGTCCCAAAACGTGTTTTTAACATTGAGTTTTCCATAGGGCGGTTGGCCTCACTTTTAGCCCGAACGGCTGAATGGATTTGCACGAAACTTGGCAAAATTGTAGGGACTGGTAGCCCGATGTGCCTTTGCTAGGTCTCAATATATGTGCTTCAGTGGATTTTGAGAAATTAACGTTCAAAAAAAGATATATATCTGTAACAGCGGACCGGGCAGCGCTCCGGTTCGCGGACTTTTCGCGGTACGGAGCTTTGTGAAGCGAAGCTGATTGGTTCTCCGGCGTCTGTGAACATTCCAAACAGTCCGTAGCGGCCGCCATCTTGTCTCTCGGTAGGATCGAGAGACAAGAGGAGGCCAAAGCGAAGGGGCAAATGACCATAAGGGGGCATAGTAGATCCTCGCTGACCCCCTAGGTTTGATGTGGAGGTTTTAAAAGGGCCCCGCGGGGCAAAAAAAAAAAATAATAATAATAATCGAACGGCTGAATGGATTTGCACGAAACTTGGTAAAATATTAGGGACTGGTAGCCCGATGTGCCTTTGCTAGGTCTCAATATATGTGCTCCAGTGGATTTTGAGAAATTAACGTTCAAAAAAAGATATATATCTGTAGCAGCGCTCCGCTTCGCGTAACGGAGGTTTGCGAAGCTGATTGGTTCTCCGGCGTCTGTAAACATTGCAAACAGTCCGTAGCGGCCGCCATCTTGTCTCTCGGTAGGATCGAGAGACAAGAGGAGGCCAAAGCGAAGGGGCAAATGACCATAAGGGGGCATAGTAGATCCTCCTTGACCTCTTAGGTTTGATGTGGAGGTTTTAAAAGGGCCCCGCGGGCAAAAAAAATAATAATAATAATAATCGAACGGCTGAATGGATTTGCACGAAACTTGGCAAAATTGTAGGGACTGGTAGCTCGATGTGCCTTTGCTAGGTGTCAATATATGTGCTTCAGTGGATTTTGAGAAATTAACGTTCAAAAACAAGATATATATCTGTAACAGCGCTCCGCTTCGCGGAGATAAAATTATATCTGTATTACCTAGCTGTTGCTAACACCAGTTAGCGACGGCTAGTAGGAGATAGCGACCATCTTGGACCCCACTTTGCATGTGAGTGATATTTATCACTAATGACATGCAAAGTGGGGATGCCAAGATGTTAGCGACTGGAAACAGTCGCTAACATCGCTATCTCCTATTATCAACTTTTGGAAATATTCGCGATAAGCGCGAATATCTCCAAAAGCTAGCACCTGCCCTGAGCAGTTCTTAGCCATGTCATCCAATGGGAGGTGGATAACATGGCTAAGAGCATTAGCTCGGTAATGCATGAATATCGCTGAGTTTTCAGCGATATTAATGCATTGCGGTTGTTTTTTATCGTATTTGCGATAAACCTTGATAATAGCAAGGTTTATCTGCGATAATTTCTGACGATGCTTAGCGGTAAAAAAATCGTTGCTAAGCATCGTTAGGGATAAATATCGCTTAACTTTCGTAATATGCCCCAACGTCTGTTAACGTTCGATTCGAAGGAAATCAGGAAGTGTTGAAAAACATTGTCTGCGCCATCTTGCCTTTTTTCAAATGCCACACTTTTGTCGTGCACGGCAGTCATTTTAGATGCCTTGACCAGACCCACTCTGTGCACGCTGTCGATCCTTAGCATGGCTCCCCACCCTCGCAAGCATCTCCCCCAGGCAGTGGTCACCCCCGCTCTCTATCTTATGCATGGGTAATAAACCACCCCCCATCTGCGCTGCTCTTCCCTGAGAATCACACCCTGTGCCCGCCCGACACCTCCCTTTCGCCCTATTCACTACCGTACCCTCTGACACTTCTTTTCCTCTGTGTCCGATTGTCCAGGCCGGTCCTAGGGTATCAGCTAGCCCTGCAGATGTTGTTTATGGCCCCAGCTGTAAAGAATCACCCCTCTTCAAAGGAGTTATAGTAGATCAAGGCCCACACTCGATGAGATCCGTCACAGCAGACGCGTTCCTATTATCTGAAAACCATCCTGTATTGTGATTGGGGAGGGGATCGAGCCTGAAGCGGAAGATTCCAGGGATGACTCTTTGTACATCAAAGTTTTTACAATTATGTGTCACATTAAAAATATATAGCACTCCAACAAAGTAGTAAGATTATAAAACTTTAATAACTTATAAATATATACAAGAAAACAAAAACAGTAATAACATATAAACATTTTTAGGGAAAAACAACGAAGTAGCGGTCGGCTGTGCGAATAGTCCCAACGCAGCACAACGTCCAGATTTCTGGCGTGGGGCGTCGCGGGGGGTGGGTCATCAGTAGCAAACTGTTGTGCGAATAGTTCCAAGGCAGCAGAACGATGGCACCAAGGTGATGTCCAGTAAGTTGCCGCACTGGTTTTGGTATCCTACAATGCTGCTCCGAATAACGGCGTGGGGCGCCCCGGGGGAGGCGGCGTGAACAGGCCTCTCCAGGTGGAGTCTCATCTGTTGTAGTGGGGCGCCCCTTTACCGTTTCAGTTGCCATTCCGTCCGCTTTTGGTCCACTGTGTCAAAAGCCGCAATTCAGCTGAGTTGCGCCCACTCTTGCGGTGCAGCGATAGGCGGCTGCGCCCACTCTTGCGGTGCAGCGATAGGCGGCTGTCACAGGACTCTCAAAATGGCGGCAGGCTCTTTCCTTTTTGGGCCTGGTCCACTGAAATGGCCCTGGGACACCTTGGAAATCGGACGCTAGTCTGCTAGGTCTTGGACCCCATTCTCGAAAGCGTCCCCTCCGCCTTGAGGATTCATCAAAAGTTTTGGGGGCCCCCGACTCCTGTAGGCTTCTGGTGGGGAGCGGCTGCCATGATTGCTTGCGGAATGACCACGACGGAGCTACGAGATGGTGGTTCTCTCCTGCTGACGCCAGCTTCAGTCTGAAACATCCAGAAACAAGGTGGGGCTTTCATCGTTTGGGAAAAAAAAAGTTTTCATCCAATGAAAAGTGTTGTTTTTAGGTCATATGATCAAGCCTTCCATCATTAGGAAACCAAAAGTAAAATGAACCAATGAAAAGTTTTATAAACAAGTCACATGACCTGTTATGCGGCATAGGGTATAAAATGCGGAGAAAATACGTTGGCACGTGAGGCGGCGTCAGTAGCGGACCGATGTGCGAATAGGCCGAAGGCAACACAACGCGCCAAGATCCGGATGGCACCGAGGTGGTGTCCAGCAAGTTGCAGCACTGGTGTGGCCATCTTACAATGCTGAAAGTTGGCGTGGGGCGCCCCGTTGGCCTGTGAGTTTGCGTCAGTAGCGGACCGATGTGCGAATAGGCCGAAGGCAGCACAACGCGCCAAGATCCGGATGGCACCGAGGTGGTGTCTAGTAAGTTGCCGCACTGGTGTGGCCATCCTACAATGTGGAAAGTCGGCGTGGGGCGCCCTGTTGGCCTGTGAGATGGTGTCAGTTGCGGACCGATGTGCAAATGGGGCCAAAGGCAGCGCAACAATATTTCCTGAATAGAAGACACCACTAGGCGCTGAGATGCCAAGATCCGGATGGCACCGAGGTGGTGTCTAGCAAGTTGCTGTACTGGTGTGGCCATCCTACAATGTTGAAAGTTGGCGTGGGGCGCCCCGTTGGCCTGTGAGATGGCGTCAGTAGCGGACTGATGTGCGAATGGGGCCAAAGGCAGCGCAACAATAGTTTCTGACTGACACCACAAGGCGCTGAGATGCCAAGATCCGGATGGCAACGAGGTGATGTCTAGCAAGTTGCTGTACTGGTGTGGCCATCCTACAATGGTAAAAGTCGGCGTGGGGCGCCCTGTTGGCCTGTGAGATGGTGTCAGTTGCGGACCGATGTGCGAATGGGGCCAAAGGCAGCGCAACAATATTTTCTGTATGGAAGATACCACTAGGCGTTGAGATGCCAAGATCCGGATGGCACCGAGGTGATGTCTAGCAAGTTGCTGTACTGGTGTGGTCATCCTACAATGCTGAAACTCGGCGTGGGGCGCCCCATTAGCCTGTGAGATGGCGTCAGTAGCGGACCGATGTGCGAATAGGCCGAAGGCAGCACAACGCGCCAAGATCCGGATGTCACCGTGGTGGTTTCATAGTTGAGAGGCACTTCATCTGCAGTGGGGCGCCGAGATCCGGATGGCACCGAGGTGATGTCTAGCAAGTTGCTGTACTGGTGTGGTCATCCTACAATGCTGAAACTCGGCGTGGGGCGCCCCATTAGCCTGTGAGATGGCGTCAGTAGCGGACCGATGTGCGAATAGGCCGAAGGCAGCACAACGCGCCAAGATCCGGATGGCACCGAGGTGATGTCTAGTAAGGTGCACTGGTGTGGCCATCCTACAATGTTGAAAGTCGGCGTGGGGCGCCCCGTTGGCCTGTGAGATGGCGTCAGTAGCGGACCGATGTGTGAATGGGGCCAAAGGCAGCGCAACAATGTTTTCTGAATAAAAGACACCACAAGGCGCTGAGATGCCAGGATCCGGATGGCACCGAGGTGGTGTCTAGCAAGTTGTGGCACTGGTGTGGCCATCCTACAATGGTAAAAGTCGGCGTGGGGCGCCCTGTTGGCCTGTGAGATGGTGTCAGTAGCGGACCGATGTGCGAATGGGGCCAAAGGCAGCGCAACAATATTTTCCGAATAGAAGACACCACTAGGCGTTGAGATGCCAAAATCCGGATGGCACCGAGGTGGTGTCTAGCAAGTTGCTGTACTGGTGTGGTCATCCTACAATGCTGAAACTCGGCGTGGGGCGCCCCATTAGCCTGTGAGATGGCGTCAGTAGCGGACCGATGTGCGAATGGGGCTAAAGGCAGCGCAACAATATTTTCTGAAGAGAAGACACCAAAAGGCGCTGAGATTCGGTTACCACCGAGGTGATGTCTAGCAAGTTGCCGCACTGGTGTGGCTATCCTAAGATACTGCTCCGAATAACGGCGTGGGGTGCCCAAAGGGGGGGGGGGGGGAGGCGGCGTGAACGGACCTTCCTAGGTGGAGGCTCGTCTGCTGTAGTGGGGCGCCCCTTTACCGTTTCAGTTGCCATTCAGCTGAGTTTCGGCTGCTCTTGATGCTACAGCGACAGGCGGCTGCAACAGGACTCTCAAAATGGCGGCCTGTTCTTTGGATTTGGGCCTGCTCCACTAAAATGGCCCTGGGACACCTTAGAACTCGGACGCTCGATTTTTTTTCCCTCTCCTGTACATGCAAAAAAAGGTAAATGCCCGGTACGTTACACGCTTCATCTGCCACGATGAAGTCTCCAGAGGAACCGAAAAAAAATATAGTTATGGTAACTATACCATGCATCGTCATATGGAGAGGTGGCACCAATTAATTATAGTGCTGCATAAAAGAGAGATTTGGAGGAGAACCCCTGACCTGCTAGTACATTCATCAAAGAAGTGGCACTGACAGCATCAGAGGCAAGGGAAACGGTCCCAAATATTTAGAAGAACTTTGGAAAGATTAAAATGACATGTTTAGATTGTGGCAAATTAATTTCATGTGGACAGATGAGTGTTACTCTAATAAATACAGCATATGAACATCATCATAGTCGATGGTTGGTAGAGACATTTTGACTATATCCTGGACCTGCCCGTCCTCGCCCAAAATGGCGCCGGAATAAATGGGACTCGTAACTCCTTGTTGTGTACTGGTTGCAGAACCTTGAAATCACGAGATACGTATGCAGTTTTGAAGCACATGGCGGGCGGGGACGAGAATTGATTGAATATTTCGACATCCCTATTGATATTAAGTTCTGATGTGTTATTGATTACTGTACTATTGAAAGTTCGAATTAACGTCACCCATGGTACTTGTCCGCAAATGTATATCTAGATAATTTTATTGTAACTGGCCCTGTCGTATTTTAATTATAAAATGTACGTCCACCGATTCCGTAACTGTTAGACACCTTAGTTCTTGCAACCTAATGGCCCGCCCGTTACGTTCCTCTACAGTGTAAATGTCTACTCATCATATACGATTACAGTTTGCTCCGTGGCCGGCCCACGTGGTTATAGGCTCGTATTTGTATAGTGAAATTTTCACAATAAAGGTTTTTAAAAGAAAACACGGTAGTAGTATATACATTGGTAAAGTTTTTAATAATAGTCACTGTTTTAGAATCATTAAAAGGCAAGTGAAATAAAGCAGACCAATTACATGAAGGGTAAAAGGTATAATACGAAGGAACGCAGTAAAGATAAATGGTCAAGGGCTGTTGTGTTTTCTATTCCTGCAACATAAAGTGATCGATAAGAATCTCATATTCAGGCGTATCGGCGACTAAGACAGCAGGTCGACCCTCTTTTGCTCAACGGCTCCGTCATGGGACGAAGAAACGCTCTTTTTCTCGAAAAAAGAATATATTTTACTTGCAGGATAGTTGTAAATTTTCCGGGAAAGTACATTAGCCTGGAACATTATAACATATATTTAAGAAAAAATAATGTTCGGAAGTAATAAAAAGCGTAATTTTTAGGTCATATGACCAAGCCTTTCATCATTAGAATAAGAAAAGTAAAATGAACCAATGAAAAGTTTTATTAACAAGTCACATGACTTGTTATGCTTACGTTACGCGCTGCGCGCCCCGGATGACTTCCGGATGCGCTAACGCGGCGCGTCATATGACGCATTACGCGACAACGCAGGTCCAGAATATAGTCAAAATGTCTCCACCAACCAGCGGTCGGAACACAACCCCTTTCAGCAGGCTAAATAGTTCTGTTAAATGACAACAGAAGGGACAGGCAACAAGAACCATTAGTCAAAGAGGGGAGGGCTAGTTCTTCTCTACCGGGTTACATTGGGGCGCTACCGGAACTGATCGAATTGGTAGTCTACAGTGTTTCTGGATGTTTCAGACTGAAGCTGGGGTTAGCATGAGAGCAGTACCATTTCGTAGCTCCGTCGTGGCCATTCCGCAACCAATCATGGCAGCCGCTCTTTATCGTTATTTTGGGCGGGGTGGGTGGCGGAGCCGAGCTGTTTTGCAGCCATCATTGTGTGGAGTTCAGTTCATTTCACTAGTTTTGTATTTGTCATGAGGGGTTGTTCCTAATGTTTCTATTTTACCGAGGTCAAAAAGAGATCCCATTAGTGGCCTACTGATTTTGCTCGATTCCTTTTTTTTTTTTTTTTATACACGATTTTTCGTTATCTGCAAAGACTAAACAGAGTATTGCGACTCTGTGTTTGTTTGTAAATAGAGAATGAACCAAAGAGAACCAATTCTAAAACAGTAAATACTTGGATAACAATCAATCAAATGGAGAGAGAAGCAGGCACGACGTATTACAACGGGGGCATAGGCCTGCGTTAACTACCCTTCACTATGTGCAAAGAGAGAGTACTCCTAATAGAAATGAGGGGGGGGCACCATTCAAAGCAGATCAGTGTGCATAAACACGAAAATGTTTTCACTTACCACATACTTGACATTCGACAGCTTATGATATTTGCTATTAAAAAACCATTGAAATTCACTGAAAAAAACCATAGGTTATAGACCATATATAGTTAGGAATTAGCATTTACAAAACCTTGAAAATTCACTGAAAAAACCATAGGTTATAGACCATATATAGTTAGGAATTAGCATTTAAAAAACCTTATTTTACTCACACAAAACCATTGAAATTCCATATATAGTTAGTTGCACTAACTATATATCGCGCACCCGCAATCCACTGCTGATGATGTCACATATTACATCATTCATGACATGGTCAGTGACATCACTGATGACATCACTGATGACATCTCAAATGACATCACTGATGACATCTCATTTGACATCAATGACCACATCACTGATGATATCATTCATGTGACAATACAATGCATCTCCTCACATTTTAATATAACCTCTGTTTCACCCAGTGTTAAATACAGAGTATAATTTTTGAAACCATTGACACACCAATACTAGTTACTACATATGTACTCACTGATTCCTACGTCTACACACACATTCACTCATTCACCCATACAATCATTCATACATACAATCACTCATCTTTACAACACTATCATATGCACTCATACACCTATACAGACACTCACACTCTGCCACTCATCCATGGAGTTACTCACACACCTAGTCAGTCGTGTAAAGAATCAATCACACTTCCATTTTCTTGTCTATACAGTTAAACATAGAGCACCTTACATTTTCAAACATATACTAACACATAGTTACCTTGTTATACAATCATTGATATAAGTACACATTGATCTGCACAGAGTCACACACCTCCCAGCCAGCCACACACACACTCAGTCTCCCATACAAATACTTGGACAATCAATCAGTAACCCATATAGTTAATCATATAGCTACTGATCAACACATGCAGCAGTTTACAGAACAACAGACATAATGATGCACAAATTAAGACACTTTAGTCACTAACCCATGCACTCAGTGAGACACATTTAATCACTCACTCATACATTCAGTCATGCACCTACTAAATCCTTTGTCCAAACACTTATACTTCCACTCATTCTTCAATATGTAAGACACATTTTAACTTTACAGAAACATAGAGTCACTGGATGTTGTCATCAGTGATGTCATCAGTGATGTCATTTGAGATGTCATCAGTGATGTCATCAGTGATGTCACTGACCATGTCATGAATGATGTAATATGTGACATCATCAGCAGTGGATTGCGGGTGCGCGATATATAGTTAGTGCAACTAACTATATATGGAATTTCAATGGTTTTGTGTGAGTAAAATAAGGTTTTTTAAATGCTAATTCCTAACTATATATGGTCTATAACCTATGGTTTTTTCAGTGAATATATATATATATATATATATATATATATATATATATAATTGAGTGGGTGTGTGAGTAACTGTATGGGTGAGTGAGTAGATATGTTGGTACCTGTATGAGTGAGTGCATCAGTGTGTGAGTAAGTGAATAGGTATATGAATGGGTGTGTAAGTGTATGTACGTGCACATTAGTGCATGTCTGAGTGGCTGTATTACTTAGTGAGTACATGCATCTGTGGTTACATATGTGAGTTAGTGGTTGCATTGTTAACTGTATGGATGAGTTCTGTTGGTGTCTCTGAATCAGTGAGTAGGTGATTTAACTGTTTGGGTCTGTCATTGCACATATGAGCGTTTGAGTGGGATTGGGCATATGAGAGGTTGTATGGGAGTGTGAGTGGGTGTATGAGTAGTTGTGCGGATGATGTCATCAGTGATGTCATTTGAGATGTCACCAGTGATGTCATGAGTGATGCCATTTTAGAAGTTATTAGTGATGTCACTGACCATGTCATGAGTGATACAATATGTGTGGCCTCAAGCAGTGCATTGCAAGGGTGTGAGTTACAGTTACCTCAGCTAACTTTAACTGCTGACTTTCCCTGGTTTTGTACGAGTGAAATCTGAGCCTAAATATTACTTCCCTGGAACCTTTACATTTTTAAGTGAATTTTAAAGATTTTTTAAATTCTATTTCCTAACTATAACGTCCCTTTAACCTTTTTTTCAGTGAGTTTCTAAGGTGTTTTAATTTTATTTCCTAAATAGTGGATAAAGGGGGCGGGCCTCCCATGAAACTTACAACCCGGATGCAGTCTTTTTTATGGAGACATGGCGTACCTCGTCTTCTGCTCCGGACCTCATCCAGGCATTACCACAGGGCTATCAGGTAGTCAGGACGGATCTCATGACGGGGAAGTGAGGGGGCTTAGCCATAGTATTTAAAGATAGGTTCACATGTCGTTGCATTTCTACCTCTATTGTGGGTTGTGAAAGCACCTCATTCAGCCTGGAACTGTCACCAAATTTAAATTTTTCCGGAGTACTGGTCTACCGCCCGCCCGGTTCGGTTAGACAATTCCTGGACTCTGTGCCCCCTGCAGTTGCAGATCTTGCTACCACCTCAGCTAACTTCACCTTGCTGGGTGATGTAAATATGCATATTGAAGATATAACTGACCATGCTGCCCAAGAACTAATCGCTGGTCTATCTGCATTTAGTTGACCCAATTGGTCCCTTCACTTACACATGTGAAAGGACACTTGCTGGACCCGGTGTTTAGCAACTGTCCGGACCTAGTGATAGAGCCCCCTATTGCACTCTCGTGGACAGACCATCGACTTGTCCCGCTAACCTGGTATGCCCCTAAATTGCCTGTGCTCCCAACAGGACTACGAGAAGCCGGAAATTGGCCCAAACTGTCTATAGACAAGTGGGTCCATGAACTTCAAGCCACTATACCTTCCATGACTACAGACCCGACGGTTGCCAATGACACCTTTAACAACTGGATAATTCAGTCATTGGATTCTATTCTTCCAGTGAAAACAACTCGGGCTAAAAGGGCTAGGATCTCTGCCCCTTGGTACACCACACAGCTTAGGGAGAAAAAAAGGAAGTGTAAAAGGCTGGAGAGGAAATGGCGTCTGGACTATACAGATCCAGACAAAGCTATATATATAAGTTCCATCAGAGAATATAAGCCGGAGATTAAGAACGCTCAATCTCTATACTACACAAAAAAGATAACTGATGCCAGATCCAATTCCAAGGAGATCTATAGAATAGTAAAAAACCTCACAGTTCTTCCCCAGCCCCCCTTAAACAGTGACAACTTACAAGTCCGGTGTAATGAGCTGGCAGACTATTTCTTTAACAAAATAGATCTTATATACTCTGCCTTCTCAAATAATCAACCATATACCCCAGCAGTCATTTCCGGACATGTCACAAATAGGGCGTCAGACAATATGCCACCAGCACTGGATAAATTTCCATTGCTGCGCTTGGACTTATTAGCCACATTGGTGACACAGGTAAAATCTGGCTCTCCAAGCGACCCTGCCCCTCCGAGCTTCCTAAGGACCGTTAGTCAAACCATTCTTCCGGTTGTACTAAAGGTACTCAATGCTTCTATTTCCACCAGTACAGTTCCATCTAGGTGGAAAGAGGCTAGGGTAAAGGCCCTCCCCAAAAAGCCCAATATGAATAGTAACAACTTCAGCAATTACCGCCCAATCTCCCTGCTCCCATGGGCCAGCAAATTACTGGAAAAGTATATTAACAGCCTCCTGACCAATTTCCTGGAGAATAACAGCCTCCTAGACCCCTCGCAGACCGGCTTCCGTCCCAAGCATGGGACGGAGTCAGCCTTGCTGGCAGTCATGGAGGAAACAAGGGGCATCTTGGATCAGGGAGGATCGGTGGCAGTCATCCTCCTCGATCTAAGTGCCGCCTTTGACACTGTAAATCATACCATCTTACTACAGCGTCTCCGGGACATTGGGATTCAAGGAGGAGCGTTAGAATGGATTTGTTCATTCCTAACCAACAGAAACTTCCAAGTCTTTGAGGGTAACATCACCTCTACTAGCAGGCCCCTGGAGTGTGGCGTCCCGCAGGGTTCTTCACTCAGCCCGACGCTGTTTAATGTCTACATGAGGCCGCTGGCTGGGATCGTCCGCCCTTATGGTATCAAGATCGTGACCTATGCGGACGATACAAAGCTGGTGGTCTCATTGGCGCGGGCTGAAGACCCTGCTGGCACAGTGGATCTGGCGGGCTGTTTGAGTGAAGTTAAGAGCTGGATTACCCTGTCTTGTCTGAAATTAAATGGGGACAAGACAGAGGTCATGGTGCTGGGTCACTCTGCACCCACTACCATCAACCAGATCTGGCCAGCCTGCTTGGGAACCGCCCCAGTCCCCAAGGAGTCCATCAAGAGCTTGGGGATATGGCTGGATAAGTCCTTGACGTTCGACCATCAGCGGTTGTACTATCTGCCACTTGTTTTGGCCTCATTAGAATGCTGAGGAGGATTCTACCTTTACTACCTTTTGAGGCAAGACAAATAGTGGTTCAAGGACTGATTCTTTCCAGGCTGGACTTTGGAAACGCACTGTACCTTGGGGCCCCAGAACTTACATTAAAAAAGTTGCAGGTGATTCAAAACTGTGCCGCCAGAACCTTGCTGCAGATTCCCCGCAGGACCTCTGTGAAACCGGGACTGGCAAGACTGCACTGGATCCCGTTGAAAGACAGGATCAGCTTTAAATCTCTTTGTGTGGCACATCAGGCGTTTTGGGACACTGGACCAGTGATTAGTCGCCCTCTAATCACCTCTTACCTTCCTGGCAGACAGCTACGATCAACTAAAGCCCTACGTGCTGTTGTGCCAAGGGTAAATAGGTCTAGATCAGGAGGTCGCTCTTTCTCCCTTAATGTGGCCAAACTATGGAACTGTCTACCTTTTCAGCTCCGATCCAATTCAAACCTCACTTCTTTCAGGAAACAGTTGAAAACTTTTTTGTTCAATAAATAGTTGTTTTCGTTCTGCTCACTATTTTAGCTGACAACACATGATCAGCAGTCAGCGCTTGGACGCCTCCGTGCAGCTATGTGCGCTTTATAAGACTCATTTTCATTTCATTTCATGACCTCTTAGCACTGTGTGGGACTTATTGTAGGCAACAGGAAGGGTTCCTTGCCTCCAAGGACCTTCAGCATCCAAGGGGACTTCATCCCTCAACCTGTTGTGTGCTAGTAGGCTCGTTTGCAGAGTGGTGGAGAAAGGGCACGGCCTCAGAAGACCTCTCAGCAATCCCACTATGTGGGACTTATTGGAGGTAACAGAAGGGGTTCATGATCCCCAAGGATCCTCGGCATTCAAGGGACTTCCTCCACCGACCAGTAGTGCACAAGGAGGTGTGTTTGCAGAGTGGTGGAGAAAGGGAGGCGAGCCTCCAATCACCTCTCAGCAATCCCCGTATGTGGACTTACTGGAGGTAACAGGATTGGGTGTTGGCCCCCAAGGACCATGTGCAGCCAAGACGACCTCATACCCCAACCAGTTGTGTGCCAGGTAGTGCGTTTGCAGAGTGGTGATGAAAGGGGATGGGGCCTCTGGCAACTTGCCTGTCCAGCTTATTAACAACATTTATTTTTGGTTTATTGGGGTATGGGGGCCATGTGGCTCCGTTCCCTGTGCCGATTTCAGCACTGGGGACCCTATTGCCCGGGACCTAACCTTTTCATTTTTGTTTATCTTTTATCAAAGGGAGAGGGCCGAGCAGCCCCTCCCCGGGCCCATTTTGTCCCAGGGACTCCATCCCCTGGGGCCCTGCCTCTACAATTTAGGAATTACAAAAAAATAGGTGAGGGGGCTGTGAGTCTCCTGTATCCATGCTGATTTCAGCTCCGGTGGCCCCATCCCCGACTTTATTTTTGTGTTTTTTTAAATAAACTTGAGGGGGGCTGCGAAGCCCTCCTCCTGGGTCCAATTTGTGCCCGGGTACCCCATCCCATGGCGCCCAGACTCATTTCTGGGTGCCCTGGTTCCACCTAGAGCTCCCAGTCACTTTTGTTGGGGACTTTGGGGGAAGCCTGAAGGCCCCCGTGCTCCCTGCCACCTCCTAATTTCAATAAGGCCCTGGGGAGGTGGCGGTCCATGGGGCTGCAGGGCAGTCCCTGGGGCTGCAGGGTACCCACAAGGCCCCCCTACATTCAATTTAAATAAAGCCCCAGGGAGGAGGTGGTCCCCGGGGCTGCAGGGGGGTCTGCGTACCCCCACATTCAATTTGAATAAAGCCTTGGGGAGGTGATTGTTTCTGGGGCTACAATAAGCCCTAGGAGGGGGTTCCATGGGCTCCCCTCTTATTTTATTATGTGCCCCCTGGACCTAGCCTCACCGGGGACTTAATTTAAAACAACCGTAGGAGCCTGTACTCATTTTTATTTGCTGCAAATCCATGTATATCGCTAATGTTTGTCAATGTTTTTGTTTCCAAAATGCTTTTATGCCGTTGTGAGGTGCCAGGGGGACCCACAAGACCATGGCTTTGGAGTCACCTGCCCCGTATTCTTTTTTGTAAACATTTTATTTCTGAGCACTTGGTGAATTGATTAGCAACTCTTTGGGCTAAAAATTAGTTGATCCTATTTGAATGACTAAAAACACATTCTGAAACACATTAACTTACTCTGTCATCTTAAACTGTGGATTAAAAACGCACCTGTTTTACTCTGCATACACTAAACATATCTAGTCATTGAGACCATTTTATAGTGATAATAGGAGCTGAAAGAAAGGGAATTGATCTACTTTGGGAAACTAAAATAGAAGCACAAGATTAAGGTGAGAAATTCCATTAAAAAAAAGATTGCTTTGCTGAAAATCAATCACAGACATGGTGGTCTACTGGCCTCAGCCCCTGTGATTTTTGCAATTCCCAATGGGTCGCAAACTGAGACCTACCTCATTAAAATTTACACGGTAGGTGTATTTGCGATCCACTGGGAATGGCTAAATGTGTAGAACACACCTTTGTACACTGCTTTTTGCAATTGCCAAATAGCGAATCACAGAAATTGGCTGTTTGGTAATCGCAAACACTTTCCTTTGTACATCTGGCCCTAGGTCTTTTAAAGAAGACTGGGGATATTTTGTAAAGGGTACGCTATCACAGGAGGTAATGGAGGTTAAGAAAAGAACAACTGTGCTGTTGGATTTTTCTCAGAGTCTCTGTGTTAAGCCCTGTGAGTCAGAAGAGTGCTCAAGTTTGTCAATCATTCCCAATCCTCTTATGCAATACCTTGCAATCTAGCTTTTGAAGCATTACTGTTCTAAAGAATACTTAGGACTACATGTACTAGAATACAAAGTGATATAAGCTACAAACGTTTAGGTTGGCAACCCCAGAGTTCAAATATTCAGGCTATTTCAGACGGGCCCGTTAGATAATCTGTGTCCTTTCATGCAGTTGACTTTGGAATATATAAGCCACAAGGCAAAGCTTATGTTACTCCATGCAGTTCTTAGTCTTCATGTCTGGCCATCACAGGCATGTGACAGTGGAATCCTTCTTACCATTAGAGGCAGGCCACAGTGCAAACCTCATGCCATTAAGTCTTGGAAACAAAGAGATGTGCTTTAGCTACATAAACCTGACATCAAATGTATTTTTCATTATAAAGCTGACATAATTAAACAGAGCCACATAAAAGGTGATAGGATGAATGGTTTCAATTAGTCTAAACCACTAGCGATAAGTCTGGGTTGCATTCTACCCCATATTTTTTCACCCACAATGCCACTCTGGACAGAGACCA
This sequence comes from Lissotriton helveticus, assembly GCF_964261635.1. Taxonomy (NCBI): domain Eukaryota; kingdom Metazoa; phylum Chordata; class Amphibia; order Caudata; family Salamandridae; genus Lissotriton; species Lissotriton helveticus. The sequence goes on from NC_136072.1 coordinate 522,432,470, forward strand.
GCCAACTCCAAATCAGAGCAACCTTAAACCAGTTTCCTCCTTTTTAGGCCTCATGAATGAGGTATAACTTGCATCCTATGACACAGCAAGCAATGCCACTCTAGACTGACACCCACCCTATGCAAATTAGGGCTCACTTTGCCCCTCATGGTACAGGCCATACCACGCTGGAAGGCGAGAACCCCTCTGATGGGTAGCCAAGCCATCCCAGATCAGTTCTGGCCTTATTAGTGTGGGTGCTGAACTCCAGTAATCATCAGAACCCCAATATTTACTCACCCTGATATTTTGCCAAAATATTTAGTCTCCAGTGTCTTTAATTAATCTAGTAGGTAGAGACTACACTCCTCATATCAAGAAAATGGAATTTAGCATAATTAATCAGAATGAACTATTGGAAGCATAAAGAATGGAGTTCTAGATCAAAAATAAGGAAACCATTGGATTTATTACAGAATAATCAAAATGTCGTACAGAGAAAAATGCATAAATTACAATGATGGCCACATTTCAGAAGTACAGGTAAATGCAAAATCATAAAACTCAATAATCCCTAATTATTCAGAATGTTAGCAAACATTCTAAGTGTTGAAGTCATAAAGAGCACTGAGAGTATCCCAATGGCTAGTTTAAAAGGCAAAAGATGTACATGGAAAATCACATGCAAGGAAAATGGTAAAAAAAACTAAATCTCTCATGAAAGACAGAAATCCAAAGGTTTTATAGATAAACCACACAAACTTTCAATAGATTCTAAAAATTCAGCATAGCATGGTCAAGGTTAAGGTCCCACTGGCAAATCAGAAACAACAATATCATTTTTAACATCTTTAGTACTAACCCACTTCTTAAGTTAAGATAAATCTTCCACTTGCTTATTCATCATCTGCAGTCCAGGGGTGTATAACCCAAATCAAACATTTCTTAAAAATAGCTCATAGAATCAGCCTAACTTCATTATCACTTTCAGCGGGCGCCCTTGAACAACAATACTTTTAGCAATAAATGGAAGCTTTAGCCACAATACATGCTTTCTATCAATGTTGTATATCAGTATTGTACTTACGTCATTCAGTTGATGCTCCACGGAAACATGGGGAGATATGGTTATGCAGCGGGACACTGAATGAGAAGGAGAATTAACAGGAGCAAGTTGACTAGAACACCAGAAACTACATCCATTTTAACAATAATGGTGTATCACATGAAAATGTGAAATAACTAATCATAGAATGTTTCACATTTCCAATTCACAAAGAAAACTCGTCCAACTACAAAATCATTAGTTTGTTGGTTACAGCTCTATTCCCCATTAAAAACACTAAGGGGCCTATTAAGATTTCCGCCCGACACCGTCTCAGAAACGGGACTGACCGACCTCCAGTCGGAGGACCCGACCACCTCATTATCATGTGGCTGCATATGGTGCAGTCACATTCTGACATTTCCCTATGGGAGCATGTGTTACAGCTGTAAACCGGCCATAGTACATGCTCCCATAGGGAAATTTGAGGTGGAGCTAATCCCTGCTCCTCATGGTACTGATAGAGCGCGCAGGTCACCCGACTATGATTTTATCATACTCACCTGGGCCCATTATCAATAACACATAATTTTAATCAGGTAACCTTCGTTCTACTACCAGATATTTTACCTATTAGGTCCTATACCATTGACTTACCAATCCTTGTCACTGGTACCTGTAAACCTATTGGAGCAGGGTGTTAGCATAATAGGAAAAAATAACATTTGCACTCATAAAATAACCACAGACTCGGGAAGGTTTAAACTCTTTATCTAAATTTCTTAAATGGTCATGATCCACAAATTAAACACAATTAGACTCTCAGTAATGAAGATTAGAATCAAAATATAACTATGCAAAAGATGTATTAAACTGATTTCGATCATTTAGCAATAGGGAGGGTAAGAAAAGGAACATAAGGTACGATCAAAATGTTTAGATATTTAACAAAAGGGAGGGGGGAAAAGGGAACATTTCAAACTGTATTAATAGGATGGGTAAAGAGAAGGAACATAATATGCAAGGACTATTACCAAATATGTAACATTTCGGGAGGGGAAGAGAAGGAAACAAATTAATGACGAACCCACACAAACTTATATTTACCTAGGAATGGTGTGAAGAACTAACCCTGGCCACAGGTCAGTTTGAAGGACAGAACCCCGAAAGTTGCAGTCCCCAGTAGGCTAGCAGGTGGAGATTCAGAATCAGGAATGGTAAAACCAAATTGGATCAGGACAGGACCACCAAAGGTAAAGACCAGCACCCGCAGTTCAGTTGCAACACCTGCGCTACTCCCTCTCTGCAGGTAAGAGTCAGAACCCCGATTGGGTTATCGATTTCACCGACAAAGTGCTTCGCCAGCACCTCAGCTTCCCGGACCCCGACTGGGTCAGCGAATCTTCTGACAGAGTGCTCCGCAGCACTTCTGCTCTCGATCACCTATTGAGTGCATTGGGTCAGTGACAGGTCAGCTATTCGGACAAGTCGGACAATTTGTCTAGCTAAACCTACGCTAGTTATACTGTTTTTCAGGTCAGTGTCCACCCCCAATGTTGCAAGTGTAAGGATCCCCAATTTTGATTGGACAAAGAATGAGGAGAGGTCATCACACCACACCAAATTTTGATACCTCAGTGTTGAATATTAATTTAACGTTCCCGCCCATCAATTTATTTTCACATGACATCTTTATTCCACCCAACAATGGAGAATTCAACATTGTAGATATTGTAATACAACGGGTACAGTTTAGCTTCCTCTAGCAGGGTTAAGGGTCAGCTTCCCAGGCGCATCTTGGCTGTGATTGTCTTTGGCTTGGTTTCAATGACAAATCACTTCAGCTTCTCTCTGGAGCTTGTCATGCGCAGAAGGACTTAAGTAATAACGTCTCCCAGGCCCAAATTTATCGTTTCATAAAAGAATAGATAGAAACAGTTTTAGAACACAGAATAAATGAATACACTGTATACCATGTATTTCTACTCTATACCCATTATTTTATATTTAACCATAGCATTAGGATTAGGCAGAACGAACAGCTTAGCAAAAGCAGCAGTGCAAGCTTCTTGCATATTTTTTTTTTTTTTAGGACATAGAGCAGCCATATTAATACTAGTGCGCAGAAGCGACAGATTCCGTCCAAAGCAAAGAATACGTCATGTCACGTGAGTATGACAGATGCATGCGCAGTAGAAACCCTCGCGTAGCAGCAGCCATCTTAGATGAAAGCGTATTATGGTTAGTAAAACACATAAGCAAGCTTCTCTCGGACACCCAATGTTTATGTAAAATGCGATTTTAGTAAAACAAACATGTTGATTAGTGCTTTTAACGTTATTCAAGGTTCATGAATACAAGCAAGTCGCTTCATGTGCGAATCCTTGCTCCATCAGTACCTGCCATGGGGCGCAGGGTTTAACAGGGGGCACCTACTTGGCCACCAACCAGAGGCCGCCAAGGAAAGGGGGGCCTTGCTAGGGACCCCCAAATGCGCTTTCTGACAGGGTCGCCATGGCCGCCCGCCGGAAACTATGCATCGTAATCTGAACGGCATAAACCACTGTCCATTTGAAGTACGGGCCGGTTCAGACTTGACAACGGGCTCCTTAAACCCGTCGGAAGCCCATCAGAAGCCAGCAGGAATGACAGGCCGGTATCAATTCCGACCGGTTGAACCAAAATCAGCTGGTCGAAATTGAAACTGATAATATCGGTCGTAAGGCCTCCGACCTGAAGTTGGAGGCCTTACAACTGAAGTCATAATAGGCCCCTAAGTATCAAAATTAATTTTGACATCACACATGCATATTTTGGATATTTTGAAAACACTATAACATTTGGAAATGTTTAATTATTTGCCACCCTTGTCTTGATTAGTAAATACTGGCAAGATCACTAGCATCTATAAAAGAAAGAGAAGATGGAGAAACAATGAACATTTGTTAGACGGCTGTATAAAAGTAAACATGGATTTAAACAGATTAGATATTAGTAAAGAGAAGGGAAGTATAAACAAAGAATCTTAAAGGGTCAAGAACAAACTCTTAACAGATATTTTTATGAAAATAATTTGCTGTTGTTTAAGAACTTTAAAAACTCTAATACAAATAAAAAATACATAAAATAGGAAAATAAATATTTGAACTCCCATTAAGCATAGAAAGTATGTTCGTATAAGTAAAAGCGCAACCATTCTCAGAACAAAGCAGACATATCTAAAGGAAAAAGTGAAGCAAGATGAGAAATGCCAAAATGTGTGAGTGCAAGGCAAGTGGTAATTACATGCCAATAACATTAAATCAAGTCAAGTTAAGGTGAATGGGTTAAATTCCAGACAATATACCTACCTCATTACATCTTTTAATACACAACACAACCATTCAGTTTAAAACTTTTTAAAAACCTCTAAAATCGATTAACCAATTAATGAAGAGAAAGCTGCATGGTCCATAATACATATAACCATGAAACAAAGATTGACTGTTCTCATCAACAAACGGTTTTCTACAGATAACAACCCAAAAGTAACAATCACTTCCACTTGACAAAAAGCCCTATCTTGAGAACACACAGCAAGTGCTTTTCAGTTTCACACAATAAGCGAGAAAAAACAATCATGTACGCTTAAAAATTGTGAACTGCACTTTGCCTGGGCAGGGTAACCTCCATTCCACCGTGCTATCGATAAAGACAAGTTTAGCAAATGCTGCAAGTGAGAGCCAAAAAAGCCAACCCTGTCGCAAAAATATATTTTTTTGTATTGCAAAATGCGGCATGCACCACAAATCACCATTTTTAAGTTTTCCGAATCCAGAAGAAGCCTGCAAGATTCCACCTAGTGGAGCACATTGGCAAAAAAAAGTGACAAATTAATTCTGCGAGTGAACATTTTTCACAGATAAAATTCGCAGTTTTGGCCAAATGTATTGCTAACTGCCGCTTCCTCACAGACCTTTAAAGGTACATATGCAAAAATTGAATGCTACAACCTTCTATGAATTATGCATTTTCATTTTGGCTCAGATTTACAAAAAATACAGGCAGCAGCACAGCAAGTTGCTGTGCTGTGCTCCGTTGCGTGAAATTGAGACAGCAGAGCAGAGCGGTATTTACTAAGGACTGGTGTTGGTTTCATCTCCCCCTGCACTAGTATACTTTAGGCTGCCATGCTCCAATGCACAAACATTTGCGTCATAGTGCAAGGTTGTGCATGCTCTGTAAGGAATATTTTTTGCACGTGAAGAGGACAGTTCCAGTACAACTACTATTTTTTTAAGACTTTTCCTGCTTTGTTTGTGTGCTGTACAATGCAACACGTATACAATGTCGGAAAAACGTGAAAAAATGTAATATTTCTTTTCATTGCACCTGCCTCGAGGACACTTACTGCTAGAGCATCAATGTTCAATTTTGCGAGTCCTTAATTGCGAAATTTAAAGATTCGCATTTAGGGACTCGGAAAATCAGATGCATGTAGGATTTGCTGAAATATTAGCAATTCCTAAATATTCCTTATCTGCGACTCGCAGAGTGCAATTTGCAAATAAGGAATGACATCTCATTGATTCCTATGGGTCAAGAGGCCCATAGGAATGAATGGGGAGGAATTCTCAATTTGCGATTCGCAATTTGAGAATGCGATTTCAAGGGTGATGGGTGTCCAAAGGACACCCTGTTGCACCCCTTAAATTGACCTGAACACTGGTATTGTGCACACACATGTCCAAAGGACATGTGTGTGTGTAACATACAACTTTGAAAGATGCACTTTAGTGCATTTTTCACAGTTTTCGCTATTTACCATGAAGTTTGATTTCACGATAAATAGCGACCCCTATCAGCGAAATCACTAGCTATTTTACATTCATGCATTGCATTTAAGGAATCTCAATTTGAGATTCCTTAAATGCAATCGCAAATAGCGATTTATGCATTTGGGATGATGCATCCTGTTGGAACTGGCCCTTCTTGCAGGGTCATCCTCAAACTTTTTGCTTCTTCCTCCCTTATTTTTCCTGACCCGTGGCTGTTGGCAATAGGACTCTGCACACTTTACCACTGCTGATCAGTGCTAAAGTGCATATGCTCTCTGTGTAAATTGTTATTCTGATTGGATATACATGTTTGGCATATTTGTATTGCCACGAAGTCCCTAGTAAAGTGCACTGAGTGTGCCAGGGCTGGTGATGACGAACGCTACTAGTGGGCCTGCAGCACTGATTGTGCCACCCACATGAGTAGCCCTAAAATGGTGTCTCAGGCCTGCCACTGCAGTGCCTATGGGCAGTTTAGAACTGCCATGTCCTCCTGGTCAGTGTCCCCACTGACCAGGCCTAACCCTTCCCTTTTTGTGCACATCAGTCACCCCTATGGAAGGCCCAAGGTACCCCCCTGGGCAGGGTGCAGTGTATGTGAAAGGAAGAGCATGTACTGGTGCAGGTAACATGTTCTGGTAGTGAATTACAGCCATTTTCGTTTTTCACTATTGTAAGGCTATCTTGCTCCATAGATTAACATGGGGGATGCTGGCTACAGTGGTTAACAGCATTTCTTCCCATAGGAACAAGATAGGCCATAAGTATCTAGTATCCCTGAACTCAGAATTTAATAACACATCTTTTAGGAAAGGTTGTTTTTAAATCCTGTGTTTGGGAACAGCACTTTTAGAAAGTTGCTGTTCTCTTGTCTGACCCTTCTGTGTGCCTGGGCCTGTTTGTGTATTGACTGTCTGGTTTGTGAGTGACAGGGGCTGGGAAATTCCCCAGCAGGATGGATGAGTCAGCACTAGGCTGAATGACTACATCTGCAACTTGAGTAGTGGGAGGAGTTAGCACCTATGCTGAATAGGGCTGTGCCTGCCTTCCACAATGCTGGCTCCACCCCCCTGCTGGGCGGCTGAGGACCCTGCCCCTCACTCTGAAAGGAAAGATGCAGCCAGCAAAACAAAGTGCTCAGGATCCACCCAGAACCGGTTCAGACCGGGCTCAGGGCCCACATGCACCCAGAGAACAAAGACTTTAGTGGTATAAGTACAGGACCCCTGACAACAGAAATTTAGATCATCCTGAAAATCAAGAAGGAACCTCTGCCAAGGAGAAAGCTGAAACTGAAGAAGGAAGATTGTCCTGCTGTTGCTCTGCTGGACTGACCTGTTGCTTTGCTGCCAAGGAGAGGGGAAGGACTTTGCTTGTGAGCTGTGTCCCCTGTCTTGAAGGAGTCTCCAAGGGCCTGAGAAGAGCTGGCTCCCTGTTTTGAAGTCCCAGGAACAAAAGGACTTCACCCCCAGCTTCCCTGAACTCTGCTGAGAGAGTTCTGTCCCTCCTAGAGTGCTTGATCCAGTTGTGGGGCCTCTGGAGGTTGGACCTGTGCTGGGAAGCTTGAAACTAAGCTTGAGTGACTTTTGAAACTGAAAAGTGTCGCATCGCTCGCTTGCGGAGCGCATCCCCGACAGTGCGAGAAGTTTCCCGCCGCTACGGAGGTCGAGATCGTCGCAGCGCCTGACGCCGCTGCCAGAGACGTCGCATCCTTCGTTTGCGGGACGCACCAGACCGGTGCGGGAGAATCGAACATCGCTGCGAGTATCGTCGCAGAGCCTGTCGTCGCAGGGTGAGAACGCCGCACCGCTTGCTTGCGGACCGCATCACGTCGCTGCGAGTGTCATCGCAGAATCATCGCATCGAGGAGCTGCGAGAGAAAGAATCGCCGCTGGACCGCGCATCGTCGCCCCGGAGATCGTCGCAGCACCTACGAGATCGTCGCATCGTGCCTTTGCGAGAACAGACTTCCTACGGAACCTACGCACCGGAATCCATACAAGTGGCCTTCCTCCCCATACATTAGCAAAAAAATGGTCAGGGGTTCTGCCCATTTAACCCTCCCATACCTGAGCAGGAGACATCCTAAGATGAAAAAGTAGCAACAAAAAGGTACCAAAGGGATTGATCCAAATTTAATTTTCAAACAAGAAACAATTAATTCTCTTGTGACACAGAAATCAAACATGCAAAAAATTCCATATATCAATCAATCAATCATAGCATTTATATAGCGCACTACTCACCCGGAGGGTCTCAAGGCACTGGGGGGGGGGGCGCTACTGCTCGAACAGCCAGGTCTTGAGCTGCTTCCTGAACGCGAGGTGGTCCTGGGTCAGGCGGAGGAGGGTCGGAAGGGAGTTCCAAGTCTTGGCAGCCAGGTAGGAGAAGGACCTTCCTCCTGTGGTTGCTCTTCGGATGTGGGGGACAGCGGCGAGGGCGTGGCTGGTCGATCGAAGCTGGCGTTTGGGAGCGTAGAAGATGAGGCGGCTGTTGAGGTATCCTGGTCCTTGGTTGTGTAGGGCTTTGTGTGCGTGGGTGAGGAGCCGGAAGGGGATTCTCTTGTTGACCGGGAGCCAGTGCAGGTCTCTCAGGTGTCCGGAGATGTGGCTGCGGCGGGGGATGTCCAGGATGAGTCGTGCTGAGGTGTTCTGGATCCGCTGGAGTCTCTTCTGGAGTTTGGCGGTGGTTCCAGCGTAGAGGGAGTTGCCGTAGTCCAGACGGCTGGTGACGAGGGCCTGGGTGACCGTCTTCCTGGTCTCGGTGGGGATCCATCGGAAGATCTTACGCAGCATGCGCAGGATGTTGAAGCATGACGAGGAGACGGCGTTGACTTGTCTGGTCATGGAGAGGGAGGAGTCCAGGATGAAGCCCAGGTTGCTTGTGTGGTCTGTTGGTTTGGGTGCGCTGCCCAGGGCGGGGGGCCACCAGGAGTCGTCCCAGGCGGAGGGTGAGGATCCCAGGATGAGGACTTCCGTCTTGTCTGAGTTCAGTTTCAGGCGGCTGTTCGACATCCATTTGGCTACGTCTGTCATTCCTTCGTGCAGGTTGGCTCTGGCGGTGGCGGGGTCATTGGTGAGGGAGAGGATCAGCTGGGTGTCGTCGGCGTAGGAGATGATGTTCAGGTTGTGCTGGCGTGCGATGGCTGCGAGGGGGCTCATGTAGACGTTGAAGAGTGTTGGGCTGAGCGAGGAGCTTTGAGGAACGCCGCAGATGACTTCGGTGGCTTCCGATCTGAACGGGGGGAGGCGGACTCTCTGTGTCCTTCCGGCGAGGAAGGAGGTGATCCACTCCAGTGCCTTCTCCTGGATTCCGACGTTGCTGAGGCGCTGTACTAGGGTACGGTGGCAGACAGTGTCGAAGGCCGCGGAGAGGTCCAGGAGGATGAGGGCCGCTGTTTCTCCGTTGTCGAGCAGGGCTCGGATGTCATCGGTGGCTGCGATCAGGGCGGTCTCGGTGCTGTGGTTGGCCCGGAAGCCAGACTGCGAGAGGTCGAGGGAGCCGTTCGTCTCGAGGAAGGCGGCCAGTTGCTTGTTGACGGTCTTCTCGATGACTTTTGCAGGGAACGGGAGCAGCGAGATGGGGCGGTAGTTCTTGAGGTCGGTTGGGTCTGCTGATGGTTTCTTGAGTAGAGCGCTGAGTTCGGCGTGCTTCCAGCTCTCCGGGAAGGTTGCGATGTCAAAGGAGGTGTTGATGATGTCCCGCAGGTGGGGTGCAATGACAGCGTCGGCCTTGTTGAAGACGTGGTGAGGGCAGGGGTCTGTCGGAGATCCGGAGTGGATGGAGTTCATCGTGCGGATGGTGTCTTCGGTGCTGATCGGGGTCCAGGCGCGGAGGGTGGTGGTGGGGGGCGGTGGTTCGGACGTGGCGTGCGTCGGTTGAGTGCTGAAGCTGTTGTGTATGTCCGCGATCTTGTTGTGGAAGTAGGAGGCGAGGGAGTTGCAGAGGTCTTGCGAAGGGGTGATGTCGTTGTTTCCGTCGTAGGGGTTGGAGAGCTCTTTCACGATGTTGAAGAGTTCCTTGCTGTTGTGTGCGTTGTTGTCCAGTCGTTCCTTGAATGCGGTTTTCTTGGTGGCGTGGATCAGCTGGTGGTGTTTTCGGGTGGCGAGCTTGAGGGCAGTCATGTTGTCCGGTGTTGGGTCTCTGCGCCAGGTTTTCTCGAGTGCTCTGCAGTTCTTCTTGGAGCTCTTGAGTTCGTCGTTAAACCATGGGGCTTTCTTGCTGCCGGGTCTGTTCGGCGGGGTCTTCAGCGGGGCGAGGTCGTCTGCGCAGTCGCTGATCCATTTCGTGAGGTTGGTGGCCGCTTGGCTGGGGTTCGTTGTGCTGGTGGGAGGGTTCTTGCTCAGGGAAGTAGCGAGCTGGTCTGCAGTGATCTTGTTCCAGCTTCTGCGGGGAGCCTGTTGCTGGTGATGGTGGCGCGTGGTCCTTCTGAAGCTGAAGTGTACGCAGCTGTGGTCCGTCCAGTGGAGTCCCGTGGCGTGGCTGAAGGCGATGTCCTTGCTGGAAGAGAAGACCGGGTCGAGCGTGTGTCCGGCGTAGTGGGTGGGGGTGGTCACCAGCTGCTTGAGTCTGAGGTTGGCGAGGTTGTCCAGCAGGGTGGTGGTGTTGCGGTCGTTATTGTTCTCCAGGTGGAAGTTGAGGTCCCCGAGGAGGATGTAGTCAGTGGAGAGGAGGGCGTGTGGGCTGATGAAGTCGGCGATGTCTTCGCTGAATTGTGTGCGTGGTCCTGGGGGTCTGTAGATGAGGGTGCCTCTGAGGGTGGTCTTGGGGTTGACGTGGATCTGGAAGTGCAGGTGTTCGGCGGGTGCGAGGGTGTCGTCGGTGTTGGTCGTGATGCGGATGGTGTTCCTGTGGATGATGGCGATGCCTCCTCCTGTCTGGTTGGCGCGGTCTCTCCGGGTGATCTTGTAGCCCTCTGGGATGGCGATGGCGATGTCGGGCGCTGAGGAGACGTTCATCCAGGTTTCCGTGAGGAAGGCGATGTCTGGGTCTGTGGTGTCGAGCAGGTTCCAGAGCTCGACGGCGTGTCTGTGGACGGAGCGGGTGTTGAGCAGGATGCACTTCAGGTGGGTGTTGCTGGTGGTCGGCTTGATGGGTGCTGGTGTGGTGTGGGTCCGGTTGCAGGTGAACTTGCAGGAGTGGCAGCTGAAGGGTCCGTGGGTGCGTCTCGGTGTGGCTCGGTAGCAGCCCGGGGTTCGGCCGGTGTTGAGTGCGTTGAGTTCGGTGGCGTCGTAGGTCCGTCGGGTCGGCTTCCGGCGGTGGGGGCCAGGGGTCCCGGCACTGGGCGCGGGCCAGGCGCGGACGGGCGCAGACGGGCTTACCTTTGGCGCACCTTCGGCGCTCAATCGGTGCTCCCGCTGCGCGCGTCCGCTGCGCGGTCGCTCCGGGGGCGTCATAAGAAGGGAGCCGGTAGGGAGGGTCTGCGGGGAGGCGGGAGCGGGCCGACCAATCGGCTGGCGGGGGGCGGGAAAATGAAGTCGGGCTTGGTGGGCGGCCCTGCGGCGTCTGGGGCAGCGGCGGGAAAAACAGGAGGCAGAGGCTTGGAGGGCGGCCCTGCGGCATCTGGGGCAGCGGCAGAGAAAGCAGGTAGGCAGCGGGCAGCAGGTAGGCAGAGGGGGCGACCAGGCCAGAGGCGCATTGCAGGCGCAATATAAATTCTTCAGCACACATATGAGCGGACATCAAGGGGAGCACAACAACCAACAATATATCTACAAAATATCACATATACATATATGCAAATATACATTACATTTACAATATCACGTTTCTATGTACCCCAAACAAAACAAAAAATATATATATAAAAATATATATATATATGTATCCTAATTCGGATCGGTGCCTCCACTTAGTTTATAATGAGAGCCCAACACAATGATAGTCCCAAGAGTAAAGCACCTGGGGGTTACGAAATCAACCCAATCTATATTTATATAGGTGCCAATCAGAAAAAAATCCAACAACTTGTTTCAACGTAACAAGGGACTCCAATTGAAGCAAAAGGTGTCGACGCAGTCGCGGTCGCGTTTCAGCCAGATGATGTAGGCTTCATCAGGACAATGGGTACTCTGGTAACAACAATTAAGTACATATATTATAACATCTTACTAATCAAGTAGAAATCCAAATATTCAAATCACATCAAAGCTGTACCAATAACATCATCTCCCCCATGTGTGGAAATGCAAGGTCTAGTGATATATACACAGAATAGGTGAAAAAACCTGCAAGAAAGCCAAGGACGGGCAAAGGATAAGCACCAACAATCCACCAGAGTGCAAAGAAAAATCAAGTAAAATGAGCAAAGAGATATTAAATACACTGACATGTGTATAGAAGGAACCATCAACCGTATCTTTATGAGGGAAGACAAACATCTCGAAGAACAAAAAGTGGCACCAAAATTATACACCAGTTATCTTCCCACAATAAATTCCAGTACTAGGAGACTCAGAACCTGACGCCCAACAGGAGGAATAAATATACCTATACTTATCGGTCCTCGTAGATTCTTGGACTGGTGTTGGCAGCCCGCAAACACACCCACCCTCAAGGGAGGGGTGTGTGGGGATGGGGCAGGGATCACTATCTGACCCCAAGACAAGGAAATCCTCCTAAAATTAACATATAACAAAAAACAATTAAGTAGTGATCCCGGGTGTAACTTAAAGCAGGGGAGTCTCATCACACTGTCCAGAAATCAGGGCCCTGTCATACCTTTATGTATACGCAGTGAATCCACTTGGATGAGTCAAACGTGGGACAGGCGTGGCGTGAATTCCACGTGCTATCTGCCATCGTGAAGAAAGAAACAAGAAGAAAGGGGAATCGTCCATTAGCATACTCCCTTTGGCCTCTATTCCCACAAATTCATTAACACATGTCTATTAAACAAATCGGGCGCGTGCAAGGATAAAGAACGCGTCACTCCGTGGTCAGTACTGTCAGCATATGTCTATATCTCGCATAACCAAACTAAACATCTGGGAAACCCTCTAAAAACCTAGGTATGCAAATGTACGCGAGTTCAATATATCTAGGGTCCAAAGGACGCGGTGAGCAAACACGTCTGCATGTATATCGCAAACCCGCCCCGGTATTATCACACTACCAGTCCACTGTCCAGCATGCTTCCCAGCAGACGCGGCAGACCACAATAGCAAGGGACACAAATCTATCTTGATGGTAACTCTATCGCGCTAGCTCGCGAGAATATGTAACTATACCCGGTCCAAAGGACCTCGTGCAACAAACAACAAAAAAAGGAAATTACCTGCAGCAACAAGATTTAGGCAACACGGACAACCGATGTTCGCTACGGCGAGATCGAAACTCCAATTAGGGAAGGGCGGGCCTCCCCACGCATATAGAGGGCGCATGTAGAGCGTCAGCACAAGCGTCAGTCTAGTCATTAACACTAAAAAAGGACGAATCTCCACATGCATATAGAGGGCACATCTAGAGCGTCAGCACAAGCGTCAGTCTAATCATAAACACAAAAAAAGGACGAATCTCCCCACAATACAATTTAACAATTTAACAGTCCCAGTAGTCACACGTCTCAAGTGCAACACCGGCATGGCTCAATCCAGATTCTCTCAAGTAGTAGAAGGCTTGTGCACACATGTACGGAAAATAAAAAACTCATTTGAATACAAACAATAAGGCTAACGTGAGTGATTAATCATCAGACAGACAGCAGTCAATATACACACATAGTGAAAGAAAAAAGAGACAAATTAATATATATCAAGAGAAAGCACTTTTACATTTCCACAGCTTGGGTTCCCATTCTGGATGTAATATCAATAAAAAATACCTATCCAAATTTGATTACCCACATTCAGTAAAAATATATATACACATAAAGGAATGTGCTCAGCAATCAATATCGAGGGCTATGCATCATATTTTCATTATCCACTTCAATTAAAAATAGAAATAAGGAAAAAATGAAAGTGGACAGAGCCCGCAGCAAGAGGAAGGACATTCGGAGGCTTCAAAAGAAAACTACAACAGATCAGATCAATGCCCAAATTTCATCACGTTCATTCAGCCCTATTTCAGACGTGTGGTATCTCTCTATTAGTCTTGCTTCAGTTCGATTCAGCTTGGTCTCTAAATCGGTTTTATTTTTAGCTAGGATGGTGACAAGAACTGCCCAAGTGAGATCTTCTTCCTTATGGTCTTTCTCCATAAAATGCTGTACTAGTGGCGCCCCAATGTACTTACATCTTATGCGTGATTTATGTTGACCAATGCGCATTTTGACCGCTTGTGACGTCTGACCAATGTATGCCAGGTCACAAGGACAAATGACAACATAGATACAATTCTTGGTGTTACAATTAGAAAAAGTACGTATCATATGCGTATGACCATTGATCTCTATTTCTTTCAGATCTCTAGTGTTTGGACATACAGAGCAGTTCATACAGCGATAATGTCCAGTTACCGGTGGTAATCCCAGCAATCCCCTAGTGTCTTTTTTGAGTGGTAGCATTCTATTTGCCTTCACCAAATGCTGCTTTATATTCTTTCCTCTACGAAACGCAAAAAGAGGTTTCGGTATATTCAAATGGTCTATCAGTCTCCAGTTTTTTTAAATAATTTGTTTGACCTTATTCGCTTTGGGGTTAAAAGTCAATACACAGGTCAATGCAATACCTTCTTTTTTATCTCTAGGTGTTAGTAAGCTTTCTCGGGGCGTGTACCATGCCCGTTTGAGTGCTGCTCTGATCAACTTCCTGGGATACCCTCTAATGCAGAGTTTTTTCATTAAGATCTCTGCATTGTCAAAATAATCACTTTTGTTGGAGCAATTGCGACGAATGCGCAAAAATTGCCCACAGGGCAAATTTTCTTTAAGGCTCCTAGGATGACCACTACTGAATTCTAGAAGCGTGTTCCGGTCCGTAGGTTTAGTAAAGAGATTGACTTTCAAGGTCCCTTCGTTGTTAAAAACCCAGACATCAAGAAAATTGATTTTGTCATTGCTTACATTTATAGTGAATTTCAAATCAGGGGAACATGAATTAAGCCACTCATAAAAGAGGGTCAATTCCTCATTGTTACTGTTCCATATGAGGAATATGTCGTCGATGTAGCGAACCCACCTCGACAACAAATGCCGAAATGGGTTCGCCGCACCGAAGACATACACCTCCTCGAATTGGTCCATCACCAGATTCGCAATTTCAGGCGCAAAACAGCAACCCATTGCGACTCCCTTCAGTTGTAAATAAAGGGAGTCCTTGAACGTAAAGAAGTTATTTTTAAGGCAGATTTTGGCCAGTTCTATGATGAATTTCGTAGGGACCTGGTGGGGTCTACTTCTACGGTCTAGAACCAACTCCATAACCAATAATGCCTCTTCTTGAGGTATATTAGTATACAGACTTTCGATGTCGAAGGTGACCAACAATTGTTGGTCACCGTCGAACACCGAGTCTTCCACCTTATGGATGAAGTCCATCGTATCTCGCACATAAGCCCTAGTGGTGCTCACAAATGGTTTTAGGAACGTATCAATATATTTGGCAAGGGGCTCCAATATTGAGCCACATGCCGCAATAATCGGGCTTCCCGGAGGCTTTGTAGCATCCTTATGCACCTTTGGGAGTACATATATCATAGGTGTCTTTTGTTCAGAAGTGTTCAAAAACTCATATTCTTTGTTGCCAAGGTATCCCAGATCCAAAGCTTCAGTAGTCAGGTGTAGAATTTTGGCTCTCAACATAGGGGCGGGGCTATTTACTATTTTCCGATAGTGTGCCGCATTATTCAGCTGTTTTAGCACCTCACTGTCGTAATCATCACTATCCCAGAGCACAATGCCCCCGCCCTTATCTGCAGGTTTTATCACCGCTAAGGGGTTATTAGCTAGACTGATCAAAGCCTGGCGATCTTCTTTCCAGAAATTGAATCTATAAGAAATTTTCTTTTTATTCAATATGTGTATCTCCCTTAGTACCTGATTCTCAAAGAGTATCACTTCGTCTGGCATACTAGCAGAATCGGGACAAAAATTGGACTTCAATTTGAGACCACTGACATTCCAGTCCATCTGTTGTTCTTGATCTCTGAAAAATGCTTTCAGTCTAACCTTTCTGAGGAACTGAAGAACCTCAGTGTTAGTGTCCACAGGGTCTTGTATGCTTAGAGGGACAAAAGATAGTCCCTTCTGAAGGACTCTTAATTCCACAGGAGACAAAGTTATTTTGGATAAATTGTAGATTGGTATGGGTTCAGTATTCAAATGATCGTGGGTATCAATGTCACCAGGGCCCTGGTGATCATCAACCATATTTAACGTGGGTACGCTCGTTGGCGTGTCCGAAAAAATTCGGATCTTGTACTGGGGCTGGCTGTGGGAACGGCTGGAAAGATTGATATTGTGGTTGTCTCCAGCCTCGTCTGAACCCTCTCCCTCGTCTCCCACCTCTATCTGCAAAGGGCGGGGGTTTGGATGATATTGGTAGTGTGGTTGGTATTGAGGGTATGGGGGGTAATAATATCCTCCGTCACTTTGGTCTGAGTCAGAAGAAGAGTTTGAGAAAGTAAGGAATCTTGTTTTAGACCTTCCCTTATACTGAGTGTTAAGATTTCCTGGGTTTGTGTTCTTGAAAAAGTCGTCCTGTAGGTAAGGGTATACCAATTCCAATTTAAAGTTTTTTATATCCCTGCTTAATTTGGTCGTTTTAAGATTTACAGTGTGAGATTTGAAGTCTGCAAGAGTCTTTTCAATACTGTCTAACAAGGCTTTAGTGTCAGTTATAGTTGGGTCTCCCTTAAGTTCTTCTTCCAATTTTTTAATTTCCTTTAGTTCCTCTTCATTGATACGTAATGCTGTATTAATAGATAGGACTATCCAGTCCTGAGAGCATTTCGTACCAACCCCACTGAAGTCCTTTAGGTATGGTTTATCTTGGAGAAAGATCACCGGAGTGTTTCTAACCTGTAAACCTACAGGTATAGTATTGGATTTAAGGTGCCCTAGCAAGACTTCAGCATGCAGTTGTGTGCGGGTATTCTTCTTACGTAATTGGATTAACCTTTCTCCTTTATCAGAGCTCAAAGGTCCATCTCCAACCAAATCAGCTCCCAGTACAGATGGTAATTGTTTAAGTCTATTAATTTCCTCTTCTGTAAAGCTAACTAGGTGCGGAATGGACATATTTCATATAACATGTAGAAACTAGTAATACCCCTCTTAGGTGAAAGAAAACGAAAAAAGTTTCATTAAACAAAATATATCATGAACATGGGAAATGGGAACACTCAAAGACAAAAATGTTAAAAAGAAGGTGAAATACATGTATATTATGCAGCTATGAAAAGTGTTCCAAAAAGGTACAACAACAAACATATATCATACAATCAATGAACAAGAGGCTCACCAAGGTGCAAACTCATATATGTAACAACTCTAAGTATTCAAACCTCAAATATACTTTGAGATTGTATTTGTAGAAACAACCCTCACACTTGACAAAGTGTAAAGCAAAGATTAGCAAAAAAATGGTCAGGGGTTCTGCCCATTTAACCCTCCCATACCTGAGCAGGAGACATCCTAAGATGAAAAAGTAGCAACAAAAGGTACCAAAGGGATTGATCCAAATTTAATTTTCAAACAAGAAACAATTAATTCTCTTGTGACACAGAAATCAAACATGCAAAAAATTCCATATATAAATTCTTCAGCACACATATGAGCGGACATCAAGGGGAGCACAACAACCAACAATATATCTACAAAATATCACATATACATATATACAAATATACATTACATTTACAATATCACGTTTCTATGTACCCCAAACAAAACAAAAAAAATATATAAAAAAATATATAAATATATGTATCCTAATTCGGATCGGTGCCTCCACTTAGTTTATAATGAGAGCACAACACAATGGTAGTCCCAAGAGTAAAGCACCTGGGGGTTACGAAATCAACCCAATCTATATTTATATAGGTGCCAATCAGAAAAAAATCCAACAACTTGTTTCAACGTAACAAGGGACTCCAATTGAAGCAAAAGGTGTCGACGCAGTCGCGGTCGCGTTTCAGCCAGATGATGTAGGCTTCATCAGGACAATGGGTACTCTGGTAACAACAATTAAGTACATATATTATAACATCTTACTAATCAAGTAGAAATCCAAATATTCAAATCACATCAAAGCTGCACCAATAACATCATTTCCCCCATGTGTGGAAATGCAAGGTCTAGTGATATATACACAGAATAGGTGAAAAAACCTGCAAGAAAGCCAAGGAAGGGCAAAGGATAAGCACCAACAATCCACCAGAGTGCAAAGAAAAATCAAGTAAAATGAGCAAAGAGATATTAAATACACTGACATGTGTATAGAAGGAACCATCAACCGTATCTTTATGAGGGAAGACAAACATCTCGAAGAACAAAAAGTGGCACCAAAATTATACACCAGTTATCTTCCCACAATAAATTCCAGTACTAGGAGACTCAGAACCTGACGCCCAACAGGAGGAATAAATATACCTATACTTATCGGTCCTCGTAGATTCTTGGACAGGTGTTGGCAGCCCGCAAACACACCCACCCTCAAGGGAGGGGTGTGTGGGGATGGGGCAGAGATCACTATCTGACCCCAAGACAAGGAAATCCTCCTAAAATTAGCATATAACAAAAAACAATTAAGTAGTGATACCGGGTGTAACTTAAAGCAGGGGAGTCTCATCACACTGTCCAGAAATCAGGGCCCTGTCATACCTTTATGTATACGCAGTGAATCCACTTGGATGAGTCAAACGTGGGACAGGCGTGGCTGGAATTCCACGTGCTATCTGCCATCGTGAAGAAAGAAACAAGAGGAAAGGGGAATCGTCCATTAGCATACTCCCTTTGGCCTCTATTCCCACAAATTCATTAACACATGTCTATTAAACAAATCGGGCGCGTGCAAGGATTAAGAACGCGTCACTCCGTGGTCAGTACTGTCAGCATATGTCTATATCTCGCATAACCAAACTAAACATCTGGGAAACCCTCTAAAAACCTAGGTATGCAAATGGTATGCAAATGTAAGCGAGTTCAATATATCTAGGGTCCAAAGGACGCGGTGAGCAAACACGTCTGCATGTATATCGCAAACCCGCCCCGGTATTATCACACTACCAGTCAACTGTCCAGCATGCTTCCCAGCAGACGCGGCAGACCACAATAGCAAGGGACACAAATCTATCTTGATGGTAACTCTATCGCTCCCCATACAGACCGGATTCGGCGCAACACGCCCGCTGCTGCAGCGGGGCTGTCGCATCGCCTCCCCAGGGTCTCAGGAGCAACGCATCGATTGTTTTCGACCGCACCAGCTTCTGCTTTTGGAACTTTGTTGCAACTAAAGGTACTGTGAGTAAACGTGACGCAACTGTGAACTTTTCACGCAACTGTGGTTTATTTTTACCGCAACTTGAAGAATTTTAACGCAACCTTAAGAACTCTTTTTGAAACCATATTCTTGAACTGTGTATGTTGGATTTTTGTCGTTTTGGTCTTGTGTAGTTTAGATTAAAAATACCTTTATTTTTCTAAACTGTTGTGGAGTCAGTTTGTGGTGTTCTCACTGTGTTACTGTGAGTGTTGGTACAAATACTTTACACATTGCCTCTGGTTAGCCTAGACTGCTCGCGCCAAGCTACCTAGAGGGTGAGCGGAGGTTATCTCAGAGGGTTATCTCCTTGCCCTGACTAGAAGCAAGGGTCCCTATTTGGACAGTGGTGCCTACCTCTGCCAACTAGAGACCCCCAGATCTAACATTGGTGGTCAGGCGGTGGGATTTGAACTTGTATTTGTACTTGACCCACAGTAATTGGTGTACATCACTAGTGAGTGCAGACCACTACGCCACCGCATACTACTGTTTTTTTTGTTGGTTCTATTTTTGATCATAACCCTGAAAGAATCCAAGCATCATGTCTCAGAATGGTAAACCAGCAAGTGATCGTGCAGAACTGGAGTTTGATATTGAAATGTTAAGTGATTACAAAGTAGGTCAACTCAGGCGGTTCTGCAGGAACTTTGGATGCCCCATGAAGCGCTGCTCCAAGAAGGAGGAGCTACAGGAGGCCTTAAGGGCCTGGTGGGAGACCAAAGAGACTGGGGAGACAGATGATGCAGAAGTGGATGAGGATGCACAAAGGAATGGTTTCAGGCCACAGGATCTGCCTGTGTCCAGAGCAGCCTCAAGGGCTGGCAGCAACCATTCAGCTGAAGGTTTTTCCCCAGAGGAGTTGGAGGAAAACCAAAGGGCTAGAGATCATAAGTTAGAAATGTTGAGGCTTGAAATGGAGCTGAAGCAATTGGAAATGGAGAAAGAGAGAGAAAGGGCGGCGGAGGAGAGCAAAAATGCCCGTGCCCTGGATGAATTGAAATTGACCTTGGCCCATGAATTAAGAATGAGGAAGCTTGAGTTGGAGCTCCAGAAGCGTGAGGCCATGAGGGTCTCAGCTGAAGAAGTAACATGGGTAGCTCAAGAGGTGAGCTTTGCTGAGTTGTAGGTGGAGTCCATCTCAGATGGTGGTAGCATGATTATGATATCTAGTGTGGAAAGAAAGGTACAAACACCCAGAGATGTGGCGCCTGACTTGAGGGAGGGGGTCGACATACACCAGGGGGTACAGGTTTATGATGTAGTTCCAGTGGAGTGCAGTGTCCCTGAAGGAGATTGGGGGACTGGCACAGGGGACCATATTCCTAGTGGTGGGAGGGACACTCTACTGACTCTAGAAGAGAGGTACAGGGAGAGGGGTTCCCCCGTGGTAGAAATCTTGGTGTGTGTGTATGAAGACCAGCCAGAAGAGTGTGGGTTGTGTGACAGAGACAAACAGAGACAGTCAGATACTGTCTTGCCAGTCTCAGGAGAGTGGTGTGGGGTACTTGTGTGAGGCACTGGAGGGTGAGGCAAAGGGTAGCTTGGTTAACAACTGTGGGGGGCTGTGTGATTCATTTGTTGGAGAGCATATTTTAAGTCCCTGTTTTCCAGAGCTATGCCAACACCCGGTGGAGTGTGAGTTCACTGATCCCAGAGAGCTTGCGTTGGAGGCAGACCTCTTGGTGGATTCCAGAGAGTCTGAGGAGGCATTGGGGAGGGATCCCAAAAGGAGTGGCTTAGATATCTTCCAGACCTGTGAGGTGGAAGAGGTTCAGTGTAGTCCAGTTAGGTCCCAGTGTAGTGGGAGGGGTGTAGGGGCTCATGTCCGGTCTCAGTGGAGAAGGAGTGAGTGTGGGACGGTGTGTCTCACGGTGCCCGAAACCCAGTCTCAGGGCCTGGAGGGTTCCTTAAGGGAACACCAGGTTGGGGACCTAGACTGTACTTGTAGGCCATTTGAGGAGGATCTCCTAGTGTCTGGGGAACGGGGAGTGCCTGTAACCAGGTCTCCATCAGTTCTGGTGTCTGGCAGTGCCACTCCATTTGGGAGGGTACCGAAGTCCAGACTGAGGGGTGAGAGGGGGAAGGAGTCCCCAGTGGGAGAACCAGTGGGTCAGGGACCAGTCGGAAGGGCTGAGTCCCCAGTGAGTGACCATGGTGACCTCACTTCTGTCCTGGGGGATCTTCCCGCGCTGTCAGGTGGACAGGGGTCGGGAGATCTGTGCCAGGCAGACTGTCACAGGACACATGAGTTGTGTGTCACCCTCAAGGGGGTACTATGTGAGTCCCCAGAAGTCCTGGCGTGCCAGGCAAATGCACAACTGCAGGTTTTGGTCCCTGGGTTGGGAGACCAGGTTCAGGATTTGCCTGACCTGGAAGGAAGGACATCTGTAACCAGTGTCCTGACCAATATGGTTCCCAGGGGTACCCCTCCAGTAGGGAGGGTGCAGCGCTCTGGAAGGGGGTGCAGAGGGAGAGAGTCCTCGCCCCTGACCCCGGTACAACCTGAGGGGTTAAACCCTAGGTTGGGAGACCAGTTGCTAGAGGGAGGTCCTGAACTGGTAGGAAAGTTGTGTTCTTGGTTGTCTTGGTGGACAGGGTTGCCCCTGGAAGGAGGGCAGGAGTCTCACCCTGGGGGTGGACTGGGCCACACCGTTGTGTTGGCCAGGTGGGTACTGTCTACCAGTATAGGCACCTCAGTGAGTGAAGTCCTGGTGCGCCAGGCAAGTGTTTCACTGCAGGGGTTAGTCCCTGGGTGGGGAAGCCAGGTTCAGGTGCTGTCTGACCTGGAGGCTTTGGAGCCTAGGTTTGAGGGCCAGGCCCGGGGTATCCCCCTGACCTGGAAAACCAGTTGCAGGATAGCACCCCTGAACTGGTGGATGAATGGTGCGGGATACCTGCCACAGGTGCCCTGGCTATTCTAGAAGGGGGTACCGCTCTAGGTGGGAGGGTACAGAGCCCCAAGGAAGAGGAGGACCGGGTGTGGGGAAGCCCACCACAGCCTCCTGTCCAGCCGCAGGATACAGGTCCAGGACTGGTGGGTCAGTGCCAGAGTGTCAGACCTGACCTGACAAGAAAGGGAGTGGACAAAGGGTGCCAAGCACCTGGCGCTACTGCCCCCACCCTCTGACGCCACAGAGGTTTGAGCGCCCTGAGAGGCATGAGGCCTGGGTCTCATCCCTGATCACTGTTGGTGGTCACTGTGGCTTGCTGTCGGTCTGTTGGGACACACCTGTGAGGAAATTAAAGTTAGGTGCTGCACAGGTGGTGTCCACAGGTGAGGAGAATATTTCCACATGGATTGGCATGGTGGACCCTGAGAGTATGGATAGAGTGATCCAACTGGGTTTAGGACGGCGTAGAACAGGACTGCCCTGCTGTGTGGGCCAGTTTCCGTGTTCTATCGCCTTAAGCAGGGAATCCCATCGAGGTATCGTTTGGTCTACCCTGGCTTTAGGCTGGAAGGGGGTTGTGTTGGAACTGGCCCTTCTTGCAGGGTCATCCTCAAACTTTTTGCTTCTTCCTCCCTTATTTTTCCTGACCCGTGGCTGTGGGCAATAGGACTCTGCGCACTTTACCACTGCTGATCAGTGCTAAAGTGCATATGCTCTCTGTGTAAATTGTTATTCTGATTGGATATACATGTTTGGCATATTTGTATCGCCACGAAGTCCCTAGTAAAGTGCACTGAGTGTGCCAGGGCTGGTGATGACGAATGCTACTAGTGGGCCTGCAGCACTGATTGTGCCACCCACATGAGTAGCCCTAAAATGGTGTCTCAGGCCTGCCACTGCAGTGCCTATGGGCAGTTTAGAACTGCCATGTCCTCCTGGTCAGTGTCCCCACTGACCAGGCCTAACCCTTCTCTTTTTGTGCACATCAGTCACCCCTATGGAAGGCCCAAGGTACCCCCCTGGGCAGGGTGCAGTGTATGTGAAAGGTAGAGCATGTACTGGTGCAGGTAACATGTTCTGGTAGTGAATTACAGCCATTTTCGTTTTTCACTATTGTAAGGCTATCTTGCTCCATAGATTAACATGGGGGATGCTGGCTACAGTGGTTAACAGCATTTCATCCCATAGGAACAAGATAGGACATAAGTATCTAGTATCCCTGAACTCAGAATTTAATAACACATCTTTTAGGAAAAGTTGTTTTTAAATCCTGTGTTTGGGAACAGCACTTTTAGAAAGTTGCTGTTCTCTTGTCTGACCCTTCTGTGTGCCTGGGCCTGTTTGTGTATTGACTGTCTGGTTTGTGAGTGACAGGGGCTGGGAAATTCCCCAGCAGGATGGATGAGTCAGCACTAGGCTGAATGACTACATCTGCAACTTGAGTAGTGGGAGGAGTTAGCACCTATGCTGAATAGGGCTGTGCCTGCCTTCCACAATGCTGGCTCCACCCCCCTGCTGGGCGGCTGAGGACCCTGCCCCTCACTCTGAAAGGAAAGATGCAGCCAGCAAAACAAAGTGCTCAGGATCCACCCAGAACCGGTTCAGACCGGGCTCAGGGCCCACATGCACCCAGAGAACAAAGACTTTAGTGGTATAAGTACAGGACCCCTGACAACAGAAAATTAGATCATCCTGGAAATCAAGAAGGAACCTCTGCCAAGGAGAAAGCTGAAACTGAAGAAGGAAGATTGTCCTGCTGTTGCTCTGCTGGACTGACCTGTTGCTTTGCTGCCAAGGAGAGGGGAAGGACTTTGCTTGTGAGCTGTGTCCCCTGTCTTGAAGGAGTCTCCAAGGGCCTGAGAAGAGCTGGCTCCCTGTTTTGAAGTCCCAGGAACAAAAGGACTTCACCCCCAGCTTCCCTGAACTCTGCTGAGAGAGTTCTGTCCCTCCTAGAGTGCTTGATCCAGTTGTGGGGCCTCTGGAGGTTGGACCTGTGCTGGGAAGCTTGAAACTAAGCTTGAGTGACTTTTGAAACTGAAAAGTGTCGCATCGCTCGCTTGCGGAGCGCATCCCCGACAGTGCGAGAAGTTTCCCGCCGCTACGGAGGTCTAGATCAATCAATCAATCAAGACATTTGTAGAGCGCACTACTTACCCGGAGGGTCTCAAGGTGCTTGGGGGAGGGGGGGGTGCTGCTACTGCTCGAACAGCCAGGTCTTGAGCTTCTTCCTGAAGGAGAGGTGGTCTTGGGTCAGGCGCAGGTCGGTCGGGAGGGAGTTCCAGGTCTTGGCGGCCAGGTAGGAGAAGGACCTTCCTCCTGTTGTCGCTCTTCGGACGCGGGGAACGGCGGCGAGGGCGTGACTGGCTGATCGGAGGTGGCGTTTGGGAGCGTAGAAGTTGATGCGGTTGTTGAGGTAGCTCGGGCCCTGATCGTGAAGGGCTTTGTGTGCGTGGGTGAGGAGACGGAAGGTGATTATTTTGTTGACGGGGAGCCAATGGAGGTCTCTCAGATGTCCGGAGATGTGGCTGTGTCGTGGGATGTCGAGGATGAGTCTGGCTGAGGTGTTCTGGATCCGCTGGAGTCTCTTCTGGAGCTTGGCGGTGGTTCCGGCGTAGAGGGCGTTGCCGTAGTCCAGACGGCTGGTGACGAGGGCCTGGGTGACCGTCTTCCTGGTCTCGGTGGGGATCCACCGGAAGATCTTCCGTAGCATGCGCAGGATGTTGAAGCACGACGAGGAGACGGCGTTGACTTGTCTGGTCATGGAGAGGGAGGAGTCCAGGATGAAGCCCAGGTTGCGTGCGTGGTCTGTCGGTTTGGGTGCGGTGCCCAGGGCGGGGGGCCACCAGGAGTCGTCCCAGGCGGAGGGCGAGGAGCCCAGGATGAGGACTTCCGTCTTGTCTGAGTTCAGTTTCAGGCGGCTGGTCGTCATCCACTCGGCTACGTCTTTCATCCCTTCGTGAAGGTTGGCTCTGGCGGCGGCGGGGTCGTTGGTCAGGGAGAGGATCAGCTGGGTGTCGTCCGCGTAGGAGATGATGTTGAGGTTGTGCTGGCGTGCGATGGCCGCGAGGGGGCTCATGTAGACGTTGAAGAGGGTGGGGCTCAGCGAGGATCCTTGAGGGACGCCGCAGATGACTTCGGTGGCCTCTGACTTGTACGGTGGTAGGCGGACTCTCTGTGTTCTTCCGTCGAGGAAGGAGATGATCCATTCCAGTGCTTTCTCCTGGATTCCGACGTTGCTGAGGCGCTGCACTAGGGTGCGGTGGCAGACAGTGTCGAAAGCCGCGGAGAGGTCTAGGAGGATGAGGGCCGCTGTTTCTCCGTTGTCCATCAGGGCTCGGATGTCATCGGTGGCAGCGATGAGGGCGGTCTCGGTGCTGTGGTTGGCTCGGAAGCCAGACTGGGAGGGGTCGAGGGATCCATTCGTCTCGAGGAAGGCGGCCAGCTGTTTGTTGACGGTCTTCTCGATGACTTTGGCTGGAAACGGGAGGAGCGAGATGGGGCGGTAATTCTTGAGTTCGGTGGGGTCCGCTGTAGGTTTCTTGAGTAGGGCGCTGAGTTTGGCGTGCTTCCAGCTCTCCGGGAAGGTGGCGGTGTCGAAGGAGGTGTTGATGATGTCCCGCAGGTGGGGTGCGATGACGGCGTCGGCCTTGTTGAAGACGTGGTGAGGGCAGGGGTCAGTTGGAGATCCGGAGTGGATAGAGTTCATCATGCGGACGGTGTCATCGGTGCTGATCGGAGTCCAGGCGCGGAGGGTGGTGGTGGGGGGCGGTGGTTCGGTCGTGGCGTGCGTCGGTTGGGTGCTGAAGCTGTTGTGTATGTCCGCGATCTTGTTGTGGAAGTAGGAGGCGAGGGAGTAGCAGAGGTCTTGCGATGGGGTGATGTCGTTGTTTCCGGCGTTGGGGTTGGAGAGCTCTTTCACGATGTTGAAGAGTTCCTTGCAGTTGTGTGCGTTGTTGTCCAGCCGGTCCTTGAATGCTGTTTTCTTGGTGGCGCGGATCAGTTGGTGGTGCTTCCGGGTGGCAAGCTTGAGGGTGGTCATGTTGTCCGGTGTAGGTTCTCTTCTCCAGGCTTTCTCGAGGGCTCGGCAGTTCTTCTTGGAGCTCTTGAGTTCGTCGGTGAACCATGGGGCCTTCTTGCTGCCGGGTCTGCTGGGCGGGGTCCTCAGTGGGGCGATCGTCGCAGCGCCTGACGCCTGACGCCGATGCCAGAGACGTCGCATCCTTCGTTTGCGGGGCGCACCAGACCGGTGCGGGAGAATCGAACATCGCTGCGAGTATCTTCGCAGAGCCTGTCGTCGCTGGGTGAGAACGCCGCACCGCTTGCTTGCGGACCGCATCACGTCGCTGCGAGTGTCGTCGCAGAATCATCGTATCGAGGAGCTGCGAGAGAAAGGATCGCCGCTGGACCGCGCATCGTCGCAGCACCTACGAGATCGTCGCATCGTGCCTTTGCGAGAACAGACTTCCTACGGAACCTACGCACCGGAATCCATACAAGTGGCCTTCCTCCCCATACAGACCGGATTCGTCGCAACACGCCCGCTGCTGCAGCGGGGCTGTCGCTTCGCCTCCCCAGGGTCTCAGGAGCAACGCATCGCTTGTTTTCCACCGCACCAGCTTCTGCTTTTGGAACTTTGTTGCAACTAAAGGTACTGTGAGTAAACGTGACGCAACTGTGAACTTTTCACGCAACTGTGGTTTATTTTTACCGCAACTTGAAGAATTTTAACGCAACCTTAAGAACTCTTTTTGAAACCATATTCTTGAACTGTGTATGTTGGATTTTTGTCGTTTTGGTCTTGTGTAGTTTAGATAAAAAATACCTTTATTTTTCTAAACTGTTGTGGAGTCGGTTTGTGGTGTTCTCACTGTGTTACTGTGAGTGTTGGTACAAATACTTTACGCATTGCCTCTGGTTAGCCTAGACTGCTCGCGCCAAGCTACCTAGAGGGTGAGCGGAGGTTATCTCAGAGGGTTATCTCCTTGCCCTGACTAGAAGCCAGGGTCCCTATTTGGACAGTGGTGCCTACCTCTGCCAACTAGAGACCCCCAGATCTAACACATCCCAAATGCATAAATACCGGTCGCAGAGGGGCAGATTCCGAGAATCTGCCCCTTTGCGAACGGTATTTCGCTTGATGCATCTAGCTGATAGGATTTTCACATAAATCCCTGGCTATGAATATTTGTAGATAGGGATTTGCGTCAAAACCCATGGGTAGTTGCATGGGAACTTTCATGTACCACCAATAGAATGCGCACTTGATGCACATTCCCGTAAAGCAGGGCATAGCGCAAATCTTGATTTTGAGTTGGATAGTGAATCCCAAATTAACACTTTGCGTTGCATTTGCGGTACAAATGCAACACAGACCCGATGCAAAACATTAACAAGCCTGGGCATTAGTTTATGAATTTGGGTGGATGATTACAACCACAGATACACCACCCTTGCCCCCACTTATTCCAGGTTTTATAATGCCTCATGGGCAATATGGTCGATAAAAGATTATTTTGCAGCTACAGTGAAGACAAACAAGGCTTGAGTGGCATCTGAGTCCCTGTGTCTGGTGGCTGTGTGGCAAGCTGTTGCAGTTTCTTTATAGCAGATTTCAAGATGCTTGATAAGACAAAGACTAATGCAAGATGAAAACCGTACGAATTCTGGGCATGCACCGTGTCCCTGACCCAAAACATTTTAATTGAAGTCTCAGAAAGCGTGTACGTGGAATGCTGACAGAATGAAAGCTGATTGTGATTAGCATGGGTAAGTGAAGAGGATTGAAGGTGGTGTGCAGGCATGATTAGCGATTCCATGTTCTTGTTGAATAGTAAGTTTGATAATGCTCTGGCACATGCAGATGGGGTCTCGAAAGCATTTGGGAATCAATTACCTAGGTGAGTATTTTGGAATCTTCCCTAAAGGTCATATCATTTGAAAGAGTGGCCAGGTTGGGGCAGGGTCAGACTTGTAGCAGGCACAGGTGGCACAAAATAATAACAGCTTTAGCTGTTTGTAGACGAAGATCTATTGTCTACAATACAATATACTTTCAGTGGACCTTTGTGCAGCCATTAACTTATGTGTGATTTGGTTTTTGTCAACCTCATTTGCTTGCTTCTTGTTCATTGGCTTTCCATCCTCTTCCGTCCCCTGGAGCATAGGCTTTAACCCTCCTTATCGACTGAATGACTTATATTCTTTCACTTCAAAGGAATCAACATTTTTCTTTATGCTTTCAGCACTTAATGGGAGTGTATGTGTATCCTTGTTCTCTCTGTTCTCCTGTGTTGTGCCGCTTTCCCTTTCACATCCCTGCTATGCTCTCTGTTGCTCCCCCACTCTCCCCATTCTACTCTGCTTTTATTGTGTTTTTTTCAACCACCCCTGATGCTTACTCGTCCTCCTCTGCTCACCTCCAGACACTCATTAGCAGCATTTAATTGCTCCACCCCCATTCCCTTCTCCTCTGCTTCTACCCTTCCACTCCTGCTGGTGATTATGTAACATGCGTGGAATTAATATTTACATATCAATGGAAACAATATAAGCAAATAACACAAATACAAACGTTGTGGAATTGATGAGATTTCCTTTGACTGAGTTTACATTTCTTTAACTCCCCACTACCTCCCAACATAAATGCAGTAATATACAGCCTCTCACATTAGTAATTACTCTGCTGAATGTAAATATTCTTAGTAAGTTGCTGTTTTGATTGTGTTGATAAAAGAAATGCCTGGCTGCAGAATATTGCATATAAAGTTCTTTGATGGCTAGCAGATGTTCCAATATGAGCTTTGAAACAGGGTGTATATTAGTTCCTTTGTTTATTTTATCATCTGGGAACATCAATTAATAAACACAATAATCAGAACTGTAGATTTGATCCTTGTTAATAGTACATTCTTTTTGGCTATAAGGAAGTTCAAAGTTCAAAACATTGTAACTATTTCTGCATGTCCTACAGCTCTTGCATCTGAAGAATCTTTTTTTCCTGAATGAATTAATGTATATTAGTGTTTTCGTCTCTCAGTGGTCAAAGGTCAAATTACGTTTTATTCGATTTAAAAATGTTAAATCATAAAAGCACAATACATTAAAAGGAAGATAAAATGATGGCAGTACGTAAATATTAATTCAACAATCCAATAAAAACATGTTAATTACAATTTAAAAGAACTAATAACAAAATACGAGGACAATCAAAACGTACGATAAATTCATATGCAGTTATGATAATGCATCACCCTGCATGCTCATTCTGGATCTGACCACCCCTTTCAAGAATTTTGCTATGTGATCAATAGACATCTCTTCATCGAGAAATTGGAACTTAATAAATGCGGGTCGACTTTGTCTTAAGTCTTGCCATTTTAAAAGGGGCAGAATCCATCTTTTCCTGATAAGAGTATAGAACTTACAAAAAAAGATAATGGATTTTAGACTGAGCCTATGTATCGTCACATGGACATGGGCATTAGGTACAAGACCAGTCATTTATCTTAGGGAACGTAACCCTGTTATGAAAGATGCCTAGGCATAGACGCGTCAACGGCATCCTATCATAATTACCTCATGTTATGAATAAATAAGGTTGTGGCAATGGTTGTGTCAGAAGTAGTTGGTGTTCTCTGACAGACAATTTCATAACATTGGTGGACAAGCTTATTGTCTCCAGGTGGCCTGTACATAATGATTTTAGTTCCTTCCTGGTAGACCAGCACAGACTATCAGGGTTGGCATAATACTCAGGATATCCTAGATCGTTCATACAATTTTTAACGAATGCAAGCCATGTGATGTAAAGTACCCATTGCAGGTTCTGGCAATCATTAACAGGTCCTGGTTAAGGCTAGTCGCAGTACTGCTCCAAACCTTGTGCCAGAGTAGAACTGGCTGGATTTTAATTAGGTCGGTTAAATATGGTAGACCCAAATCAGCATGGCAAATATACGTAGCAGTGCTGTTCGGGTCTGCTAAAAGATATTTTAAGAACCTATTCACAACCAACTGTAGGGATGCTGTCTTACATGGTCAATCAATTTTAATATTCTGCTACCTACTTAATCAATCCTAACAGTGCTGTGCTCAATTAGTCCAATCTTCATGTGTTTATTAGTACCCTATATATATATATATTCACTGAAAAAACCATAGGTTATAGACCATATATAGTTAGGAATTAGCATTTAAAAAACCTTATTTTACTCACACAAAACCATTGAAATTCCATATATAGTTAGTTGTACTAAGTATATATCGCGCACCCGCAATCCACTGCTGATGATGTCACATATTACATCATTCATGACATGGTCAGTGACATCACTGATGACATCACTGATGACATCACTGATGATAACATCCAGTGACTGTATGTTTCTGTAAAGTTAAAATATGTCTTATATATTGAAGAATGAGTGGATGTATAAGTGTCTGGATGGTGTATTTAGTAGGTGCATGACTGACTGTATAAGTGAGGGATTAAATGTGTCTCACTGAGTGCATGGGTTAGTGACTAAACTGTTTTAAATTGTGCACCATTGTGTCTGTTGTTTTGTAATCTGATGCAATTGTTGATCATTAGCTATATAACTAACTATATGGGTTATTGATTAGTTGGCCAAGTATTTGTATGGGAGACTGAGTGTGTGTGTGGGTGTCTGGGAGGTGAATGACTGTGCATAGATGTGTGAGCAGTTGATTCACTAGATGTATGGCTTCAAAAGTGCATGAGGAAACAGCTGTATGGGCGGTTTACTGTGTGCATGAGTGTATTGGTGAGTGAATGGATACCTCAGTGCTACATGTCAAAGTAAGTACATATGTAAAACACAGTACATGTGGTAGTTGACATATATAAATAACTGTGCATAAGAGCCAGTGAATGTGTGAGTGGCTGTATGGATTATTGTGAACTTGTATCAGGGATTGTATAACAGAGTAAATATGTGTTATTATATGTTTCAATAAGTAAGGTGTGTTTAACTATATAGTTGAGGAAATGGAGGTGTGATTGATTCTTTGCAAGACTGATTAGGTGTGTGAGTAACTCCATGGATGAGTGACAGTCTGTGAGTGTTTGTTTACACTGAGTGTATCTAAGGTTATATTAGAGTCTGAAGAGGTTCATCGTATCATCACATGAATGATGTCATGAGTAATGTCAAATGAGATGTCATCAGTGATGTCATCAGTGATGTCATTTGAGATGTCATCAGTGATGTCATCAGTGATGTCACTGACCATGTCATGAATGATGTAATATGTGACATCATCAGCAGTGGATTGCGGGTGCGCGATATATACTTAGTACAACTAACTATATATGGAATTTCAATGGTTTTGTGTGAGTAAAATAAGGTTTTTTAAATGCTAATTCCTAACTATATATGGTCTATAACCTATGGTTTTTTCAGTGAATTTCATTGGTTTTTTAAAAGCTAATATCTGTAGCTGTAAAATGTATTCTTCTTTAAATCCAAACATATATTTTGTTTATTAATAAAAAATGTTTTAATACTTTTTTTTTGTAAGCTCCCGGGGCGCGGACAGGTGAACGCACGGGTAAGCGCAATCTTGCGGCGCGCCCCGGGGCGCGTACTAATACGCGTCCCGGAAGCGCTATTGCCGCGAATGAAAACAACATCGTGACGTATCGCGTAGCCGCCACGCCTTGCGTCATAAGACACGTATCGCGTAGCCGCGAGATGCGTCTTATGACTCACCGCGTAAGCGCACCCGGAAGCGCATACGATCGCGCAACGTAAGCGCCCCGATGCGCTTACGATACACGCCCGGGGCGCGCCCCGGGGCGCGTAGCGTAAGCGCGTCAAACCATGTGACTTTAAAATAACACTTTTCATTGGTTCAGAACTTTTATTTTTCCAAATTGTGTGAAACCCACCCATTTCTCTCACTATTGCTTTGTACTTGGAGAGAGCAAGAGCTGTTCTGTCTACTCTATCTCCTACTTTTCTGATCTCCAGCAATGGCTGCAAGAGAGTCATCCAGCAGTGATTCAGATGGATTTTTAGATGAGGACCCTCCTCAGCAAAAGAAAAAAAACCATTTCATCTGGAAATTTTACGACATCCCTGAAGGACAGAAAAAAGTCAACGCTCCCAAAGTAACCTGCAAAATATGTGGGAGTAGTTTATCCAGAGGCAATCCTCTGAAAAAATATAGTTTTGGGAATGCTAATTTGATCAGGCATGTGAAAAGAAGACACCCTAACAACTTTGCCAGGGAGAGTGTCAGAGAGCTGGCACGGAATGTACCAACAGATGGCGGCAGCACCTCCACTGGTGGAGCAACACCTTCGGGACCACCCCGTGGAAGAATGGTCCCTAACATTCAGCCGGTGTTTGCAGGCATCAAATTTTTGTGCACGGAGTGTGACGAACTGCTCTGCTATGGGGAGCAGAGTGTTGAACTCATTGCCCTAAAGAAACAGCAACACCGCTGCTCTGCCAGTCCCTAAATTTTCAATTTTTTTTGCTCCTGTTGAGCAGTTTTGCAATCCCTGTTTTTGTTTTTCCCTCGACAAAAATCCAAAAAAAATATAAAATTGTTTTAAAAAGTCTAAAAAAAATATAAAACAACAAAAACAAAAAAAAATATATAAAACAACAAAATCAAAAAAAAAGTTCTTTTCAGAACTACCTCCAATTTATAAAAAGAAGCTTTTTTTTTTTTTTAAAAGTCTGTCATTTTTAATCTCCATGGTACGCTCCCCCGTAAGCTCCCCGGTGCGCGTACCGGGCGCTCACCCCCGCGAAAATCGATTTTTTTTTGATTTTTTTTTCACCCGCGGGAGCCTTTTATGGCCCCCACATCAAAAGTAGGGGTTCAGGGGGGTGTACCCTGCCCCCTTTTGCTCATTTCCCCCCTTTGATTCTTGCCACCTCTTGTGTCTCAATCCCACTGAGACACAAGATGGCGGCCGCTGTGGACTGTTTCGAATGTTTACAGACACCCGAGACCCTATCAGCTTGCCGTGCGCAAGTCGCGTGGCGCGCCTGAAGCGCTCCCCGGTACGCGTACCGGGCGCGGCTCTAGATATATATCTTTTTTTAAACCTAATTTACTCAAAATTCACAGGACCACATATCTTGAGACCTAGCAAAGGCACATCGGGCAAACAATATCTACAATTTTGCCAAGTTTCGTGGAAATCCATTCAGCCGTTCGGGCTAAAAGTGAGGCCAACCGCCCTATGGAAAACTCAATGTTAAAAACACGTTTTGGGACCCCCCTTTTTTCTCAGCCCCCCCTTGACGAAACCCCCCCAAATTTTCGGGGGCTGCTCAGAAACAAAATGTTCCATTTTCCTGAAAATTTCAGCCAATTCCGTCCACAAACGCCAAAGTTATTAGACATAGAATTTTCAAAAATCCCGTAGAGAAAAAATCCTAACTATATATACCTACTGGCGACCGCCAGTAGGTAATATATATATATATATCTCCTCATAAGCCAATTCTAAAACAATTCTAACAAAAAACCGCCATTAATCTGGCCAGCCATTATCTTTTCAACATGAACTACACACTTTCCCACCTTCGCCCTTACTTTCACCCAACTGAAAACATCTACACATTTTCTCCCACCTTCTCCCTCACTTGCCCTCAACTGGAAACATCCTCACCTTGCATTCACCTACATTTGCATCTCCCTACACCTCTCTTCTTTTTCTACTTTTTCCCAACTTTCCCCAAACTCGACATACTTTTGAATTTACCCATATCTATACACTCAACATTTGTACCGCTTTCATCACAAACTTCCCTCATCTGACCGCACGCAGTCAACCTCCCACCCACCCTCAATCAGAACTCTAGTCGCAGCTCTACACTCATGCACATGAACGCACTCTATCACTCGTTATCGACTTTTGCTGCTATTTAAACTAGCTTACAAACTAAACATTCAATCACCAGCCAGAACTTTTCTCACAAAATTGCACGATCCTGTCACGACTTTTAAAACCAGTCAGTCCTCGTTTGGACATCGAAAAATGATTCATGCCCCCGTACTTTCACCCAATTTTTAAACCACCATCACCTGCCATAGTGCCTCCCTCCTATGTGTTAACTGATTGGCCAAATACTCAGTCTTTTCTCTCCTTCTATTTGCTATTGACTAGAAGAAAACTACATTTCCCACACTGCAATAAACTCGCCAGAAGACGCACAATAAAGGATCATCGTGATCGTGTAAACAATATTGAATTCGGATTCGCAACATTTTGAAGAGGATAACCAATGTAAGCTCTTTATCTTCACAAAATGCCGAAACGTAAATGTATTAAAAGTTCAATGCCATTTCTCTTTAACACCAGCTTGCTTTACGAACCAAGATGTTACACCACACGTGTGGAAAATTGCTCTGTACTTAAAGTCCATCTTTATCCATTTTCTCCTGTCAGGTGCTGTCCCAATGAAGGGCAATATTCTTGAATAATCAATTGTGATTGTGGGACGCACACCTCTTAATTCTAGGATTGTCCGTATTAATCCACGTCCTCAAGGAATGTGTGCATACTGGAAAAATGCCTTGCCCAATTGACACTCAATGAACAGCTACATGATGTGGGGCGATTTGACGCCCCATCTCCAGTCGTACTACTTAATTGCGCGCATTCAGCGCCTGCTTATTTTTTCAACCAATAAACTCCTTGTCTTCCATGTACTCCATATTTTTTATCAACCTTTTATTGCTCAATTTCTGTTCGTCCACATGCAGGAATGACATTTTGGGGCAGATTTATGATGACTGGCGCATCCCCAGGGATGCGCCAGTCATCCTGCGCCGCTGCTCCGCCACCCATGGTGCGCCGCATTTACAATGTGGCGCACCATGGGGCAAAAACGGCACAGATGCGTGACGCATCTGTGCCGTAAAGGTGGCGCATTGCTGGAGCTGCGTCGCAAGCGCGACGCAGCTCCAGCAAGGCTCGGGGGTGCCCCATCTCCACAATGCTGCGTCAAGACCTACGCCTGCTTCAAGCAGGCGCAGGGTTTTGACGCAGCATTGTCCTGAAAGTGACTGAGTGAAATCTCATAGATTTCTCTCAGCCACTTTTAGGAGGCGTTCCTGCGCAGGAACGCCCCCCCCCTGCGCAGGAACGCCTCCTTATGGCGCAGGGCTTTACAACGTGACGCATCTCCTAGATGCGTCACGTTGTAAATAGGGCGCATTGTTTGCGCCGCCGTTGCGTCAAATAAAGTGACGCACCGGCGGCGCAAAGCCTTCATAAATCTGCCCCTTTGTACTCAAAACAGACACGCGTGATTATCATTACAGAAATTTGCTGGAGATTGGGTCGGAGGGGTGCATTCATGAAGTGCCGATGAGGTACGCCGGCATTTTTGTCTTTTAATTTACGTTCAAAAAGTCACAAGATGCAATATAAAGGGCTGAATTGCGATCAAAGGCTTAGCGCTCTTCTACTTTTCTATTATAGAAAAAGGAGGTGGAACGATAAAAATTACCGCTCCACAAAAGAGAAGCCAAAAACAAGAAAGTGCAAAAGATGCCAGGTATGCGAACTCACTGTATATATGGGAGAGAGAAAAAATATTGTAACAACTAAGGCATCATGAGAACGGTTTCTGTAAATATTCCCGTTTTTGTTTGTAGATGCGCTCGCGCGCAAAGATAAGCGGTCACCAAAACTGTTTTACAAGCTGATTTCAATAGAATGATAACCTTCGCACTCGCCCCCACCTCCCCTCTTTGTACATTCACCATACTGGATTCCCATTGTGCCAACTAAATAACCAATACACACTTCTTTCATGTTGTGGTCATTTATTGGACGCAGTTTTTATTTTGGAATACAGTGACAATATACATAACTTTTGCATTTTGCTGTTTTTTAGTCTCTTTTTTATTTTGGTAGGTTGGATTTTTGGGCTCCACTTGAGCGGAGGGGAGGGGTAGCTTCTGTCCAAGGAGTTAGGCCATGACTCGCTACCTTTCCATTTCTGGTGGTGCCCTGCCATCCGGCGGGGGCTGGGCTGCGAGCGCCATCTGCGTTTTTGCTACCCCCCTTTTTCGGTAAGCCGCCTCACCCAGCCATGAGGCATCTGAAGGTGAGTGGTCTTACCCTCTGGCCAGGTCTTCCAGCCGTGAGGCATCCCAAGGTTAGTGGTCACATCCTGGCACACTCCCCTCCGGTGTGCCTTGTTACCAACCCTAATCCGCGTAGTTCTCTGCCACGGCTTCCCCTACATTGCTGTACCTTTGGTGTGGGTAGGTGGGAAAATTCAGCTCCAGGCGCTGCTCCCCCTGCTCCGACCGTGGACATGGAGCTCACCTGGGGGAGCAGCCTTATATCCCCCCCTTTCCTTTGTCTGGCTGGTGGCCTGCCTGTTGGCCAGGCCCCTCATTGGGTGATTTGTATTCCGATACCCCCACCCCATTGGCCCCGGCGGTCCATCCGGGGGGGGGGGGGGATGTTGTGCCGAGCCCGGGCTGCTTTCAGCCCTTTGCTGCTTGCGCGCCAAATTTTGGCGCGCTGACTTGTTCTTGTTACTGGGGGGGGGGGGAGAGGGGCACGGCGACCATTATGGCGCCAGCTGTCGAGCCCCCCCTTCGTGGAGGCAGCCTCTGCGAGGTAGGTAGGTGCACTAAAGTACAATACAAATACGTAGAAGGTCAAGCCAATATCGATAGTCTAATTCGATTTTTGTTTAAATAGATTCATGACGGTAGGTTTCACTTTAAAATCCAGACAGCAGTCCTGTTGAATAAAATCCAATACGAGCAGGTACAGTGACGCTATAATAGTGAGACAGAAGGAAATAGAATAACGGTGAAGGATGAGAAAGTGTGATATTTAAATTTTGTTTTGTAGATTACACCAATGTGTTTTAACTAAGAAGCCCTGATGAAAGCCCCTTGAGAATCCTTGTGACTTGAAATACGTCAGCAATAACAATAATACGCAATAAGGCTAAGACAGATTTCATACTGATGGACACTAAAATGATATTGTGGTCCTAGGTTTGATAATTGATTTGGATTCTTCTGTCACAAAGAAATTAATTTGTGTTGATTGGATTGTATAAGATACATTGGTTTAGTGTTCTATCCATGTTTGTGATAAATGTTTGTAATGTATAATGTGGTAAATGTTGTGAAAATATATGAATGTTTGTTAATATGTAAATGTTTTTTGATATGTGTTCAACTGAAAGGATGTGAAGTCCTTATATATAAAAGAAAGATACAAGCTTTTTTTTTAAAAAAGAAAGGTTAAATAAATAACCCAATCACCCAAAATAATATAGTGTGATTGCTTGAATGAATTAGGATACCAGGCTTTCCTTTTGTTGTACTTTTAGAAAGTTTGGATTTTCTTGCCATAACCATTTGGTCCCTGCAGCCTGTATCCAGTTGAATTTAACTAGGAGTAGTTGGCTGTTGGCTCTTGTGTTTTCCTACCAGAGTGTCACACATAAGGAGGACTGGGAGTTGGCAGGATTGGCCATCCTGATATGATGGAAGGGGTGGAGCTGTGTACAGCACCACTTACATGTCAAAGAAGCTGCCTCAACCCACACACAAAGAACTTCACACTAGCCTCTGGTGCCCCAACACATCCTGGGACCATGGCAGGGAAGAAGGAGATTCATCACCATCTGTGGGGGAAAACACTAGAAGTTTCTCCCACTTCAAAGCTGCCCAAGGTATAACATTAGGATGCTCCGACCCTCTTTTCAGTTCACTTCTGGACCTGTGGAAGACTCAGAGGACCGTTCTTCTGACTGTGGGCTGCTGTGGTCTTCATAGGACTGTTCTGCTACACCAAGAGGACTTCCTAGCTGCCTGAAGCCTGCCTTATGCCCTCAGAGGACATCCCTGCTGATTTAAACCTACTTTTCTGCTTAAAACTAGGACCACCAGAGTGACCACAAGGGCTACCTGGCTGTCCTCTTTATCAGAGCCTCAGGGACGGAAAAAGTTCCAACCATCTTGAACCAGCAACTGGACTAGCCAGAGTGTGTCTTGCCCTCCAGGCGGTGCTCCTCCAGTCCTGGATCTTGGGAGTGGTGATAAAATGGGTCCTGTTAGCCCAAACCTAAAACTTTCAGCATACCAAGACCTACTTCTTTTCTGATCCGCCCATGCTGCATCACCGGTCGGCCTGACTTTACTATAGCTCCCAGCACATTCTTCTCCACAGGCTCAAATCCTGCACAGTGGCTCCTTACAGAATAGATATCTGACCTCATGGAGTTTCCGCCAGCTGCAGCCTGCAACTTCGTCCCGCTGGAGATTTTCAACTTCTAGAAAAGAGTCTAAGTCCGAATAGAGAAATCTTCACTGCAACTTAATTTAGTGGCTCGCCAATGAAGATGCCTCCTCCTCAGACACTGGCATCTTCTTTCAACCGCTAGACGTTACATTCAGAGACATTTTTCCTCAAAAATTGTTTGAAGTCCGAAGGTAAGGCGGAGACTGGTACTTTACACATTGCCTCTAAATTAAGCCTGACTACTTTTGTACCTTTGTGCCGAACTACCCGAGGGTTAAGCACTGGTTAATTTAGTTATTTTTTGCGATTCACCCAGACAAGGATTATGGCTGTTGCTTGACTAGTATTTCACCCCCTTCAACCAACAACCCAATTTCTCACATTGGTGATCAGTGGTAGGATCCAGTACATGTGTTTGTGCAGTACCATACAATGATTGGTATAACGATAAAATCCCAGGTAAATCATCAGTTTTGGATTTACTTTTCTTTCCTTTTTCCATTTTAAGTTTACTGTACCTCCTTTTTGCTACAATGGAGATGGCGCTGATCAAGGTGGATGGTCTAAGCAATGCTGAGCTGCAGAGGCTTTGCTAGGAAATGGGGCTGAATGCAGGAAAGAAGGCCCCAAAGGAGGACCACCATATAGCTGCCTTGCCTGTTAGGAGGTCAAGAGGATAAAGTTCACCCCAGGGGAGCAAAGGATGACAACCAAACCTGAAGCAGAGGAAGTGGACTTGGAGAAGGGGGAACAGGATAGTCTGCCAAGATCTGCAGGCTTGTGATTAAGAGTAGAGCACCTTGCATACAGGAGTGGATCCACAAACCAGTATAGGGAGCAGTTTGTCCACCCTAAGCATGCACCCTGAGGGACTGGGGAACAGGAAGTAAGTCTGATTGGGATTTCAGGTTGCATATGACCAAGTTGAAACTGGAGGCAGCAAAGGAGGATGGCGCTGCCACGAGGGCCCTAGAGGAGAAGAAGCTGGCCCTGGAGAAGAACCAAATGGCTCATGAGAGGAGCCTGCAAGTGTTGTACCTTTAAGCAAGAAAAATCCAGCAGCAATGATCGCAGATTACATTCTGTGTCAACTCAAGAAGTAAGAGATGCATTCCTCAAGACCTGGTGCCCAGCTATGTTGTGGGAGATGACATAGACAAATGTTCTTTTGACTATGAGGTAGCCCTTAGATTGTACAGAGTCCTTCAGGGGGATTGGTGAGAATGCTTGTTGAAATACATGCCCATATTGGGGAGGGGCACCCTTCTGAAAAATAGATAGAGGATCAGATGAAGTATGCTCCTATGAAAGCCATTTTACTTGCCAAGTTTGTGCTGACTCCTGGGGAGTTCCACCTCAGGTTGAACGACAGCCTCAAACTACCAAACCAGTCTTGGGTAGATTTCTTGGTCTACGCCGCTGCAGGGCAACGCTGCTTCAAACTCAAACTTCATCGCTACAAAGCGGAGCAGATGGCAGGCGGGACAGTTTCTCTTTACCACTTGGTTATTACGATAAGGCTGAAATACAATTAGGACTGGAAGCCTCCCCCACAAGGGGAACAAGACATAGCACTACACTACCAGATGACTTTGCACAGAAGCCACACCCACTGAGGTAACATTAAAAGTGCAAGAAAAAAGAGTGCTTTCATTCCTTTGCCTGAAGCCACTGAAGAAAGGATTGTGTGTATCCTGAAACGCGTCTGGCAATTATGAAGAACTTCTGAGACCTGTGTCCACCTTATCGTCTGCTGGCAAGCGATGAAATGTGAATAAAACGAGTGATTTCAACTTTGTGTGGCTTGTCTTTGAGGGGCTTACCGGCAATGAATTGATGTATATATCTATACATATATATATATATTCCATATGAGTTTGCCACGCAAATGAAGACACCATCACAGTAGTGGATTTCACCTTTTATTGTAGGGCAGCAACAACGGACCAGGATTTTCCAGCACACAATGAACACCAAACACCTACGCGTTTCAGAAGCAGTCTTCCTTCCTCATGGCATGGTGTGATGAAAATAGGAAACAAGCGGCCATTGCTTTTCAGGTGTTGCCAGGTAAGTGTTAGTCCCCCCCAAATGGGCGTTTCTTTACTAGGTCTTATGGTTATTGTAGTTTGTAGGTCATATTACATCCGTAGTGGATGCCGCTATTCATTCCCTTCAGAAAGTGGTCTCCATCGGGACATTGTTGCAATGAGTCCAGGCACGCTGCTTGTTTTGCGCTGTTCCTGCAAGGTATACTGCTACGCTGCATGTGTTTACAGTTAAACACTCGGACCCGCCTCACAGCGGTGGGGTAGTCTTCGTGACCCTTGGCTGGCCACAACATTTTCCATATGAGTTTGCCACACAAATGAAGACACCCACGCAGTAGTGGATTTCACCTTTTATTGTAGGGCAGCAACAACGGAACAGGATTCTCCAGCACACAACGAACACCAAACACCTACGCGTTTCAGAAGCAGTCTTCCTTCGACATGGCGTGGTGTGATGAAAATGGGAAACAAGCGGCCATTGCTTTTCAGGGGTTGCCAGGTAAGTGTTAGGCCTGCCCAAATGGGCGTTTCTTTGCTAGGTCTTATGGGTATTGTAGTTCGTAGGTCATATTACATCCGTAGTGGATGCCGCTATTAATTCCCTTCAAAAAGTGTTCTCCATCGGGACATTGTTGCAATGAGTACAGGCACGCTGCTTGTTTTGTGCTGCTCCTGCAGTGTATACTGCTCCGCTGCAGGTGTTTACAGTTAAACACTCTGACCCGCCTCACAGCGGTGGAGTAGTCTTAGTGACCCTTTGCTGGCCACAAAATATTCCATATGAGTTTGCCACGCAAATGAAGACACCCACACAGTAGTTGATTTCACCTTTTATTGTAGGGCAGCAACAACAGACCAGGATTCTCCAGCACACAACGAACACCAAACAACTATGCATTTCAGAAGCAGTCTTCCTTCCTCATGGCATGGTGTGATGAAAACGGGAAAGAAGCGGCCATTGCTTTTCAGGTGTTGCCAGGTAAGTGTTAGTCCCGCCCAAATGGGCATTTCTTTGCTCGGTCTTATGGGTATTGTAGTTCGTAGGTCATATTACATCCGTAGTGGATGCCGCTATTCATTCCCTTCAAAAAGTGTTCTCCATCGGGACATTGTTGCAATGAGTCCAGGCACGCTGCTTGTTTTGCGCTGTTCCTGCAAGGTGTACTGCTCCGCTGCATGTGTTTACAGTTAAACACTCGGACCCGCCTCACAGCGGTGGGGTAGTCTTCGTGACCCTTGGCTGGCCACAAAATATTCCATATGAGTTTGCCACGCAAATGAAGACACCCACGCAGTAGTGGATTTCACCTTTTATTGTAGGGCAGAAACAACGGACCGGGATTCTCCAGCACACAACGAACACCAAACGCCTACGCATTTCAGAAGCAGTCTTCCTTCCTCATGGCATGGTGTGATGAAAATGGGAAACAAGCGGCCATTGCTTTTCAGGTGTTGCCAGGTAAGTGTTAGTCCAGCCCAAATGGGCGTTTCTTTACTAGGTCTTATGGTTATTGTAGTTTGTAGGTCATATTACATCCGTAGTGGACGCCGCTATTCATTCCCTTCAGAAAGTGGTCTCCATCGGGACATTGTTGCAATGAGTCCAGGCACGCTGCTTGTTTTGCGCTGTTCCTGCAAGGTATACTGCTATGCTGTATGTGTTTACAGTTAAACACTCGGACCCGCCTCACAGCGGGGGGGTAGTCTTCGTGACCCTTGGCTGGCCACAACATTTTCCATATGAGTTTGCCACGCAAATGAAGACACCCACGCAGTAGTGGATTTCACCTTTTATTGTAGGGCAGCAACAACGGACCAGGATTCTCCAGCACACAACGAACACCAAACGCCTACACGTTTCAGAAGCAGTCTTCCTTCCACATGGCATGGTGTGATGAAAATGGGAAACAAGCGGCCATTGCTTTTCAGGGGTTGCCAGGTAAGTGTTAGGCCTGCCAAATGGGCGTTTCTTTGCTAGGTCTTATGGGTATTGTAGTTCGTAGGTCATATTACATCCGTAGTGGACGCCGCTATTCATTCCCTTCAAAAAGTGTTCTCCATCGGGACATTATTGCAATGAGTACAGGCACGCTGCTTGTTTT
Organism: Lissotriton helveticus; assembly: GCF_964261635.1. Classification (NCBI taxonomy): domain Eukaryota; kingdom Metazoa; phylum Chordata; class Amphibia; order Caudata; family Salamandridae; genus Lissotriton; species Lissotriton helveticus. Next base: position 522,475,049 of record NC_136072.1, read on the forward strand.
GCGCTGCTCCTGCAGTGTATACTGCTCCGCTGCAGGTGTTTACAGTTAAACACTCTGACCCGCCTCACAGCGGTGGAGTAGTCTTCGTGACCCTTTGCTGGCCACAAAATATTCCATATGAGTTTGCCACGCAAATGAAGACACCCACACAGTAGTTGATTTCACCTTTTATTATAGGGCAGCAACAACAGACCAGGATTCTCCAGCACACAACGAACACCAAACAACTATGCGTTTCAGAAGCAGTCTTCCTTCCTCATGGCATGGTGTGATGAAAACGGGAAAGAAGCGGCCATTGCTTTTCAGGTGTTGCCAGGTAAGTGTTAGTCCCGCCCAAATGGGCGTTTCTTTGCTCGGTCTTATGGGTATTGTAGTTCGTAGGTCATATTACATCCGTAGTGGATGCCGCTATTCATTCCCTTCAAAAAGTGTTCTCCATCGGGACATTGTTGCAATGAGTCCAGGCACGCTGCTTGTTTTGTGCTGTTTCTGCAAGGTGTACTGCTCCGCTGAATGTGTTTACAGTTAAACACTCGGACCCGCCTCACAGCGGTGGGGTTTTCTTCGTGACCCTTTGCTGGCCACAAAATATTCCATATGAGTTTGCCACGCAAATGAAGACACCCACGCAGTAGTGGATTTCACCTTTTATTGTAGGGCAGCAACAACGGACCGGGATTCTCCAGCACACAACGAACACCAAACGCCTACGCATTTCAGAAGCAGTCTTCCTTCCTCATGGCATGGTGTGATGAAAATGGGAAACAAGCGGCCATTGCTTTTCAGGTGTTGCCAGGTAAGTGTTAGTCCCGCCCAAATGGGCGTTTCTTCACTAGGTCTTATGGTTATTGTAGTTCGTAGGTCATATTACATCCGTAGTGGACGCCGCTATTCATTCTCTTCAAAAAGTGTTCTCCATCGGGACATTGTTGCAATGAGTCCAGGCACGCTGCTTGTTTTGCGCTGTTCCTGCAAGGTATACTGCTCTGCTGCATGTGTTTACAGTTAAACACTCGGACCCGCCTCACAGCGGTGGGGTAGTCTTCGTGACCCTTGGCTGGCCACAAAATTTTCCATATGAGTTTGCCACACAAATGAAGACACCCACGCAGTAGTGGATTTCACCTTTTATTGTAGGACAGCAACAACGGACCAGGATTCTCCAGCACACAACAAACACCATACGCCTACGCATTTCAGAAGCAGTCTTTCTACCACATGGCATGGTGTGATGAAAATGGGAAACAAGCGGCCATTGCTTTTCAGATGTTGCCAGGTAAGTGTTAGTCCCGCCCAAATAGGCTTTTCTTTGCTAGGTCTTATGGGTATTGTAGTTTGTAGGACATATTACATCCGTAGTGGACGCCGCTATTTATTCCCTTCAAAAAGTGTTCTCCATCGGGACATTGTTGCAATGAGTCCAGGCACGCTGCTTGTTTTGCGCTGTTCCTGCAATGTATACTGCTCCGCTGCATGTGTTTACAGTTAAACACTCCGACTCACCTCACAGCGGTGGAGTAGTCTTCGTGACCCTTTGCTGGCCACAAAATATTCCTTATGAGTTTGCCACGCAAATGAAGACACCCACACAGTAGTGGATTTCACCTTTTATTGTAGGGCAGCAACAACGGACCAGGATTATCCAGCACACAACGAACACCAAACGCCTACGCATTTCAAAAGCAGTCTTCCTTCCTCATGGCATGGTGTGATGAAAATGGGAAACAAGCGGCCATTGCTTTTCAGGTGTTGCCAGGTAAGTGTTAGTCCCGCCCAAATGGGCGTTTCTTTGCTAGGTCTTATGGTTATTGTAGTTCGTAGGTCATATTACATCCGTAGTGGACGCCGCTATTCATTCCCTTCAAAAAGTGTTCTCCATCGGACATTGTTGCAATGAATCCAGGCACGCTGCTTGTTTTGCGCTGTTCCTGCAAGGTTTACTACTCCGCTGCATGTGTTTACAGTTAAACACTCGGACCCGCCTCACAGCGGCGGGGTAGTCTTCGTGACCCTTGGCTGGCCACAAAATATTCCATATGAGTTTGCCACGCAAATAAAGACACCCATGCAGTAGTGAATTTCACCTTTTATTGCAGGGCAGCAACAACGGACCAGGATTCTCCAGCACACAACGAACACCAAACGCCTACGCGTTTCAGAAGCAGTTAATTCCCTACAATATCGGCACCCCAGGACACTTTAGGAGCCGTCCCTGGGGTGTGGCGGTCTCCAGGGCCTTCGAAGGCTCTAGGCATAGGGTCATGCAGTCTGCCTCGCACAGTACACCAAATCCCAGGGGTGGTGGTTCCTGGGGATTGAGGGGGGTCGTTGAGGTCCCCACACTTTTAATTTTGAAGGGGGGGGGCATTGGAGCCCCCCACATCCATTTATTTTATTGCCTCAGGTGGTGACTCTCAGTCTTGTACAGGAAACAGCAATGTTGAGAACATCTTCTGGTAAGATAACAAAGGATTTTGAAGTCCATTTTCTGTGTTTTTTTTCTTTGCAGGCATTAAAGTGACAACAATTTTAACTCTGTGTTTGTAAATATGCCACTAAGTTGTGTAATGTCGACAATCTCGTCTTCCATTTAAATAGGCACAAAGTATTTAATGATGTTCATTGTGAATCGTGAAACAACACTGTCTAATTTTGATCGATAAAGTAGTGATGAATGAGTTGTGTACTTGTTTTGCTCATAAGGTGCATAGGGGTAGATTTAAAAGTTCATTGCATTACTATTGCATCACTTTTAAGATGGGAAAAGTGACGCGAAAGTGGTGCAAGGGTGTTGTAAATCTGGTTTGGATTTTGACATAGAGAGTAGAGTGCATCAGTAGGGTAAGTGCAGGTTAGTGTAGCGGTAACAATTACTATTCTAACACCGGGGGGGTGCATCTGTACGGAGTGTGTTGGAAAGTGTATCACAAAAAAAAAAAATATTCCACCCCCAAGGTGGTGTATCTGTAGGGTATGTGCTGGATAGTGTATGAGTAACAATTGCTATTGCAAATCTAGGGGGTTGCATCTGTGGGGTATTTGCAGGATAGTGTATGAGTAACAATTACTATGAAAAAGAAAAGAGTTAAAGGAGAAGGAGACACGCACTTTAACGATGAACGTGGAAGAAGAGAAAGTGACGAGAGATGATTTGTGACGTGTGTAGGCTTGAGAGCCTGGATAAACATTAAATGGGGTCTGGCAGTGAAGTGCGTACTTATTCTGGAAGAAATCTTTCTGGGACTTGCGAAAGCAAGTCGTCTTTATTAATTGCCTCTCCCTGCGTGTACTTGCAAGGTTATATGATTTGCTCGTACGTTAAAAACAGAAATCTTCTACACCTCTTTTTGATTGGTTGTGAAGCATTGTGAGAAGACATATTAGCGACCAATCCCTTTCCTTGCGCAGATTTTGAAAAACATTTGATTGGCTGTTGTGTGGTTAAGTCTACCTTCCTGATCCTAATGTTGATTTGCTTGTTTTTTCTATGTGACGTTACGATACACTCACCATGTACGTAGTCCATTTTGTGACGCACTTTATTTGACTATGCGTTTCAAAAACTAGTTGTGGTAGGGTGTTCTTAACTTAAACTGTGTACTGTGCTTATGAGTTTGTTAACTGTTAAGGTATTTAAAAATATGATTCTATTTTCTATTCTATCATAATTGTGCTGACTTTCCTCCTTTGGCGTGGAGTAATATGTTCTCTTATAAAATGTATAATTCTTCAAACCATCCTTGAAAGAAAAATGCTCATGTTTTCAAAATATTTTTATTGAGTCTTTTATATTCATCATATGGGTGAAATGCAAAAATTATTTTACATTCATTGGTATCACGCGTTGGATCACATTTATTTTATTTTATCATAACCACTCGTTCCTTATGTTTACATTTTATAAGTTTTGCCCCATCATCCTTTAATAAATCTTTGGGCTTTTTTTACTTTCAGATAAAGTAGAATAGAAGTACTATGACAAACACTCCCTCACTACTTCATCTTTCTTTTTTTATGTACATTTCATTTCAATATCACATTTAACAATCATTTTTAAAAATGGAAAGAATAATTAACATTTGAAGCCACAATTATATTACTTTATTTCAAAATGAGTGCTCGCGAAGGTAATCCTCCTGTTCTTCACGAGTGAAAATTGGGAAAAGCACTACTCAATATAAATACTTTTAGCCCATGTTCACTCTAGAATATAAAGAGTATTCTTTTTTATTCCAAAGTATTTCGTTGTTTTGTCGATAGTTTATTTATAGTACATTTTTCAATCATTAAGAAATACTTGCATACTAAAAAAATATTACTAATTAATGTATGAAATTCTTGGTTGTAAGTCATCCAACTCCAGATGAAGGATCATAAAGTTATATATAAATTAAAATTAAAATATACATTAACAATATGATCCCTCTGTGGAAATGAAAGATAAATTGAAGATTATGACATTGCTCCTAATCATTACTTTGCACATAGTAATTCCTTAAATAACCTATATTTCTTGTAATGGGTATTTAGTGAACTCGTTATTATATTCTATTTAAACGTAATCATACCACTTTCTATAATCATTTAAATATTTTTGCTTTCTTTTTTAAATATATAAAACATATACCCATTAAGATAATTTACCTCTCTTCGATATTCTTTCCTTCCTACATCGAAATTCATCCAACTCCTCTGGAGGGGACATAATGTTTTATGTATTTTTAAATATACATTAACAATATGTTCCCTCTGAGGAAATGAACGATATTGTCAAGATGCTTCCGCAGTCCCGAATCATTACCTTCGCTCGTAGTTTCTTCGCCCATATTAATTCTCTGAAACCAAACTAATTACCACGGGTGTGGTTTACATAAATTTTGGTTTTGGTTAACAGTCTATGGGATCAATTTATTGCACCTCCCACTTTTAAGTCACGTTTTTCAGTTGACAGGTGTTCTCATTTGCACTGTTTTAGTGCGTCACGTGTTTATGTAAACGTGCCTCTTTCCATATTTTTTAACTTTCGTATAATTTCTAAAATGCTTTATTCAAACTCGTTTTTCTTATTAAAGCATTTTTAAGGGTTACTTTTTTTAATACGAGTAATAACATTCATTCCCCTTTTTTTTTTTTTTTTTTTTTAAAACCTTTATTGTGCAAAGAATGCTCACAAATACGGGCCTACAACCCCACGGGCTGGCCACCACACGGTAAAAAAGCGTATCAAAGGAGAATAAGTTCTTCACAGGAGTTGACACCAGGAGCACAGGAGAAACAACAAAGGCCATCGAGCAGTCAGCAAGAACAGGATAATAAAAGGTTAATTTTCTAATGCGGGGCGGGGGGACAGAAGACTAACGGGCCGTGAAGAAACAACCAGGGAGGGGCCGCGGCAAGCCGCCATTTTATGAACACAGAATGACACAAGAAGCCATACAAACATAGCAACCAAAGAATATACACATAATCGGATTACAAAAAGCAACAATGGCATCTGTCAAACCGCGCTCACCCAGCACCGCCCTCACCCAAATAGAGGAGACATAATCAAAAAGGCCCCCATTGCAAAGACAATACGATACGCACCCCAACGGAAATAAAGAAACCCCCATAAAGGAGGAAGGGGAAGAGGGAAAAAGGAGACGAAAGAAGGGACTCCCACCAAACCTCGCACCCCCAGGAGACAAGACAGGACAACATAATCCGGCAATCGATATACCAAAAAGTCGATACCAAAATAACCAGTGGGCCACAATCAGACAAACACCGGAATACGAACGCCACAGAAACTCCCCAGGGGGACACATGAGGAGACAGAGTCCCGAAAAAGTAAATACACAAGAGCCATAGAACAAAAAAGGAGGAAATAAGGGGGGAAAAAGACCCCCAAACACAGACAGACCCCTCCCACCGACCCCTAAAGCCCACCCTGCACCCCTGCAGAAGGCTATGGCCTACCCCCCCCGCAGCGTGCCTGTCGCCCTAATTAGAACCCGAAATATAGCGGAACAAAGTTGAGTCGGAATGAGAAGACAAAAATGGGAAGGGAAGGGGAAGGGAACACGGGATGGGAAACACACACACACACACACGGGGGAGGACCTAAAGACAGGAGGAAACGCACCCAGCCACCTGCCTGAGTCGAAGGTCCGAGTCCCCGGGAAGCCAAAGATTATCAGGTTACAGTCCAGGAGCACCCACCAGTCACATATAACCATACCAAAACACGTTGACCATCCAAACCAGCACAGGACTACCGCACGCAGAGGCCAATGCACATCATCCCTGTCCCTGTTTGTCCAAAGTGGGAACGGTCCGATCCATCGAGGACCAGGCCACGAAGAACTGAAGGCCGACAGCAGGAAAATCCAACGGCAGTCCGAAAAATACACGTGAAGCAAAACACGGAAGATCCAGGAAAGTCACGAAGAGTAGGAAACGATGCAGGCACAGTTCCAAGGATATGTTCAGAGAACCGACCCATCTGGGCCAGCACAGGAGAGATCGCCGGGCAGCGGCGGCCGAAAGGAACCAGGAGAGTCATGAAGGTCAGGCCAAGCAAAATCCAGCTCCCGGGCCAGAGGCAAAGGAGGTAGCGCAGGAGGAGGAGGTGCCATCAAGTTACGCACACCCGCAGACGCGGTCGTAGCCGGGGCCAATTCCGCCAGGATAATTCCAGCCGCACCCCGCGACGGCAAAGCCACATCCGGCCGTGGGGGCCCGGGAGGCCCGCAGCGAGGAACCACCTCCGAAGCTATGACAGGCGCGGCCACCAAGAGTCGCCAGGAGAGCAGGGCGTCCAGGACCTCCTTAAGTGTAGGAAAACCTTTACAGTATCCGGCATCCGGGCCATGCGGCGGGCCTCCAGCGCTCGTCCAGGCCCGGCCAAGACAATTGGGGTCGGCCGCCATTTGAGAGCCCGACCAGGCCGCGCGGCCGACAACCTCCGCCGGGGCGACGTCAAGGCAAATGTAGTCCCGCTGACCGGAGGCAGAGCACACCGGGCAGGAAGGAGGGCCACCAGAAGAAAGGGACCTCGCCGGCTCCCCTATTCCGCCGGTCCCGTTCTCCGAGTCCGGGCGGCAAAATCAAAATGGCCGGACCGGAGAACAAAGGGGGAGCAAGCCAGATACACGAGGAGCTCCGACAATGGAAGGCAGCGCCTCCACCAAAGGCCTCCTCCCCACGGGAATCGGCCAGGAAGAACCTCCGGCCCAAACGAACAACGGCCTTCCGACCACCTCCACCGCGCCCCTAAGGGCAGACCCGCGAGCTCCGTCCGGCCCAGGAGCCGGCAAGAAGATCCAGGCCAGTCCGCCTCCGACTCCCCGAAACGATCGGGGGCACCGCACCGGATACACAGCAGCCAGGATAACCGGAGCAAGAGGTAAGTGCCTGCAGGGCGTCGTAGCACTACCACACAGCAAAGAGGGCTTCCCGGGGCAGGATAACAGCAGGATAAATGTGGAAACACAGGCGGGCGAACGGAGCCGAGCTAAAGCGCGGCCATCTCGGTCGCGAGCTAGGCTCCTCCCCTCCATTCCCCTTTTTTTGACTTATTTTTCTAGTAACTTCCCTTTTTTGTAAAACTATTTTTAATATTCTTCATTACCCTAAACCCATATTTTCCCTACATCCTGTACAAGAGATACTCTCTATTAAACTTTGAGTATTCTAATTTATATCAGAGTATTAATTTATTTAGTTCCATTACTACGAGTTTTAATACATTTATTTATCTAATATTTTTAATCTTTCTTTATACACTGCAAGGGATACTGTTATTTGTGTAGAATAACACTATGAATCAGTGTCTATTTGGCAAAATTGAGAGAGATTGATTTGGTTGGTTGATGTGTTTGCAGTTACATAAGTATATATACTCTTGCGGGAAGCCAGGCTTTAGGGTATGCAGTACTTCAAACTCCTATGCATATGCATGTAATTGTGTAACCACCTTCACATTGTGCTTCAAGCCTACAATTCCCCAGTCAGTATCTATATACTCCAGCTAACACAGTGTGACTCAAGTTGCAATTTGAAAATGACTCTTTTGGTACCATGCAGTAATTCATTCAGTAAAGTAAAAGTGAACTTATATTAATGTAATCATTCCCTCAGTAAGCATGTACTCATGCAGTGAGGCAGGCTTTAGGGAATGCAGTGATTCAAAGTGCTATGTATTATGCATGTAGTGGTGTAATAACCTTTATATTTATGCTTGAGGACTACAATTCCCTACTCACTATACATACCAGGGGTCTCCAACCATTAGCTCGGGAGCTACTGGTAGCTCACCAGAACCCTGAAAGTAGCTCTCAGAGGAGAAGCCAAACCAATCTCAGAGATTCTGTGTATATTAAAGAAGGTAGTACTGCTCATTTCACTACCTTTAAGAGTTACAGACAGCCAAAGCAGTGGCAGGGCCTGTTCATAACACTCAAACACAAACTGTGATGGCATATGAATTAATCAATTAGGGATGTATAAAGCTCACTATTCACCTGTGAGGGTTTCCAGGTGCTGGGGGAGTATTTTTGGGGGGGAACACGTGCAGCTTAGGTCATTCGAATAGGCAGGTGTTATGGCTCTTCCTGAATTCTTTCAGTGTAGGTGTTCCTCTGATGCTGAGGGAGAGTTCTTTCCAGGTCTTGGCCATGATGTACGTGAAGGGTGTGCCTCCTGTCTGGTTATGTGAATACAGACGATTTCGGCCGAGGCCTGGTCAGCAGATTGGAGGTTTCTTTTGTGGGTGTAGAAGGAGATTGAGGCATTGGAGTCCGGTGTTGTGGAGGGCTTTATAGGTGTGTGTGAGCAGCTTGAAGATCACTGTTTTTTTGACAGGGAGCAAGTGCAGTTCTCGTTTATGCTGAGTAATGTGGTCTTGTCGTTGGATCCTGAGGATAAGTCTGACTGAGGTGTTCTGGACAGTCTGAAGTTTGTGGAGTAGAGATTTGTTGACTCCGACATTGAGGGTGTTCCCGTAGTCCAGCCTCCTGGTGATGAGTGCTTGGGTGTTGGTCTTCTTTAATTCAGGGGGTGGGTCTATTTTAAGGTCTTGCTTAGTATGTGGAGGGTGTTGAAGCATCTGGAAGCTGCAGCAGTGGCCTATGGGTCTGTCACATGAAACATGTTTATGCACTTTAAATCTAAGTTGGGGAGACTTACTGTTGTGGTAATACCATTTGTGGCACACTGTAAGTGATTATTTGAATTTTACTTGATTAGAAGCCTTTAATATTGATAAACATGTTCCTAGCATTCTGCTGATAACTTCATCTGGAATGTTTTGGTGGTTACTACTGACAATTGTGCATAGGGTGGAGATAGGGTAATGTTAATAGATACCCCCAGCACAACCCCTACACTTTACAAACCCCACTACACTATTGTAAACTCTAAACACTATCCCCAGCATGAACCTCTACAGCACATAAACACTATTGCACTACTCTAAACCCTAAAACACTACCCACTACAGTAGACAAACACTACTGGACTATCCTAAACCCAACAACACTACCTTCAGCACGACCCCCTTCTCTTAAGGAAGGCCTAAAAAGAATTTTGCGTATGCGCTTGAAGTCACCTACGGGTCGCATAACAATCAGTAGTGTACTACCCTAAAAGCTAAATGTACCACCAACACGACCCCCTACTCTAGACAAAGACCTATGCACTACCTAAATCTATCCCAGTTTAAGCAGCAGTGCGGAGGGAAGGCCGGACTTACAACATATTTATGTACATATGTTGCATCCCTGGGCTTTGGAAGTAGCTCAGCACGCTGTAGCTAAAGAGCTTACTGTATCATGCTACAGCACTTCCTTATAGTTCTACCGTTATACATTCACCTTATACTACAAATGCATTCTTTAGTCAACTATGCAGTATGTATACATTTATGTAAACTTTCACACACTAGCATATACATTTACCTCTTTCTTTAACCAGAGTAGTTAGTTCTGAAAATAACTTTTTGTTAGTTTTTTGTACTTTTATATATATATATATATGGCGAAACTTGTCACACAGAACACAGGAGGTCCAAATACTAGTAACAAAGAGCCGACCCAACTATATATATATATTTTAAATGTTTTTTTCTTTTTTATGTTTCTTTTAAAAAGAAAAAAAGTCAACAGGACGAACAAAACCATGAACTTTGAGGAAAAAAAAAAAACCTAGCATTGATGGTTATCAATTGCTCTGCAAACTAGGTCTACTGATTGCTCCCCATGACAAATTAAACACAAGCACTTCACGCAGTGCATTCTAACTTTCATAAATTGGGGACGTATGTCTGTTGATGATGTTAAAGGTGATGCCACAGAGGTACTTGGTATTGCCGGTGGTGGAGGTGTATTTTGGTGCAATCTTCTACATTCTTCGTTAGCATAGTTCACAGGATGCTGAAATTGGAGCTGCTTGCGCATACTAGCAGTGCCACAGGAGTATTTCTTGTTTGGATCTCCTCTGGACAGCACTGCCTGGCAAATCTTGCATGTCACCTTGGTGGCATTACATTTCATTTGTCCCTCCAGAAAAGTAAAACATTTCCATACAATGGATCTGTATCTTTTGGGAGGGTGAGGTTCTGGTAGAAATTGTTCAGTAACAAAATCATCAGAATCAGATAATTCTTGTAGTGGTGTAGTCAGTTTTGAATCTAAAAAAGAAGTTCAGGTTTCCAATGATGAAAAAGTGAGGTTTTTCTCAGAACAGGTCTTCTCTTAAGGAAGGCCTAAGAAGAATTTTGCGTATGTGCTTGAAGACACCTACGGGTCGCATAACAAACAGCAGTGTACGACCCTAAAAGCTAAATGTACCACCAACACGACCCCCTACTCTAGACAAAGACCTATGCACTACTGTAAACCCTAAATCTATCCCCAGTACAACCCGTTCACTACACAAACACCACTACACTACCCTAAACCCTAAAACACTACCCCTAACACTTATACAAACAGCACTTCATTTATTTATACAGATAGTTACTCATAGTTAGTGTTAAAAAATCACTAATACAAGTATACAGTTATCTACTCAGTTACTGATGAAATCACTGAGTCATATGTATACTTCTTTATATACAAGAAATGTCACATACTTTGCCTTTTATTTTTGTACTTTATTGCACATGTACCATTGAGAGATATATTTTCTAATCACCACACCCATAAAAATGTTTACTCACCCAAACAATTGTTATAACATGCAGTCTTAACATCATATACTTACTGAAGCAACTATTCACACATCTTTGGGCAGTCACACATCCCCCACCGAACCACACACACACATTCATTCTCCAATACATATACTTAGTTAAGTAATCAATAAGTAATATAGACTTTCAAGTAGCTAGTAACCAACTGGTGCAGCAGTTTATAGAACAACTGTCAAAGTAATACAAATATTCACATAGTTTAGTCACTATTCAATATATTTAATGAGACAGTATAAATTAGTCAATTAAACTATCAATCACACTGCTAGTAAACCCTTTATCCAGATTTATTTTTATATCCACTCATTCTTTAATGCAGATTGTGGTATATATATATATATATATATATATATATATAGTATATATATTTAGATAACAAACCAAACCACATTCACTGGATGTTGTCATCGGTGATGTCATAAGTGATGTCATATGAGATGTCATCAGTGATGTCATTAACCATGTCATGAATGAAGTAATATATATGTAAAGAGCTGCGTATGAAGGGGCCGTACTTCTAAGGAAGGGAAAAGTCACGCAAAGTAACTTTTTCTCTCTTTGTAAATATGGAGGAGGCACCTGCGCAACCAGTAAGTCAAAAAAAGTGATGTATTGGTGGCGCAGAGAGCTTGTAAATCTGCCGCAAAATTGTTTTCATTTCTGATCATATTTTTCTTCCAATATATGCTACATGCACAGCATAGATTGTAGGAGAAAAATGCCTTCACTGATTCTTTTTGTATAGGAAGGTGTGTCTTCCTGGACATAAACAAACTCCACACAACACAGATATTCTTGCACCATGGTGCAAGGGTGCCTGTATCACCATATGCCTGCAGTTTAAGCAGCAGTGCGGAGGGAAGGCCAGACTTACAACATATTTATGTACATATGTTGCATCCCTGGGCTTTGGAAGTAGCTCAGCACGCTGTAGCTAAAGAGCTTACAGTATCATGCTACAGCACTTCCTTATAGTTCTACCGTTATACATTCACCATATACTACAAATGCATTCTTTAGTCAATTATGCAGTATGTATACATTTATGTAAACTTTCACACACTACCATATACATTTAGCTCTTTCTTTAACCAGAGTAGTTAGTTCTGAAAATAAATTTTGTTTTTGTTTTTTATACTTATGTATATATATATATATTTTTTTTTTGTAAATGTTTTTTTCTTTATGTTTTTTTTTTTCAAGAAAAAAGTCAACAGGATGAAAAAAAACATGAACTTTGAGGTAATAAAAAAAAAACTAGCATTGATGGTTATCAATTGCTCTCCAAACTAGGTCTAGTGATTGCTCCCCATAACAAATTAAACAAAAGCACTTCACGCAGTGCATTCTAACTTTCATAAATTGGGGATGTATGGATGGTGGTGATGTTAAAGGTGATGCCACAGAGGTACTTGGTATTGTCGGTGGTGGAGGTGTATCTTGGCGCAGTCTTCTACATTCTTCTTTAGCATAGTTCACAGGATACTGAAATTGGAGGTGCTTGTGCATACTAGCAGTGCCACAGGAGTATTTCTTGTTTGGATCTCCTCTGGACAGCACTGCCTGGCAAATCTTGCATGTCACCTTGGTGGCATTACATTTCATTTGTCCCTCCAGAAAAGTAAAACATTTCCATACAATGGATGTGTATCTTTTGGGAGGGTGAGGTTCTGGTAGAAATTGTTCAGTAACAAAATCATCAGAATCAGATAATTCTTGTAGTGGTGTAGTCATTTTTGAATCCAAAAAAGAAGTTCCAATGATGAAAAAGTGAGGTTTTTCTCAGAACAGGTCTTCTCTTAAGGAAGGCTTAAGAAGAATTTTGAGTATGACCGGTCGCATAGCAATCGCGCATGAAAATACGCACGTATTGCACACCCTGCGCGCATCCTACAGAACAATTGTAAAATGGTGGCTACGTTCTGCACAGCATTTGAGAGAGGTGCGCTATGGGTGTGGGACTGCTCAAATATTATTAAATATATATATATATATATATATATAAATATTTTAATAAATATAAATATATATATATATATTACATTTAAAAAATATATATATTAAAAATGTGTAATGTCATCTAAAAAAAGGTATCTAAAAATTATATTTGAAAAAAATTTGAAAATCAGTATCAAATAAATAAATATAACAATTAATAGATTTAAAAATTGTTATTGAATAAATCTTTCAAAATCACTGAAAAAAACATTGGGTTTCAGGCAGGTTATACTTTGGAATTATCATTTAAAAAACCTTTGAAATTCATTGAAAAAACCATAGGTTTCAAGCAGGTTATAGTTAGGAATTAGCATTTAAAAAACCTTAGAAATTCACTGAAAAAAAACATTAGTTTTAACCTACAAAATTTGCAAGGCAGTTTTATCAAGAGAAGATCCCAACAAAAAATATTCTTGTGGAACTGCCAGCATGTTTAAATATCTGCACAGTTTGCATCCTGTCAATCTGGCAAGAGAGGAGTGCAAGAGACTGCAAAAGACTGAACCACCACCACCTCAAGTTGCAAGCACTTCTGGGGCGTCCACTTCGACATCTACTTTGGACATCTGGCCCCAACTGGCAAAGACAAAAATTCATTGCATAAAATGCAATAGGTTGCTTTGATATGGGGAGCAATCAGTTGATTTGGTTTGCAGAGCTCTGGAGAACAATTATTGTTAGACTGTTTTTTTTGCCCTACAAGTTCATTGTTCTGTTCGTCCCGTTCAGTTTTTTTTTTCATAAAAAAAAAAAAGAAAAATCGTAAAAAAAATACAAAACAAAAAAAAGTTATTTTCAGAACTACCTACTCTGGTTATAAAAAGAGCTAAACTTGTATGCTAGTGTGCGAAAGTTTAGATGGATGTATGTGTAGTGCATAATTGACTAAAAGAATACATTTGTGATGTGTGGTGAGTGTATAAGTGCAGAACTATAAGTAAGTGCTGCAGCATGACACTGTAAAGAGGGAGAGGTGTGGCGCCGCGGCCAGGGCAACTGACGCTGGAATCTGGGGATCAGGGTTCGATCCCCGGCTCCGGCGGCAGGTTAGCCCAGCACCATGTGACTCTGGGCAATAGCTTGCTTAATCTTCCCGACGGCCCCCAGCGCCTAGAGACCCTAACGGGTGATTGTGCGCTATACAAATGTGGATTATTATTATTATTATTATTATTTAACTACAGCATGCTGTGGTACTTCCGAAGCACAGGGATGCAACATATGTATATAAATATGTTGCACATCTGTGCTTCCCTCTCCACAGCTGCTTAAACTGCAGCCATGTGGTGACACAGGCACCCTTGCAGCATGGTGTAAGGATGTCCGTGTCATGCGGAGATTGGATTTTCTCCTTCAATATATGATGTGCATTGTAGCATATATTGAAAGAGAAAAAATGAGAAGAAGTGAAAAAAATTATCCTTGTTGTGCTTTGCTACACCAATTGGAGGATGGTGCACCATTCACAAACATGGCCAGATTTATGATTTTTTTTACAACTGGATATATGTCTTGTTCTATGACTGTTCTGTGCAAACACGCACAGCAAAAACCATAGAACACCTTTTCAACGGAAAGTGCTGTGTATGATGAGATTATCTTTACATGGAAAACAAAAATATATAGAATGTCTTTTTCTCACCTTGCAATTAAGAAAGAGAGTTAAAAGATAGGCCAATTCTTATTAAAGGAGTGCATTTTTGTACAACTAACAGAGAACAAGATACATTTATAAGTACTTATGTTTTACAAAACTTATAGCACATATTTATATATGACTGAAGAGAAGGGATGAGGCCTACTGCCACATGTAAAAAAACACTTGGGGCCAGATGTAGGTAATTCTATTTTACCGACTCATAAATACCGAATTTTAACGATTCGGTATTTATGAATCGGTAAAATAGAAGTACCGAGATGTAGGTAAATCCAGATGTGGATTTACCGAATCTTTAAAAGTCGGTATTTACCGATTCGGTAAATACCGACCGGTAATGCTCCATTCATTCCTATGGGCTTTGAAGCCCATAGGAATGAATGGGGCATTACCGGTCGGTATTTACCGAATCGGTAAATACTGATTTTGACAAGGGTGCAGGGGGTGTCACTTTGACACCCTCTAGCACCCCCAAAAAAGGTACGGGGGCCATGTGGCAGGCATACCTGCCCTAAGGGCAGGTCTGCCTGTCATATGGCACAGGTGTGCATGCACACATGTGCATGCACACCTCAATCGGTATTTCACCATCAAATTGAATTTGATGGTAAAATACCGATTTCTTAGGCCTTGTGGGACTCATAAGAGTCCCACCTACATATCAATTTTACCGATTCTGTAAAAATACCGGTCGGTAAATTTACTGACCGGTATATTTACAGAATCGGTAAAATTACCGATTTGCCCAGTTTCTGTCCTCCTACATCTCGGTAGCCAAATACCGGTCGGTAACGGCCGAATTCGGCCGTTACCGACCGGTATTTGGCTACCTACATCTGGCCCTTGGTGATGTGCTTTAAGTTAAACAGTTTTATTTCTTATAATTCTAAAAGTACCAGGACCTATAACACCACCATATGTCTCTATTGTGTACTATACTATGTATCTTGTAGACAGGTGTTCTGAAGCTGTCTCCTATTTGATACCTGTCTGCAATGGAATTCTCTGGCACAAATCTAGTTCATCTTCCATTTTTTCAACTGTGTGCAAACACAGTCCATTGTGCATTTTAAGACTTACTTAAACTTACCTCAGCAGTAATACAACTAAAAAACGTTTACATATTTTATTCAGTTGTTTTTTATAATGTAAAATAAAGTAAATTCCATATTTTAGAATTAGGATCTGTAAAAGAAAAGAAAAAAATAGTTATACCATGTAATAATACATTTTTAACAGCACAGCATAATTTTAACATTTTACAAAGTAATTTCTTAGCCTTTTTTGCTGTTCTCAGAATATATTGAATTTCACTACAAACAGTGATTTCAATCGTACTCAACACATAACAACGGGAAAAAAATAGCAATCAATTAGATTGTTTAAAAAAAACAACAATCTATCCACAGTAAAATAACGGATAATACAAATCACACATAAATAAAATTGTTACTGCTAAGAACATTTTATAACTTAAATTTGTAAACAATGTAAATGTCGTCAGTTAAAATTATACACCAAGACAATGTGCAACAAAAAGTCCATAATTCAAAAAAATACCTTTGCTTGAGGCCAAATTGTATTTTTGCAGTCATTTTTAAGTAAATTGTCCAATGGTAATCCTATTAAATCATACTATTAAATTCCTCAGAGGCTAAATTATCTTCCTAAAACTTTGGATTTAAAAATATTAGGTAGGAATTTGGTAATTCGAAAGGCAAAAGTTGTTTGAAAACCAACTCAGCATCATTACAAAGACTCCAGCCTTTATCACTTTTTAGATAGGCAGTCTAATGTCCAGATGTTGTTGAAGGACCATCATGGAAAATTATTGCTACTGCTACAAAAGTCCTTCCTGATATTGATGGTTGAGTAGATACCAAATGTTTTATTAAAGTGTCCAATTTTCTTCCGCCACCTTTACAACGTTGCATCATTAAAATTATATATTGTCCATATCTTTGTATAAATAATGTTGATAACATTTCTGATTTGCAATGGCTACACTCCATGTTTTGATTTGCCGCGTTAACTAATTTATTGAAAGACACTGATTTACAGCCGGTGATGTAAAATTTAGAAATCTTTCAGTGTCTACATTAGTGCTACATGTATACATACAATTTGCACAATAATGATCCCATTTATAACAAAGGCCAACAATATTCTCTATGTCTACGCCTTATTTTCCAATACAGTAAGCATATACATTAGAAATTCCTGAGCATCTTGTTGGATATTTTGTGTAAATTGTGTAGAACCAGAACATACATCCAAAAGATTACGAACATCGGAAACGGTTTGTATTTTACTTGTATCAGTTCTTAATTTTTCATAAACAGAATGCAACAAGGAACAAAATCTTTTTTCCTGATTCTCCATAATTTGCTGTTGCAAACCTTCAAGAAAAAAAACAACATTGACCACTACATTAGCATAGCAGTTGACACCTGAACTATTTTCAAACTGATAACCAACAATCTCTTTAAAAGTGTCCTTTTTCTTTTTGCTTGCAATCACAATATTATCTTGTTTTTTTCCTTTCTCTACACCTTCAGTACCGATATTCTCATACCTTCTTTTTTGGCCAACCACACGCTTTTCAAATACAGGATATTGGCCTAAATTAGGAGCATATGTTCTTCTTAACCTATTACACTCTTTGACAAAGTTTGCATCTGCAGTAACATTTGTGTCATCAAAATCAATCAAAAACAAACCAGATAATGTTCTGACTTGCGATAAAGCAACATATGCCATACCCTCTTTAAACACAGTGTTTCCAATGTTCTCCAAAGCACTGTAAAGACTTAAACCTTCAGATTTATGAATAGTCACTGCATACGCCAGAGAAAGTGGAAATTCTTTTCTACAGACATATAAATCTTTAAGAAGCAAAAAATGAACGGAACAACGACCAATTTGTTTAACTTCTTCAATCTGATCATATTTAATTTTTAAGAATTCAATACCATCTTTATTTTGATAATCAACAAAATCCACAACTTTGCCCATTGCTCTATTAACTAAACCTTTTTCTACGTCCAAATTACGCCTTCAAATGATCCAACAGTTTCTATATGCATATAGATTCTTTTCTAAACCACCAGTTTTAGATATTGATTTTTCTAAAGAATCCAATTTTGTCTTCATGTTTTCTGTCAAAATAATAGTGACTCCTTCATGCTCTATTTTATCGATGGCTTCAATTTTTATTATTTCGTCATTTTCCAGTTTCAAAAGTTCTTAGTTGAATATACAACTCTCATGCAGAGTGGGCATTAAGCAGATTACAGAGTTGTTTTCTGCAATTTTCATGTATATTTTCAGAGGAACTACGTTTTCATTTGGAAACAAATTGTAAAGTAATTGAGTCTGCAAAGCTTGTTTGCTATGTTCAATCAGTAGTCCAATTCTTATATCTTGGAGAATAGTTCCATAATCAACATATTTGTAATTAGTTCTTTGTATTCAAAATATGACCAAATGTTCACGCTTCCAACACTACCCGGAGACTGTCTCGAGTCTTTAAGTGCAAGTGTTTTAAATACTGGTTGTCCTTTTACAGGAGTCAGTTGCAGTAGATCTCCAAAAACTATTACGTGTTTTCCTCCAAATAACACGTCGTACTCTGTTTTAAGAATTTTTTGCATTCTTAAATGCACAAAGGCAAGCATTTAAGGGGAGATTAGGATCGTGGTTTTCCCGTATCCTCCGGGCCGGCGGAAACCACCGCCGGCCCGGAGGATGCGGGAAAACGGCTGCGGAGCCTCAAAAGACCCCCTGCCATATTAGGATGGTGGTGGGTCTTGAAATCTGTCTGCAGCTTTTCCGCCGCGGTCGCCTTCCGACCGCGGCGGAAAAGCTTTAACATGGCTGGCGGTGTCTATCAGACACCGCCAGCCATATTAGGAGGGTGTTAGATGTATGCTTTTCCGCGGCGGCTTTTCCGCCGTGGAAAATCATACGGACCTTCACTTCGGGGGCCCGTTGCGGGCCCCCTGGGTGAAGGGGGGGTGGGGCACACACATGGGGTTACCTATGGTACCCCCCTGCATTTGCGTGCACAAAGCGGCAGGCACCGCGCGGTGCCTGCCGCTTTGTGCATGCAAATGCACAACTTTCATTTTTAACATTGCGGTGGGTGCTGCTTCAAGCAGCACCCGCCAAAATGTTAAAAATACAGGATGGCGGTCACATCCTAATTTGCACGGAGGGACCGCCGCTGCCCATGCGGACGGTCCCTCCTACTCTAGGGTGGCGGACGGACTCAGGTCCGTCTGCCATCATAATCGGCCCCTAAGTTTGATACCATGCTTACCTCATCAATAATGATAAGTTTCATTTTCTTCAAGTCTCTTAAAACTTCACAACAAGCTTCTCCAGATAGCTTGTGGTAATCGAATTTGTTTTCATGCTCTACTGGTAGCATTAGTAAACGATATAAAGTAATTCCTTTAATGTTGTGTGCTGCCAACCCAGTTGAAGCAGTGACAACACAAGACAAATGCAACTCAGTTGTTTTCTGTAGATAACTTGTAATTACTTTAATTTAAAAACTTTTTCCTGTTCTAGCTTCTCCACTCCCCTACATTCGGATAGGTTGGAATGACGTGCATGAGCACTCTTTCTTTTCATGAAGGAATCCATGGTCAATCTGTTGTCTCACTTGCTCATATATTTGTTTCTGTTCAACATGTAGCTGTTCTTCCAAGTTTGCTAAGTTTGTTACATCTTCTTGAGCATGATGCATTGCTGGTTCCACCTCAGTCATGGCGATTGCTGCTTCATTTTCAACAATTGGTTGTCCTAGTGGATCTTGACTCAGCGCAGCAGAACTTTGACTGTCTTGAGAACTGTCTCTTGCAATCTCAGCTGCAATTGTAGCTTCTTGATCAATTTCATTGTTCAACATTTTCACATAATTTGCAAAAGCATTGCATTGTATGCTATCTTTACAAGCATTAAAGGAATCTTCATAGCTTTGGAAATCTCTAAGTAATTCCAGTTTAGAACGCCATGGTTTGAGTAGTTCTAAAGGGCTAAATAGTAAAATTCCCTTTTGTCAGCAGTGAAGCAACTCAGCTTTCTGTGATTAATCAAATTTCCTTTTGTTTGTTTCACCAAACATCCTTTGGAACCAATGACTCCATATTTTCCATCATTGATGTTCTCTGTAGTATTCCGTTTAAAAGTGTAGTTTTGCAGCACTTCATAGAGACACATGTTCTCAAGATGATGACTTCTGTTTGGGTAATATGTGTCCAACATATTCATTTTCAAAATATCTGTACTTTCTGTATATTTTTCTGCTAAATATTCAATTTCTTGTACAGATTTGAGTACTCGATTTCGAAAGGCTCACCCAAATGAGTATAGGATTGCAGATGATAACCAATCTGAGCATTCATATGCTCCGATCTCTCGATGGGATAACATCTTCAAACTAAAACTGTATAATTTCTTACTTAGAGTCTTCTCGTGAGAAATCTCTTCCCACATTTATTTCAATTCCATCTTTTCTGATTTTGTAAAATAGGACGTTACACATCGAGTAACAGCAATGGAATTGTCCGCAACATACTGAATATCCATGTTAGCATTCCACATGGACAAAATAACTGGGTTGTAATTATTTATGTATTTTGACTCTTCATTTCGTCTTAAGTTGTAGGTATTTTTTGGAGACTTTCTTGTGATGGTATGTCGCAAAGATGACATAAAACTGTTCATCCTCCTTTGGATATTACAGGACGTGAAAATGCAAAATGACATTTCATGTAGAACTTGTCCTTAGATTTGTACTTTTGTCAACAGTATTTTCCACATCGGTGGCTTTGGAATCGTAAGACTTGTGCTCTTAAGATGTTTCCTTCTGTGCTTTTGGGTACAGCACATGTTGCATGTTGTTCAATAAAACTCAAAACAGTATCATTTGAATCTGTTCGAAATTTGGGAGCGTCCTTAATCCATAACAGCATATGTATATGAGGAGCGTCTCTTGCTTGATACTTCTTTCTCCAAAAGAAATCCACAACTTCTCCAAGAGGAGGATTTTTTTTATTGCAGATGAAAGACATCATAGCCTCAAATCTATGATTGAAATACTTGTATACATTAGCAGGATCCAAAGAGCAGAATTCTCCAGGTGTCTTGTATTCAATATTTTTTATATTGGAATTTGCCTTTGGAAGAAATTCTAGCAAATCATCCAAAGAGTACTCAGCACAGCTTAGGGTAAGGAACCATGTTGGAGTTCCTAAGTTCCATAGCATACATTTCAGTTCCCCATGACGACGGTACCAATATTCATTAGTCCCACGCTGACATGCCATCAGATTAATGAGTTGAGATTCTAGATGATCATCTCTCTGGTGCACTTTATCCATAAAATCTTTTGCAGATACATTTTGCAGATGTATTCCAGTTTTTAAAATGTGATTAACTGTATATGAAAGTCCAGACAAGTCACTTTCAAACAAAAGATGAAATATATAAGGGATAGATTGTCAAAATCTTGGATCTTCTGCATATAATCTTGTTGTCCGATATTCAGATGAATCTGCACAGGACGTTCATCATATCATCTTTCTTTTCCAGTTGTAAACAACTGCGGAAAACAACAAGCTTCCAAGCTCTCTTCCCATACACTCATGGGACTTCCCTTTGCTTTTTTCATTTGGAACAACTCAATAGTGTTCCCCATCACTTTGTTTGAATGAATTGGATGCACACTGTAATGTTCATAGATTTCTTTACATCTTAACATATCTACTTTTTCAATTTGTCCACTAGACGTTTCAGTATCTTCTGCTAAAACAATTTCTTCTTCTCCCATATAAACATTCTTATAGTATGTATTGTTTTTTATCAAATACAATGTTGCCTTTTGCACTTTCCTAACATCCACTAACTCCTGCCAGATCTTCCTATTCTTAGTCGGCACACCATTAACAAGAATAACTAGTGGTTCACTTTCTACACTTTCTACACCAATAGTTTCAATATTTTTCTCTAAATCTAACGGTAACTACAAACTCTTCCATTTAATCCTCTTTGTAAATCTGAAGGAGGCAATTTACCTGTTTTAGGCTCCATACGAACAATAGCCTGAAACAAATGAACACATTGAATGAGAATAGACTCATAGGTGTTTAAACCTATAAATTCTGGATGGATGGCAACTAACTCTAAATCAATATACGCAGCTCTAGTGGGCATTTTATTCTCATCCAATTTGTTATAACAAGATTTACAAATACACTGATCAGAACCCAAATCAAAACAATTCTCTACCAACAAATAAGTTGCAAATTTCTTCCACTAATTATTATTTTCTTTTTCACTTTTTAAATACAGATCAACACTCCTAGTCTGATTTTTATAGTGAGTTCGCCGACAACAAATACAAATAGAATTTGGCCTTTCACCTGAAATCACCTTACACTTTGTAATTTCATTGTCAAACTTTGTTGTACAAGTATGTTCAACATTCTCTACAACATTTTCTTCAATTAATGTCTGAGTTTCTTCACTCTCTTCTTCAGGACCAAAGTAACAAAGCTCAATATCATTACAAACCTTTTTCACATCTGATACTGACCCACGCAAAAGAGCATTGTTCAACTCATTTAACTTTAGTGCAGGACTTTTTGCACAATACAATCTTCTCACTAAAGTCCGCATTTAAGTATGATGTACTGGCAACATACTGAAATGGTGAAAAAAACTTTGACATACTTTCCTAGAAAGACAAGCCAGAGAATGACATTGCAAACCAGTATGTTTTCTCACTCTGCAAGGGTCTAGTCCTTGCAACACCTTCATATTTTGTTTAACACTTTTTTTACAATATGCTTGTAAGAAATGACGTAATTTATCAATAGATTCTGTCGTACACTAAAAAAACTACTACCCTCCCAAGTGTACACAGGGGCTTTAGGACGTCTGCCTAGAACTTCATCAGCTATCGCTTCTTCTGCATTTCTAGGAACCATTTGCTCTTTGTTAATTGGACAACCATTTCTAACCTCATAAGCTCGACCACTGGTGTCAACTGCATGCAACAAATCATTGGTCTGTAAATAACTCTCTTCATTAAAAAAAAGGCTCAGAACTTGAACTGTGTTTCCATTGCCCTGAGAAAATATGACTACATTTACTTTTGTTAATTACTCTTTTCCTCTTACTTTTGGCCTTAATTAAATGAATTGGTTTATCTAGTGATCGAATTCTCTTTAATACTAAAATGAATAGTTTCCTCTATACTTCAAAAGCCTTTTCAACAATGGATTCGATATGCTTCTTTTTATAAAATACTGTTCTCTTTCTATATTTCTTTGTATGTTTCATCAAATTATGGACTACTCTGTTGTAAAATATTTTTGTGCGGATTTCTTTCTATTGATTTTCTCTTCTTTTACTATAAGTTGTATACTTTGTATGTACATTGCCTTTTTTCCTTTCCTATTCTTTGCACTTTTTTTGTGCTTGGAACATTTTCAGTGCTTTGCACATTTCCAGTTTTTTTTCTGAATCTAGCAATATTTTTAATAAAGTCCTTTGTGCTCTTACCTGAAAATGTTCTCTTTTTAGCCACATTATGTTGGTCTTCCAATACTTGTGGTTGAGTTTTTTTTAAGTATATATCCTTTTTCTGGCCCTTTCTTCTTCTTTCTTTCCCCGGCAGGATAACTTTATTTTAATGATGATAAACAGTATCTGTAAAAGAAAAATCATAGATAAGTATTTATTGATAACTTTATAAATTATACTTTTTTATTACTATACAAACACATTCCATATACATTCTGACTAAGAAATTGTAGGCCTGAAGCACAACAGTGAAGGTGGTAAGAGCAGTACATAGTGCATAGCAGTTTGAAGCACTCCAAAACACTAAAACCTGAAGCACTGTATGAGTACATGCATATTAACTAAATGATCACAATACTATAAGAAGAGACACTGAGTGAATTCATAATTGGTTCCCTTTTACTTTAGTAAATAGATTACTACATGATACATAAACAGTCACTATGGTTTTGCAACTGTACAGATTTGTTTTTTTTTAGGATGGCAGGCGGATCGCCCCTGCCAGGCTGGCGGTAGCCACCGCCGGCCTGGCGGGGGTGATCCGCCCGCCATCCTACCCTGAATGACCACCCGCCATATTAACATGACGGGGGGTACCGCGGCCGTCGGAAAGACCGTCCAACGCTTTTCCGCCCCGGTCGCCTTGCGGGCGGGGCAGAAAAGTGTTTATATGATGGCGGTTTCTATTAGACACCGCCAGCCATATTAGGATAGGCATTTGTGAATGCCTTTCCATGGCGGCAATGCCGCCACGGAAAGGCAAGCAGAGTCCCCATGCGGGGGCCCATTGCAGGCCCCCAGGGACTCCGGGGGGTGGGGGGTGCACATGGGGGGTACCTATGGTACCCCCCTGCATTTCAATGCACAACATGACAGGCACCTCGCGGTGCCTGTCATGTTGTGCATTGAAATGCACAACGTGCATTTTTAGCATTGGCCCGCCACAATGCTAAAAATGCGGGAAGCGCCCACCACTGTGGAGGGCGCATCCTAATATGTACAATGGGACCCCCGCCCTTATGGCGGGTGGTCCCATCAATTGGTAGGATGACGGGCAGACAAAGTCCGTCCGTCATCCTAATGTGGGGCTTTAGAGTTTAGAGTAGTGCAGTGGTGTTTGGGTAGTGTAGGAGGTCGTGCTGGGGTAGATTCAAGGTTTAGGGTTGTGTAATGGTGTTAGGGTAGTGTAGGGGGTCGTACTGGGGTAGATTTTTTAGGGCTTAGGGTAGTGCACTAGTGAATGGGTAGTGTAGGTGGTCGTACTGGGTGTAGATTTAGGGTTTAGGGCAGTGTAGTGTTCTTTGTGTAGTGTAGTGGGTCGTTCTGGGGTAGTGTTCTAGGATAGTGCAGTGGTGTTTAGGAAGTGTAGGAGGTCATGCTGGGGTAGATTTAAGGTTTAGGATAGTGTAATGGTATCTGCGTAGTCTAGTGGGGAGTGCTGGTATAGTGTTTTAGAGTTTGGGGTAGTGCAGTGGTGAATGGGTACTGTAGGGCATCATGCTGGGGTAGATTTACAGTTCAGGGTAGTGCAGTGGTGTTTGTGTAGTGTAGGAGGTTGTGCTGGAGTAGATTTAAGGTTTAGAGTACTGTAATGATATTTGGGCAGTGTAGGAGTTCTGCTAGGGTAGTGTTTTAGGGTTTAGGGTAGTGCACTGGTGAATGGGTAGAGTAAGTGGTCGTACTGGGGGTAGATTTAGGGTTTAAGGTAGTGCAGTGGTCTTTGTGTAGTATAAGGGGTCGTGCTGGGGTAGTGTTCTAGGATAGTGCAGTGGTGTTTGGGTACTGTAGGAGATCGTGGTGGGGTAGATAGTGAAATGGTCTTCGGGTGGTGTAGGGGGTCATGCTGGGTAGTGTTTTAGTGTTTAGAGTAGTACAGTAGTGTTTATGAAGTGTAGGGGTCGTACTAGGAGTAGATTTACAGTATAGGATAGTGCACTGATGTTTGTGTAGTGTAGAGGGTCGTGCTGTGTTAGTGTTTTAGGGTAGTACAGTAGTGTTTAGGTAGTATAGGGGGGTCATGCTGGGTTAGATTTAAGGTTTAGAGTAGTACAATGGTGTTTGGGTAGTGTAGTGGGTTATGCTGGTATAGTGTTTTAGAGTTTAGGGTAGTACAGTGTTGAATGGGTACTGAAGGGGGTCATGCTAGGGGTAGATTTAGAGTTCAGGGTAGTGCAGTAGTTTTTGTGTAGTATAGGACGTCGTACTAGAGTAAATTTAAGGGTTAGAGTACTGTAATGATGTTTGGGTAGTGTAGTAGTTGTGCTGGGGTAGTGTTTTAGGGTTTAGGACAGTACAGTGGTGAATGGTTAGTGTAGGGGTCGTGCTTGGGTTAGATTTAGGGTTTAGGGGTGTGCAGTGGTATTTATGTAGTGTAGGGGAACGTGCTGAATTACTCTTTTAGGGTAGTACAGTGGTGTTTGGGTAGTGTAAGGGGTTGTGCTTGGGTAAGTTTAAGGTTTAGGGTAGTGCAATAGTATTTGGTTAGTACAGGGGGTCGTGGTGGGGTAGTGTTTTAGGGTTTAGGGTAGTGCAGTTGTGTTTGTGTAGTGAAGGGGGTCGTGCTGTGATAGTTTTTTAGGGTAGTGCAGTAGTGTTTGAGTAGTGCACGGTGTCATGCTGGGGTACATTTAAGGTTTAGGGTACTGCAATGGTGTTTGGGTAGTGTAGGGAGTCGTGCTGGGTAGTGTTTTAGGGTTTAGGGTAGTACAGCAGTGTTTATGTAGAGTAGGGGGTCGTACTAGGGGTAGATTTAGACTTTAGGATACTGCACTGGTGTCTGTATAGTGTAGAGGGCCGTGCTGAGGTAGTATTTTAGAGTAGTGCAGTAGTGTTTGGGTAGTGTAGGGTATCATGCTTGGGTAGATTTAAGGTTTAGGGTAGTGCAATGGTTTTTTTGGGATTGTAGTGTGTCGAGCTGGTATAGTGTTTGAGAGTTTAGGGTAGTGGAGTGTTGAATGGGTAGTGTAGAGGGTCATTCTGGGGGTAGATTTAGAGTTCAGGGTAGTGCAGTGGTGTTTGTGTAGTGTAGGAGGTCGTGCTGGAGTAGATTTAAGGTTTAGAGTACTTCAATGGTGTTTGGGTAGTGTAGGGGGTTGTGCTGGGGTAGTGTTTTAGGGTTTAGGGTAGTGCAGTGGTGAATGGGTAGTGTAGGGGGTCGTGCTGGGGTAGTGCAGTGGTGTTTATGTAGTGTAGGAGATCGTGCTGAATTACTCTTTTAGGGTAATACAGTGGTGTTTGGGTAGTGTAAGGGGTCATGCTGGGGTAGGTTTAAGGTTTAGGGTAGTGCAATGGTATTTGGGTAGTGTAGGGGGTTGTGCTGGGGTAGTGTTTTAGGGTTTAGGGTAGTGCAGTGGTGAATGGGTAGTGTAGGGGGTCGTGCTGGGGTAGTGCAGTGGTGTTTATGTAGTGTAGGAGATCGTGCTGAATTACTCTTTTAGGGTAATACAGTGGTGTTTGGGTAGTGTAAGGGGTCATGCTGGGGTAGGTTTAAGGTTTAGGGTAGTGCAATGGTATTTGGTTAGTGTAGGAGGTCATGCTGGGGTAGTGTTTTAGGGTTTAGAGTAGTGCAGTGGTGTTTGTGTAGTGTAGGGGGTCGTGCTGTCATAGTGTTTTATGGTAGTACAGTAGTGTTTGAGTAGTGTAGGGTGTCATGCTGGGGTAGATTTAAGGTTTAGGGTACTGCAATGGTGTTTGGGTAGTGTAGTGGTCTTGCTGGGGTAGTGTTTTAGGGTTTAGGGTAGTACAGTGGTGAATGGGTAGTGTAGGGGGTCGTGCTGGGAGTAGATTTAGAGTATAGGATAGTGCAGTGGAGTTTGTGGAGTTTAGGAGGGTGTGCAGTCTAAATATCGAGTCATTTTTATCGATTTGACAGAATATCGTATGAGTAATATCGAGATGGCAGTAATATCCAGGTGGGCAATATCGTGGTATGTTTTATCGAAGTTAGAAATATCGAGTAGTTAGTATCGACAATTTAAAATATCGTTATTTTTTGTTAGTTAAAAATATCTAAACTTAAAATATAGAGTGTCAGAATATCGAAAGTCAAAATATAGAGTGTAATAATATCGATTTTTTAAATATAGACGGTTAATAATGTCGAAAAAGTTAGGTGTTTGTAAGAAAAAAAATGTTTGTTAATTTATTAAATTAAATTAATATATTTTTGTACTTACATTTTTATAAATTTATTAAAATTTTAAAATATTAAATTTTTTAAAAATAAATTTTAGTATTGGGACGTGGGTTTTTAGTGGAATAGGGTGGGGAGTGTTTTAAAAAATATATATTTGAATTTTGTTTTTTTTTAATTCATTTTACGTTTTAGGGGTGGGTGGGGAGTGTTGTAATAATGTGAATTTGAATTATTATTATTTTTTAATTACATTTTTAAAAAAAATTATAATTATTTTTAAAAATGTATAATACATTTTAGGAGCGGGATGTGGGTTTGTAGGGGAATAGGGTGGTTAGTGTTTTAAAAATGTGAATTTGAAATTTTTTTATTTACATTTTCCACATTTTTTAAACATTTTAATTATTTACATAGAATTTATAATCAATTTTAGGAGTGTGATGTGTGTTTTTAGAGCAAATGGGTGGGGAGTGTGTTAAAGTTTTTTTATTTAAATTGTTACATTTTTTTAAAAAATTAAAATTTGTTTTTGAATTTGGTGTGTTTTTTATGTTTTTAGGTGTGTAGGGTGTGTATTTTCTGAAAATGTGAAATTTAATTTTCAAATTTGTCTTTTTCTTTTTAAAAAAAATGATTTAGACATTTTAATTTTTGAAATGAGAATTTTATTTAAAAAAATGTTGGGTGGAAATATTTATAAAAATGTTTTTTAATATTAAAATTTGACATTTATTTTGGGGGTTTTGTGTGTTTTTTGTGTAATATATATTTTTTTAATTTAATTTTTAAATTTAATTTTTTTAAATTAAAAAATTAATTTATTTTAAAAAATTGTCTTTATATTTGGTGGAGTGGGAATAGTAAATTATATGGGTTTAGTGTCCAGCACCTTCCCTGAATTTATACTTG
Source organism: Lissotriton helveticus (assembly GCF_964261635.1). Taxonomy (NCBI): domain Eukaryota; kingdom Metazoa; phylum Chordata; class Amphibia; order Caudata; family Salamandridae; genus Lissotriton; species Lissotriton helveticus. The sequence goes on from NC_136072.1 coordinate 522,503,576, forward strand.
GTGGAGTGGGAATAGTAAATTATATGGGTTTAGTGTCCAGCACCTTCCATGAATTTATACTTGGTGGAGTGGGAATAGTAAATTATATGGGTTTAGTGGCCAGCACCTTCCCTGACTTTATACAAAGTGGAGTGGGAATAGTAAATTATATGGGTTGACTTTCCAGCACCTTCCCTGACTTTATACTTGGTGGAGAGGGAATAGTAAATTATATGGGTTGACTTTCCAGCACCTTCCCTGACTTTATACTTGGTGGAGTGGGAATAGTAAATTATATGGGTTGACTTTCCAGCACCTTCCCTGACTTTATACTTGGTGGAGAGGGAATAGTAAATTATATGGGTTGACTTCCCAGCACCTTCCCTGACTATATACTTGGTGGAGGGGGAATAGTAATTTATATGGGTTGACTGTCCAGCATTTTGTAAGAGTATATCCAGTGGGAATAGTAAATTATATGGGTTTAGTGTCCAGCACCTTCCCTGACTTTATACTGGGTGGAGTGGGAATAGTACATTATATGGGTTTAGTGTCCAGCACCTTACCTGAATTTATATTTGGTGGAGTGGGAATAGTAAATTATATGGGTTTAGTGTCCAGCACCTTCCCTGACTGAATACTTGGTTGAGTGGGAATAGTAAATTATATGAGTTTAGTGTCCAGCACCTTCCCTGAATTTATACTTGGTGGAGTGGGAATAGTACATTATATGGGGTTAGTGTCCTGCACCTTCCCTGAATTTATACTTGGTGGAGTGGGAATAGTAAATTATATGGGTTTAGTGTCCTGCACCTTCCCTGAATTTATACTTAGTGGAGTGGGAATAGTAAATTATATGGGTTTAGTATCCTGCACCTTCCCTGACTTTATACTTGGTGCAGTGGGAATAGTAAATTATATGGGTTTAGTGTCCAGCACCTTCCCTGAAATTATACTTGGTGGAGTGGGAATAGTAAATTGTATGGGTTTAGTGTCCAGCACCTTCCCTGACTTTATACTAGGTGGAGTGGGAATAGTAAATTATATGGGTTGACTTTCCAGCACCTTACCTGACTTTATACTTGGTGGAGAGGGAATAGTAAATTTTATGGGTTGACTTTCCAGCACCTTCCCGAACTTTATACTTGGTGGAGTGGGAATAGTAAATTATATGGGTTTAGAGTCCAGCACCTTCCCTGACTTTATACTTGGTGGAGTGTGAATAGTAAATTATATGGGTTTAGTGTCCAGCACCTTCCCTGACTTTATACTAGGTGGAGTATAGCATTTTGTAAGAGTATATCCAATGATATTTTTAGTATTTAAATAGATATTATACAGTCAAATTTATATTAAAGTATTTAATAATTATTAAAAATGACAGTAAGTGAAATTAAATTAATCAGACTCAAAGCGTGTTTTAAAGATTTTATTATGTTCAAAAGATGGTAATAAAATGAGAAAATCATTTTATTGACATTTTTCAATGTTAAGTACACATTTTTATTTTGATGACATATACTTTAATAACATATTTACATTATAGTCACAGTTGTATCTTGGTGAAAACAAATTTGTATTGTAACAATCATTTTTAAGAAAAGTAAAATTTACTCAGTGTACATTTGTTTGTTTATTTCACATTTATTATTGTAAAAATAAAGATTTAGGCCCCCTTTAGGATGGCGGGCGCCCGCCACCGTCGCGGAAACAGGACCGCCCGTGAGCTGAGCGGCGGTCCCGCACTACATATTAGGATGCGCCCGCCACAGGAGGCGACCGGGGCAGAAAGCGGTGGCGGACGGTCTTTTCGTCCGCCGCGGTCCCCCCGCCATCCTGATATGGTGGGGGAATTTAGGTGCGGATGGCAGACGGATTGCCCCCACCAGGCTGGCTGTGGCTACCGCCAGCCTGGCGGGGGCAATCCGCCCGCCATCTTAATGGGCCCCTTATTTTATGTCATATAGAACAATTTTCTTAAATAATTTTATAATATAGTGTTTGTATATTTACACATTTTTTTGAAGCAAACATGTTTATATATATAAGTAAAAAAGAAGTAGGTATTGTTGACATTGAAATATAATTTACAATTGTATTTTATTGAAGAAATTATTATTATTAATACATAAAATATTAATAATAATAATTTTTACAGAGGTAAAGAATTATTACACAGGTAAGGTTTTTTGGTACATTATTTGTACATATATAAAGTAAATAATAGTAACATGTATTACAGTATTTCACATTCATACAGTCATGTAAGTATTTTTTTTAAAAATAAATGTTTGTTAAATTAATATAAAGTAATTGAAAATAACATATAGGACATTGTAAATAATTTTTATAACATTGTTACATTTTTTTAATAAAAAAAATACAACAGTTAGATCATATTGACTGAAACATGTATAACATGTATTAAATAATTTTCGAAGGTTATTTAATGTTAATATGAATGGGACTATTTTTTTGTTAGGGACTATTTTGTAACCACGTTATGTTATTTTGGGTCATTTCGACGTGGAAGAGCTCGCGGTTGGAGGCTGCTTCGCGTGTGGAAGGGTAAGTTTAATTTTAAGTATTTTATTTAAGTTATATATATAGTTTGAGTGTTTGTGGAGTGTGTATAGGTTTTCTAGTGTTGGGTAGTTGTAGGGTGTGATTGTTTTAGGCGGTAGTTACGGTTTTCGTATTGGTTCCGGTTTTCTCGTTTTGGGCGTACTATGTTGAGGTAGGAATAGGGTTAGAAATGTAAATTAAATGATATGTTTAATGTTTAATATTGTTTGAAAATGTATGTTGGGGTGCATTGTGTGTGGGTGGGTGGGTATGTTTTTTTTCTATTTTTCAGGTACTTCGCGTGGATGTCGTTTTTTGGAGAAGATTGTGTTTTTTTTAGTAAGAAGTGTGTAGAATATTATTTATTCTTTTTTAAACACACTTTCTTACATTTTCACATTTTCAAGGAGCGTTTCTTTCATTTTTAACCTATTTTCGGGTTTTTAATGGTTCATCGTTGGATCTACTTTGGGGAAGATTCGTTATGGATGTGTTTTAATTTTTAATTTTACATTTGGTTTCCTTGGAGCGTTTTTTTCATTTTCGATAACTATTTTCGGGTTTTTAAGGTTTATCGACTGGATGGTATTGGAGAAGAATGTTTTTGGAATTTTTAGCATTTTTTATGGGTTCCTTTGGATTGTTTGGATGGAATACTAGTATGGAAGGATTTCTTTTGTTACAAAGGATTCAGCAACAAAGTGAGTAAGTTTTATATATTTATTTTTTGGGTGGGATTGTCAGTTTATTTGTTTAATTAGTTTATGTTACATGTTAGAAACTGTAAGAAATCTGTACAGAATTAAAAAAAAAAAATTATTATTATATTTGACAGTTTTGTCACAGTTTCTAACATGTATCTAATATATATATTTTATGTTTAATATTTGCTCAGTATAGGTATGTTAGATATGTTAAAAGAATTGTTTTTGCTATCATAGACAGATATTGTAGGCCTCGAGTAGTTGGGTATAGGTTTACTTGGTCTTGTAAGGTATTGTACATTTTTTTAGTTTGTTTAGTTAGCTTAGGGCCAATTAGTGCTCCATTCGAAGTTCTTGGTAACTTTGCTCCTTTTTGTAATCATTGAAGTAGTTTATGTAGTGTGGGGATACCTTTGCCTGTAGTAGCTTGGAAAGCATTGTGCCATCTTTTGACAGCGCTGTTAGTTTTAGCCTGTTTATTTAGGGTACATAGGTAGACGTTTCACCAGGGGATTTGAAATTTTGGTTGCCTTCTGTGTCCTGATCTGTGTAGCCTTCCTAGCCATGTGTCTTCGAAGTAGTCTAATAGATGGCTTAATTTTGTTTCTTTTTTTTATAATAGGGGCTGTCGATTAGTAGGTTGTAATGTTCTGCTACGTCTGTAACAGGAACGTAGGCTAGCGCAATTAATTATTTCACTTCGTAGGCAAAAGTGCATTGGTTAAAATGGTAGTAGCAACCTTGGATTGCTGTGTGAGGGTAGGTTTTTAGAATTGAATGGATCATTGCTTTCTCAAAGTCAATGATAATTTTTAGGGGGAAGTAATTATTTGTTAGTTCTTTTATTTTATCTAGTAGTTCAACATAGGTTGTTTGCTGTTTGTTGGGTAGTAGGCTATATATGAAGGGAATATTGCAGTTATGATATTGTCCATGGATGGTGTATAATTGATAGAAAGGTTTTGGGCATACTGAGAGTGTGCCATCCATCATCCATGTTTCGCATTGGTGTAATTTCACCATATTGTCTGCTGTAGCAAATATTATAATTCTTATTTCTTTACATGCATTATTGTATAGAATGAAAGGTTCGTCATTATGAGTTAATCTCAGTTCAGGGGGAATTTGGATTTGCTCAAAGGTTTTGGGGCATGTGGAGTAGCTGCAGTTCTTTTTTGCCTAGCTATTGTTCTTTTTAGAGATTCGATGGAAGGTAATTGGCTTGATGCATGTTGGGGTAGAACTTTTTAGTGTTCTTTAAGGATAATTGTAGAAGGGAGGTCTGTGCTAGTACTTGCTTCTTTTAGTGAGTCAAGCATTTGTCTAATTTCTATTTCTGTGACGTTGGGAGGGTGGTTATGTTCTGTGGTATTGGTTACAGTTGTTTCCTGTGTTATAGCTCGACCATAACATTTGTTACTGTAAAATTTGCTGCATTTCGAAAACACTTTCATTTCATGCTGTTTTTCTTGTTTATATGTATAGCCCATATAACATAAAAGCATTTTGCCTTTCTGTGAAGTTATAAATGTGGCTCCTTCAGTCATTTTTCTTTTTTCTTTCTACAGTAAATAAATGTTGCATAGATATATTTAGTATGGTTTCTAGGTTCATCATTTGCATTTATAACATTTTAATTATATATTTACCTGTTTGTTTGTTGTTTTGAGGGCTGTGCTGTGTGTTTGGCAGCTTTACTTCTCTTTATTTTGTTGATGGTTCTGTTGGGAAAGAAAATGAGATTTATTGTATATGTTTTATTTAGTATTATTGGCTTTCTTTGCATAAGGACGTTTTCTTGATAGTTTTTCTTTTAGCAGTTGTCTCTGTTATTTTAGTTTATATACTTACTCTTGTTTTAGAGTTGATAGAGTTGTAAAAGTTGGGATTTTTTTCGGTAACTTTGACATATCTGCAAGACCTGGTAGGAAAATGAAACACAAGTGTGAAGATGGTTAGACTACTACTTGCATAGTGCATAGGAATTTCAAGCACTGCATGCCCTAAAGCCTGGCCCACTGCAAGAGTACATGTTCTTAATTGTCTGTAAAAACATCCACTAACCAAATCATGCTCTCTCAATTTTCCCAAATGGACACTGACTCACAGTGTGATTCTAGACAAATAACAGTATTTCTTATAAATGGAGTGTATAGATACTGACTGGGAAAATGCAGGCCTGAAACACAAGTGTGAAGATGGTTAGACTACTACTTGCATAGTGCTAGGAATTTCAAGCACTGCATGCTCTAAAGCCTGGCTCACTGCAACAGTACATGTACTAATATATCTGCAAGCACATCAACCAACCAAACCATTCTCTCTCATTTTTCCCAAACAGACACTGACTCACAGTATGATTCTAGACAAATAACAGTATTTCTTATAAATGGAGTAGTAGGGTAGTACAGTGGTGTTTGGGTAGTGTAAGGGGTCGTGCTAGAGTAGGTTTAAAGTTTAGGGTACTGCAATGGTGTTTGGGTAGTGTAGGAGGTCGTACTGGGATAGTGTTCTAGGGTAGTACAGTGGTGTTTGGGTAGTATAAGAAATTGTACTGAGGTAGATTTAAGGTTTAGACTAGTGCAATGGTGTTTAGCTAGTGTAGGTGTTTGTGCTAGGGTAGTGTTCTAGGGTAGTACAGTGGTGTTTATGTATTGTAGGGAGTCATGCTAGATAGTGTTTTAGGGTTTAAGGTAGTGCAGAGGTGTTTGTGTAGTGTAGGGGGTCATGCTAGGGTAGTGTTCTAAGGTAGTGCAGTGGGTAGTGCAGTGGTGTTTGGGTAATGTAGGAGGTCGTGCTGTCATAGTTTTTTATGGTAGTACAGTAGTGTTTGAGTAGTGTAGGGTGTCATGCTGGAGTAGATTTAAGGTTTAGGGTAGTGCAATGGTGTTTGAGTAGTGTAGAGGGTCGTGCTGGGATAGTGCTTTACGGTTTAGGGTAGTACAGTGGTGTATGGATAGTGTAGGTGATCGTGCTGGCGGTAGTGTCACTCCAAGAGTACATGTACTTATATGTCTGCAAACACATCAGCCAACCAAACCATTCTCTCTCAATTTTCCCAAATGGACACTGACTCACAGTGTGATTCTAGACAAATAACAGTATGTCAAATAAATGGAGTGTACAGATACCGACTGGGGAAATCTAGGCCTGAAACACAACTGTGAAGGTGGTTAGACTACTACATGCATAGTGCATATGAGTTTCAAGCACTGTGTGCCCTAAAGCCTGTCTCACTGCAACAGTACATGTACTTATTTGTCTGCAAACACATCAAGCATCCATTCCACATAGTTCATAACTGCATTTTACTATTAAAGCTAAACTCGTTTTGGAAACACATAACCAATAACTATTTTCTAATTCTACCAAAATGTGAGAACACAATACGTTTTTATTCTAGACAAGCAACTCTATCCCTTGCATTTTACCAAAACACATTTACTAGTCTACAAGACTTTAGGTGACTGTACACATTGCACAACATTTTCTACTACACATTAGTATAGAGTGCATCTATCAGAATGATTTGTAAATGCACACAAGACTCACTGTGTGATTCTAGACAAATGCAACTATCCCTTGCATTTTACCAAAACACGTTTTATAGTCTAGATGGAGTACTGCATTTTAGTGTAGAAACTTGACTCATTTTGCAAATACATAAAAATGACTGGTTTCTAATTCTACCAACACAGAAGAACAGCATAGTTATCTGTCTGCAAATACATGAAATACACAAATGCTTATCTCAGAATTATTTCTAAATGCACACACACTCACAATAAAATTCTAGAGAAAAAAAAGTACTCCCTGCACTTTAGCAGGAGAAACACATTAGTCTGATTAAAATGAAAATGCACCACAATCATCTCCTCTCAAATTAATAACTCACCTTTCAAATTGTTTTGTACAATAATAAGTATGTCAGTCACACACCAGATTTTCTCATACAGAATCTCTGTTCTGTACACCTCTCACCAGAACCAAAGAATGGCAATGTTTCCCTCCCATTTAGAACACATATACACCTGAACATCAAATCACATTGCTTCCCACATTAATTCAAAAGCAAACACACATTGCTATAGGTTACACATTTCAACCCTTTCCAATTGACATACATTTGAACACTACCCCCAATCTGCCTTCTGCCTGTTACCATAGAAACAGTTCATGGAACACTTAACTGCACACACAGGTCAAATGTTCATCACACAATGTTGCTAATTAAAACAGCAAGTGTGCTTGACTTTTCAACATATCATCTTATCAAATATAATGTTGCTTTCACTCAGATTTTGTTAACCAATAGGAATCATGCTTTTAAAAAACAGAAACATGCACCCTACTTCTCAGTGTAGAATGTTGTCAAACAACCAATGATTTCTTTTTTCAAAACTATATCTTATCCACCATTTTAGAAAAATGTTAGTTTTCAAACTGCCATTTCATTTACAGAGACCATCTGAGTGCATCCAGACCTCCCTTCAAGATGCTTAGCACGTGGATTGTGGGACACAGCTATGTTTTCTGGAGCCAAAGGTACGCAGAAAACAAAGGAATTCACAAAGACCTAGGTTTACCAAATGTAGACATTAAATGGATTGGACAGGGAGGGTTAAAGTAGCACCTATTGAAGCCATTGGTTAAATCCTTTTTGCATCTCCAACACCCTGACCTCATAATTGTGCACTGTGGTGGCAATGACCTAGGCACTTTGACTGGGGTAGCTCTGGAAATGCTTAAGAAGGACACCTTTGGAGAATTGATATCACTTTTCCCCAAAACTGCCTTTGTCTATTTTAACATATGCCAAAGGCAGAAATACAACTGGTCAAATCAATTTTGTCCACAGATTGAGATAGCTAGGAAACATGTGAATAAATCTGTTTCTGCTTTTCTCCGAGACTATAGAATGGGGTCCATTTACCACAACAATCTCTATTTCAATATGGATGGCATCTATAGGAGAGATGGTGTACATTTTACAGATGAGGGTAATAGAGTCTTCCTCTTGAACTTTAAATTCTGCATAGGTACTTACTTGTAGGTACCAACATCTCTCAATAGGCACAATGGCTCTTTTTAGAGCCACCTAAGAACTAAAAACATGAACTTGAAGTATATCTGAAAAAATATATCTTTTTTGCTTGGAGCCGCGCACCCAATGCGTTAGAGTCGTGCACCCAATGAGTAGAAGTCGTGCACCAAACACTCCTGCCCTCTAATAGCAAATAACAATGTCCTGGGGGTGGGCACTCCAGGACACTGCAGGAGCCGCCCTGTGCGGTGGCGGTCCCAGGACCCTCGAGGAATCCAGTACAGGGGCCATGCAGTCCCCCTCCCACAATACACAAAGCCCCGGGGGGTGGTGGTCCCTGGGGCTTAAGGGGCCGTTGAGCCCCCCCCCCCCCACAAATTATACTGGGAGGGGCTTTTGAGCCCCTACAAACAATTCATTTTGTAGCCCCGGGGTGGCGGTCCCCAGGTCTGGGGGGCCCCTCTGGGGCCCCTTTAAATTTATTAATTTTGTCCCTGGGATTTTGCCCCCCCGGGGGCTAATTATAAAAGAAGCTCTGTTTTATTTAATTCATTTTTTTACAGCAGAGTCCGCGCACCCTACATGCACCTGCTGGGTCTTAAAAAAAAATTGTGGGCCCTGGGGTCCTTCTGGGACACCCTAAGCAGGTCTAGAGGGTAAAATTATTTCTACGCTGCCCTCTTTCTACATTTTGCACACATATTCCACTGACTTCCTGTCATGGTTCATTGGTTCACCCCTTCCCGCTTACCTGTTTGCCTGCGTGTGTTTGTATACGCTCGAGTGGGATGCAATCTCCTCACTTCCGGCATCGGCATGACAGCAGTTCAGCCTTTCTGCCGCAAGTATCATGGCGTCATCAGCGGTTCCGGGGGAGTCTGCTTATCAGCTGCGGTTTCCCCCGGGTACGGCGCTTTGTATTAACACCAGCCCGCTGCCTGATTCCTGCCTCTTTCGGACGTTCCCAGGTGAATTGCCCGCTGAGCAGGAGCACTAGTTGAGTAGACTGCAGGGACTGCGCTGGAGCGCTAGCTGGGTAAACTGCAGGGACCGCGCTGGAGTACTAGTTCGTATGTTGCTCAGCAGCGCTGGAGCGCTTTCAAGGGATTATGCTTTGCCGCGCCTGGAGCGCTTTGTGATCTGCCCATGACAGTTTCATATCCATGCTGGAGGGCTATACTTACATGGTTCTGCCTCGTCTGAGCGCTGATTACTTTTTTCCTGACTTTGTTTGCCGCGCTACTGCACTAGTTCCTTCACCGCCTCACAGCACTGGTGCATCTATGTAGGGGCTGGTAACCTTGTTGTTTCTCTGCGTAGAACCTTGCCTTAACTTGGGGTATAGCGCAGGAGCACTTCTTTATTCCTTTGATTTAGCGCAGGATCACTTCTTTCCTTTGACATATCACAGGTGCGCTTCTTGATTTCCTTTGGTGTTTAGCACAGGAGCGCTTCTTTTCCTTTGACATAGCGCAGGAGCGCTTATTGATTACCCTACATAGCGCAGGTGCGCTAGTGTCTCGACAAGACTTTCAGTTCCTTTCTTTTGATGGTAGCAGATCTTCTGATGGCTTCATAGGAGGTAATTGCTGTCTCCCACATGAGTGTATGTTTGTGAGTGGTTGCAGTGTTAGTGTGTTATTGGTAACTGGTGTTCCCTTGTCTTCCTGTCCAGCTGGTGCCCAAGGTTCATCCGAACAGATGGACGTCCACTACTACCTACCTGACACCATCCTGATCCTTTTTGGCTACCATCCTCACTCCCATCTTCACCCTAGTTTGTTGTCATATCTAGAGTAGGGTAAGGTGGGCGGGGGGGGGCCATAGCTCGTGTCGTCTCTGCGAGATCTCTCCACAAGAAACAGGTACTTATGGGGAACCGGACACTTCCTCAGCCTCTTTTCTACCGAGGCACAAAATGGCTGCCAACAGTTCCTGGTTTTGAATGTTGACAACCACTTGACAGCCAATTAGCATTCAGCCCGTGATCGGAAGGGTGCGCTTATGGTACGATGACAATGCGCGCAGAATCCGCGGATCCACCGCACCCATAGGTATATAAATGATTTTAACTGTAATTTTCTCAGGAACTACTGAACAGATTGACACCATTTAAGCAAAAGGCGAAGGCCTGAACTGAGGGCTACCTTTTTGCCAAATTTGGTGTCATTCCATTCAGCAGTACAGGCTGTAGCTGCGGCTAAAGGTCCTTAGGGAAATTGTATGGGGAAAACATATTTTGGGACCCCCTTTTTTCTCGACCCCACTTGACGAATCAGCGTGAAACTTTCAGGATAGGAGCGGAACAGAGCTGGCCAAAAGTTTATGTATGTGAAACACCCGCCGGCGAGTGCACCGCGCTATTGGTGTCACGGAGCGAGTAATATATATATATATTGTGAGCAAGATGCTTGTAGCATCGAAACGCGTAGATCGTTTTGCTTTCATGCTGAAAAGATTATAATAAATCAAACTGTGGAATTCAGGGGGAGTGCACCCGATTTTTTTGTGTGACAGCGAAGAAGCGTAAAATATATATATAAAATATATATATATATATATCCTACTGGCGATAGCCAGTAGGTATATATAGTTAGGACCTAGCTACCATAGGAAATCCGCAACATTCTATTGGGAATAACTTTGGCGCCGGTTGAGGAATTTGCGTGTAATTTTCCAAAATTTTGTCCAGCTCCGCTGCACTCCTTCCCTGAATGTTTCGAGGGGATTCGTGAAGTGGGGGCTGAGAAAAAAGGGGGTCCCAAAACGTGTTTTTCCCATGTTAATTTCCATAGGACGTTCTGACAAGGCTACAGCCCGAACCGCTGAACGGAATTACACCAAACTTGGCGAAATTGTAGGGACTGGTACGCAGAAGTGCTATATTTGGTGAAAATTGCTCCAGTGGTTTTTATGAAAATTAACTTCAAAAACACATATATATCTGGGCGGAGCCTAACCACACTTCTCATTGTGAGATCTGATTGGCTGTCAGCACTTCATCCATAAAGTGTTGGCAGCCATCTTGGGACCAATATACCTGATAGCACCTCATTAAAAGCATTGCAGTTAATAGAAGGTTTTAAGACTTAAGTTACATTATGAATCATTTGTTGATGGTACCATACTCATTTTAGGAGTTGTGGTGTGTTCTAAGGTGATTTTACCATGTGAAAAAGCCTTCTGCTGGGATATTATGAATCTATTTTCTCATGCTTTTACCACCGAGGTTTGGAAGGTGATCTATAAGCTAACCTGAGAGCATATTTTCTGTAAATTCACATTATCTTTCTCAGTCATGGGAGAATGAAGTCTGACATTCTCAGTAAAACATGTGCATCCAACAAGGGCAGAGACTGACAGTTGATTTCTTTGTGTTCTACTGCAGCTTCCCAGAGTGTTCTAAAGAACAACTAGAGCACTAACTGTCTTACTTATGACAAAAGTATGGCACACCTGAAGCCATCTTGATTGGAATATACTGGTAACACTTAAAACATGTAATTTAAAAAGGAACAAAATGAGGGTGTTCATTTTGCCATAGAAAGTATGATTAGTGCTACATAAAGAAACATTAGGGCACATTTTGAGTGACTTCTCAAATCCTCTTCTATTTCATTAAAATAATTCTGACAAGCAGACTGAAACATGTACTTTCAATACCAGCAGCATATTTCCCTGGTGAGCAGTAGCTTTACTACAGTGACCTAACGAGCAACTAGAGTTCTAACATTCAGAATTTATGGCAAATGTGTGACACATCTGAATGCCTTCTTGAGGGAACCAAAGTAAAACACTGAAAGTATTTCCTACTGAGGAGACTGTAGTAAATGAGGAAATTAGGAAACTTCATAACAGACAAAAGTGCCCAAATGTAGCACAAATATCACCCAGATGTAGCCCAAGTATAGCCCAATGACAGAATGTCCCAGAGCGTTCTAAAGAACAACTAGAGCACTAATAGTCTTACTTATGACAAAAGTATGGAACACCTGAAGCCATCTTGCTTGGAATAAAGTGGTAACACTTAAAACATTAAATTTGCAAAATAACAAAATGAGGGGCTTCATTTTGCCATAGAAATTATGATTAGTGCTGCAGAAAGAAAAATTAGGGCACATTTTGACTTCTCAAATCCTCTTCTATTTCATTAAAAAATTCTAACATGCAGACTGAAACATGCACTTTGAATACCAGCAGCAGACTTCCCTGTGAGGTTCCGTGACGATTTTACTCGTGTTTGTAACATTGTCGTAAATACATAATTTTGGTATCAGTGAACCGCAAATGATCCACTTAGTATATCCTGGTGTTTTCGCTATGCTACGAGCAAGAGCACTCCAGTTACAAACACATTTCTGTTCTACCCATGGCATCCATCTTAGAACACGGAAGCCATTTTGTATTCCTTGCCCTCACATAGTCAATGGACACGCAATGACCTCTTTTTCATCTAAGGACACGTAGGCTTTACCCGGCGATTCACCTTGCGAGGGACACGTGCACCTTAGGCCAGCAACGCTGTGGCAGCATGACTCGGCAAGAACTGCCTCCCCAGCCTGAGGCCAGTCCTGCTATACTGGTTCTTGTGTTCGTTGGCCTGATCATGATTAGGCGGCCGAAGCTGGTAACCGTGCCCATTTACGACCCACAAACATCTCTTATCCTGTCTTTCTATCTTCTACACCTGGCTCTGCTCCTTTCCTTCTGGGCCTTTATTAGGGGGAGGTAACGAAATTTACGATGAGGCGGTCCGGGTCTTGAATGAGAAATTGACAGGGGATTATGATGGAATAGTGGGAACCCCTCATTCGTAATGTTTTGACATCAGATACTGTTGACGATTCCTGTGCAACGCCAAATATTTATTGTTTAAGACACGAATGTTTAGAACTGTGGTAACATGTAAAGAATTTGCCCCAAGCAGAATATTTAGTATATAAGGAACAACCCTCTTTGTACAAATTGAACAGGCTCCTAGATACTGCCCATGTGTAGTTTCTGTGACTTCTGTGTCCCTGCAGTAATAAACCTTTGGTCTTTGACGCCACCATCGAGAAGCCCGTGTTTCTGTTTGTTTGTGCACCGAGACAGGTAGAACTCCGGGGTCTTCGGGTGTTATCCCTGACACCTCTGGACAGAACCGAAAAGTCCAGAACTCCAATTGGCGCCCAACGTGGGGCGACGTCATTCGGTACCGGTCCAAAAGCCTGAAGAGTTCGAGGAGCTTCGTGTGAAGATTTCAGAGGGAGGCGCCCCACTTCATCGATCCCGGCATATTGCAAAAGTGGCCCGACGTTCTCTTCCACGAGGGTTCCCGTTCAGACGGCTGCAGTGGTCCGTTGCCTTGACCGTCGCCCTGTCTTGGACCCGAGGTGCAGTCCTTAGTACGGCGAGACGTGACGGGTTTCTCCTTGGTGACGTCTTCAGTGCCTCAGTTAAGTATTTTGTGAGGGTTGCTCCTGTTTGGATAATCCTTTTAGTTCTCAGTTCAGTTCAGTTCTGTAAGATTATCACTGGTTATTCTGGTTACGATAATCATTCGGTTCAGTTCAGGTATCGATACATTTATCAGTTCTGGTAGGCCTAAGTTCTTGGTTCAAGTGCGCACCCTTTTGTTTGTATTTTGTCTGTTCTGTGTTCCGGATTATAAAATGGTAAGTCGGAAAAATTGTATGTTGTCTTGTTTTAGTTGCAACAGTGATTCCCAGTTAGAGGACTCGTGTTTGGTTCCTCCGATTGGAACTCCTCTTTATGATCTATATTGCAAATTTGGTGTGGGCCCTATCTCTTATAACGAGGTATGGATCCACTATACAGAGAAAGATGGTGTCCTTAGTTGGCCACTACATGGTAGTTTTGAACCTGAAGTTCTCGATAATCTAGAAAGAAGGTTGTTTAAGAAGAAAGCCCGGCCGGCAATGTTTGATTCTTTCCGTTATTGGCGAAAAGAATCTAAACAGAGAGAAATTAAAAAGTTGAAGAAAGAACAGAAAGAGCAAGAGTTGACTTTAGAACAGTCTGCTAAGCAGCTGCAACTCAACGAGTCTGAAAAAGCGATGGAGGTGGCCAATAGAGAGCGTAATTTAGCGATAGACAAGTGCTATCCTGCTTTGCCATCGAGTACGGCTAAGATAGTAGAGGACCCTGAAAAGGATCCCCTGTTGTCTTACTTGTTACGATCACCCCCACCGTATGCACAGGGTGCTACGGCTCCACCTATACCGAATGTTCAATTACCGGTTGCTGGACAACCTGGTGTCCCTGTTCCCGCTCCCCTGAATCAAGTTCCTGTACCTCCTGTGGTCAATATTAATGTTCCTTCGACAACCCCTGTTCCAGGGTTGCCGGCTTCTTTACCTATGCCTGTGTCGCTCACACCTGCTAGTTCACAAGCTATTTTGCCTGCTACTCCTACTGTTCCTAATCTATCTGTTCCAACTGCTACTCTATTTACTGCCTCTGCTAATATTATGACTCCACTTTCTGTTCGTCGGAGAATCACTGATTCTGTCTCTAATATTCTATCTCCCTTCTATAAAACTCTGATTAAGACTCCTACCTCTGACTCTGTGCAGAGGCGTAGCCAGCTTCCCAGTACTGAAGAAAGAGGAATATTAGATTCCACTGCTCTTAGATGGGTTTCAAAAGTTGGAAGATATAATGTACAAGATGTATTAGATACATTTATGCAATGGAATGAACCGACACAACGATATGTGTTCGATGAAATGTGTTTCCTTCTACGTGAGGAATTGGAAGAGGATGACCCTGAATCAAATCTAGGAGAATTAATTAATGTTCAGAAAGAGTTTGCTGCAGGTATGATAGTCGGTCAAAATATAAAAGAAGCGATGGAACTGGTTCTAAGTTATAGGACCGACTCATCCCTTCGTTCACCGAGAGAGTTAGAGAAACGTAGTACGAAACAAAATCATCAATACCCAATGAGAGAGGTTCCACCAATTTGGCGTGAAGCTGTGCAAGCTAATGCAAACCTTGGTATTGCAGCCGCTCCGGCCCAATTCCAGAGAGTATGGATACATATTCCATGGAAGCGAGCTGAAGTATTAGCAGTGAAACAGGCCTTGCCAGATCCGCGTAAAAATCCTGCAGGGTACTACAAAGAGTTGGCTCAAACAGTTGACGCTTGTGTATTGAATCTTGCTGACATAGATCTGCTATTTGGTAATGTAGTACCGCAACCAATTTGGGCTAAAATTCGTAAAGAGAATCATCCAGTTGCCCTAGGTGGTGACTGGGCAGCTATAATTGCAGCGGATGGTCAACAAATAGGTGGTTCCAAACCAGAACCCCTAATTGCTAATTTGCCTGGTAGAATAATCGATTTAATGAAAACCTTGATGCCAGCATTGCGCGTTAACTGGGACAAATTGTCCGCGTGCAAACAAAAGAAAGACGAAAGCGTCTCCGACTTTTTCACAAGATTCGAGGAGACTTTCGTGGATCATAGTGGTCAGGATATGAGCACAGAAGGAGGCCAGAGATTATTTGTTGATAAATTTGTGCACAATCTGTTGCCAGAACTTAGTGGTAAATTAAAGAATTCTGAAAGTGCGTGGGCTGTCTCTACGACTGCGCAAATACTTGCGACTGCCCAGTACTATGAAAATAGGGATAAAGAAGAGAAGGAAAAATCAGATAAAAAGACGAAAGATTTAAAAACTAAAGTACTTTTACAGCAAGCTTATCCGCCTCGCACGAATCAGACTAACATGCAGCAAGGGTCATATCAAAGAACGGATTATAATTTTCAAAGGCCACAATACCAATGGAATCAATGTGCTTATTGCAAAATGGAAGGTCATTACAAAAATGAGTGTCCTGTTCGAACGCAAAATAATACTGCGGCTGCTCAGAGAGGTCGTGGTAGTTCTATGCAAAATTCTAGAGGTCGAGGAAGAGGTGCTATGCCTCCGCAGACGAGTGATCGCCCTTCTAATTATTTCGATCAACGAAATGGACAATCTGCCCAACAGAATAGGTCTCCACAGTATCATGTTGAAGACTATTATGAAGCTAGTGAGGAAGTTCAGCAAAGTGAGTACTAGGACAGCCATGGACAAAGAGAGGGAGTAGTATCAGTTCCAGTAGATCAGAGTGGGCCTTATGTCGCAGTAGCAACATCAGGTATAGTCGAACCGTTTCTGTTGGATACTGGTGCAGCAAAAAGTTCTATCATACATGCGAAACTCCCTGGCGCACCTTTGTCTGGCTCAACAAACGTTTCAGTAGGTTTTTCGGGCGCCCCTGTTCATAACCCTGTTTCTGGTCCTTTGTCTATTTCTGTTGGACCCTGTCAATTGAAAGCACCCCTGATTTTGACGACAGGTTGTAACGAAAATCTGCTTGGTTTAGACTTGTTAAAACGCCTATATGCGACATTGTACTGTTCTCCAGCAGGAGTACAGCTTACGTTGGGTACAAGAATAATCTCTCCGATGTACTTGTCGATGGATGCGCTCCCACCAGAGCTGCGTTCACTCCCTGATACTCTTTGGGCGACTGGTCCTAATGATGTAGGTCTATTGGAAATTCCACCCTATATAGTAACTTTGAAAGCAAATGTCAAACTTCCACGAATTCCACAATACAGAATCTCTAGTGAAGGTGAGCGTGCGCTCCTACTGATAGTGCATGATCTGATTGAGAAAGACGTTATAGAAGAAACTAGAGGTAATGTCTGTAATAGTCCTGTACTGCCTATTTTGAAACGAACTGACCTCCAGTATATAGGTTTGTAATTGATCTTAGAGAGGTTAATAAAATTGTGATCCCACAGTTTCCTGTGGTTCCAGACATTACTGCATTGTTAACGTTGATTCCTGCTACAGCAGCATGGTTTTCGGTTGTCGACTTGAAAAATGCCTTTTCAGCATTCCGATAGCCGAAGAAAGCAGAGATATCTTCGGTTTCTCTCTAGGAGGACGAAGCTTCAGGTTTAAACGCGCTCCACAAGGCTATTGTGAAAGCCCATCCATTTACAGTCAAGCATTAAAAAGCCAGTTAGATTCCTTCGTACTTCCTCCTGGTTCTGCTTTAATACAATATGTTGATGATCTTCTAGTGGCTGCTGATGACAAGGAAACTTGCAAAACAGCTACGATTTCTTTATTGCATCATTTGTCAAATTTGAATCACAAGGTGTCACCTTCAAAAATGCAATACTGCTGCCAAGAAGTGACCTACCTAGGTCATCTCTTGTCAAAGGAGGGAAGGAAGTTGACCCCAGAGAGAATAAAGGCAATTACACAGATGAATGTTCCTAGCACGCAGAGAGAAGTACGTGCTTTTTTAGGTATTACCTCATATTGTAGGCAATGGATCCCAAATTTTTCTCTTTTGGCAAAACCATTGGTAGCCTTGACTGGGAAAGGTGTTCCGAGTCCGGTACCTTGGTCTGCTGAATGTCAGCAGAGTTTTTCTGAATTGCGAAATGCACTGTGTTCAGCACCTGTATTGGGTACACCCGACTACAGTAAGCCATTCACGCTCTATGTCCATGAGAGAGAAGGTTGCGCGTTGAGTGTGTTGACACAGAAATTTGGTGATAAACAACGCCCTTGTGCGTATTTTTCATCAACATTAGATCCAGTAGCTAGAGCGTTGCCTAGTTGCTTGAGAGCTACAGCCGCAGCTGCAGCCTCCATTCGACAATCTGCTGGTTTAGTAATGAACAACATGCTAGTAGTTATGGTTCCTCATGCTGTAGATACACTCATGAACCGAACCAAGACGCAGCACCTTACCAGTGCTAGATTATCAGGTTATGAACTGACACTGTTAGCTAGTCATATTCAGATCAAAAGATGCAATGTATTGAATCCAGCAACATTGTTGCCGACTAGCCAAGAGTCGAGTGATTCCGAACCACACGACTGTATTTTCAAAACTTGCGAAGAAACAAAAGGACGAATTGATCTAAAAGACACTCCGTTATCAGATCCAGATGGAACGTTGTATGTTGATGGGTCTTGCTTCAAATTAGAGAATGGTGATGTGACTGCTGCTTATGCAGTAACGACTTTGAGTACGATTGTGGAGACTGCAAGAGTGAGTCAGAATTCTGCCCAGGCTGCAGAATTGATCGCGCTAACAAGAGCGTGCGTTTTAGCTAAGGGAAAGAGAGTGAATGTGTTCACAGATAGTCAGTACGCGTTCGGCGTGGCCCATAGTTTTGGCCGTTTGTGGAAAGAGAGAGGTTTCATTACGTCCCATGGGACTAAGATTCAACATGGCCAGCTAGTTAATGACTTGTTGGAATCTCTAACCTTGCCGACTGAAGTTGCGATTGTGAAATGCAGTGCTCATAAAGCAATCACGGATGATGTTGGTCGTGGGAATGCTTTTGCCGATGAGACTGCAAAACAGACAGCTAGAAATATGATGAGTAGAATGTATGTTGCAACGTCTGCAAGATGGACTTCTGAGTCTGGAATGTGTGAAGACACAGTGGAAAGCGTGAAAGAAATTCAGAAAGAGGCGACTGAGGAGGAAAAGCTTGCATGGAAAGAGAGCACGGGTAAATTGGACTCGAGTGGGTGTTGGATTGACTTGTCGGAACAACAGCGTTGGATGTTGCCTGATGCGTATGTGCTTGCAGTAGTGACGATGGCACATGGAGCAGCGCACATCAGTTCTAAAGGGATTTGTAAGATGTTGGCTCCAGTTTGGAAGAATGATGGGATTAGTAAGTGCGCAGAGAGAGTGGTGAGGAATTGTATGGTATGCTTGATGCATAATCCTGGCAAGGGAATCCCCACACCTGCAGGTCATTTCGCTCCTCCCTCCTGCCCCTTTGAAGTGATCCAGCTAGACTTCATTCACATGGATCGTTGTAATAATCTGAAATACGTCCTAGTGGTAGTTTGTGCTTTCTCCAGATGGATCGAAGCATACCCGCTAAAGGACAATACTGCCTTATCCACTGCCAAAATTCTTCTTAAAGAATACTTCCCCAGATACGGAATGCCACGGATTGTATGGTCAGATAACGGAAGTGAGTTCGTAGGGAAAGTTATGCAGAGTGTGTGTGCCGGCCTAGGGATTAGACAGAAGTTTCATAGTGCGAATCATCCCCAGTCCGCGGGTTTAGTCGAGGGTTACAATGGCACCCTTAAACTGAAACTTGCTAAGATACAAGCGTCCACGGGTTTGTCCTGGCCAGACGCATTGCCTTTGGCTTTGCTATCAACAAGAGCAACTGTACATTCTAGAGTAGGGCTTAGTCCATATGAAATAGTTTTTGGTCGTCCTGCAAATGTTTGGGGGGTACCTAGACCAAAAGAATTCAAGCAGCTGGAATACCCAATGTTAATTGATTACCTTTTCGACTTGACTGCTAAATTGAGTCTTATTCACCAACAGGTTTTCGATGCATTGCCAAAGCCACCGGAGAGTCCAGGCCATCAGCTGAAACCGGGTGACCAGGTGGTCATTAGAAATTTTGCAAGAACGAAAAATCTTCAGCCCAGATTCATTGGCCCTTTTCAAGTCCTACTAGCAACGAGAACTGCTATTCGTGTGGCCGGAAGGAAGAACTGGATCCATACGACACATGTCAAACGTGTGCCTCTGCCACTTCCTTACGACAACTGGGTAAAGAAAGGAATCGGTGCCTCTGAAACGGAACAAGTCCCCAGGTTCATACCTTTCAGCGATGCAGAACTGATCACGGATTCACCAAATTCTGACTCTCCTCCTGAAACTGCTCTTTTGAACCCTGAACATTTGCCATCTGCAAATGTAAACATTACAACGTCGGCTGAAAATACACTGTTTCCAGATCAGACAGCTCCTGCAAAACTGAGATACAACTTGCGACCTCGCAATATGGACAAATAAAGCAGGAAACTGCCTATTTTCAGATTTGAATTTTCTATACATTGCCTCCAGCCAGGAAGTTTGCTAATACTTTGTATTGTTTCTTTTTGTTTTAAAATTGCCTTGCCGTCTGGGTAGCCGTAGGGTCGTGGCTGTGTGCCTAGTTGAATCTGCGGGGGTCAGACACAAGGTCGATCTTTCTGTTAGTTCTGGGAACTCCCAGGGCTGATAGAGGCATTTTCATCTACGTACACATCATCAGTGGTCGCGAACGGTCGTAGAAGATGGAGCTTCCTGAGCTGCAAAGAAAGAATGTAATTTATGTTCGCAGAAATAGACTGTACCGAATACTTCACAGCAAATGCTTTCTAATGCAATGTGCAGTTACGTTTTTAATCGTTTTGATAACGTTGGTGGGTGGAATCATCTTTGGTGTGCATTTGATTTTCATGCCGGTAACTACAGTACCTCCCCTTGATCCTACTACTTCTACGGTTTCTTCTATGCATTCTTTTCACTCATTTCCTGAACACGAACAAGCTCGACGCTCAGAATTTATTAACAATACATTTGTACAGCTCTTGCATCAACACCAACTGGTAGTTAATACTACAGACTGCTGGGTGTGTGGCTTGATACCTCACACTGTGGATAAAGGCATTCCCTATCTAGTCTTGCCTTTTAGCTACAATGGATCATTTCAGGCCTTTCAGACCATTTTTTCATATGCCCTTGAGACCTATCCTCCGCGTCCACCACGGTCCACTAAATACAACTCAGCCAACAAAGCTTTAGTCCAGGGAATTATTGACATGATTAAAGACGTCAATAATACTCCATCTTACCCTAGAGATGAATTACGGGTGTATTTGAGTTGGAACTCTACCGAGTATCGCCTTAGTTTGGGAGAAAGCAAGCGTAAAAGCTCCACTTCAGTTTGGGTCGTGCCTCACCGAGGTCAGGTCTGTTTACAAGGAAATGGGAGAAATCTGAGAGCTCAGCTAGGGAGGAGTGAGTGCGTTGAGACTTACGTATTTCCGTCTAACTCCTCCCCTGCCTTCCTGACTGCTAGGGGTACCTACTTCATCTGTCAGGACAGAGCATATACATGGCTGCCTGCTGACTTTTCAGGTTCATGTTATATTGCTCGATTGTTACCTCCGACATACACTGCTTCTTCAGATTATCACAAGACCAGAGTAGCAAGAGGTGTCTTCAGCAAGGAAGATACCGCTGGTCAGGAAGCTGGAGACTTCTTCAAAGGTTTCCTTCCGTTTTGGGGGCCTATGGCCAATAGTAGAAATCTACGTCAACTAACACGGGTAGTTGAATCTACTATTACAGAAACTGTTGGTGCCCTTCGTAACTTAACAGCTGAGCTTCAGGCGGATCGTCTCATGACGTTGCAGAACCGAATGGTTCTAGACGTAATACTTGCAGATCGAGGTGGGGTATGCAGAATGATCCAATCGAGCTGCTGTGTCTTTATTCCAAATAATGCTCCAACAGTCTATGAAGCGATCTCTAAGCTACACAAGATTTCCGACTCTATACACGTAGATAAGGGAAACTGGTCCTTCATGGAGTGGTTTTGGACTCTGGTATCAGCGTGGGGATGGAAGGTTCTGATGGTCATTGGTGCCATCCTAGTATTTCTGTTCTCGTGCTGCCTTATTATCCAATGTGGTCCCGCTTTGTGTAGTCTCTGTGCTGCAACCTGTTTCAGAAAACCACCTGCATTTGGAGAAAAGGTACGAGACAAGATGATGGTGCAACAACATGTCACTGACCTAATGAGCATAGAAGTAGACTCTGACTCTGACATAGACTGAGTAATTGCCTATGTAAGGGCAAAAGGAGGGTCTGAGGTTCCGTGACGATTTTACTCGTGTTTGTAACATTGTCGTAAATACATAATTTTGGTATCAGTGAACCGCAAATGATCCACTTAGTATATCCTGGTGTTTTCGCTATGCTACGAGCAAGAGCACTCCAGTTACAAACACATTTCTGTTCTACCCATGGCATCCATCTTAGAACACGGAAGCCATTTTGTATTCCTTGCCCTCACATAGTCAATGGACACGCAATGACCTCTTTTTCATCTAAGGACACGTAGGCTTTACCCGGCGATTCACCTTGCGAGGGACACGTGCACCTTAGGCCAGCAACGCTGTGGCAGCATGACTCGGCAAGAACTGCCTCCCCAGCCTGAGGCCAGTCCTGCTATACTGGTTCTTGTGTTCGTTGGCCTGATCATGATTAGGCGGCCGAAGCTGGTAACCGTGCCCATTTACGACCCACAAACATCTCTTATCCTGTCTTTCTATCTTCTACACCTGGCTCTGCTCCTTTCCTTCTGGGCCTTTATTAGGGGGAGGTAACGAAATTTACGATGAGGCGGTCCGGGTCTTGAATGAGAAATTGACAGGGGATTATGATGGAATAGTGGGAACCCCTCATTCGTAATGTTTTGACATCAGATACTGTTGACGATTCCTGTGCAACGCCAAATATTTATTGTTTAAGACACGAATGTTTAGAACTGTGGTAACATGTAAAGAATTTGCCCCAAGCAGAATATTTAGTATATAAGGAACAACCCTCTTTGTACAAATTGAACAGGCTCCTAGATACTGCCCATGTGTAGTTTCTGTGACTTCTGTGTCCCTGCAGTAATAAACCTTTGGTCTTTGACGCCACCATCGAGAAGCCCGTGTTTCTGTTTGTTTGTGCACCGAGACAGGTAGAACTCCGGGGTCTTCGGGTGTTATCCCTGACACCTCTGGACAGAACCGAAAAGTCCAGAACTCCACCTGGTGAGCAGTAGCTGTACTACAGTGATCTAATGAGCAACTAGAGTGATAGCATTCAGAATGTATGGTAAATGTGTGATTCATCTGAATGCCCTCTTGATGGAACACAAGTAAACAAGCATTGAAAATGCAATAGGTCTCGCCCATGTTTAAGTTAAAGCAATTCTGTTTGTAATTAGGTGGCTTTTTAGCTTTGCTTTTATTGGTGTTTTTCAGACTTTCATGTACATGACATGCAGGTCTGCTGACCTGGTTTTCTGGCTCTACAACAGATCTGCTGACCTGGTTCTCTGGCTCTAAAGCAGTACTGCTGATCCGGTTCTATAGCTCTAAAGCGGTTCTGCTGACCTGTTTCTCTGGCTCTACAGCTGCTCTGCTGACCTGGTCCCTTGGCTCTAGAGCAGCTCTGATGTCCTGGTTCTCTGGCTCTAAAGCAGCTCTGCTGACTTGGTTCTATGGCTCTAAAGCATCTCGGCTGACCTGGTTCTCTGGCTCTAGAGCAGCTCTGCTGACCTGGTTCTCTGGCTCTAAAACAGCTCTGCTGGCCTGGTTCTCTGGCTCTATAGCAGCTATGCTGACCTGGTTCTCCCCCTCTAATGCAGCTCTGCTGGCCTGGTTTCTCTGACTCTACAACAACTCTGCTGACCTGGTACTCTGGCTCTAAAGCAGCTCTGCTGACCCGGTTCTATGGCTCTAAAGTGGTTCTGCTAACCTGTTTCTCTGGCTCTACAACAGCTCTGCTGACCTGGTACTCTGGCTCTAAAGCAGTTCTGCTGACGCGGTTCTATGGCTCTAAAGCGGTTTTGCTGACCTGTTTCTCTGTCTCTACAGCTGCTCTGCTGACCTGGTCCCTTGGCTCTAGAGCAGCTCTACGGACCCGGTTCTCTGGCTCTAAAGCAGCTCTGCTGACCTGGTTCTATGGCTCTAAAGCAGCTTTGCTGACCTAGTTCTCTGGCTCCAGAGCAGCTCTACTGACCTGGTTCTCTGGCTCTAAAGCAGTTCTGCTGACCTGGTTTCTGGCTCTAAAGCAGCTCTGCTGGCCTGGTTCTCCGGCTCTAAAGCAGCTATGCTGACCTGGTTCTCTCCCTCTAATGCAGCTCTGCTGACCTGGTTTCTCTGGCTCTACAATAGCTCTGCCGACCTGGTACTGTGGCTCTAAAGCAGTTCCGCTAACCCGGTTCTATGGCTCTAAAGCGGTTCTGCTGACCTGTTTCTCTGGCTCTAGAGCAGCTCTGCTGACCTGGTTCTTAGGCTTTAAAGCAGCTCTGCTGACCTGGTTCTCTGGCTCTAAAGTAACTCTGCTGACCTGGTTCTCTGGCTGTAGAGCAGCTTTGCTGACCTGGTCTCTGGCTCTAAAGCAGCTCTGTTGACCTGGTTCTCCGGCTCTAAAGCAGCTCTGCTGGCCTGGTTCTCTGGCTCTAAAGCAGCTATGCTGACCTGGTTCTCTCCCTCTGATGCAGCCCTGCTTACCTGGTTTCTCTGGCTCTACAGCAGCTCTGCTGACCTGGTTCTCTGGCTCTAGAGCAGCTCTGCTTATCTGGTTCTTAGGCTCTAGAGCAGCTCTGCTGACCTGGTTCTCTGGTTCTAAAGCAGCTCTTCTGACCTGGTTCTCTCGCTCTGAAGCAGCTCTGCTGACCTGGTTCGTAGGCTCTAAAGCAGCTCTGCTGACCTGGTTTTCTGGCTATACAACGGCTCTGCTGACCTGGTTCTCTTGCTCTAAAGCAGCTCTGCTGATCTGTTCTATGGCTCTAAAGCAGCTATGTCCACTCCTACAATCATCCTAACAGAAGCATGTCCTTATCTAATCCTTTTGCTGAAACATAAGTCCTTATAAACGTATCCTGCTGTCAACTACTAGAACTCTAGGAACCTATTCACTGTCTATGCACTTGCAGAATGACTCAGGCATTGAGACAAGCAGTGTTACAGTCAAATGTGCACAATGTATGCGGTCCCTTAACCCCTTGCAGACTACTGATTCAGACTTTCAAAAGTCCAGGTAATAGTCATGTTTGTCTGGAATCACACTGTGAATCTGTGTCCACTCCTACAATCATCCTGACAGAAGCATGTCCTTATCTAATCACTCTGCTGAAACATAAGCGCCTCATAAACTTACCCTGCTGTCTACTACTAGCACTCTAGGAACTCAGTCACTATCTATGCACTTGCAGAATGACTCAGGCATTGAGACAAGCAGTGTTACAGTCAAATGTGCACAATGTATGTAGTGCCTTAATCCCTTGCAGACTACTGAGTCAGTCCTGCAAAAGTCCAGGTAATAGTCATGCTTGTCTGGAATCACCCTGTGAGTCTGTGTCACTCCTACAATCATCCTGATAGAAGCATGCCCTTATCTAATCACTCTGCTGAAACATAAGCGTGTATAAACGTATCCTGCTGTCAACTACTAGTACTTTAGGAACATAGTCACTGTCAATGCACTTGCAGAATGACTCAGGCATTGAGACAAGCAGTGGTACAGTCAAATGTGCACACTGTATGCAGTCCCTTAACCCCTTGCAGACTACTGAGTCAGTCCTGAAAAGGTCCAGGTAATAGTCATGCTTGTCTGGAATCACACTGTGGGTCTGTGTCCATGCCTACAATCATCCTGACAGAAGCATGTCCTTATCTAATCACTCTGGTGAAACATAAGTCCTTATAAAGTTATCCTGCTGTCAACTACTAGCACTCTAGGAACCTATTCACTGTCTATGCACTTGCAGAATGAATCAGGCATTGAGACAAGCAGTGTTACAGTCAAATATGCACAATGTATGCGGTCCCTTAAACCATTGCAGAGTACTGAGTCAGTCCTGCAAAAGTCCAGGTAATAGTCATGCTTGTCTGGAATCACACTCTGAGTCTGTGTCCACTCCTTCCATCATCATGACAGAAGCATGTCCTTATCTAATCACTCTGCTGAAACATAAGTGCTTATAAATCTATCCTACTGTCAACTACTAGCATTCTAGAAACTCAGTCACTGTCTATGCACTTGCAGCATGACTCAGGTTTTGAGACAAGCAGTGGTAAGTCAACTGTGCACAATGTATGTGGCCCCTTAACCCCTTGCAGACTACTGAGTCAGTCCTACAAAAGTCCAGGTAATAGTCACACTTGTCTAGAAGCACAGTGTGAGTCTGTGTCCACTCCTACAATCATCCTGACAGAAGCATGTCCTTATCCAATCACTTTGCTGAAACATAAGTGCTTATAAACTTATCCTGCTGTCAACTACTAGCACTCTAGGAACCCAGTCACTGTCTATGCACTTGCAGAATGACTCAGGCATTGAGACAATACCTAAGCGCTTATAAATTAATGGAGCACTCTGTTTGCAGCACTGTCATCATTCTAGTTACTAGTGATGTTCTTATAGAATGACCTAGGCACCAACACAAGTACACGTACAATATTCTATGCACAATCCCTACAAACCTCTAAGCAGATACATACTATTGGTGCACTCCACTAAATACTGAAGTAGTACTCATGCAGCCTAGGATACCTCCTGTCAGTCTCATGCAGTTCGTCAAATAGCCATCCAGCACTATGTTCTTATTGTATCACTTTGCCAATACCTAAGCACTTATGGGGCAGATTTACAAGCCCCCTGTGCCACCAGTACATCACTTTTTGTAACGTAGTGATGGTGCTGGGGACTCCTCCATATTTACAAGGAGAGGAAAAGCAACCCTGCGTGGCATTTCCTTTCCTTAAAAATACGATCCATTCAAACGCAGCAATTTGGGTTGAAGGGGTGTTCTATGGGTGTTGCTGTGTCTGTTCCCACACAACACCCATGGAATAACACATCTCAAGACTTGCGAGAAAGTGTAAATCTGTAGATACGTGTGAATGGTGCGCCACCCTAGAGGTGGTGTAGCAAGGCACAACAAGGAGATATGTTTTCATTTCTCCTCGTTTTTCCTCTTTCAATGCATGCTGCATTCCACAGCACACATTGAAGGGGGAAAATGCATCTCCCCATGACACAGATATCTTTGCACCATGGTGCAAGGGTGCCTGCGACACTGCATGGCTGCAGTTTGTGTGCTAGTGCAGAGGGAGCACAGAATTGCGACATATTCATGTAAATATGTCACATCCCTGTGCTTCAGAAGTGCCGCAGCACGGTGCAGCTAAAGGGCGTGCAGTGTCACGCTGCAGCACTTCCTCATAGATCTGCCCCTATAAATTCACCATACAGTACTAATGCATTCTTTCAGTCAATCATGCCCTACACATAAATGCAACCAAACTTTCAGACATTGGCATGCAACTATAGTTCTTTTTTTAAACTAGATAAGGTATTTCTGAACTTTTTTTTTCTTCTGTTTTTTGTTTTCAATTTTTTTTGTAGTTTTTTAACAATTTTGTACTTTTTTGGTGTTTTTTAAAAATGGAACAAAAAAGAAACTAAGTAAACAGTTAGCTTTTGGAATTAAGCATCATTCTAAAAACAAAAAAACAAAAGAAATTGCATTTGTGGTTCCGTTGAGCTGCACAAATAGCGTCCTCTGACTGTTCACCATAACAGATGATGGTTTTGCACTTAGTGCAGTGATGCTGCAGAAAAGCAAATTCTGGGCAAATGTCTACTGGTGATGCTGAAGTGGACGCTCCGGAGTTGCTAGCAATGCCTGGTGGTGGATTTTTTGCTGCACGCCTCATTTCTTCTCGTGCTAGATTGTTTGGGTGAATGATCCGCAGGTGTTTATACATACTCGTTGTTCAACAGCAAGCATGTGACTTTTCTTGCGTTGACCTTTTTTTCTCCGTCAGGAAAGGTGAAACATTTCCATACCACTGATTCAGGCACCTGCTTGGGTGGATCTTCCTCTTAGATATCTTCATCTGAAGAATTATGAGGAGCTTGCGAACCACATGCCATTTCTCCAATGCAATTTTTTAAAAACACCAAAAAATTCAAAAAACAGCTCTGGTAGAAGAAGAGATGTCTCTCATCAACTGCTCCAAACAGAATAATTAAAATGGATGGGGTCCTTCAATAGTTACAGTGGGAAATGTTATGAAGCAATCAAATCTTTTTTTTTAGGTCACATGGGATCCGCGCACCGTGTGCTCATGAAGCACACACCCGATGTGACGTCGCGAACATATATTTAAAAATAATATGTTGATTACATGTAGAAATATATTATTTTTATGAATACCTTAGATAATCTTTTGTCCTGATATGTACATTAAAGACACGCACATTTCATTTTAGAACACGTATATGAAGTCACGTGGTGCCCGCCACAGCGCAAGCGTTGCGTACCATAATACGCATGTGTCACGAATAAGCATGGGCGTAAAATCCGTTCCGCTCGCGGATTTTGCGGATTTTCAGCCAATTCGCAATCCGCGAACTCTCACGAACTTGCCGAAAATTCGTAAAATCCGTGCGAAGCGGATTTTTTGCTTGGTCGCACTTGCCAAGTAGAATACTATACAATTTCGCGGGAGTAAACACTTGCGAACACGTAGATGCGGCGGGCAGCGACAATCTCGCAATTGCGAGATTGCAAAATTTGCAATTTCGCACAAGAAATCCACCAGCAGGCAGCATAAACCTTGAAAATTATGATTTTTATCAGAATAACTCCTCAGGTGGACATTTGCCTGCACTTTGTCTTTGCAAGGAGTCCATTTTGGGGGGGGGTGGGAGGAAGGAAGTGCCCCACAGTCTCCAACTTCCTGTTCCTGTCCAGCAGGCTCCTCCCAGTGCTTTCTTCATGTGCTGGTCACTTTGATTTGGATCTTGACCTGGAAGGGTTACTTTTTGTGGATGCTGCTGGATATTTGGATTTTTGCAAAACTGAAAGCACTCAGCAAAAGTTCAATCTTATCATTAGTAACCTTTCCCTGTAGTGCTTCCTGAGGGGCCCCTTCAGAGTTCATTTGCCTACTTGCAACTATTCTATGACCCTGCTCTGACCCTCACAGCAGGCTCAGAGAATAGCTACAAGTATACAACAAAGGTCCTTTTAAAAAAATTACACTGCAACAGAAAGCAATTACAGACAAAACTGAAAGCACTCAGCAGGTGCAAAAGTTCAATCTTATCATTAGTAACCATTCCCTGTAGTGCTTCCTGAGGAGCCCCTTCAGAGTTCAGTTGCCTCCTTGCAACTATTCTATGACCCTGCTCTGACCCTCACAGCAGGCTCAGAGAATAGCTACAAGTAGGCCACAAAGATCCTGTGAAAAAAATGGCACTGCAACAGAAATCAAATTACAGATAAGGAAGCAGGTGCCAGCCAGACTGGAAGTTTAAATTCAGTGACACATTAATCAACCCCAAATTAATTCATGTCAGTTGAAGCAGGGCAGGTGTGCTTGCTTTTTTTCACCCCCATAATCTACAGTGATAAACCAACCAGAGGGTGGCAGGGATGTACCAGAGGGTGGCATGGGTGTACCAGAGGGTGGCAGTGGTGAAACAGAGGGTGCTGTGAACCTGTGACGATGAACCAGACGTAGAAACAACATAGTCGCGGCCGTTGCGAGCCTACAAGTAAGTTCTCAATTGCGAACTGGTACACAACCCTCGCGAACTGGCAGAAACCCTTGCGAACACAAAAAAAAAAAATTTTGCGGATTGCGAATCTGTAAATACGCAAGTTCGCAGATTGCCAATTCGCAAAATCCGCCCATGCTTAGTCGCGAATGCCCAGGAGCAGGACTTGCGGACCGGTCACGCACACCACGTAACATTGTACGTATATGACGTAACTGAAACAAAAACACACACTCGTCGCTCACCATACGCGGATCCTTCGTGATACGTGGACCAGCTACGGTAGGTACGCTTTGGGTGCGCAACTCCCCCAAAAAATTTTGACATTTTTTTAAAAAGAAAATCATATAAATATATTAAAATAAAAAAATCAATTTTTTTTTATATTTCAGTTTTAATTTTTTTGTTGTTGAAATTTTCAGAAAAATATATAATGTTGTTTAATAAATAGAATATTTATAAATTAACAGTTGAAAAACTGGAGAAAATCAGTACAAAAATAGGTATAACTACTATTGCACTTGAAAATTAGCATTTAAAAAATCTTTGAAATTCACTGAAAAAATCACAGGTTTCAGAGACGTTATAGTTAGAAATTAGCATTTAAAAAACCTTTGAAATTCACTGAACAAACCATAAGTTTCAGAGACGATTTTAGTTAGGAATTAGCATTTAAAAAACCTTTGAAATTCACAGAAAAAACCATAGGTTTCATGAGTGTTATAGTTAGCTGGATATTTCACCCATACAAAACCATAGAAATTCCTCCATTATAGTTAGTTGTGCTAACTATAACTCGCACACCCGCAATGCACTGCTGATGATGTCACATATTACATCATTCATGACATGGTCGGTGACATCACTGATGACATCACTGATGACATCTCAAATTACATCACTCATGACATCATCCACGTGACAATCTGATATACCTCATCACACACTAGTATAACCTTTGATCACTCACTGCAAAATACAGAGTACCATATTTGAAAGCATTGACACACACATACCAGTTACTACATACGCACTCACTGATTTCTAAGTCTACACACACAACTGTCCATTCACCCACAGAATCACTTATACATGCAGTCACTGATCAATGGTAACACTATCAAATTTAAAACACACAAGATGAAGGATGGATCAAATGTACTCATATACCTATATAGACATTGACACATCAGCAGTCATCCTAGTCGGTTATGCAGTGATGCTACTCACTCATGAAAAGAATCAATCACACTTACATTTACTCATTTACACAGTTATACACAGTTATACACACACCACCTGATTTATACATACATATAGTAAATCATTGTTACTATGTTAAAAAATCACTATTACAATTATACACTCATTCATACAGTTACTCTCACAATCACTGACTCTTACGTATACTTATTTATATACACCAACTCTCACATACAATGCCACATGAATGATGTAATATGTGACATTATCAGCAGTGCATTACCGGGTGCGCGAGTTATAGTTAGCATAACTAACTATAACAGAGGAATTTCTGTGGTTTGGACGAGTGAAATGTCCTGCTAACTATAACGCCCCTGAAACCTGTGGTTTTTTCAGTGAATTTCTAAGGTTTTTAAATGCTAATTCCTAACTATAACGTGTCTGAAACCTATGTTTGTTTCAGTGAATTTCAACGTTTTTAAAATTCTAATTCCTAAATATAACGCCCCTGAAACCTATGTTTTTTTCAGTGAATATATATATATATATATATATATATATATATATATATATATATATATATATATATATATATATATATATATATATATATACTTTGCCTCCAATGTGATCTCTTCATGGTTCGACGCGCTCGACAGCAGGTGCTCAGCATGGGGGCCAGATCCTGGCCCTGAATTTAATTGTATACAACAAAGGACGCTGCACTCCAGAGCTGGATTCTGTCCAATGTATTCTTGGCAACACACTAAAACAAAGCATTTCAGCCCTCACACAGCTTTTTTCACGGTTAGTAAGTCCTTTCTTTGTAACACTTTTTATACCCATATTAGCCTTGATGGGGCATTGTGGGATTTGTAGTGTTTCTATACGAACAAAACTTTATTCATACTATTTACAAAAAAGGAATATGCATTTTTTGTCAGGTTTTATGTTATGATATTTGTACTTCTATGATCAGATTTGATGTTCACAGTTCCAACATTTGGCACAGTTTATGTTAAAACACATTACATTTAGTGCATTTAGATCATGACCATCATCGGTATTCATTTGACTCTTGTTAAACTAGATCAATGCCTGGGAACAGAAATTAATCACAATCACCGGTATAGTCCCCGTGTACTCAATGTCATGATAATTTGTTATTGGTACTGGGTCTAGTACCCCTTGAAGCCACTCACAAGTTCACAGAGTTATTTTCAGTCCCACTAGAATCATAGTTATTACATTTTTTATCCATTCCAGAATTTATTCGAGGTGTACATAAAGTTTCTCATCATTATTGATGTCTCTGGGGGTCTTGGTCCTGAGTCTGATGATATAACGTGACTCCATTTGACGCATCTTTTTAATTCTATCTCCTCCCCGTTCTATGATGGTATTATTTTTCAACAATGTGAGCCCGGCCAAGCAGGGTGCAAAACAACCAAAGGACTGGTGGAATATGACAACCACCGTTTCCCCTCTTCCTTCTCAGCAGCAGGATGAGTGGAACTGCCCGGACGGATGCGTGTATGGAGTAGAGGAGGACAATAGGTGCTGTCCCTTTAACTGGGAAGACGGGCCTGAATTTCACGCCCACAGTGATTACGTCGAGGAGGCCTGGCCCACAAGAACAGGAGAAAGACGGAAGTCGGTATGTGGCATCACCGGAAGAGTCGAGGAAGAAGAAGCAGACGGAGTCGAGTATGGAGCGGAACGCACGGTACTGTAGTGTAGTTCCTATATTCCCAATAGGCTCTGCACATTGGAATAGTGTATCCTGTAGTTTAGACGTAGGACTGAAGTCGACTAGGTCTCTACCGAATATACTAGACTTAGTTGTGTGTGTGCCAGCTAGCTCAGAGGTCACTAGAAACTTTCTTGAATGAACAAGAAGGGATTAGTTTCTGACAACCGCTTAGAACATGACAACTTTGTTTCCCAAGAATAAGAAATATATCTCTAGAGTCGCGGAAGCAATAGATAGTTATTTCACTCAGTCAATCGTGCATTCTTCGTTTCACCAGATGTGCAGAGAAATGGAGGGACGGGCGTTTGCAATAAAATATATTTAATGAACAGTCTTCTTTCTCAAGCATAAGAAATGAACTGCTGCGATCGTAATACTTGTGGTAAAGTACAAAGCATACAGTACGAAGAGTATTATAAAATAATATCCTAAAAGCATGATATGGTTTCTAAGCCATAAAATACCTAAAATGCATATAATACATACAGTGATAATTAATGACTAAAAGTACTCAACTGGTGCTTCCAAGATACGCCTACCCCCGTGTACCTAACCTAGGTCTAGTACAAGGAAGAAGTAACTAAGGTGTAGCCTAGTTTTAGTATTCTTTGCCAAGAATCTAATCCAAGAATTCTCTTAGGGTCTAATCAGGTCCGTACCTTGGTTTTCAGAATGTAGGAGGTCTGGTATCTCTCTCTCAGGACTTGATTTCCCAGCAACCCGCAAGGGTAGCCTGGAAACACTGGAGCTGGATTTCTCGGCAGGAGAAAGTACAGCTTATCTCAGTGCGTCAGCTGGAGGGACGGCTTCCTTCGGCACTTGCTGCAGTAGGGCGCGTCGGCAAGTAGATAGTCAAACTGCTCCAAACCATCGTGTGTTTGTGTGGACAAGTGTGGGCATATTTATACCATGAAGGTGCCGAGTTTGACGTAAGATTGGACATAATAACGTCATCAGAGACTTAATTCTCTGAAAACTCCATGAGTTCTTGGATAAATTAATATTCATGCAGGGGGAAGTCCCTGACTGCTGAAGGTGGGTTTTTCCAATAAATCGTTGTAGATTTTCGGAACTAGTGGAAGTAGCCAATCCGTATTAGGACTACTTGAGCTATGTCTTAATATGGGTATGATTTCTATGCCTATATAAGGATACAATATTTTATACCTATATAAGGGCATGAATCTGGAAAATTACACTAGGGTCCTATAACGCTATACAACACCCACTCCACGTATTATGTCTAATATTACTAAATCTATAAGCATAAAAAACATAACTAAAGCATGTGTTCATAATCCCACCCAAAATACATGAAATGCATCAAATATGGTACATACACATACATGAGTATTTGTCTTGCATGTATTTTATAAGCAATAGCTGTCATTAAAAATGTTATCTAAATGAAACATGAAATGACAGTCATGAAATGGCTCTAAATTTATAGAAGAAAAAAGGTCGAGACCATTCCATAGCATAATATATAAACTCTTAATGTTTTCATGAGAAAAATGCCAAATATTTGTCTATAGGAAGTGTCAAATGAATTTCTTGTTCTCTAAGAATAGTTCTACTTTAAGCAGATTACTTTGTGCCAAGTGAAAAAAGTTCTATTCTGGGATGGAGAGAAAACATTTTTTCAAATGTAGATTGTAGAAACATAGAGTTCCCAAGTTAGAGGGTTTTGTTTTGAAAAACCGAAGGCCGAATTTCAGAGTTCATGGAACGCTGTGTGCACTTTCAAAAGTTATTCTCGGTGTCAGGAGAAAACATCAAATCATCCAAGCTGGCAAAGAAACCGTCTACCACAGTTGGTGAAAGTGGAACTACTACATCAAGTAGATCAAATGTGCATAGATGTGAAGCATCGCCGTCAGCGTCAGTCGTATTAGCAATGTTCGATGTAGATGGTACCTGTGTGCCTGTTGTTCCACGTACCTCACCAATAGCTGGATTCGCTGGTGAGATCTCAATGAATGCCGTCATCAGGATTGGCAGCCGTTGGGGGCAACACGATGCAGGAGTCGTTACCGGACCTAGCAAGGCGTCAACATCCGTTGGCAGTGCTGATGGAAGTGTAAGACAGATGTCTAACACGCTTTCTTCTCCGCAAAGCAGGCATCGTAGAACAGGTAAGATGCAATCTTGCCAGATTGGTCTGAATGAAAGGAACCAAGTGGTATTCAGCTCTCTTAAACGAGCCAAGCCAAGAATCTGTGTAATTCTGTCACGATACCGCATGGCCAGAAGAGCCCGTTCCATTGTAATCTGGGTATCGTCGGTGATTGGACTTGACATATCGGAGCAGGAGAAACAAAAATAGAATTAATTGCTACGAGTCCCAAAAGTAGAGGCAGACCACCGAACACAGAGTTTGGAAAAATGCCGAGGACTGCTTCGAATGGTGTTAACAGTCCTGAAAAGATTGTCTTAAAGACATGTGCGATGCCACTGGTATCAGACATGTTTAAGATTTGACCTAACATTTTGCGAAATGTACTGGGCAGTTTGTTGATAATAACGCATGTATCTCTGCAGAAGTCCTTGCAACTTGCAGATCATACTTTTCTCTATACGAGGTCAGTGGCACAGTTTGTTGTAAAAGAATGGCTTTCATTCTTCTTAAAGTATCAATTTGTATAGAAGAGATATTCAGTGAAGGCCATAACGCCGTCTGCCTGTCTGTATTACTTTTTGGATACAATACTTGCATACAACAAGTGACCCTGGCCAACACACTAACTAGATAAGCTTTTCCTGGCAACATGCCACAACAGCTGTGATCATTGAGCATAACGTAGCTCCCATTGGAAAGCTGCCTGAAAATCGGGTCGAACACGGCCGCTGAAGTACTGTGCATGTGGCAAGAAAGGTTATTTAAAGAACCTTCCCAGGCTCCATGTAAATTAATACCTTCACATAAAAGTGTACCGCTTAGTGAATTTTTACAATTTTTTGTACTAAGAAATGCCTCCTTTCCCCCACTCCAACATTTGTGTGTTTTTATGGTAAATTCCAGGTTGACTTAATGTTTCCCTTTCCCAACCGTTCATACAGGCCTGCTGGTGTATGCTGTAGACAGTACTGATATTGGAAAATCGTCACTGGTATCGTGATGGTGCCATGTATTATCCATTCAACAACAGGTTTCTCAGAAACAGTTAATGGTAATCTTTCCAGTTTTTCAATGCTCAGCACCGTATAGTCTGCTCCTCTTTCTGCCAGAGAGATTTGTTTATCTGCAAAGTTAAAGACAGTAAACAATGATGTGGTATTGATTAGACGCCATGGCACATAGCCTGAACGGAGATTTTGCAACGTCCAGCCTAGTAGCATTATAGAACGCAACTGAGACTGGCCATGTTGTAACATTAGCAAATCCTGTTCTATTATGTCAATGGCAGATGAAACAATGCTGTCCAAAGAATAAATTCTGGAGGACAGAGTCGTTAACCCATTGTCCACTACAGAGAGTGCTTTCTCTAAATTAATACAATCAATTTTTTGTATTGTTTCTGCAGTTTCCATTTGTGTTATTTTCCAAGCTTCATTGTAAGCAGAGTATATACTGGCGTATATGAAACGTTTTTTACGTTGTTTACGAGGCCCAAGTAAGAAGTCTCGTAAGTCAACGCCTTCTTTAAGTAAAGTCAAGTGTTGTTTCATTTCTGGAAGTGTGGATTTCTGTAGCGAATTAAGGCATAGTTTTCCTACACTGTATGGGGTGACTATCCCTGGATGTTGTCTCTGGGAGTATCTTGGATGTGGTCTATTTATTTCGAACCCTTCTGTTTTGTTCATGAATCTATCTTGACAGTTATTCGTGTCTATGGGCCAGATTAGCCATTGTTTCCAATCAGGATTGGTTCTGTTGTGATTTAAAATCTGTTTCACGTCTACCTCCTCATCTGCAGTGCCATTACTGTCAGGTGTGGCCTTAGGTATGGACGGTTTGTTTAAATCTTTTATCTTAGCTAAGCCAAGACATGATGTTTGTTGAACAGTGTCATTCAAAAATATGATTTGTTCTGGTATAATGCAGGCTCTGAACAAGGCTTCTAAACCCTGCACCTGCTATTCTTTTGTGCCCCAGACAGTTTTTGTCTCAATATTGTCTCTCCAAAAGTTGTACCCTAATGTAGACAGCTGAGCATAAAATTTTGCAAAATAAATATGTTTAGTATTGGTCAACATGTTTTTCATTCCTGTCTTATTCACATTTTTGAAATAAAACGTTTCTGTGTTGTGACATTAAAACCTGTAAAGTATGGAAATTTGTCTTAAAATGTCTTAGAGCTGCCTTTTGGCGGCGTTAGACAATGTTCACATTGATTGTAAATAAAAGCATTTCTAGGATTTACAGATTTGTGCAAAAAATGGTGACCAAAATGATTATAACAATACAGTTCTTCATAACTTGTTGAACCTTCTAGGTGTTCATTTTTTGAAAAATTTTGCTGACATTTCTAAGTCTGACATCATATTATTAACAGTTTCAAAGTCCCAATCATCAGAAAAGGTGCTTGATGAAACAAAATCACTTAAAGAAACCTTGAACTGGTGTGAAATTTTCAGCAGTCCCACCGGGTCATAAATGTTATAATCAGTTGTGTCCCATGCTATACCACCAGGTATATGACCGGCTGTGATGTTCACTGATGACAGGTTTCTTCGCTCACGATGGGATGACTTGTAAGGTTGCAGGAGCAAGTTGATGTTCTTACTTGCCGTGTCCATTGTACTGTATTTTCCATCTATCGTTTGTCCCAAATTTAAAACAAGAATGAGCCATAGTAGCCGAAAAAGTACGCCTAATCCTATCCAAAATTCAACCCATGGCGAAACCAGATATGTTTTCTCAAGTTGATGAAAGAGTTCTGTTATTTTTGTCTTCAAATCTTTATTTGCTGGCGTTATTTCTGGTTCACTGGGATCCTCAGAAAAGTTATCGAAGTTGATAAAATAGCCAGAGGCAGTTCTGTCACTGGGGTTGCTTCCTCCTCTGACATATTGGTATAGTCAGATGCTACATCATTGTAGACAGGAGTTTCTTGACGAACTGATATTTGGGTATCAAGAGGGACGAGTTCCATGGCTGTGTTGCAAAGTCCTTCTTTTCTCACTGCAGGTTTATCAAAGGTGATAAGTCTTTCAGTTTGAATCTCTTGAATAGTAGCCAGATTTGGTTGCCTTCTACTTCCTGGGAGTCCTCTGGGCCTACTACTTATTATCGGCCAAATGATGTGGTTTTACCAGGTCAATTGATACTGTTCTGTTCTCCCTTTTTCCAGCAAGCGGCGGTAGTAACACTGATCTTGTTCCAAAAATTGCTAAGACAGGTACTGCTTTTCTATAAGAAGGCCCAAATTCCTTCTTTACTGCAATCTTTTCCCTGACTAGATCCCCAATCTTTGGAATCCAGACAGGTCTTGCTGGGACTGGTGGTTTTTCTTCAGTGGTCGTTGGGCTTTGTGTTGTGTTACTCAGACTTCTTCTCGTTTCGTTTAAGTCCTGTAAAACAGCCAAACGGTCTTTGATATCAAAGGGTTTCTGTTCTACCACTGAAGTTCGACAATCCAGATCCTGGATAAGCATTCTAGTACCAAATAATAATTCACATAGAGTGAATCCCCCCAGAGAATTTCTTGTCAGATTGTTAAGACTACGTTGGACACTATTTAGATGTCTGACCCTCCCGTCACCCGAACCTAATACCCTAGCTGTTATAGATTGCTTTATGTCACGGTTTTTTCTTTCCACTACCGCATTTCCCTCAGGATGGAAGGGACTCGAAAACCGCAATGCAACGCCCAAGCTGGCCATTGCCTCCTTGTAAGCTCGAGAGCTAAACGCAGTACCCTGGTCAGAATGTAGCGTGCCGATTGCATATGTGCCGATAAAGACTCGCAAATCTTTTATAACAGTTCTGGCGTCAGCCGAGCGCAGGGGCCACATCCAAATGAATCCTGTCTTAATATTTGTGGGACCACGTACGTCTATGGCGACGTCTGCGTGTAGATAGTCTAATGATGTTTAACAACAGTGTCTGAACTGGGCTTGTTACACAGTAGTTAGGTACCTGGTGGTCTTCGAAGCCATGCTCTCTGTAACAGGTATCACAGTTAATTCTGAATTTGTAAACGTGGACGCTCATTCCCGGCCACCAGTACATCTCTTCTAATTCTATTAGAGATTGCAAGATCCCTTGATGTGTCAGACCCTCTCCCATATGTGCTTCGTGAACCAAAGTACCTCTCTTGTTCCTGTTTGGAATTAGTCTATCCACCACTCCAGGGATTTGAGCAAAAGGAACAGAGTTTGCATCAATTATGTATGTATGTATTACCGAGTGGATAGTTTAGTGGTAATGCTGCATAGTTGCCTTTCATTGAGGCATTCACTGCTAGCATTGTCTCACCGTCTATTTTCGGTTTTGAACGAGTGATTGCAGCTGCGGTTTGCACAGCTGCCTTCGCGGCTTCATCAGCCAATGAATTCCCTGCAACGTGAATGCCATCACACTGATGACTCAGTGTATTAATCACCTGAGTCTTTTGTAGTTCTTTCTGTAATAGAACTACTTGTTCCCAAAGCGTTTTATGCTTAATTGTACCACCTTTTGTGTTCTTAAATCCATTTTGAACCCAGGTCTGCAGATATTCATTGTAATTCCTGATGCAGTTATACGAATCGCACACTATCAGTGTGGGGAATTCGCGATCTGTATTTTCAAACGCCATCTTGAAAGCCTGAAGTTCAGCTCGCTGAGCTGTACAGTCCCCGAGTGATTGAGTTTTAGTA
Source organism: Lissotriton helveticus (assembly GCF_964261635.1). Lineage (NCBI taxonomy): Eukaryota > Metazoa > Chordata > Amphibia > Caudata > Salamandridae > Lissotriton > Lissotriton helveticus. The sequence continues at coordinate 522,542,820 of NC_136072.1, forward strand.
ACCATAGGTCTAAATTTACCTATGCACCAGCGACCTTTAACAATCGCGCACGCAGCACTGTAAGCTTGTTTACCCCCAATTGCGGGCTGTGCTGAGCCGTCTGTATATATTATACAGCCGTAATGTTCGAGTGGCAGAATTTCAGTCGGCAGAGGACATTCTAATTCGTATTTTAGGAATTCTTGTGTTTTTAAATACGGGTCAAAAACTTATTCAACATCTGTTGCAGCAAGAGAATTAACCCATTGTATCCATCTCAGATGTAAAGCTTTAGCATTTGGAATGCTTGCCTTTGTCACTGCCTCTAAGGCAGGTACAGGTGTAATGATTTTAATGTGTTTACCCTGTGCGAGGGCTCTTTCTTTTGCTACAGCAGTCTGAACCGCTGTCAGTATCTTTTCTGTTGAAGTGAATTTCATTTCAGCTTGTGTGTACAAGTGTGACTTGTATGCTATTGGTACCGTCTCAGGTTAGGTATGTGAGTCCGCATCTCCCTGGGATGATTCGGATCACTAGGTTGCACACGTTGTTGCATGTTTGTAACTGTGTTTTTGCTAACATGTCTGTTTCCACTGAAGGCAACATTTCTGTGTGTTTTTGTGTCAAATTAGTAGGTTTGAAATCAGGTTTGATTAGTTCGTAGAGAGGATTAACCATTTCTGCGTAATTTAGAACATAAGTTCTTCCAAAATTCAGGAAACCTAGAATTGACTGTAAGCTTTTCAGCGTTTTTGGAGGTTGGAGCAAAAAAAGTTTGCTGCCTGGCTTTTACCTTCACTTGATAACTCATATGCCAAAAATAGGACATAGAGGTGGGCAATTCGTGATTTCTTAAAATTGAATTTGTACCCTTCAGAAGCGAACCCAAATATTATGGTGTTCACTCTTTTAAAGTGCACGTCCAAATCATCATCTGTAAGATAGATGTCATCGACATAGGACAATGCCTCATCATCATACATTTGTAGTAACTCTGTTACTCTTGCTGAAAATAACCCTGGACTATTCTTGAATCCCTGGGGGAGACAGCAAAATTGTCCCTGTGCCCCCATTATGGAGAAAGCGGTCAAATACCTGCTTTCTGGTGCAATGTTTTGACAAAAGAAACCATTTAAGATATCTAATGTAGTTTTATATTTTTTGCGCACAATGTTATTCATCAGTGCTGCACTATGTGCATTTTGTAATGCAAACGTTTTGCAACAGGAGTTTAGATGTCTGTAATCCAAAACTAGATGATATGAATTGTCTGGTTTGGAGACAGGAAACAAAGGATTGTTCATTAAGGAGGTGCATGTTTCAATCACCCCTTGATATTCAAGTTGATTTAAAATCTCCCTGACCTGTTTTTTAGCTTCCTGTTTTACAGGATATTGCCTTTGCATTGTTGGTTGAGTTTTCAACTGGATTTTATGGTGAGGGGAATCCTCATCATATCCAACATGATTTTTGTATAATGCTGGGGCCTGTGCCCCAGCCCATTTCCTGGCATATGTGTATTTTTTATGAATTGGAATGTGATTTGAGAAGGCTGGCATAATTATATCTTCACCATGTGGGCACTCCCTGACAAATTCAGGTGGCCAGTCTTGTTCAGCTAGTAGGATGTCATAACCCTTAGAGAGCTTCTCCCAAAAGAGTGCTCTCATTTTTCTTGGTTTGTCCCCCTCTATCCGGAGTGTTACTTCATATAATGTATGTGGTACACTAACCCTGGTATCTGCAGTTTCATTCAAGTCCACTGTCTCCAGATGATCCTTCAGGATTTTGCGAGTTATGGTTACCTCTGCTGCGCTGTCTAGCATTGTTTGGGCCCACTCCCCATTCTTGAGTTGTGTCCTCAAGATCCTCAGCATGTCTGATCCTTAGACTTGCTACCTTCTTTTTGGTGAATTGAGTTTTCTTATTTTTTGGAACGTGTTGTTCGTCTTTAGACTTGTTCTTCTTTTTGTTCTGAACGTCCTCTTCTTTTGGATTTCTGCAAGGAAGTCTGAAAGGTACGAGAGGAACGTGTATCATTATCTTGATATCTATCAGGTTTTCTCAAATTATCCCTATTTCTAAGATTGTATCTTTTTTCAGAGGGCTCCTGTTGAGGAGACCTTCCTCTGGACTGTGAACGATTCTCTCTAGGAAGTGTCTGTTTTCCCACTTCTTCTTAGGAGTAGTAAGAATATTTTTAATAAAAACTTTTTCAGGATGTTCAGTCAGTTGGGGATTTTAATGGTTTCCCACCCAAGCTATCTCTACCTAGTTCTTCATATGATTTTTTAATAATTCTGGCAAGCTCATATGGTTGCTCAGTAATATCTGTTTCTTTTAGTGTTTGGCGGATCGCCACTGATGCTGCTTCACCATTTATATTGGCTAATAGTATAGCCGAGACCTGTCTGGAATCTTTTAGTAATTTCATACCCAGATTTAAAGTAGTTACTGGACCGTATTCATTTTGAATCTGTCTCAGAACGTCTGGTATTACCGCCGTAGACGGGACACCATGTGTTTTTGTGTAGATTGAAGCAAAGACTGTACCCCAAGTGTCACAGTCCTCCACGTGTGGTTCTATCCCCATTGGTAAACAGATTGTCAGAATTCTGTGTTTCTCATGAGGTGTACTATCAGAAAATACTGCCTCTATTTGAGTAATTTGTTGAGCTATCCAGAACGGAATTTGTTCCCGTTTTGCGGCCAATTTACCATAGACTGACTGTATAGTCTGTGGTGTAATTTTGTTTGTGTTTCCTTGATGAGGGACGTGCTGTGGAATTCTTACAGATGGTTGGACTGTTAAAGTCTGCATGACATATTGAACCAGCTGCCTGTGTATTTTGATCAGCTGTTTTAGCTGAGCTAACAATTCAGGAGCTGTCATTCTTTCAATGTCAGGATGTGGTGTATAGCTGGCTCGTACCGGCCATGTGGCTCCTGGTCTACCTAGTGGACTGAGCCTGGTAATGTGATTTTGATATTGTAGGGCGCCATTAAACCAGAGCTGATGCTCTTGGTAAGTTAGTGGAATTTCAACATCCTCGAAAGGAACGTATTCCGCTGGTGGTTCCTCTAATTTATAGTGGTGGAACACGCATGTTGTTGCATTTGCTGCAGGAAACAGAATCCATGAATAGAATACCTCTGTCTGCCAATATTCATGTGCCTCTATTACAAATATTACTTTACCACCTCTTTGTGATAGCCCATTTTATATAAGTTTTATAGTAATGGTCTTCCTTATATTTGCAGGGATGAGTATAGCATCCGGGTCATTTTGTTGGAGACTTGTGTCGTCTAAAACTACCTGAGCTGCTGCTGCAGCTCTATCCCTTTCGTCTTCACTCTCCTTCATTTTGTTGACCGAAAGTTTGCAGAGCAAGTTTCATGGAAACAAAGACTAGGTGCACAATATTTTGGAACACTGTATCCTTCAACGTTGAACAAACTAAAAACTAATACATAGGATTCTTTTCCCGTCCTACTTAGTTTAAAGCGGATATTTTTTCCTTTAACCCACTCCAGACTTCTATTGGAGTATTTAACGGGAAAAAGGGGTCTGTGTGAAAAGCACGACTGAGTTACTCTAGTATCTAGTGTTAATTTATCGCCTTACCAAACGTTGGGCGCCATGTAATGTAGTTCCTATATTCCCAATAGGCTCTGCGCATTGGAATAGTGTATCCTGTAGTTTAGACGTAGGACTGAAGTCGACTAGGTATCTACCGAATATACTAGACTTAATTGTGTGTGTGCCAGCTAGCTCTGAGGTCACTAGAAACTTTCTCGAATGAACAAGAAGGGATTCGTTTCTGACAACCACTTAAAACATGACAACTTTGTTTCCCAAGAATAAGAAATATATCTCTAGAGTTGCTGAAACAATAGATAGTTATTTCACTCAGTCAATCGTGCATGCTTCGTTTCACCAGAGGTGCAGAGAAATAGAGAGACGGGCATTTTCAATAAAATATATTTATTGAACAGTCTACTTTCTCAAGCATAAGAAATGAACTGCTGCAATCGTAATACCGCATTGCGGTAAAGTACAAAGCGTACAGTACGAAGAGTATTATAAAATATTATCGTAAAAGCATGATATGGTTTCTAAGCCATAAAATACCTAAAATGCATAAAATACATACAGTGATAAATAATGGCTAAAAGTACTGAACTGGTGCTTCTAAGATATGCCTACCCCGGTGTACCTAACCTAGGTCTAGTACAAGGGAAGAAGTAAGTAAGCTGTAGCCTAGTTTTAGTATTCTTTGCCAAGAATCTAATCCAAGAATTCTCTTAGGGTCTAATCAGCTCCATACCTTGGTTTTTAGAATGTAGGAGGTCTGGTATCTCTCTCCCAGCAACCCACAAGGGTAGCCTGGAAACACTGGAGCTGGATTTCTCGGCAGGAGAAAGTACAGCGTCTCTCAGCGCCTCAGCTGGAGGGTCGGCTTCCTTCAGCACTTGCTGCAGCAGGGCGCGTCGGGCAAGTAAATAGTCGCACTGCTCCAAACCACTGTGTGTTTGTGTGGATAAGTGTGGGCATATTTATACCTTGAAGGTGTCGAGTTTGACGTAAGATTGGACATAATAACGTCATTAGAGACTTCATTCTCTGAAAACTCCATGAGTTCTTGGATAAATTAATATTCATACAGGGGGAAGTCCCTGACTGCTGAAGGCGGGTTTTTCTAAGAAATCATTGTAGATTTTTGGAACTAGTGGAAGTAGCCAAGCCGTATTAGGACTACTTGAGCTATGTCTTAATATGGTTATGATTTCTATGCCTCTATAATGATACAATATTTTATACCTATAGAAGGGCATGAATCGGGAAAATTACACTAGGGTCCTAAAGCGCTATACAACAGTACGGAGCAAAGGAGAGGAGGCAGAGTGGTCACAAGACACCAGGGAGCCAGGAGGCCAACGATACCATGATTCGCCAAGCCACGCTTTAGGAGGAGCATGGCAGGTACGCAAGCGGTTTGCAGGCTGGGTAGGAAGAAGGGAGAGACCCGATACCTGAACCTAGGGGGTTCCCGCTTCCAGGTGTTCCCTCCCTGAACACTTCATGCACCTAGATAGATGTGGTGTTCACACTGTGTGATCCTTCACTTCCCCCTCCCCATTCTTGTGTGTTACCTCACCACACTTACACCAAGCTCCCTTTTGTTTTGTTTCTCTATTTACCATGAACACTGACACACCGAAATCGATGAATGGATGGGCTTGCTGGAGTGGATGAGGAGAGGGTGGACCTCGTTGAGGGACCGGGACCATAAAGACAAGCAGCCATTATTCCCTGTACCCTACCATAGACTGGCAACTCGACGGAGACGGATTCTAAATCCAATAAAGCCATCATTGTCACAACCCAGTCTCCTGCCCCTTTCTTCCAACCCGCTAGTGGAGAATGCGGGCATAAACACCTCTATCTGTACCCTACGATGGACGCGCTAATAAAACACCTAGTAAAGAGCCAGGAGAAGCTGGGATGGGTCATGGAGCGTCAGATGACGCCGGCCCAGGTGGACAGAGATATCTTCAGGGACACCATAGCTGCTCAGATAGAGGATTTGCAAAAGATGATGACTGATCAACCCACCCCTGACCCTCAAGAACCCTGGAACATAACACCAGGACCCTCTGGGATCTCGCTGCAAATGTATGTGTCGTGGAAAAACCCCAATGCCTTCTTGATTAGTTTTGAACGAGCGCATGGGCCTGTGGTTGGCTCATAGAGAAATGTCAGTTTTTCCTAGCACCGCTCTTAACCGGTGAAGAGCAAGCAGCCTATCAGGTGGCCAATGCAACAGGGAATACCCCATATGCTTATATTAAGACCATAATACTGGACCACCTGGGGCTAGAATCAGCAGCGTATCGGGTGCGCTTCAGGGTGGCGAGAGGTACCCCAGGGGAAAACCCCAAAACATTGTTTTTCCGACTAAAGATGACTGCTGATAAATGGCTAAGCCCGACTGTGAGCACAAAAGATGAGATAATGGATAAAATGTATATCGAACAGTGCTTGGATGGTTTAATACACAGAAATGGTTACGCCAACACACCCATCTAACTACAGAGCAAGCCATTGATATGGCCACTACCTACACACGAGCACAGCCATAACTATCTGGGTGGGAACCTGAGAACCCAAACCGGCAAGCTCCAATAAAATACGACAAGAAACCCCGTGCGATCCTGGAACCTATTAAACTACCTCTTCTTAAACCAGAGATACAATCATTGAAGGGACCCCAATGTTTTGAGTGTGGGGACTGAGGTCCCATTGCACAAATGTGCCCTTGACGAAAGCCAACCGAAGAAACGATGGAGGTGGGATACATCCCTAAGTCCATTCTCTACACCACTGAGATGGGGGAGTGCATTTCACGTGAGTGTACAGGTGAATGGGAAAATGGTAAAGGCCCTACTAGACTCAGGTTGTAGGCAGTCCGTAAAACAGGGTGTTTTTTTGTACAGCCTAATCCGATCATCCCCAATACCATAGTTCATACTAGTTGTGTCCATGGAGACGTTAAGCCATACCCGGTAGCCGTAGTATCCCTTACCCCTTCAGACGGCAGAACCTATGTCATCCGGGTGGGGGTGTTGGAGAGCTTGCCTGAGGAACTCATTATAGAGGCGGATAACCCCGAGTTTCTGGACATGTTCTTACAAACGGTACAGAAACAGACAATAAAAGACGGGTCAGGAAAGACAGCAGACACTCCAATACCAGCTCTGATAACTCCAGAACCCTGGACGTTAGACAAAAGTTTCAAATTCGCCCACGCAAACAACGCCACTTTGTTCAATGCCAAGGAGCAGGCACACAGAACACAGAACTGCTCCTCCCCTGTTTTTCCCCAGTTCCTTATCAAAGAGGGTCTATTATACCGCAAGGGATCCAGGGATGACCCCAATCAGTTATTAGTCCGCCTTTCTTTTAGGGAATAGATTATGTTTTTTTCTCACTCTCATCTGACTGCAGGATATATAGGCAGTGAAAAGACAACCCAACACATTTTAAGACACTTCTTTTGGCCTGGAGTGTATAAAGACATAAAAACTCATTGTCAGACCTGCGAGATATGCCAGAAGAGGAACACTCATCGCCCCCTGGCCATGCCTTTCCAGCCCCTTCCCATCATAGGCACCCCTTTTGAAAGAGTAGGGATAGATCTTTTAGGACCCCTACCAAAACACGAAAAGGGAATCAATATGCTCTGGTAAGAATAGACTATGCTACCCGATACCCAGAAACCTTCCCCCTAAGAGCCCCAACCACGCGCCTTATATCGGAGAAATTTCTAGAGTTGTTCTCCCTAGTAGGGTTCCCCAAGGAGATCCTAACCGATCAGGGGACCCCGTTTGTATCCAGGTAAATGAAGGAGGTCTGTGGGGTATTAGATCTACGGCACATCAGGACATCTGTCTACCACCCCAAACAGACGGCCTCGTTGAGAGGTACAACGGAACACTAAAATCCACATTAAAGAAAATGGTTGCGGTAAATGGCAAAGAATGCAACCAATTGCTGCCCCTGGCAGTATACGTCATCCGTGGCCAGAGGCAGAGCAGCCTGAGCAGTTCCTATTTTGAGATGCTGTATAGGCGACAACCCAGGTCACTGTTGGAGATGACCAAAGAGGTATGTGAGAAGGAAGACGCCGACGAAACACGCAGAGTGCTTGAGTATACCCAGGAATAGAAATCCAAGATAGGAAAGCTGAGAGATGTGGCTTATTCTAATCTTGAGAAGAAACAAGAAAAACAGAAAACATGTTATGATAAAAGAAAAAAATTGAGGAAATTGGAGGTCAATGACTGGGTATTGGTATTACTACCCTCCTCCAATAAGAAATTCCCGGCCGAATGGATAGGTCCCTACAAGATCATGAGAACTATCAGTAAGACAAGCTATAGAGTACAGATAAGTGCGCAGAAAAGCCAAACATATCACATAAACATATTGAAGAAATGGCTAGGACCCGCGCCGAAGACAGCCCACCTCACGTTGCCGACTCATGCCCCCTCAACTAATACTTTGGATCAGTTGGTTGTCAATGAAGACCTAAGAGAACAAGAAAAGACTGACCTCCGAAAAACGCTATACCCCTTTTCCTCCCTTTTTTCTGACAAACACGGAAAGACGACACTAGCAGAAAACTGCATTTAGACACCCCCTGGAAAAACCATCAAACAGCGTCCATACAGGATGCCCGCAGCCAAGCGGGCTGCGGTCCATAAAAAAGTACCTGACATGTTACAATTTGGAGTCACATCAAAGAGTGAATGGTCTTCACCAATCGTTATGGTGCCCAAACCCGATGGCAGTACCAGATTTTGTATGGATTTTAGAGTCCTTAACGCTATTTCCTCCTTTGACGCATACCCCATCCTGCGTATAGATAAGCTGATTGAAAAATTGGGTGAGGCCAGATATATCACCACCTTGAACCTCACCAAAGGCTGGCAGGTGCCCCTAAGAGAAGACCGGGAAGAAAACAGCTTTTGCCACCGGAGAAGGATTATATAAATTCACGGTGCTCCCCTTCGGACTACATGGGGTACCAGCAACCTTCCAGTGCCTCATGAACACGGTGCTCCGAGACTATCAGTAATGTACCTCCACCTACCTAGATGACATAGTGATCTTCAGTCCCACCTGAGAGGCCCATCTAGACCATCTACAAACCATCCTCCACGCCCTACAACAAGGTGGGGTACATATAAACTCAAGGAAATCCCGGGTAGGCTACCAAAAGGTCAAGTATCTGGGTTACGTGCTAGGGCACGGGATGATTGAACCACAGATCGAAAAAGTTAGGGCAATAGCAGAGACCCCCTTTCCCAGCACAAAGAGAGAGATGAGAGCGTTTCTATGATTGATAGGTTACTACCATTCCTTCATCCCCCAATTTTCAGAGGTAGCTGCCCATTTTATAGACACCCTCAGACAAGATGTAAAAGCCCAGAACCTCTTACACCCCACGCCACAGATGTGGAAAGAATTTAGGTCCTTAAAACAAGCTATAACCACTAGTCCTGTGTTGTCCTTCCCCGATTTTTCCCGACCTTTTGTCCTCCACACAGATGCAAAATAAGAAAAATCGGTTCTGTCGAGTAGGACAAATATTTTGTACATGGTATTCAATACCTTCAAGACATTTCCAAAAAACACACAAAGAGAACACAACTTTGATAAGCAGTAAATGGTATTCTTTACTTTTCAAAATGTATTGAAATGGCTGTCGAGTAACACAATGCACAAGAACAAAAAACTACACAAGACTCAAGTGTACAATGAGTGACTTATCGTGATGGGTGACAGTTGTGCTATACAAAAAGTGACAAGTATGGCATGTGAATACAAATAGGGAGAAGGCACTTTATGGTCAGGTCCAAACTACAAGCATAACCCACCGACAGGGATTATGATTTCCTGTTCTGTTCAGGGGATTGCGTGGACTGATGATGATGATAATGTTGACATTTCAACCCTAGAAATTGGCGCTGATTAATGTGCATCCAGAGCGGGTCTTCATCAGGGCGAGGGGTGGAGGAGGGATGACAGCCTGTTGAGTAAATGCCAAACTAAAATCAGGATGGTGGGTACATGATGTTAATCACCTGCAGCAACAGAGTGGTAGCAATTATGTGCTTACCGCTATCAGTGGATCCTAGTGATTCAGAATCCTCCTGGAACCAAAGTGCATTGAGGTGTCAGCCAACACCTCAGACTCACACCAGTAGGTTGTGGTCTGGAAGGGAAATCATGAAGGGCAAATTAAAAAGAGTGTGCGCAGCAAGCATCAAACTAAGCGTAGTGTGCCAACCTCTTTCTATGGTCAATCTGAAGCCCTGCATGGGGCCAACATACCTTAATTATGCAAACTTCACCAGCCGGTTGAAGTAGATTAAGTGGTGGCTGCCAAGGTGATCCTGTGCTCTATAAGGAAAGAACACAAGGGCTCAACATCGTGGGGTACTCAAGATTGTGGATATAAGGGTGACATGTTACCAGGGTCCCTAGTTTCAGTAAAAGGTACTCTTTCGTAATTGGATATACAGCGATCGTATAATTAGATATGACATGCTATCCGTGTGCCTGTTGTTAAAAGTCCCAGCATCTGTAGCTGTGAGGTGCTCATGGGTTCAGCGGTCTTTACAAGTTACCGGCGTGTGGATTATTAACCATGCCTGCATACAGCAGTAAACAATGTGATTTAAACTTGGCATGCACGTGTGCTATTCAGTTAACCAGTATGCCTAATAAAAGCTGATCCTTTGTCCTCCACACAGATGCATCGGATTGTGGAATAGGTGCCGTCCTGTCTCAGTTGTCATTTGAGGGGGTATACCATCCTATTTTATATATCAGCTGTAAACTTTTTCCACAAGAGCTTAAATGCCCCACTATCGAGAAGGAGTGCTTAGCGATAAAATGGACTGTCAACAAGCTGAGGTACTATCTGGAGGGTTGCCCTTTCACCCTATACACAGATCACAACCCCCTCCAGTGGATGAGCTGAAACATCGCTCTTAATCCCAGGGTTCTACGTTGGTTTATGTCCCTTCAGCCTTTTTCTTTCACCGTGAAGCACCGTAAGGGCACGGACAATGGTAGTGGTGATTTCCTTTCCAGATATCCTCTCCCCGATCGGGAGAATCTGGGGGGATGGTGTGTAACAATGTGAGCCCGGCCAAGCATAGGGCAAAATGTCCAAAGGACTGGTGGAATGTGGCAACCACTGTTTCCCCTCTTCTTTGTCAGTAGCAGCATGAGTGAAACTGCCTGGATGTACGTGTGTATGGAGTAGAAGAGGAAAATAGGCTCTGTCCCTTTAACTGGGAAGACTGGCCTGAAATCCACGCCCACAGTGATGACATCGAGAAGGCCTGGCCCACAAGAACAGGAGGATGACGAAAGTCAGTGTGTGGCATCACCAGAGGGGTAGAGGAATAAGAAGCAGATGGAGTCGAGTGTGAAGCGGAATGGGTGGCACGGAACAAAGGAGAGGAGGCCGAGTGGTCGCGACTCGCGAGACGCCAGGAAACCAGGAGGCCAACAGCCTCCTGGATTTGCCCAGCCATGCTCCAGGAGGAACTTGGCTCTCGCAGGTACGCGAGCGGTTTGCGGGTTGGGTGGGACGAAGAGAGAGACCCGATACCTGAACCTAGGGGGTCCCCGCTTCCAGGTGTTTCCTCCCAGAGCACTTCACTCACCTAGATAGACGTGCTGTTCACACTATGTGATCCTACCCTTCCCCCTCCCCATTCTTGTGTGTTACCTCACTACACTTACACCAAGTCCCTTTTTGTTTTATTTACCAATTTACCACAAACACTGACTCACCGAAATCCATGACTGGACGGGCTAGCTGGAGTGGATGAGAAGAGGATGGACCTCCTAGAGGGACCGGGAATCTAAAGACAAGCAGCCATTATCCCCTGTGCCCTACCATAGACTGGCTACTCGACGGAGATGGGTTCTAAATCCAATAAAGCCATAATTGTCACAACCTAGTCTCTTACCCCTTTCTTCCACCCCGCTACATATATGGATTCCATAATAGCTCATGTTTCTCCAGTCTCCATTCTAGCATTATGCCCTGTGCTTCGCAGTTGCATATGTCATGTTCCTATTCTTCACTGCAAGTATATGTTCAAGGATACGCTTCTTAAACATTCAGGTAGTGCTGCCAATGTATTTCATTCCACAATTGCACTCAATTCTGTGACTGGCAAAGCAAGATGTAGACGTGATGTTTTGCTCAATTGTTATCATATTTCCGTTGGGTTCCATGATTGTTCCCACATTCTTTCCTATTTTACAGGCCTTACATTGGTTACATTTCTTGAAGCCCTTTTGCTGATCTGTAAGCCAGTTTGTCCCTTTGCTTTCCTGAAAGTGTCTTTTAACAAGTATTTCCTTCAGGGATTTTGTTTTTCTGTAAGTGACCACAGGTTTCAGACGCAAGATTTTCCCTATGTCTGGATCACCAGCAATTAAATGCCAATAGTTCTTTTTGAATATTTTCCCACTATCTTTACTGTATGTGGTGACAAACCTAGGTGTCCCCTGCTTGATTTTGTCATCTGTTTTTATTTTCGGAATCAAAGTTTCCTCTCTTGGTTTTTTTGTCAATTCTTTTCTTACATATCTTTAATGTTCTTTCACTGTACCCTCTTATTCTGTGTCTGTCCATTATTTCTTTGATCTTTTCCTATGCATCTTCTTTTTTTGGAACAATTCCTTTTCATGCGCATAAATTCCCCATAGGTGATACTTTCTATCAACAGTTTGGGGTGAAAACTTGTTGTTTGCAGTCTTTTTTTTGAACAACGTGGAGTGTATTTGATGATTTTCAATAAAGACTTTAGTGTCTAAGAAGGCAATTTCCTTTTTACTTGTAGTACACATGAATCACAGGCTGATGTGATTGTTATTTAATTTCTGTTAGCACTCATTAAAATCCTGTTCTGTACCATTCCATATTAAGAACAGATCATCAATGTAACCGACCCATAGAATAATCTGTTGTAATTCTGCCTGGTTGTCAGTACTCCATGCTATTGTTCTCTCCCACCATCCCATTGCAATGTTCATATAATTTGGGGAAAAATAAATCCCCATGGCAGTGCCACATAGTTGCTTGAAAAGTTCTTTGTTCAACAAGAAGATGTTCTTTGTGAGACATATCTCAATCATTTTCATGAGCATTAGAATATGTTTTAATTCTGTTATGTTCTGTTGTCTTAGGAAGAAATTGCATGTCTCCAGACCAACTTCATGCCTGATGGACGTATATAAGGAAACTATGTCTATTGTTACTAGAAGATACTGATGGTTCCATGTTATGCGAGTTAGGATCCTAAGGAAATCTCCAGTGTCTCTTATTTACGAGCTCATATATTGAGCAATAGGTGCCAGGAATTTTTCCACATATTGTGATAGATTTTCGTAGAGTGAATCTTACAAGGACACAATGAGTCTCTCAGGTGGATGTTGAAGTGTTGTATGTATTTTAGGTAAAAAATAAATCATTGGAATTAATGGAAAGTCTTTAGTGAGACATTTCAATTAATCATCGCTGATGAGATTCTCATTATGCCATTTCTGTAAATGTGAATTTACGTCTATTGTCATTTTGTTTATGTGATTATTTTTGATTCTGCAGTAGTTGACTGTGTCATTCATTTGTCTGAAAGCCTCCGTGACATAATCCTCTGTATCCAACGATACGATGTGTCCGCCTATATCATCAGGGCTTGATTGTAATCTCTTTATTCTCACTTTCAAGTCTTTTATCCGTTTCAATGTTTAGATGTTCTAGTACTTTCTCATCTGTCATATCATCCTCGTTTAAATTGTCTAGTAAATCAAACATGGTTTTAGGGTCAGACATTTGATCTATCATTATGCCGGCGGAGCATGCCAGACATATTAAATTGTATCCAAAAGCAAAGTAAACACACTCTCAGGGGAAATATACTGGTAGTTAGAAAGAAACAAAGGTTTATGATAAGTTATAGTTAGGATACATTTGTATACAAAGCCAAATTAAACTACACACGCCTTAGAACTTCCAAAGTTATAGTTATAACAAAGTTACAATTTGTGCCCAGCCTAAAACTAACTATCGCTCGTGCACCTCCATACAAAGTGTTGTCAAATCACTAACCACACTACATTAACTATACCTTGCCAATCTACTATGCACAGTGTTCTCATAAAATATGTAATTTGAGATGTCATGGGTCTTGTTATGAATACTATCATTTAATATGCTACAAGTGATATAATATGAAAGGGTACAAGCAGTACATGGAAAAGGGAAGAGTTATAGACAATGAAGTGTGGCTAGTGAGTATATTAACTTTTTGGCTAATGCTAGCCATTAAAATGAGACGCACAAATGAGAATCAAAAGAATACATAGTGGAGATAGCTGTTGTGATATTTCTTGAGATGTTCCAAGGTAATAGTTTGAAAGACTGAAGGCAATGCTCATTCAAATGTTATTTTATTCCTAGAAATTGATTTATGCAGCTCTGAAAAATGCTCCAAAAAGATATGCAAATAACCCTATATCTGCAAGAAAGTGAATGATAATGTGACACCCTTTTGAGTCCTTTTATTGTCACCACTCTGATTCCTCCAATTGTCTATTAATAAAGAACAGTTCTAAAAGAATTATGAATTAATCCAAACAATACGCTCTATACATTTACAGCAGTCCTGTGCTAGATGCCATTTACCCTAGATCTGAACTCATGTATTTACAACACTTACTTGTGTTAAAAGAATATTAATAAACCTCTTCATGAATAAACGTGAACAAGCTCATTAATATGCATGCACTGCCGTGGCAGGTTTTAAAACAACTTCTTTTGAGAGGTTCCTCCATTATAATTGGGCAGAGGCTGGTACCACTTTTGACATTATAGGGTCTTGTTCCATTACTGTCCAGAGCGCCCTGTCTATATTTGTAAGGTGTGACTGCAGATTTCTATTCCAATCCTTCTGACTGAAAATTTACGTCACTGTGCGAAGAAATGAATTTGCCACATTAAAGAGCAAAAAAATGGAAAAATCAAGGCCGGAAATCAATCTTTCTCTACGGGAGATTACATTCATCACATTACACTTCAGAGCTCTGCGATTACACTTTATCAGACGACATTATTCCAAGGCTGCTCATTATCCAGTCCCCATAGCTGCCTCATCACAGTTAGGTACCGGCCTTTATTATTTCAGAAATCCATCATGAGAGCTGCAGCTTGCAGGGTAAACCCCTTTAGTTAGAAGCCGATCTTATCACAACAGGACATTGACACCTCCAGTCTGTGCTAGGTATTGCCCAGGCATCTCTGCAGGTCTGGTAGATGGTAGAAACAGATGTGAAATCAAGTGTTTCTTGTTCCTGTCTCACCATGGCAATGAACAACAATGGGCTAAAAACATACACTACAAGGGGAAGGAAAACATTTAAGAAATTAAATGAAATGGAAAAACAAGTACTGGCTGAGCCAATAGTCTGGCGCTGTTTGTTATGGTCCTTGCTTTCAGCTTTTGTAGGGGGAGTGGACAGACTATTGCCAATATTTCTATATATATATATTCACTGAAAACCCAAAGGTTACAGGGACATTATAGTTAGGCTCAGAAAACTAGTGAAATTCAACCGTTATAGTTACCTGAGCTAACTTTAACTTATGCCCAGGCAATGTACTGCTTATGACCTCACATATTACATCACTGATGACACATCTGTGACATCACTCATGACATCTGAAATGGCATCACTGATGACATCACGAATGGCATCATCCAGTGAGTGTAAGTTCTTCATAAACATTTCTGAGACTTAAAGATATTTACTAAGCTACAGCATAAGTTAAATTACTGTTCATTCTGTACTACTAAGGAGTGATAATTTTTTTAATATATGTCGTCTTGGTGGCTTTGTGACTGTCTGTATCAGTTTGTGAGTGGGTGTATGAGTGGTTGTATGGTTGTGTTAGTGGGTGTGTGAGTGGCTGTATGGATCTGTCACTGGGTATGTGAGTGGCTATATAGGTCTGTCAGTGAGTATGTGAATGGCTACATGGACATGTGAATAGGTTTGTGAGTGCTTATCTGGGTGTGTGGGTGGATGTGCGTGTGCTTGTATGGGTGTGTACGTGGGTGTGTGAGTGGTGGTATGGGTGTGTGAGTAGTTGCATGGGTGTGTGTGGATGTGAGAGTGGTTGTATGGGTGTGTGAGTAGGTAGCTGAGTAATTCTAGGTGTGTGAGATGTATGGGTCTATGAGAGGTTTTGTGGGTTTGTAAGTGGATGTGTGAGTGGTTGTGTGGGAATGTGCGTGGGTTTATGGGTCTGTAAGTGGGTGTGTGAGTGGTTGTATAGGTGTGTGATATGGATGTGTGTGGGGGGTGTGAGTGGTTGTATGGATTTGTGAGTGGATGAGTGAGTGGTTGTGTGGGTGTGTGAGTGGTTGTATAGTTGTATAAGTGGTGTGTGAGTGGTTCTATAGATGATGTAATAAGTGATTTAATCAGTGACATCATTTGAGATGCCATCAGTGATGTAATGAGTGATGTAACTGACTATGTCATGAGTGATGTAATATGTCCGGTCCTAATTGGTGCATGTGGGTGGTGTAAGTTACAGTTGGCTCACCTAACTATAACTGCTAAATATCACTGGTTTCATACAAGTGACGGCTTAGCCTAACTATAACGTGAAAGAGGGTGTGGCCTGCTATCAGGTCTCAGTAATCCTGTTGTATGGAACTTACTGAAGTTAATATGAGGGGTCCAAGGACATTCTTCGGGGCCAACTACTGGGATTGCTAAGAGGTCTTCGGAGGCCATGTCCACTATATCCACCACTCTGCAAACACGGCTCGTTGTGCATGCTGGTTGGTTGATGAAGTCCACTTTACTTCTCAAGGACCGTGGGGGTCAAGAAGCCCCCCTGGTACCTCCTGTCGGTTCTACATAGTGGGATTTCTGAAAGCAGGTCAGAGGCCCACCCCCCTTTCCCCACTATGCTGCAAACATGACTACTAGTGAGGGACTGGTAAAAGCTGATATAAACTGGGTGAAAGCCAATTTTCTCAGATATAGGGAACAAGAGCGTGCATCTTTACAGTTAAGAAAGCCTATGGTAAGGGCTCATTACCTGCTAATCACATGTCCATCTTTGCAGCCTTACCTGAGAATTGTAACAAAACGATTTCATCTGTGGTTATTAACCAGATTTCATTTTAACCAGATCCACCTCATCTTAAGTGAAGCTATAGGGTGGTGTAGGCCAGAGGATGCTGCACTGTGTAAGTGTGATGGTCACTCATTCCAGGATACCATGCACTTTACTTTTTTTTGTACCTTTTATACTGGAATTAGGAAAAAGTATATATTCCCATTGCTGAAAGATAAAGGGTTCATACAGGTTAAACCAGCATTATTTTATCTGCAATTACTGGAACATCCACTTTCTATTTTCTGTGTAGCAATTTTTTTTGTTGGGGCTGTTCGGAGCAGGAAAATAAGATTGACTGGTACAACAGTCCCATGCATTTTTGGAAGTACTAAATCATAAATGAAATTGTTAAATTGTTTTTAACTGATTTATATAGTATACTTTTATGATTTTTATTAATCGAATAAAGTGGCTTTTGACTTGACTTGACTACTAGTTATACAAGCATTTGCAATGCAATAGGTCTCACATTTGTGAGAACTAGAGCTCTTGACGTTGTAAAGGTAATTATTGTTTTTTGTGTTTTGGAGTGGAGTAGATGTATGTGGTGTGCAGGTGAATTATGTGGATAAACATTTTGTGGTATTTAGTGTATAAGAATTATGTGAAGTGAGATTGTGTGTTATAGAGAGTAATTATGTGGTATGGTGGTGTTGTGGAGCGTTATGTATTGGAGTTTTATTATGTGGTGTGCTGTTCTAATTTTGCGGTGCAATGTTGAATTATGTGGTGTGGATTGTATGTCTGGTGTTTTATGTAAATGTGTTGGTGAATTGCGTTATGTGGTTTCTTGTTGAAATATGTGGTGTGTAAAGAAATGTGTTGAGTGTATTTGTGTGATATGGAACTGTGCAATTCTGTGTATAAAAATAGATAATGTTTCTAGAGTTAAAAAATACACTAACTCCCTTCCCACACACCAATTGTAGCTAAACCATTTAAATTGTGTTTTTGCGCCCGTTTGTTAAAACCTTTTACATTGTTTTCAAATAACAAAATATATTAAGTTTAGAAAAACTAACAGATAAGGCCTACAAAGTGACCCTCAAACAGGATTTAATGCATGATTTGTAATTGATACAGACCCCCTAAGGCAAAATCATTTGCTTTAGAAAATAAAGTAAAATGAGAGTTAGAGCTACTGGTGTTGTACATGTGTTTTACCTATATGTAATGGAGTGGATGTATGTGGTGTGTAGTGGAATAATGTGTGTTGGTTTGGAATGGTTAGGTGTGGCATTTTGTGGCGTGGCTTTGTGTGGTGTGGAGTGGATTTGTGGAGTGGAATTATGTGGTATGGTCTTCTCTGGAATTATGTGGATAGCAATTATGAGGTATTGATTGTATTGGAATTATGTGGAGTGGGATTGTGTATCATGGAGTGTAAATATGTGGTATGTGGTATGGCATTTTGTGTTCTGGAGTGTTATGTAGTGGAGCTTAATTATGTGGCTGTTGAATTTCATGGTATGATGTTGAATTATGTGGTGTGGTTAGAATGTATGTGGTGTATTATGTAATTGTGTTGATGAGTACATTTTTGTGGTTTGTTGTGGAATTATATCTGCACAAAAACATAAGGTTTGTTTGGGGATCTTATCACTGCTGTCTCGAAAACTGCCTTTGAGTTAGAAAAGGAACCTGTAGTTAAGGAATGTGGTAGGAGTTATGTAGGTGCACCCCTATGACAGCTCGCTGCAAAGAGTGCAAAAGTGACTTGTCATACCGCAGTTAACCACACTGCTGATGTGTGGTGAAAGATCGGCTAATATGCCCCAAACCAAAGCTAGTTCCTTTTTTGTGTGCCACGTGCTAGGCCTAAAATGTATGTTTGACCCAATTACAGATTGTATCCACACATGCACAACATGACTGAACCATGTCTAAAGTGTGGATTTTGTGCTTGTTATGGAAAGGCATTTGTATGAAGTGCTAATGCGCCCCACACTGAAGCCTGTTCCTTCTGTTGTGTGTAGCATGCTGTGGACCAGATAACAGTGTCAAATCCAACCGCCAACAGAAGCAGTGGTACAGACACGCCAATGGTTTATATTTAGAGTGGTGATGAAGCACACGTTGGCAAAGTCAATAGCGTTTGAATTGGTGCTTAGCCTTATTTCTTTGTCAATGCTTGTTGTGTTTTATCAAGGTGTTTGTAATATTTATTGATTGGGCAATTACTAGAACCTCAAAATATGTCTTTGGCCTGAAAATAAACGCATTTCCCTAGCTGTCCCTTGAACTGGAGGGAAGCACTTTGTGTGTGGACGTGCTCTTTGTGAACAAGCAGATTGCCCTATACGGGATGCTGTAGTAGGCAGAAGAAAAATGTAAATGATACAACAGACCAGTGACTCAGAGCTGGCTGGAAACCCCTAAAAGTGCGTAGATTATCTGTATTATATTAGTAACAAATGGAAGTTTTGGCCCACGCTAGACCTAAAATCGTTCATTGCTTTTTTTAAACCAATAAAAAAGACTTTTTTTTTTAACATCAGTGCCTTTTGGAACATTTGATCAGTGGTACGAACGTGATATACCTTTTAAACCCACAGTGTTCAAATGTGCTGTTCCTGAGCAAAAGGCATCTTGCTGGTTTTTTAGCATGCCGAGCTGGTAAACAGCTTGTGAAACATAGGCAGGTGTAAATATGCACTGTTTTGTAATGCATTAAAATACTGCGAGATGTGATTGGATGAAAAACCAAGTCTCATGCTGTGCCAACCAACAGAACAGCTGATTTGTGTGTTACAGCTTTGTTGAGGTATCATTTATACGCTATCCAGAGGCATATGTCACAGCACACATTCGCTCTTTCTTTCTGCTTTTCTTGAATAAATGTTCCAAACTACTCATAAATGTAGAAATCAAATACAAAAGAGCTACTTCCGCATTGAGTCCCAGAACCACAGATCTGTTTGCTAGGCAGACTTCATGGAAGCAGTTAAACACAAAGCTTCATACCCGGCTGCCCTGTATAATGAGCAGAAAGTGACCCATGCAGCTTCTACACACATTTAGAGAGCATGCGGTGTGAAATGGAGGTAGTCATGTACCAACAGGCTTCTTTACATGTCATCTTGCCCCTTAAAAGGCACTGACACACTCACTGAGTTCTCAAGAAAGAAGCTGACACACCGAAGAGTGGCATGGTAGGAGTCAGCCTTTCATTTTGGCTTAGGTCAGGCATTGCAAGCTCTGCCTCACTAATGAAACTGGTAGAGAAAAGTGAGGTTTAAAACATGTGCCAGATATATTAACCCCTATCCGAGTCCATATAAGTCTCTGCGAAGGTATGCTGCAAGTAGTCCATAGATAGAGAGGTGTGTGCTTTAAAGATAAAGTGTACTCTGTCAAGTTTGAATGCTGCCATATCTTGGGTATGTCTCTGGCTGTACATGTAGCCTGGCACGTGTGCTGCAGCTTATGAACCTACCTTAAAAACTATATAGTCAAGCACTCCCCTGCACACATATTGTCAGAGCTACTTCAGTCTCAGAAGAACAGATCAGTTTGCTAGGCAGTCCTCATGGAAGCAGTTAAACACAAAGCTTCATGCCCTGTATAATGAGCAAAAAGTGACACATTCAGCTTCTTCTACACACATTTAAAGAGCATGCGGTGTGAAACAGAGATAGTCGAGTACCTATAGGCTTCTGTACATGTTATCTTGCCCCTGAAAAGGCAATGTCACACTCCTTGAGGTCTCTAGAAATATGTTGACACTCAGAAGAGTGATATGACGGGAGTCAGCCTTTCATTTTGGCTTAGGCCTGGCATTGAGAGCTCTGACTATATAATGAAACTAGTAGAGAAATGTGAGGTTTAAAATATGTTGCCAGATGTACTAACCTCTATCCGAGTCCATATGAGTCTCTGCAAAGGTAAACTGCAAGAAGGCCGTAGATAGTGAGGTGTGTGCTTAAAACTGAAAGCCCACTATGTCCCGTTTCAATGTCTCAGCTTGTATGTGTAGTCTAACACCTGTGCTTCAGCTGATGACCCTAACACAAGCCGATACAGTCTCTCCTACCCCTGCACAAATCTGGTCAGAGCTACTTCAGCATTCATTCCAAGAAGCACAGATCTGTTTGCTAGCCAGACCTCATGGAAGCACTTGAACACACAGCTTCAAACCTGGCTGCCCGGTATAATAAGCAGAAAGTGATCCATGCTGCTTCTTGTACAGACTTTTACAGAGAATGCAGTGTAAAACAGAGGTAGTCTGGTACCTATGCCACTATAAAGAGCACAGACACTCTCATTGACGTCTCTATAATGATGCTGACACTAATATACGTGACATAACAGGAATTGACTTTTCATTTTGCATTAGGCCTGGCATAGTGACATCTCTCTTCGACGAGAGTTGTAGAGAAATGTGATATTTAAAATATGGTGCCAAGTGTATTAACCTCTATCCTTGTCCATATAAGTCTCTGTAAAGGTACACTTCAAATAGGCCGTAGATAGTAATGTGTGTGCTTGAATCTGTAAGCGTATTCTGTCAAGTTTGAATATCTGACTGCTACCATATTTCAGGTTGGTCTATTCTCCTTCATGTGTTCTGACATGTGTGGTGCAGTTAATGACCCTAAGTAAAAAACTATGTGGTCTATCATTTTCCTTGACAAATATTGTCAGAGCTATTTCACCTTTCAGTCCCCGAAACACAAATTTGTTTGCTAGGCAGTCCTTATGGAAGCACTTAAGCACACAGTTTCATACCGGTTGCCTGTATATTAAGCAGAAAGTGACCCATGCAGCTCCTTCTACACACATTTAGAGAGCATGCAGTGTGAAACAGACGTAGACTAGTACTTCTAGGCTTCATTACATGTGTTGACTTACCCATGAAAGGCAATGACACATTCATGGTGGTCTCTTGAAAGATGGTGACACTCATAAGTGGCATGAGATGAGTTGACCTTTCATTTTGGCTTAGGCCTGGTATTGCAAACTGCGCCTCTCTAATGAAACCCGTAGAACATATGAGGTTTAAAACATGTTGACAAATGAATTAACCTCTGTCCTAGTCCACATATATCTCAACACAAAGGTACACTGCAAGTAGGCCAACGATAGTGATGTGTGTATTTCAAACTGAAAATATATTCTGTCAAGTTTAAATATGTGACTTCTACCATGTCTCAGCTATATCTCTATTTCTATGTGAAGTGCAGCATGTGTGGTACAGCTGATGACCCTAACCTAAAAATCATATGGTCTATCATACCCCTGACATATATTGTTACAGGTGTTTCACCTTTCAGTCTCACAAGCAGGGATCTGTTTGTTCGGCAGGCATCATGGCAGCACTTGAACACTAAGCTTCATACCCAGCCACCCTGTATAATAAGCAGAAGCTGATCGATGCAACTTCTGCTACAGGAATTTACAGAGCATGTGGATTGAAACAGAGGAATTCTAGAGCCCATCATTGCAACTTCACCTGCCCCGCCTGCTGTGCCACATGGGGACTCCATCTCCCAGCTGCCGTTGCGGTTGGAGCCACCGACGTTCCTTCTCACGCCAGGAAGCGCTTTAAAAACTGCTCTGGGCACCCACGGGAGCCCATCATTGCATCTTTGCCTGCACCGCCTGCACTGCCACATGGGGACTCCATCCCACAGCTACCTTTGTGGCCGGAGCCGCTGACGTTCCATCTGGTGCCAGGAGGCGCTTTAAAATCTGCTCAGGGCTCCCTCGGCTTGGGAGCCTATCATTGCAAATCCACCTGCCATGCCACATGGGGACTCCATCCCCCAGCTGCTTTTGTGGCCGGAGCCACCGACGTTCCTTCTCACCCCAGGAGTTGCTTTAAAAACTGCTCAGGGCTCCCGCAGCGCAGCAGCCCATCATTGTAACTTCACCTGCACCACCTGCCGTGCAACACGGGGACTCCATCCCCAGCTCGTTTTGCGACCGGAACTGCCAATGTTCCTAGTCACGCCAGGAGGCACTTTAAAAACTGCGTGGGAGCCCATCATTGCAACTTTGCCTGCACCACCTGCCGTCCCACACTGGGACTCCATCCCCAGATACCTTTGCATCCAGAGCCGCCGACATTCCTTCTCGAGACAGGAGGCGGTTTAAAAATTGCTCAGGGCTCCTGCGGCATGGGAGCTCATCATTGCAACTTTGCCTGCACCGCCTGCCGTGCTACATGGAGGCTCCACCTCCCAGCTGACTTTGCGGCCAGAGCTGCCGACATTCCTTCTCATGCCAGGAGGTGCTTTAAAAACTGCTCAGGGTTCCCGCTGCGCTGAGCCCATCATTGCAACTTTGCCTACACCGCCTGCCGTACCACACGGGGACTCCATCCCCCAGCTGTCTTTGCGGATGGAGCCGCCGACATTCCTTCTCGTGCTAGGAGGCACTTTCGAAACTGCTCAGGGTTCCTGCTGTGCTGGAGGCCATCATTGCAACTTCACCTGCACCGCCTGCCATGCTATACGGGGACTCCATTCCCCATCTGCCTTTAAGGACGGAGCCGCCGACGTTCCTTTAAAAACTGCTCAAGGCTCCCACGGCACGGGCCACGCCCTGGGCCAGGCCAGACCCGTCTGAGACCATCAGAGCCCGGAGGAGGCTAGGCTGGTCCACCCACCTGAGTTTTCCACCCGGAATTAGCTGAACCAGGTGCATAGACATTGCACGGACCGATGTTAGTGCTTCAACCCCCTACCAGAAATGTACTGTGCCCTTGCACCCCTTATTGAATTGTGTGATTCACAAAAAAGTCTTGTCCAACATCTGGCCCCAGCTGATATCTAATAAGCGCAAGAGTATTAATTACAGGAGGTGTCTCCACATACACTAACATACTGAAAAGAAGTACAATAATGGGGAAGTGAACCTGTACCAACAAAAAGCAAATTACACTCCGGGAAATCTCGCCCTCAGTACAACCTACCTCTATTGATAGGATGCTCCAGAGGGCTATAGGAGTGGTCGCCACTGAAATTGAACTGACTGAAAGGCAGCTGTCGTTAACTCTGAACTTAGATTTCCCCTTGACAGATCTTGAAGCCTCATGTACTTCAGTTACCTTGGTTAGTGACTCCTCCAAGAAACAGACACATAGACAGGCGACTACAGGTAAAAAACAAAATGCTGATCTGTATCCAGGTGCTGCTCCTTCACAGCCAGTGACAAAAGGGAAATCCAAGCCATTTGTGAGATCAGGGGCAAAATGGAAAAAGGCTGCAGAAGAAACAGCGGACATCAATGACACTGTGGAGGGAGGAACAGCTAGTTGCTCAGGAATAGACAACGAGCACCCAGTATGGGTAACAAACCTGGTGGTAGACTTACAAGCACAAGTCAGGCCCACTGTGAAGGACAAGCTTAAATCTCTGATAACACGGGTGGACAAGCTGGCACCAATATTTGAGGCTTGGGTAGCCAATCAAAGAGTAACCACTAGGGGGAAAGAGAATGTCAGTCATCAGGAAACACTAGCTGCACCCTGTATGACTAGAGTTGATACCCCGCCTATACAAAATCCTATCCCTTTAACTGCCCCAAATCAGGCTAACCAGTGCTCCATGAATGCAAATAGGGTAAATTCAGCTACACCGCAAGCACTCGATAATAGGCAATGCCAGGGGCACAGTCAATGGGAGGGGGTAGTATCAGTTAGATGTAAAGATGCCAGTGAAGAGAGGCCAGACTTGCCATGCATTCATCTTCCACCCGCTTTAACCCCATATTTTATCATTTTAACAGGAGTACCAGAGCTTGAGAGGGGCACAGGGAATTACATCAGGAATTAAAAAAATAAATGCATGTTCTGGCTACCTAAACAGAGGCAATTTTCCTACAAGGATGCAGGTGAGATGCTCCTGACACGTAGAGCTAGATGGGTGGTCTGGAGACCGAAAGATATACAGGGGGACTGTATTGTGATACATTTTAGAAATCCATTGGTTGCCTGAGCCCTCTTAGGTAGGTACGATTATAGACAGGAGGGGGGCATAAGGGCCCTTCCGTTGGGCTACTTCTACTCTCTAGGAAGAGCCCAACAATCTAGAAGGTAGAATGGATGGGAGGGGGGAATGCTGAACCAGAACTATTAAACTGCTAATTCAGATTACGAACCGCCCAGGCAGCTACTCTTTAACATACCAATAACAAACCTATATGGTGTCTTAGAGGGAGTAGATTGACTTGTACTGCAAAGGCATCAGTTAGAGAAACTCCATCGTCAGTGGGAGCACCAGGGAAGAGTTTTTCAACTAGGGGAGGTCCCCAAACAGAGCATGTCACCCAGGTGGGGTGGGACCCATGGGAAGGGAGATGAAATGGAAGGAGTTAACATGGTTCATAGGGATAAAATATGTAGATCATCTTTAAACCTACCTAATGAGACTATGCAGGTACCCGACATAATTACAGAGGAAGCTTTATACTCACTACCCCCCACACCTACAAGGACAGATAGGGCCAAGAAGGTTGAAGGTACTATCTTGGAACATAGCTGGACTTGTTTCTAAGATGGACAACCCTGAATGGGGGAATTTGTAGAACAACTTAAGTTCTGTTTGTTCTAGGAAACCTGGGCTAGGGTGGACATTTTTAGATCAGGCTACGCATCGTATAGAGTAGCTGCTACATCGGGAGGAAGGGTAGGCCCTCAGGGGGGCTCTTTAATTGGGTTGGTGTACATTTGGGTTGTGTAGTAAAACAGATGGAGACACACTCAAATGACATCCTAAGTATCCACCTTATTTTTCCATCAGGTCCTAAAATCGCCTTAATTAATGTCTACTCTACTCGGTTAGCTACAGCCAGGAGACAAGGTCTCTTGTTATGTTATGTTAATTTTGATTTCTATAGCGCACGGCTACTCCAATGGAGTGTCCCGGCGCTTTAATTGGCGGCTCATAACAAAGAGAACATAACACAGAGATACAGAAACAGGGAGAGGGGAAACAACCGACAGCGGACGAGACACATTAGAGGGTAAAGAGCCAAGTTTTAAGGCCCCTCCTAAAGGACAACAAGTTAGGGTTACCACGTAGGGCCAGTGGCAGAGCATTCCAGAGCTGAGGTGCCCTTAACCCGAAGGAACGCCCCCCAATTCGGGCCTTCTTTATTCGGGGGACCCTCGCCAGAAACAAAGATTCAGAACGCAGAGCACGGGCCGGGCGATAAAAGGCCAGCCTCCGTTGAAGATATTTTGCTCCTGAACCAAAGAGCGCCTTATGTGCCAGTGTCAGCGTCTTAAAAATTATCCGTTTCCGGATAGGCAGCCAATGGAGCGACTGCAGAAGGCCAGACACTCTGGCTCGCCTGTGAAGGCCAAAAATGGCGCGTGCCGCGGAGTTCTGGACCACTTGTAGCCGCTGTACAAGATATTCTGGAAGACCCAGATAGAGGGCTTTGGAGTAATCCAATCTGGAGCCAATTAAGGCTTGCACCGTGATCCTCCTATGCTCTTCCGAAAGCAGGGGAAGAAACTTCCGGAGCATCTTGAGGATGCCGAAACATGTGCCCGTAAGACCGAGGATCTGAGATCTCAAAGTCAGACCATCGTCTATCTTGATACCCAGATTTTTTGCCAGCTGGGACGCATTAGCTGGGGGGTACATATTGGTCGGCCACCATGTCTGCCAATCAGGGTCCGAGGCACAGCCAAAAAACAATACCTCGGACTTATCTGAGTTACATTTGAGGCTGTTCAGATGAAACCACCTGAAAACAGCCCCCAGGCACTCACGAATGCTCTCTCCATCAAACTCCTCACCTTTCCCACTCGTAAAGAGGAGCTGGGTATCATCGGCGTAGGAAACGATCTGGGCCCCAAAAGACTCCGCCAGTGCCGCCAAGGGAGTCATAAAGATGTTAAAAAGAGTCGGGCTCAACACAGAACCCTGCGGAACTCCAACTCCCAGAGGCGGCATCTCAGCAGAGCTAGGAGAGGCCTAGACCGTTTGTCGACGGCCCGCTAGAAAAGATGTAAACCAGCTGAGCACCGTCCCCCTCAGACCGATGTCTGACGAGGAGCCCCTCATGGGGGACGGTGTCAAAGGCCGCCGACAGATCAAGCATGACAAGCATAACTTTGCCGCCTGAATCCAGAGCCTCCTTAATGGCTTCTGACACCTCCAATAACGCTGCCTCGGTACTCAAATTGGGGCGGAAGCCAGATTGAGTGGGATGCAACAGGTCATTGGTCTCCAAAAACGTAGAGAGCACGCTATGGACGTGCTTCTCCACGACCTTGGCCAGTGCCGGGAGGAGAGAGATGGGCCTATAATTAGCTAACACTTCAGGATCTAGGCCAGGCTTTTTGAGGAGGGGGATCACCATCGCCTGCTTCCAGATCTGCGGGGCCACCCCCTCACTGAGCGAGAGGTTCAGAAGTGGATTAGCCAACGGGTTTACCACGGCCGCCATCCTCAGCAGGAATTTGGCCGGGCAAGGGTCTAAAGGTGACCCAGATTTAAGATTGGCCAAAAGAGCCAATGACGCAGAGGTAGAAATCGGCGGGAAAACCGCCAAGACGGGATCCACGATGGCCAGTGGAACAGACCCCTCTCCCGAACAAGGGTCAACTTCAGTTAACTTCTCAGGAAAAGAATCCTGAATCAGTTTAATCTTGGCCGTAAAGAACTTGGCCAGGTCACAAACCCAGGAGTCCAAAGGGGCAGCCTGAGTGAGATTAGACCGAGGGGCCGTAAACTCCCTCACGATAGAGAAGATCTCTTTACAAGAGTTAGAGGCTGCCTCTATCCTCCTAGCAAAGTAGCCCCTTTTCTCATGTATTATATCGCGATGATAGGCTTTAATCGCCATCCTATATGCAAGTCTGGCCGACGGATCGTATTGTGAGCGCCAAGCCCTCTCAGCCACCTTGCACTGCCGACGAGAAGCCGACAGTGCTTCCGTGAACCATGGAGCAGAAACCCGCTTTGATGTGGTCCGAGGAGCCAGCGCAGGGGCTAAATCATTTAGCCTGTCAGTCAACCAAACTTGCAAAGACTCTAGATCCCGCTCTAGGTCGCCCGAAAGAGGGCAGGGATGATCAAGAGATGCCTGGGCTAACATCACAGGAGTCACCCGATGCAGAGCCCTAGAGGGTGGGCCGTACTGTCTAGGCGCAGTACTAAGGGGTTTCTTCATACCCGGAACATAGAATCTAGCCAGCCTATGGTCGGACCAGAGTACCGGGAGAAGTTCAATGCCTTCTATGGGGACCGTGGAGAAGACCTGATCCAGGGTATGACCTCTGTCGTGCGTAGGGCCAACAAGAAACGGGGCAAAACCAAGGGGGGCCATAATATCGAGAAGTTTACTCGCATCCGGGTCCTCTCCCTCGTCCAAATGGAAATTAAAATCCCCCGCCAACACACAGTGCTCAGCTCTCAAGGCTAGCCCTGAAATGGCTGTCTGAAGTTGCTCAAAAAAGGATCCAGCCGGTCCGGGAGGTCTATAGACCAGCAGCCCTTTAAGAGCTTGATGAGGGGCCAAAGAAATGAAGAAGGCCAGGGATTCAGAGCCTGTGATAATATCCATAGGGATAACCGAGCAGATAACAAGCTTACTCACCACAAGAGCCACCCCTCCTCCCCTCCCCTTCAGTCTATCTTGCCTAAAAATATTATAATCCTGTGGGATAGCTGCAGCAATGTCCTCTTGATGAGCTAACAGCCTCTTGTCTACCATCCCGGGTAACTTTTTGGTGATTCTTGGTGGTGACTTTAATTGCAAATCTGAGCACTTCGATGGCCTTAACAGAGGAAAACCCAGTGAAGAAGATCAACACTGGGGCATCCCAGAGACCAACATTCCATCAGCAAAGGCCTGGAACCCATTGGTGCTCCAGATGAATCCCATTACACTAAAACATTCACTAAGGGCATGTAATGACTGAACAAAATCGGACTCATCAGGCAACTACACCTTAAGAAGAACTGGGCATGCCTCTATTCTAGATTACATCCTGATAGATATCAAATCCTGGCACAGGGTAATAGATTTTAAGATTGTGCCTCGCCATTATAGCGACCATAATGCCCTGATCCTAGAGATGGTTTTGCCACGCCCTAAGAGAGTAACTGGCCCAGAATTTCCAGCTGATCACAGACTGATCCTTGACAACTGTAGGAAGCGAGTTTGATGGGTGGACATATACCAATGTGTATGCGTCTTGTAAAGCGCACTGCTGCCCTGAGGCGTCGTGGCGCTGTAGACTATCCCTGTGAGACGGTCCCTACTGGGTATCTCCGAGGTGAAACCGGGCATCCCCGGCGAATGCGGGGGGCCGTTGTAGAGATGAGGCAAGCTAATGCCCAGAGTTGCCGAGTGTGATCCCTGGTTAGAGTGGGCAACGAGGCAAGAATTATCGAGTCCGCTGACCCTGGTCCACGACCCTGCCGCGTCGGGAATTGAACCCTGGTCCCGGGCCGTTCTCTGCTTCCGGGGCTGCCGCCTCTAACCAGTGAGCCACACAACTCCACAATCACAAGAAAAGCTGTCCTCCCTATTTCAAACTATTATTCCGATCCTCACGTCTGCGGTGCAATCAGTTCTGGCTGACGGCAACTCAATTGAACTTCTGAAAGTTGCTGAGAGTCACACAACATTAACAATAACCATGGAAAATTTCTTCTACCCCAATAAAAGAATCATGGCATGCAAAAAACATTGACACCCTTGGTTCAATGAAACCTGTTGTACGGCCAAATCAGCTCTAATTTCTGCCATTATGGCCAAGGATGGGCTGTTAATTAAAGAGAAAAGGGCGGCCTATAGAAGCAATATGGAAGAGGCCAAAAAAGGTTGGGAATGCAACAAGTGGGAAACCCATAGCACACATGATGTGAGGAACTTTTGGAATGTGGTAAACACGGGTAGTTCCGAAGGCAGACAGGCAATAGAACTTAACCTAGGAGTGGACGTGTGGAGGGAACACTTTGAGTCCCTTTATTCGAGGGCAGAGGTAGTAGATAGTGCAGTAGGCAATGAGTTTATACCCCCACAGGCTAACTGTACTGAGGTCCACACAAAACCTCTAAGGAGACAGCAGATGTCCCTGTGATAACCCTTAAAGAGATACCTTCAGCCCTGAGCAAAGTAGCACCATCTAAAGCTCCTGGGCTTGATAAGATCCCCGGAGACCTCTTCCGCAGTGAACCTACCATCTGGGCACCCTCTTTGTGGACCCTGTTTAACGCCATGCTGTTAGGAATGGTGATTCCCGCCACCTGGGCAGGTGTAGAAATTGTACCAGTCCACAAAAAGGGCTCACTACTTCTTTCCACTAATTACAGGCCCATAAGCCTCAGTCAAAAATATTTGCTCGAGTGCTGTTGGGTCACCTTCAGAGATGGATGGAGGAGCATAATGTTCTCAGTCCGTTTCAAGCCGGGTTCAGAGAAGAGATGTCCACTTTAGATCAACTTTTCAGGCTCCAATTATTACATTGGAAAACTATGTGCATAGAGGGTGGCAGTCTCTACTTAATAATTGTGGACCTAAAGTCTGCCTTTGACCTGGTGCAGAGGGTAAAACTGTGGGCAACTCTACTGGACCTGGGGATTCTAGTGTATCTTTGCCAACTTTTGAAATGATTACATGAAGGCAACTTTGCCCATATTCATTTCAGTAAACACAATGAATTTACTACGCCAATATCCATAGACAGAGGTGTCCATCAGGGCTGTGTCCTTGCCCCGACTCTTTTCTGCCTTTTCGTAAACAAATTAGTTGAATCTTTAACTGCAGGGAAGGACATAGACGCACCCAAGTTGGCAAACCGTAAAGTACCAGCCATGATGTTCGCTGACGATACTCTGTTACTCTCAAAAACATCTATGGGTATACAGATGGGGGTTTGTTAGGTTTGACGCCTTCTGCAAGGAAAGGGGGGCTTGAGATCAACCTGAAGCAAACAAAATTTAAGGTGTTTAACTCAGGCAATAACACCCGGCCAAATCTGTGTTTAGAAGGCAGACCCCTGCAGAGGGTGTTTTGAGTACCTCTGCATCACGATCACAGAAATAATTGACTGGGGAGCCCAAATTAAAAAAGCCAGTCTGAAGCTAGCTCAGACAACGGGGGGTCTGACAAAGGTATTTCAAAATTCCATCCAAAAATCTGTTGGCCGAGTAGTTGAAATATACAAAGTGCAAGCCAGAGGTGCTGCCCTATATGGGGCTGCAATTTGTGGCCACTGTTCACTAAGCATGGGCGGATCTAGCGGATCTCGTGTACGTGAATTTGCGAATTTACGGATTCGCAATACGCAAAATCCGCGAACTCTCGCAGATTTGCGGATTTTTATGTTTTTTGTGTTAGCGAGCGTTCGCGAGGATTTGTGGACCATTTCGCAATTGCGAACTTACTTTTCAGCTCGCAACGGCCGCGACTATGTTGTTTCTACGTCTGGTTTATGATCACAGGTTCACAGCACCCTCTGTTTCACCACTGCCACCTTCTGGTACACCCATGCCACCCTCTGGTACATCCTCACTGCCACCCATTAGGTTTGTTTATCACTGTAGATTATGGGGGTGAAAAAAAGCAAGCACACCTGCCCTGCTTCAACTGCCATGAATTAATTTGGGGTTGATTAATGTGTCAGTGATTTTGAAAATTCCAGTCTGGCTGGCACCTGCTTCCTTCCTTATCTGTAATTTGCTTTCTGTTGCCGTGAAAGCAAGCACACCTGCTCTTCTTCAACTGCCATAAATTAATTTGGGGGTGATTAATGTGTCAGTAATTTTGAAACTTCCAGTCTGGCTGTCACCTGCTTCCTTCCTTATCTGTAATTTGCTTTCTGTTGCAGTGCAATTTTTTTTCACAGGACCTTTATGGTCTACTTGTAGCTATTCTATGAGCCTGCTGTTTGGGTCATAGCAGGGTCATGGAATAGTTGGAAATAGGCAACTGAACTCTGGAGGGGCCCCTCAGGAAGCACTAGAGTGAATGGTTACTAATGTTAAGTTTGAACTTTTGCACCTGCTGATTGCTTTCAGTTTAGCAAAAATCGTTTTTTTGCAATTTCGCGCGATTTGCGGGGCGCGAATCCGTGCGAGATCGATTTCGGAAGCCGCGAATGCGTGCGAATACACATTTTTTTTTTGCGGCGTGTATGTTCGCGTGATTTTTTACGTGTTCGCAAGGCGCTTGTAGCTAAACGTTTGCGAAGTTACCCTAGCGGTCGTACACGGGCGCCCATCTTGTTTGCGTGACGTAATTCCGTTTCTGGCCGCTATGTGTAATCTCGCAAAGTGTGCTGCTCGCTAGTACAATTTCGCGCGTGATCGCGAGGAAAATCTCGCGCGAACTTACCCACGCGGTCGTGAATGGGCGCGGCCATCATGTTTCTCATTCATTGCTATGGTTCTGGGCATGCTTTCTGTATCCTCTCTGAATCTCTACCATCCTTTGCTTGTTTGAAGTTTATTTGATCTATTTTACTTATTATCTATCCCTCTAATTTTCTAGCTCTATATTTTTGTGTTTTCTGCTACTTTTTGTTCATTTTAAAGTACTTTTTTAAACTCTTTTACTTTCTTCTTCCCTATTCTATTTCTTCTTTATTATTTAACTCATTTCTGCCCAGACCATGGAAAAGGGAGCCGGGAAGCACCCTGAGAAGGGGAAGGGTCCCGCACCCCGTGCCCGGCTCCCGTGCGGGCGTTTGAGGGGGGAGCAAGTGATGCCACGGGAGATCTTTAGCGCAGAGGAGGTGGCCGCACTCATCTTCCACGTCCAGCACCGCCTCCCCAAGACGATCCTGGGAGCCGCCGCAAGATCGCAACCGGCTATGGCATCCGGGAGCGCCGGAAGCGGTGGGAGAAGGTGTGCCGGGCGATGTTTAAGCTCTCTGGGGTCCGGCGCACCTATAACCATGCCACCCACCGCAGCGTAGAGGTCCCCGGGCTTGGTGAGTAGTAGTAGCTATTTCTAGCTATTTCATCACTAATCTGTTTTATCCGGCTCTGTTATTTGCAAATCTTTGTTCTTTACCAAGAGCAATAATGCTGCCGATTACATTAGGTAAATTATATTTCAAAATCTTCTATGCATTTCAGGTGCACTGCTCTCCTTCTCAGTAGCCTTGCTGGCTACTATGCTTATTTGTTTTGTATTTTGTGTTCATTTCATTGGCCTGAGAAATTATGTATGAGTGTAGTGTAAAGAACTGCGTAATGCTAGACACTAAGGGTCATATTTTCAATTACCGGCGCATCCCTGCAAAGTAGCAGGGATGCGGCAGTAATTGTGCGCCATGCCACCACCACCCATTGGCCCAAAACGTCACAGAAGCCTTACGCATCTGTGCCGTAAAGGCGGCGCATTGCTGGAGTTGCGTGCCAACGATGGCGCAGCTCCAGCAATGCTCTGGGGTGCCCTATCTCCCCAATGCTGCATCAAGCCGTACGTCGGCTTCAAGCAGGCGCAGGGTTTGAGTCACGCATCATTGTCCTAAAAGTGACTGATTGACATCTTGTAGATTTCCCTCAGCCACTTTTAGGATTCGTTCCTGCGCAGGAACGCCCTCCCTTGCGCCGGAACGCCCCCTGATGGTGCAGGGCTTTACAACGTGATGCATCTCCCATATGCGTTTTTTTTAAAATATATACGCCGCACCATGGCGACTCTTTTGTTTTGCCGCTGCGTCACAAAAGTCACGCAACAATGGAGGAAAATGAGCCGCAAGGGACTTCTAAATCAGCCCCAACAGACTGAAGTCCAGTCCTTCCTTTAGACACATGGCTATAAGAAGAAATAGTGGTGGTGGTCGGTGGATTGATAGTTTGAGTATTCACTGATCTGCAAGCAGGATGGACTTTGTCTGTCACTTTGCGTGCTGCGGACTGCTGCCTGCCAGGCCTAGGCAAACCTTTTTAGTAGTCTGTTTATTGAGTTACATAGGAGGAGCCTGCTGGACAGGAACAGGAAGTTGGAGACTGTGGGGCACTTCCTTCCCTCCCCCCCCCCAAAAATGGACTCCTTGCAAAAAAAAAGGCCATGCAAATGTCAACCTGAGGAGTGATTCTGATAAAAATCATCATTTTCTGAAGGTTTATCCTGTTTGCTGGTGGATTTCTTGTGCAGAATTGCAAAATCTTTATTTCGCGAGTGCGAGATTGTTCCTTTCCGCCACAACTACGTGTTCGCAATTGCGAACTCTCGCGAGGTGTGCTGTGCAAGGTGGCAAGCCGCGATTACGTATTCGCGGGCGCCAAACTCCCGCGGGATCACGCAGCAAGATCCAAAATGGCGCAGCACTCGCAAAATATGATCGAGAAAAACAACTCGGCAAACGCTTAATGACGGAAAGTGAACGCCGTGCACCATGCCGCGCACCGCAACCAAGCAAAAAATCCGCCGCGAGCGGATTCACGGATTTTCGACAAATTCGCGAGAGTTCGCGGATTGCTGAAAATCCGAAAAATCCATGAGCGGAGCGGATTTTACGCCCATGCTTACTGTTCACCTGGCAACATAGTAAAAATCGAGAACACCTTTGCCAGGCATCTATTTGACCTCCCTCGTAGCTCCCCCTCACACCGCTCCATCTAGACCTTGGGGTCAGATCAATTGCAGACAAAGCAGCCATTTGACCTACTCTATTATGGCGGCGTCTGTGGGCCACCCCACAATTGGTTGAGTACAGGAAAAACTGAAAGAGATGTTGATGATACAAGGGGTGGAGAAACTACAGTGGCTGGCTTTTATTCGGGATACATTAATGGCTATGGGAAGGGGCAATTTGTGGTACAACCCAGAAGTAACTTGTCCTATAGTATCAAGGAAGGATTTGGAAGGGAGCTACTGGGAGAATAAACTGGCCCACCTCCAGGGGAGTTCTGCAGTCGGCAAGCTCACCGCAATGTTTTTAGAAATTAAAGAACAGTATAGATTAGAGGCTGTTTTGGATGACATTAAACTGGCTGCTGCGAGGAAGTTATATCTACAGTTTAGGCATGGGGTACTCCCGCAGCGTGCTTTCACAAACAAATGGGGGGGGGCTCACAAATTTGGGGTTGCCCAGCCTGTAATAACGCAGAACAGACAGAATATCATGTACTCTTTTCCTGCCCAGGATATAAGAAGGTGAGAAAACAATGGCTGATCAAGCTATGTAGAAACCTGGGAACCAGGCACTGCATAGAGGCTTATAGGATAGTGAAATACGATATGCGTCTCCCTATCGCATTTTTGGTAGCAGGCTTGTTATTCTATATGTGGTGCACTCACAGTGCTCTCTTGAAGTTGACCCCCTTAGATTTTAGCTGGTTATTTTATAACATTTGTACTGGACTTTGAATGTCTACTTATCTGTATGTAATATATTTTTTTTAATGATGAGCAGTTTTAGCTATATTAACAATGTATATTTTGATTTATGAATAGTGTACATGTTACTAACAG
The DNA here is from genome assembly GCF_964261635.1 of Lissotriton helveticus. Taxonomy (NCBI): domain Eukaryota; kingdom Metazoa; phylum Chordata; class Amphibia; order Caudata; family Salamandridae; genus Lissotriton; species Lissotriton helveticus. Next base: position 522,577,985 of record NC_136072.1, read on the forward strand.
GCTCAATGGTGGTTTCTGGGACAGGGCATATGCCCATGTAAACAGATTACAGTTGATAGGCACAAGCACTTTAAAAAAAAAAAGGTACTGTAATTGAGGGCCAGTGGGCTTGAGCTCGTCCTTATGAGGATTACTGTGTGTTTACTTATGCTCGCTTTCTATATTGCACATAAATTGCACAAGCACTTTAATGAAGTTTTTGGGTTTTGGCTGGCCAAAACACATTTGTATTCCATGACATATTTCTGTGGTGAACATGCAATCGTGCAAGATGAATGGGTTTTCTTTCACTATTTTTATCTTTTAATCGAATGAAATGTATTGTATCATACATATACTTTTGATGAAATACTAACCTTTGTGTAAATACTGGGATAGACCAACACATCTGATATTCTTACAGTGCATGCATATCTACTAAACAGGGACTACAGCCCGAACTGCTGAACCGAATGACACCAGATTTGGCAAAAAGGTTGCCCTTGGCTCAGAGTTGTGCCTTTTTGTTAAATGGTGTAAATCCGTTCAGTAGTTGATGAGAAATTAAAAAGTAAAACACATATATATCTAGGGCCGCGGTTCCTCCAGAGTAAGAGCTTTATCCTAATTGGCTGTCAACAGCCATCTTGTGCCTTGGTAGAACCGAGGCACAAGAAAGCGGAGAAAAAAGCATGCAAAACGCAAAAAGGGGGCAGGGTAGAAATACCCTGACCCCCTAGGCCTGCATAGGGGGTCCCACAAGGACCGTTCTAAGTTGGGAAATTAAGTCCCCTTAAATCCTAAGGCTCCCTAGGGTCAAACTAGCCCACTAGGTACCTCCAGTAAGCACCACAGAGCTGAGTTGCAGAGAGGTGTAAAACGAGGTGTGGTCTCTGAACACCTGTCTGCAACACAGCTCCGTGGCACATACTGGAGGTACCTGGTGGGCTAGTTGGCCCTCAGGGACCCTCAGTATTGAAAGAGAATTAATTCCCCAACTTAAAACTTGCCACAGGCGCGTTTACACAGTGGTGAAGGGAGGGGATGGGGCCTGAGTGACGGGTGAAAACACGCCCTGTGGCGTGTTTTAAGTTAGGGAAATAATTCCCTTTCAATCCTAAGAGCCCTAGAGGGCCAACTAGCCCACCAGGTGCTTCCAGTAAGCTCCACTATGCTGTGTTTCAGAGAGGTGGCCCAGGCCGTGCCCCTTTTTACACCGCTCTGCAACGCAGCTCTGTGGCGCTTACTGGGGGTACCTAGTGGGCTACTTGGCCCCTAGGGACACTCAGGATTCAAGGGGACTTAATCTCCCAAATTAAAGCGTACACAGGGCGCATTTACACAGTGGTGAAGGAAGGGGATGGGGCCTGAGGTGACTTATGCAAACATGCCCTGTGGCGGGTTTTAAGATGAGGAAATAATTGCCCTTCAATCCTGAGGGACCTTGGGGGCCAACTAGTCCACCAGGTGCTTCCAGTAAGTGCCACTGCGCTGCATTGCACAGAGGTGGTCCAGGCCGTGCCCATTTTTACACCTATCTGCAATGCAGCTTTGTCACTTACTGGAGGTACCTAGTGGGCTACTTGGACCCTCAGGATTCAAGGGGACTAAATCTCCCGAATTAAAATGGCCACAGGGCGTGTTTACACCGTGGTGAAGGGAGGGGATGGGGCCTGAGGTGACGTGTGTAAACATGCCATGTGGCAGGTTTTAAGATGGAGAAATAATTTGACTTCAATCTGAGGGCCCCTGGGGGCCAACTAGTCCACCAGGTGCTCCCAGTAAGCGCCACTGCGCTGTGTTGCTGAGAGGTGGTCCAGGCTGTGCAACTTTTTACACCTCTCTGCAACGCAGCTCTGTGGCGCTAACTGGAGATACCTGGTGGGCTTATTGGACCCAAGGGACACTCGGGATTCAAGGGGACATTTTCCCTCAAATTAAAATGGCCACTGAGCATGTTTGCCCACATCAGCTTAGCCCCCCCTCCCTTCACCAGTGTGGAAACGTGCCCTGTGGTGTGTTTTAAGAGGTAGTTTTAATCCCCCTGCCCTATTATATACTTGGGGCTTACAGAGGAGGCCATTCTAATCACAGGGGTAACCTAACTCATAGTGACACTTAGTGAATGTAGGTATTTTAACTGTATTCTAAGTGTCTTTTAGCATAGCACTGGTTCTAGGACTGGTTAGTCAGAGTCAGTTACCACCAGTACCCATCAGAATTTATTTTTTAAAAGTGCACCAAAACCCAACCACTTATAAATTCACCCAGGCACTCTCCTTGTAGTACTCTAATCATTCAGTCAGTAGCCAAGTACTTATGCACTGAGCCAGGCCTTAGCACATGGACTGCTTCAAACGCCTATCCACTATGCATGCAGTTCTCAAACCACCTACACACTTGTCTTTCATACCTTCAATTCCCCAGGCAGTATCCATACACTCCAGCAAACACACTGTCACTCCCCTTGCACTCTACCTGTGCCCCATTCAGTACCATGTACTAATCCATTCACTGCGCCATAATCCTACCAAATTCACTGAGGCCCTCTCCTTGCAGTACTCTAATTCTAATCATTCAGTCAGTATCAAAGTACTCATTGAGCAAGCCAGGCCTTAGCACATGGACTGCTTCAAACGCCTATCCACTATGCATGCAATCCTCTAACCACCTACACACTTGTCTTTCACACCTTCAATTCCCCAGTCAGTATCCATACACTTCCAGCAAACACTCTGTCACTCCCCTTACACTCCTCTAGTGAGCTATTCAGCACCATGTACTAATCCATTCACTGAGCCAATACCCAAACACTTATAAATTCACCCAGGCACTCTCCTTGCAGTACTCTAATCACCAGACAGCCACACAGCCCTACAGCCACACAGCCCACAAAAGGGCCACCCGCAGACACCACCAACTCATCAGGACCGCCAAGAGGACTGCCTTCAAAGACTACCTAGACAACAACGCACACAACACCAAAGAGCTCTTCAGCATCGTGAAAGAACTCTCCAACCCCAGCTCCAACACCAACGACATCCCACCATCGCAAGACCTATGCGACTCCCTGGCCACCTTCTTTCACCGCAAGATCGCCGACATTCACAACAGCTTCAACTCCGACACCCCCGCATCCACCACCGAGTCCACCACCCCTGCGATCACCACCCGCACCAGCTGCCTGACCGCCCGGTCCCACGTCAGCGACGAAGACACCATCAAAACCATGAACTCCCTTCCACTCCTGATCCCCATCCGACCCCTGCCCTCACCACGTCTTCAACAAAGCCAGCACAACCATCGCACCCCACCTCCGGAAAACAATCAACAGTTCCTTCAAGACAGCAACCTTCCCGGAAAGCTGGAAGCATGCTGAGATCAACGCCCTTCTGAAGAAGCCTAAGGCGGACCCCAAGGACCTCAAGAACTTCCGGCCCATCTCCCTGCTCCCGTTCCCGGTAAAAGTGACAGAGAAGATTGTCAACAAACAGCTAACCCTCTACTTCGATGACAACAAATCCTGTACCCTTCCCAATCCGGATTCCGCAGCAACCACAGCACCGAGACCGCCCTCATTGCCGCCACTGACGACATCAACATCCTGTCGGACAAAGGAGAAACAGATGCCCTCATCCTCCTGGACCTATCAGCAGCCTTTGGCACAGTCTGCCACCGAACCATATCAGCATGCCTCCATGACGCCGGAGTTTAAGAGAAGGCCCTGGCCTGGACCACATCCTTCCTCTCCGGCAGAACGCAGAGTGTCCGCCTCCCACCCTTCCGCTCAAAAACCACCGAGATCATCTGCGGCGTCCACCAGGGATCCTCCCTCAGCCCGATGCTGTTCAATATCTACATGGCACTGTTCGCCCACGTCGAACGACAACATAACCTCAACATCATCTCCTACGCCGACGACACCCAGCCGATCATATCCCCCCACACCGCCAAAGCCAACCTCCACAGAGGAATGAAGGCCGTAGCCGACTGGATGAAGGACAGCAGACTGAAGCTGAATTCAGACAAGACGGAGCTCCTCATCCTCGGACCCACCCCATCAGCCTGGGACGACTCCTGGTGGCCCACATCGCTAGGCACAGCCCCGGAACCCACAGACCACGCACGCGACCTCGGGTGATCCTCGACTCCACCCTCTCCATGACCAGGCAAGTCAACGCCGTCTCCGCGTCCTGCTTCAAAACCCTCCGAATGCTCCGCAGGATCTTCAAATGGATCCCCCGACACAAGAAAAACCGCCACCCAGGCCCTCATCACCAGCAGACTCGACTACGGAAACACCCTCTACTCAGGAACAACAACCAAGCTCGTGAGACAACTACAACGAATCCAGAACGCCTCAGCACGACTGATCCTCAACGTCCTCCGACGCAGCCACATCACACCCCACCTGAGAGGCCTGCACTGGCTCCCCATCAACAAGAGGATCACCTTCAAACTCCTCATCCACGCACACAAAGCACTACACAACACCGGACACACATACCTCAACAACCGACTCAGCTTCTACACCCCCACCGAAGCCTCTGCTCAGCCAACCTTGCCCTGGCCACAATTCTTCGTATCTGGAAATCCACCGCCGGCGCAGATCCTTCTCCTACCTCGCCGCCAAGACCTGGAACGCTCTATCCACCAGCCTACGACAGACTCAAGACCTGCTGGCCTTCAAGAAACTCCGCAAGACCTGGCTTTTCGATGAGTAGCAGCCCCCCCCAGCGCCTTGAGACCCTAACGGGTATGTAGCGTGCTTTAGAAATGCAGTGATTGATTGATTGATTGATTTAATCAGTATCCAAGTACTCATGTAACGAGCCCCCTATCCACGATGCATGCAGTCCTCTAACCACCTACACACTTGTCTTGCACACCTATACTTGAATGGCTCAAAGCCCTAAACGCCCTTAATGTTCCTCTTCTACCTACAACCTCCGCCAAATCACTGGTGATCACTCTTGACCCCAAACTGGACATGAAAGAACACATCTCTAAAACTGCCAAAAGTGCTTTCCCTAACCTGAAAATTCTCTACAAACTGAAACCCTTCCTCCCCTCGAAAGACCTGAAACAGGCCACTCAGGCACTGGTACTCTCCAGAATTGACTATGGCATTGCTACTCTGACTGGAACAGCCAAATCTCACCTGGGACCTCTGACCGCTACCCTAAACGCAGCAGCAAGAATGGTCACGGGAACTAAGAAATATGAGCACATCACCCCGGCTCTTAAGGATCTGAGATGGCTTCCCATTGACCAACGAGCCAGCTTCCGCACAGCTTGCCTCACACACAAAGCCCTGCATACAGGCAAACCGGAATATCTGGCCAACAAACTTAATAGAGCCGGTCAGTCTAGGAAGCTCAGAAGCTCCAAAACGCTCCTACTCATTCCTCTGAAATCACAGAAACGTAAAACTTCTAGTAGGTCCTTTGCGGGTAATGCTCCCAAGATATGGAACTCCATCCCCCCCCCCCACATCAGGATGACCGCCTCCTTCCTGAAATTCAAGATACTACTCAAAGCCCTCTTTCTTGAGTGGGCTGGATCGTAACTAGAACCCCTCATTTCACTTTGATAGATCACTATCTCTATGCTCCCAGAGAGAGCCGGATGACTCTCCCTTGATCTCCGCCATGTTGTGAGCTCTTGCTGCTATTGTATAGACTTTTACTTCCCCCTGTTCTCCCTGCCCTGCTTTCGTCCTTCTTGTCTTGTTGATGCTTATTTGTATTCAATGTGAAGCGCTCTGATACCTTCGAGTCCAGCCAGCGCTATACAAAACTTAAATAAATAAAAAAAATGTTAAAAAAAATCAGCACCATGTACTAATCCATTCACTGGGCCAAAACCCAAACACTTAGAAATTCACCCAGGCAGTCTCCTTGCAGTACTCTAATCATTCAGTCAGTACCCAAGTACTCATGCAGCGAGCAAGGCCTTAGCACATGGAATGCTTCAAACCTATATCCACTATGAATGCAGTCCTCTAACCACCTACACACTTGTCTTTCACACCTTCTGTTCCCCAGTCAGTATACATACACTCCAGCAAACACTCTGTCACTCCCCTTGCACTCCTCCAGTGACCCATTCAGCACCATGTACTAATCCATTCACTGCGCCAAAACTCAAACACTTATAAATTCAACCAGGCACTCTCCTTGCAGTCTCTTATCATTCAGTCAGTACCCAAGTACTTATGCGGTGAGCCAGGCCTTAGCACATGGACTGCTTCAAAAGCATATCCACTATGTATGCAGTCCTCTAACAACCTACACACTTGTCTTTCACACCTTCAATTCCCCTGTCAGTGCCCATACACTTCCAACAAACACCCTGTCACTCCTCCTGCACTCCTCTAGTGACCCATTCACCACCATGTACTAATCCATTCACTGGGCCAAAACCCAAACACTTAGAAATTCACCCAGGCAGTCTCCTTGCAGTACTCTAATCATTCAGTCAGTACCCAAGTACTCATGCAGCGAGCAAGGCCTTAGCACATGGAATGCTTCAAACCTATATCTACCATGGATGCAGTCCTATAACCACCTACACACTTGTCTTTCACACCTTCAGCTCCCCAGTAAGTATACATTCACTCCAGCAGACACCCTGTCACTCCCCTTGCGCTCCTCCAGTGACCCATTCAGCACCATGTACTAATCCATTCACTGTGCCAAAACCCAACCACTTATAAATTCACCCAGGCACTCACCTTGCAGTACTCATCATTCAGTCAGTACCCAGGTATTCATGCACTGAACCAGGCATTAGCACATGGACTGCTTTAAACCCCTATCCAATATGCATGCAGTCCTGTAATCATCTACACACTTGTTTTTCACACCTTCAATTCCCCAGTCAGTATCCATACACTTCCAGCAAACACCCTGCCACTCCCCCTGCACTCCTCTAGTGACCCATGCAGTACTCAAGTCATTCAGTCAGTACCCAAGTACTTATGCATTGAGCCAGGCCTTAGCACATGGACTGTTTCAAATGCCTATCCACTATGCGTGCAGTCCTCTAACCACCTACACACTTGTTTTTCACACCTGCAATTCCCAGGTCAGTATCCATACACTACAGTAAACACCCTGTCACTCCCCTCGCACTCCTCCAGTGACCCATTCAGCACCACGTACTAATCCATTCACTGCGCCAAAACCCAAACACTTATAAGTTCACCCAGGCACTCTCCTTGCAGTATTCTATTCATTCAGTCAGTTCCCAAGAACTCATGCACTGAGCCAGGCCTTAGCACATGGTCTGCTTCAAACGCCTATACACAATGCATGCAGTCCTCTAACCACCGACACACTTGTCTTTCACACCTTCAATTCCCCAGTCAGTATCCATACACTCCAGCAAACACCATGTCACTCCCCTTGCACTCCTCCAGTGACCCTTTCAGCACCTTGTACTAATCCATTCACTGTGCCAAAACCCAACAACTTATAAATTCACCCAGGCACTCACCTTGCAGTACTCTAATCATTCAGTCAGTACCCAAGTACTCATCCAGTGACCCAGGTCTTAGCACGTGGACTTCTTCAAACCCCTACACACTATGCATGCAGACCTCTAACCACCTACACAGTTTGTCTTTCACACCTTCATTTCCCCAATCAGTATCCACACACTCCAACAAACTGCCTGTATCTCCCCTTGCACTCCTCCAGTGAACCATTTAGCACCATGTACCAATCCATACACTGCGCCAAAACCCAAACACTCAGAAATTCACCCAGGCAGTCTCCTTGCAATACTCTGATCATTCAGTCAGTACCCAAGTACTCATGCACTGAGCCAGGCCTTAGTACATGGACTGCTTAAAATGCATATACACTATGCATGCAGTCCTCTAACCACCTACACACTTGTCTTTCACACCTTCAATTCCGCAGTTGGTATACATACACTGTATCAAACACCCTGTCACTCCCCTTGCACTCTTCCATTGACCCATTCATCACCATTTACTAATCCATTCACTGTGCCAAAACCCAAACACTTAGAAATTCACCAAAGCACTCTCCTTGCAGTACTCTGATCATTCAGTCAGTACCCAAGTACTCATACAGCGAGCAAGGCCTTAGCACATGGAATGCTTCAAACCTATATCCACTATGAATGCAGTCCTCTAACCACCTACAAACTTGTCTTTCACAAGTTCAATTTCCCAGTCAGTATCCATACACTCCAGCAAACACCCTGTCACTCCCCTTGATCTCTACCAGTGACCCATTCAGTACCATGTACTAATCCATTCACTGCGCCATAACCCTACGACTTATAAATTCACTGAGGCACTCTCCTTGCAGTACTCTAATTCTAATCATTCAGTCAGTACCCACGTACTTATGCAGTGAGCCAGGCCTTAGCACATGGACTGCTTCAAACCCCTATCGGCTATGCATACTGTCCTCTAACCACCTACACACTTGTCTTTCACACCATCAATTCCCTAGTCAATATCCATACACTCCAGCAAACACCCTGTCACTCCCCTTAAACTCCTCTAGTGACCCATTCAGCACCACGTACTAATCCATTCACTGCGCCAAAACCCAAACACTTATAAGTTCACCCAGGCACTCTCCTTGCAGTACTCTATTCATTCAGTCAGTTCCCAAGAACTAATGCACTGAGCCAGGCCTTAGCACATGGACTGCTTCAAACGCCTATCCACAATGCATGCAGTCCTCTAACCACCTACACACTTGTCTTTCACACCTTCAATTCCCCAGTCAGTATTCATACACTTCCAGCAAACACCCTATCACTCCCCTTGCACTCCTTTAGTGACCCATTTAGCATCATGTACTAATCTATTCACAGTGCCAAAACCCAACCACTTATAAATTCACCCAGGCACTCTCCTTGCAATACTCTTGTCATTCAGTCAGAACCCAAGTACTTCTCCTGTGATCCTGACAAAAAACAAAATTTCAGTTTCAATATTAAAAAAATATTTGTATTTCCATTTGTATTAAAAATATATAATGCAATTTAAAAATAAAACATGTACAAATAAACAGTTAAAAAACTGTAGAAAAGCAGTATAAAAAATTACATATAACTATTATTACATTTAAACATTATCATTTAAAAAACCTTTGAAATTCACTGAAAAAAACATAGGTTTCAGACATGTTATAGTTAGGAATCAGCATTTAAAAAACCTTAGAAACTCACTGAAAAAAACCATAGGTTTCAAGGCTGTTATAGTTAGCTGGACATTTCACTTGTGCAAAACCATTGAAATCCCTCCTTTATAGTTAGATCTGCTAACTATAACTCGCGCGCCTGCAATCCACTGCTGATGATGTCACATATTACATCATTCATGACATGGTCAGTGACATCACTGATGACATCACTGATGACATCTTAAATTACATCACTGATGACATCACTGATGACATCATCCGCGTGCCAATATGATACACCTCATCATACACTAGTATAACCTTTCATCACTCACTATAAAATACAGAGTACCATATTTGCACCCATTCACACACCAATACAAGTTTCTAAAAACCCACTTAGTGATTCTTAGATCTACACACACATCTAATCACTTACCTATAGATTCACTCATACATGCTGTCAATGATCAATAGAACACTATCAAATATACTTATATGCCTATATCCACATTACACACTAGCACACATCCTATTCACTTATGCAGTCATCCTACTCACTTATGCAAACATTGGATCATACTTACAATTAGTCAGCTATACACTTATACAAACACCATTTCATTTATTCACATAGATAGTAACTCATACTTAGTATGTTATAAAATCACTATTACAAGTATACAGTTATCCATACAGTCACTCATTCAATCTTATGTATACGTATTTATACACAACAACTGTCACATACAAAGCCTTTTATTTTTCTAGTTTATTGGACATGTATCATTGAGAGATATATTGGCTCATCACCACACCCATAAAGATATTCACTCACCCAAGCAACTGTTATAACATGCAGTCTTAACCTCATATACCTACTGAATCAACTATTCACACATCTTTGGGCAGTCACACACCCCCCACCGAACCACACACACATTCACTCTCCCATACAAATACTCAGTTAAATAATCAATAACTAATATAGACTTTCACGTAGCTAGTAACCAACTGGTGAATCCGTTTACACAACAACTGACAAAATGATACAAATATTCACACAGTTTAGTCACTACCCAATATATGTAGTGAGACACTATAAATTATTCAAGTAAACAGTCAATCACACTGCTACTAAGTCCTCCAACCAGATATTTATATATCCACTCATTCTTCAATGCAGATTGCTATATATATAATACATATTTAAATATCGAACCAAACCACAACTCTGGATGATGTCATCAGTGATGTCATCAGTGATTTTATTTGAGATGTAATCAGTGATGCCACTCACCATATCATGAATGATGTAATATGTGACATCATCAGCAGTGGATTGTGGGCGCGCGAGTTATAGGTAGCAGGACTAACTATAACGGAGGAATTTCAATGGTTTTGTATGAGTGCAATGTCTAGCTAACTATAACTGCCCTGAAACCTATGGTTTTTTCAGTGAATATATATATATATTACCTACTGGCGGTCGCCAGTAGGTAGTTATAGTTAGGACCTATTTTCCATAGGAAATCTGCAACATTCTATTTGGAATAACTTTGGCGCCGGTTGACGAATCATTGCGAAATTTTCAAAACTTACGGTCAGCTCCGATCTGCTCATATCCTGAAAGTTTCACTGTGATTCGTGAAGCGGGGGCTGAGAAAAAAGGGGGTCCCAAAATGTGTTTTCCCCATGCAATTTCCAATAGGACCTTTAGCCACAGCTACAGCCCAAACTGCTTTATGGAATTATGCCAAATTTGGCAAAGATGTAGTCCTCGGTTCAGACTTGTGCCTTTTGCTTAAATGGTGTCAATCTGTTCAGTAGTTCCTGATGAAATTACAGTTAAAATCATTTATATATCTATGGGTGCGGTCGATCTGCGGACCCTGAGCGCACCATGAGCGCAACATAAGTGCACCCTTCCAATCACACGCTGAATGCTAATTGGCTGTCAAGTGGGTGTCAACATTCGAAACCAGGAGCTGTTGCCAGCCATTTTGTGCCTCGGTAAAAGCGAGGCTGAGGAAGTCAGTAGAATATGTGTGCAAAATTTAGAAAGGGGGCAGGGTAGAAATACTTTTACCCTCTAGACCTGCTTAGGGGGTCCCAGAAGGACCCCCAGGGCCCTCAATTTTTTTTTAAAAAGACCCTGTAGGTGCGTGTAGAGTGCATGGACTCTGCCCCAAAAAAATAAAAAAATAAAAAACATCTTTTATTTATAATTAGCCTCAGGGGGGCTAAATACCGGGGGCAAAATTATTACATTTTACTGGGGGCCCAGAGGGGCCCTTCAGCCCCGGGGATTGTCACCCCCCAGGGCTAAAAAATAAATGGTGGGGTCCAAGGTCCCCAAAGCTGCGAGGACCACCACCCCCTGGGACTTTATATATTGTGGGAGGGGGACTGTGCGGCCCCCCTCCTGGAGCCTTTGAGGGCCCTGTCACCCCCCGGTGCTACGAAAAAAATGGTATGGGGAGGGGTCCAAGGTCTCCAAAGCCCCGGGGACCACCACTCCCCGGGGCTTTATGTATTGTGGAAGGGCCTGCTCCTGCTGTGTCCCTGGGTGTCCATCCAGCCCTCCCATAGCAAGGAAATCTCTTCTCTCTTTCAAAATCTAAATCAGATTGCTTTTTCAGATGGAGAGCTGCATGTTAGTAGCTCCCCATGTGGAAAAGCAATGCTGGCTCCCAAACGTGTAGAAATTGTGCACCAAAGGCGCTGGAGTCGCGTACCCTACAGATTATGAGTTGTGCATCTAGCACGTGCACACCAGGGGGCCGCACTGAGCGCCGCGCTTGGTGCACGATTTCTAATTTTTCCGTTAAAAAAATTGCCCCTATCAGTAATTTCTAATATCACTGGGGACCCCATCCCCTGGGGCTTACATAAAATGCTGGGGACCGCAGGGGGAGCCAAAATGCCCCCACGGTCCCAGCCGGCTCTCCGCATCCTTCGGGAGCGGGCATTGCTTTTCCACATGCAGAGATGCTAACTTGAATGTGGAAAAGTTATCTGGTTTGGGTTTTGAAAGTGAGAACAGATTTTACTGCTCTGTCTTTCAAAATGCAAACCAAGTTTGCTATGGTAGGGCGGGAGCCGCGAGACTCCCGCCCTCTCATAGCAAACAGCAGTGTCCTGGAGGTAGGCACCCGGGACACTGCAGGAGTCAGCCATGGGGGGTGGAGGTCCCCAGGGCCCTCAAGGGCTCCAGGCGGAGGGCCACGCAGCCTCCCTCCCACAATACATAAAGCCCCGGGGGTGGTGGTTCCCGGGGCTTGAGGGGGCGTTGAGGCCCTTCCACTTCTAATTTTGCAGGGGGGGCCTTGGAGCTCACTCCAACCATTTATTTTATAGCTCTGAGGGGTGGCTCTCACTGTTGCATAGCAAACAGCAATGTTGAGAAAATCTTCTGGGGGGATAACAAAGGATTTTGAAGTCCATTTTCGGCGTTTTTGTTGTAGGTTGCAGCTGTTAAAGCAGCGACAATTTTAACTCCGTCTTTGTAAATATGCCACTAAGTTTTGTAATGTCGACAATCTCGTCTCCCATTTAAATAAGCACAAATTATTTATTGAAGTACATTGTGAATCGTGAAGCAACACTGTCTAATTGTGATCGATAAAGAATTGAAAGAGTTGTGTGCTTCTTTTGCTCGTAATGTGCATACGGGCACATTTACAAGTTCATTGCATTACTGTTGCATCATTTTTAAGATGGGAAAAGTGACGGGAAAGTGGCTCAAGGGGCTTGTAAATCTGCTACACAGTGTTCTGTCTTACTTTGCTTTCCTTTCTGTCATGTAGAGGATCCTCGGTAAATATAACTGTTTCTGTACAGCCGGTACCTTTCAACCCTACCCCAAAATGCTTACTGCACGTTACCATAGTAACAGTTCATGGAACACTTAAGTGAGCACAGAGTTTAGAAGTTCACCACACTATGTTGCTAATCGAACCAGTTACTGTGCTGGAGTTTTAAAAGTTTTCCATAGGAACCGTTAGTCGTAGAAGAAGTCAGTGGAAAATATATTAAAAATAATAGCGGGGGCTCGCTGGGGCCCCTACAGTCCTGGGGCTTCACTCATGTTGAGAGGGGGCTGCAGTAGGCTGTGTAAATTATATCGGGAAAACAACAATGCAGCTTATTGCGGCTTTTCTTCAATATAATGTGGAATCATGTTTATTTATTAGGCAGTGTCCACTTTTGTTACGGATAGAGTCACTATGTTACAGGAAATTTATTAATATGTAGGACGGAGTGTTCGGTATGTGTGCGTGGAACAAATTTAACGTTTAAATGGCTAAGGTGTTCCAACAACAAGCTTAATGTTCATTGGGTACGAACTATTGAAAGTAGAAGTGTTTTCTGCAATTCACTTCTGCTCTGGAGGGTAGCAAGGACATCTAATTGGCTTACATGTTGTAAGGAGGACTTTCCTGAGCTTTACGTTGGTTGGTTGCGAACTATTGAAGGTAGAAGTGTGGCCAGCCATTCACTTCCGCTCTGCAGAGTAGGAGGGACATCTGATTTACTGATGTGCTCCAAAGAGGACTTTCCCAAGCTTAATGTTGATTGGCTGTAAACTGTTGAAAGTAGAAGTGTTGTCAGAGATTTCTTCCCTCTTCGCGGAGTATTAGGGACATTTCATTGGGTAACGTGTTCCAAGCGGGACCTTATGAAGCTTAATTTTCATTGGCTATGAAACATTAAAAGAAGAAGTTTTGGCAGTGATTCCTTTCTCCTCTGCGGAACAGCATGGACATTTTATTGGCTAAAGTGTTTCGAGCACAAGTTTGCTCCTTATTGGGTGGGAACGGTTCACTGTTGTCAGTGATTTTGTGATGCACTTCCAAAGGAGTCTGGGAAAAGAAAGTAGTAGAGGAGAGGTTAGGAACGCTATTAACTCTGTACAGTGGTCAAAAGGTGGTGGACAGGGATTATGAAGGTAAAAATTGTTTTTATATGTTTTAAGGGCCATTTATATAATTGCCGTGTGGTGTACAAATCAAGGCGGAAAAATGACGGTGTCTTGCGGTATTTTTTTTATCAAGTTTGCCTGTGGGATACTTCTCAGGAGCACTATTTACTTATAATGTGGTGTTTACTTTACTGATGGGGAGGAGTTAAATACAAGTGACTTCATATTACATAGAAATGTATGCATTATTATTTTTCAAATTTGTATTCAGTAGAATTCAGGAACGTTCTGTCGTAGTGCTTAGAGGTCGCACACTGTTCCGCTAACAAATCACATACTCACTTAAGAATATATAGGATGGTACTATTATGATATACAGAACTGGTCCTATATATTCTTTAGGGAGAAGGTGAATAGGAACCGCAAATGAGAAGAATAGAAATTAGAAAATAACATTCAGAAATGTAGGGTTTATCAAATATTTATAGTAACAAAGTATGTATGAAAGCTATATTTTTTATTCTGCAATTTCGTAAAATATGCTCCCTGAAAAAAATATCTGATCAAGTTCTAATGTTTCCTAAGCTGTATTACAGATGGTGCCGAAAAATCTCCTATTCCTCCTCTGTAACAATACGACAATCTATTACAATATAACGATTGATACCATTGTTACAGTAAAAAGAAAAGGAAAATAAAGTTATCTATTTAACAGAACATCCATAACGAAATACTTTTGAGCAGTAAATTTTTTCTGAGCTTCTTTTCTCCGGGAGGTCAAAAAGTTTGATCTTCGTGGCGACGGATCATAAATAAGCATGAGCGAAAAATCCGCTCCGATCGCGGATTTTGCGGATTTTCGGTAAATCCGCGATCCGCGAACTCTTGCGAATTTACCGAAAATCCGCAATTCGCGAGCGGCGGATTCCCGGTCAAAAGTTCACGCCTTGCTGCTCTGTAACTGATTTACGATGGCGCCGGCAAGCTGCCAGCGCCATCCTAAAGTTACTTAATTAGCTTCAGCAGGAAGCTCTAATAGATAAGATAAAGCAGGGGCTCGAGCGCCTGCTTTATGTTACCAATTAGAGCTTCCTGTTGAAGCTAATTTAGTAACTATTTTAGGATGGCGCTGGCAGCTTGCCGGCGCCATCGTAAATTAGTTACAAAAAAACGGTGGTGTCTTCTTCAATAAATATGAAGGGCAGGGTTCATTCTGGCACGACGGTCCTGGCACAAAAATTACACCTCTTTGAACAAACTTTTCCGTGTTCCAAAAGAGTCAGAGCATGTCAGTTAGTTTGTTATTTGCAGGCTGAATTGAGACTATTTTTAAGCATAATTGCCCATGTGTACTAAAGTATTTTCCCCAAGCCCAACCTTTTGATGCTTGCTGCACTAAATGCCAAACAATGCTGCTGTTTTGGAAAAATACTTACATCATGTAGTCACAATTTCAAATGTGAATGGGATTAGGAACAAGAAAAATAACATACATGCAAAATGGCCCATTTTAAGAATAGGGTTTGGGGGGCAGCTGTCCTTGGGAGCTGTGCCCCGGGGGATATTGGTGGATGGGACAGCCAAAGCTACATTTGGGCTTGTCGATATAACCAGCAAGTTTCATCGTATCAGCCACCATTTTGGGAAAAGTGGCATTGTGGCCCCAGTAAAATTTGTTAGGCGCATTGAGGAGAATGATGGCAGACGATTCAGGCGGGAAGCCATGCGCCTACTGGCAGAGGCAGGACACATAGATTTCATTACATCGAGACGCATGTAGTGACATGCCCGGTGTGGCGTGCTGAGGGAGAAGCAGCAGTTTTCTCGTGCTCTGATGAGCCGCTGGCTAAGGTAAACAATAGGGGCCGTTCGAGAGCAAGGAGAGATCCCCAAGGACAGCGTGTGGCACATACGGTGTGAGAGACACTGCACGTAGGTCCTCGTTGGAATTTATAGTATCGCGGGCATACAATGAGCAATTGGAGGAGGCTGCATGGGAGACAGCCTCCTCTCATGAGATGAACAAGAAGGGAAGGTGAATTGAGGGAAGCTTTAATTCAGTGACTCATTCATCAGCCCAAAAACAATCCTGAGCGTTGTGGAGGCTGGGCAGTTGTGCCTTCTTCCCAAATATACCGTCGAAAATCAGCTGTGACGCTGGATACAGGCCTTTGCATCTTTGACCTTCACGAGCGCAACCCCCGTGCTGTTCTGTGACCAGGAGCTTCTGTTTCTACATCTGTTGCTCCGATCAGTCTCTGACCTTTTATACACACAAGAGGCATGTGCACTCGCATGGAAGCCCCGTCCGTTTGGCCCCGCCCACACACTCGAGGTGTGCACCGTGTTCCCGCACTATACATTTACCCAACGAGGTAGCACTTACTGATTATCCAGTAAAGCCCCGCCCCCAAATCCGCCAATCCGCCGATCCGCAAAATCCGCGGATTTTGCGGATCCACGATCCGTGAATCCGCAAATTCGTGAATCGTGGATCCGCAAAATCCGCCCATGCTTAATCATAAACTCCTCTGAGATCATGACTGTGAAAATTATAATATATATACTCACAGTATATGATCAAAAGGGGGGAACAGACTAAAAACCAGAAGCTGGTGATGTTGCTTATATATCTTTATTCTTTGTGACAACGGGTCATGAACTCCACTAAGATTAGCATAAATATTAATATTATAATATACATATTAACAGCAGAAAATCCCTAGGGGAAAAATCCCTAGGGGAAAACACACTAACAACTGGAAGGTGGTGACATTGAATTAATAGACGAGATAGCGCTTCGGGTCTATTGCTGACGCTGCACTGGCTACCCATCCGCAAACGGATCGCCTTTAAGGCAATGACTTTGGCCTATAAGGCTCTCCACGCGGTGGGAGCAAAGTACCTCCAAAAGAGACTTGCCTTTTACCATCCGGCTCGCTCTTTGAGGTCTGAATCTTTATTCCTGGCTGTTGTTCCACGTGTGAAGAGAGCGCGCCTGGGCGGCCGTTCCTTCGGCTTGCTGGCTCCACAGATGTGGAACTCGCTTCCGCTCTCACTTCGGGGGGCTTCCAGTCTCCTTGCTTTTAGGAGAGGTCTTAAAACCTGGTTGTTCACCCAGTAGGCCTCTCAGTAGCCTTTTTACTGTGTCTGTCTTGTTTTTTTTCTCCTTTTACTGTGTTATGTTATGGTGAAGTAGTTCTCCTTACCTAAAGCGCCGGGATACTCTTTTTGAGTCACCGTTGCGCTATACAAAAGAATAAATAACATAACATAACATAACATGCTTAGGGTTTGCACCGAAGGGTCACCAACACCTCTGAAGCGAAGTACAGTGTCAATATTATAATATTGAAAGTCACAATATATAAACTGAAAGGAGCCAGAAAAGGAGCAAGGTTTGTTGTAATATATCTGTTTCTGAAAACAAGCTGCTGACGTTACAGAGAAAAAAGGAAAAACATGCAATAACACTTCTAGATATAAATGTTTAAATATTGACAAATGGCCACAAATTATAACTATCTACTATTCCATAATGAAACAACTTACAACTCCGGAATATGTTAGTTTTTTTTTTCCAAAACCTTTATTGGAGTAAGCATAGAAAAATACAAGAATGGGCCTACAACCTCACGGGCTGGCCGCTAATAACAAGGCACAATGCATGTAAGAATAATGTACACCCGTGGATAGGTACAGCTCACGTACAAAGCATTACTCTATAGACATCACAGAACAATTTGCATTTTTATTTTATAAAAAGAAACACAAACACTAAAGGCGAATGGACGATAATTAAGGTCAGCCCAAAGAGCGGGGGGGACGGTTCCACGATCAGGAGAACACACCCAGAGCCCGAAGGCTCCAATCAAGTCGGGGAGGGGGGGGGAGGGGAGCAGCGGGGAGAACCGGAAGTATAAAAAACCTTACGGAAAGGCTCCGGGAACTCTAGTCTAGGGAGAAGGGACAATCTCAGCAGTATTTTCAAGGGGAGGGGTGCAAATACCCCCACGATAATCATTCCACTGGCCCCAAACCTTCGTCCACGCCCTGGGCCTGCCCCTGGCCACATAAACCGTCTTCTCACGAAACATGGACCAGTCCATATTGTCTTCCCACTTCGAGACCTCAGGGGGCCTGGAAGCGCCCCAGAGTTGCGCGACATCCCGCTTCGCAATCATGTAACCAAGGGTAGCCCATCTGGTCTGGGCCACAGAATAGTCAGTGGGTTCCCACACATTCAACAGACATCTGCGAGGCTCCGGCCGCAGGGCCACATCCGTAACAGCAGTCATCACCTCAAGCACAGCAGTCCAATAAGCAGCTACAACCGGGCACTCCCAAAGGATATGCAAAAAGGTCGGAATATGTTTGTTGACGCAAAACAAGAATCTGATGCTAGAAAGGGGAACCTGCATCACAGATTGGCGACGCAGAAATAACTCACGAAAACGAAACTAATCGCACAATAGGTGTGGTTTATATAGTTTTTGGTTGTTTAGTAGTCTATGGAAGGAAGATTCGGCTCCACCTATGTAGTTGTCACGTTTTATAGTTTACACGTGCTCACATTTTAACTGTTTTACTTATGCACTTGTTTGGAAAATGTACAAACTGTGAAGCGGTAAAGGTTTTGATTTCCATAGTAACATATATAAGGTCCTTATTATCTACATACGTTGGAGAGTTTAAAAGGTGTTACCCAGTAAACTGTGTCCTTTGAATTCTCATGATTAAAAACATCCAAATAGAAGATATAAAAAATAATATCGTTTACAATAGAAGAAAGAAAAATTGTATTAATATTTGTTATCACTATGCTTTTTAATTAAAAAAATGCCAGCATTTGTGAAGCGTAAAGCTACCCCCGAAAAGGTGTGCCGGCACTTTGGGCATTGGGAAGATTAAGCAAGGTGTTACCTACAGTGAGATAGTGGTGGGCTAAGATGCTGATGGACTTTGGAAACAAACTGTGAACGCTGTTCTTGAAAGTCTGGTATTATAGGTGCTGCGTCACACTTTTACCACACTTATATGTTAATTACTGCTAATTAAGTTGAAAATATTCTTAAATTATAAGTAGGCCTCCTTGATTTATGTTTTTACTGATTTCTACAGATAAATGCAGACAGAAAAGTATTTATTTTTCTCTCTGTATTTATTTTAAAGTGTGGATAAATACGGAAATTGGTTTTTTTTTTAGCGTTTGTAAATGGGATGTTATAGTTAGGTGGACCTTTGACTTATATAAAACCAGAGAAATTCGCCTGTTATAGTCACTTGAGCTAACTAGAACTCGCGCGCCCCCAATGCACTGATGATGATGTCACATATTACATCACTCATGACATCTCAAATGACATCACTGATGACATCATCCAGTGAATGTGTGTTTCTGTAAAGTTTAAATATTTTTCATATATATCTATGCCAAGGTGTATTGAAGAATGAATGCATTTACAAGTGCCTGAAGGAATTATTTAATAGGTGTGTGACTGACTGTATAATTGAGTGATTGAACGTGACTTACTGAATGCATGGCTTAGTGACTAAACTGTGTGAAAGTCTGTATTAGTCTCTCAGTTGGTGTGTAAGCAACTGCATGGGTTGAGGAATAGCTACATGAGTGTCTATAGGGGTTATTGATTTGTTGTCTGAGTATCTGTATGGGCCCCTGAGTGTCTGTGTGGGTGGGTGGGGGGTGCATGACTCTGTACATAGATGTCTGATTGGGTGATTCACTGGTTGTATGGATTCAAAAGTACATCTGGGAAGGGCTGTATGGGTGAGTTAGTGTAGGTATGGTTATGTTGGTGAATGAATGAATGGCTCTGTGGTATATTTGTGACTAACTACATATGTTTTAAGGCACTATATGTGACTGTTGGAGTATATAAATGACTATACGTGAGAGTAAGTTATTTGACGAGTGGGTGCATAAATGAGTGTCTGCTTGTATCAGTGACTGTATAAGATAGTAAATATGTGTTAGTATCTGTATAAATAAGTGATGTGGTATGTCTATAATTAACGGAGTTGGTGTGTATAACTGTATACATGAGTAAATAGGTGTGTGATTGATTCTTTGCATTGCTGACTAGGTGTGTGAGTAACTCTATGGATGAGGGCAGAGTGTGACTGCATGTATAGATGTATGAGTGCATATTATAGTTCTTTATTGATGAGTAACTACATGTATAAGTGACTGGATGTGTGTGTCTAGACCTATGAAATAGTGGATGGTATGTAGTGTATGGCATTGTTGTGTGTGTGGTTTCAAAAATAGTAGTCTGCATTTTAGAATGGGTGTCTCAAAGTGATGTCACTGACCATGTCATGAGTGATGTGATATGTGACATGATCAGCAGTGCATTGCTGGTGCGTGAGTTATAGTTAGTTCAACTAATCAGGCTGAATTTCTACTAACTCACTATAACATCCCTGAAACCTATGTTTTTTTAGTGAATTTCAAAGGTTTTTTTAACTGCTAATTCCTAACTATAACGTCTGTAAAACATATGGTTTTTTCAGTGAATTTCTAAAGTTTTTTAAATGTTAATTTCATATTTTAATATTTATAAAACCTAATTTTTTTTGATTTTTTTGTAATATTTTGGAACTCTATTATCCTTTTTTTTAACTTTCAAAATTATGTAATGTTGGGGACGTGGCCTGCAGTCAAGGAAGAAGGCCGCACATTAAGTGAGCAGTGAGCCATATCCTTTCTTTACACCCCTAATTCGACATAATCCACAGATTCTGGCCACACCTAATGCTGTTGGAAGTGGCAGTGAAGCGGCGGGCGGTGTCCATTTACAGCGAGACCCCCGTTTTGTACTCCGGTGGAGGCTGCGGGAGTACGTGGCTGAGGGGCTCAGCAGAGTTAAGATGGTGGCTGCGACGGCGGAGCTCGGAGTCTGAGAGCCTGTGTCACTAGAGAGTGGGGAGGAGGCGGACGTTGCTTGGAGTGCGCCTGCTCTTCCCCTTCCAGGCACAGCGTACACGGAGGCGCTATCCGAGACGGCGATCTGGCGGACGTGAGGAGGTCGGCGGCGGGCCTGTACTCGGCTGAGGGGCTGCAAGAGAGGCGGTGAGAAGGTGGGGGGCAGTGGCGCATTGGAATTTGAGCCGTCATGAGAGTAGCGGCTGCTCCCGCGCGGACCCCGGCAGCAGCAGTGATCCACGGGGCTGCGCTGACGTCAGTCCTGCATTGGGGCACAGATAGTCAGAACAAGCCAAGGCCTACATAGTGGGGCCAACACAGACATAGCTGTACTGAGTGTGGGAGCCAGGAGGGCCCCAGGCCTCATCAGTGACAGAGAACGGGAGGGGTGCGCCCCCCTCCCCCACCAGGAGCCAGCACATGACAGCATAGAGGCGGATCGTCTCAAACCAGAGCCCAGCCCGTGAGAGAGCAAGGTCCGAGGTCTCCAGAGGTCCACCTGTTCCAAGGCGCATGCGTAGAAGTTCGAGGCCTTCAAGTTTCAAGATTCTGCTTCCCGGTGAGTACCACTATGGGGAATGCATCAAGTTTCAAGACGGGCCCATGGTAAACGTGGGAACGGTAAAGACGTGTCTCATTTTTGAGACCGGTATGGTTGTACTGTATTTCAGTGCATAAAGTTTTTCAAGTACATGTTTAGCTCTCTGTATCAGTTTAGGTTGTAACTGTTTTAGTGTTTAATATTTGTTTGTGTGTGAATGATTGTTGATTGTTTCAGTCTATTTTTGTGAATATTGGTTTCAAACATGCCACTGTTTTCAAAGTTACGTCAGATAGGGACCAGAAAAGGTATACTAGAAGAGTCAGTTAACATCCCGCCTAGAGACACACCTGGTCATTATATGTATAATAAGCATGGATTAGACACCATTTTGTTTTTAGATTTATGGGTAAACTATACAAAGGACCTGGAGGAAAAGTATAGATGGCCAATCTCGGGAACATGGGATCCTGAATGTATTATGAGGGTGGAGGAAGCGCTATGGAAAAGGAAGTCAAGACCCTCTCAGAAAGATGCCATCGAATTGTGGCGCAAAGAGTCACATAGGAGAACAGAGAAAGAATTGAATAAAGCAGATAGAACTAGACAAGCTGGGGAAAAAGCCAGAGAAAAGGAACTGCGGGAGGAGGGGGAACGTGTCAAAACAGAACAGACTGATAGGGAAAGAAAGGCCGTTGTTAATGGTATTTATCCCGTTCTGTCAGAAGAACTAGCTAAAGTGACCACCTCAGAAAGATCCAGTAGGCCGCGAACGCCACCACCTGTACCATATAGAGTACATAGAATAAAGCCAACAGCATCAGATGCGTTCATTTCCTCGTATCTAGACGAGTCCCTTCCAGACTACGTTAATGCAGGTTTTCCTCCACCCCCACCAGCAGATCAGCTCCAGCAACTTCAGCAGCAGCCCATACAGTACATAGATTCTCTGACCACATGCATGCCTCCAGTCTTACACCATGACAGACATAGCGTACACATAGACAGACAGAACCCCCTACGAGAGGTTCATCCCGTCAAGTATGCGGCCAATGAGTTACAACGGGTGTATGTTTACACCCCCTTAACGAAATTAGAGATTCTTGAAATGAAAAAGATGTTGCCTTGTCATGATAAAGACCCAGGGGGATTTCACCTTGAATTAAAAGACATCCTCCGCATAGGAGATTATACATACGCTGACATTCTGAAGCTATTAAAAGTACTGTTACCTGCAGGGATTTATGAAAAGCTTAAGGAAAAAGACTGGGAAGTGGGTGAGAAAAAGTTAAGTTGGGATGCATTGGAAACAGAAGAGAAGGGCAGGGCCCCAGGAGTTGGTCTTGGAGAAAGAGCTAGAGAACTACCTGAATTTCTGATACAAGTTTTGCCAAGATTATTGATTACTAAAAAGGAAGACTGGGATGCTATTTCAGCATGTAAACAAAAGCAAGACGAGGACACAAGTGATTTCTATTCTAGATTTGAGAAATGCATTACTATTAATAGTGGCCTTAAGCCAGGTAGCGAGTCATTTCCACATCTTTTTGTGAGCAAATTAGTAGAGAATTCCTTACCCCAGATCAAGAATAGAGTACTGAAGGTTGAGAGTACTTGGCAAGCAAACAGCCCTTCACAAATGTTACAGATGCTACAGTATCATCAGAACAGAATTAGGGAAGAGCAGGATCATGAGAAGAGACGCATGAAAGAGACAAAAATGAAGGTGCTGGTTGCCCAGACGGTACCGGCGACTTCAAACAAACATAACACGACACCAGTTAAAAGGGAACTTTTAAACGTTTCTTCATTATTGTCTGCTATTGATTCAGAGGCTACTTACTTTACTGTTATCGATTTGAAAAATGCTTTCTTTAGTGTTCCCATCCATCCCGACAGCCAGTACCTGTTCGGATTTTCATTAAAAGGTCGTAGCTTTGTCTTTACAAGAGCTCCACAAGGTTTTACAGAAAGCCCTAGTATTTACAGTCAAGCATTAAAAAGACAGCTAGACAGTGTTCACATGCCTACTGACACTGCCCTACACCAGTACGTAGATGACATCCTAATTACAGCACGTTCAGAAATAAAATGCGAAAATGCATCACTGACAGTATTAAATTTTCTGGCGGATAAGGGACACAAAGTGTCCCCTTCGAAGTAGCAATTCTGTGAAAAGCAAGTGGTGTATCTTGGACACTTGCTTTCCAAAGAGGGGAGACAGCTAACACAAGCACGTATACAGCTCATTGCTAACCTTTCACAGCCCAAGACACAAAAGGAAGTACGTGCCTTTATTGGCCTTACTTCATACTGTAGGCAATGGATTCCCCAGTATGCCTTTCTAGCCAAACCACTCATACAGTTAACTACACAGGAGGCAGGGGGGACTGTCCTCCCTTGGACACAAGAACACACCTTGGCATTTGAGGAATTAAAAAGAGCTTTATGTCAAGCGCCAGTTTTAGCGACTCCATGTTACAGCAAACCTTTTATGCTTTTTGTAACTGAAAGAGAAGGAACAGCGTTATCTGTTCTCACACAAGATCAAGCAGGAAAACACAAGCCTTGCGCTTATTTTTCTAGTACCCTAGATCCAGTGGCCCAGGCTCTGCCATCATGCCTGAAATCAGTTGCAGCAACAGCCCTAGCCATAAGACAAAGTGACTCCATAGTGCTGGGTCACCCTCTGACAGTGCAGGTTCCACATGCAGTGGAGGTTCTCTTAAACAGAACACAGACACAACACTTGACTGTAGCAAGACTGACAGGATATGAACTGACATTATTCCAGCCACACATAGAGATCAGACGTTGTAACATTCTGAATCCTGCAACACTTTTGCCCTCAAGTACAGTAAATGCACCACCACATGACTGTGTGGAACTAATGAATATAGTGACGAAACCAAGACAAGACCTGACAGATATTGCACTTTCAGAACCAGACTTAACGCTCTATGTAGATGGATCATGCATGAGAACGAGTGCAGGAGAGTTAGTAGCAGCCTATGCTGTGACCACTGCTACAGAGGTCATAGAGACACAGAAAATAGACACACTGTCAGCACAAGCAGCAGAGCTCATCGCTCTGACACAAGCCTGCATAAGAGCTAAGCACTTGAAAGTAAACATTTATACTGATTCACAATATGCCTTTGGCGTTGTTCATGATTTCGGGGTACTATGGAGGGAGAGAGGTTTCCTGACCTCCCATGGGACCAAGATCCAGCACGGCCAGCTTATTCAGGCCCTGTTAGAAGCCATACATTTGCCTACAGCCATTTCTATCCTGAAGTGCAAAGCTCACACCAAAGTTACAGACACCATTTCCCAGGGTAATGACCTGGCAGACCGGACAGCTAAACTTACAGCCCAGACACCAACAGACACGACAAGGACAGAGGTACCATTACTGACAACAAGTATGACAGTCAGGGATCCCACACAAGATGTACTTGACATACAGACACATGCCACCACAGATGAGATAAAGAAATGGACTGAACAAGGAGGGGTCCAGACTGACCAAGGTTGGATGACTAAGGGAAAAAGCTCATGGTTTCTCCCAGATTCTATGGTACAAGTAATCATAAATACAGCCCATAGTCCAGCACACTTAGGAGAAAAAGCAATGTTAGACAGCTTACAGAACATCTGGTTTAACAAGCACATGCGTGCAGCAGCGAAGCAGAAAGTACGAACATGTATGATCTGTTGTCAGTTCAATCCAGGTAAAGGCATCCCGGTGGAACAAGGCGGATTTCATCCTCCTGAGCACCCTTTTGAGGTTCTCCAGATGGATTATATCCAAATGGACAGATGTAGAGGTTACAAGTATGTCTTGGTAGTAGTGTGTGCACTATCTAGATGGACAGAAGCTTATCCAGTTCCAGATTATACTGCTGTAACAACAGCCAGACAGTTAGTGCGCGAGTACTTCCCCAGGTATGGATTACCTCGGGTGATCTATTCAGACAACGGCCAGCCATTCTCTTCTGAATTAATGAAACAAGTGTCTCTTCTGTTAGGTTATACATGGAAGTTCCATTGTGTCCGACACCCAGAAGCAGCAGGCCTTGTAGAAAGACATAATCAGACCCTCAAGACAAAATTAGCAAAGGTCTGTGCAGAAAAAGGCGTGGATTGGATGGTAGCCTTGCCGGTTGCCCTCTTTTACATGCGTATGGTAGCACATTCCAGAACAGGCCTATCTCCGTATGAAGTGGTTTTCGGTAGACCGCCAAATATGTGGGGTACGCCTATGCCCAGAAAGATAACTGATGTTGACAGTAACATGCTGACAGATTACCTGGCTTCCTTGATGTCTGCACTACTCTCTTGTCGTTCACAGGTTGCTGCCGCCTTCCCTGACAACACCCAGGTCAAGGAACACGCCATAGTCCCAGGGGACTTTGTGTGCATCCGGAATTTTGATCGTTCCAGCCCCCTCGAGCCGCGCTGGAAGACCCCGAAATTGGTGCTTCTTACCACGAGGACCGCACTGAAAGTGGAGGGACGCAAGGGCTGGATCCATGCCCATCACGTTAAGCGGTATTTTGGACAATGTGGAACATTTGCAAAGAACATTGACTTTAATGACAATACAGACTTTGTGCTGCCTTTGCTTGAAAAGACCCCTCAGCAAGAGTATAGGTCCAAGCTAAGATCTAGTAAGTCAGACGTAGTTTAATTGTTTAAGCCCACCCGGTGGTGAATCGGTTAGACTAGTTTCTGACATGTATAAGATCACATATGAGAATAGCAAGAAGAAAGATAAAAAGGAAAAATACTGCAAGATATTACGCAGTAGATGTATTGTTACCTTGATCATTCTTTTTATTCTGTGCATTGTTATAATCTGTGTCAGTTTATTGCTACATGTTTTCTTTCCCATTTCTTCACATATATGCTCTTCCAGTAACAGTACCATAGAGCATACATTTAGTGTATTGCCACCTCATGAATTGTCATATCGACTTGCCTTGCGTAACAATACTTTTATTCAAATGTTACACCATTCTCACCAGACCAGCAATGCAACTGATTGCTGGGTATGTGGCCAACTACCCCCTTATCAGAAAACGAAGGGAGTTCTGCCGAAATAATTTCTCGAATTTTCGGAAAAAACGCCCATTGGATAACATGGCAGATCGCACCTCCGCACAAAACATGCTTTTTCCACCACTTCCACAGCTCAGATCCTTTTCAAATTTGGCATCACAGTAGTCCAAGCGATGCCCTAAATCCTCACCAAAAAGCAACCAAATCCCTCCACTGGAACGGGTACGAATTTCCGCTCAAAAACATGCCCCCCGCAAACGCCAAACAACGCCAAAATCCCTCAACACCTTGTTAAACAGCATGTTAAAACAAATACTGCCTTCTCAATACAAGATATCAACTCTTTGGCAGCTGAAGCACAATCTTTCCCCAATGACTGCTGTACATGGGAAAGTCATGAACTCATCTCTCCACGTTATCACATAACACGTACGCACATCTTCAAAACGTTTTCTCCAAACACTTGAAAGAGATCCAGCTCTCTCCTGCCTAACGTAATGTCAACATACTCTGCACAAACCATATCCACATGGCGCTATCCACAAGCCATATTTACAAGAAACTCAACAAGTTATAATAATGACATGCTCTTCATAAACCATATTTACGAGGAGCTATTTACAAGGAACTTCACTCTCAGACGGACTTTCCTCTTCAAAACATCACGCCATACCTATTTCATTTGCGGTCAGACAGCCTATGTACATCTGCCCTTAGACTGGGGTGGGACTTGTTATATAGCATTCCTATTGCCACCTGTTTCCTTGGCCCCATCCCATTATCACAGAGATTCACAACTAGAACATGTTAGACAAACTCAACTAATACGCAAGTTAACAAGAACCCTTGAAGCAGTAGTGAATGTCACTGCATCTGCCCTGGCGAACTTGACCCAGGAGCAGTCTGCCATGATACTATCTCTGTCTGCAGTGTGGCCTGGCGATTTGCGGCCTGTGTGCAACTGCTTGCGTTCCCCATCCACATGTACAAAGGATAAAGATGAAGGAATGATTCTGTATGATCAGCTATACGGTCTCATGAATATAGATGTCTCCTAAAGGGTTATGTAGGAGACAAGGAGGGAATGAGGAAAATGATATTTTGCCTGACCAAAATGTCCACTACATACACCCTATGTTACATACATGTGCATGTCACCCATGCATATTTCTCGTAGTGGACTGAATCACTAGGCCTCTGCAAACATGTCCTGCAAGTCATCAAGTCATCAAGTCTCCCAAACATTAAGCTAACATGAAGGCCCATGTTTTTGCATTTTGCATTGTGCACTTTTAAAATAAATATCGTACTGAACCTTTTTTTTATGGTTGAGCCTGAAACCACTTTCTGAAATATTGTTTTCATGACTTCTGGCACACTGAAAACTGCAGTCACGTCAGCAAGAAGCCTGCCAAGACAGTGTTATGAGTAACAGTTATCTGTTTTCAGTACAGAGTGGCATCCCTGCCCGGTGAGGAAAAGTAAACAGAACCCGTCCGCGACAGATAGGGCCTAACTCTCTGTCTCAGCCCCCATGCAATGAACGGAGGAATATATGCTTTTTCTTTATTTCTAGTGATGAACAACCTTTGCTTCAGATAAAACATCCCCTGACTCTAGATATCAGCTGTACCAGACGTGCTCAAGTCGCCCTGACACAGGAGATTTCTCTGCTAGGCCGAAAGTCAGCTCTCCTCCCAATACACGTCAATTACAGTCATACTCAAGTTGCACAATTAGGGCAGAGTTCCAGCTGGTCATGCATACTCCTCCTCTAAGTACCCACCCACCTATGACACCTACCTATCACCTACCTATGACTCATCAAGTGTACACCCTCATACACGCCCACATGCTCTTATCTCTTTCTTTATTGCTCTGCCTGGAGCGCTCCTCCCTATGTACAAGGAGTAAAATGTATATATTCTGTTCATTGTTATTAAATGTTAGATTACTCTTCCTGAACCTCAGTGGTGATGGAACATATTCTCCCTTTGACTCGAGTTATTGGAATAAAGCCCATTTTAACTTGGACACCACGGATCCTGTCTCTCATTTGATGCATGATACTTTGTTAATGCCTAGAAATTCTGCCAGGGTAATATTTTATTTACCACAATAAGATAGTAAATATGTGTTAGTATCTGTATAAATAAGTGATGTGGTATGTCTATAATTAACGGAGTTGGTGTGTATAACTGTATACATGAGTAAATAGGTGTGTGATTGATTCTTTGCCTTGCTGACTAGGTGTGTGAGTAACTCTATGGATGAGGGCAGAGTGTGACTGCATGTATAGATGTATGAGTGCATATTATAGTTCTTTATTGATGAGTAACTACATGTATAAGTGACTGGATGTGTGTGTCTAGACCTATGAAATAGTGGATGGTATGTAGTGTATGGCATTGTTGTGTGTGTGTGGTTTCAAAAATAGTAGTCTGCATTTTAGAATGGGTGTCTCAAAGTTTATATTAGAGCATCAGTATGTGCATCAGATTATCACGTGGATGATGTCATGAGTGATGTCATCAGTGATGTCATTGGAGATGTCATCAGTGATGTCACTGACCATGTCATGAGTGATGTGATATGTGACATGATCAGCAGTGCATTGCTGGTGCGTGAGTTATAGTTAGTTCAACTAATCAGGCTGAATTTCTACTAACTCACTATAACATCCCTGAAACCTATGTTTTTTAGTGAATTTCAAAGGTTTTTTTAAATGCTAATTTCTAACTATAACGTCTGTAAAACATATGGTTTTTTCAGTGAATTTCTAAGGTTTTTTAAATGTTAATTTCATATTTTAATATTTATAAAACCTAATTTTTTTTGATTTTTTTGTAATATTTTGGAACTCTATTATCCTTTTTTTTAACTTTCAAAATTATGTAATGTTGGGGACGTGGCCTGCAGTCAAGGAAGAAGGCCGCACATTAAGTGAGCAGTGAGCCATATCCTTTCTTTACACCCCTAATTCGACATAATCCACAGATTCTGGCCACACCTAATGCTGTTGGAAGTGGCAGTGAAGCGGCGGGCGGTGTCCATTTACAGCGAGACCCCCGTTTTGTACTCCGGTGGAGGCTGCGGGAGTACGTGGCTGAGGGGCTCAGCAGAGTTAAGATGGTGGCTGCGACGGCGGAGCTCGGAGTCTGAGAGCCTGTGTCGCTAGAGAGTGGGGAGGAGGCGGACGTTGCTTGGAGTGCGCCTGCTCGTCCCCTTCCAGGCACAGCGTACATGGAGGCGCTATCCGAGACGGCGATCTGGCGGACGTGAGGAGGTCGGCGGCGGGCCTGTACTCGGCTGAGGGGCTGCAAGAGAGGCGGTGAGAAGGTGGGGGGCAGTGGCGCATTGGAATTCGAGCCGTCATGAGAGTAGCGGCTTCTCCCGCGCGGACCCCGGCAGCAGCAGTGATCCACGGGGCTGCACGGACGTCAGTCCTGCATTGGGGCACAGATAGTCAGAACAAGCCAAGGCCTACATAGTGGGGCCTACACAGACATAGCTGTACTGAGTGTGGGAGCCAGGAGGGCCCCAGGCCTCATCAGTGACAGAGAACGGGAGGGGTGCGCCCCCCTCCCCCACCAGGAGCCAGCACATGACAGCATAGAGGCCAGGAGTGGCAGTCAGCAGAGGGCTGGATGAGGCCGAACAAGTCGGGAAAGGCTTGAGGCTGGTGGTTAGACCAGGCCTCGTGTGCTACACCAGTGTGCGCATTAGGCTGCAGCGGTGAGAGTGGGGCCTGGAGGGTGAGAGCGGAGGCTCGCTGACCGCGGAGGGCCAGACGGTCGGGCCCGGGGCTCCATTAGCATCCTGAGAACGCGCAGTGGCGCGGCCTAGTTGGGGCCCGGCGGATTGGGCCTGCTACGTGGGCTCTAAAGTATAGTGTGGGCCTGTGGTGGGTGCCCTATCAGCGTGGAGGTGTCAGCCTTGTGGGGCCTTGCGGTGAGTCCAGTGTTCAGGCCGTGCAGAAGAGTCCAGCTGGTGATAGTGAGTGGCGTGGTGGGAGATCAAATTATGGGCCGCAACCGACCTTTGACCCAGAGCCAAACGAAGTCAATGGATAAATACACCGTTAGCGTGGACAGACAGGAGGTCCTGCAACGTGAACGTATGCAGAGTTAGACGGCAGGAGGCGGGCGGGATCCTTCGCTTAAGGACATTATGTTCGCTATTCAGGAGATGTGCGGAGCCATAAAAGACATGAGGGGCACCATGGAGCCCAAGCTCGACTCGGTAACTGAGGAGGTCAATCTTCTGCGAGCAGACTTCAGAAAAATGTCAGATAAGATATCGGAGGCTGAGAGTGGTATAGGCAGCCTACAATCGAAGACAAAGAGGCTTGAGGAGCAAGTTGCCACACTTACCAAAAATCAGGCCGACATCACCGCCCGCCTCGAGGATTAGGAAGGCCAGGCGAGGCGCAACAATATCCGAATCGTGGTGGTCTCGGAGGGACTGGAGCGCCCCTCCGTGGACTATTTTGTGGAGGACCTTATACTCATTCACCTCAAGCCGAAACGCCTCTCCAACTTTTTCTCGGTTGAGCAAGCCCACCACGCGCTGGGGAGAAGGCCAAAGCCAGGGGCACCATCATAGTGCGGATCCTGAACTACCGCGACCATGATGCCATCCTGCAGGTTTCAAGGGTGTCTGGCGATCTACAAATCGAGAATGCCACCGTCCGCTTCTTGCCTGACTTTACGCTGCAAGTACAGCGTCAGCGCAGGTTATTTGAGGGAGTGAAAAGGGCCATTAGGGATCAAGGAGTAAACTACATGATGCTGTTTCCCTCGCGCCTAAAGGTCCTTGACGGGGAGAAGGCATAGTTCTTGGACTCACCAGAGGAGGCGAGCGATTGGATGGAAGGATGGGGGACCATGGGCTGCCGAGGTGCATTGCAACGCCCGTCCCAGAACAACAGGAGCCAGGGGGCCCAGACTGGCACCACCCCGTTGCAAGATCCTCCTCTCACTGGACATTCTCCTCTGAAGTGACAGAACTGAACTGCATTGTCTGAGAGGGGCCTGGTCATGGAAGGTATGGAAGGTAAGGGGGGCGGCTTGCCCCCGATTGTCCCGGCCTCTCATTATCTGGAGGGTGTGGGGCAGAAGATCCGTGGAGGTCTACAAACTTGGAAGCCTTAGACTGTTATTGAGCTATATGATGGACTCCCAGAGATTTCGGCACTAGGTTTAAAGATGGGGGGTGGGGGGGATGGGGGCCATTTTTCTGAATTTCTATAGGGGGTGCGTACTCCGTTTTTACAGTATGCCTTCTTCGGCGGCTGCAGCCTCATGTTTCCTGACTTGATTGTTTGTGGGGTTATGGGGCGATAAGGCACTCTGAGTATTATGATGGTGGGTGGTTGGGGGCCCACTGAGCAGGAAGGCAGGGTGGGGGGTGTGGTTGGGGGGGAAGAGAGGGGTGTTGTGGGAATGTTTATGTTTGGCTCCAGGTGTGTATGTATGGCAGCTACATAGGGTGGTCATTGGTATTCAGCAATGGGATGAAGGGGATCCGGCGCATTCTAGGGCTCTGTACGTCAATGGGTGATCAGTCAAGGTTAAGGATTTGGTCATGGAATGTCAATGGGTTGGGCAATAAAATAAAGCACACGTTAGTCCTGCAGCATCTGAAACGCCATGGCCCGGACATAGTTCTCCTACAGGAGACTTACTTGAGAGGGAATACCTGCAGGGCGCAGGACCAGTTCGGGTACAAGTTACTGGCCCACTCTGGGTTCTCGTCAGGCTCTAGGGGGGTGGGAATTTTAATCTGCACAGCTCTTCCACTGATTGTCATGAGTAAATGGGAGGAGGACTCGGGCTGCTTGGTGACACTCACGGCTAAAAGGGAGGGTCGCACGATACTGTTCAGCTCCTGCTACATGCCTCGACCTACACGAAGTTGGGGCCCCATTTGGTGGAGCTTCCATGGGGTACTTTGATTCTAGGAGGCAACACTAATGCAGTTATGGACTCAGATCTGGACCACTCGGGGGTGAGGCAGGGCCATAGGGGGGAGGCAGGTTTGAGTAGTTTTACCTCAGCAGTGGGCCTCAGTGACATCTGGTGAGTACACCACCCCACACAAAGGCAGTACACTTTTTATTCTGCTAGGCATGGAGCCTTCTCCAGAATAGACCATCTCTTTGCCAGAGTGGACCATGTGGGAGATTTTGTAGACTCGTGTATTATGGCCAGGGGATATCAGATCACTCTCCGGTGGGGGTCACTCTCAAAGGGGCGGGTACTGCAAGAGCGGCCTACCCGCGGATAGACAGATCGCGTCTCAAAGACGACTCAATAGTGGACAAACTGCGGAAGGGCTCCCAACTCTATTTTGAGGAAATCCAGGGTTCGGTTGACTCCCAGGTGATCTTATGGGAAGCATTTAAGGCCGTTCTGAGGGGTCAGGCCCAGGCGCTAATTGGCGCAAAGAAGAAGGAAGAAGCGCAACAGATGACGCAGTTGGAGCGGGAGGTAGAAGCGCTGGAGAGACGGGTGGGGGGGCCCCATCGGAGGAGCATAGCCACGACCTGGCCCTCAAGCAGTGGGAACTCCGTTCACTGGCAGAGGGCGAAGCACGGGCCTACTCCCTTGCCGTCCAACCCCGGATATATGATACCGGGGACAACAGCATGAAGCTGCTGGTGTGGTTGTAATGCTGGGATCGGGAGCGCTCCTGGGTCGCGGAGGTGCGCGATGAGGAGGGGACCATGGTATCGGCGGGAGTGGACATAGCGGAGGCCTTCGCCTCATACTATGAGGCGGTGTACACCATGGTGTGTACCAGAACTGAATATGATTGCGAGGAGTTCTTACGTGACTTTGCGCTTCCCACGCTATCGAGGGAGCAGACCGACAGCCTGGAGACGGACCTTACAGTCCTGGAATTGGGTGAAGCCCTCAACGCGCTTCAAGCTGGGAAGGCGCAGGGGCAGAAGGGCTCCCAGTGGAAATTTACAAATGATAGGCCAATGTCGTGACAGAGCCCATGAGGCTCATGCTTTTAGAGGCACAGCATGCTGTGATACTGCCACCGAACCACGGGAAGCAACGATAGTGGTAATTCATAAGCCCGGGAAACCGGCGGACCGCTGCTCTTCATATCGACCTATATCACTCATCAACGTGGAGGCCCAAGTCTTGGCTAAAGTTTTGGCGACGCACCTGCTCACAGTACTGCCGGACCTGGTACATGTTGATCAGTCGGGATTTATGCCCCGTAGGAGTACACGACACCATTTACGAAGGCTGTATGGAGTGATGTATATGACGGAGGAGGTGGTTAAAAAAAGAAAAGAAAATTATGTAGTGTTTTATATCTTCCCCCAAAAATATGTATATCTTTTTTTTTTTTAGAAAACAGCAGTCCCATACTGGTAGTGTACCAAGCTCCATCACCACGCGAATCCTATCCGCCATATTGCTAAACTCGTAAATGATGCACATTTCGTATCTGATGGGTTCCTGGCACCGTGTCCTGTGTAACATCATATACGTATGAGGTCACACCAGCTGCTACTTTGGTATCCGACGGGTATGCAGTACCAAGCCACGCGTTATGTCATGTACGTATGGGGTCACGCCCGCTGCGCGTTGCGTATGCGACAAGTGCACGCTACCAGGTCCTGTGTTATGTCATAGACATATAGTGTTGCACCAGGTATGCCATTCCCTCATTTTTTTATGTTTTCAAAACTATATCTAAATAACTTTAAAGTGTATATGAGAGCAAGCGATAAACTAAAATATTTTAAACATTTATACATTTCTAACTGAAATAAACGTATATTATGATAAATATTTTTTCCAAATCGCATCGGGTACGGCCTCCTTGCACTCTCGATGCACGATTGCCATGTGACCTTAAAAAAAAACATTTGATTAGTTCATAACATTTCCCATTGTAACAGTCCGAGGACCCCATCCATTGTAGTCATTCTCTCTACAGCGATTGATGAGACACACCCCTTCTCGTTAGAGAGCTTTTTTGAAATGTTTTTTTGCTGTGTACACATATCTACACATATCTTATACTACACACAACATGCAACGATCATCTTGATCAATATTCATGGTCTGTACATTAGTATTCCACGTGTGATGGTAATGGATCTGAAACGTTACATCAAAAACAAATGTGTGTTACACAATGCCCCTGGTGTGTGTGTGTGTGTGTGCACATTATCGTGCTGCCTTTCGGCCTGAGTAGTGGTGGCTCGAAGGGGTATCATCAGCCACGGGACAAGTGCACATCCTAGATCACATGTGACAAACCGTAAAGAGTAATGTGTAGATTTGTGTTGCAGTATGCTCTGTTGTCAGGCTTTATCGGTATAGTAGTGTGTCATATGTGAGACTTTCAAATTCACGTTTGACATGCATTGCTTGTCTTGCGTTATCACTATGTATGACGTAGCCTCACTGCTGATCCTCCCTCCATCCAAGCACATTCACATGTGCGCTTTGCGATAGCAACACTTTCAATAATACTACACACCATTGATATGCGTCTCTGCGCATATCCACAAGTTTGACAACAACATGTGATGTTGTCCATTCAATGTTTTCGAACAGCATCTTATTAGCGATAGTTGCCGCCCTCCAGTACATGCTACATTAATGTAAATTACGCATTCCGCAATGTCAAAACTTCAACATAAACACACATAAATACACTTCCTGGCCAGGCAGGAACTGAACAACGCCCAGGTCACCAGAATAATTATTCACAACCCTACGCTGGCCTAGCGTATGCAAGCCCAACCCACTTTGCATACGTATAAATAGGAGAAGGACGACACCACGTGTCCCAGTTCTTCACACTGCTTCAGGTGATATGGCCGCATCCACCTTGCATGTCACAATGCGCAATAAAAAAAGGGATCCATGAGATGTACACCATCCTGCAATCAACACTGCTTATGAATTGTGAGCACTGCTGCCCATCGTGTTTGGACACAGAACAATGACAGCAGGTGAGCAGTGGGGCCTGGGTGCACAGGGGCTGCAATTGAGCGCGGTGCTGCAGGAAGGGTGGGGTGCATCAGCCTAGGTGCGCGGGTGCGAACAAGCGATGTTGCCGTGCGTAATGATGTGATCTCTGACCTCATTCAGTCACATCTCTGTCTCATTTTGAGGACCTGCTGGACCGTACTATAGGCCTGAGCCAGTGGGCACTGCTGCCCTACAGACACGTGACATTGGCTTTTAGAACACTGCAGTGAGCTAATTACTAAGTGTACATGCACACAGGCTTGCTCTACTGCATTACACGCAGACATTATGCTTCTAGTATGCGCTCTTTTCCTTTGTATGTAAACATTGGCATAACATTTTATTATTTATCCTTGCCTATTCTCGTGCACTCCAACTCCTCTTTGAACCACGATTACCACTAACAGTTGGTAGATCGTACTTCAAGAAGGAAGGATGCACTCAAGTAGTGTTCTCTATTAAGTTTGAAATAAACCTTCATTTACCTCAAGACGTTTCCAGCATTATATTATTTCTCCCTTTTAAAACACTGAGTTGCTTGCGCCAAAATGGGCAGAGCGGGTGCTCACCCCATCACAATGCCCTGGGCATTCTGACGCCTTCCATCGTGGTATTAAGACACCGTCCCCAACCAGAGACCTGATGGGTGATCCTGACGGAGCTTGCACCGGCACGTCGTTGGACACACCAGTGGTGGCAGGTGAGTAGTGAAGCCTTGGTGCGCAGGAGCTGCAATTGAGCACAGTGCGAGGGTAGGGGCTGGGGTTCAGCAACCTGGGTGCACAGGTGCAGGCAAGCGATGTTGCCGTAGATAATAATGTAATCTCTGGCCTCATTCATATTTGTTTCATTTTAACCCCTTCGCTGCTAGGCCTTTTCCCCTCCTGTGCTAAGCCTTTTTTTGGCTATTTGGGGTAGTGCGCGCTTAGGCCCCTGTAACTTTTTGACCACATAAGGTATCCACGCCAATTTTGCGTCCTTTTCTTACAACATCATGGGGATTGTAAATTCCCTTGGAAGGGTCCCAGAAATTAAGCAAAATACAGTAAGTTTTTTGTCAGAGAACCAACATTTTTCACACAGTTTTGCCATTTTTCTGGGACATAGCCTCTTTTTGCTATTTTTAGTGCTTTCAACCTCCTTCCAGTTAATGGTAAAAATGAGTTTGAAAGCAATAATGGATCCTGGAAAGCTATACATTTTAGAAAAGTAGACAAAATTCTAAATTTAGAAATGGGTCATTTGTCTAAATCCATGAAGGTTTCTTCATAGAAACTAACAGTAAAATATTGGAAAAATTGAAAATTAGTTGAAAAAAAAACAGCCTTTTGTGTCAACGTTTTCACCTGTAACTTCTTGTAATTGTGACAGCTCTTTGAATGCAATATACTGCAACATCAGCTGGACCTTCTTGGTTCTGGGGATATATAGGACTTGTAGGTTCACCAAGAACCCAACGAACCTAGAGCCAAAAACTGAGCAGCAACTTGCAATGGTATTTTATTATGTACCTGGTATAGAGCAATTATTCTGGGTAAATGTATACTTGGAAAAATCGGTATGAAAGACACCTATGTATTTCTGAAATGGGTACAAATTATAGAGTTTAGAAACAGTACATATTTGCACATTTTCAAAATTGGGAATACTCATAATAGCATGAGAATTATTGGTCATTTTTCAAAATGAATTCTTTTTTACACAATGTCTTTCATTTGGAAGGGAGAAATGCATGAAAACTCAATAGGTAATAACAGATGATTTACAATTCTGAATTACCCTAAGACTACCCACAACATTGGTACCTTACTTTTGTGCGTCGGCCTTGTGCCCGCGACAGGAAATGGCGCATAACACGACATGGTCACACCTCAATCTCGCAGTGAAAAATGACCCTTTTTTTTAAGATTGCCTAGCTCTAGCTTTTGTACCCTAGCTCCGCCGTCACCTAGGGAAACCTAGCAAACCTATACATTTTTGAAACTTAGACACCCTGGGTAATCCAGGATGGGGTGACTTGACTGCCTCCCACCAGGTTCTGTTACCCAGAATCCCTTGCAAACCTAAAAAATTGCCCAAATAAACAAATGTTTCCTACATTTCTGAGGTGGAAAGTTCTGGAATCTGTGTGAATCCACAAATTTCCACCCACCCGCGTTCCCCAAAGTCTTCTGAGAAAAATGGTACCTCACTTGTGTGGGTTGGCAACAGAAAACGGTGCAAAACGCAATGTGATTCGACCTCAATTTCGCAGTGAAAAATGACCCTTGTTTTGCAAAGTGCCTAGCTGTAGTTTTTGAACCTTAGCTCTGCCGGCACCTAGGAAAAACTAGCAAACCTATACATTTTCGAGAACTAGACACCCAGGGGAATCCAGGATGGGGTGACTTGACTACCTCCCACCAGGTTCTGTTACCCAAAACTCTTGCAAACCTAAAACATTGTTAAAAAAAACATTTTCTCCACATTTCTGGGGTGGAAAGTTCTGGAATCTGCGTGTCTCCACAAATTTCCTTCCACCGAGCATTTCCCAAAGTCATTCAAGAAAAATGGTATCCCACTTGTGTGGGTCGGCGTAGTGCCTGTGACCGAAACGCTGCAAAACGCAACGTTGTCACACCTCAATTTCGCAGTGAAAAATGACCCTTTTTTGGCAAAGTGCCTAGCTGTAGTTTTTTAACCCTAGCTCTGCCGGCACCTAGGAAAACCTAGCAAACCTATACATTTTTGAAAACTAGATACCCAGGGGAATCCAGGATAGGGTGACTTGACTGCCTCCTACCAGGTTCTGTTACCCAGAATCCCTTGCAAACCTAAAAACCTGACACAAAACACATTTTCCCCACATTTCTGTGGTGGAAAGTTCTGGAATCTGCGTGGATCCACCAATTCCCACCCACCCCACATTTCCC
The DNA here is from genome assembly GCF_964261635.1 of Lissotriton helveticus. NCBI lineage: Eukaryota > Metazoa > Chordata > Amphibia > Caudata > Salamandridae > Lissotriton > Lissotriton helveticus. The sequence continues at coordinate 522,616,535 of NC_136072.1, forward strand.
AAAGTCTTCTGAGAAAAATGGTACCTCACTTGTCTGGGTCAACCTAGTGCCTGCAACAGGAAATGGCGCAAAATACAACGTGGTCACACCTCAATTTCGCAGTGAAATAGGACCCTTTTTTGGCAAAGTGCCTAGATGTAGTTTTTGAACCCTAGGTCTACCGGCACCTAGGGAAACCTAGAAAATCTATACATTTTAAAAAAACTAGACACCCAGGGGAATCCTAGATGGGGTAACTTCACTGCCCCCCACCAGGTTCTGTTACCCAGAAACCCTTGCAAACCTAAAAGAATATTTTAAAAAAGAAATATTTTCTCAACATTTCTGTTTTGGAAAGTTCTGGAAACTGAGTGTATCCACAAATGTCCTTCTACCCTGCATTCCCCAAAGTCTTCCGAGAAAAATGGTACCCCACTTGTGTGGGTCGGCCTAGTGCCTGCGACACAAAACGGCGCAAAACGCAATGTGGTCACACCTCAATTTCGCAGTGAAAAATGACCCTTTTTTGGCAAAGAGCCTTGCTATAGTTTTTTAACCCTAGCTCTGCCGGCACCTAGGGAAACCTAGCAAACCTATACATTTTTGAAAACTAGATACCCAGGGGAATCCAGGATGAAGTGACTTGACTGCCTCCCTCCAGGTTCTGTTACCCAGAAACCCTTGCAAACCTAAACATTTTTCACAAAAAACACATTTTTCCACATTTCTGTGGTGGAAAGTTCTGGAATCTGCGTGGATCCACAGATTTTCTTCCACCCTGCGTTCCCCAAAGTCTTCTGAGAAAAATGGTACCCCACCTGTGTGGATTGGCCTAGTGCCTGCGAGAGGATGCGACGCAAAATGCAACGTGGTCACACCTCAATTTCACAGTGAAAAATGACCCTTTTTTGGCAAAGTGCCTAGCTGTAGTTTTTTAACCCTAGCTCTGCCGGCACCTAGTGAAACCTAGCAAACCTATACATTTCTGAAAACTAGACACCCAGGGAAATCAAGGATGGGGTGACTTGACTTCCTCCCACCAGGTTCTGTTACCCATAATCCCTTGCAAAACAAAACAATTGACAAAAAAACACATTTTCCCCACATTTCTGTGGTGGAACGTTCTGGAATCTGCATGGATCAACAAATTTCATTTCACCCCGTGTTCCCCAAAGTTTTCCAAGAAAAATGTTACCCCACTTGTGTGGGTCAGCCCAGTGCCTGCGACACAAAATGGCGCAAAACGCAATGTGGTCACACCTAAATTTCGCAGTGAAAAATGACCCTTTATTGGCAATGTGCCTAGCTGTAGTTTTTTAACCCTAGCTCTGCCGGCACCTAGGGAAATCTAGCAAACCTATACATTTTTGAAAACTAAACACCCAGGGAAATCCAGGATAGGGTGACTTGACTGCCTCCTACCAGGTTCTGTTACCCAGAATCCCTTGCAAACCTAAAAACCTGACAAAAGACACATTTTCCCCACATTCCTGTGGTGGAAAGTTCTGGAATCTGCGTGGATCCACCAATTCCCACACACCCCGCGTTACCCTAAGTCTTACGAGAAAAATGGTACCTCACTTGTCTGGGTCAACCTAGTGCCTGCAACAGGAAATGGCGCAAAACGCAACGTGGTCACACCTCAATTTCGCAGTGAAATAGGACCCTTTTTTGGCAAAGTGCCTAGCTGTAGTTTTTGAACCCTAGGTCTACCGGCACCTAGGGAAACCTAGAAAACCTATACATTTTTAAAACACTAGACACCCAGGGGAATCCTAGGTGGGGTAACTTGACTGCCCCCCACCAGGTTCTGTTACCCAGAATCCCTTGCAAACCTTAACAAATATTTTTTTTAAAAACACATTTTCTCCACATTTCTGTTTTGGAAAGTTCTGGAAACTGCGTGTATCCACAAATGTCCTTCTACCCTGAATTCCCCAAAGTCTTCCGAGAAAAATGGTACCCTACTTGTGTGGGTCGGCCTAGTGCCTGCGACACAAAACGGCGCAAAACGCAATGTGGTCACACCTCAATTTCGCAGTAAACAATGACCCTTTTTTGGCAAGGTGCCTAGCTGTAGTTTTTTACCGTAGCTCTGCAGGCTCCTAGGGAAACCTAGCAAACCTATACATTTTTAAAAACTAGACACCAAGGGTAATCCAGGATAGGGTGACTTGACTGCCTCCCACCAGCTTCTGTTACCCAGAATCCCTTGCAAACCTAAAAAAATATTTTTTTTAAAAAAACACATTTTTTCTACATTTCTGTGGTGGAAAGTTCTGGAACCTACGTGGACCCACAAATTTCCTTCCACCCTGCGTTTCCCAAAGTGTTCTGAGAAAAATGGTACCCCATTTGTGTGGATTGGCCTAGTGCCTGCGACAGGAAGCGGCGCAAAATGCAACGTTGTCACACCTCAATTTCACAGTGAAAAATGACCCTTTTTTGGCAATGTGCCTAGCTGTACTTTTTTAACCCTACCTCTGCCGGAACCTAGTGAAACCTAGCAAACCTATACATTTTTGAAAACTAGACACCCAGGGAAATCAAGGATGGGGTGACTTCACTGCCCCCCACCAGGTTCTGTTACCCAGAAACCCTTGCAAACCTAAAAGAATATTTTAAAAAAGAAATATTTTCTCAACATTTCTGTTTTGGAAAGTTCTGGAAACTGAGTGTATCCACAAATGTCCTTCTACCCTGCATTCCCCAAAGTCTTCCGAGAAAAATGGTACCCCACTTGTGTGGGTCGGCCTAGTGCCTGCGACACAAAACGGCGCAAAACGCAATGTGGTCACACCTCAATTTCGCAGTGAAAAATGACCCTTTTTTGGCAAAGAGCCTTGCTATAGTTTTTTAACCCTAGCTCTGCCGGCACCTAGGGAAACCTAGCAAACCTATACATTTTTGAAAACTAGATACCCAGGGGAATCCAGGATGAAGTGACTTGACTGCCTCCCTCCAGGTTCTGTTACCCAGAAACCCTTGCAAACCTAAACATTTTTCACAAAAAACACATTTTTCCACATTTCTGTGGTGGAAAGTTCTGGAATCTGCGTGGATCCACAGATTTTCTTCCACCCTGCGTTCCCCAAAGTCTTCTGAGAAAAATGGTACCCCACCTGTGTGGATTGGCCTAGTGCCTGCGAGAGGATGCGACGCAAAATGCAACGTGGTCACACCTCAATTTCACAGTGAAAAATGACCCTTTTTTGGCAAAGTGCCTAGCTGTAGTTTTTTAACCCTAGCTCTGCCGGCACCTAGTGAAACCTAGCAAACCTATACATTTTTGAAAACTAGACACCCAGGGAAATCAAGGATGGGGTGACTTGACTTCCTCCCACCAGGTTCTGTTACCCATAATCCCTTGCAAAACAAAACAATTGACAAAAAAACACATTTTCCCCACATTTCTGTGGTGGAACGTTCTGGAATCTGCATGGATCAACAAATTTCATTTCACCCCGTGTTCCCCAAAGTTTTCCAAGAAAAATGTTACCCCACTTGTGTGGGTCAGCCCAGTGCCTGCGACACAAAATGGCGCAAAACGCAATGTGGTCACACCTAAATTTCGCAGTGAAAAATGACCCTTTATTGGCAATGTGCCTAGCTGTAGTTTTTTAACCCTAGCTCTGCCGGCACCTAGGGAAATCTAGCAAACCTATACATTTTTGAAAACTAAACACCCAGGGAAATCCAGGATAGGGTGACTTGACTGCCTCCTACCAGGTTCTGTTACCCAGAATCCCTTGCAAACCTAAAAACCTGACAAAAGACACATTTTCCCCACATTCCTGTGGTGGAAAGTTCTGGAATCTGCGTGGATCCACCAATTCCCACACACCCCGCGTTACCCTAAGTCTTACGAGAAAAATGGTACCTCACTTGTCTGGGTCAACCTAGTGCCTGCAACAGGAAATGGCGCAAAACGCAACGTGGTCACACCTCAATTTCGCAGTGAAATAGGACCCTTTTTTGGCAAAGTGCCTAGCTGTAGTTTTTGAACCCTAGGTCTACCGGCACCTAGGGAAACCTAGAAAACCTATACATTTTTAAAACACTAGACACCCAGGGGAATCCTAGGTGGGGTAACTTGACTGCCCCCCACCAGGTTCTGTTACCCAGAATCCCTTGCAAACCTTAACAAATATTTTTTTTAAAAACACATTTTCTCCACATTTCTGTTTTGGAAAGTTCTGGAAACTGCGTGTATCCACAAATGTCCTTCTACCCTGAATTCCCCAAAGTCTTCCGAGAAAAATGGTACCCTACTTGTGTGGGTCGGCCTAGTGCCTGCGACACAAAACGGCGCAAAACGCAATGTGGTCACACCTCAATTTCGCAGTAAAAAATGACCCTTTTTTGGCAAGGTGCCTAGCTGTAGTTTTTTACCGTAGCTCTGCAGGCTCCTAGGGAAACCTAGCAAACCTATACATTTTTAAAAACTAGACACCAAGGGTAATCCAGGATAGGGTGACTTGACTGCCTCCCACCAGCTTCTGTTACCCAGAATCCCTTGCAAACCTAAAAAAATATTTTTTTTAAAAAAACACATTTTTTCTACATTTCTGTGGTGGAAAGTTCTGGAACCTACGTGGACCCACAAATTTCCTTCCACCCTGCGTTTCCCAAAGTGTTCTGAGAAAAATGGTACCCCATTTGTGTGGATTGGCCTAGTGCCTGCGACAGGAAGCGGCGCAAAATGCAACGTTGTCACACCTCAATTTCACAGTGAAAAATGACCCTTTTTTGGCAATGTGCCTAGCTGTACTTTTTTAACCCTACCTCTGCCGGAACCTAGTGAAACCTAGCAAACCTATACATTTTTGAAAACTAGACACCCAGGGAAATCAAGGATGGGGTGACTTGACTTCCTCCCACCAGGTTCTGTTACCCATAATCCCTTGCAAAACGAAAGAATTGACAAAAAAAAAAAACATTTTCCCCACATTTCTGTGGTGGAAAGTTCTAGAATCTGCATTGATCCACAAATTTCATTCCACCCCGCATTCCCCAAAGTTTTCCAAGAAAAATGTTAGCCCACTTGTGTGGGTCACCCTAGTGCCTGTGACAGGAAACGGCGCAAAACGCAACACAGTCATACCTCAATGTCACAGTGAAAAATTACCCTTTTCTGGCAAAGTGCCTTGCTGTAGTTTGTGAACCTTAGCTCTGCCGGCACCTAGGGAAACCTACCAAACCCACACATTTCTGAAAAGTATACACCTGGGGGCTTCCAAGGAGGTATGGCTTGCGTGGATACCCCAATGTTCCATTACCCAGAATCCCTTGCAAACCTCAATTTTAGCTGAAAAAAACAGTTTTTTCACACATTTTTGTGTGGGAAAGTGCGGCATCACTGGGCTCACACAAATGTCCTACCACCCACCGTTCCCCCAGGTCTCTCGATAAAAATGGTGCTTCACTTATGTGGAAGGCCTAAGTACCCGCGACAGGCAAGGGCCCAAAACTTAGTGAGGCGACTTCAAAATTGCCTATTTCAAAACAACCTGCTTTTGCAAGGGGGGTCACCTGGGTTTTTGGCCCCGTGCTCGACGGCCATCTAGGGAAACCTACCAAACCCACACATTTCTGAAAAGTAGACAACCGGGGACTTCCAAGGAGGTATGGCTTGCGTGGATCCCCAACGTTCCCTTACCCAGAATCCCTTGCAAACCTCAATTTTAGCTGAAAAAAACAGTTTTTAACACATTTTTGTGTGGGAAAGTGTGGCTTCATTGGACTCACCCACATTTCCTACCACCCAGTGTTCCCCCAGGTCTCCCGATAAAAATGGTGCCTCACTTATGTGGGACAAAAGGGGGTGGTGATGGACGGAGCATCTGAACCAATCAAATACTCACACCCAGTCAAAAGATCTGGGTTTGATCCATCACCGTTCTTTAGCCCACTCTGCCACCCCAGTTCAGACATGGCTATATGCAAATCAGTCTGACCCTGTGCCTCATGGGAACAGTCCAGCCCGAACTGCCAAGCCATGCCTTCCCTGGACCGGAAACAAGCTTCCGAGAACCGGTTTCTGGCATTACAGCAGTCTTCAGTCCGGCTTGCTTGAATCCAGTGGCAAAGTGAGCAAGGGACTCACGTCTGAGCATACCCTGCCACACTTATGGTGGCCAAAGCGGTACAAAAGGGGGTGGGAGGCACCATTTGACATTTATAAAGCGCACAAATGCCCTGGCGCGTCTCGGCGCTAACATAGGCAATTTTGAAGTTGCCTCACCACGTTTTCGGACCTTGCCTGTCGCAGGTACTTGGGCCTCCCACACAAGTGAGGCATAATTTTTATTGGGTGTCCTGGGGGAACGCTGGTTGTGAGGAAATTTGTGTGAGCCCAATGATGCCATGCTTTCCCACACAAAAATGTGTGAAGAAACTGTTTTTTCATCTAAAATTGCAAAGGATTCTGGGTAAGGAAACATTGGAGGATCCACGCAAGCCATACCTCCTTGGAAGCCCCAATGTGTCTACATTTCAGAAATGTGTGGGTTTAGTAGGTTTCCATAGATGGCCGCCGAGCACAGCACCAAAAACCCAGGTGACCTCCCTTGCAAAACCAAATTGTTTAGACTTAATTATGTGTTCAGTTCTACAGCGTGAGATTTTTGGGGACAATATTGCATGAAAATTGTGAGAGACATTTTCAAGTTTGCAGGACATTGTGGATAAAAAAAATAACTTGGAATTCACAAGAGAGACCTCACTATGTACTCCCATGGGTTAACAATAATATCTACATTTAGAAGGTTATTCTTAGATGGAATGTACACCTTAACAGAGACACTCAAAAGACAAACATTCCAGCACAGCTATCTATTCCTCAAAACACACACATACTGGTTGGATTTGGCATGAGGGCGAGTGATGGTTCAGTACATTAAATTTTATTAACAAGAGATTTCACACAAATAAAATGCTCTCTCAATAATTAAATGCATAAAAACCGAATCAGTGACTCGCAACTCGTGAGCTGTAAAGCCACGACAAGGCACCAACCGTTTTACAGGCCATTCACGCACCTTTCATACCTGATACACACAAGACCATTCACACCAGCCAGGAGCAAAATGCAACACATTTCAACATTCACAAAAAGGGACAAGGTACACCCTGCTTCAGAAGGAGAAACAAGACAAATATTACTGCACAGCCATCTAATCCTCAAGCACACACACATACTGGTTGGATTTGGCACAAAGGTGAGTGATGATTCAGTATATACAATTGTATTGGCAAGTCATTTCACAAAAATGAAATGCACTGTTAATAATTGAAAGGATGAGAAACTGAAACATTGACTCACAGCTCGTGAGCTGTAAAGCCACGTCAAGGCACCAACCTCTTCACAGGCCATTCATACACCTTTCATATGTGTGACACATACAAAACATTCACACCGCCAGCCAAGGGCCCATCACATTACAACACTCACACCAGCAGACAGCGCCATTCAAAGGCCCATCACTTTTACACCCCCACATTCCTGACACAGCAACTGCACAAAGTGATGGACTGTGTGGAGTGGCACTCAGCTAGCAGTGTGTGTAGTGACCAACAGAAAGTAACTACTCACACACCACCAGCTGAGCACCAGTCCACCCACACCACCATCCAAGCACCAGGCCATGCACATCATCAGCCTAGCGCCAATCCACGCACTCTGCCAGCCAAGCACCAGTCCACGCACACCACCAGCCAAGTGCCACTCCACGCACACCGCCAGCCAAGCGCCACTCCACACACACCACCAGCCAAGCGCCACTCCACACACACTGCCAGCCAAGCGCCACTCCAAGCACACCGCCAGCCAAGCGCCAATCTTCGTACACCGCCAGCCAAGCGCCAGTCCACGCACACCGCCAGTCTACACACACCGCCATCACATTTTGAATTTTTTTTACAAACCAAACACAAACAAATTGCAAATAGATACAAATCGGCTAACACAAAATCGGAAACTAAATGCATGGCACTAATGTCAACGTTAAAACAGAATTCAAATTTTAAACAATACAGACCAGGCAGTTCATTTTACCACTCATGGATACTCCCAAAAATTCTTTAATGTGTGGTAAGCTCTATAACAAGCAGGCACACACAGCCCAGGGTTAGAAGGACACCCAGGGCAGAAAAGACATGTCTCCTTCCGCAAACCTCTTCGCCAACAGACTCTACATTTCCTAGTGGGAAAGTCTTTTGTAGATGTGGGAGAAGTGTAATCAGGAAAGTGGCGATCTTTCAATCGAGCCACATCATCCACCACTCCAAATCTAGGAACACTTACCTGTTCCACAACAACAAGGCTAGCTATCACAGAGTACTGAAACTGAAGAAATGTCAACTTTGAGGCGGGAGAACACACCTTGAACACAATAAAAGCATTGAAAGTTGCTAAATTGAACAAATGGATGGCCAACTTCTTATACCAAACATAAGCCTTCCGAATAGCAGTGTAAGGTTCCAACTTCTGATCTACTCTGTCAACACCACTCATGTGCTTATTGTAGTCGTGAATGTACACAGGTTTGTGCACTTCAGCAACCTGACCCCAAACAGGCACAGGTGAAGTACTCTCATCATGGATGGTAGTCAGCATGTACACATCCCTCCTGTCCACAAATTTCACTGCTAGTAGTTATTCACTACGCAAGGAACTGCACTGACCCCTCTGAAGTTTTTAGCAAACAAGCTCTTTCGGAAAACCTTTGCGGTTAGAGCGGATTGTGCCACATGCAAAAGTGTCCACTATTCCTTCAACAATTGCACAGCAGTGTAGAAGTTATACAGGTACAAATGGTGGCCTCTGTTGAACAGTCAATTCAATTCAATTCAAATGATCTTTATTCGGATTAATACATCCATAAAAGTACATACAGAATGAGAATACATTAGAAACATTAAAAACAACTCATACACATAAGACAATAATCGAATTAAGTTTTAGGTTAAGCAGCAAGATGACTTAAAGTGCGTAATATAATTTGTAAGGTGCATAGTGCCTAATACTAACGAGTATTAATTCATCAATATCCACAGTTGCCCAATATAGAAATATCTCATAAAATCATTCAATATTATTACTATTTAGTAACTGATACTCAAATACGTGAACCAACATGACTCTGTTATCCATTATCCAGTTTCCATGGTTGCCCTAGATTTTACACAGGCTTTTATAAAACAGCTAACAGAGTAAATAACATCATCCATATGCAGCATTTGCAAAAATTGTAGAGCAGGAATAGATTCCCGTAGATTATATTTACGTAAAATTGGTCTTAAGTATTGACATGTATACAATTTGTAATGGCCACAAAAGAAGAAATAATGCAATAGATTTTGTCGTCCACCTAAAGAACAGGGACAATCCAATTCTTCTAAATTTTTATTGTAGCCAATGGGGAAGCTAAGCAGATAAACTAAGCTTCCCTCCCGGAACCTAAATAGAAGACTCCGGATCCATCTACCTATTGGCAATGTCAAATATCTAATAAAACTGTTAGGATTATCAGCATCTGGGTCACAAATGCGTGAATATTTCATGACCACAGGTTTACTAGATTCTGATCTCATCCTTTCCTCAGTATATACCTCCAAAAGTGCCCGTTTAATGCTGTTTTTATGGGCGGGTACAATTAAGTCAGGGGAACTAAATAAAGATCCCAGTCCCACCTGTTGCAGGCTGGTTTTAACTGCTTTTAACCAAGGTATATGTTGAGATCTATCACTAGACAAACAATCAGATATAATACTACGAGTCAATGTTGCTGCTGGGTTTAACCAGATTTTAATCCAAAATAGGGCAGGCCTTGACTTTATAAAATCAGCAATATATGGCAGCCTCAATTCATTATGGCAAATCAAAGTGGGAGCACAGGGGACTCCCCCTAGCACCCTCCTACAGAATCTATTTTCTGCCACCTGAAGGGCCGAGCTGTTACAATATCCCCATACTTCTGCACCGTAAGTCCCAGTAGGTCGACATTGGGTACGGTAGATGGAAAGAAGAGGGGTAACAACATCAGCCAGTTTCGGTTGGCGAAGGGATAGGATCGAGTTAATCGACTTGCCAATTTTGTTACTTGCAAAGACTACATGTTGCTGCCATGAGCCTGAGTTAGAAAATGTCAACCCTAAATAAGGAAAAGTGCTGGTGCATTTTAAAATATTATTCCCAGATTTAATGGATGCAATGTTATACTTCTTTGGTCCACAATTCATTATAAAAGATTTTTTAAAATTGGTATTTAAACCAAGGTCAGGCATAAAGGCAACAAAGCCGGAGATTAAAATGCGTAATGCATTCGGCGTACGCCCCATCAATACAGCATCATCCGCATAGAGAAGAGTGGTGATGGGCGAGCCGTTTATTATGGGGACATCCTTAACAATCTCACTCAAAGTGTTGCTTAACCTGTTAATATATAAAATAAAAAGCAATGGGGCGAGTACGCAGCCCTGTCTAACACCTCTACTAATAGGGATGTCGTCAGACAGATCACCATCATTGTTAATTCGTACTCGTGCTTTTAGATCCCTATGTAAATAAGAAAGGAAATACACCAGTGAATCGTCCAAACCATAATCAAGCAAAACTGACCACAACCTAGAACGGTTAACAAAATCAAACGCAGAACTCAAGTCCATGAAACCTAAATAAAGAGGGGATTTTTTAACAATAATATGTTTAGCCATAATCAGGTTTAGATTTAAGCATTGTTCTGTGGTGCCCACCTTACTTCTAAAACCCAATTGACTACAGTGAAGAATATTGTTTTCTTCAGCCCAATCCCTTATCCTTCTGAAGATTACTCTTCCCAAGACTTTTAACGTATTGTCGATTAGTGAAATCGGGCGGTAGCAAGCGGGATCCGACCTATCGCCTTTCTTAAAAATAGGCACGATGACACTATTCGACCAGGATTCGGGGATTGAGCTGTCATTTAGGTTATTAAATAAATTGCATAAAAGAGGAGCCCAAAAATTAATTTCCGATTTTATTTGGTCGATGGAGAGACCATCAGGACCCGGAGCTTTATTGCTAGCACTATCGGTGATTGCGTCCTCGACCTCAAATAATGAAAAAGTCAAGGGTTCATCACTAAGGGATGGATGGACAGTGTCTGAAGGGGTAGCTGGTGCGGCATAAATTTGGGAGAAATGATCTACCCATGCCTCGCCCGTTATATTACTGGTAATTTGGCTGATGTTAGAGCCAAACGATCTTAACGACTTGACTTCTTTCCAGAATCCCATTGAGTCCTTCAGTTTGGCGGTGTGCGTGAGTGATTCCCAATGTTTAATTACTAGGGTTTCAGATCTAATGTATAAGACCCTTTTATATTGTGATCTTAATGTTCTCACAAGTTGAGGGTCCCTCGGGGTGGTGTTAAGTGCATCCCTCAAATCCCTGTTGGCCTTAGAGCAGGAGGTATCAAACCATCGGGGTCCCTGCAAGATGTTCTGCCTAACAGGTTTAGATGATTCAATTTTAATTGCCCTACATAGATCACCAAAAGCGCCAACCACCTCATTGCCAGGACTTGTATGCGACAGGCAAGTTCCAACTGTCTCAGGGTGTTTTTTAATTACTCTGGAAAGTATCCCTTTATTGTCAGCTCCCTTCCATGCTAGTCTCAATCTATCGGTTGATAGAGCTAGGTTTAAAGGACCTACATCTGGTTTCGCTGCAACCCTTGAGGTCTGGGGATTGTGTATGTTAACTTTAAGCGGATAGTGATCACTGTATGCAGAACAGACGACTTCAGCTTTTAAGGTTATTTCACTTAACTCAGGGCATGTGAAAATATAATCAATCGTAGAAGCACAGCCCTGACCTATGAAAGTGGGGGTTGTTACATTATTTATACCTGTACCTGCAAATTCCATAGCATTAACTAAGTCATGAGAAGCTATAAAATCTTTCAATTCTGCCCCATTCTTACATATTGGGTTATGGCGATACAAGTGTGCATTAAAATCCCCTCCGATGCAAATACCATCGAAAGATCCATGCTTTTTCCCCCCCATAATTTCATCAATAAAATTAAACAATAATATAAAATTGCCATTTGGGCGACTAACAAAATCATTATTATAAAAGTTTATAATACATAGTTTCAATCTGTTAATGTACTTGATGGCCATAAAACAACAGATACCTGGTGTAGGGATCAATTTAGTATGCACCCCGTATTTTATCTTGGACCAAATAGATAGTCCCCCACTAGGTCGACCCATGGGTGACGGCAGAGCCTTAAGATTGTGGCAACAGAAGCCCTCAATTGTTGGAGACATTGTACTCCATGTTTCTTGTAGCAACAATATATCACAATTATTATCAACCCACTTAAGCCACTCCGAAATTTTCAATTTAGAATTTAGGCCAGCTATATTCCAGCTAACAATAGACAATACTGAGTCCAAATGTAAATGAGCAAGGGTCTGGTGTTCTTTGCTCATGGTTCTTTGAGGCGAGTTTTCCGGGGCAATCAGGAGTTCGGATACCGGAGAAGAATCGACAAAGAAAGTCGAAGATGGTCAATCTTGCATATCCAGGTCCGAAAGTGGTGCATATCTATTGTACATTTGTAATGGGAGATAGGGTTGATAAAATTGCATAGGAGGTGGGCGAAAATGCACAGGTGGTGGTTGAAAATGCATAAAAGGTGCTGGTTGTGGATGCGTTAGTGGCACTGTGAATTGCATAGGGGGTGGGCGAGATTGAGTGGCCGGTTGTCTGTAAAAATAACTCAAGGGTAACATAGTTGCAACAGTTGGAATGGTTGAATAATTGCAATTTCTGTTTAGGAGGTTTCTTACTGTCCCAGGATTATTAAAATTGAGGACTACGCAGTCACCTTCCTTGTCCTTGAGTAAAGGGCCAACCCACGATACCCTACGCACAGATATAATCTCTCTAGAGATATCAAAACCAACACCTTTGTGTTTAGTTAGCCAGTCTATGCTCTTATTCCGCAATTGCACCCACGATTCCCCCTGATCCTCCCTCAAAGGCGGGACACCTGCTAGAACCAGAACAAAAGGACAGGCATCCGGTGGCAGATGTAATGCTGGTCCTTGATGTTTAAAAGATTTAGTAGACCCTTGGGAGCCAGTGCCCACGTTGTTATTAACCGCTGTCGGTTTTGAAACTGCACTTAAAATGGATGGGCCACTATTGTTGCTTGGAACAGAGATATTAGAAGTCGATGGAATGACAGCTGTCCTAGGGGCAGGTATAGGAGTTGGTTTCGTGGATGTATTAACCTTACTCGTAGCTGGCCCCTTTTCAGTGGCTGTGGGTTTTACTGATAATTGTTCCGACAGTGGAGAGGCAGAAACAGAATTGCTTAGTGCCCCACCCGAGGCACTAAAGTTAACCTGTTTTTTTGATGACAATATATTGTTTGCATTTTCCAATTCCTTCAAAAGGCGATCTGCTCTAACTTGATCCAAGATGATTGACCCTTTCCTTTTTGTTTCACCAGTTTTAACCAGGTTATCCAACCTATCAAGTCTTTTAAAAACATTATTAAACTGGGTGATCATTTGTTTTTCAATTCGATTAAAAATAGTATCGACTATGGTTTCTATCATATTTCCATTCTGTCTTGATAGATTAAAATTATCACCCATTATTGTAGTTTGCGTCCATATATTTTTAAAGTTCCCACAAGAATTAGTGATAGATACATCAGAAAAGCTGTCCAGGTCCGCGGATTCTTTATCCACTTTATCCTCTGTCAAGACGATTTGTACCCCCGATGATTTGTTTTTATTCCACAGACTATGAGGTGTTGGTTGGTTTTTGTGGAATACAGTCTGTTTTCTTTTATTCGCACTTAACTTGGGTGTGCCTCTTTTGCGTTTCTCCCTGCCCGGCTTGTTACTACTGGAGTCGATGATGTCCACATTAATGACATCATCCTGCGAGGCAGTTACAATTGTAGTAACACTCTCTGTCTGAGTGGGTACCGGGGATATCATTGTCAGTGGTGGCTTTGGCGTTGCTGCCACTGGTGATGTCGAGGCAGAAACTTGTGCTGTGTAGATGACTGTATTTTCATCATCCTGAATTATGGGCACATCAACGCAGGGATATGATGGTTTTACCACGGTTATTTCTGGATTTATGTGTGCATTACCATTGATGCCACTGGAGCTACTTGTGGAAGTTGTTTTATTGTTGATAGAAGCCATAGAAAACCTTCGCTCGGTCTCCACTATTTCGTTAAAAGCGGAGTCTATCATTGACTCAAAGGAAGTAATAAGGGAAACTGAGGCGTCGGCAATCTTATTTCCTACATCATCATTCTCATTGTCGCCCATTTTAGTATCTGTAATAAGTGCTCACCTTTAATAGAGTTGTTAGAGGGGTGGCCCGCCCGTCCTCTGCAGTCCACTGACGGCCACAGACGGCCCCGCCCTTGTCCCGGGCTTCTCCCGGGACGCTCCCGCACGCTCCCGCTTAGCGGGAACTAGCCTTTCCTTATATAGATGGTCCGTATGGTTATAGGCGGGGCGTGTGTCCAGGGAGAGCGGCCAGGTGACGGGAGGCGTGGGGTGCAGGGACTTCTGGGATTTGAAGTCCTGCCCCGACGCTCGCAGCCCTGGACCTTCACGCACTGGTGCAGCAAGACTCCCCTGTCGTGCTGATGCGCAGCGGGACCCGCGAAGCGGGTTCCGCAAGTTGTAGAACCGGTAGCGGGAAGAGAAGGGTCCAAGCAGAGTCCACGACCCACAGCAAACACAACCGCTACGGTGCTAAGGTTTCCTGTTGACCTACGGTGCTAAGTCCTGTTTGACTGTTGAACAGTCTTCTGGCAAGATCCCACACAATCTTCTCTGAAACTCCAAAAGTGGACGGACAACCAGAGGGGTCAATAAAAGAATCTCTACCAGTGTACACACGAAAATTAAAAACATATCCTGTCATAGTCTCAGACAAAATATACAGTTTAATTCCATAGCGTGCCCTCTTGCTAGGGATGTACTGCCTAAAAACCAAACGACCCTTGAACAAAACTAAAGACTCATCAATAGATATTTCTTTCACTGGAATGTAAATCTCTGAAAATCGATCAACAAAGTGATCAAGAACAGGCCGAATCTTAAAAAGACAGTCACAGTCAGGGTGACTACGTGGCAACGCCAAAGAATTATCCACAAAATGCAGCATGCGTAGCAAAAGTAAATACCGATCACAAGCCATAACTGCTGGAAATATGGCTTTTGCCATCAAAGGACTGGAAGACCAATATGAAGCCAGGTTTGGCTTCCTTACCAAACCCATCAATAAAGTCAAACCCAAAAACTTCTTCAACTCTTCCAGATTTGTGGGATTCCACTGGGTAGCTCTAGAGTGGGGCCTACGTTTGTCACTGTTGTCCCTCAAAAACTGTTCAGCATACAAATTAGTCTGCTCAACAATCTCACCCAAAAATACATCATCCATAAATAACTGAAAATACTTTATAGGCAAAATAAATTCACAATCCACTCTACACCCTCCATCACCGCTAAAGGCAGGCAACACCGGCTGCACCATGTTTGGATCAACCCATAGTCCAACATTTGCAGTAGAAATCCTAGCAGCCTCAGGCTGCAATCCAGAAGCCTCTTGCACCATCGGCACAGCAGAATCCTCCTCTAAAACAGGCACTTCATCTGCACTGAGAGAACCTTCATCATCCGATAATTCCATGTGGAGAGAAAACTCACTGCCATAATCTTCCCCTCCCTCCTCTCCCTCAGACGCACTGTCAGTGTCATAATCCGGCTCAGAGGAAGATTCAAGAAGAGTACCAACCACCTGCTGAGCAGTCATTCTACGGCTAGCCATAATAATTACTAATAAAGGTAATTTGTCACACAATTCAACAACACCAAACACTATGTAAAATAAGCAGTGAACAAAATTCACCTTTATAAAAAATACCTATACACTCCAAAACGATACCACTCACTTGCCAGAAGCAGTTGCAGCACGTACTCTGCACAGATACAGTATGGATCAACAATATCCCATTAAAAAAAAAAGAGAAAAGAAAATTACACATTAGACAATGCAAAATACATCACAAAGATTTTCTTGCTCAAAACACTAACTAAACATGCTGCCACTATGAGACCACTTACAAAGAAAATAAATTCCTACATTACAATATTAATCATTTGGAGCAAATACAACATAAATATTTTATGTACCCAAAAACTGCAAGTACGCAAAACTGCACAACAACCATTGTCGAAACCACATACAGGAATCAAAAGCTTTACACTAGAATCAAAAAGAGAAAAAAACATTACAATCACATATGCAAACAATGCACCAAACCACCATCCAAGCTAAGGGGTAGGTGGGCCTAAGAGTATAAATTAAACATTCACCCCCGTAAAAGGGAGCAACCCTTGCCCTTAAGGCCACCCCCAAAACAAAAATTTTAAAAACTCTGGTGTCTAATGGCTTCTGCCCCCTTGGGAGCAGATGGTCCTAAAAACATACTGCTACTCTGCCACCCAAAGAGGGCAGAAATAGTCACAATCATCCTCCCATAAAGAGGAGTAACCCATGTCCAAAGGCGGCACCCCACCATAAAAAAAAATACTTGGTGGGCTACTGGCCCTACAAAAAATAAAAAAATAAAAAAATAAAAAAAAAAGAATGTGCTGAACTGCCCCTCAGGGTGATATCAAAAGGGATGATGGACGGAGCACTTCAGCAAATCTAACTGTCACCCCCATCAACTAATCTGGGTTTAATCCATCATCATTCTTTAGCGCACTCCACCACCCGAGTTCAAAACATCTAAATCAGCCCCCCGGGGGCAAACAAAGAAAAATGATAGGCCTCCAAAAGGGGAGCAACCCTTGCATAAGGGGTCGCTCCCCAAAACTACATTTTATAAACTGGGCTCCCTAAAATGGCCCCCAAGGAAGTGACCCTTGCCCAAGGGGCCACTCCACAGCACATTGGCCCAATTTTTAAAACCAAATTATTCTACCCCCCCCCCCCAGGGGGGCAGACAAAGCGATTTATAATGCCCCCAATACTAAATTTTAAAATATAGGCACCCTAAAATGGCCCCCATGGGAGTGACCCTTGCCCAAGGGGCCACTCCCCAGCACATTGGCTCAATTTTTAAAAACAAATTATTCTACCCCCCCAGGGGGGCAGACAAAGCGATTTAGAATGCCCCCAAGATTAGATTTTAAAATATAGGCACCCTAAAATGGCCCCCATGGGAGTGACCCTTGCCCAAGGGGCCACTTCCCAGCATAATAGCAACATTTCTAAATTAAAATTAAAATTCTGCCCCCCAGGGGGGCAGACAAAGCAATAAACATTGCCTCCAAAAGGGGAGCGACCCTTGCCTAAGGGGTCTCTCCCCAAGACTAAATATTTTGATGAGGCATCCCTAAAATGTCCCCCTTGGGAGTGGCCCTTGCCCAAGGGGCCACTCCCCAAAACATGCCCGGTTTTGCGCCGATTTTTTTAAGAAGTATTTAATTTTCTACCCCCCTCCCGGGTAGCAGACATTGTGAAAAATCAGTGCCCCCTAAAGGGGAGCGACCCTTGCCAAGGGGCCGCTCCCCAAAGTAACAAACATTGCCAACATAATAAAAAATTTTAAAAAATCCCTGGCGTCTAGTGGGCATTCCTGCTGCACGATCACACGATCGTGCAGCAAGAATGCTCAAAAGAGGCATCGAGGGAAAGGAAAACCCTTTCCTTTACCACGATGCCTCTTTAGTTTAAATTCCCTCCTCCCCAGTCCCTAAACTTACCTGTTTCTCCTCCGACACACAGGAAGCAAATGGCTTCTCTGCGCGTCGGAGGAGAAAGGGAACCTCCAATGACGTCAGCGCGCCTTGCGCGCTGACATCATTGATGATGCAGAGGGCGGGCGGGGAGAGGCAGGGAAATGTCTTCCCCTGCCTTCCCCGTAAAAAAGATTAGGATCGGGCACCCACGGGGGGAGCGCCAGCGCTCCCCCGTGGGTGGGTCTCATGACGAGCTGAGCTCGTCATGAGCACCCAAGCACTGTATGCCATGACGAGCTCAGCTCATCATGAGCATACAAGGGGTTAAGGACTTGCTGGGCCGCATTCTTTCTCATGGACCCCAGCATCCTAGACGCACGGGTGACCGGAGGTAAACAGTGAGGGCTGGGTCCAGTAGGCCGACTCTCTGTCTCCTCCTCCCTCTGTTCTTTTGACTCTCCCTCCCCTTCTCCCTCCCTCTCTGTCCCATTCTCACTATCTTCCTTTCATTCTGACAATCTTTCTTTTTCTCTTGGACATGGCACACATACTTATGTTGTTGCAGGGATTCTGCTCAGTCACAGAACTGTGCCCAGAGACTCAGAACCTCAGTGAATTAGGATGTGCCAAAACTCACCTAAGTACCCAAAATCCCCTACCAGACTAGCATCAGTGTCACATTAGCTCTTCGTCTTATAGGAAAGTCACTAATGATTAGACAACCCAGAACATGCAACTTAGGATACCTCAGGTAAGGTGGGAAACATGAGCACTTTTCTTTATACTCTCATACCAGTCCAGAACAGGGAGTAACGGGAGACACGAGCAAGTTTAAAATGTTTATTTAAACGCCGTGATCTCAAATGCAGCATTTTAGCTAATACAAGCAGACATATGATAAGAAATAAGATTGTCAGCATAATTAACGTTCCATAAAATACAAAGGGAGAAAGCATGTTATAATGCTAAATGGAAACAGGTTAAATATATACCTATATTTCACCCTCCCTTGCTAGTAGGTTATTTTATAACTACAGAAGGTCTCTTAGGCTTGCATAGGCGACCCCATACCTCAGAGTTTAGCAGGAGTGAATCACATCGAATTCTGCACAAGCTCTCAGCATACGAAAGTTTTCCAAGTGTGTTCAATCATGCCTACACAGTGTATTATTAAAGGCGCCAGTATCTGAGCTGTCCGCAGCTGCATACATGTTATGTCTAGAACGTGCGCTGATCAGTTTGAACAAAAGCAACAGTGTTAATAACTTTGAAGGCCTCGGCACTCACTGTTCAGACTATGCTTACGAGGCAAGTCTAGCAATGTGGAAAAACAAGTTATTCTCATGTGAAGCAAAACTCTCAGCCTAACGTGAAACAATAACTAACGTGTTTGTCGTGTGCAACAGAAATCAAAATGGTAAAATGGCGTTTAAACTTAACACTGTAGAAATGCAAGACTCAGCCCCACTACAATGTTTATTTTTTGTCTTGCAGGTTTTGGACGCTGCTTCCAGAGGAGTCCCACCAACAAATTTCATGTTATACTGTTGTTTGTTCGCATAAAGTTGCGTTTCCATTTAATTTTAATAAAGGTTATATTTTTACCAATGAATAAGTGAGTGTATGGGTCTTCTTTTTCTGACAACACTTGTCTGTAGTTTATTGTGAAAATCGGCTGTTTATAGGAGGTTATGAGGGAAAACATTTGTAATTTTGCAGTGCACATACCAAATATAAACCAACAGACTATTACAAAAATGAAGCCTGCGTACTTCTACAACTGCAAGGGTTCTATAACACCATGAGTACTGCCGGCCGTGTGATTACAGAACCAATAAGGCACTGCCTAGGGCCACCAAGGCTTCAGGGACTGGCAAGGCCCACTATACAGATTTAAGTAAAGCCCCGAAGGGTGGCGATCTCCGGACCTCAGCTGGCCTCGAAGCCCCCCGAACAGTTAGTAAACAATACCTGGAGACATGGCGATCCCCTAGGCTGCGAAACGTCTCTGTGCCCTCCTGAGCCTAATTTACATGTGAGAAAAAGGTCCCCAGTGCTTCAGAGACCCCGCAATATAATAATAGGATTGGCCCCGGAAAGTTACCCACCAGGGGGCTCATTTAAATGAACGGGTGAGACCCCGCTTCATTTTTTTTAACCATTTTTACCATCTGGATCCCCTCTATTAAAGCGATACGAGGGTTTCCTCTTCTCGCTTCAACGAGGCAAACAAGGATTTGCTATCACAGGGTGGAAGCCATGCACCGGCCCTTTAATAGCAAACATAAATGTCTTGCAGATGCACACCCCCGGACATTGTATGAGCTGCGCCTGGGAGGTGGCGCTCCCTAGGACCATTAAGTATTGGTTACTGCATATCTACAGAATTAGTATATGCATACTAACACTACTTGCACACGTGTAGTACAGCGACCAGAGTGTACTGAAGAGGCAGAGGACACCCAAAATCTAAAAATATAAATCCTCGCAGAGGTCGGATAACATAGTTCAATGAGCCGACGACCCTGGGGTGAGTAAAAACAGCTTCACGAAGAAAACGGTTCAGCACACCGCAAGCAAGCTCGAAATATTGGTGAGTGCTGCCTTCTTTTTACCTTCTTCCACTGGTTGCCAAATTTATGTAGTGTAGAGGCAGACAGCAGTGGATCCGATAAGTAGATTTATTGCTGGAAAACAAGACAGCTTAAAAAGCCACCAACAGGAGCAGACATCAAGGCAACCGTATTTTCCAGCACAGTGTACAAACTCCCAAATGTTTCCCTCATGACAGCCCTACATTCTAACATTACATACTTACATTCTACTAGCATTACATACTAACATTTTACTATGACTTACCTTAGAATACTACACAGAGCACATGACTCTACAGCAATGAGCTCATGGTTCAATCCACGAGTCTTGACACCGGCATGGGTGAGTAGTTCGCTTCCCACTCCCTGTATTGTAATAACCCAAACTAACACTACTTTGACAGGTATGCTACACCACCCAGAGCACATCACTTTGCAACAATGGGCTCACAATTTAGGCTCACGGTTTAATCCCGAGGCTTCAGACCGGTAGAGGTGAGTAGCTCGCTTTCCACTCCCTGTATAGTTTAAACTCATACTAACACTGCTTACACAGTTATACTACAGTGGCCAGTATGCTATAGCACCCAGAACCCATCACTTTACAGCAATCAGCTCGGCTTCATCCCCGAGTCATCACACCGGTAGGCGTGAGTACTTCACTTCCGGTATAGTATAAACGCACGGTAGCCATAAGTAGTTTGCTTCCCACTCCACATATGGTATAAATGCCTACTAACACTACTTGAACACGTATGCTACAAAGACCTGAGCACATCACTTTACAGCAATGAGCTCACTGTTTAGGCTCCCGGTTTCATACCTGAGAGTAGCAGCATCTCATCTCAGCACCATGTCACTCTGAGCAACACCGCACTTTCAGACCGGTAAGAGTGACTACTCCGCTTCGCTCTCCCCCATAGAGGGTACAGTGCTCCTATCCTCCTCTTTCCTACTCTTTTCACCATTTTTTCCCCTTACGCATTTCAACGGAATCACAAAATGGCGGCCAACACTTCCTAGTTGCAACCGCTCGCAGCGCTTGCCACCAATAAGCAGCAAGCTCGTGCGCGTAATGCCCCAGCTTATCAGAGGGCAGAATTCCCAAATATCGATATCTTAAATTTCGATATTTCTCCAAAACTACTGAACAGATTTACACCAAATAAACAAGTGTGCTTCCTAGACCAAGACCCTTATCCCTGCCAAATTTGGGGTAACTCCGTTCACCCGTTCGACCTTTAGCCTTGTCTATCGAGTCTAGAAAGTGTTGATTGGGAGATCATAATAGTAGAAGGAGGTTTGGGATGAGTATAAGGAGAAATGGAGGAGGGAAGAATCTCTAGAAATGGGTTAGGGCGATCACAGTAATAAAATTAGTTTTGTGATGAGTCAAAGGATGAGAGAGGTAAGGGAAGAATTTAGATGGAATGTTTGGGAGATCATGGTATTAAAATGAGGTTTAGTTTTATCCAAGGAGGGATAGAGGAGGGAAGATTCTAGAAAGGGTTATTTTGGAGATCATAGTAGTAGAATGAGGTTTGGGGTGAGTCAGAGAGTGGAGGTAGTGGATATATTGAGAGAGGTATAGGGTGAAATATAGGTTAGTGCATTCGAGAGATTCAAAGGTAAATTAGGAGTAGAGTAATAAATATATAAATACATAGGTACATATTATTTATGCATATTTATATCACCAACTACACATATATAGATACATACATATAATAAAATAAAATGTTAAATGTTTATAGACACAGGGATATGCTGTTTATTTGAGTATGGTGGTTATATAGGAAAGAGGAAACTCTTGAGTAGTCTTCTGAAGATCACATAGTTATCTGTAGATCTTATGTATGGGGGTAATGAATTCCATAGTTTGGTTTCTTGAACAGAGAAATGTGTGCCATCTATGTTGTTGTATTGTTTGTTGGGATTCTGAAGTGAGGTGCCAATCTGGAGCAGACGTTCCTCTGTTGATGTATTTGGTGATTTTATTTCTGATGAAAAGTGGTACTGTTCCATGTATTGTTTTGTGGATGATAAAAAGCAGCTTGAATGTGGATCTTCTGCCAGCCGATAACCAACGTAGGACCCTCAAAGAAGGGGAGATGTTGACTTGTGGCTTTACATGCAGTAGTCTTTCAGCATGGTTCCGAATCCATTGTAGTCTTTTCATAGTAGATAAAGATGATCCCTGGGGGCGTGGCCAGCAACATGGCCGACTAGACGTGCCTTGCCGGAGCTCCGGCCGAGCAGCACGATTATCCGACAATTCAGATCACCCATGAGCCCTAACACATGCCACAACGGAGGACCGACGTCCTGATACCCGGCGGAATCCCCCCAGCGATAGTGCGGAGCTGTCTCTACCGAGTGCCAGACATTTCAACCCCAGAAGCTCCCCGGCGGCCATGCTGACGACCGCGGCGCGCGGTGCAACGCGGCGCCCCTAGTGCCTCACCTTCCAATCCTGCCCCACAGTGCCCGGCTACTGGGGGCGCCGGGACCCCCCGCCCCCCCCTGGCGACCAGGCGGGACCGAGATTCTGCCGCTGGAGAGAGGAGGGTAATCCGAGGCGGGCGAAGCCGACCGGCCGCCTACACCAAGATGGCGGCCGACGGAGTGTGAAGCGGACGAGGCAGGCGAGAAGTCCCCACCGCGACCAACCCCAAGTGGCGGATGAACAGGGAGACGCAGACAGACCGCGACGGAGGTGAGCCCGGGGCACAGGAGCCGGGAGCCGACCACGCAGGAGCCGGGAGTCTGCCTCTGACTTGCACTCGGTGCCCGCCTTTACCAACATGGCGGCCGGGCTGCTTTGTCACCCAGCCTGACGGCCACTGTCGAGGGTGTGTGCATGAGGGGCGAGTGCCACTTGGAGAGAGGAGACCTAGATCCCCCCGGTGAGGAGGCAGTCTGCTGGGGCCCGGGGAGAGGTCCTGCCTACGCGACCCCATCCTACACACGACGACCGCCAGACCACGGTGAGCAGCCAGGGGACCCTCAAGACTGAGGCGAGAGAGGTGCCAGGGGACCCGCGGGAGAGTCTCTGCAAACGGGGCCGCCCGGAGTGACTTTACTGCCACCCGCTGCCCGGGGCTGGGCACATCTGCGCCGCAGGACCCGGAGAGGCGCGATATCAACATGGGGAAAGGTGACCGGACTTCCGGGGCCTCGAAGCGGGGCCCCATGGACGACTTCACCGCAACGCGGTCCGGGGCGGCACAGCAATCTCAGCAGAACGGCGCACGCAACGACACGGCCATGCTGCTGGAGGCCATTCAAGCGTCCAGAACCGATATTCAGGCATCTCGGACGGCCCTGGAAACGAAGATTGGAGAGGTGAGATCCGAGGTGACGCTACTACGGCAGGACTTCCGCAACTTGTCCGAGAGG
The DNA here is from genome assembly GCF_964261635.1 of Lissotriton helveticus. Taxonomy (NCBI): domain Eukaryota; kingdom Metazoa; phylum Chordata; class Amphibia; order Caudata; family Salamandridae; genus Lissotriton; species Lissotriton helveticus. The sequence continues at coordinate 522,640,294 of NC_136072.1, forward strand.
GTTACGGTGACCGAATCTCGCTTGACCGACAATGAGGAGGCGATTACAACACTTAGGAAGGATATGGCGGAACTGCAGGCCTCTCATCGCCAACTGCTGTGGAAGGTGGATGATGCCGAAAATAGATCCAGGCGCAATAACCTTCGCTTTGTGGGCTTTAGAGAAGGGATTGAGGATGGGAACATGTCCGCCTTTCTCCTGAACTGGCTGAAAACTACCTTCCCGGCGGCACGATTCTCCCAGTGCTTCATCATCGAGAGGGCGCATAGGGCGCTCCTCGCCAAACCTCCGGAGGGAGCGCGGCCGAGACCTGTCATAGCGCGCTTCTTGAACTACGCGGACAGAGACCTGATCCTGCGCGAAGCCAGGAAATTGGGGGAAATCCGTCTGGAGAATACCTCCATCATGATTTTTCCAGATTACAGTCAGGAGGTCTCGAAGCAGCGGCGCTTGTTCGACTCGGTCAAGGCGAAGCTGAGGTCTTTGAACATTTCTTACATGCTCCTCTTCCCTGCCAAACTCAGGGTAATCTATAAAGACAAATCCATCTTCTTTGCCCACCCGGAAGATGTGTGGCAATGGCTCGAAGAGAGGCCCATTCTGAACAGCAGAGAGGCGGCAGGCCGAGCTGCTCTGGACAAGACGATCCGTGAGGGGCCGCTCTGGGAGGTGCCGAAACCACAGCGAAGGGGTGCGCGGAGGGTGCAGAAGAAAGCCCCGGCGACGCCATACCGCACGCGAGACAAGGAGGGTGAAAGAGGAAACAGGTCGGCGTCCCCAAGCAATGACTTGGTGGCGGGCTCGAGATTCAGCTGCCTGAGGAATAGAACCCGATCCGAAGGCGATGAGGTGGAGGACTCGGAAGCCCACATGTCTGGAGGAGAAGGAGACATACCAATGGACAACTCGGACCATCCGCTGATAACGGTAATCCAGCAAATGGAACAAGAGTCTTCAAGCCAAGGGATGAATACGGACACTCAGGACTCACATTCGTGAACCTGGCTGAAGGGGGATCGGAGATGATGACGTCTCGGCGAAACGGAGCAAGCAAGTTGACACGCACCCCCCTACTGTTCTTTAAGTTCTCAGTGTTAGTTCTTGTTTAGCGTGGGGAGGGATGTGCGGGAGGGCGACAGACCTTCTCCCTTGGATAGTTCAGGCCCGGGTTGGGATGCAACTGGAAGGGGAGGGAGGTGGGGAGGGGGGAGCTGAGGGGAATTGGTTCCTGTATTACCCCCGGTTGGGGTCCACAAAGGTTATGGGGGGGAAGGGGGAACCCGTTCAGGAACAGCAGAGACACGCCAGCCCACAGTTGATGACATCCCTAAGTCACGGTCCCACCCAGGGAAGGTTCAGAGCAACACAATGGCAAGTACACTAGACGCCACACCCACGGGTAACACAGGGTTCACGGTGCTAAGCTGGAATGTGAACGGCCTGGGGTCGAAAATTAAAAGAGGTTTAGTTAGTGCGTACCTCAGACGACTGACACCAGACGTCATCCTCCTCCAGGAAACGCACCTTAGAGGGAACCAGTGCGCATTTATTGCGCGGGGAAGATATACTGTCCTGGCACATGCAGGATACACGGCAGACTCCAGGGGGGTGGCGATCCTTATAAAAAAATCGGCGCCATTCACGATTACACGCACTTGGTTAGACCCTCAGGGCACATATGCGGGAGTCCAGGGGTTGTGGAAAAGACGTAGGTTCACGATAATATCAGTGTACGCCCCACCCAAGCTGCAGGCTCCCACACTGAAGGCGGTTGCTAATATCCTACTGGACACGGCTGACACAACTCAAGTAGTGGGGGGGGACTTTAATGATGTCATGTGCACCACACAAGATAGATCGGGGACTTCACACCCAATGGGATCCACAACTGCCCTAGCCCGGCAGATGAATACCCTCGGCCTCACCGACGTATGGCGTTGGCTCCATCCAACACAGGTAGCCTATTCCTTTTACTCCGGGGCACACAAGGTCTTCTCCAGGTTGGATTATGTTTTTATGTCTAGGCAGGATATCACGGTTGGAGACCTAGCAGAATACAAGGCGCGGGGGATCTCCGACCACTCCCCCCTATTAGTGCAGGTGGGACGAGACAGAGGGGTGAGGCAGTCACAATGGCGATTAGCGGCATGGGACATCCAAACCCCGGAACTACTTAAGGGCGTGCGTGCGGACATACGGGTGTACATGGCCGAAAATGAGGGTTCGGTGGGCTCTGGTGTTACCCTCTGGGAGGCAATGAAACCAGTCCTGAGAGACCGCATTCAAACTAGGCTGGGAGAGGCTAGGAGGTCGCGCCAGGGTCAGGTAGAGAGTGAAGAGGTCTCCATTTTAAATTTAGAAACGGAGTATCACCAACAGAAGGGTGAGGCCCGCCTCAGGAAATTGATTGACGCACAGAGACGTTACAGGGAATTAGTCACGGATGAGGCGCGCACTCAGGCACTGGCGACGTTGCATCGACTATATGATGTCGGTGACAAGTCGGGCAAACTTTTAGCCTGGCTGAGTAGGAGGGAAACTGCAGCGAGATGGGTGGATAAGATCTCGTTACCAGGGAACAGGCAGGTAAACATGGATAGAGACATAGCCGAGGCCTTCGCGACCTATTACGAGGACTTCTACAGGGCTAGGGACCTGGGCGACTGTGAGGACGCCCAACGCTACTTAAGTGATATGGAGTTGCCGACGTTATCCGCGGAGGCTACTGCAGCCCTGGAGGCGGATCTGACACTGGACGAAATCTCTGAAGCTGTGACGGCGTTGAAACCGGGGAAGATTCCCGGGCCCAATGGCTTCCCGGCAGAATTTTTTAAACGTACGGCTGATCTGTTGCAGCGACACGTGAAGAACCTCTTCACGGACGCATACCATGCAGGGAGTTTTCCTCCGGACCTGGTCTTGGCCACTATTATCCCGATCTACAAAGAGGGCAAACCCAAAAACGACTGCTCCTCCTACCGCCCAATCTCCCTCCTAAATACGGAGACGAAAGTACTGGCCACTATCCTGGCTCGACGGTTACGACAGGTGATAACGGAGTTGGTGCATATGGACCAGTCCGGTTTCCTTCCGGATAGGGCGACCAAATTGAATCTCCGTCGCACTCACAACTGGCTACAGGAGGTCCGTGAGAGAAGTGAACCCCACTGGTTCCTCTCATTGGATGCGGAGAAGGCATTTGATGCAGTCCACTGGCCCTTTCTGATGGAGACCCTCCGACGTTTTGGGATTGGTCCCAAATACATGCAGTGGGTCCGGCTCCTGTACTCCAACCCGAAGGCGAGAGTGCGGATCAATGGAAGGTTGTCCCGTGAGTTCCCCATTGGTAGGGGCACGCGCCAGGGCTGTCCATTATCCCCCCTCCTGTTTACCCTTACGATTGAGATTTTAGCGACACGGATTAGACAGAATCAGGATATCAGAGGTTTTAGATGGGGTACTATTGACGACACACAGGAAAAAATATCTCTGTATGCCGACGACGTACTATTGTTCGTGACCGACCCAGGCAGGACAATTCCAGCACTGTTCGGGGAGCTAGGCGAATTCGGGGCGAGGGCGGGACACACGATCAATTGGCACAAATCGGTCCTTTATGACCCACACGGCAAGGAGCGTCATGAGTGCCTTCCGGGACAGCTTATTCATACGACAGACGGCTTCCAATACCTGGGCGTATATATAACGCTAGATAAGGCACGCTCCTACACTGCAAACGTGGCTAGGATAATGGTAGAAACAAGGTCAGAAATGGACAGATGGAGGCAACTCCCGCTCACCCTATTGGGTCGTGCCGCACTATATAAAATGGTCCTACTACCCAAGTTTCTCTATGCACTCCAGAATGAGTATTATCCCCTACCATTGGCGACTCTGACTAAAATACATGCGGACCTGCGCGCCTTCCTGTGGCTGGGAAAACAACCTCGTGTGGCCCTCGCCACGTTGCAGCGCCACCAATATAGCGGGGGTATCTCGCTTCCCAACCTGGAGGCGTACTATTGGGCGGAACACCTCGCCCCGATCAACGAGTGGCTCCATGCGGCGGCCGATCACCCCACCTATGCGCTGGAAAGGTCTCAATGGTCACGCAAATCTATATTGCATTACCTCTATGGGGAAGCGGTAGGCCAGCACTTCCTTCCCGCCACTAAGATAACGTTGACAGCGTGGCGTAGGGCAACGAAAAGAATGGGTTGGGACAAGAGGGTCACTCGTCAGACACCACTGTGGTGCAGCAAGTGGCTAGGAGAACTGAATAAACTGAAAGGTTTTAGGAGGTGGGATGACATAGGCATCTCCACGGTAGGGGACGTGATTGCAAAAGGGGAATTAAAGACCTTTCCGGCACTCAGAGCAGAATTTGGCCTACACAACACTCAGTACTACAAATATTTACAACTGAAACATGCATGGAGCGCACAAAACATTGCACCGGCAGATCTCCCAGAGTACGCACCACTGGAGGGTAGACTGCTGCAGGAGCAGATACAGGGTGGGGCGATATCCCTAACGTATAGGACTCTAACCAACAATATGCTGGGTGACCTGCAAGCCCTACGAGATAGATGGGAGGCGGATGTGGGGGACATGGAGGATCTAGACTGGGAACTCGCCCTCATGCACCCCCGTGAGGTAGCTATTAAGTCCAGACTCCGCCTCATACAATTTAAAATACTGCACAGATCTTACTTTGATAGGGTACGACTCTTTAAAATGGGTAGGATACCAGACACAACATGCCTTAGATGCCATCGACACACAGGTGATTTCTTCCATACACTATGGGGATGTGAAATAATTCAAGAATACTGGGAGGAGGTGTTCCGGGAACTGGAGGATGTATTGGAGGTGGCCTTACCACGTGACCCTAGACTGGCATTGTTGGGTACGATCACAGATGTGGACCTGCCCCGCCCCTTGACTATCTTTCTGGTACTGGCCTTAGTAGTAGCAAAGAGAGACATCGCAAGATGCTGGGGAGCGCCCGAAAAACCGAACATGGAAGAATGGCGGAGGGGGTTGGATTTGTACATGGCGGCGGAGAGAGTTACTTATCGTGCACGGGGCTGCCCCAAAAAATTCAGGAGAATATGGGCTAAATGGAGACAATTCCATGGACTAGATTGAGACCCTGTGGACTAGTGAAATGTGGGAGGGGAACACCTGGACGAGATGGTGTGCACAGTGGGGACTCATGAGTGTTATGTGACTACATTAATACCTGTTCTTGTGTGCGAGATTGTCGGATGAGACACGTCGAGAGAGGGTGGGGACCAAGGGGTGGGGGGGGTGTGGAGGGTTGGCGGGCGGCTGTTCCGGGGATTCTGTTGGGTTTTGGTTTATTTGTTCTTACTCTTGCTAGTTTGAAAGCGAATCTATTACTGCAGGATATGATATGATGTAATTACTGAGAAAAGTTGCGTTCCTGGCGGATAGGGCGGAATGTTGACACCCTACCGTCTGTCTGCCTTTTTCCTTAGCGGTGATACTACTGATGCAACAATAAAAAGAATTTAAAAAAAAAAAAAAAAGATGATCCCTGGTAGAGGCCATTTGCCTAATCAAGTTTAGACAGTGCAGGAGAGAAAGTGGCTTGGAGCTTGTACGGAAATCCCAGCTTCAAAACAAGGCAGTAATTAAAGACAAACTGGGCCAAATGGTCTCCCCACAGCTGGCCCTGGACTCTCCCTTATTTTTCTAATAGATACCCCTTTTTTCCACTCTTCCGGCATATGCTTTTTATTCTGAGTCAATAAGTGTCAGTTATATCTAGTTAAATTCAACCCCCTAAGGGTAACCCTTGTCACATTATTCATTTGTTGTCCTGAAGCCTTAATGAGACAGTCATCCCCTTGCACAGCCACACATACGTTTTTTTAATATTATCTTTTTCTTCTTACATATTGGTCGCATATTTGTGCAAAGTTGCTAACGATGTGTCATTTTATTGTGTCATTTTTTTATGTGATTTTACGTGTTTCTATGCTGACTCAAAGATGTTAATGTTTATCTCATGGTGGTAAGATCCACCCTTTTATGATTTTTACAAATCAAATAAAGTATTATTATCAGGTGGGGGAAGATGCGTCATCGCAGAGTTCTCATTGAAATGGAACTTGATGATATAGTAGGCTTGGTAGAAATGTTGCTCTAATTACAAAGCAAATATGCTTTAATTTTGGTCTTGAAAGATTCTAATAGGTTCTCTAACAAGGGGGCATATTATCAAGAAACGGCATTAAAATGATTGCCGCTTTAGCGGAAGGAAACGTCCGCTAAAGCGGCAATAATGGGCTTGATAATATGCCCTTGTGAATTCCCATAGAAGCCCATGATCAGATGTGAACATGGGCTTCTATTGAAATTCTCAAGGGCATATTATCAAACCCATTATCGCCGTTTTAGCAGCAGTTTCCTGCCACTAAAGCAGCGATAACTTAAATGCTGTTCTTGATAATATGCCCCAAGGTTTGCTAGGATAACTCTGCCTTGATGGAACTACAAACTTTTATGATAGCTATTGAAAAATGGATGCATGGTAAAGATGTTCAAACAGCTTCAACGCAAAGATTATTATTTTTGGGACCCCCAGAAAGATCATCTTACTTCATTACTTATATTACTATATTGGCCAGAAGTTAGAGGCTTTAATAAATGTAAAAAATATTAGCTTTATTTTTGATACAAATATCAGTATCTTCTTTCACTCTATTAGAGAACGTTGGGACAAATTCCTGATGAAGACATCAAATCCGAGGAGCAGCCAGCCTCCCCTTTAAAGGAGAAAAAGCATCAAAGAAAAACTAGTAGCAGAGTTGTTATAATACTACACATTAATTGCATGTCGCAAATTTGAAAACTTGACAGTTTCATGCCGCAGGCAGATTCTCTTTTTTCTTGCAACAATTCTTTATGAAGGTTTTCAGAAATAAAGCAAATCATGTGTTTGGAAAAATGGCAGTAACAAGACTCAATGAAAGTGAAGTAATCCCTGTGCAGTAGAGTACAAATACAGAAGGAGACAAGTAAAAGCCTGGAGGGAAGAGAAGGGAAAGAGAAGGTGGTGTGAAAGGGATTTAACACCAGACATTGGGGCACATTTGTCAATTTTTCAAGCAGTGCAATTCAGAAAGTCGCCTTGCTGTGCTGTGCCGTGTTCCATGAAAAGGAAAGCGCAGAAATGCATCGTATTTAACATCATACGCGTATCTCTATTCTTTCCCTTCCTAGCACACACTTTGCTGCCTAGTGCCAAAGCAGGCATCCTTGCACCATGGTGCATCTGTGCCTGTGCTGTAAGCAGGATTGTATTTATGCAGGAAGGGACATCTTTCTGCACAAAAACAATCCTCTGAGGCATTTTATTCTTTCTTAGTGTGCTGTAGAATGCAGTACACTTAGGGGGATATTCTCAAAAACGTGCGATAATCATCGCCAAAATCGGGTACCCCAATGGATCATATCCCCGTCTATCACTGGAAAATAACTCTGTGTTAATGTCCTATTCACAACACAGCGATAACATGCGATATGTTCCCCATAACGCATCAAATGTGTGTGATAAAGTCACCGGGACAGCGATAAAAATACAAACCCCAACTCGAAAAAAGTTGCGATGGGCCCAACCACGATAAAAGAATCAGCAATAATCTTCACCAGGCCTGCAAGTCACACACCTCAAGCGGAAAAAATCACTATAAAAGTGGAAAAAAACATAAACACAAGCAAAACAATGAAGCACAATGGAGGTAGCTGGAGCAACTACAGAGGACAACCAAAACCCCACAAGCCCCTTGGAGGACCAGCCTGGGACCTCCGGATCAGGGAAGGGCAAGGACAAGAAGAAGAGGAAGACACAGTTCAGTCTGCAGGAATAACGGAGTTGGTGGAACGCCATCAACTACTGTTCATCACCTCCACTGTGTCATTGGGAAAAAAAAAGGAATATGGCAGTCCATCGTGGACAAGGTGAAAGCAGATGGAGTGCTGCAGAGAACAATGGAAGAGGTCATGAGGCGCGGGAATGATGTGAAGCACAAAACCAAGCAGAAACTCTGCAACAAGCGGAAGGCAGCAATGCAGACTGGAGGTGGGAGTACGGCGCCACAGGAGGAGCTGGACGAGATAAAGGAAATGGAGACAGTGGCAGAAGTTGGGATACCGGACACTGCTCAACATGACCTGCCACAACAGCACCAGGGTGATTAACGGCCAGGGACTTGGGGGATGGGGGGAGATGGGCACAATGGCACACAAGCACAATTAAGTATAGCACATCTGCGGACAAACCATGCCCCAGAGCCTCAACTCCCACCAAGAGACCAATGTACCCAAGTATGCAACATCTCAGCACTGTATAAGCACTGAAGTCAAAGGCACACAACATGAAAAGGATAAGGGGCAGCCAATCAGAGGTGCAGGGGCGGCTCTCCCCAAATGCAACACACACACATAAAATGCAGAGCACATCAACATCGACAACAATATGGTACAAACTGCAACACGTTCACAACAGAAAAGAGGACAAAACTAGTGCAGCTTCTGTGTAGAAACTGGCCAATCACATTTGGCATTGCAGGGAAATGTGAGTTGACAATGTTTAAGTACAAACACACATCCGTGATATTGTTGAAATGTCCACCATCCCGCATCGAATAGGCAGCTCCTCCCAAACAGTCACAATGTACACTGTCATGCAGTCTGTATGTAAATATGTACAATGCATCAACATCCATGTGAACACAATGTTAAACGGCATCTCCCCTTCACATTGCAGAGGGAAAACCAACACCTTCTGCAGAGCAGGCCGTACCTCTCTTCTCTGATGATGAAGAGGACCACCACACCTTCGACACTAATGCCCTCCAAGAGTTCATTGACAGCTACGTCAACCCACCTCCAGGAGCAGGGCAGCCCACCTGCAACGAGGGGACCCCACCCCCTGCACAGACCACACAGCAGGCAGCATCCACTACCACGGCTGCCTCCCAGGACCCCCACGAAGAACAAATGGCCTTCCACCGCCATGTGTTGGGGTGCCAGGAGAAGCTGACTGAACAGGTGCGGGTGGTGTTCGACCGCATGGCAGCCAAACTAGTGGCCATACGTGGGTGTCTAAGCCACATCAGGGACCACTCACAGTCCCTTACGGACACCCACAGTCTGCCCCATGCTCTCCAATGATCCATGGCTGACATCACTGGAGTCCTGGCCCAGAGACAAGAACAACTGTCTAGTCAGAGTGGCTCTAGTGATGTCACCCGGAGTTGGGACACATGCAGAGGATCAAGGAGAACCTGGCGCAGATGCAGCCAGAAAGAGCGGCTGTCACAGCTGCACACCAGCAAGACGTTGCTGGGTTTTTCCATGCCCTGCAGACCCTCCTCATGGCATTACTGCCACAAGGCCTGGCGTGGATAAATGCTGCTGCTACCACTCCATCCACATCTCTGCCCCTGAAGTGTCAGTGCCACACAGTGCAGCAGACAATCCACCTTATCCCCCTGAGGTGTCACTGCCACACAGTGCTGGAGACAGAACACCATCACCCACATGTGAGGCACATGAAACAGCAGAGGACGAAGATGAGGATGAATCTGCCTTAGTGGTAAGGAGAAAGCTGTAGCATTCATCTCTTCCATATTGCCTGTTTCTGCTTGGTTCTGCCCTCAGCATCATCAACTTCCACTGTCCCTCAATGCCTTCTGCGGCACTCACCTTCGACCTCAACATGGACTACCTTAATCTGTTTGGTTACCAATGACACAGCAATCAGACTGCGGTCGGAACTCTTCCTCTTCAGGTGAACTTGTCATTCTGTAAAGGACTCTGGCTGGCCCTCGATGGGCCTACAATGTAAAGTAGGGTTTGCATGGCTGTGTACTGCTCCAGCTACAAAACTCCACTGAATGTGCATTAAACATTCATATTCACGCAGATGTGTTATGTCTATGATCATTCAAGTGGGTCAGTGATTCCCCCTTATGTCCATGTTGCTCATGTTGTGGGACTTGAGTCACAGGGTGCCACATTACTGATTGTGGTCCAGGTGGCGCCGATACTACAGAGACACTCACATTAGTTACTTCCTTGTTCAGCCCAGGACGGAACCATACACAGAGCCCCGTGGTCATTGTTGGCGCCCCTACGCTGGACTGGCACACGCCAGGCCAGCCCACTTCGCCTACGCTTACAGGGGCGGGGGACAACGCTACATGTCCCAGGTCTTCCCTGTAGTGATCTGCTGATCACAGGTCTAGTTGTCCGCATGCCACAGCTACTCCATCACGGCTGGTTTATACCCACACCACACCCATCCAGCATACGCGTCACAGGACATGTGAGCCTGCCAATAAAAAGGGCTGGGCGCATGTGCTGGGCGCCATTACCACTCTCTATTTGGGTGTATCTGTGTGGTTATTATTTATGCATGAGGGCCTAGGGCCCTACCACATCACATTCTCCAGTGCCGGAGGTGACATGATGGCGTCTGTACCACGATACTCAATCATAAAGGGTCCATGACTTGCGGTACACAGACTTGGTGGCACCAGATACACTCCAGCCAGCACAGGCACACCGCCTCAGGACAGTGACTCTCGGTGCACTGAGGTAGGGGCACCTAAAGAGCTGAGTGGGTGTGCAGCCTGCAATGATGTCCCATCCTGGCGGTCCGGACTGGTAAGGATTTGGGTGAGCCCTGCTGGACAGCAATGTAGGCCTGAGCCAGCGGGCAGCATGGGCCTACCACCATGTGATGTTGCCTCATGGGTCACAGAGTTAGTGGCACCAAAGAACTGAGCGGGTGTGCAGCCTTCGATGATGCTGTGTGCACTGATATGATCTCTGCCATTACGAAATCAAGACCCAGATTCAAGTGTGTGACTTGGTGGCCCGCCGTGCGGGGCTGCATGATGTGGAGGCGGGCAAGGTCATGGGCCCCGGGTTTGGAGCTTGCACCGGCACGTGGTGGGCCCTCTTGGAGACACGCTAAGGGCGGAAGGTGAGTAGTGAGGCTTGGATGCGCAGGGGGGGCAATCACCGCTGGGCGGCTGGAGGGGCTGGGATGCAGCAGCCTATGTGTGCAGGGGCAGGCAAGCGATGATGGCATGTGCAATTGTATGGACTCTGCCATTCATGTATCTGGACTCTGTTTCAGATAAGGGACTTGCCCCCAGATTCATCATTGTCCCGTTTTGCGAGTCCTTAATAGCGATTATTTAGGAATCGCTATTAAGGACGTGCAAAACGGGATTCATGTAGAAATCGCTATTTTATTTGCGATTTCTACAGCTTCCTTATTTGCGATTAGCAAATTGCTAATCGCAAATAAGGAATGACTCTCCATTCATTCCTATGGGCCATAGGAATGAATGGGGAGTCATTCCTTATTTGCGATTAGCAATTTGCTAATCGCAAATAAGGATGCGATTTCAAGGGTGCCAGGTGTGTCCAAAGGACACCCTGTAGCACCCCTGAAATGTAAATGTAGACTGATGTTGCGCACACACATGTCCAAAGGACATGTGTATGTGTAACATCCAACTTAGAAAAATGCACTAAAGTGCATTTTTCTAAGTTTTCACTATTTACCACGAAGTCAGACTTCGCGGTATATAGCGGCCAAGAATAGCGAATTCGCAATTCAGAAATGGATCATGAATAGCATTTAAGGAATCTCTAATTGAGAGCCCCAATCAAAAGTTCTAAAGAACAGGTATGATCCTTGTTATCAGCCGATGCTGAGGAAATATTCTCTTGTCCTGCATCTGGGGTATTAGAGGCAGTGCGGGAGTCCAGGGGCCATAACACCCATCCCCCAAGAAGGGAGTAACTCATTACAAGTGTCTTGAATCAACAGTAAGTTCATAGAACAACTCTGAAAATGGGTCATTACCAGACTCCTCAATCGGTCCATGTTCATAGGAACAATCAATTGCATTTCAAGGCAAGCATTGAGTACCCACTCAAAGGGTCACCACAGGCAATGACACACAGGTTGAACGCAAGGAAACCAGGTGGGTCTGAATGACAATGACCAGTCAGTGTTCAGTTCCTGGATTAGAGAGGCTCCAAAGAATCGTATCATGAGTTCACAGAAAAGCTGGACTGGTGGTAATTCCATAACCAGTGGGCTTTGGAAAGAAGGATCAATTCCAGAGCTTCAAAAATAGAACCAAAATGTCACAAATGAGGTATAACACCAAGGGTATGCCCCCTGAGAACACTTGAAAATAGAGAATGTGGACAGGCAATTATTACACTAAAGATGTTCTGGAAGGTACTGACTTAGCAGCGCCGATTGCTTAAAAAAAGTGAGGTATACCAGCAGTATTGAAAGCATTAAAAGTGCGATGCACATGCTTGCCAAAATTCATTGGGAGGTTAGTCCTTAAAAGCAACTGTATTTCGCTGAATGTCCTTGCAAATTGTCATTGAAAGGTTTTTCGGGAATATGTTAGTGCCACATCCTGTGGAAACAAGGCATTGAGTCTGCTTAGCTTATTGAAATCTGACTTTAAAGTTGGAATTTAAGGCCATAAGGAAATAATCAAAACCTCCTACATTGGAGGGAAAAGCACGTTATTACAGCAGGTCACTATCTGGGGGACAGACAGGGCGACAGGATACCGACCTTCAACCCACGCCACTCTGGGTCATTTAACATGAAATACTTATATTGATCAACAGTTGCACTCTGAGTATTCTTCTCTGTGTTTATCAAGCTTCTTTAGCCAAGTTCATTTTGGTGCAACACCCTTGTGAGTGTTTTGTCTAAGAACACTGTCCAGTGAATAAATGATAGGTGAGAACAGGACTACTGTCCTCGAGTTCAGGGTGTGCACACACTTTATAATGGACCAATGATAGTCCTCTTAATCCATATTGTTATTTCAATGAAAAAATCTTTAGAAACAATGTCCTTTATGTCATCTTTAATTGTGTATTCTTAATGATGATTTCTCATAAGATACGTCGTTTTTTCAAATATTAGCAGGTTTCAATGGTACAACATTACACTTTTACCCAATGCATTTCGGGTACAACTGGACCCTTCGTCGGGGGTCTATGTTTTTCAGAATGCCAGACATCCACAGTTTCAGTGAATCGAAGTTTTCTACGTACATCTTCAACTGATCTCGATTTCCTCCGATTAATATGAAGCTAACATGAAATAACTTCCATTGGAAAGTAGTGTGATGAGGGGAAGAATCAAAGGGCCTAGTATTCCTTTTAGAAAACAGGCCAAATTTGCTACCATAGTATTACATGCTCCATGTGTTGTAATGTGTTTTCAAACAAGTGAGTGGCCGACAAAAGAATTAAATTAATTTCCAGTAAGGAATACCTCCCTGTCTGTTCTTTCACATCGGTAAGCAAGAGGAATTGACCAAAACTCATGGATAAAGTTCCCTCTCAAGGGTTCAGATCTGCCTACCCAGAAATGTTTCATGTAAGATGTAAACTGGAACACTGAAATTGGCAAAGCTATTACGCCACATACTAACCATACTGGGGAAGGTGTTGCAGCTACTGTGAAAGGCAGTTGTTCTAACTCCTCGATGTCTAACATTGTATAAGTGGTATCCTTTTTGGGCATGAGTCGCTGTTTACATGTCAGGTTAAAAGGAGAATAGTTGCATAGAATTTAAGTAACTCCATGGCACTCGGCCAGATTTTAGTACTAGAAATGTCCAACTAAATTGCATATTAGATCCAAGCTGACTTTGGACATTGTATAATACAGACATTTCATTTTGCATAAAATCAGTGACAGACGGCGCAGTGATCTTCAAGCTGTAAATGTGAGAAGACAACATATTTATGCTATTATCAATAACAGCAAGTACTTTATCCAAATTATCTTCATCAATTTGCCTTAAACTTGCAGCTGCTTCCATCTGTGACAATTTCCAAATTGTATTGTAAGTTGCATAAACGAACCTTTAAGAATGTGGAGACTTAGGATGTTTCAACTACTGTTGGCCCAAATTTCCTACCGAAGATGAGTGACTATCCCTGATTATTTTTATTTATTTATTTTTATATAGCGCAAACTTGGCCCTGGGGCATCAGAGCGCTTTTCAAGGGTAGCATATACATATATGCAAGGGGATCCATGTAGAGGTTTTAACAAGGTAGGGAATAGGATTGTGCCTTGGGAAAATCTATGATTGACTAGTGCAGCTGGTGATGTCAAGTCATTGACTTTGATTACTTGGGATCTTGCGCTCAGGTGTAATGCAAACCATTACAGGACAGTACCGCTTGGGCCAGCTCATTGGGAGAGGGTGCTTAAAAGAATGCTGTGGTTGATGGCATCAAAGGCCAAGGAGCAGACCAAGAGAATTAGCAGGCTGGCATCGCTATTGTTGAGGGATCTATGTAAACCATGAGTTATGTTCAGGATTGCAGTCTCTGTCCTGCAGCCTTTCCTGAATCCAGATTGGAAGGTGTCATGTAAGTTGAATTTTTCAATGTGGTTGTTTAACTGGGAGAGCACATATTTTTCCATGGTTTTTGCAAAAAGAGGGGAGGTTTGGTATAGGTCTGTTGTTGTTCAGGTCATTGGGGTCAGATTCTGCCTTTTTGAGAAAGGGGATCCAGTGTACTTGCCTTAAACCCCAGTGTGGAATTTAAACAACAAGCATTTTAACCACTCATTTGGACCTGAAAGTGTAGAGTTGAATGTGCCATTCTGCATCATCCTATTGAGCTATTCTAGGCTGTAATGTGTTAAATGTTTCAATTGTAAAATCGGGTAATGGAACAACTACTAGGTGAATTCATGTCTTTAATTTTAGCAAGTCCTAGACATGTAGTCTGTTGAACTGTGTTATTTAGAAAACTGATTTGTGTTGGAATAAAACTCTAAATAAGGTGTCTGCTCCCTAAACATACCAATGTTTGGTACCCCAAATTCTGGGTTCAATGAATGATGTAAAAAAAGGGGGGGACAAGGAGCGCCAGTAGATCCAGCATACATGCTCCTAACTATACAAGACTGCACAACCAGAGTACGCAGTACCTTTTTAGAGAAGAATTAAATAGAAGAAATAGGTATGGTTATGAACTGAGGAATCAGATGGGGAACTGATCCCTGAGGAGCAAGAGCTATCACACACCCAGAAGGGTGTCATGCTTCATCATAGTGCTTGCTCCTCGTCAAACCTG
The DNA here is from genome assembly GCF_964261635.1 of Lissotriton helveticus. Classification (NCBI taxonomy): domain Eukaryota; kingdom Metazoa; phylum Chordata; class Amphibia; order Caudata; family Salamandridae; genus Lissotriton; species Lissotriton helveticus. The sequence goes on from NC_136072.1 coordinate 522,655,492, forward strand.
CGCTGCAAGGCCCGACGGACACCTGCAATGGGGTTTTTTGACAGAGATCTTTTGTATAACAATGTCGTATATGAAGTGTGGAAGTGGGGCTGGAAGTGTAGATTGGTGTTGAAAGATGTATATATGTGAAAGAAACATGCGTGATAAAATAGACTAAGTAGTGCTTGGGTGATTTTAATAAATGAGCCCACTTGTCTATTTAAAAAGGTGGTCGCTATCAGGAGAGGCAATGATCTTTGATAGCTAAGTGGATCAACATGTTTTTACCAATTAAAGTCACTAATGATCATGTGGAAATTCTTCAGGATCAATTTTCCTGATCATCACTGTGCTTGGAATCTTGAATTATGTGTCTCCCAGGATTACCAATCACAAGTAACCAATATGTGGTATGAAATAATACCTTGTTGTGGCTAAAAACCAACCTATAACAGAGAAGAACAGAATACATAAAGCAACTTGTGTGTCACAAGTAGCAAAAACCACTTTCAGGTGAGGCATGCCTAACTTTGCAATAATGTGCCCCTGCTGGTGTACTTGCAACAAGCACTATAAAACATAAAGACATATTTATTTTAAAACAACACCTTCAAACAAACACCTGACAAAGTGTAGAAAACCTCATTACACAGATAACATTCACTGTGGCCAGAATGGTTAAATCACCCTATTTGGCTCTCAGTAATGTCCCCTCAAGTGACGGTAGATCAAACACTAATTAGCGTACTATGAGAAACAAGTGGAAAGATATTAAACACCGAAGCAGGCACCTCACAGTAGGAGCGACCGCTCAAAGTGGCTCTTCCTATGAATCTTGTTGAGGGAACACAATGTCAATACGTATAGGAACGCACGCGACTCCACCAGCAGCCCACTACCCCATCGATTGAAAGCATTGACGGGTATTTAATGGTAGACCTCCTCCTGGGTCTTTCTCTTCCAAGTAAGCAGAGATGGGGTAGGGATGTCGATGGATGCCGCACTGTTTTCCTGTTTATATTGACAATTGTGTTCCATCAACAGGACTCGTATGAAAAGCCACATTGAGCGCTCCTCTGGTGAAGTGCCTACTTCCGTGTTTGATTTCTTTCCACGTGTGGTATGTCAATTAGCGTTTGATGTGCCTTCACTTGAAGAGACATTACCGAGACCCAAATAGGGTGAGTTAACCCTTCCGGCCACAGTAAATGTTACATCTGTGGTGAGGTTTTCCACACTTTGTCACGTGTTTGTTTGAAGGTGTTTTTTTTAAAGCACATCTTTATCTTTCACAGTGACTGTTGCATGTAAACCAGCAGGGCATGCTATTACAAAGTTACCCATGCCACACCAGAAAGTGTTTTTTCCTACTTGTGACACACAAGTTGCTTTATTTTTTCTGTTCATAGCCTTTGCCATATATAGCTTTATTCGGAGTCACAAAAAACATCCATAAAAGCAGTTACACTAATAAAAACAACAAGCATCGAAATTATTTCATTACATATAAAATAGACTAAAAAGCAGCAACATCATAAAATCAATCTATTAAAAAGCTAACTGGTTAAATTCATTGAAGTTCACATAAAAGGCATGTAAAAATAAGGGCAATTTGCTAAAAGACCACTAACTACCCAGAGTTCCATTACACGTTTATACAGATTTAATCCTAAAAATGGTTGTAGTGCATTAGTACAGTGTTCTTCATGTTCCCTTCCAGATTTTATTGTTCCCAGAGACCTTAATGACCATGGCTGTTTGATGTATATTCCCATTGCTATACTCTATATGGTACTTGATGTCATCTTCTGTCTAGCATAACAAAACTGCCCAAAGGAAAGATGACATTCTGCAGCAGATCTCTAGCGTTGGTAACAACTGCAAGTACACATAAACAGTGTCGGGTGCGGTGAGTGTCCAGGCAGAATTCCAATCTCCTCGGGAGCAAAGATAGTATCGCTCTCCTTCAGAAAGACACCACCCTCTAGATGAATCAAAGTACACCAAAGAAAGGGTAGGTATTTCGCTAAAAGAGTGAGACCAAAAACCATAGGTCGGCCAAGGTGTGGGAAGTGGTGCCAGTGGAGTTCAATCAACTCAGTTCACTGTAGTGTAAAGAGAAAAAGACAAATATAGCAATATATTAATAGTGTGCAAGGTGATAGGGACAAGAGGCTACACTCAAATGCATATGCCCTTCGCAATGTACTGTCCCACACTCACCTGACCTGATAATCCCAGGTGCTTCAAAAGAAAATGAATAAGAACATTCAGTTGGTCTCTCTTGGTGCAAGAAAACAGAGGTACCGCTGTATTCAGTAACAAGCATTTGCAATGCAATAGGTCTCGCATTATTTAAGTTTGAGCTATTATTATTGTAAATGGCAATGTTTTTTGCTTTATGCTATAGTTTTCTTATGTACATAAAAAGCTACATATAAAGTATTTGTTGTTAAAATTATTTATGCAGTATTTAAATTTGTTTGCATAAAAGATTACAAGAATATCTTAGCAAAAAAGTTAAACTTTTTAATGGTAATTGACTAAATGTCCATTTGTACATTTTAATTTCAAATAGGTAAGTGTAAACATCACAAATATATTGTGCAAACAGTGCAAAATATTTTAGCCATAAATATTTTTGTTTTACGAGGTAGTTTGTAAGAAAATGATTGTAAAAGGCAAACACTGTAATTAAAATGTAACATATAACAGTACAGTTATGGCTAGTAAACATACATTAGTAGTATAGTATAATTGTAAACAAGATGTAAATAAGACTACAGAAATTAGCATGAATTATCACTTTAATATCAACTTTACAAACATTTTGAAAACACGATCACAGCTGGTAATCATGCATTGGCTTGTTATTACAAGCATTTCATTTTAATAAATATTTCTGATTCCCAAAAACAAATATGACAGTCTCTCAAAATAATGGCTTTTCAGTTTTAGTTGTATCTTTGATCTCCATGTCATCAAGTACTCATGAATATTACTGCCCCATGGACAGAGTCTGGCTTTACATGTCTACATATCAACATCCAATTCCATGAACACCCATCGCATGCCAGGGATGACCATCACCGCTGGTGAAGAGAAGCACAATTGGGTCAAGAATGCCCACAATACGTTGTGGTCCCATTATACCAGGGATGGGCTCAATAATGCCAAAGATGCCAACATCATGCCAAGCATTGCTAGACTAAAAGTGGGAATAATTCTAACAGGGACACCACCAATAAATTAAGAAGGAACACCATTACGCTAAGGCAAGCATTACCGCCTTCGGGTAAAGTCCGCGCTATATAAAAATGCATAAATACATGAATAAAGAAATACCGCCTTCGGGTAAAGTCCGCGCTATATAAAAATGCATAAATACATAAATAAATAAATACCGCCTTCGGGTAAAGTCTGCGCTATATAAAAATGCATAATTAAATAAATAAATACATACCGCAAAACATCCTCGTTACTCTGCCGGCCTGCGACCAGGAAGTCAGGCAGGCCGGCGCGACACCCGGAAACAGGAAGTAGGAGGGCGGGAGCCTACCCCGCCTCCCACGGAAGAGCCGCGATTGGAGCCGTGTTGGGAGCAGGGAGCACCGGAGCAGGCAGGAGCCTACCCTGCGCCCCGGTGCCGAAGGAGGGAAGAAGAGTCCTGCTGCCGGGCCTTGCAGCTGAGGAGAGGAAGCCGGTGAGTGCGTTGCTGAGCGGCGGGCGGGCGGAGAGAGAGGAGCATGTAGGCGCGGGGGGGGGCGGCCTGTGTATGTGTGTGTATGTGTGTGCGTGCGTGTGTGTATGTGTCTTGGAGTGCGTGTGTGTGACTGTGGGGGAGGGGGTGTGTGTGTGAGCGAGTGTCTGTCTGCGACGTGTGTGTGTGTGTGTGTGTCTGTGTCTGTGTGCGTGCATGCATGCGCGGTAGGCTGGGAGGGCGGCGCATGCGCAGTAGGCTGGGAGGGCGGCGCAGGACGGAACGTGCGCGTTCGCGCAGCCAAATCCGAATGCTAAAAATCGTGCCAGTTTTGTGTCCCTCATTCCCCGGCATCAGCCGACTATAAGTCTCCGTCCCTGTTCCAGGGCGAGACCTAAAAAGGGCAATACCAGGGACAACACGTTTCTTCACGCTTTGTATTAGAGTTCCAAAAAGGTCCATAAAGACTTTCTCAGCGTCTGAAAACAAAAGAGGCTTGCAAGCCTTGCAAATGTAACCAAAGCTAAACGCGTTCTCGCGTATAATAATGTAGTGGCTGAAGGCAGGGAAACAAACGCGCCCTTTGCGTTTGTAAAGGCAGGGGCTGGAGGCAAGGAAACAAACACGCCCTTTGCGTTTGTAAAGGCAGGGGCTGGAGGCAAGGAAACAAACGCGTCCTTCGCATTTGTAATTGCAGCGGCAGGAAGCAGGGAAACAATACACGGAAGTAACTCGGTCTGGCGTGATGAAATGCACACAGCTTGTGCGGTTTGTGCTTTGGCGTAGACTCAGGCAGTTTCAGGAGTTGCCGACCAGAGGACAATGCCGCCGGAGGTTTCACAGCGGCAGGATTGATAAAGTTTTGTACAAAAGGAAAAAAAAGGAATTCAAGCCACGAGGGGCTCGGCGTGTTCTTAGATGCCGGGGAGAAGGGGACGGGAGACTCCGTGTAATCACGGGCGGCAATACAATGTCAAAGAATGGGGTAACAGCTCGCTCACGGTTCTTCGAGGAAAAACACAGTTCACAAGGCAAATACCAGGAGAAGTATCAGCAAGGTCTCAGGAGAGGATAGTCAAGTAAACCAAGCGTCGCCATGTTTGGTAGGAGGGATTATGTACCTCCCATGAAATCACATGACTAGTTTCTAGGGCAGTATGGAACAGCACATTACCTCTCTCTAGTTATGCACTCTGGGACATGTAGTGCTTACTGACCTCTAATCCTAACAAACAGGGTGGCATTGTTTGAAGCTTAACTGTCTTATAAATGAAAACATATTCTGCTTCCTATATTTAGAGTAAAGTTTACACAAAAGAACCACGTGAATGGTATTCTGCCGCAGCCTACCATCACACAGGCACTTTACCAGATCTGTTGACCACTCGTTCATAGTAGGAAAAGTACATAATCTATTAAATATATCCAATCTTAAATGTACAAGACAAACCTGTGTTGTGAATTTAAAACAGTCGTAAGATAAGGCTACATATTAAAAGTGGTTAAAATCAATTGATTGTGGAAAACAGAAGATTTAGGGAGTTCGGTTGTCAGACTAAGTTTTTCCAAGTAAACCACCACCTCTGTTTTCAATGTCTTTCTGCTGACGGTAACTAGTGTCTCTGGTTTATCAAAATATTCCGGATGAGCCATGTCGCCTAGGAATCGCTGGACATACGTCAGCCATGGGATGGACTTATATGCACTTAAATTCAGACAATCTGCAATTATAGCTCGATGGAGTGCTGTGTAATCTGAAGTCCATATTTTGTGCCACATCAGAATTGGTTCTAGCTTAAATTGGTAAGAAAGGGGCCGCCGAGCTCCGAGGGGAGTACATTTGCTGACGTTCTTTTAGGGGTTGCTAGAAGATATCTAAAAAAATATTTTCTGTTACTTGCTTCTCTGCACATTTCTTGTATGCCCCTATGCCTGCCCCATAAAGTGCTAACTAGTGCATTTTTCTTTATCTATCTTCATCATCATTTTTGGGGGATTCGTGCCAAGTCTATTTGCAAAACTGCTAAGGGCCCAACAGGTCCTACTAAACAGAATATTTCTATTCTCAATTGCATTGTTCCATAACCCTTCTTTGTCAAATAGGACTCCAAGTTAAGAGAATGTGTTGGTAAAGCTAAACTGTATGCCATTTATTTTCAAGTTTCTACATTACTCATTATTCCTTCCACACTTCATAATGAAGGTTTTTGATTGGTTAACTTGGAGTCCCAGGTTGTTCATATATTCAACAAAGTTAGTAAGCAGCATCTGTAGGGCCAATGGGGTAGCTTGCCATTAAAACCGTGTAATCGGAATAGAGGAGGGCCGGAAAAGGGCATGTGCCTATTTGTGGAAGATCTTAAGAAATAGCCACAAGCTTCTCCCCCACACTATTTATATAAAGAGAAAATAGGAAGGGGGCCAAGACACACCCCTGTCTCACCCCTCTCTCCACGCCAAGCCTCAGTACATTCTCCTCCAGCCCCATACCTTACCATGGCTCTACATACCGTATATAAATCCCTTAAAAGCTAAATATAGGGCCCTCCACCGCCATTTCTTTCAACTTTAACCATAACCTAGCATGTATTACACTATCAAACGCCGATGTCAGTTTGACGAAGGCTAGGTACAGCATCCCCTTCTTTATTCTTACATATTTTACACTGAACATATTTAGGTTAAGACTCTGCTCAATTGTCGCAACGACAGGTCTAAATCCATTTTGCAGGTCTGTAAGTTTCCCATTACTTTCAGCCCACTGCTGTAAACTCTCCCGGATTATACTTCCTGCTATTTTCGCTAGTGAGTCAATCAGGGAGATTGGCCTATAACTTGCTGAATTTAGACGATCCCCTTTTTTATAAATAGGTACTATGATTGACTCTCCCCATGTCGGGAGGAAGCCTGCTAGACAACAAGCACTCAGTCAGTCAGTCAGTCAGTCAGAATATCTTTATTCGACTTATTCAAAGTCATACAAAGAAAAACAATAAAACATTTCATACAAAGTATTTTTCCTAAAAGCAATAATATAAATATACAGTTAGTTTTTAAAATGTATTATACACAAGTTAAAAAAGTTACATTCGTTAAAATGATCATACGTAATGAGACATTTACTTTAAGACGAAGTTTGGCAGACAGCTTTCGTCCTTGAGGCGGCTACCAGGAAATTGGCTATGCAGAAATTAATGCGGGGATTAGGCAGTAATTGTAGAAAAAGCAGGGCCGGTCTCACTTGGGTAAAGCCCGTCTCTTTCAGAATAGGGAACAGATATTTTTTCCTCTGCTCTATATACAACCCACAAAACATAACAAAATGCATTGTGTCCTGCACAGAAAACTGATCACAGCTACAGGGGGGGGCTAAATCCGGCTTCTGCCAAGTTTTAAAAGAACCTAGATAAAAATGTAACAAATTAAATCTAAACTTAGTTAATAAAAACCTGTGGAAGGGGATTGTGACGAAACTAAGGTAAGATGCGAGTGAGGATGAACTGACCAGGAGGCAATGTTCCCTTACTGATGGTTTCACCAGTTCAAATTCCTCACGGCATGCTTCCTTCCTTACCCTGAATGACTTTTTTATAAAGTCAATGTCTTGTACCTTAATTTTCTCTGGGGAGGAAAAAAGCTCCGGACGTCCCAAGTCTGCAAATGTTTTGGCTAAATAGGCCAGCCATGGGATCTTGTTAAATTTGTCCAAGGACAAAACATCATGCATAATTTTATGGTTCAAGGGAAGTTCTTCGTTCATCCACATTTTCAGCCAAAAAATCAGAGGGGACAAGCTCAAAGTATCCGACAGATAAGGTAGGCCTACTTCTTTGTGGATTGAATAAGTTGGGGTTGACTGTGGTACAGAAAGCAGGGTTCTAATAAACCTATTCTCTGCTCTCTGTATTGGATCTAGATTTACATGCCCCCATAAAGCGGAACCATATAACGCAATGGCCACAGGTTTACACTTATAGATTTTTAGGAGCGCTTCCATGGGCCTAGCCCCTAGCTTGCCAGCAAAGCCCAGAAGAGCTGATGACGATCTAATTACAGCCAACCTCTTTGCTCTTATCTGTGGCGCCCAGGACCCTTTCTGGTCAAACAGTACCCCTAAATAGGGGAATGTAGATACCTTAGAGACAATGTCCCCCCTATAAGAAAATGTTTTATGACCCTTCTTGTTACACACTCGCCCCATTACCATTGTATGCGACTTAGTTACATTTACCTTAAGGTCAAGACACTCCATAAATGAGCCGAAAGCGTCCAAAAGGTGCTGCAGGCCGACACCCGTGCGAGCAATCAGCACAGCGTCATCCGCATACAGGAGTGCCGGAATTTGGGCATCTCCTGCATGCGGGACGTCGGCTCCCTGCCCCCGCAGATGTGCGCCCAAACCATTGATATAGATGGTGAAAAGCAAGGGGGCTAATATACAACCTTGCCGTACCCCCTTTAAAGATTTAAAAGGGGGGGTACGTCTACCATCATTTGTTACACGCACAGCTGCTGAGAGTTCCTGGTGCAAAGTGGCCATGAACGCAACCAAGGCTTCATCAATGCCCATCTCCAACAGAATCAGCCACAGCTTTGACCTATTAACCAAGTCAAAAGCCAAGGAGAGGTCCATGAATGCAAGATACACGGACCCCTCCTTGGCCACGGTATATTTGGAGATAAGCAGATACAAATTTACGCACTGTTCAATGGTCCCTTTTCTTTCTCTAAAGCCATATTGTAACTCGGACAACCCACCACAGCTCTCTACGTTTTCCCTCAATCTAGCTAAAAGGACTCGGCCTAGGATTTTTACAGTTGAGTCCAAGAGGGATATGGGCCTATAACAGGCGGGATCATCCCGCTGACCTTTGTTTTTGAAAATAGGAACGATAGTGGATGTAGCTCATGAGACTGGAACTGGGTTACCATTAACTGCGTTAAACACATTTGACAAAACCTCAGCCCACAGTTTTGGTGAGTACATAAAAAAGTCAGCAGGGACACCATCAGGGCCGGGTGCCTTATGCTTTGTAGTGGCCAAGATTGCTTTTTCCACTTCTTGAGGGTTAAAAAGGATAGGGCAACCAGCTACAATGACCATCGGGACATCTTTAACTTCTTTATCCTCATCCCCGTAAACGTATTTAAAATGAGACAGCCATTTTTCATCGGGGATAACACAGTCCATGGGTTCATTATTGTCATCTGAAAATAAAGGCTGTTTGATAATCTCCCAAAATTTCCTGCTGTCCTTCAGCACTGCCGCTGAGAGGAGATTTTTCCATGCTTCACCTTTGATGATGTCCTTTCGTTTCTTTATGGCTGACTTGTAAATTTTCCTTAGTCTGGTAATGTCGTCTTTTACCCTAGGAGTATGTTTTAGGGCTACCAGCAATGATCTGTGGGCATTTGAACATGCTGTGTCAAACCAGCGCTTAGTTCCTGGAATTCCTTTTTTTGGCTTTGCTAAAAGGTCCTGTGACACCTGGCCACATATTAGTTCAAATGACTCTATTATTTCTTTGCCCTGCGCACAAAGATTTTTGCAGATCTCGACCTTGTCCTTGATTTTGGAGAAATTTTGTGCATAAAATTTTTCTGGGATTACTTTAGCCCATTTCACTCGCCTATCTTGATCAGTAATCCTCAAGGGGTGGGCGAGATTTGCTATTGTTGGGGATGCTCCCATCTTGGCTCCCCATGACATTTCAAGTATTACCGGGTTATGATCGCTAAAGTGTATTTGTACTGTGCGATAATCCATAATCCGGTTTAGAAGACCTTGTGAAACAAAGATGTAATCTATTATTGTGCCTTGCTGGGCACCAGTAAAAGTTGGCAGTCTCACCCCGCCATCAGGTTCATAAAGATCGAAATCAGCTAGCAGTTCTTATAACTCCTCCCCCTCTGAAGAGTGTTCAAAGTGCGGGCCCTGTGGTCCCTCATCCCCATCGTCACTGCTTCCCCTACAGGCTAGGTTACACAAATGAATATTAAAATCGCCTAATAAAATAAACTCAAAAACGTGCTTGATATTCTGGGTTACTGTTTTTAAAATACTGACTAAATTAGCAACGTTACAGCCTCTGTAATCCCTGTTACCTGAATTGTAGAAGTTTATGTATATAGTCCTGCTGGTGTAACTAATCACCCTTTCAACCATTAGGATATTATGGGAATCGGTGCTTATCTGCCTATAACTTCCCTTCAGGTCTAGAGAGAACAAGATCACTAGGCCTCCCTTGGCTCTCCCCATGCGACTGGGGACTGCTGGTTTTGTGAAACTGGTGAACCCATCCCACCAGAGATTAGCGGAAGTATCCCAGGTTTCCTGGAGTGCGATAATATGATGGCTTAAGACGAAACTTGACCATGCCTTGTCCTGTCTTTTGACACTTAGCCCTGCTGTGTTCCAGCATATAATCTTGCAAGAATCTGTGAGTTTCTTAGGTTCTTGGTACCCCGCCATGCTCCCTTCAGCTACTCGTGACGGTTTTGACCTCTCGTTACTTCCCACTTGCAAAAGACTCTGTGGGTTATCGCTGACAGGGCTCTGAGTTGCACAGTACTCTGGCCGATTTAGTGTAAGAAGATGGTCATGATTCGATATGTCTTGGCCCACTAGCGCTGTCTGGGGGGTGGGGTCACTGAGGTCTTGGCCATTAGTGTGTTGACTTCTCTTGAATGGTGGCATATTCAGAGCATCAGTTGCCAAATCGGTTCCATCTGTGAGTCAATCACAGTCATTTAGGTTCGATAAAGGACCATACCTGTTCCCCATTCCAAATCCCCAATCCAAAGGGGTAGCTACCTGGTTCCATCCACTAGCTGTTGTATTCCATATAGGACGTGGGGTCTTTGGTCGCATCAAAGACTGATCATTTCCCATCCGTGATATAAACCCATTACCCTGAGCTCTATGGTCGTAACCCAGAATTCCAGGACCCCAACCATTTGTAGTGGGCCCATGCGACGTTACTGACCTGGCAATTGGCTCGATCGGATAGTAATATTTTCTTGTCTCAGGATTTGGCATGGGCTGATAACGGTCGTAATTATTATATCGGGGTCTTGTATCCCCTCCCCAGCTGGTGGTGTTTATATGTCTCCTAGATCTAGGGATATTGGGGAAGGTAGCAAACTGGATCTCATTATAAAAGAACTTTAGGGTAAGGGGAATTATAGAGCCATTCCGTCGTTGGGGTGGAAAGATGTTGGACAGGATATTTTGGGAGTACCTCTGCGTTAGCAAAATTTAGTATTACGCAGTCCCCTTTAAACTTTTTTGGCTTATTCCCAATCCATGGGACCCTCCTTGTCATAACAATGTCCCCTGCTAGTTGATCAGACCCTTGATATGCCATATGCATATTGTTAGTAAGCCAGTGTAGCGCTTTATCTTTTAGACCCTGGTTAGATTCTGTTTTATCTTGTGATAGAACAGGGACATTTGCCAATACCAGGACTACTGGAAAAGCTTCCATGACGAATTGGGCTGAGTCATCCTCTTGTTGCAGGCGTGCTGATGCAGCAGATGGTAGTGGTAGTGCGGAGGTGTCTCCTACTAATTCCTGGCTGGGCACAAGTGATGATGGCAATGATGGCGATGCTGTTGTCTGCCCTTGTGGGATAGTCTGTGTTTGGCTTTCCAATGGGATATCCTCCGCGTCCGCGTCCGTTGCCATCAGTTTTGTAACGAAGGTAGATAGATTCTCCACCTCTTCGATCAGCTTACTTTGTGACCCGCCCAACTTTTTAACCTCGGAAGTTAATTTATCCAATTTCCCGATCATAGGCTTTATAATAGTCCTTTCATGTCTATCATATCTTGAATCCTATTAAATAGGTCGTCATCAATGATGCGTCTTGACTCCTCGTCAACATCAAGCTCTACGGTTTTCCCTTCCTGTCTTGGTGGTGTAACCAGCTTTTTCCTACCTTGCTGTCTACCCCCACACTTTGCCTGAAACTTTCTGCAGGTTCTCACAGCCCGTACTACGGGCAGCTGGGGTGGTGGGACTTCATCCACTGTGTCTATCTGGTGGTTAAAATCAGAAACAGCGTTTGTAGACAGATCTACTAGTGGGTCTGAGTCACCGTCCTCCATACCTATATTTTGAGGATTAGAGTCTGGTATGTATATGGGAGGATTTTCTGCAGGTGGGTCGCGCGTTAGTGCACTAAAGGGAGGGCTTTCTGAGAGCAGAGTTGGCGATTGGCTCAAGCCTAGAGATTGCCTTCTTTCGTTATTGATCTTGCTGACAACTTGTACTAGGTAAGAGTCTAAGGTATTGAGTGGCTCAGTGACAACAGGTACCAATTTTTTACCCATATTAACGATAGGCTTTTAAAAGCTGTCAGAAGGCTAGACGTTGCTCCAGGACTAAACTGCAAATAATTTGCCCAGTGTGAGCAGGGCAGCGGGATGTGGCTAACGTGCGACAATGTACACTTTCTTAATCAACTCTAGGCAATTCAGGACGCTTACTTAACTAAGGATCGATGAGTACGGTACCTTTGTAGCTCGGTGCAGGAAATATCAGGGGGATGGCCTTGCCTGGCCTTTTCGTGCCTCTGAGGGCCACAGAGGGCCCGCCCTTTGCCCGGGCTTAGCCCCGGGCGTCCCGCTCGCGTCCCGCGATGCTGAGGGCTTGCTGCTTATCTGGCCCCTCCTGGCGCGTATTCCGCGTCAGGGAACGCGCCGCCGCAAAGGCTGCCGGGATATGGAGTCCCGGGGCAGCGGGCGCGCCTGATGGGAGCAGTGACTGTGTTCCCCGGTTGTTGGTCCGCCTGGAAAGCGCTCCTCTGGTGCCTCGATCCTATCCACAGGTAAGGCTGTAGTGAATTACGGGTCCCCACGCTCCCCCGAGGGCTTGCTGCTTATCTGGCCCCTCCTGGCGCGTATTCCGCGTCAGGGAACGCGCCGCCGCAAAGGCTGCCGGGATATGGAGTCCCGGGGCGGTGGGCGCGCCTGATGGGAGCGGTGACTGTGTTCCCCGGTTGTTGGTCCGCCTGGAATGCGCTTCTCTGGTGCCTCGATCCTATCCACAGGTAAGGCTGTAGTGAATTACGGGTCCCCCCGCTCCCCCGAGGGCTTGCTGCTTATCTGGCCCCTCCTGGCGCGTATTCCGCGTCAGGGAACGCGCCGCCGCAAAGGCTGCCGGGATATGGAGTCCCGGGGCGGCGGGCGCGCCTGATGGGAGCGGTGACTGTGTTCCCCGGTTGTTGGTCCGCCTAGAATGCGCTTCTCTGGTGCCTCGATCCTATCCACAAGTAAGGCTGTAGTGAATTACGGGTCCCCCCGCTCCCCCGAGGGCTTGCTGCTTATCTGGCCCCTCCTGGCGCGTATTCCGCGTCAGGGAACGCGCCGCCGCAAAGGCTGCCGGGATATGGAGTCCCGGGGCGGCGGGCGCGCCTGATGGGAGCGGTGACTGTGTTCCCCGGTTGTTGGTCCGCCTGGAATGCGCTTCTCTGGTGCCTCGATCCTATCCACAGGTAAGGCTGTAGTGAATTACGGGTCAATACTTGGGTCAACAAGGGTCCCCATAAGTTCATGTTTTCTTTATATAGATCTACAGGGATTGAATCTGGCCCTGGTGCTTTCCTCTTCTTGCTATCTTGAATCGCATTGTTAATTTCCTCTTGAGAGAATGGGAAAATGGAAGAGGTTTGGGATGGAATTTCATTCTCGTTTGTCACTTGTCCCTGGACTTGTGACTTTATTATGTCAGGTGCAAAATAAATACACACAAAATGCTCAATCCATTCTTCCTCGAGGATAGCTGACTCAATTTTAGGGGACACTTCTTTACTCCATGAAGAAGAATTAATTATCTTCCAAAACATACCATCATCATTACCTGCACTAGCCTCCTGTAGGGACTCCTAGGCAGGCTCTCTTAAATGTAATTTTCTCCTCTTTACTGTCTGTTTATATTCTAATCTGCATTGCTGGAATTCTCTATTGCACCAGATGTTTTATGTAGTGCCTCCTTCAATATTTTATGGGCTTTAGTGCAAACACTGTCCAACCACCCCTTTTCTCTCTTTTTTGTCTTCCCCCTGGAGGCAAAAAGTATCTCTTTTACGCCCTTTGCAATGGCCAGAAATGCCCCAACAATATCCTTTGGGGATAGGTTTTCATTTAGGCATAAGTCGAAGTCACCTTTATGATTACCTATTAACTGTTTAAGAAGATCCTCTGGGTTGATCTGTGTCCAGCGCAAGGTGTATCCATCGCGACTTGCCAATTCAATCCCCTCTACCTGTGGTATTACATTATTGTGGCTTTGTTTAAAAAAGGGTGCAATCGTTAGTTGAAGGCTCAATGAGAAGTGATCACTTAGGGCTATCTCATGTGTACTGAAATTAAAAATGGAGCCAGTGCAGTGGTTTGACAATAAAACATGGTCAATGATGCAGTTATTAGTGGACTTGTTAAAAGTTTTCTATCGGTATGCATAGGGTATTGAGATTTCATTTGGGAATGAGAAATCGAATTTAAGTATTAATTTGTTTAATTTGTTACCATATATGCTATGTACAAAGTGTGAGTGATCTATATCTTCTATATTTGTAATTCTTCAGATTTTCCATGACTGCGCATTGCACTGACATTTGTTAACACCCCCCCCAATAGGAATGTAATATACTTATTTTTACCCATGGTGATGCGCTCTAGATAATTGTTTATTTCCAGCGTCGCTTCAGTTATTACTCTCAGCGTGGTATTGTTGTAAAAATTTATTATTACTAAGATAGTGTACTCTTTTGCATTGCACAACATTACTTGATAGAATGGGTTGTTTGTCAGAAAGTCAATTTTAGTGAATTGTAGAGTATTCGCTATATAGGTACACAGGCCCCCCCCTTAGCCCTTCTGTGAGGTGAAGGTATTGCTTGAGTAAAGTTTGACCTATACCCATTAATATGGATAACCTCGGTAAGCCATGTCTCTTGCAGACATATGATTTGTTATTCCCTTATCAAATCTAACGATTCTGTGGACTGTATTTTTCCACTTAGTCCCGCCACGTTCCAGAATGTACATCCAAAGGATTCGGTTTTGGGTTGAACTCCTTTCTCTAAATGAATATCTGTCAGGAGGACTTGTCCGTTAGGGTTGGTTGGTTGGGGAACTATTTGTTTCCTCAGTACAATATCTTTGTGTGTTGTCAATGGATTAATAATAGTCACTGTGTCTGCTAAGTTTTCACTGACAAGACTTATTTGTAATTTGTCATCTACTGTCAAGTTTGTCCCCTCCTTAAGTCAATCAAGGCCATCCAACGTGGTTAAACTTTGAATCCTGTTATAAGTCGGTATTGTAATATTTAAAAACCTCGATCGCTGTTCATATCTTGGCTGAGGGAGCAGATTGTGTCTTTGGTTTAGGGGCTGATAAAAATAGTTGAGAAGGCGTGATAAAATACAATTTCCATAAGTGCTGGGGGTCCCAGTCCTATTTAGTACTGGATCTACCAGCTGAGGACATCTAAAGTTCTATACCACACTATCGCCACTCTGGGTTTTATTCCCTCTCCCTACCCAATTAACTCCCCTGACCATCTTTAAGTCTCTAAATAGCTGGTCGGTTAAAACTGTTCTCACACCTAACCAATGTAGGGCCTTATTTATCAGAGAGAAAAAGTTCTCTTTGCCATTAGTGAGGAGAGAGGGCATGTTTGTCAAGACTACCATGTAAGGGGCAGCTGCTTGCGGAAGGTCCAAACGATCAGTAATATTTCTGTTTGTTCTTCAACATGGTTATCAACAGCTGGGATTTCCCGAGCGCTTTCATACTCTGTTCCTTTCTCGTACCTTCTGCTGTCCCCACCACCTGAACTTAACCTAACCCCCTTCTCCCTCTCTTATATTTTTAGTGCCTTCATTTTTAGAGGAATGAGTGGTGAAACCTCTCATTAACCTGTTCTCAGTTGTAAGATCACTGGTAAGTTCAACTGGTACTCCGGGAGTTGGGAGGTGATCCGCTTTGTAAAGGTCCTTCTGCTTTTGGCCTGTTGAGAAGATTGTCAAAAGTTCCAAGCAGTAGATATTTGTTCCATCGACTTTAGATGGTCTGGCATGTATTGTCCCCATAGTTTCTTTCACATGCTGATCAAGTGTTTGAAAAGCCTTTGTTAAGGCATCTAATTTTTGAATGATTATGTTAGTATTTGGGACTGAGATGGTAGTTGATGTAATTGCCTCCGTTTGACCCAACCCCTGAATTAGAGAACTACCCTTCTTTATACCAGTCAAATCTCAACTAAGTGGAGCGGATACGTTATGGGGACAGACATTTTTGGGATCCGTTTTGGTGGAGGGGAGTTAGACTTATTTGGGGAAATACTGTAATCTCTATATTGTACACAGCCATTTACCATGTTCTCCCTCCTAATTCTGTTGGCTGTTGTTTTGCCTCCCGTGCTATCCGTAATATCAGCGTGAACCCCCTCCGGTATACTTTTAGGGTTAGTGGCTATTTCAATCTCATTCTCCCTTCTAGATCCGCTCTCTAGTATAGCGCTGCCACTAGTGTCATGATCGTTAGTAAGGGTCTGGACTTTTGTAATAACAGCATTTTCAATTCCCTTCCTGATAACAAAGATTCTTCAACTGTTGAGATCTGCTTTTCTATGGCTCCCATTGCACCGATAATATATTTTAGTAATGATGATTGTGTTTTGTCTGGGGAGGGGGCTTTTGTAGCAATGGCTAAATGCTTTTGTTTACCCATATTAGTGATAAGCATCTCTGATACCTCTAATGTATAGTAATCTTAAAAGAGCGGTCAAGGGAAGTAGAGCTCGCTAGCAATCAACACCTTTAAGTGGGTGAAGGAATGGATAAGGCTGATCACAATGTCACAGTATAGCTCAGATGATCAAACGCTTGCCCGCTTACCCAGCTTCTTATATGTTGTTCACCTGGGTGTAGCTACCCAACACCCTTAGCCCCCTCCCCTTACCACACAATGTCTGTACGCGGATGCTACAATATGTTAAAAACAGTCAGATATACCTATTAAAGTCTGTTGCGCTCCTTAGGCCGATGCGAGGAAAAACAGGGTTGATGCGAGCAAGTCACTTCAGGCAAGCCTAAATGGAAGCCTAGGGAGAGAAAATTGAAACAAATACTTTGAACTGTGAAGTCCCAATGTCCCATCCTGCTTTACTGACCAATGCATGGATTTGCTAATTCCTATGTGAGGGTACCTCCAGTGAGCTGTGAGTTTCAGTGCTTTGTTGGTCAGCATCACAGTATGAATTAAACGCTTAAGTCCTCAATGGCAGGTGAAATGGGCACTGCTTGAACTTATGCTGAAATTTCCTGGAGACTTCATTACAAATTCAAGGGGGGTGGCCCCGCAACGCCTCCTCCTGTCACCAACGGGTGCAGGACGAGCCCGTCCTTGGCCTGGGCTTTGCCCGGGCACTGCCCACGCATGTCCTGTGCCACTGTAGCTGCCGCAGTAATTATTGCCCCTCCTGGACGCTGAAGTGATGACATTGGTGCCGGGGAGACTAGGAGATGGAGTCATGGCTCCTCATTCCACTCCCGCTCCCTCTTGCACTAATGCTGGGTTCTCCTACAGTCTCCTTGGCAGCAGGATAAGGTTGGTTGCACCCTGACAGCGTTCTTGGTCTCCTGGCTTTTCCTGGCTATCCCGTGCTGCGGGAGCTGCTGCTGTCATTTATGCCCCTCCTGGACGCGCAGTGATGACGATGGCTCCGGGGAGACCGGGAGATTAAGTCCTGGCTCCTCACTCCACTCTCGCTCCCCCTGGCACTAGTGCTATGTTCTCCTGCAGTCTCCTTGGCAGCAGGTGAAGTTTGGTTGTGCCATGACAGCGTTCTCAGTCTCCTGGCTTTTCCTGGCTTTCCCTGGATTTAGGTCAATTTCTATCTACATCTAGGTATTTCTTTATACCACATATTGTTTACTTGTGATAGACATGATTTAAGATTCCTACCACAGTATAGTTTAGGATAAACTGGTCCTAAAAAATTGCCACATGATTATTAGTGACTTTAATTGGCAAGAAACAAGTTCAGCCACTAAGCTATCGAAGATTGTTCTCTCTCCTGGTAGTGACCACCATTCAAATTAGACAAGTGAACTCATTTATTAAAATCCTACAAGGACCACTTAGTCTATTTTATCATCCATTCTTCTTTCAAGCATATACATCTTTCAACACCAACCTACACTGCCAGCTCCACTCCCACACTTCACATAGTACATTTTTATGCATAGGATCTACAGGAAAGAGCCCCCATGCGGGTGGCCATCAGGCATTGCAATGCAGGCACGATGAGGAGCATGCCCTATGATGAAGTATGACACCCATTTCGGTGTGTGAGGGCTCTTGCTCCTGAGAGATCAGGCTCCCGTTTGATACCTTAGTTTATAACTGTACCTATTTCCTCTACTTAATTCTTCTCTAAAAGGGAACTGCATGCCTTGGTTGTAAAGTCCAATGAATCATGGGCAGATAAATATGTGATCTTTTCCCTAACTGTCTTTGAACTCCCTTCTGGGGAGCTAGAAAATGTTCCCATTGTGTGTAATTAAAACATGTGTTGAACACTCGCTCTATGTAAATAATGATGCTCGTATTGAAGGCAACAGAACACCTCACTGCAATCATCAGAATTTAGATATGACTTTCCTTTCAAAAACACTACACTTCATTTCCAAGAGCAGAGAGCCAACAACATCAACATCCCAATCACCAGACCGCAACCTATTCACAATAACATTACCCATAGACACCTCAAATATATAGGGAATCTCCAGACTTTCTGTAGGACTGAAAATATCATAGAGGATCCTATCCCAAACAATTCCATCCATTATTTGGACAGCTGAATTGTTCACGAGGAACAGGTCTCTTCTCTGTTTATGTGAGGATGAGTGAGGCATTAACACCTCATCTACCTGTTCTGTGGCAGAGCATTCTGGAAGGTAATGGCTAATTATTTCCAATGAAAAAAACAGTCACAAATCCAATCTAAAGTAATAGAAAGACAATGGAAAGTGTTATTCAAACATATATCCAAGGTGGCACAGATAAGTGTGTTTCAGTCATGAAAGGAAATCACAGACATGTGTAGGTGTAGTGTCTAAAATGTTGGAAGAGTCTGAAGGTTCCAATAAAAAAAATCATCAAGTACTCCAAAATACCCAGAAGCAGCTTGTTGAAAAACAGGAGCCACAGGTGATGAGAAAGAGTTAGTAATTAGCTCAAAAGGTGGAACATCATAAATGACTTCATCTGCAGAAGACGCTTTAGTAAGTACATTACTCACTTCTGTCATATGGTTGTCATTAGTAGTGGCATCAGGAATTAAATGAAGTTCATTCACCACCACCTGCCCCAACTGGGGAGAAACATCTGTGAGGTTGCTCACAAGCTCCAGAGAAAATTACTGCATAGTAGGGAGAGGAGTTACTAAAGTACCACAGAGTACTTTTGGCCTACTGTTTCAAATCGGCCACATGATGTAATTTTACTACATTAGTGGAGACATGTTGATTGTCTTTGCAATCAGCAAACAGTGGCAATATCACCATTCTAGTTCCTTGAGCACCAAGGACTGGCACCGGTGCACAGATGATGGGAGATATTTCTTCTTTGCTGCAATTTTTATATGAACAAGAACCCCAACCAGAGGAATCCAACCAGAATACGCTGACTGCCTCTTGATTCCAGCAGAGGTAGATGTCTGCAACTCTTCCTTAGCTTGACTGTCTCTGAAGTTTTACAAATCCTGTAAGGAAGCAGAGCAATCGTTTCGTCAAAGGGTATGACTGCTTCAGGACCATTAAGGTCTGGAACATACATTTTAATGCCAAATAGGACATTACACAGTCCAGCCACTCAGAGGTAATTTGGGGAGATTATTAAGTGCACTATGTACCTATATAAGTCATGGATCCAACTACGTCCTGAACCTAATACTCTAGCTGTTAAGGATTGCTTTAAGTCACAGTTCATCCTCTCAGCTACAAATTCCCCTCAGGATGATGGGGGAGGAATAATGCACCTCTACACCCAGAGAAGCCATAGAATCCGTATATACTTTTGAGGCAAAAGGAGGGCTCTGGTCCGAGTGGAAAATAGTGCATGCCTATTTGCTGTTGAAGTCTTGCAATTCTTTAATAACTATGTGAGCGTCAGCCGAATGTTGTGGTCACACCCAGAGGTAATATGATCAAAAATTTGCTGCAAGTAGGATAAATTTAACCGCCCCATCCAAATTTATGGGAACAGAATAGTCCAAATAAATACAGTCAAAAGGTTTGTTGGAAATCAACAGGTGTGTCTGTGGTGGGCGAGCCACAATGGAATTTTTAATTTGTTGACAACTGTCACAACAAAGAACATATTCTTGGCTTGTTTGTATAAGCCATGCCACCAATAATGTTGTTCTAATAACTAAATTATGTCTGCCATACCAGCGTTTTCAGAAGCAACACCTTCATGTGCCTCTCTGACTGAGGCTAGCCTGTGGTCTTGGTTGGGAGTCACACTATCACCAACTCCTGGAATTGTAGCAAAGGGAACATTTTGTTCACTCAAACCGTAATTATATTTAGCTGGAAAGCCCATAGGCAAAGGAGTGCCATCGCGTGTAGCATTAACGGATCACGGCCGACCAGCTCACCACCTCCCTCAGCCTGAACCTCCCACCAGCGCACTGGACCCCAACGAAGCAGCCCGCAGCTTCACACAGTGGCTCACCAACTGCGCCGAGGACCTCGCACCACTGAAGAACCCTCCCAGCAGACCCGGCAGCAAGAAAGCCTCCTGGTTCACCGACGAACTCAAAACATCCAAGAAAAACTGCCGCACCCTTGAAAAAGCATTTCGCCACGACCAGACCACAGAAAATATGACTGCCCTCAAGAACGCCATCCGCAAACACCACCAGCTGATCCGCACCACCAAAAGGACAACATTCTAAGAACGACTGGACAACAACACCCACAACAGCAAGGAACTTTTCAGCATCGTCAAAGAGTTCTCCAACCCCAAAGCCGGAAACAATGACATCAAACCCTCGCAAGACCTCTGCGACTTACTCGCCACCTTCTTCCACCGCAAGATCGCCGACATACACAACAGCTTTGGTGCACAGACCACGCACCCAACCACCGAACCAACGCCCCCCACCACCACCCTCTGCAACTGGACCCCGGTCAGCACCGAAGACACCACCCGCACGATGAACACCATCCACTCCAGATCACTAACCGACCCCTGCCCCCACCACGTCTTCAACAAGGCCGACTCCATCATCGCACCCCAACTCCGGGACATCATCAACATCTCCTTCAACACTGCCACCTTCCCGGAGAGCTGGAAGCACGCCGAGCTCAGCGCCCTCCTGAAGAAACCAACAGCGGACCCCACTGACCTCAAGAACTTCCGCCCCATCTCGCTCCTCCCTTTTCCTGCCAAAGTCATCTAGAAGACCGTCAACAGACAGCTCGCCGCCTTCCTTGAGACAAACGGATCCCTCGACCCTTCGCAGTCTGGCTTCCGAGCCAACCACAGCACCGAGACCGCCCTCATCGCAGCCACCGACGACATCAGATCCCTGCTCGCCAACGGGGAAACAGCGGCCCTCATCCTCCTGGACCTATCTGCGGCGGTCGACACTGTCTGCCACCGCACTCTAGTACAGCGCCTCAGCAACATCGGAATCCAAGGGAAGGCTCTGGAGTGGATCATCTCGTTCCTCGCCGGAGGAACCCAGAGAGTCCACCTCCCCCTGTTCAGATCCGAGGCCACCGAAGTCATCTGCGGCGTACCACAAGGATCCTCACTCAACCCCACCCTCTTCAACGTCTACATGAGCCCCCTCGCAGCCATCGCACGCCAACACATCCTCAACATCATCTCCTACGCCGACGACACCCAGCTAATCCTCTCCCTCACCAACGACCCCGCCACCGCCAGAGCCAGCCTACGTGAAGGGATGAAAGACGTCACCGAGTGGATGAAGAATAGCCGCCTGAAACTGAACTCAGACAAGACGGAAGTCCTCATCCTGGGATCATCGCCCTCCGTCTGGGACGACTCCTGGTGGCCCCCTGCCCTGGGCACCACTCCAAGCCAACGGACCACGCACGAACCTGGGCTCCATCCTGGACTCCTCTCTCTCGATGACCAGACAAGTCAACGCCGTATCGTCATCGTGCTTCAACACCCTGCGCATGCTCCGTTAGATCTTCCGATGGATCCCCACCCAAACCAGGAAGACAGTCAGCCAGGCACTCGTCACCAGCCGACTGGAATACGGGAACACCCTCTACGCGGGAACCACTGCCAAACTACAAAAAAGACTCCAGCACATACAGAACGCCTCGCACGACTCATCCTGGACATCCCTCGCCACAGCCACATCTCGACCCACCTAATAGACCTGCACTGGCTCCCCGTCAACAAGAGGATCACGTTCAGACTCCTCACCCACGCACACAAGGCTCTCCACGACATGGGCCCGAAGTACCTCAACAGCCGCCTCACTTTCTACACACCCACCTGCCAGCTACGATCGGCCAGCCTCGCCCTTGCCGCCATACCACGCATTCACAGAGTCACCGCTGGAGGAAGATCCTTCTCCTACCTGGCAGCCAAGACATGGAACTCCCTCCCCATCAACCTACGGCTGACCCAGGACCACCTCTCCTTCAGGAAACAACTCAAGACCTGGCTTTTCGAGCAGTGACGGACCCCTCCCCCCAGCGCCTTGAGACCCTACTGGGTGAGTAGCGCGCTATACAAATTGCTGATTGATTGATTGATTGATTGATTGATAACCAATATATAGTTT
Organism: Lissotriton helveticus; assembly: GCF_964261635.1. Taxonomy (NCBI): domain Eukaryota; kingdom Metazoa; phylum Chordata; class Amphibia; order Caudata; family Salamandridae; genus Lissotriton; species Lissotriton helveticus. Next base: position 522,678,022 of record NC_136072.1, read on the forward strand.
ACCTTGATATGAGAAGTAGTAATCACAGAAACGGTTGCAGTCAAGACTGTAGATTTAGCAGCCACATCCGCCAAAGAAATCCCAAAAATGTATATTTCAACATGCTGATGACTCAATGTATAAATGACATGAGCCTGTGGTAACTTATCTTTGATGTCCTTACCTTCACCAAAAGTGATGTATGCTTAATAGTGTTTCCTTTGGAGCCCTGGAAGCCATTCTGGTGCCAATAATGCAAAATATCAGTTAAGGACTGGACACAATAATACAATCACACACTATAAGACAATCACACACTATAAGAGTGGGGAAATCATGATTCATATTTTTTTTATTGCAAGAAGTAATGCTTTCTGTTTAGCCAACTCTGCAGTGAAGTCACATAAGGACTGCATGTGAGTTTTTTGGAGTTGGAATTTACCATCCAACATCACACCATGAATAGAGGCACATGTCGCACAATATTGGTGCTTGGTCCCTATAGCAGTTGGGGCTGAACCATCAGTAAGAACAGCATGTTTATACTGATCAAGAGGGAGGCAAAGTATTGCTGGACATGGGTAACACAAGCTCAGATTAGAGAAATCCTGTTTGCAAAGATGGGTCAAAGACAAAGTCAAAAATGAATGAGGCTTTCACAGCTTAATGGATTATCTGTTGCTCCTGAACAGTTAGTGATTTTGCGTGCTCCAGTGGGATCGCTGTCTGTACCTTACAGCGTCAAGGATTACAAGGACTAATACAAAGCTGCCCCTATCCGAGGGGCAGACTACTCCGTGCACAGCTTAAATGACTGGAACGTCTGATAGTCTTATACTGCAAATTGATCAAGTTATCTCAACAAGAGTAAAGTTTGAAACTTTTTATTCCATTTGTTTCTTCCTTTGTGGTATTTCAACACATTATTTTCATGGTTGTAACCAAAGGTTGTTAATCATGCCCAAACATGTTCATAATTCGTCTTTCCCAATGCATTTCGGGCTTTACTGACAGCCCTTCGTCAGGGGATTTCTCTACAAGTAAAAAAATGTGAATTCCAATCAGTGTGGATATATGGAAAGGTAGTCAGAACGCAATGCGAAGTGAAAAGGTGAACTTGTGCTCCAAATCATGCTTAACATGCCAGTGTATGGGTTGCTGTTAGTCATGCGAAAAAATCAAGGTAGAAAATCATGGGGTGAATGTGCGTTTAACGTCATGTGGTCATTACTTGAATGTGGTCAAAGCCACAAAATGTCTAGTGCCCGGTTCTATTGGAATTGTGATGATAATCGTGACCGCGACTGCAGCTAGGTGCGGGGTGTTTGTGTACTCACGGTAGACGTTCTGTAATGATCACGCCTGCAATACACGGCGAAAACACTAAGTTAAAGATGCTGTGATGGTTTGTACTACGCGGGGTGAAAATAATAAACGGGTCCTCATTCGAGGTACTTACAAGATCTTGAGGTGATTCTATGTCGTGAATGGGCTCCGTAGTTGTTCGCAAGAAGTGGTGAAGTGCCCGAACGAAACCCGGTGTATTAGTTCGTGCTGGGATAACTAAACATGGAGGACAGACTACAGGATGGCAAATGACGTCGGTCGCCATCTTGGAGTGGAGTGGTAAATCATCGTAATTGAATAAACGTGCAAGTGAAATGTGTAAACAAGATGAATAAGGCTGATGAAATGATGCCTATGCATATGACAAATGAAGTATGCAGTGTATCAACACTATGCATGAAAATGTTGCACATACAATAACAACAGCATTACATTCAGAATAAACATAAGACTGTCTTTACAGGTAACATAGGAATTCCATCCTATCATTCATCCCGTTCGGTTGCATCGTGGCAAAGTCTTCATCCATAGCTGTTAAGGATGTTTCCCATTGTATCGAACGTGGATGCAGGGATTCAGCATTAGGAATGCTTACTTTTGTTACAGTCTTTAAAAATGGACTGGGAGTAACGGCAATAATACAAGTCTCTGGTGCAAGTGGCGATTCCATAATAACAGCAAGAAGGCAGCAAATAGTCCCAAACTGTTTATATACCCCATGGGGAGTTGGCAAAAGTGACATTGAGAGCCTAGTGCTGAAAACACAGTCCAATCTCTGCCTTTAGGCACTATATTTGGCAGAAAAAAAACATTGGAGAGATCCAAAGTTGTTTTACATTTTTTACGGACTATATTATTGATAAGTGCTGTACTATGTGTATCTTGTATTGCATATGTATGTGTATGACTGTTTAAATGTATGTAGTCTAAGACTATATACTATGAGGGGTCCAGCATGGCAACAAGAAAAAGATTTTCATTGATTTGGGAGATAGTGGGCTTAATTACACCCTGGTATTCTAATTGTGAGAGTATTTCTCTAATAGGAGCTTTCTCTTCATTAAATTGGGAATTGTGTTTGTACTTTGGGGCTGAGTCGTATGCGTATTAAATGACAAGGAGAGTACTTACCCCAGCCTACATGATTGCAGTACAAGGCTTGTGCAAGAGCCCATTTAGATGCATAGGCTTTTTTGACTTAGTTAGAACTGGCATCTTTTAACTTGGTATCCCTTGTCTTTTTGTTTCTGACCTCCTGTTTTTGACTGTGTGCTGAACTTCCTTTTTGTTGGTGTTAAGACCTTGGGCACTTTACCACTGCTGACCAGTGCTAAAGTGCATGTGGCCTATGTCTAAAATGTAATGACATTTGTTTTATCCATGATTGGCCTATTTGATTTAGTATTAAGACCCTGGTACAGTGCACCATATGTGCCTAGGACCTGTAAATCAAATGCTATTAGCGGAACTGCAGCACTGATTGTGCCACCCACATGAGTAGCCCTTCAAACATTTCTCAGGACTGCCACTGCAGAGCCTGTGTATGTACTTTTATTGCATGTAAGGCACACCTGAGGTAGGCTCTAGGCAGCCCCATGGGCAGCGTACAGTATATTAAAAAGGTAGGCCATGTGTTTTTAAGTTTTACATGTCCTGGTAGTGCTAAACTGCTACTTTTGTTTTTTACTACAGTAAGGTCTATCTCGCCCATAGGTTAGCATTGGAGTTGCCTATCAACACTTTACAAGTTTAACTTCCAATTAGGAGCAGATGGAAAATTGAAGTTTAATGTCTCGAACCCAGAATTAAAAAATACATAGGTTAAACCTCAGACGGACTTCCGAATCGACCACCTCACTCGCACATTCAGCGGCTGTGATGGCTCCCCTGCAATCATTCCGGGCCTCAGTTTCATGGCTCCCCCTACCGGGAGATACACTTTCGCATCTTGGCTCTTTGTCCCCCTGTTGGGGCATCCAACACACTACCAGGCTGTCAATTAATGCCCCTCCTCTTGTTGAAACAACCTACTTAATAGATACACACTTTTGCCTTTTGATCTTACCATGATGTGCCCTTTCCACACCAATTAGTAATTACCACAACCGATTTACCATCTTCTGCCATAGGATGTTTCTCTCCTCAACTACTGGTGATATTAGGCATTTTTTGTCCCAGGCATAAAATGAAGTCCTGATGATGATCCCCATATTTATAAGTGGGATTGAAACGCCGTTGACACTCAGTACCATAAATAGCACAAATGCCTTTGCTTTATTAATTTGATTGTATTGGTACACTAATCAATTGTGATTAAAAGTTTCATTGTATTTACAGTCACAACAAATAAGTTTGAGCTGTAAATTGACTTCTCAGTTGTTCTTTGTTTTTTCCCCACTAACCGCGTTATTTTTGTTTGTGTTATATAATTGAATAAATACTTGCATTTTCTCATTTAAGAAGCCTGTTGACATAGAAGTTACTTATACTCTATGGACCAGATGTAGGTAAATGCATGTTTGTTATACCTTAATAGCGATTATTAGGGAATCGCTATTAAGGAATCGCAAAATGCCATGTAGGTAGGAATCGCAATATTTTTTACGATTCCTTAATATTCCTTAATTGGATATGGCAAATTGTGATTCGTAATTAAGGTATACCTTCCCATTCATTCCTATGGGCCAAGAGGCCAATAGGAATGGATAGGAATTGCTCCTGCAATTTGCAAGTCACCAAGAGGCACTTTACTGTAGCAATTTGAAGGGTGCCAAGGTTAAAAAAGGACCCCCTGTTACACCCCTGAAATGGGCATTTGTGCACATGTGGCTCACATGCGTGCCCTTAGGGCATGAATGTGTGCCACAAGGCAAAAAAGTGTTTTTTTAAATGAAATTGCTAATTACCACCAACTTCAAGTTGGTGGTATTTAGTGATTCCTTAAGACTAAAGTGCACTTTCTTTTGTGCTACTTATATTGCATTTAAGGAATCGCAATTAACTGCAAGAGCAAGAGCTGCGAATTTCAGCGTTAGCGCTCGCTATTTGGCCACCTACATCTGGCCCTATGTCTGATATTTAGCTATTAAATTGTCCGAAGAGACTACTTGTTCCTTGATAAATACTTGTACCCATGGTCCCTTACATAACACTGGGTTCAAGTGTTTAAAGAAAACACTAGTGTTCAGGCAACACTGATTTTGCCACCCACATGAGTAGTCCTTCAAAAAATGTCTCAGGCCTGCTACTGCAGAGCCTGTGTGTGCAATTATAAACTGCCATGTTGGCCCATGGGCAGGGTGCAATGTGTTTAAAAGATAGGATATGTGCTTTTAAGTTGTACATGCCCTGGGAGTGAAAAACTGCTCAATGAGTTTTTCACTACACCACGGCCTGTCTCTCCAATAGGTTAGCCTTGGGGCTGCCCTGTAACATTTTACAAGTGTAATGTCCAATTGGAAACTGATGGAAAATTGGACTTTGGTGTCTCTGGACTCTAAATTGAAAAACACATCTTTTAATGAAGTTGCTCTTTAAATTGAAGATCTGAAAATGCCACTTTTAGAAATGTAATAAGAAAATATTGGAATTCACTCAATCAATCAATCAGTGACACTTATAGAGCGCGCTACATACCCGTAGGGTCTCAAGGCGCTGGGGGGGGGGGGGGGGGGGTGCCGCTACTGCTCGAACAGCCAGGTCTTCAGCTTCTTCCTGAAGGAGAGGTGGTCTTGGGTCAGGCGCAGGTCGGTCGGGAGGGAGTTCCAGGTCTTGGCGGCCAGGTAGGAGAAGGACCTTCCTCCTGTAGTCGCTCTTCGGATGCGGGGGACGGCGGCGAGGGCGTGGTTGGCTGATCGGAGGTGGCGTTTGGGAGCGTAGAAGTTGATCCGGCTGTTGAGGTAGCTCGGGCCTTGGTCGTGTAGGGCTTTGTGTGCGTGGGTGAGGAGGCGGAAGGTGATTCTTTTGTTGACGGGGAGCCAGTGAAGGTCTCTCAGATGTCCGGTGATGTGGCTGGTTCGTGGGATGTCGAGGATGAGTCTGGCTGAGGCGTTCTGGATCCGCTGGAGTCTCTTCTGGAGCTTGGCGGTGGTACCGGCGTAGAGGGCGTTGCCGTAGTCCAGTCGGCTGGTGACGAGGGCCTGGGTGACGGTCTTCCTGGTCTCGGTGGGGATCCACCGGAAGATCTTCCGTAGCATGCGTAGGATGTTGAAGCACGCCGAGGAGACGTTGTTGACTTGCCTGGTCATGGAGAGGGAGGAGTCCAGGATGAAGCCCAGGTTGCGTGCATGGTCTGTTGGTTTGGGTGCGGTGCCCAGGGCGGGAGCCCACCAGGAGTCGTCCCAGGTGGAGGGGGAAGAGCCCAGGATGAGGACCTCCGTCTTGTCAGAGTTCAGTTTCAGGCGGCTGGTCGTCATCCACTCGGCTACCTCTTTCATCCCTTCGTGCAGGTTGGCTCTGGCGGAGGCGGGGTCGTTGGTCAGGGAGAGGATCAGCTGGGTGTCGTCGGCGTAGGAGATTATGCTGAGGTTGTGTTTGCGTACGATGGCCGCGAGGGGGCTCATGTAGACGTTGAAGAGGGTGGGGCTCAGAGATGATCCTTGAGGGACGCCGCAGATGACTTCGGAGGCCTCTGACTTGTATGGTGGTAGGCGGACTCTCTGTGTTCTTCCGTCGAGGAAGGAGATGATCCATTCCAGCGCCTTGTCCTGGATTCCGACGTTGCTGAGGCGCTGCACTAGGGTGCGGTGGCAGACCGTGTCGAAAGCCGCGGAGAGGTCTAGGAGGATGAGGGCCGCTGTTTCTCCATTGTCCATCAGGGCTCGGATGTCATCGGTGGCGGCGATGAGGGCGGTCTCGGTGCTGTGATTGGCTCGGAAGCCGGACTGTGAGGGGTCGAGGGATCCATTCGTCTCGAGGAAGGCGGCCATCTGCTTGTTGACGGTCTTCTCTATGACTTTGGCTGGAAACGGGAGGAGCGAGATGGGGCGGTAGTTCTTGAGTTCGGTGGGGTCTGCTGTTGGTTTCTTGAGTAGAGCGCTGAGTTCGGCGTGTTTCCAGCTCTCAGGGAAGGTGGCGGTGTCGAAGGATGTGTTGATGATGTCTCGCAGGTGGGGTGCGATGACAGCGTCGGCCTTGTTGAAGACGTGGTGAGGGCAGGGGTCGGTCGGTGATCCGGAGTGGATGGAGTTCATCGTGCGGATGGTGTCATCGGTGCTGATCGGGGTCCAGGCGTGGAGGGTGGTGGTGGGGGGTGATTGTTCGGTCATGGTGTGCGTTGGTTGGTTGTTGAAGCTGTTGTGTATGTCCGCGATCTTGTTGTGGAAGTATGAAGCGAGGGAGTTGCAGAGGTCTTGCGATGGGGTGATGTCGTTGTTTCCTGCGTTGGGGTTGGAAAGCTCTTTCACGATGTTGAAGAGTTCCTTGCAGTTGTGTGCGTGTTGTCCAACCGTTCCTTGAATGCTGTTTTCTTGGCGGCGCGGATCAGCTGGTGGTGCTTCCGGGTGGCAAGCTTGAAGGAGGTCCTGTTGTCCGGTGTAGGTTCCCTTCTCCAGACTTTCTCGAGGGCTCGGCAGTTCTTCTTGGAGCTCTTGAGTTCGTCGGTGAACCACGGGGCTTTCTTGCTGCCGGGTCTGCTGGGCGGGGTCCTCAGCGGGGCGAGCTCATCCGCGCAGATGCTGATCCACTTCGTGAGGTTGTCGGCGGCCTGGCTGGGGTCCGCTGAGCTGGCAGGAGGGTGCTGGCTCAGGGAGGTGGCGAGCTGGTCTGCTGTGATCTTGTTCCAGCTTCTGCGGGCGGCCTGTTGTTGGTGGTGGTGGGTCGTCGTTCTCTTGAAGGTGAAGTGGATGCAGCTGTGGTCCGTCCATTGAAGCTCTGTGGCGTGGCTGAAGTCGATGTCTGTGCTGGAAGAGAAGACTGCGTCGAGTGTGTGTCCGGCGAGGTGGGTGGGGGTGGACACCAGTTGCTTGAGTCCCAGGTTGGCGAGGTTGTCCAGCAGGGTGGTGGTGTTGCGGTCGTTGTTGTTCTCCAGGTGGAAGTTGAGGTCCCCCAGGAGGATGTAGTACTCCAATTATAATCAAAGTATACAGTGTAGAAAAATGTGCAAGGATCCCTAATTGCGTGCAGATCAGAAGAGTGCTATGTCCCAATAGCACGTGTATATGTAAGGATTATCTGGTGTCGTCACACACCAGCTTCGAGCTGCACTGCCATTCGACTTCAGTTTAAAAAAGTCAAAAAACAAGAATCTAGTGTTCATTCAAGTAATCCATGTTTATTCAGTATTTTTCATTCATTTTCAAAACAGAGGCAACGTAATTCTGAGCATCAAATGCCAGAGAAATGCCCATCCACGCCTTACCTGAAAGCACAACAGAATTCGCTTTACACCCTGGGACCACGCTGTTATAAAACCCAATGCTGGAAAGCCCTTCCTCAGGGGTAACTGTAACATGAAAGAAAGCCCACCACAGCTGTGGAGAATTTCATGCTTCATAAATGAGCCTGCCTACAACAACCATCATGCACTATACTCAATTAATCCAACGCACTGCGTGCTCCATATGTAAAAATTCATGCTTGCAAGAACAATTATGCGCTGGGTGTGAATAATATAAACTAAAATAAACATCCATCGGCAACAACTTAAACTCACGACAACCATTGTGCACTATGCCTGGCTCCAGCAACATGCTACGTGCTCAATAAGAAAAAATCAATGCTTACAAGAAAAAAATAATATCCTAAATGTGAATAAAAAGAACATCAAGGGGCATATTCTCAAGGAGTTATCGCCGACTTATTGGCACTTTATCGCAGCCAAAGTTGTAAGAAATGTTTCGCCCCATTCACCAGCCGGTGCTAACAGCCTGTACCACCACTTTTCCGGCGATAGCATCCTCAAAAACCATTGCCATGGATGACCCCGGCAACTTTCGCTAATTAGAAATAGAGTAGGCGTTCCTGAGCCAAAAGCAGCGACAACATCACTCTGCAACATTGTCGACGACCAGCCAGTTTGGCGATAAGAACACAAAACAGACGATTTGGCGCGTTAGCTGCAGAAAACTAACACCTGCTCTGACCTGGTATAAAGTCGGTCGACAACAGGCAGCAGCCTAGGGAGCACAGCCCAGGGCCAAACCTGAAGGACAACAGATGCCATGGAGCCACTGATCATGCAGCTCAGAGCCCCAAATGGGACACAACACCCACCACCACCACCCCCAGGACCACCCCGCCCTTTGGACAAAGATAATGCACATCTACTCCACGAAACCATGAACCAAATAAAGCACCTGAAGTCACACAACCACAACACCGAACATACTGGAGCGGCCAGAAAAATGGAAACCATACATTTAAATCATATAATCCAAAAAACAACTTTGTTACAGAGTAAACAGAAAACAACGATCGCGAAGAGACACAGCGTGTCTTCTCTGGGCATTCTGTAAGTTACAGCCTACAAGACAGAAGTACAGATAAGAAGGTGTGTCATGCACCCATCAAAGTACAGAGAGAGAGAGAGCGAAAGAGAGAGAGACAGAGAGAGAGAGAGAGAGAGAAAGAGGGAGGGAGAAAGAGAGAGAGAAAGAGAGAAAAAGAGAGAGAGAGAGAGTTCCGACATTGCAGACCCAGGACTAACTACTCACCTGCAGCCACTGGTGTGTCTCCAACCATGTGCTGGTAAACACTGCAGTCCCCCAGGTCCCTCATCTGAAACACTTGCCAGAGACTTGAATGGCAGAATACATACAGTGGATTGAAAACAACAAGGACCCCCTGAACAATAGTGTCAGCAAACTCCTAGGGCAGGGAAAACAATGTGTGCAAAAATTCCTAGGAAGTAAGATAATGGGCAAACAAGTAATATAAATTGACAGCGAAAAGTAACATTAAAAACAATTTTTCATATAAAACAACCATGATTTTAATAGACACAGTTAAAAAATCATACAGGTTACTAACTAAACACAAACTGTATGATAACAAACACAATCATTAAAATTCATATAGTTAATACGGAAAAATACATGCTCTTAAAACAAGGACACCGCAAGGACTCAATGTGATTGGTGTCCAAGGACAGTGGCGAATAGAACTTGACGCGCGTTTCGGTGTAGAACACGCCTTCTTCAGGAGCCACACAGTATTATCTGAAACATATATAAAAAAAGATTCCTTTCATAATTTAATCAGAATTATAATACAGAGCAAACATTACATCTTAAAAACACATAATTATTCCTCAAATTACATTTTACAAGAAAATCCAACTTATCGCTGTCAAGTTATCAATTTCCATCTTGTTTCCACAACAGACATAATGGAACATAATTATAAAGATTGTACAGTACTCATATTTAACTATATCGGACAAAACATATGTTTAGCAAAAATATGCCCCAATGATGTACAAAACAGAGACGGGGTTGAGGCGCCCTACATATACTGTTATCGTATTTGCATTGAATAATAACAATACTCATTTACCCAATTCGTTATTCATAAGATGTCAATCATAGTAATTATATATTTGTTAATGCAAATCACTGTTTGGTAAGGTTGACCGGACTTGTTTGAAGATATACTCAATGAGTCCTAAATTCAAGGTAGAACAGTGGCCAAAACAGATATAGTCCTAAATAGGCAAACACATATAGTGCCATGGTTAATTAAGCAGTCCCTAAATAAACCTGTTGTTTTATATGAAAAATTGTTTTGAATGTTACTTTTCGCTGTCAATTTATATTACTTGTTTGCCCATTATCTTACTGCCTAGGAATTTTTGCACACAGAATACATACATTAGCACACTCCCTCAGCGCTTGCTCCCACCACCCAGTGGAGATTGCCCACCCCTGCGCAACCAGACCTCCCTGCTCACCTTCCACCACCGGCGTGTCTCCAAGAGGGCCCACCACATGCCACTGGGAGCACCAACCCCGGGGTCCGGGGCCCACGACCATGGCACCCTCCACATCATGCAGCCCCGCACTACGGGCCATCAGGTCTCATATTTGTTGCTGGGTCGTAATTTTGCTATGGCAGAGAACATATCAGTGCACCCGGACTCATTGCAGGCTGCACACCCCCTCAGCACTAGAGTTGCCACTAACTCTGTGGACTGCGAGGCGATGCCACGTGGCTGTAGGCCCACAGTGCCCACTAGCTCCAGCCTACACTGCGGTCCAGCAGGGCTCACACCAATTCCACCATTCTGGACCACCCGGATGGTGCATCATCACAGGCTGCACACCCGCTCAGCACTTACGGTGCACCTACCACAGTGCACCGAAAGACACCGTCCTGTTGCGGTGTACCTGCCGCAGTGTATCCGGTGCCACCAAGTCTGTGCCCCACAAGACATGGACCCCTTATGATTGGGTCTCGTTGTGCGGACGTTATGATGTCACCACCGGCACCAAGCAATGTGCTGTGCCCGGGCCCTAGACCCTCCGGCAGAAATGATAACCACATGGAGACACCCACTTAGAGAATGGAAATGGTGTCCATTACGTGTGCCAGGCCCTTTTTATTGGCAGGGTCACATGTCTGTTGATGCCTGTGGTGGATGGATGTGGTGCAAGTGCGAACCAGCCATTCGGGAGTGGCTATGGCAGGCTGACAACTAGACCTGTGAGCAGCAGATCACTACAGAGAAGACCCGAGACATGTAGCGTTGTCGTCCCCCCTGTGAGTGTAAGTGGAGTAGGCAGGCCGGGCATATGCCAGCCCAGCATATAGGTGTGAACAATGACCCCTGGGCGTGGTTCCGGTCTGGGCTAGACAAGGAAGTAACTAGTGCGTGTGTCTCCGTTCTAGTGTCGGCGTCACCCGGCACGCATTCAGCAATGTGACACCCTGTGACCCAAGTCCCACAACATGAGCAACATGGACATAAGAGGGAATCATTGAGCCTACATGCATCCATACCTCCACACTTGCAAGAACATAGACATGAAACATCAGTGTGACAAAGAATATTTGATGCAAATTCAATGGAGTGTTGTAGCTGGAGCAGTACAGGGCCATGCAAAACCCACGCCACAGTGACAGCCTGTGGAGAGCCAGCCAGAGTCCTTCAGGGAATGACAAGTACATCAGATGAGGATGAGTTCAGTCCGCAGTCTGATAGCTGTGTCATTGGTGACCATACAGAATATGGCAGTCCATGTCGAGGTCCAAGGTGAGTGTCGCAAAGTGCATTGAGGGACAGTGGAAGATAATGATGCAGAGGGCATATCCAAGCAGAAACAGGCCATATGGCGGAGATGAATGCTACTGCGTCCTTCTGACCATGAGGGCAGATTAATTTGCATCTTCGTCCTCTGCTGTGACAGGTGCCTCACATGTGGGTGGTGGTGTTCTGTGTCCAGCACTGTGTGACAGTGACAGCTCTGGGGCCGGAGGTGGATGTCTGTCGCAGTGTGTGGCAGTGACACATCCGGGGCCAGGGATGTGGATGGAGTGGTAGCAGCAGCATGCATCAGCGCCAGGCCTTGTGGCAGCAATGCCGTGAGGAGGGTCTTTATGGCATTGAGTGACACAGCTACCTCTCGCTCGTGTGCAGACGTGCCAGCCGATCTTTCCGCTCGCATCCGCTCCATGTTCTCCATGAGCCTCTGCATGAGTCCCAACTCCCGGGCGAGCTCGCTGGAGCCACTCTGACTAGACAGTCGTTCTTGATGCAAATTCAGGACTCTTCTGATGTCAGCCATGGTTCATTGAAGGGCAGGGAGCAGACTGTGGGTGTCCCTTAGGGACTGTGAGTGGTCTCTGATGGGACTTAGACACCCACTTATGGCGTCTAGTTTGTCTGCCATGTGGTCGAACCCCACCTGCACCTGTTCAGCCAGCTTCTCCTGGCGCCCCAACTCACGGCGTTGGAAGGCCATGTGTTCATCGTGGGGGCCCTGGGAGGCAGCCGTGGTTGTGGGTGCTGCCTGCTGTGTGTTCTGTGCAGGGGGTGGTTTCTCCTCAAGGCAGCTGGGCTGCCCTGCTCCTGGAAGTGGGCTGCAGAGGCTGTCCATGAGCTGTTGGAGGGCATCAGTTTCAAAGGAGTTGTGGTCCTCAGAGATGAGAGGTTGGGACTGTTCTGCAGAAGGTGTTGAATTTCCCTCTGCAATGTGAAGGGGAGATGCAGTTTAACATTGTTTTCACATGTATGTTGTCGCTTTGCACATGTTTACATACAGACTGCATGACAGTGTACATTGTGACTGTTGGTTGGGAGCTGCGTATTTGGTGTGGGACAGTGGACAGTTCGGCAACATTATGGATGTGTGTTCGTAGTTGTACATTGTCAGCTCACATTTCCCTGTAATGCCACATGTGATTCTGCACACAAGCTACACCAGTTGTGTTCACTGTTCTGTGGTGGACGTGTTGCGGATTTTGCCACATCGTTGTCACTGTTGATGTGCTCTGCAGGTGATGTGTGTGTCCCGCATTTTGGGTGTGTCGTCCCTGCAGCTCTGATTTGGCTACCCCTTATCCCTTACATGCAGTGTGACTCTGACTTCTGTGCTTTTACTGTGCTGGGATGTTGCATACTTGGCTGCATTGGTCTCTTGGTGGGATTTGGAGGTCTGGGGCATAGTTTGTTCACAGCTGTCCTATGCTCAATTGTGCATGTGTGCCATTGTGACCATCTCCCGCCGTCCCCCCAGTCCCTGGTCCTTACTCACCCTGTTGCTGTTGTGTACGGTCATGTTGAGCAGTGCCCGGGCCCCCAACTCCTGCTACCGTCTCCCCACTGATGACTGTGGACACCATTTCCTCCAATCCGTCCAGCTCCTCCTGTGGGCGCTGGGCTCCCAAGACCAGTCTGCATTGCTGCCTTCCGGTTGTTTGCGAGTTTCTGCTTGGTTTTGCGCTTGACATCATTCCAGCTCGTCTTGACCTCTTCCATTGTCATCTTCAGCACTCCGACTGCATTCACCTTGTCCACGATGGTCTGCCATATTCCATTTCTAGTTGCCAGTGACACAGTGGGGGTGATGAACAGTAGTTGATGGTATTCTATCACCACGGTTATCAGGATCCTGTTTCCTGCGGACTGAACCTTTTCTTCTTGCTCTTCTTGTCCTTGCCCTTCCCTGACCTGGAGGTTCCAGGCTGGTCCTCCGGAGGGCTTGTGGGGTTCTGGTTGTCCTCTGGACTTGCTCCAGCTGCCTCCATTGTGCTTCGCTGGTATTTGGCTTTTTTCTGTGTTTTTTCCTGACTTTTGTAGTGCATTTTCTTGCATGTCGCGTAGGAATTGCAGGCCTTTGCCTGGTTTTCGCAGATTTTTGTATCGCGATTTGCGTCATCGCCGCTTTTTTGGTGTTGCTGTTTTGCTTTTTTGATGTGTTGCGTTGATTTTAAAACGTTCATTTGTTGCATTAGCGTGGCCCTATAGCATGGTACCACCGGCGTGTGAATACCATGTTAATACAGTGTTATTTTCCCGCGATAGACTGTGATGTGAAGAGTTGCGTTAAGCTACGTTTGCGGTAGTTTTCACACATTCTTGAGAATATCCCCCCAAGTATCTTAAAACCCATGTTAAACGCAACTTTGTGCACAAACATAATAATCAACTCACATGGTCACTGCTATGCGATCTACAATCATGGTGTCTCACCGGTGTAGTCAGCAGTGTTGCTGTTCGTAAAACCAACAAGGTTGTGAATTTAAAAAAATGCTAGTTTTAAGCCCATTGTGAACACCCCAGGTGCAACCAAATCAAATTGAAAGTTGGTTGTTGTGGGTATAAGTTGTTGCACATGTTTTAGTTTAACATGGCACACATGTCTGTTTATTTCAGTGCATTTTATTCACATAAGTGTTCTTGTAAGCATGGATTTTTACATATTAAGCATGCAGCATATTGGATTAATTAGTTGTAGTGTATGATGGTTGTTGTAGGCAGGCTCATTTATGAAGCATGAGATTCTCCATGACTCTGATGGGCTTTCTTTCACGTTATAGTTACCCCTAAGGAAGGGCCTCCAGTCCGAAATGCATTGCATTTTATAATAGCATGGTCCCAGGATGTAAAGCAAATTCTGTTCTGCTTTGGTATAAAGGCCTGGATGGGCATTTCTCTGGCATTTGATGGTCAGAATTATGTTGCCTGTTTTAAAAATGACTGAAAAATACTGAATAAATGTGGATTACTTGGATGAACACTGGATTCTTGTTTTTTGACATTTTTGGAACTGAAGTCGAATGGCAGTTCAGCTTGAAGCTGGTGCGTGACGACGCACCAGATAAACCTGACTTTTAGAAATGTGCCATTTTCTTACTTAACTATTCTGTGCCTCTGCCTGTCCCTAGAATACATGTCTGGGTTGGATATTAGTTGGACTTTGTGATTTCACTCTAGACAGTCATACCCATCGGGAACTGAGGCGTACCCTGCATATCCTGATGAGTTATCACCAGAGTGATGACCCTTCCTGAGCTAGAGTGGTGGGAAGAGTGGACACTTCCACCCGAATAGGGCTGTGCACTGCCCCTCACAAAGAGTTGCATACCTCCCTGTAGTGTGTCTGGAGCAATGGCCAGACAGGATAGAGTTCTGTGGGTATAAGTACTGGACCTCTTACACCATACACTCACAACCATTCAGGGCTGAGGTGTTATCCTGCCAGGAGGTACTACCACTTTGCTGCTTGCTTTGTTGAGTTGGCACGATGACTGCTGCATCTTGCCTGGGAGTGAGAGGACTGGACCTTACTCCCTGTATCCTGCTTTCTAAGGTTCTCAAAGGCTTGAACTGAGCTTGCCTCATGTTTCTGAAGTCTCAGGGACATACAAGTCTTCACCTGCACCTTGGCACCTCTGCTGTGAGTCCTGAACTGCCAAGTGGTGCAAAATCCAGTCTGGGCCCTTGGATATGAATTTGATGCTGTAACCAAGAAACTGGTGCATCAACTCTAAAGCGTTAGTTCAGAACCAGTGCATCCCTGCGAAACCGATGCATTGCCGCAGCCTGTAACGAAGCCATGGACACAATGACGTCGCCATTGAACACAGCTCTGACTTTGCCACAGTACCTCGAAAGAAATGCCACTGCGTGAGTCTCGAACTCCACCTCACTGAAGTTTGTGACGCACCAGTCTGACTCTAATTCAGCTCCAGCCCTGCATAGCTTCCGACTGACACATTGCCCTCAGCCCATTGTTTTGAATTTACTGCCGTTAAATCAACGTAGCGGCCTGTCGACATCGACGCATCATTGGTGGAGCGCCACCTTCAGGAACTGAGACCTTGCACCAGCAACTTACGCATCACCTACTCTACACAATGCATTATCCCGGATTGGCAAAACTTCAATGACCTTGCACTGCCTTCAGAAACAGATGCATTACCTGCATCTATGACGCCTCAACTCCTCTGCATCACATATCGTCTTTGATTTCTGATGTATCCAAGGTACTGTAAGGGTGTCTGTGCTACTTCTGCATCCAGCCTGTGCTCCATAGCGATCGGACTGAACTTTTGTATCTGTCTCAGTCAAGCCCAATCAGATAGCCCCAGTTTCAGCAATTGACTTTCAAGCACTGCAGTTTAATTAATCTTACAAAATTATTATCTTCACTTGTGTATGTTAGATTTTTGACGTTTTGGTCATGTTTTACTCAGGTAAATATTAGCTATTTTTCTAAACTAATTTGGAGTATGTTTCTGGTGTTTTCACTGTGATACTGTATGTGTGTGTGTGTGTCTGTGTGGGTGTGCACAAATACTGTACTCATTGCCTCTTTATTTCAGCCTGGCTACTCTGTGCAAAGCTATGATAGGGTGTGCACAGGTAAACTGTTAGTGTATACTACACTTAACATGACTAAAGTGAGGATCCAATCTTGGACATTGTGCATACCTCAGTGAACTAGAGACTACAAGCACAGAACATGATGGTATTATTATTTGTTGTTGGACCAGCTTTATTTCGACAATGATGTCATTTAAGCTATAAAAAAGGTTTAAAAGAGAAATACAAGATAAGCACATAGTACAACAGCATGGTAAAAAGTGATATACACAAACAGTCCATAGAGATACACTAGTGCACCCTCTATGAGAGGAGCAGTTGCCCGAATCTACTAGTTAAAAGTTGCTATCCAATTTGTCAATAAAAACATACATAAAAAAAAGTTAAAAAGAGAGCAGTATAAAAGACCTTCACAACTGAAGCCTTTGTTACGGGCTCAGTTTGCAAACCCTCAACCAGGCCTGACTAGAGTGGTTTGAGCCCTCCTTAGGATGACAGCGGGGAGAATCAAGATGTAAAGTGCACGCGTGGTATTATTGCATCTTGCCTTGTGGGGATGTCCATATAAACCCTGTGGGCCAATCGACCTCCGCCACGAGAATGTCATATGATATTGTTAAATTTTGCCAGAATATTACCCGTATGGTGTGCTGCATGTCACCCTCAATGTGTATGTCCAAATTATATAATCAATCTAGAGGGCCTACGCTCTGGTCTATGCTTTCAATTCTAATATAGTTATCAGTTGCTTTTGCCGCCATAAACTC
Source organism: Lissotriton helveticus (assembly GCF_964261635.1). Taxonomy (NCBI): domain Eukaryota; kingdom Metazoa; phylum Chordata; class Amphibia; order Caudata; family Salamandridae; genus Lissotriton; species Lissotriton helveticus. Next base: position 522,694,879 of record NC_136072.1, read on the forward strand.
CTGGAGATTCTGGTGTTCTCTAGTTATCTCTGTCGCTCTGTCGAGGAGAGTCACCGCCCACTTCCTGTTCAGGAGGAGATTTCTCAGGGTTTGTAGCATATCTTGCATTTAAAGCGGCAACTTTCTTTTTCAGAAATTGGGTCTGAAACGGTGGAAGTTTGCTTTCCTGCTTTATATTCACATCAGACGAGCATTGCGATTCCTTTTTTCGAATTCACATATTCTTCTTGTATGCACTCAGAACACCTCCTCTCTTATATTGTTTATCCGATGAGTCTTGAAAGGAACGAGAAGGATGTGTATCAGAATACCGATACCTATCAGGTGGCTCCAAATGTGTGTGATCACACAAATTATAGAGTCTGGCAGAGGGCTCCAATTGCGAAGCATCTCCTTGAGACCTAGCTTTTTCATTAGGTTTGGGATAGTCCCATCGATTTTTAGCAAACTCTGGCTTCTGCTTGGCAGTGTCCTTGTCGGAACTAGGTTTGTCAAGATGTGGTATATTTGGTCTGGCCCCAAATTTTCACGACCTATAGAGGTATACACCCCAGCAATAATTATAGGTAGCTCAAGTTCCTAGTTGACTGGTGCAACCTGCACAAGCCTTTGTCATATATCAAAAGACGCTGTTTTGCCGTTAATGCTGGCTAGAATCATTGAGGAGACCAAGGGAGCATTTCCCACTAATTGTATCTCCAAATCCAGGGCAGAAGCTGCCCGTGTTCATTTTGTGTTCGTTTCAACAACTCCGACAAGACTGACATAGACGAAGTACCATGTGTTATAATATAGGCTGTAGTAAAGATTGTGCCTCAAGTGGTCCAGTCACCTATTTGGGGAACGATCCCAAGGGGTAAGTACAAAGTTAATATCCTATGTTTACCTTGTGGTCCCCTAAGGGGAAACAAAGCTTCAATGTGGTTAATTTGTTGAGCTATCCAAACTGGAATTTGATCACGTTTTGTATGAACTTTACCCATAATTGCATTAATGAACAGGACTAATATGAGATACAGCAGGCCACTGTTGTTGCCGTACTAGAGCTACCCATGATGGGAGAGCCATCAAGGTATGCTAAACATATTGACTTAGGTGCCTATATAGTCTTACATTACAATTGTATAAGGGCAGTAGCTCATTAGCATTGAGATTTCGTGTGTGAGGGTATGGTGTACAACCAGCTAAAGCTGGCCATGTGGTCCCTTCATTACTAGGGGATCCTATGCATACATGGTCCAGGATGTGTTTTAGTGTGCCTCTGAACCATTTCTGATGTTCTCAAACAAATAGTGGTATTTCTAGCTGCTGATATGCTCTGTAGTGTTGTGGTGGTGAAACATCAGTGTATGTATGAAATGTTTGTGTATTAGCATCCACAGCGGGAAAATTGACAAAATAACAACAAACTGCCAAACAATAGACATTGTGGGCTTTAACCGGGAAAGTTACACCACCACCCACATTACAAAGTCCATTTAAAATTAAATGTGCGTGGACTGCAGGTCTGCAATTATTAGCTGTAGGTATAGGCTGTGGCGCCACCATTACTAATAAAGTAAAGGAAAGAAAGTGGAAACACTAAGATGGGTATTTAAAGTTTCAAACTTGAGCAGCCAACAGTAAAAATGTAGGTGCTTCCTAAAATATTGTAGAGGATAAATCTCTAAAACCACTAATGTCTCTGGTTATGGTGTATAGGGTACCAAGGGCCCACACACGTACTACTCTGGGAGACCTTTTAAATATGCACCTGGCCAAGGTTGGCAGCTCCTGTTGCACGGATTCTGGTGGAAAAGCAGATCTGTGTGTACAGACGACAGAATGTAGGGACTGAGTTACTCTACAATACTACTCAGAGTCAGAGTCTTGGTGCTGACCTGACTGGGCGTTGTTGCTGCCTTTGCTGATCGATCTCCCACGTCGCTGGATTGGAACTTTTCCCCCCTGGACGCGGCTCTTGCCAGCGAGCTGCTGTTGCTGATCCAAGGACCCGCCCTCACCGCCCACACCGCTGCGGGACTGCGAGGCAGTCTCCACACCTGAAGCCTCTTCCCGCAGCGGCACCGCCCCCCCACCCGGTGCTCTATTAACTTTCGCAGCACCCGCTGCGCGGGTGCTACTCAGAGTCAGAGTCTTGGGGCTGACCTGACTGGGCGTTGTTGCTGCCTTTGCTGATCGATCTCCCACGTCGCTGGATTGGAACTTTTCCCCCCTGGACGCGGCTCTTGCCAGCGAGCTGCTGTTGCTGATCCAAGGACCCGCCCTCACCGCCCACACCGCTGCGGGACTGCGAGGCAGTCTCCACACCTGAAGCCTCTTCCCGCAGCGGCACCGCCCCCCCCACCCGGTGCTCTATTAACTTTCACAGCACCCGCTGCGCGGGTGCTACTCAGAGTCAGAGTCTTGGGGCTGACCTGACTGGGCGTTGTTGCTGCCTTTGCTGATCGATCTCCCACGTCGCTGGATTGGAACTTTTCCCCCCTGGACGCGGCTCTTGCCAGCGAGCTGCTGTTGCTGATCCAAGGACCCGCCCTCACCGCCCACACCGCTGCGGGACTGCGAGGCAGTCTCCACACCTGAAGCCTCTTCCCGCAGCGGCACCGCCCCCCCCACCCGGTGCTCTATTAACTTTCGCATACTCAGAGTCAGTCTTGGGGCTGACCTGACTGGGCGTTGTTGCTGCCTTTGCTGATCGATCTCCCACGTCGCTGGATTGGAACTTTTCCCCCCTGGACGTGGCTCTTGCCAGCGAGCTGCTGTTGCTGATCCAAGGACCCGCCCTCACCGCCCACACCGCTGCGGGACTGCGAGGCAGTCTCCACACCTGAAGCCTCTTCCCGCAGCGGCACCGCCCCCCCACCCGGGTGGATATAATTAGACATCTCGTCTCGCGCAGCGGGACGCGCGCGGGACTGAGCTCTGGGCGAAGACCGGGCAAAGAGCGGGCCGTTTGAGGCCGTTCGAGGACGGAAAGGACTGGACTGGGCCACCCCCCTTGCCTAATTTTCTATCACATGTACAGGTTTTAATTGTATTTTATTCCTATATTTATTATGTGCTCACGGGGGACTCGTAGCAAAACCGCTAAGGGAGGGCTAAAACCTAACGGGACACTCGATGATTTCATTGTCAAGACTAATATAGCCATTGACAATGAAATCACTAAAATGCAACATAGAGTGTCATTGGAGTTAGAGGCAGCGCGAAGACTATCTCAGGATTTAGCAATTTCTAAAAAATCATCTTTAGGCAACATTGCCTCGGCTAAAACTCCTGAACGCCTGTCAGGCCCTCGGCCCCTGATAGTACAGGCGGACATCCATCACCCCCTACTAATCCCTCCATCGGAGTTACAATCTATTCCTTTGTCGATATCCCCTAAGCCCACCCAGACTTTGTTGTTAAAAACCCAAAGCTCAAATCTGGGTATTTCCAAACAATTTGACATGCTAAAGCAGCCAGCTAGTGTTAATAAAAGGGATGCTGCACATATAAGAAAACGTCTTGCCAGATCAGTTTATGCTCGGAAAAAGGCTAAAATTGCGAGGGCACATTTTTTTAATAATCGTCGTCTCCTGGCTACAAATAGAGCGGGTACTAGTGTTCCGCTGGCCAATACTTGCCCTACTGGTGTGGACACTGGTATTAATATAGATAGTACACACTTAGATACAAAAACGGGGGAATCACTCCCAAATCTTGTTGAGGGAGTCCCTGAGGTACTGCTTGGTGAGTCTGGCAAGTTACAGGGGGGTGATGAAGATTTTCTCAAAATTGTATGGGACACATTGAAGAGGCTTCTATCCCCCCTGGAACTTCGACTCTCACGAATTGAAAATAATTTACTAGAAATGGACAAGACAATTGTCACTCTAGCTAGTCTTGGCTTGAAGCAGATGGAGGCCAATACCCTACTGGGTGTTGAGAGCATCCCACAGGCCCCAGCTGTACTTATATCGGCCCCACTCCTGCCTAATCCCAAACCCATACCCAAACCTCGCACTAAGGATTGTAACCCTCTAGCCATTAACCCCCATCCTATTGTCCCAATCCCTTGCCCTTTACAAGATAAAGCACCTATAAAAAAGGGCTCTCAGGTTAGTGTTCTACAACCGAATAAGAGTGTGAACCCACGTACCTACTCCAAGGGATTTGGAAATGGTAACAGACATAACTTTCGTGGGGGCTACATTGACTTACCACCAGATGCCAGGTCTTATGTTGTAGTGCTGGCAGGTGTGCCTGTTCTGGAGCCATGGTCTCAAGAGGATCATTGCTCATAAAAGAACAAGGTTATTCACTGGCTCAATGTAAATAGACAATTACCGAACAATCTTAGAAGTAACATCCTAATGGTTCGCAGGGTTCCCTGGGTAGGTCCCTCATTCAAGTCTATTTCGGGTGATTGCATTGTTATTTCCTTTGCAGATCCAAAGACAGCGCACCATCTATGTTTATGGGATGTATGTGGCGATAACTGTGGTATTACTGTCAAGCCACTTACCTTTTTCTACCCCCCACGATCACACACAAACTTAGGAGGGAAATGGTCTACAGTCCATAACACCACTTGGGGTGGACGAAGGGAAGGTTGGCAGGGTCAAAATGGCTGGTGGGAAGGGGTCCCCACTTCGAATAGGTTTGGTTGTCTCGTCGAGGTCGATTGACTTCGGAGGGCTAATGTACTAGCTCATAATCTTGAATCCATCCCTATCCCTGTGTTTTCTGTCCCTTCCCCTCTAGAAGTTAGTGCAGAAAATGTCGCTCCTATCGAAGTAGCAGGTCCTGTTCCAAGACCTTCAATTAGGCTTCCCATTTCTAATCTTCTTGAAACACATGTTGTTAGTGATACATCCTTGGAGGGCCCACAATCTGTTTCAAAATCTGTAATTGGCTTTATTGAGACCAGGGCCGAAGAGACAGGTTTATCAGAGGAAACACCTCTCAGAGTTCTAGTGAGCCCGCCAAGGGTGGCTTCCTGTAACACAGTTCGGCCAAGGGGAGGTACATTTCTGCCCCCTGCTGCGCCAGTACTAACGATTCCCCCGGTAGCTCCCCTATTGGACACATTTAACATAATGTCCTGGAATGTTGCAGGGGTCAGGGGAAGCATGAATTCAGAAGATTGGTTGGAGTTTGTGGACAGATTTGATATCATCCTGCTACAGGAAACTTGGGCACCTGACCCAGTCCATAGAGTAGGTTTTGTAAATTTTTTCAAACCTGCCATAAAGGGTGTCAAAGGGCGTCCCTCTGGGGGTCTGCTGATTTGGGTGAAGCAGTCATCAGGATATCACCCATCAGAGATATTTGTAGACAACCCGGACCTCCTCGCAATTAAACTGAGCAAAGAGGGCCATCGGGACATGATTATTATTAATGTATATGCACGAGGGCTCCCAGGGGGCCACTGCCCTGCTGTGTTGGATGTATTGGACCACCTTCTCATAGTACAAGCCAGAGAAGACTTTATCCTCCTGGCAGGTGATTTTAACTGCACCTTTGAGCCGCTATATGTAGCCGGAGATAGCTGGGGCTCTGCAGAAGATGCAGCCTGGAATATCCCAGATCTACTGTTAAATAAAACTGTTAAAGCTACTGAGGCCGCGTTGAACTGGATGGCTCTGTGTCTTACCCGGGGGCTAAGGGCAATAAATGGTCGGTCAAGATCGGATGTGGGTGCAAACTACACCTTTGATAACGGTATGAGGAAAAGCAGGATTGATTATTTCCTGTTGAAGTTGGAATACTGGCCGCTGCTGGTAGACATGGAAGTGGTATCTCGGCCAGAAAGCGATCATAACCCCCTCGCACTTAAATTAAGGCTGCCAGGTATGAAGAGACTAAAAGAACCCGATACCACCCGGACAGGGGACGTTCTCCTGACCAATGACCGTAGAAGGTTAAAATGGTCTAGGCTAGCGGGGGATGAGCCCTTCCAGGAGAGCGTTGAGATCATGGTTTCTAATACGTCTAATGAGATCATGCGCGAGGAATCGCAGGGGGGCGGATCTGTAAATATTGTTATCGACCTTCATGAATGCTGTTTTAATGAGCTTAAACTTCTTCTCTCTCTACCAGGTCAGAAGGGTATTGTTAAACAGAACGCACACCGCCAGAAATGGTATAACAAAAAGTGCAGGGAGGCCCACAGACATCTTGTCAAAGAGGTTAAGTCCCGGAACATGTTTGCGGTCAAGGCAGCTAGGGAGCAATATAAGAAAGCTCAGTGGGAAGCTAAACGGGAGTGGGAGGATATGTATTGGTCCGATCTTCTGGATGCCTCTACCTCAAATAACCAGCTTAAGTTCTGGAATCTAGTGAAATGGGGTAGGGATCCTGACTCACGTACCCCTACAAACCACGTATCCCCTGAAGTTTGGGTGACCCATTACTCGGACCAATTTTGTGCCGAAACATCTGAACCTCCCTTTAAATTGGATGAGGTATCTCTGTCACCCATTTGAGGGGAGGAACTCATTTTTTTGGAAACCGAGGTAGAGCTAGCACTTGGCCTGTCCCAGCGGGGTAAAGCACCCGGTATGGACTTAATCCCTGTTGTCCTGTTTAAAGCCAACCCTGCTCTTTGGGTGCCCTATATAACAAAAATCGCTAATGCAATAGCTAATGGGGCAAGAATCCCTAGGTCGTGGAAGGGTGCGGAGATACTCCCTATCCACAAAAAAGGCGATAGGTCTAATCCGGGCAACTATCGCCCGATTAGCCTTATCGACTCCCTCCAAAAAAATCATGGCACGCATGGTTTTGAGCAGAGTTCAAGGCTGGATTGAACTAGAGGATATTCTATCTCCCATGCAAGCAGGCTTCAGATCTGGAACGAGCACCATCGATCAGGTGTTTAGATTCTGCCTCATATACTGGAAGGTGGTTCTGCTCGGCGGTGGTACCATCTTTGCCGCATTTATCGATCTGCAGTCTGCTTTCGATCTCGTGCCGAGGGTTAAACTGTGGTGCGTCCTGAGGGACTTGGGTCTACCAAGGGAACTACTTGATCTGATAGTTAAAATGCATGAGGACAATTACGCCAGGGTGAGGTGGGGAGGCCAGGGACAAGTATCAAAATCTTTCCCCGTGACCCGTGGCGTTCGTCAGGGATGCGTCCTGGCCCCAACACTCTTCCTGCTATTCATCGATCAAGTGGTCAAATTTATCGCAGATACTCCCACTGACGCCCCTTTGCTGGCAGGGTCGAGGTTTCCAATGCTTATCTTTGCTGACGACACCCTACTCCTCTCAAAAACTCGTAGCGGTCTGCAGCGGGCGCTGGACCGCTTTGAGGAGTTCTGTGCCATCAATGACCTTAAGGTAAACGTTGGTAAAACCAAGTTTATGGTTCTTCTTAACACTCTACAATATTAGTACCTGTTGGCCCAATCCTGGCTAGCTCACAGTGCCTCACCTGAACTCCTAACCTTCCCACAGTTACAGATCATTTTGGCAACCTTGAACATGACCTTCTAGTCCCCAAAGGAAGTGTGCAAACAGATTCTCCCCTTTTGTCACTCACTCATGCATGCCAGTAACAACATAGTAAAGACACAAAGAAAGTGTACAATACTTTTATTGAAACTATTGAACCCTATTATGAAGCAAATTTGCTGCAATCATTAGACAAATGCAACTAAACTAAGTAACGAGCGTTACTAACAGGGTGTATAGGATTATCGACCCAACCATGGCAAATTATATATCTATCTAGGTCTACCCTTACTGTGTGACTAAAGGAATATATACTTGATCTTTGTGATTGGCCTCAAACCCCATATCTGGTGTATGCATTTAGGTGGTCCACGTCATGAGTGTAAACTTTGTTTGTGCAGGGCTGCATGCCAGGCACAGCTGTCATTCCAGAACAGTTCTCTCTGCCGTAATTCTTCCCTATGCCCCCAAAGGGACACAACACAGTTTATATCATAAAATTATTGTGTTTAGGGGATGCAGCTGTGTGACAGTGTTATGTCTAGATGCTGAACAAGGAAAGAAAACAGTACATTATGTGGTTATGTATTCCTAGCAACCATGTACGAGTTGTGCAGATGGAATCCCAAGAAGAGTCTCTGAATAACAAACAACGGGGCATATTATCAAGGGATATATCTCCGCTTTTTTGGCTTTAAAAGCCAAGAAAGCGGAGATAAAATTATCTCCCTATCAGCAACAGGGTGCTAACACTCAAATTCGCATGTTAGCACCCTTTTTCTCTACGCTTCGCCTTGCATCTCTAATGAGATGCAAAGGGGGCGTTCCATAGAAAAATAATAGGAGAAATGTTGTTAAGCGACATTTCTCCTATTATCAAGGATTTCGCTAACCCTGTTAGTGATAAAAAAAGCAGCGCTAACCGCGGTTAGGACTGCTTTTTTTACACCTGGTATTTTCCTGACTTAGCCATGATATCCTATGGAAGGTGGATATAATGGCTAAGTTTGTGAGCCCCTATCATCAAGCTAACGCCAAACTTTGAGAGATTATCGTTGGTTTTCTAGCGATAATCTCTCATTTGGCAGTTAGCGCGAGGATTTTTATCACTACTGAGATAAACCTTGCTAATAGCAAGTTATCTCTGCGATAATTTCCGGCGATGCTTAGCGTTAAAAAATGTGTTGCTAAGCCTCGTTAGCGATAAATATCGCTAATCGTTGTTAATATGCCCCAACATGTATAACCCCTAAACAATGTCGCTAAAACAAGCATATTTTATGCGGCTATGCAGAGCAGAGGAAGTCTAAAACGTCTAAGATGCAAAACTAAGGGTGAACCAAAGCCGGCCCAGAAGGGAAATCACAACACAGGCGCTGTGTATTCTAATAGATGATACCTCTAGGAACTGGCATCCAGTTCATATCTTCTTCCATAAGATGATTCACACGTCGACATTTAAGTATAATTTGGTGCATCTAAGAAAATAAATATAAAATAAAAGGACATCAGTCAAGAATAACTTTAGTCTAATTGATCAAAGCAATTCATACAAGTAATAACAAATTACATCAAACAATCACATCTCCATATATTAAAAGAGAGCAAATTATAAAAAGACATTATAACCTTACATCGTGCTTTTTCAATCTTCAAACACCTGATAAAAACCATGTTAAAAAAAGAAATATATGCAGGGCAGAAAAAGATTACAAGTATAATAAAGCTGGTCACACTTCAAACTCAAGGATATCAGGAGGCGTTGAATGTATTCAAACAGAGGAGAAAAGCACACATTTTTGTATTACAAAGCACTTGAGTTTTGAAAACCGAATCTTGAAAACACAAAACTGAGGGGCATATTATCAAGGGGCTTTATCTCCGCTTTTTTGGCTTTAAAAGCCAAGAAAGCGGAGATAAAATGATCTCCCTATTACCAAGCTGTCGCTAACACCAGTTAGCGACAGCTAATAGGAGATAGTGACCATCTTGGGCCCCGCTTTGCATGTCAGTGATATTTATCACTAATGACATGCAAAGTGGGCGTGCCAAGATGTTAGCGACTGAAAACAGTCGCTAACATCGCTATCTCCTATTACCAACTTTTGGAGATATTCGCGCTAAGCGCGAATATCTCCAAAAGCTAACACTTGCCCAGGAGCAGTTCTTAGCCATGTTATCCAATGGGAGGTGGATAACATGGCTAAGAGCATTTGCTCGATAATGCATGAATATCGCTGACTTTTCAGCGATATTCATGCATTGCGGCCGTTTTTTATCGCATTTGCGATAAACCTTGCTAATAGCAAGGTTTATCTGCGATAAAAATCGCCGATTTGCGGCGATAAATTTTGTCTCTAAATAAGTTAGAGACAAAAATTATCTCTATTGGTTGGTAATATGCCCCTAAAATTGTATATATCATAAAAGATAAATAGTGGTCTACGTGTGCTTTCCACTTACGGGACATTAGGAAATGAATTAGCAGACATTACTTGCTTGGAGAGGATGGTAGCTTAACTTCTCCTAGACGTACAAATTAATTTTTAGAGTTGTGAAAATATGTAGAAAGGGATAGTTGAAAGATGGATAGAAAAACAAGACTTTCCCTGGGTAGATTAACTACTTGCAAGGTTCATGAAGCTCCACAGTATCATCTCTGCTATTTGGGCGCAACCCCTTTAAGTCTTACTCTCTGTAGTGTATTAAAAAATTAAGGCGGAGGGTGAAGTAGGCTGCTCGCTTTTGTGTATTGTATACAAAAGATTGGCTTTGCCAGACCTAAAAAAATAAAGTTTTGATTTTAAATCTAAAAAAAGCTCCAATCCATTTTGTTTATACGAAGTGAAGATTTCTCTTTATGTTTATTTTCCATTTTTTTATTAAACAAATTGGCAGAGAGGATTAAAAATCAAAGGGGTCTATTATGATGTCCGCCCGACATCATCCCCCGCCCGCCTCCCATTTCCCCCGCCATAACATGATGGCGGGGGGTACCGCGGCAGACGGGAAGACCATCCGCCGCTTTTCCGCCCACGGAAAAGACTTGAATATGGTGGCGGTGTATGCTAGACAACGCCATCCATATTACAATGGGAAGGAGAAGCAGTCTTTCAGTTGCCACATTTTTGGGACAGTAAAAATGTGATTGTTGTTTTTTGGTAGGAGCGGGGAGTGGCAAGAAAGCTCTTTTGCCTTTCAGGGAAAGGAGATGGGTCCAAGTGATCCCAATTCATAACCATGGTGGCGCCCTGTGTGACAATGTCTGTTGGCGCACCCCCAATGACCATCTCTGCCACAGATTCCCTCACTGGTACAAAAGGGGGTGATGATGATGGATGGAGCATCTGAACCAATCAAACACTCACACCCAGTCAAAAGATCTGGGTTTGATGCATCACCGATCTTTAGCCCACTCTGCCACCCCAGTTCAGACATGGCTATATGCAAATCAGTCTGACCGTGTGCCTCATGGGAACAGTCCAGCCCGAACTGCCAAGCCATGCCTTCCCTGGACCGGAAACAAGCTTCCGAGGACCGGTTTCTGGCATTAAAGCCGTCTATAGCCCGGCTTGCTTGAATCCAGTGGCAAAGTGAGCAAGGGACCCACGTCTGAGCATACCCTGCCACACTTATGGCGGCCAAAGCGGTACAAAAGGGGGTGATGATGGATGGAGCATCTGAACCAATCTAACACTCACACCCAGTCAAAAGATCTGGGTTTGATCCATCACCGTTCTTTAACCCACTCTGCCACCCCAGTTCAGACATGGCTATATGCAAATCAGTCTGACCCTGTGCCTCATTAGCACTCTTTAACAGTGCCCCTCAAGTCTCTATAACCACTGTCTGTCAGATTCATTTAGTTTTATAGCACCACTCAAACCAGTGTGAGGTGTCAGAGCACTTTACATCACACACACATTGCACAGAGACAATCATAAGTGTGTAAATCAGTGTATAGGAAATGTTACATCAGACAGGACTACAAGGTGCAGTGAAGGAGTGACATGTCATCGATACTGGTAGGCAATGTAGTTTATGAGTGCTTATTCTGGAAAAGCACAAATTCTGAATTTAAAATGTGCCATCGCTGTTTGGGGTTCTCTTTAATAATATAAATAGTGTTCTACCCAATTGAACATTTTTGCAAGATTAGGATAATGAAAGATTGAGCATAAAACAAACCATATAGCTCTAACATATATCTTGCAGTTTGCATGCAGCTCTTTGAGGACAGATAATAGCTCAATGTTCTATATTAGGATTTTGACTTATAAACAACAAGTTACAAAAGGAGCTCTCCTACAGAAGCACCAACCCACTGACCTGTTTACATTATAGGCACTTTGTTATCTGCATAGTGCACATTCTTAGAAGCAGGCTTTTTAGCTGTCTGCGCTGCCGTAGGATGAGTCAAAACTTCCATAGTCAAAGAAAAAAGAACAGAAGTAGGGGTAGAAGAAAGTGAAATATTTCGGGAATAACTGGGTGTATACAATGTTCAGATCATAATTCAGAGAAATCCAGCAGTTACATTCGTGGGAGTACAAGGGAACAGCTGACCCATACAAACTCCCAAAATTTGTGATGCACCTCCCACTCAGTAAGAACAAAAATAATACCTTACAGAATATCCCTCAAAGTTCTCAACCAAAAATGAAGCCTTATGCTCACACTGTGTGCAACTCCACTGCCCCTTCCGTTCCTCTGGGGCGGTTAAACTTAACCAATATACATTTTGAACAACTGTAGGTTGCACCACTCAATTGCAATGTCCAAATGAAATAATATTACAAATGTCCGCCCAATATTGTAGATACTCAAAATTCTTTATTCTTCTTCACATATGAAACTGTACATCTAGAAGCCAACATGTTTCGTTCTCTTAAAAGAACTTCGTCAGGGCTGTAAAACACATTTAAAAACATATATATAATACATATAAGAGAAATACACAAACATTTTGATATAAATACGAAAGACAGGAGAACCATACTACAAAGAGATATCAAAATTGCTTTCATTCTACACTCTCTATCAGTGCAATGTCAGTGTATAACATTAACTCGAATCCTTTGATTGTTTTCAAAAACCTGAATATAAACAGGTTCACATTTTTTGAGCACCCGTACTATCTGATAACATCAAGAGACTATTGACTTGCCCTTTGGCACCCGATCCTTTATTACAATCTAATATGGTAAGATCAACTTATTCGTATTATTACATCCTGCTGACCAACCAATACAGACTTAAATAAAAAAACTATCACAGACGAATTTGTGGGAGTACAAGGCCAGTACAAGATGGATAGCAGCCAGTCAGTCCAAACTCTAGCGGCAACTAAAATAAGCAAATCCACTGAGTGGTGTGTGCAATGCATGATTTATGGGAGAAACTTGCCCATTTGGAAGGTTTTAGCTTCTTTTTTAAATATTGGAAGAGAAGGAATTCTTCTGATGAAAGACGGCAGCAAATTCTAGATTCTTGATGAGGCCTCAGAGAAAGCACAATTGTAAGTTTTTTCCTTTCTGAAGCGGAGTGGCTGGAGTACAAAGTCTCTAGCTCACCAGGGCGGAGCTGCACTTTGGTTTACAGCATACCCATGTGGGGGCATCTGTTGATGGAAGCTGACTGCAAGTCAGCATTGCATTATTTTGGCATTATGAACTGTTTAATTGTTGCATAACGAACTGCATTATTTTTTACATTGCAAAGTGCCTGATTCATGCATTACGAACTGCATAACATTGCATTAGGACTGCAGTGGATCATTTAGAATTGCTCATGAATATTGCCAGAACTTACTTGGGCTGTCTGGCCTAATACCCGGCCAGGAGGAATATTACAAATACGCATATGTTGCACTTATATTGTGTGGTCTCATCGTATATCTTTTAATATAAACATACTTGTTTTTATGAAACTCGTGTGGAGTCCATTTGTGGTGTCATCATTGGCTTACTGAGACCGTGGTTGTAAATACTTTACACACTAGCCTTGAAGATAAGCCTGGCTGCTGGTGCCAAGCTACCGAGGGGGTGAATGCGGGCTATCTGAGAAGGTGTCCTTCCTTTCCCTGACGTGGAAGCAAATGTTCCTATTTGGCCTAAGGTACCTACCTCAGTCAAACAGCGACCCCCAGGTCTAACAAAGAGGAAGCCAGTTCAGCTCCTTCAGATGCAGTGAGATGTGATCGAATTTGTTTGAGCCTGTTAATAGTCTGGCGGTGGCGTTGAGGCAAGCTTTTAGGGGGGCCGTGGAGATCTTAGACAAGCCTGAAAGGGTTGAGCATCCGTATTCGATTCTGGAGATAACTAACGCCTGGAATACCATTTTATGTCTGAGGCATCAAGGAAAGGTTTTAGTTTCCTTAGGTAGCTCAGGTGAAACCTGGCAGTTTTACCCATCAAGTTGATGTGGTCTCACAAATTTAGATTGCTGTCTAGGATTATTTCAAGAGATTTGACAGATTTCACTATGGTCGGTGTGCAGTTTAGTGCTGTGATCGACTTGGTCCATTACTGGATGTCAGTGTTACTTTTAGGGGGTAGATTAGAAGAAACTCTGTTTTTTGTGCATTTAGTTTGAGCTGGTTGCGGGCAAGCCATTGAACAGTCAGCTTTAGGGTCTCATTCTGTTGTATAGCATTTTTGGACCCTACTGTAATTTTCCCGATTCATGCCCTTATATAGGAATAAATCACCATATCCTTATATAGCCATAGAAATCATAACCATATTTAGACATAGCTCATGCAGTCCAAATACGGCAGGGCAACTTCCACTAGTTCCGAAAATCCACAATGATTTCTTGGAAAATTTGGCTTCAGCAGGTAGGGACTTCCCCTTGATTGAATACTGACTTGTCCAAGAGCTCATGGAGTTTTCAAAGAACTGAGACTCTTTGATGATGTTATTATGTCCACTTTTACATCAAACTCGGCACCTTCAAGGTATAAATATGCCCACACTTGCCTTATCAAACGCACGGTGGTTTGGAGCAGTTTGACTATCTACTTGCCCGACGCATCCTGCTACAGCAAGTGCCGAAGGAAGCCAACCCTCCAGCAGACGCACTGAGAGAGACGCTGTCTTTTCTCTTGCAGAGAAATCCAGCTCCAGTGTTTCCAAGCTACCCTTGCGGGTTGTTGGGAAATCGAGTCCTGAGCCTGAACTTCTTCATTCTAAACCAAGGTACGGTGCTGATTAGACCCTTAGAGAAATCTTGGATAGATTCTTGGCAAAGAATAGTACATTTATGCTACACCTCACTTACTCCTTCCCTGGTACTTGGCTTAGGTTAGGTACATCGGGGTTAGGCATATTTTAGACGCACCAGTTGAGTACTTTTTAGCCTCTGTTATTTATGTATGTATTTATCTATGGTCTAGGAACCATACAATGCTCTTACAGTATTATTTTATATTACTCTTTTTACTGTAAGCATTATACTTTGCAACCAGTATTACGATTGTAGCAGTTCATTTCTTCTGCTTGAGAAAGAAGTTTGTTCAATAAATACATTTTATTGAAAACGCCCGTCTATCTACTTCTCTGCAAACTCTGGTGAAATGAAGCATGCACTAATGACTGAGTAAAATATCTATCTATTGTTTCCACGACTTTGAAGATCAGTTTTATCTTGGGGACATAAAGTTGTCATGTTTATGCGGTTGTCAGAAACTAAATCCCTTCTTGTGAACTCGAGAAATTTTCTAGTGACCTCTGAGCTAGGTGGCACTCACAATTAAGTCTAATATATTTCGATAGAGACCTAGTAGACATAAGTCCTACGTCACATCTATAGGATATATTATTCCAATGCGCAGAGCCTATTGGGAATATAGGAACTACACCACAATTCAAAGAGTAGAGATGAGATTTTGATGTAGATCTGGGTATCAGCGGCATACATGTGGAAGGAGATGTTGGCGGTAGGTAGTAATTCAGCTAACTGTTTAAGGTAAAGATTGAGGAGGGTTGGAGAAAGAGTTGTTCCTTGAGGGACTCTGATCGTATTGGGGAAAGAGCAGATGGATTACTGTTGACTAAGAATCTCTTGGTGCAGTTCCGGAGGAAGGATCTAAACCATTTGAGCACAGATCCCCCCCAGTCCGATCCTGAATTTGAGGCATTCAAGAAGTTTCTCGTGGTTGACTGTGTCGAATGCCGAGGATAAATCCAGTAGAATTAGGAGACATGTTTTGCCTTGGGCAACAGCTTGAAGAGCATCATTCCCAATATGGAGAATAGTAGTTTCCGTGCTGTACCCAGGCCTGAACCCAGAATGGAATTCGTCTAGCAGATTAAATTTGGTGATATGTTGGCTCAGTATAAGTTGCACACATTTCTTCAGAGCTTTCACTAGAAGTGGGATATTGGATATTGGTCTGAAATTGTCTGGAGTAGCAGAATTCAAGATATTTTTCTTGTAAGATGGGGACGACTTAACCGGCCTTTAGAGAGTCAGGTATAGACCCTTGCAGTAGGGAAGCGTTGATTATTGTAGTCCAAATGGGAATGATAAATTGGGAGTTTGTGGCCACGCAGCTGGAAGGGAGTGGGTCATTAAAGTGGTTATTCGGATTTAAGGAGGATAGAATTTTCGAGATGGAATAGTCGTCATGTATCTTGAAGTTGGACCAGTGCGCTTGGTTCTTGGGTGCTGTCTGGGGAGGAAGAGAGGAGAGTTGGGACTCGGCAGGAAGAGGTTGGATGTTGATGGCGGGATTAAATTATTTTCCTAGGGAAGTAATTTTGGCTGTAAAGAAGGAGAACTGATCACAGGTTATTAGGGATTTTGAGGTTGCTTCGGAAGTTTTAGCCAGTTTGTTAGATTGGTGTTTGATTATTTCAAAGAGCTTACGAGGTCTGTTCTTTTTTTTTTTCCCATTTTCGGGGGGTACCCCGAGAAATATATACAGTTTTTTCCCTGAACATGCACCAGTCCATGTTTTGTTTCCATTTCCGAATCCCGGGTGGTCCTGAGCGCCCCACAGTTGCGCAATGTCTCTTTTAGCGATCATATTGCCCAAGGTCACCCATCGAAGCTGCGAAACGGAGTAGTCGTTCGGTTCCCATACATTCAGCAAGCATCTCCTAGCCTCCGGCATCGATCGCACCCCCGTAACCTCACTCATCACCTCGTGCACACGGGTCCAGAATCGCACTACCTCAGGGCACTCCCAAATGATATGGAAAAAGGTGCCCAGGAGACCGCATCCACGCCGACACAAACCATCCACAGAAAAGCCCATGTGCACCAAACTGGGACCAGTCACATACACTCTATGTAGGATTTTAAGTTGCACAAATCTAAGGCGCGCCTGGATGGCCACCTCTTTAGGGGAGGAGATCGCCGCCTGCCAGTCCTCATCGTCCAGCTCCAGCCCGTCACCAATCCAGACCTCTCTGAGGCGAAGCAGGAGATCAGACCTGGAGTTGATCAACTTTTTATAAATAAGTGAAATCGTACTATCCGGAACATGTCCGTCCAGTACCCTGTCCTCAAGCGGGGACGACTCCGGAATCTCCACACCCGAAGGGAAGACCGAGAGCACCGCGTGGCGGACCTGCACATAGCGAAAAAATTCACGATCGCTCAGAGCGTACTCAGTTTTCAATTCCTCAAACGTCTTCATTCTCCCCTTAGTCCAAACATCATCAATCCTGCTGATACCTATCAAGTCCCACCTATCAAACCCCTTCGACTGCCAGAGAGAGCCAAGTCTATCGGATGCATACAGTGGGGTGGCACGAGTTAATTTATCAGTCCACCCAAGCGCCATGGAAGCATGTCTCCACACCTGGACAGCCGTCCTAGTGGGGCCCGTTACGTTTCGAGGGGTGAGTCTCGAGTAGAGGGCTCTATTATAGTCACCCCCCGGCAACAACCATTTGTCCATCTTGAAGGCCGGATTCGGCCAAGGGCCATACATGCAATGATTTATTGCCCCTAATTGAGACGCCCAATAATAGCGACGGATATCAGGCAAAGCAATTCCACCGTCGTACCACGGGAGCGACAGTTTAGCGATGGCGATCCGGGGCCTACCCCCCCACACCAGTTGTCTCTGTAAACTCTCAACCTCACGGAAATATTTAGCCGGGACAACGTCAAGTGTGTTTTGCAATGCGTAGAGGAAGCGGGGCAGTGACATCATCTTAAACAATGCCGCTCTACCCAGGGGAGAGAGAGGGAGTTTCCCCCAAGCAACAACATCTGCCCGAAGGCGCTGAAGAGGGGGCAGCAAGTTCCGGTCAAACCGCAGTTCAGGTTTCAGAGTGATAAAAATGCCTAGGTATTTAAATCCATCTCTCACAATCGCAATAGGACAACCACTTGGCAGAAGAGGGGCGTCTCCCGACAGGACGTATACACAGGACTTCGACCAATTGATGACAAGACCCGAGTTTTTGCGAAAGGACGTTAAGACATCGAAACATACAATGAGGGATTTACGGGGAGATGTGAGATACAGCAGAATATCATCAGCATAGAGAGATACACGGTCCTCAAACTCCGAATTCCATCTAATGCCCTTCAGGGACGGTTCCCACCTCAACCAGGCCGCCAGCGGTTCCAAGGCGAGAGCAAACAACAAGGGGGACAGGGGACAGCCCTGTCGCGTGCCCCTGCCCAGAGCAAAGGGTGCAGAGACCCGACCATTGACCACCACCTGAGCCATGGGACCGGCATAAAGCAATTTGACCCACCGAACAAACTCAGGACCGAAACCAAACTTGTCAAGAACCGCCCACAAATACGGCCATTCTATTGTATCAAACGCCATCGTAGCGTCCAAGGACGCCAAGATGGCAGGCTCACGCAGCGTCTCGGCTCGTGCCAAGACGCCATGCAACCGTCGGAGGTTAAGCGCCGTGTTGCGATGCGGTATAAAGCCGGATTGATCAGGGTGAACCAGGTCCCCAATGACAGTCGCCAAACGTGTCGCCAGCAGCTTGGCCAAAATTTTAGGCTCCGCATTAATCAACGAAATGGGTCTAAAAGAGGCACAGCGATCCCGAGGTTTACCATCTTTGTGGATGACGACTATAGTGGCCAGTCTCTGGTCTGGTGGGAGAGAGCCCACCTCCAAAGACTCGAGAAACATAGAGCGCAGATGCGGAGCTAGCGTGTCCGGGCGTAGTTTATATAGCTCAATGGGGAGCCCATTAGGGCCCGAAGCCTTGCCGGATCGGACCGAACGGACAGCAGCGGCAATCTCGTCCACAGTAGGCGGCGCATCCAGAGCATCCCTATCAATGTCAGGCAATCGGGGAAGTGCAATATCCCGCAATAGCAGGTGGGAGTCCTGCTCAGATCGATCAGACACCTGGGAATACACCTCGCGGAAGTAATCGGCAAAACATGCAACAATATCAGCAGGGTCAGTACAACACTCTCCATTCTCCGCAACAATCACAGGGACGACACGACTTGCATTCTCCCTCTTATCCAGCCAAGCAAGTAATTTCCCAGCCTTATCACCCACATCATACAGGCGGCCCTGCTGTTCCCTTCCCATTTCCTTAGCGGCTTCCGTGACCAGAGCCCTGTATTCATGTTGTTTCAACTCCAATAGATGTAACCCCTCAGCGGTGACCCCAGATTCCAAGCACCCCTCCAGGGCTGTGACCTCCCCCTCCAGGCGAACCATCTCAGCACGGTTGGCCAACTTCACGCTACCAATCAACGAGAGGGCCTGGCCACGAATGACAGTCTTGTAAGCTTCCCAAAGTAAACTTGGGGAGGAAACAGAGCCCACATTTTCCGCAAAATAACAATCGTGCGTTTTAACCAGCTCAGCCCTGACCCTGGGGTCCTTCAAATACCAGGGGTTAATCGGAGCCACTCGGCCCGCCGAACCCCGCCGTGCATCAACCACCAGCCAAAGCGGAGAATGGTCCGAAATACCCCTTGCCAGATGTTTAACTTCCCGTATGAGGGATGCATGGGCCGAGGGCAATAATATATGATCTAACCTCGAGAGACTACCATGAGCACCAGAATGATAGGTATATTGCAACTGCCCCGGGTGAAGCAAGCGCCAGCAATCAGTGAGCCCCAGCGTCTCTAGGAAGTCACTCAACCAAGTCTGGGCCTTCGGCAGTTCCCTGGGAGGGTGACGGTCAAGCATCCCCGAGACCACCGCATTAAAATCACCCCCAACCAAAAGCAGACCCTCGGGGAGACCCAGGATAAGTCCACTCAGATCAGCGAATGTGGTGGCTTGGAGGCCCGGGGGCACGTACACGGAAATCAGAATAAGAACCTTCCCTTCCCAGCGCCCCACAATGGCGGCGTATCGTCCCTTATCATCCAGTATGACATCATCAATGGCCAAGGGGAGGGAGGTCCGAACCAGAATGCCCGCCCCTCTGGAGCCCGAAGTAAAACCCGAGTGCGCCACAAGGCGATAACCACGCCTATTCAGAGCGTAGCACTTGTTGCCGAGCAAATGAGTCTCCTGCAGTAAGACAACATCAGGAGACAAACGTTTCAGCAATTGCAGCACCACCCTCCTCTTGATCCCATCCCCCAACCCGTTCACGTTCCAACACAATATCTGAAGTCCCCTACCCCCATCCCCGAATTCAGCCCCTCCCCCGCCCCACATCCAAAGCAACTGCAGAAAACAGGAGTTTGCCTTTCCTTCACCTTGCAAATAACAATAAAATTCAAACAAATAGCCCAATCCCCCCAACAATGCCAAAACAACTATACCCCCCACCCCGCACCCCTGCTGAAGACCAAAAAGCCCCATAAACTTGCAGTGTGCCTGTCGCCCAACCTCCCAACTAATCTACGAAAAGAAAACCCAGGAGGAGAAAGGACCCGCTCACCCCCCACCCACCCCCAAAAGGACTATTACTTGCAAACATTAATGACACAGCATAGCACAGTTCAAAGCCAACGTGAAGGGTACGGGGTCAAAGTCGACATCTATTCCTGCTCCGTCAGGCCACCTTCCGCCCGATCCGATCTGCCAGAGTCCTCAAATGGTTCTTGATCCGCAGGCAGCGAGTCAAGCCAGTCACTCACGACCCCAGGATGGTCGAAGAAAAAAGTACGATCCCTATGAACCCCCCGCAAACGGGCCGGGAAGAGCATGACATACTTCATAGACCTTTCCCGGAGTCTCTTCTTGACCCCTTGAAACCCCAGCCTCTGTTTCTGGACCTGTTGTGTAAAGTCCGGATAAAAGCTGACAGTAGAGTTCTCAAAGGCAACGGGACCAGACTGCCTCGAAGCCTGCAGGATAGCGTCTCTGTCCCGGAAATGAAAGATCCTCGCAATGATGGGTCGTGGGTTAGCACCTGATTTAGGCGTGCCGCCGGGGATCCTATGTGCACGCTCAACAGCGAAAAACTTGCTGAGGCCCTTGGGCGCCAAGTGATTCAGCACCAGGTCTTCCACCAATAAGTCCGTCGAGGCAGCAGTCGATGATTCCGGGACCCCAATCAGGCGGATGTTATTGCGCCTGGCACGGCTTTCATAGTCCTCTAGGCGCCCAGAGAAATAGTCATTAGCTTTCCGCAGATTCCCGACTTCAGCCTGTAAGTCAGAGACGTCAGCGACCAGACTAGTGGTCTTGAGATCCAGGGATTTGACCTTTTCGTTTGTCTTCGCCAAATCCGCCCTGATCAAATTGACATCAATCGACACAGTATCCAGTTTGAGAGTCAAGGCCTCATATTGTTGCCCCAATGAAGCCTTCATACCGGTAATGGCGCCCATGAGATCCCGCAACGAGGGCTCCTCCGCAATCGATGAGTCCTCCGGCATTGTCGTCAAGGGTTTAGACGCTGTGCCCGGCGATCCTTTAGTAAGGGTGTACCGGTCCATAATGTTCGTCTGCAAAGCACTCCCTCGAACGCCCGGTTTAGACTTGCGCCTCTCACTCTCTGGCTTGGTGGCCATCTTAAATCCTGGACCCGTACGGGTCGCCTGTTGTCGGGTGAAAATGATGACTGCGGTGGCAAATGCAGGACCAAAAGGGCGAAGGTGGTGCCAGTCTCAGAACTGAAAGCCACGACAGATCGGCATCAGAAACGGATAGACCAAAAATATAGGCACGTCCGGCCGACTACGTAGCTAGCAAAGTCAGGTTGATCTCGGGACAGGAATCGAAACCAAAAGCGGTCGCCAGCCCATGCCAGTCCGGTAGTCCGTTGTTGTTCACTTACTGGACGGCAGGCCAGACAAGATAGCTCGGGGCGTCACCTAGGAGCAGGCCAGAAAACTGCGGC
The DNA here is from genome assembly GCF_964261635.1 of Lissotriton helveticus. Lineage (NCBI taxonomy): Eukaryota > Metazoa > Chordata > Amphibia > Caudata > Salamandridae > Lissotriton > Lissotriton helveticus. The sequence continues at coordinate 522,716,580 of NC_136072.1, forward strand.
GATCTGTAGCTCTGGACCCCGAACTCCAAAAAAGTTTTTTGAAACAGATAAATGATCAGTAGAACTACGCCAATAAACACCCGTCGTCAGAACCAGGATAAAGTACAGGATAGTCGATGGAGGTGGCGAGGGTCCGGGAGCCCTGTGCTCACGCGACCATCTTGGGTGCGCACGAAGCTCCTCCCCTACGAGGTCTGTTCTTAGCGTTTTCCAGTTCTGATGTAAAGATCTCTTTTCTAGATTTCAGGATATTCCAGTTGTATGCATTTCTGGTCTGTCGGAGTAGTTTTAGTTGGGAGGCTGAGGGGTGCTGTCTCCAGGTTCTTTCTGTTTCTGGGCAGTCCTTTCATTGATGAGGGATCCATTGAACCAGACGTTTTTGTCTTTGACTCTGGACCTTTTTTAGCTTTAGCGGGCAAGATCATCAATTATGTCAGACATAGTTGAGTTGTAGTGTTCTGAAAGGTCATTGACCTTTGAGAGATTTGGGGGGGGGGGGATCGTTCTCGCAATGTGCAGCCAGCTTCTCGAGATCTAGGCTCTTTGATGTCCCTGAGACAGATTTTTTTTTGCGCTGGCCTTTTCTTGTGGGTGCCAGGCAATATAAAGGTAATAGCATGGTGGTCAGACTAGTTGCATGGATCTATTGAGTTATCTTGACATTTTAAATGAAGCCTGAAAATTTCTGGAGGCCAGGAACGTGGTAGCAGGTGCTTAAATGATAATATACTTGCAATTATGCCCCCACCCTAAGTCAGCACCCAGTGCGGTGGCACCGATCACACCGCCCTAGAGCCGGCCCTGATTCATACCTTACAAGGATGAATATTAAGTGAGATTCTGCACAACACATTCAAAATAGGCAGTTCACAATCATATGAGCGGTGTGGGGCAACTACGAACAGACTAAACATTATACACAGAGGAGATGGTTAACCTCTAAAACCCTCAATCTGAACAATAGGTCAGAGTCTATAAAAGTTCAGATGAAGTAATTTAACTACCCCTGCCATTTTTATGTATTTTTCGATGCACAGCAATTAAATATGGTTTGGCCTCCTGCGAACATACATTTTTCGAAAAAAGGTAATAAAATTGAAAGGGGAGAGGATGTTGCCTAATGGCTAGGGAGTTCGATCTCAAACCCTGGGAATCAGGTTGGAGTCTCTGCAACGATGCTCAACATCCTGTGACTCTGTGCAAATCACATAGGGGAATATTTACAAGCCCGTACGCCACATTTGCGCCGCCGCTGCATCAGTTTTGTGACACAGCGGCGGCGCAAAGCCAGCGCCATGCTGCGGGGTATTTACAATGTGACGCATCTGGGAGATGCGCCGCGTTGTAAAGCCCTGCGCCACATGTAGGCGTTCTGGCGCGGGGGGGTTGTTCCGGCGCAGGAACGCCTCCTAAAAGTGGCTGAGTGAAATCTACAAGATTTCACTCAGTCACTTTTAAGGCCATGCTGCGTCAAAACCCTGCGCCTGCTTGAAGCAGGCATAAGGATTGACTCAGCATGTTAGGCATAGGGGCACCCCAAGGCTTGCTGGAGCTGCGTCGTGCTTGCGACGAGACTCCAGCAATGCGTCACCTTTACGGCAGCAGATGTGTCACGCATATGTCTATTCTTGCCCCATGGTGCGCCGCATTGTAAATGCGGTTCATCCATGGTGGCACAAGAGGTGTCTGCCGTGACGCACAACAACTGGCGCATCCCTGCTGATATGCAGGGATGCGCCAGTTATTGTAAATCTGCCCCAGTATCTCCCCATGCCTAACAAAAATAAATGTGTCCTTGTGTACCGCAACTGATGCTCATGTAAAGCGCTCTGATACCTGCAGGTCACGTTCCGTTATAAAAAAACCGGGGAAAAAGGAGCTGTGAACAGGGGGTCCCAAAATGAATCTTGCCTGTGGCCCCAAAAATCCTTCCAGAACCGTCTTTCCTCTCTTTGAATCCCTGCTGGTAGTCCTAGCGGTGGGACTGTGAATGAGTTCACCCTGCTGCTTAACAAATTGGAGTTACGTTTTGCTGACACCGCCGGGCTAGCAGTACAAGTCATATCTCTGGCTGTCGTTACAAAACCCCATTGTTCGCATAAGACATAGACACGCTGTACTCGTTTCCGACAGTGCCTACATTCCCTTGTAAGAAGAGCCTTTAAATAGCTGGGGTTCCTAATGAATGTCACTTAGATTAATGAAAGGGGCAGTGGAGATAATATATGCCCTTAATATGCAGAAACCAATTATTGCAGTCTGCTTATTTAATTAAAGACTGCGTGGCTGGTAGGAGGCATCTCTACTGTTCGGCTTGAACACATGTTTAAAACAGGCGGGTGCACTAGCAACAAGAGGCACAGCCAAGAAAATAGCGCTTCGATCTGTGTGTGGCTGCAGAGTCTCGGCTAGTGGGAAGGGCAGTGTTACTATTGATTCGTCAAAGTAGGGTAGCAGAAGTGATATCACATACCTTTTGATCTTGATGACATCGTAGGATGTGACATCATATGACCTGTGGCCTGGAATCCTCCCAGGAAGTGATGTCACATGGCCTTAACCGTGACAGCATCACTGCAATTAACATTGCTCAAGTACCATAATAACGGCTTGAATAATATAACAACACACCACTGGCAAATGTCTATTATAGACATCACACATATTAGGGTGCTAGGCTGGCATGATCTTTGAAAGTAGATCAGCATAGTACGTACCCTAAATTATTGTAAACAAACAAAGTGAGCGAGCCAGACTTCTTCTAGGTAGACTTGGGGAGTCAAATAGTGCATTTTAGGCACAATTGCCAACTAAATTAGCTAAAAAGCCATTGACTCTGAAAGTGCCTTTCATGGTGCGCAAAACCAATCAAATTTGGCCTCCTCAAGAAATGACCACATTTTTATAAAAACGTGCTTTGGTGGCCCCCATATATCAAAAATTAACTTCATTGTGCTAGGGCCAATATTTTGTCATAGGTGCCTCTTATAATCCCTGGATGCCCCTTATGGCAAACATTACATGCAGTATGGCAAGTCACAATGTTGATGTTTATGCTGTCCGTATGAAATGGGTGACCATTATGTAAAATAGTAACTCTAGTGTGTCAGGGCCAGCATTTTGCCATGGTTGCTTCCTCCCATATGTCACAATTATCCTCTCTTATGAAAGAAATGACTTCTAATGTGCTAGTACCTGCAAATTTCCACAGGTGCCCCTATGCCAAGTATTAGAGTTCTAGAGACTAAGAAGCAGCGCAGGCTGCCACGCTACCTCGCTACTAAGGAGGCTGATTTTTAAACATTTGAATTTTAGAATTGTATACTGTGTTCTTAATAATCTGACTACGAGATTACTTGTTGTTGTGCATCCCGCTCGGACTCGTTCCACCTTGGCTGTGCCCTAGAGCGGCGAGTCCCTGAAAGCGGCACTTCCGCCCTCAGCGCTACGGGGAAGGGGATTGGACTAGCCGCCCTCGCCTCGTGGCTCCCCATAGGTTACTTAAGTCACGAGAATACGATCGCGCACATCTAGAGACTAAGAAGCAGCGCAGGCTGCCACGCTACCTCGCTACTAAGGAGGCTGATTTTTAAACATTTGAATTTTAGAATTGTATACTGTGTTCTTAATAATCTGACTACGAGATTACTTGTTGTTGTGCATCCCGCTCGGACTCGTTCCACCTTGGCTGTGCCCTAGAGCGGCGAGTCCCTGATAGCGGCACTTCCGCCCTCAGCGCTACGGGGAAGGGGATTGGACTAGCCGCCCTCGCCTTGTGGCTCCCCATAGGTTACTTAAGTCACGAGAATACGATCGCGTACATCTAGAGACTAAGAAGCAGCGCAGGCTGCCACGCTACCTCGCTACTAAGGAGGCTGATTTTTAAACATTTGAATTTTAGAATTGTATACTGTGTTCTTAATAATCTGACTACGAGATTACTTGTTGTTGTGCATCCCGCTCGGACTCGTTCCACCTTGGCTGTGCCCTAGAGCGGCGAGTCCCTGAAAGCGGCACTTCCGCCCTCAGCGCTACGGGGAAGGGGATTGGACTAGCCGCCCTCGCCTCGTGGCTCCCCATAGGTTACTTAAGTCACGAGAATACGATCGCGCACATCTAGAGACTAAGAAGCAGCGCAGGCTGCCACGCTACCTCGCTACTAAGGAGGCTGATTTTTAAACATTTGAATTTTAGAATTGTATACTGTGTTCTTAATAATCTGACTACGAGATTACTTGTTGTTGTGCATCCCGCTCGGACTCGTTCCACCTTGGCTGTGCCCTAGAGCGGCGAGTCCCTGATAGCGGCACTTCCGCCCTCAGCGCTACGGGGAAGGGGATTGGACTAGCCGCCCTCGCCTTGTGGCTCCCCATAGGTTACTTAAGTCACGAGAATACGATCGCGTACATCTAGAGACTAAGAAGCAGCGCAGGCTGCCACGCTACCTCGCTACTAAGGAGGCTGATTTTTAAACATTTGAATTTTAGAATTGTATACTGTGTTCTTAATAATCTGACTACGAGATTACTTGTTGTTGTGCATCCCGCTCGGACTCGTTCCACCTTGGCTGTGCCCTAGAGCGGCGAGTCCCTGAAAGCGGCACTTCCGCCCTCAGCGCTACGGGGAAGGGGATTGGACTAGCCGCCCTCGCCTCGTGGCTCCCCATAGGTTACTTAAGTCACGAGAATACGATCGCGCACATCTAGAGACTAAGAAGCAGCGCAGGCTGCCACGCTACCTCGCTACTAAGGAGGCTGATTTTTAAACATTTGAATTTTAGAATTGTATACTGTGTTCTTAATAATCTGACTACGAGATTACTTGTTGTTGTGCATCCCGCTCGGACTCGTTCCACCTTGGCTGTGCCCTAGAGCGGCGAGTCCCTGAAAGCGGCACTTCCGCCCTCAGCGCTACGGGGAAGGGGATTGGACTAGCCGCCCTCGCCTCGTGGCTCCCCATAGGTTACTTAAGTCACGAGAATACGATCGCGCACATCTAGAGACTAAGAAGCAGCGCAGGCTGCCACGCTACCTCGCTACTAAGGAGGCTGATTTTTAAACATTTGAATTTTAGAATTGTATACTGTGTTCTTAATAATCGGACTACGAGATTACTTGTTGTTGTGCATCCCGCTCGGACTCGTTCCACCTTGGCTGTGCCCTAGAGCGGCGAGTCCCTGAAAGCGGCACTTCCGCCCTCAGCGCTACGGGGAAGGGGATTGGACTAACCACCCTCTACAACGGACTATTTAATATGGGGGAGTGGCAGAGGCGCAGCGGACGGGCGCAGTGGGGGCGCCGACTTCGCGCCGAAGTTGCGCCTAAGTTAAGCCCGTCTGCGCCCGTCCGCGACCAGACGGGACCACGGGCCATCCCCCCTGCTCCGCATCCCACAAACCCCAGGCTGTACTACTCTAGCCATGCCTTGCGATCTCTCCGTCTCCCTACCAACAACACTTGCCCCTGCCTTCGGCCTATGGATGCCCCTACATCCTGCCAGGTCTGTTCCTTGACTCTTATCTCAGTACCCTCACTTACCCCTATTCCCAGTTCCATATCTGGGAAGCCCTCTCCATGTCAAGTCCTCGTGTCACCAACGCATTACTCCACTGATTTTACTTTTATGAGTTTGAATTGCAGGTCTCTGCCTAAGCATAGGAGGGACATCTTTGATCTTTTGGTCTCCGACAGTCCGGCAGCCCTGTTCCTGACAGAGACCTGGCTGAATGACTGTACGGGACCTGACATCGCTATAGCTCTTCCTAATAACTATACCTATGTGAGCCATAATAGACAGGGCAAAGAGGGAGGTGGCATTGCCATCATTTACAAACGGACTTATTCATGCAAGTGGGAGGATTTAGTCATACCTAATTGCGAAGCTGGCTGCTTCAAATTATTATTGACCCCTAATTATACCCTCTCGGGTGTTTTACTCTATCGTCCTCCTGGCGCTGCTGGCGCATGGGCATCCTCCTTATCGGAAATTATAGCTCCTCTACTGATGCAAACCTCGAACTTTCTTCTCCTTGGTGATCTTAACATTCATTTTAACAATATACTCTGTCCTATTAGTACACATCTGCTACAAGATTTGGCCGCTCTTAATCTTCATCTTCATAATATTGGCCCTACACATAAAGCAGGTAATTTACTGGATCCCATCTTTTCGAATCTTGACACTCTCACCTGCCTCCCTTCTAAACCCATTACCTGGTCCGACCACTACATTGTCGAATTTAACATCTTGACGAGTGCTATTGTCGGTCCTCCAGTTTACATTCAGACCCTCAGACCGAATAGAAACTGGAAAAAACTCAATCTGCTACAACTGAATCGCCAGCTTGTTACAACCCTACCCTCTCTACCCAATAACATCACTATTAAAGATGAAAGTTTAATTAACACATGGCTATCTTCAGCCATCGACGTCTGTCTTCCGGCCCGAAATGGAAAACTAAACTTTACCCTCCCTCCCGCCCCCTGGTTTAATGACCAACTTAAATGTGCCAAATCTAAGTGTAAGAAACTTGAACGTAGATGGAGATCTGAGTATTCCCCCAAGGATAAAGATATTTATAAAACAGAACTCCGATACTATCACTCCCTGTGCAAAACGGCCAGAGCAAGCTATGTAAACACCTCTATTTTATCAGCCCAAAATCGCCCTAAAGCTCTGGTTTAGAGCAGTTCAAGAACTTTCGGGACAAACCAATTCTCCAAAAGCCCCCTGTTTGGACATAGATCAATGCAATACACTTGCTGAATTTTTCAGGGAGAAAATAGACCGCATCTATGCTGGTTTCGATGCCGCTCCACGAGCATTGGACAACCCCCCCAGTACAGACCCTGACACCACTTCTCCCCAGGACATTTTTACTCATGCCCATCACATTTTCATTGACAAATGGGACCCTATCTCGTTAGAACTCTTCTTTAAACTTATGGCTGAAATCAAATCTGGCTCTCCACTTGATGCCTTGCCCCCTCAAATTTTAAGTCCCCCTGACACTTCTGTTCTTTTACCCATTCTAGGCCTTCTGAACGCATCTTTGTTGGAAGCCACCGTGCCTGCAGCTTGTAAACACGCCATGGTGGTTCCCCTTCTCAAAAAAACTAACGCTGATCCTAATAACCCTTCTAATTTCCGACCCATATCTTTACTCCCTTGCCTATCCAAGATATTGGAAAAACACATTAACCTCTGCCTCTCCTCTCACATTGAGGATATGAATTTTCTTCATCCATCCCAGTCCGGTTTCAGGGCGGGATTTTCTACTGAATCCACCCTTTTAGGTGTCACAGAGGCTATCAGACAGCAGGTGGACAGAGGGGAGACGGTGGCGCTTATCCTGTTGGACTTAAGCGCGGCGTTTGACACCGTCTCCCACGATATCCTCCTCTCCACCCTAAAGGCCGCTGGCATCCATGGCACGGCTCTAGCCTGGATCGCTAGTTTTCTGTCCGCACGTACTTTTCAGGTTTTTTCCCCTACTTCTGCCTCCACTGCCCTCCTGTCCCCACACGGTGTACCCCAAGGCTCTATCTTAATCCCCCTTTTCTTTAATATTTATGTCAGTCCTCTTGCCTCTTTGGCAGAACAATCTGGGCTTTCTATATTTTCATACGCGGACGACACCCAAATTATTTTTTCTCTTTCCTCTAATAAACACGCTCCCTCTTCATCTCTTAGATCCGGGCTCACTAATATTGCCAATTGGATGCAGACCCATAAATTAAAACTCAACGGTGACAAAACCGAACTCCTTCTATTCGGTCCTGACACCTCTCTCTGGGGCCCTAAGCACTGGCCGCAGCAAATGGGTCCTCTGCCGGCTCCATCCACTAAGGCTCGCAACCTGGGAGTCACTTTTGACAACCAGTTATCCATGAAGCAGCATGTTGTGAAAGTCTCAGCCACCTGCACTAACATCATGCGGTGGCTGAGGAAAATAGCATGGATGCTCCCGCCAGACACTCAAAGAACTGTGGTCCAGGCTTTGGTAACCTCCAGGTTAGACTATGGCAACGTGCTCCTCCTTGGGGCTAGCAAGAAGGTAATACGGAAATTACAGGTGGTGCAAAACATGGCAGCTCGCCTGCTTTGCAACCTGCCCAGAACTGCCTCTGCCACTGTTTCCCTGCGCAACCTTCATTGGCTGCGCATCGAATCAAGAGCAAAATTCAAAGCCCTTTGTTATATGCACCGGATTAAAACAGGCAACTCCCCCCCCTACCTTTCCAGTTTGGTCCATCCGTATTGTCCAGTGCGTACTCTCAGATCCTCTTCTCTTGCACCTTTTTCGTGCCTCGTTTCAAACGCACCAGAGTGGGTGGTCGCTCCTTTTCCTATTTGGCGCCATCACTCTGGAATTCACTCCCCATCGCTTTGCGATTTGAAACCTGCTATTTGAAATTTAGGAAAGGCCTGAAAACCTGGCTTTTCTCTGCCTAATTCATCTCCTTCGTTGTCTCCCTGCTTCTTTTGCTCTGTTAGCGCCGGGAAACCCCTGGGTATCTGTGCGCTCTATAAACTCAAATATAATAATAATAATAATAATTATGAGAAGTATGCCAGTACCAGCATTTTCCCATTGGTGCCCGTAATGCCAATAAGTAACACCAGAAAAGCAGTGACAATTCCAGTGTCAGTATTTTACCATGGGTGTCTCTATAAACAAAGAATTACGTTCAGTATGCCAGGAGCAATAGCAAACTTACATGCATAACAGTACATTTTTCATCCTGCTCACTTACATTAATACACACTCACTCTGATTCATTCACGCTGCTTTGCACTCATTCATTCTCACTCTTTTATATTCACTGTAACTCTCATTCATTTTCATTCATTCACACGCTGTCATTCTTACTCTCACTTGCTCATACTTTCTTACTCACTCACACTCACTTGCCCTCACTTGTACTCTCACTTCCTAACTCTCACTCATTGTCACTTCTTTCCACTCCCTCTGGCTCATTCTCACTCACTCACTCGCTCACTCACTCATTCATTCACACTCCCTCACACTCATTGTTAGCCTCACTCATACTTTCCCACACATTCATTTGCACTCACTTTTATTTTCACTCATTCTCACATATTCTCACACACCGACTCGCTCATTCTCATGTACAGTTACACTCACTTTCACTCATGCACACACGCTCTCACACGCACAGACACACACGCTGACATATTAACATGCTGTCGTTCTCACTCAAACACACTCACCCAGAAGCATGCACACAACATACATTGAAACGCCTTTTCACAAACCTCAGCTACCTACCCAAGTTTTGTTGCAGCTCCTGCTGCCATATTTCTTATTATAGTAATTGTATATAATAAACCCATTTTTACTATTAGTGTAAAAAAAAATGGGGAAGGGAAGTCCCAATGACCATAAAAGTGAGCTGCTCATGTGTTCTTCGTACTGATTTTGTTACCTCTGATTCCAGGTTTGCACAAGCAGTGCTAGGGTTGGCACAGGGGGAGAGCCAGGGGTAGCCGCTGTAACCCATGCCAACCCCTAAATTGCACCCACAAGTGCTACCCTCACAACTGCCCTTCACCTAAAGATGGTAACAGGTACAATCAGCAAGAAATATGAAAAATACTCCGTATATATACATGGTAAGCGTCCAATAAGTGTAAATACTGCTAGTTAGTTCCCATTTACATGGAGAACAGGATAAATTACGTGCAATACATATAATCACTAACCATTATTTAGAATGCCAGTGCTGTAGAAGTTCAACACATTTGTGGGAATTGTCTGTCTGCAATTCTACTCTACTTTTGATGTAGGCAAGAGAGGTATTACGGCTTTATGAAATGCATTAATTTATGAAATGGGTTAATACCACTATAAATCAGAGAAAAACAGTGACAGGTTAACACGAGGCCCGGGCAGAATTGCTATCGTAATCCAACATAATTTTTGACATTTCACATTACTCTTGTTATGCAAAGTTCCCGAAATTAAGCATTAGTCATGTGATGTCATGTCATTTCAAGTCCATTTGGGTAAAAATTCTATTGCAGGAGCACTGGAATAAAGCGGTGATCAGAAGAGAGTGGCTGTTGTTTGCAGAATTGGAGCTTTTTGCCCTGTTTTTTTGCTGAGAAATGTATCTTCATGGCAAATTAGACGTGAAGACTTATTTCTTGTGGAAATACATTGTTAAGTATCTGATTTGCATTTTCACGTAATTTTGCATGAAGTTTCTGAAACTTCAATGTAATTATTCAAAAGAAAATTATGCAAATTTCTCACTCCCCTGGTTATAGGATGTTTGAAAAATGGTTGTGGGACCAGCAACAGAGAGTTTGCTGTTAATTTAGTCGCTCCACTATGAGAAACTCAGGGGCATATTACCAAGCTATAGCGATAATTATCGCTAAGCTTGGTTAGTGGGCATTGAAATATCGCCGCGCTCCGACGATTTTTACCGCTGAGATACCTTGATATTATCAAGGTTTATTTCAAAAGCGGTAAAAATCGTGGGAAATGCATGAATATCACTGTAAAATCAGCGATATTCATGCATTAGCGAGCAAATGCTCTTAGCCATGTTATCCACCTACCATTGGATAACATGGGTAAGAACTGCTCTGGGCAGGCGTTAGCTTTTGGAGATAATCGCGCTTAGCGCGATTATTTCCAAAAGTTGGTAATAGGGGATAGCCATGTTAGCTAACATCTTGGCGCGCCCACTCTGCATGTCATTAGCGATAATCATCGCTGACATGTAGAGTCGGCCCCTAAATGCCCGCTATCGCCTAATAGCTGTCGCTAACTGGTGTTAGCGACAGCTAGGTAATAGGGCGATAAAATTATCGCCACTTTAGCGAGAATTTTTCCCGCTAAAGCGGCGATAATGCCCTTGGTAATATGCCCCTCAGTGCTTAAATTGAGCCGGTGGTTGCTGGTTGGGGGCACCGGCACTTATTTTTGGGGGCCGGCACTCATTTTTCTGCATCAGGCATTTACTGCGAGCAAAAGACACATATGGGAAAGACAGAGGAAGAGAAAGATGGAAAAGCGTCACAAAGGGAGAAAGCAGAAACCTGCAAGAGTGAGCTGAAGAGGCAGGGAGTGGCTGTAAATGGAATAAAGATGTCCGAGATGGCTTTAGTATTTTGTGCTTGCACATTTAATTGCAGCACCTGCGTGTTTCAGCGGAGAGCCTTGGGCACCGGCACATTTGTATTTACAAATTAAGGACTGGAAACGCTGCTTTCCTTCAAGCTCTAAATGAGAGAAGGGAAGAGGGATAAGGGTTCACAGAACATTCAACTATTTTGGCAGATGTCCTGTTACTATCCTCCTCTAAATGAGACTCTATATTTCCTGATTATTGAGAGCTATACACCAAAGCCCTTTCCAAAATATAGAAATTTTGAATTTGTGATTTGCCTGCACCAGAATAGGAGTCAAAATCACGCTAAGAGTGTTCAAAACCCTCCTCCCCCTCCTGTCTTCTTGATTAACCTTTGTTTTATTTGGTCTAGACTTTATTACAAGCATTAATGTTTGAGGGGACACTGGAGGACTTGCAGAATATGTTCTCTAATGTCCATCTAAGATTGCAAATGGGGCAATATTTGTTTTAAAACCCTTCTTTTATTACCAGTAAAATCTCTGCAATAAACTCTAGCACAAAGGTTAAACAAGAAGACAGGAGGGGGAACTGAGGGTATTGTAACTCATAGTGTTGTTTTCGTTCCTACTCTGGAATATTAGTAATTGCTTGCAAAAAAATTCTGAAATTCTGATTACATTGTGTTGGAAGCCGGAGTCCCCGTCCCGCACCCCTGTCACCAAATGCGAGACCCGGGACTCCTCACCCAACGTTAGGCCAAGTAAGGACACCGTTTGAGATAGCCCTGCTCACCCTCTTAGTAGCTTGGCATGAGCAGCCAGGCCTTTCTCCAAGGCAGCAGTGTACAGTATGTGCAACCACACCCACAGCAACCCCCTGTGATGAGTATAAACTTTATATAAAAAGATATACGATCAGGCCACATGATACAAAAGCCAACATATAATAAAGGGTAATATTGGTTCCGGCTGGCTGGTAGATTCAAATCCCACCCACCGCTTTCAAAATGCTATGCTGGTCGCAATGCTAGAATCACACACGTTGCAATAGACAAACAATAGTGCAGTGTGCAACAAAACAATTCTGTGCTGAGCAAAGGAGAAATAATACAATGCGTAACGATACACCCCGGTACCTTGCAATGGGAGAAATACTGCAATGCGTACAGCTACAATCATGTACTGCGCAATGAAGGAATAATGCTGTGCATCACACCCCAATCACGTACTTTGCCATGAAGAAATTATGCATTGCGGGCCGCTATAACCCTGTACTTTGCAATGGAGAAATAATGTAATGCGAAGTGCTACAATCGTGTACTTTGTTATGCAGAAATAATGTCAGGCGTCATAAGACAGTCCGGCAGTTCGTTAGCAGCAATATTGGCATTCTGTATTACGACAATCAGCCTCTTCGATAACAGTTGACCAAACACACGTATCAACGATGAATAAAGTACAGTTTCTTACTCTGGCCCCGGTACTGCTACTCCTTTTGTCAGTACGGGCCCCAATCTGAGCCAAAGCAAAGGCTCACGTCGTCAGAAGGACTGAGAGGCCGACAGAGTGTCCCTCCGAGCCCGCACCCTGCCCAGGTAGTGATCCAAGTTACCTGGGGGCGAGACCCCTCTCTCCTCTCCAGTCCTCCTTCAGCGAACTGGGCTTCCGTGCAGAACTTTCTCAATGGGCGTCAGCGGCTCAGCCTGGCAACTCAGCTCCTCTGAGGCAGCCGGTCTGGGCCGCGACTGTTAGGAAGGTTTCAGGCGGCCGCAGGCCACACGTACCCCATGCCTCTGAGATTACTTTACTCGGGTGCACGTTCACCACAGCACCCTCCGGGTCTCCTCTGGCACGAAGCCACACATACACCGCTGATGGGACTCCATGTCGACTCCGAGTGCACGCTCACCAGGCACTCCTTCCTGTGGTCTCTGTTGGCGCCAAGACACACACACCGTGCTGCAGAGACTCACTTTTTTCCACTGCACACGATAATCAGCCGATCACCTTCACAGCCCCAGGTTGCACCAAAGCACACACAATGCTTCACTGAGATTTACTCCAACTTCGGTGCCCCAATATCCAGGCGCTCTTCACTAATGAATACAGCTGCACCACGACATGCTCACCGTGTCCGAGCCTCACTTCTCCTCCGGTGCACTCGATGACCAGGTGCTCTTCACCAACGCCTCCGGTGCACCCCGACATGCACCATGCGTGTCTGATACTCACTCCACTTCCGATGCACTCATTGATCAGGAGCTCCTCACCAACTCCTCCTGTGCACCACGACATGTACCCTGCGCGTCCAAGACTTACTCCACATCCAATGCACACTCGGACCAGGCGCTCTTCACCAGCGTTTGCAGTGCTCCACGATACGCACCCTGCGTGTTCGAGTCTCACTTCAGCTTTGGTGCACACGCTTACCAGGCCCTCTTCACTAACGCCTGTGGTGCACCAAAACACGCACCCAGTGTGCCCGAGACTCACTTCACCTTCGATGCACACGTTGACCAGGCACGCTTCACCAACACCTCCTGTGCACCAAGACACGCACCCAGCGTGTCCGAGTCTCACTTCTCCGTGTGTCCAAGATCACAGGGCACACCTTCCGAGGGTCTAAAGCTGCCACAACATGCGCCCACCATGTCGCTTGAAACTTCTCCGGTAACTTTTATGTTCCTGTGTTTCCAAACAGGGAGCCACCTCACCCCTGACCTTTGGGGTAACAAGCCACACCACAAAGCACAGTCTTTGTCAAGCAGGGGGACCCAGCGCACCAAGCACAGTCCCAACAGCCTCTTCCTTGGTTAAATCAGCAAACTGCAGACCAGCCCCAGATCACACAAGGGTTGGTCCTTCCCCAGCAGTCTCTTCAGTTGTTCCTTCCTTAGCAGAGGTTTATCTTGACCACAAAATGGGTCCAAGCCTTTTCAGTCTCAATCTATTTCTGTTCCTTTCAAACGTTCAGGGGTCTCAGCTCTCATATTATACCCCTAAATATCTTTGAAGTTCGTTGTGCTCAGGGGTCCCTGACCCCTGCCTAAATAAGTTCGGGGTGTCTCCCTCCCAGTGTCACCTTTCTCCCTTTGATACTGGGGGTCTCGATCCTTAATCACTCAGCAGGAGACGGGTCAATTGTTTTATAGCAGCAACCCAGGCCTCTTCACCTCCTGGTGCTTCTCCTCGTCCAATCTCCAGATGCAGGTCAGCCTGGTGCCATTTCAAACCCTCCCATGGGTCAAGAACTCCCCAGCTCCTCTCACCTCTCAGATCCAGACAGTCAATCCACATTCAGCAGAGACACACAGAAATGCTTAAAGCACAAAACCCATCCACTTTATAAAAGAAAACACAGTGACAAAACCACCTTCATAGAAATATGTGTTATGACACTGTGAGTTCATTCATACTGAATTTCACCTCTCCATTTTAAACTTATAGGAAACTAGGCTACCAAAACACAATACCCAGCCTCCCCCATTCGTTCCTATAGGCAGGATGGCCTTTCACCAGTGAAAAACCAAATGGAGTGTTTTTCACTGTCAGGACATAGCACACACCTCAGTATATGTCCTGCCTTTTACTTACACTGCATCCTACCCAGGGGTTACCCGAGACCTACCACAGGGGTGCTCACTGTGTATGCAAAAGGGAAAGTAAGGTCTGACAAGGTGTTGCACTTGTCAGGACAACATGCTAACTTAGCAAACTGTGCTCAGGCCCTACACTGCAGGCCTGAGTTCCCTTCTCCACACACCTTTGCATTACTAGCCCCGGCACACACAGTGCACATCACTTGGGAATTTACTAGTAAGGCAAACATACCAATCATGGCCAATCAATTACCATTACACTTTACACAGGTAACACTTGTACTTTGACATTGATCAGCAGTGGCAAAGTACCCAAAGCATCTAAATTGGCAACTCTATGTCAGGAAAACGGTCTAGGGGGAAAGCAAACAGTTGAGGGAATTTTAGCCAAAAAGGCTAAGTCCTACACACAGTTACTACACATTATGTCTACTTTGTAAGCCAAAAAGCCTTACTTCCAGGTGTAATACTGCTTCTCCCACTTGTGATAACATCTGGATGTAATCAATGGATTTAGCACAGTTCGCGTAAATAATTGCGTGAGTGTATGGGAAAGCAGTGTAGCACACCATTTCTGGACCCATTGTCTTGTTGCTATGAGAAACTGCCTGGATGGTAGGGAAGAAAAGGAGAGGGCATGGATCCGGTTTCTTGAGACTAGACCGAAAAGGCTCTTAAAAGAGCAACACAGGCAACCAGAAAGAGCTGCGAGAAGGGATTGGGTGGTATGCCACTTTGTTTATATTCAGCTCTAGATGTGACAGATGAAAGCGATTGCCGGGCTCTGGTTTCTCAGAGACTGACTAAAGAAACTAGGCAAGATTTCAGAGGTGTCCAATAGAAGGGACTGGTTTGACTCTCTCATCCCTAGGATTCTGTTATGGAAAACAGAAAGGAGGGAACAGGAGCATGTCTTTCTCTTGGAATGACATCTGCTTCTGGATTCTTAGCCCATGGCCCCACTCGCATAAGAAGCATGTTCCAGATTAGGCATGTCAAACAAACATAAGGTGAACCACAAACTCAAAATGGGTTCTAATGAAGGGGTGTCTAGGAATCCCCCTTTTACTATACATTGATAGCAGGCAGAAGCATCTTCCCCAAGTGGTGGTAGCACACGTAGAAAACGTCCGAGATGACAGTGCCTTTTTTTAAAGAAATGGGCCACAAACTATGAGGCACGGTGAGGAGAAAGAAGGAGGCAGGGTTCCAACCTTGGTTTGTAATTTTCAAAGTCTAAGTCTTAATTAAATATGCAATTCAAGGTGGAGTTGTAAGAGAAAAACACAATGTAAGGACACTCAAAGTGCAGAAAAAAACCAAGAAACAATTGGGAAAACTGCATCATAAAGCATTTTTCAATCCAAGTAAGAAGAATAACACATCCCGTTTCAACATATTAAGAGGCCATTCCGAGTTGAGAAATGTCCCCAAAGTGATCCAGAAATATCACTAATCCTTCCTACTCTGAGGTCTGAAAACATTCAGAGTCTTTATTATGTAAAGGGCACACTTTCCCTGCTTGCGCGGGTGCACCTTAAAACAGGTGCACCAGGTGCAAAATGGAAAAGTGCGCCCTATTACATGGAATGCACTGCCCCAGAGCAGTTGCGACTCGCGCTGCTCTGGTAGCAGCGCATTTCTGTGAAGAACAGATTGGCTGCTTTGAAGCCACTTCGTATTTCACAGAGGAGGCGGCAACCCAGATGTACTTTTAAGGGGGACTACAGATCCCATAGTAGGCGGGTGCAGTGAGTGACCACACCCACTTCCAAGGGATGTCTGAGGGGCCCATGGTCCATCTTACCCCCTTCAGTGGGCTGCCATCATTGATAGTGTACCTCCTGACAGCTTTTCTGCCTCTATGCTCACATCTATAATACGGTGCGTGTGCAGAGGCAAAGGGATTCCCTAATTTGCACCTGGCCATGCCCCATGTAAATGAGAGACTGCCCTCTAAAGATAGAGCAGGTGCCATATGTGCACCACAGCTATCAATAATACAGAAGGGGATGCACAAGCGGCTGCGGCCCCTTCTGAAGTACAAAAGTGCCTGAGGTGCGCAAAGTGGGCACAAACACCCGTCGCGCCCCCAGAGAACTTCCGTAATAAGGCCCCAGGTCTAACATCATTAATACCAGCCCCACAACTGATGCGAGAGTAGTTCAAGCAGAAAACTTCTCCGGAGAACAGTAAGAGCTCGTTTTCCCTCAAAACCACCTTCTGGCGGTATTTTGTGTGAATTTGGAATGAGGGGTTCGCTCTCACATTCAGGTACATATTTATGAAATTTGTCAAGCAGTGCAGCACAGCAAGCCACCTTGTTGTGTTGTGGTGGGTAACAGGGAAAGGGCAGGAATGTACCATATTTAAAAGAATACGGCGCCTTCCTGCCTTTTTCCCTGAGCTGGCTACACTTTCACTGCCTAGCGCCAATGCAGCCTGCAGCTGATACTCCCGACCGGAGCAGTCCAGAGAGCTGAAGTGCCGTACCTGAGAGGCCGGTGAGGACCTGGGCACCATGGGTAAACTCAAGTAGCCCTTGGAGTGAGTGCTGATCCCCCCTGGAGTGAGAGCTGATCCCAAGTCCGACACCAGGGTAGGGCCTATCTCACCAGAGAAGAGCTGTGGGAGCCGCGAGCTTTGGAGGGCCCGACTGCTGTGAACAAAAGTGACCCCGGAGGGGCGAGTTGGCTTCTGGGAACTCCCTGGACTCACCAGCGCTGGGCATAATCTGCCAGGGTGCAGGAGATACAACAACACAGCCACAGTAAAGAAGGTTATACCACATATAGAAGTGCAGTGGGGGTGCCCAGACACGATGTGCCTGACTTAAACATGGCGCTCGCCGCTTACATTGCCTATATGCGGTTTTGGTGCACTGGGCCTGCCTTGAATTTACTGCGGGTGCTTGTGCCAGGCGGGAGACCTGACTTCACGGCACAGTTCGGCCTGTCCTTGAGCATCCTCCTCTATCCACAAGATGGAGCCCAGCATGACCTCAAGATCAGCCCGGGGATCCAGCATGCTGCTTCCCCCACCACTATCCGGCCTTCTACCCCTATGGACAAGTCCAACTCAGGGATCTCTTCAGACGCAAGACCGCCACCCTGGAGTGCAACACCACCTGAACACCTGGCTGAATGATGGGAAGAATTTCCTGCTCTGTAAATATGTAATATATAATTGTCCCAGCCTAATCGCTGTTAAATGTAATCCTGAGTGAATTTGTATATATATAACTCAAACAACTAGTATATGTAGTAGACCTTTGTACTTACTACCATTCCAATGTGATTTTAGAGTTTATCTGTTTTTATCTCTTCCTTGAGTGACTTTAGAACTTGTACATTTGCATTTTTTTCTGTTTGTCTCTTATGTAACTCATGTAATCCAAAGTCCTTATGTAACACAACTGGTTCTTTTGTAAAGTGCTCTGACACCTTTGGATAATGTTAGCTCTATATACTATTGCATTAAATGAAATGAAATAAATGAAATGCATGTACTCTGGCACCATGGTGCAAAGGTGCCTGTTTTGCATGCAGGTTTTATATTAAACCATTCCTGAGAGGCATATTCCTCTTTCAAAGTGTCTTGCAGAATGCAGCACACTTAGAAAGAGGAAGTAACAATGAGAAATAAAGATATTTCTCCTTGTTATGCCTCTCCTGGGGAGGTGTATCTTTTTGGCACTTTCCCAGCTTTACCTGTGGCTGGTAAATCTGGTGATGCCTTCCTAGCGCAGAGGAAGGCAACACAGTAATTTGGGTTGCATTGCTCTACTCGACATTTATGAACCCACCCAGGCCACACAAAGTAGCTTTGTGTGGCTACATAAATCTCGTTTTTCAGTTGCGTCCTGCATGTACTGGGTTCATAAACAAGGCCATAAGTTTACCAATTGATACATTGGAAAGTACATATGCAAAATGTTGCTTAATGTTGCTTAATTACATTAAATTTCATGAAAAAAATATTTCCCTGACTCCTGTACGGAAGCAACCAGGGTACTGAATGGCACAAGATTTGAAAAGAGCATCTTGATAACAGTCCGCATAAATGTTATTATCAGAACATAGCTAAATTTCTTGAAGAAGGAGTTACAGGGAACAAGTGTCTCAAGAATTGTTACATCTGTGTCGGGTACTTACTCGAGACAGAGTGCATTGAAAGAAGATATTAGGTCCATGGTTTCTGCATTGGCTGTGAAGGAGAGTTTAATAATATAAAAAATAATAACGTATATAATTAATGTGCAATATTAATGTGTAAGTGTTAATGACAAAAATAGTTTAAATTCAAAAATTCTCAAAGCAGCCATACTTACTTGACTAGGCCTGAAAATCTGAGAAGGCATTGCTTGACCTGGAAATGAACTGACTAGACAATGCTGATGTAATTTAAAAAATTTAATTTCTTGACCATTTCCATCAACATGCCTTTCATAATAAATAAATTGTTGAATAAAATGTTTGATGTATTTCTGCAGAATGTTTCTACTTAAAAAAAGTTTATGATTAGATTACTGTTATAATTAGAAATTAGTCCTTTAATGGGGGAAATGAAGAATATGTACATGTACAAATCTGAATTTAAACTTGATTTTAACCCTTTCGACTCACTTATACTTTATTTTTAGTAAATGTGTGCTGTGAAATATTTTCTTTTTCTATACAGGGATTTGTTCTTCTTCATAGACTATTGTTAATAAAATGATATTAGAAGGTTAGAGATGTAGTATGTGGGGAAGTAGTCCTGAATGAAAGAAATACCTACGAGTTCCAGAACCGTTACAATATAGTTCCAAATTTAACATTGCTGTCTGAAGACTACTGTATTCTTGTTTCGAAGATGAGGAGTGATCCTGTTCTCAGGAGAGCATCAAACGCTGATTGGCTGACCAAAGACGAAAAAAACGACTCTACTGAGTTTCTTGAACCTTTCTCTATGGGAAGTTCAGCTTTGAATCATTTTTTAACTATTGAGCTGATTTAATGCTGAAGCATTATGCTTTTCCCCACTCTCTTGGACTAGGACTCTTTATGGGTTCTGACTGACACCTTTCCCCTCCGTTTCTTAGATTAAGGATTCTTACCTTCCTGGAACACGCTAACTGCTTTATTACAATTACTGATTACCTATTGAGTGATTATTGACTTCTTATGATATTCTAATGACTAGAAGAATGCTAAATTGTTCTTCTGATGTAACAAAGATGATTTATGCAAAGAATTTGATTATTAAAACCCTTTGACTCATCCCAAACTATCTTTATTGATTGAAAATTAGGCAAATGATTAAAATTATGACTCATGTGAAGTTCAGCTCTCCTCTTCTCTAAAACAATGTTAAAGATCCATCCGAGCAGACAGGACATGAAGTGGGAGTAAGCCTGTGTGATTGTAACCAACAACTCCTAAATTAAAAGCTGATTCCCACTCCAGCAGCTGCGTCGTAAGACCGTACATCTCAGTATACTGCGCTCAGTGAAAGGGTCGGTGTTAATGCTACCCAGCTTGCATTGGCATTTCTTTGACCACAGTCACCCATTGGGGTTTTTTACAGTCAGCGCCAAATATCAACAATGAAGGATATAGGTCGGTACATAGAAGATCAGAAAGAAAATGAGATTTCAAGTTTAGGATTCTTCTCATAGTGAAATTACGCTATACGCCTGAAGGACAAAGCATGGCTAGTCTTATGTATTGCCATTTTCCAAGATGGTGGCTTTTCCACTGATGTTGCATGATGCTTCCAAACCAAGATGGGGTTCATCTTTTTTTCTGTGATGTCTTATCCCACTTAGATCATATATAAGGAGACACTGACAAATGATGGATAAATCACAATGGACTGGTTCCCTTATTTTTCATCACATTCATGTCTCACTTGCTACCAATTTTTTCGCTAATTTTTCTTTCATTCTTCTGCAGCTGGAATCCATTTGGATTCATATCTCTAGGAAAACAAATTTTTGGCTCATTTCTCCACCCTAATTCATTGAGGGGTTGGTGCCTTGCTTATTTACATTGTTTTACTTCCCATCTTTAATCAGCTACTATCAAGATTGCCAAGCAGAGTTTTATGCCTTTTTTGGCTATTTCCTCACTACTCGGATGGCCTTCAGAAAACATTTAACCCCTTTCACGTGTACATCAAGTGCATGTTGGCATCATAACTACTGGAAGGATTAGCCCTTTCTTTTAGCAGTGAAAAAAGGGCTTGTCATACCTTAACAGCCTCCAGTTCTTGACAAGGCCTTAAGTTTAGACCACAAATAGAGGATTAGGGCTAGTGTCAGAGATTATGGGCATATTTACAAGGGCCTTATCTCCGCTCTTTTGGCTTTTAAAGCCAATAAAGCGGCGATAAAAATTTCGCCCTATTTACAAGAGGGTGATAACATGCATTAGCGTATGTTAGCACCCTTTTACCTGACGTCTTCCTTTGCATCTCTAATGAGATGCAAAGTGGGCATCAATGGGCAGAACAACCTTGTAAGTATTGCTGATATACACATTGTGATATTTACAAGGAGGCCCAGGCATTTTTGGCGAAAACCGTGGGTTTCGCCAAAAATACTGCAAAAATACTGACTTACCTATACTTTATATTGAAGGTGGATTATGCTGATACGATCACTGGGTCGTATCAGCAAGGTTATCGCCGTTTTCCATGGAACATCGCTGGAAAACCAGCGATGTTCCATGGAAAATATCCCTATCGCTGTAATAGTTATCGCCATAGCACTATGCATTGTTAATACAGCGCTAGCATGGCGATAATTATCAGCGATAGCCGGCGATAACAATTCTTACGCTAAGAGCGGCCAGCGATAATTATCGCTGGCCGTTGATAATATGCCCCTACATTCTTTATACAGCCAATTTGCTTCATCTCTTTCGCCTGCATCCTGCCGATAACGGAGCTGAGGACTCTGACCTTTCTGTTGTGCATTGCTTGCTGATTTTAAAGTTTCAGTTTGCCGGACCCGCTCCGCGGGTCCCGCTTCACCTGGACACTCTGCGGGGGCTGGTGGAAGCTTACAGGGCTGCGAGCGTGACGGCAGGGACTCAAACTACCAGGAGTCCCTGCGAGGCCAAATCTTGACACCTGGCCCGCTCTCCCTGTAGCCACGCCCACAGTGCATCGGCTGTTGGTAAAAGCAGCTGCATCTTCCTTCAACGGTGGATTCTCTTTCGCCTGCATCCTGCCGATAATGGAGGTGAGGACTCTGACCTTTCTGTTGTGCATTGCTTGCTGATTTTAAAGTTTCAGTTCGCCAGACCCGCTCCGCGGCTCCCGCTTCACCTGGACACTCTGCGGGGCTGGTGGAAGCTTACAGGGCTGCGAGCGTGACGGCAGGGACTCAAACTACCAGGAGTCCCTGCGAGGCCAAATCTTGACACCTGGCCCGCTCTCCCTGTAGCCACGCCCACAGTGCATCGGCTGTTGGTAAAAGCAGCTGCATCTTCCTTCAACGGTGGATTCTCTTTCGCCTGCATCCTGCCGATAACGGAGCTGAGGACTCTGACCTTTCTGTTGTGCATTGCTTGCTGATTTTAAAGTTTCAGTTCGCCGGACCCGCTCCGCGGGTCCCGCTTCACCTGGACACTCTGCGGGGGCTGGTGGAAGCTTACAGGGCTGCGAGCGTGACGGCAGGGACTAAAACTACCAGGAGTCCCTGCGATGCCAAATCTTGACACCTGGCCCGCTTTCCCTGTAGCCACGCCCACAGTGCATCGGCTGTTGGTAAAAGCGGCTGCATCTTCCTTCAACGGTGCATTCTCTTTCGCCTGCATCCTGCCGATAACGGAGCTGAGGACTCTGACCTTTCTGTTGTGCATTGCTTGCTGATTTTAAAGTTTCAGTTCGCCGGAACCGCTCCGCGGGTCCCGCCTCACTTGGACACTCTGCGGGGGCTGGTGGAAGCTTACAGGGCTGCGAGCGTGACGGCAGGGACTCAAACTACCAGGAGTCCCTGCGAGGCCAAATCTTGACACCTGGCCCGCTCTCCCTGTAGCCACGCCCACAGTGCATAAGGTCATAATCAGCACAATACCCGCGCACGTGGGATGCGCGCGGAACGAAGCACGGAGCGAAGCCCGGGCAAGGGCGTGCCGTCCGCGGCCGTCGAAGGCTGAAGGAGGCTGGGCTGGGCCCTGTCCCTTTGGTTTATGTTTGCGATATTTCTTAATGATTTTATTCTCTCTAGTTAGAGTT
The DNA here is from genome assembly GCF_964261635.1 of Lissotriton helveticus. Lineage (NCBI taxonomy): Eukaryota > Metazoa > Chordata > Amphibia > Caudata > Salamandridae > Lissotriton > Lissotriton helveticus. The sequence continues at coordinate 522,739,512 of NC_136072.1, forward strand.
TTACATTACTGTCTTGTATTTTAATTGCCCTCCTCCGCAGGATTTTCGCTTGTTTTAAATATGACTGCAAAAAAACTTCGCTCAGGTCGAGTATTAGTGGGGAGGACAGGTTCCAAAACGAAATCTAATCCCCTGCGGAACAAAATTAACTCTACTCTGCAATTGAAAGGTCAATGTCAACTGTTTAATTTATGGGAAAGGGGAAAGGATAAAATTGTCAGATGCTTCAAATCCTGTCAATCTAAAGGGCGTAGTCTCAGAGGTAGTTCCTCTCCCTACCAAAGATATTATTAATTTGTCTGATATTCCATTATCGCTACATCTTGGGAACACCTCCCTTGAAACAGTGGGGGGTTCCCCCCCTGCACAAAGGCAAATGGAGCTTCCATTCGGGGCTTCTGGTTCTATTGATTTAAAATCCTCTAATGACTTACTTATAAAATCACCTGATGGAACAGTAATTAATCCAACTTTTCCGATTAGAGAGGGATTAAAAGTCTCTCCTGGCCCTTCTCACTCTAAGTCAATTATGGAGGGTGATTTCACTTTACCTGATATTGACTTACGGGTGCAAAAGAGGTACTCTAAGTCCGTTCAAGCTAAAGCCACGGTCACGACAATCGATATTGAAGCCCCCATTACCCCTAGGCTCCATCTCTACAGTAGTACCCCTTCCAATAAATCAGATTTCTCTCTAGCCCAACTAAACCTCTCTTCCAGCCATGGCACTAATCTGAATAACCTTCTTCCCTGTTCTCCGATTGGTAATGATAATTTAATTTCTAAAACTATATCTTCTTTGGAACATTTGTTATCTTCCATTCTTAGTTTATTGGAAAAATTTGTTGGAGGCTCAGATTGTGTCCTAGATACGGTTACATAAATCCTTAGGGTTTTATTACACAAGAAAGGGGGGTCCATTCTTGAGTCACATCTTGAGTCTGACAACTTATTGTTGAATCAAAATAAAGACAAGAGGTTACTCAAGGAGATGGAAAATCTAGACCTATCCCAAAAGGATATGAAGCCAGTATCTGATGGGTGGATTGGAAATAAGCTAGCAAGTATTCCGGAGGATCTCAGTGTCCACAATGTAGTGTCTGCCGGAAGTAATTGTATTGCCATCCTTGATGATGTGATAGAACCCATGATAGATTTAGTTAATACTCAAAATACAGAAATGCCGCCTGTATTTCCTATATTTACTCCACATTTAAAGATGGGAAAAGAGGCACCTATTGAACCCCCAATTAATGATGCCAAGGCAGCCCCTACAATGCAAAAAAATAGAGCAAAAAAAAGGAAACCTGTTCGAAGATTTTATAAAAAAAAAGACAGAAGAAACTCAATTTTGAAAATAATTTAGAGACCTCTCTAGAAAAATCTTGCCAGAAAGAGCCATCTCATAATTCTTTGAATGACTTAACTGGGGTATCCCAAGGGGACCAGGTGAATATTACTATTGCTTCCACAGGTCCTTTGAGAAATTCAGCACCTGTTGAATCAAATTTTCCCGTAAATGTTTCACCTCTAATTCTTAATCCTTTGGCTATGCCATTTCAGAATTTTCCTGTAATTGAGCCTGTCCCCTTCTTGTCCTCCCAGGTGAAAGAAAGTGTTGATACTGTCTTCTTGGATTTTGTTCCCCTTTTTGATTCCGATCTTATTTTAAACAGATCGGCACTTATCAAGTGTTTCCAAGACTTCGAAAGTCTAAAACTAATTCAAACCTCCGACTTGGACTTGGTAACACTTATGAATTCCGCTATGGGGAAAACAGCCAGAGTTAAGTTTCACTCTAAATTGGTATTAAATCACATCCTACACTGGGCAGAGGAATTACAAATTAGAGGGATAGATGTTGCCCACTTCTTCAAGGAGGAACAGGGTAACACATCGTCCACTAATTTGTTATCCATTCAAGGACTGGTCTTCAGCTAAGACTAAGGATTTAAAAATTCACGTAGCAAATAATGAACGTCAAGTATTGTACAAAAATCCTCCTCCTCCTAAACCAGTTTTGATGAATGATTTATCTAAATGGAGTTGGTTGCCAGGTATCCTCTCAAGTAAATCCACTTCTTCCCTCAAACCTCATTTAAATTTTTAACATTGATTTGAAGATTATTTCCTGGAACATTGCGGGTTTGAAGAACAGTCCAGACAAAATGTTATTCTTACAATCCTTAGCAGCTGACATTATTTGCCTTCAGGAGACTTGGGTGGATGGTAAATTGTTGATGGAAAAAGACTACTTTGTTTTAGACTGTAGCGCACTGCCCTCCAGGAGAGGCCATGCGAAGGGCGGAATACCATGTTTACTCTCCAATAAGATTAATTGGAATTTTTCCCATTTCTTAGACCCGAATAAATTGTTCCAGGCAATAACTCTGAAAAATCTGGTCAAAGACGGTTCAAATAAATCGTTTGTTTTGATAAATACCTATATTCCCCCCGATACCTGCTTCAATGTTGGCCTAATGTCGCTTTTTTCTTTTATTTCTAAACTTATGGATGACCCTTCCCCTCCTTATGTATTGTTATTAGGTGATTTTAACTGTAAAATTTCTAATTGTGGTCTTGATTTATTCAGGAACAAGTATAAGGAAGAATCCCTCCATATTCCACAAGCGCAATTCCCGGCGAATATTAGGTCCAACAAAAGAGGGAAATTACTTTTGGAAGGTCTTTCTAAGGTGGATTGTATAGTAATAAATGGTAGGCTTCCTTCTGACACGCCTGCCGCTTTTACTCATAAATCAAAAAATGGAGAATCGATTATTGATTATGTAGTGGCTGTTACCTCCTTTTTTCCATTTATGAAGGATGTATTGGTTGTCGACTCTGTATTAAGTGACCACAAGGTACTGTCTCTTACAGTCGATCTCAAACCTCCCCTGTCGGACTCTTGGCATATTGATTCTAACTTAGTGAGTTTTGGAGCTAAGGCAGGGAAATGCTATTGGAATTGTGGGGTCATTAAGAATCTTCTGAGCCTTTTGGTATCTACTGTGGAGAATGTGTCCCAATGGAACGGAAGGGAACTTCTGGGCTTTTCAGATTTCTTGGTTTTAGTAACCTTAACTGCTAGGAAAGTTCCTCCTATTAAAAAACCTTCAGTCTTACCCAAACCACTTCGACAATTAAACATTGAAATAAATAAATTGATAAGGGGGCAATATTTACTATTTATCAAAGATCGGTATCATAAATTGGTCCTGTTAAAAAGAAGGAGATCGAGGTTGAGGGCTAGATTAAAAAGAGACAAGGATGATTCTCTATGGTCAAACTCCGGGAATCCTCACATAAGGGCCATGCCAGGACATTCTGGTCTTTAATTGCCGAAGGTTGTTGCTCTAGATCCCGTCCCATGCCAATCTCCATTGAAGAGCAGATTTGGGTTCAATATATCAAGCAATTGTATAGCAGTAATGGCTTACAACAGGATAATGATCCTTTGTATGAGGATCATCTCCCCTATGATCCCCCGTCCGAAAAGGATATTGAATTAGCTATTAGGGGCATGCGCTCTTCGGGCGCAATGGGTCCAGATGAGATTCCGATTTCTGCTCTAAAACATCCTTGCGAACTATGGAGTAAAATTCTCTATCCAGTGTTCAAATTTTGTTTTATTAGCGGTACTGTTCCTACATCTTGGAAAGGAAGCATACTAGTTCCTCTCTTCAAGAAGGGAGCTAGAGATCTCCCTCAGAACTATCGCCAAATTGCACTTTTAGACGCTATTGGTAAAGTTTTTGCTAAATGTCTCCTTAATCTAATCAACGATTGGGTGTCTCTGGCTGAAATCTTACCCTATGAACAAACTGGCTTTAAGAAGAGGCATGGTACCCTTGATAATTTGGCCACACTTCAAGTTTTAACAGAGAAATATGTCAAGGTTTGTGGAGGGCGAGTTTATGGCGCCTTTATCGATTTCTCCACAGCTTTTGATAAAGTGGATAGAACAGTACTGTGGGGAAAGCTATTCGATTTAGGGATGCCATCCTCTCTCATTAGATTGGTTCGTGCTTTGCATACGGATACCTGGTGTAGAGTGTTGCTAGGGGGGGAAAGAGGTCTGTCTAAAATTATTGCTACATCCAATGGGTTAAAGCAAGGTTGCCTGTTAGCTTCCTTGCTGTTCTCTTTATATGTAGCCGATTTACCCCGGGCTCTTTCTGCGAGTACCGGTATTGCTCCGAATTTGGGGGGTTCCCCAATTATATGTCCTATCTATGCTGACGACATTTTAATACTTGATTTAACGCCTAAAGGGTTGAACAATCGACTGCATGCATTACACAAATATGCAGGAAAGCATCACTTGACAATAAATATCGCAAAAAGTGAAGTGATGTGTCTATCGGGCAGGAAAAATCCCAAATATGCAAACTTTCATTGGACTGTGGGGGGCCAAAAATTGGAAACAGTAAAATCTTATACTTTCCTTGGCAAAATTGTTATGAGCAATTTAAGTGAAAAAGCCCACATAGCCAATAACATCCGGAAAGCTATTGTCCAAGGAAAGAGCTTGGTGTCCTTATATAAGGCCACAGGCAGAAGACATCTTTCGATATTGTTAGAGGTATTTAGAGCAAAAATACCTGCCTCCTTACTTTATGGAATGGAATTAATTGATATAAAATGTTGGAGTTTTTTAAACTCCTCTGAAGGTAAAATCCTACGTCGTCTTTTTTCTATCAATACAGCCAGTTCAACAGCTGCTCTTAGACAGGAACTCGGTTTAGGTAGCAGCTGGGTTCAAGGTTTAGCGGGGAGTGTTCGCTGGGCTTTTAGCCTGGCTAAAGGTGAACCTGGTACGTTACGATATCTTATTAAATCTGAGCTACTGGGGAATCTTAATGAACACTCCTTGATTCTAATTTATTTTTAGATATGCTGTGAATCATTTACAATTAGATGAAGAAGTTTTATTTTCTTTATCGTCATATCAATTGAAATTCCTTCTGAAGTCTGCATCTTGGGAATTAGGGTTTAGATTAGACAGAGAGTTTCGTATTCAGAGTAAGGGCACCACTCCAGTCATTGATTCCTGTATGATTAGGAAAGCGCAACCTTATGTTCATTGGAATATTCCTCACGGAGTTAGGCGTTTGGTGCTTTTATTAAGGCAGGATTTACTCCCTTTAAAATCACTCTTATCAAAATGGTATGGTTCATCAGCCATATGTGATTTTTGCAATATGAATAGTCCGGATTTTCCGCATGTTATGTTTGTTTGCCCAGCTCTAATGTCGCACAGGCGCAAGTGGTTAAGACCGATTTGCCTTCAATTGAATATTTTATCCGCTACTGCTTTCATTGCGGCCATGAATAATCCCCCAAATGAAATGTTTTGTTTTAAATTGTTTAATTTCTTTAAATGTTTTATGAATTTGTATTAGGCGAAAGTTTTGATGTCCAGTTTTTTAATGTATATTTTCATATTTTCTATCTTTTGATGTATACATAATGTTCCTATCGAAGTTTTCTTTTTTCCTTTTGGAATGTAATATTTTGTTTTTTTATGTGGATCTCATGTGAGTTCCGTAATCATATAAATAAATAAACTTGAAACTTGAGCTTCATCTAAAATCTGAGAACATTTCAAATAGGCCTGTTAAAAATCCTAGACAGACATGCAATGGTATCTATCATTAATTGCACCCTTAAACCAGGCTTAGTAACATTCTTGGATCTCCTACTTGGGGGAAAATGAGGAGTACTTTTGGGGCTGTGACCTCTTCCACACATTAGAGGTTGGTGAGCATCTTGTGAAAGCCATAACTTTCTAGCAGGAGTAGGAGAGAGAATAGGGACAGGCGACCGATGTTATGAATAAACAAATCTTTTCTCTCTTTTGTACATTTTTTTTATGGTAGACCTTCTCACCCATGTAAACATAATGTATACGAAAGGTCTTGTGCTCCAGTCCTGACAGAGCCATTCCTCCCAAAAATGGGGTGCCCAGCACCAAAGCAAAATAACCACACCCTAGTATAGAAAATAACTTCATCAAAAACCAATAACAAAATCAATGCCTGCTTGGGAAGTCCTGACAAAATACAAGAGAATAGACTCATGCCTCCCACGGAGTTGAAGTTGAGATTGTAATGTGACTGCTATGCAGGCGGGCAACTAGAGCCAAATTCCGGGGGGGGGGGGCTGAAAAAGATTTTGGGGGGGCTAATTCTTCCAGCCGCAACCAGAGTGGCTGTAAGAAGGGGTGAAAACATAATAAAAGCCTCATTTACAAGTAAATGGCCTTTAACAGAAGTGTGAAGTACTCGGGTGCGGCTGCAATTAGACGTCGCCAGCCCGCAAAGCTGTGTCAGCCCGGGCTGACACACGATGGGGGGGCTGAAGCCCCGTGAGCCCAATGGGCGTTGCGCGCCTGCTGCTATGTATTCCAAGATAGTGATCTGGCCATTGAGCTTACGCCTGCTGTGCAACATTGCCATGGCTTGGAAATCCCCAGCCCCCCACCCCCCTCCCCCCCGGAGGCCCGAGGGTGGCTCCGAGCGCTACTGACATGGACCAGAGCAGAGGCACATACTCTCAGACTTCTCAGAATGAGGGGGGACGCTCGCCCAGGGGGCGACTCCTGGGAAACTATTTGCTGGTGGTTGAAGCCAAGACCGACGGCCTGCTGCCTTGAGCAAGTGGCGCTACAATCACACGTGCAATAGACGAATACTAGATGTGTTTTCTAGTACTCCACCCACACTTTAGCTTGTCGCCTTTCCTGTGACCCCGAAACACACTCGGTCGTGCCCACCCCCCAGCAGGCGTGACAACCCAACCACACATACCCGCCCACAATACTCCAATGGCCTTTCCATAGCCCCTCCTTGACATGCCTGGCAGGCACCAGAACCCCAAGCACAATACTCTTGAACAGAACTACGCACACTCGCCAACACTGCGCGCTTGTGCTTGCTGCGTGCACGAGACATGTGAGCATAGCTTCTAACTATTATAACTGTCATCTATGAATTATAGAGCTATCAAGACGTTGTACTTTCACCCGTTATATTGTTTTTCTTTACCCTTTTTAGGTCGAGGCCTCGTCCGCACTGCTGTAGGCAGTGGGCGGAGCCGAAGATTTTATGTTTTCCAGTATGGGGGCTTGAACCCGCCCTTCTTCTCCATTGGCTGGCCTCGTAAATGCTGGCCAGCCATTGGAGGAGAGGGGCGTCACTCGGTTCAGGCTCTGTCTTTAGCAGAATCGGGGGCGTGTTTTTTGCAGTTTTTAAGCAGTGACGTCATCCGTCACTCAACTGCAAAACACGCCCCCGAATCCCAAAATGACCGTGTGTTTCTCCGAGGCATTTCCGCCTCGCCTCGGAGAAACGTGGTGGTGTTTCCGAAGCTGCTTGCCTCCCTTCCCTTCTGCTGAGGTAGCGTTGCACTTTTCATTTAATAAAAACGGCGTGGTTTGGGTTCAGTGTTTGCCAATCTCTTTCAGGAGCTGCTCGGCTCCACTCGCCCCCCCCTTCCCTCTGCCCTCCTCCATCGCTCTCTCGACTCCGCTCTGCCACTCCCCCGGGCCCCCACCCCATCCTCCCTCTCCAGCGGCCATGCTGCCTTGGCTTTCTTTTTACAGAAATGAAGCACTGGCCACAGATAACCGATATTCCTCAGTCTGCCTACAAATGAGTCGAAACGTTTAGAACACCGGTCCAACAAGCGATACTAATTAATAGAATGGCTGTGTGCATTGGACAAGAACATAGACCCAGACAGCGTGCCCCCCTACAGACTTCCGGTGCAGCCTTAAAGCGCGTGGCCATGGATGTACAGCACACTTCAGTCTGCCGGGAGATGTTTTATGTTTGAGCAGCTCTTGAAAACAACTTTCGCACTTCAGCGTCCTTTCAAAAGAAACTTGCTCCTTTGCACATATTACAGAATCTCTCACAACATGTCATATTACTGAAAGAAAGCCAACTACTGACACACTCTATCTGGAGTTGCCAAGTTACTGAATGGAAGTTTACAACTGTCAAATGTTTACTGCGCTTGGAGGGAGTCGCAGAGAAGTGTCAGCATCTGCAGAAATGCGGCTTCGGCTCCGTGTTCCACTTCCCCCTCCACTCAGTCACACACTTCTCTGAAACCCTCTCGCACTTTTGTTTGTTTTCATGCTTCCTGGCTTGCTCAAAGACTCGCTGTGCCTCTGGCTTAGACGCCCACCCTAAAGTTTCACCCCTTTACACCGTGGGGTGCAGCGGTCCTTCCTGCTACTGCTGTGGGACGACCCCCGCCCTTCCCTCATGCCAGCTCCTGTTTCCCCTCCTTTGGTGTCTTTGAAGCACCTGTTAAATGGGTACAGGCCTTGGCCTGCGGCGACGTTTGCCACAAACCACGATTCCTCCTGCGTTGTAAAAGGGAACAAGTTCACGCGCTTACTCGCGTTTCTTTTATTCAGGGCCCCCCTTAACCAATCCAAACAGTACAGTTAAAAACATTTTTTTGTTTTGTTTTTTGCAGTTTTATGTAAAGCAAACTTGGCCTAGTCCAAGGACATTAGAGCGCTGCGCCAGATTACAATACCCAGGGAGTGGAACGGGGGCGGAGAACGAAGGTGATGTTGAAAGTAATTAATCAATTTCCCCAGATTAACATGGTGTTGAACTAAAGCCAGGACTCGAACCAGGTGTCCTATTTCCAAGGTCGGCCGCTCTGACCAAAGGGTCACTTCTCCTCTAAAGTGACTCGAATTGTGGGCTCGGATCTTCCTTGTAAAACAGAGTCATAAAGTGTCCGATTTCTAAAAAAAAAACATTAGAGAACGCATTTACCCTTCAATCGACCTACCCTGGCACTGTTCGGCATGCAAAGGGAGTCTTATTTGCAGTACAATAATGCAATAGGCTCCGGAAAACAGTGGCAAACGACAATATCGGTCAGATATTACCTGTTATCTACTGACAGTCCCAAGACCTGGAGAAAAGGCCTCACAGGAAGTTTATGATTTAAACAGGCCAGCTCGGTCCGACACATGTTCGAGAGTTGAAGCACAACATAACAGAAGGCTTTTCCCTCAATGGTACTTCCCTTCTCCGGAGGGACAACAGTCTTCAGAGACAAGAAACCAAGCATCAGCTCAAGCTTGTGCCTTTTCTTGTTTTCTATGTGATAGATTCCATCTTGGCCTGGAGTGTGTATCATTTTATGACTTGGTATTTCTTAATATGGCATCCACCACATACACCACCTCATCCACCACATCCACCACCACCACCACATCCACCACCACAACCACCACATTCACCACCGCATCCACCACATTCACCACCACATCCACCACATCCACCACCACCTCCTCCACCACCATCACATCCACCACCACATCCCACACCCAACACATCCACATCCAACATCCACCAACACCACATCCACATCCACCACCACCACCACATCCACCACATCCACCTCCACTACATCCTCATCCACCACCACATCCACCACATCCACCACATCCACCACACCACATCCACCACACACACCCACACCACCACACCACATCCACCACCACCACACACACCACATCCACCACCACCACATCCACCACCACATCCACCACCACCACTACATCCACATCCACCACATCTACCACCACCACCACATCTACCAACACCACATCCACCACCACCACATCCACCACATCCACCACCACATCAACCACAGCCACATCCACCACATTAACCACAGCCACATCCACCACCACATCCACCTCCACCATATCCACCACCACATCCACCACCAGATCCACCACATCCATGTGTGTGTGTGTGGCTCTGTGTGTGTGGCTCTCTCTGTGTGTGGGTGCAAATGCAATAGGACTCGCATTTGCTAGAGATTAAGCCATTGGCATTGTAAATGACAATGCCATTTATTTATCTGTTTTCAAATCCAACACATTAATAAAAAAATTGTCATTTACAATGCCAATAGCTCTAACTTTTGCAAAGACGAGACCGTTGCATTGTAAATGCTTGTTCTTTTCTGTCATCTTACACCCCCGCCCATGTTTCCCAGTTTGTATTCCTCTCCTCAGTTTGTTCCACTGATTGAAGGAGGCACATTGTATCCTACTCTTTCATTTGTAACTTTGATGATGGCTTTGACAGGTTACTGCTTGATACTCCCCTTGGAATCACATTGTTTAAAACTGCATTGGGCAAAGAGCTCTCCTGCTAGTAAGTAAGTACTTTATTCGGTTAAGATTATTAACCATAAAAGCATACAAAATACAACATTCATTTACATTAAAATAGTAATAGAATAAAATGTAAGGTTAAAAAATACATCAGTTTTCCTTACAGTCAAACAATACAAAGTTGGTAGGAGTGATATCCTTGTTCTGTCAGGGTAACATATCTGGGCCAAGGTGTAGGTTCTGGTAATTGTAGGGGGGTAACTGCTGGTAACTAGTTAGTACAGGACCCCTCCTTACCCCCCGGTGGTATCCCTCTACACTCCACCTAGTGCTTGGCGCATATGCAGTTCTTGGATAAAAATCGCACAATTCAAGTGTTGATATGGGCCCGTCTCCTATTTGTGGCTCCCAGCTTTGTAGATAAGGGACGACCAAGTTGTCCCGGAAGTTGACAACGACCAGGTCTCCCGCTAAGTTCTTTTCACGGGAGCCTATCCACCCCACCCTTCTGACATTTAAGATTGTCCCATTAATGTTGGGTGGAAGCGGTCTATGTTTTGTCAGCCAGAATTGGACTTTAATTTCCGAGGTCCTGGTGACCTTCAATCTTCCCGGTAGCGAGCGCAGGCACTCCCGAGAGGACACATACGTAGGGTGCTGCCTCTGGTGGTAAATTTATGGATCTATTACTCGCGGGTAGCCCCTCAGAACATTTGGCTACTTTCGACCACCCAGCTCTGGGAACAGAACTATGGGCCATTTTCAGTTCATTGGCTACCTCCTTGTGTTTAATAACTGATAATACAGGATCCAATGGGTTATTCTGGGCAATTTTGCTTTGTGCAGTCGTGTCAAACATTTTTGAGGCAGCAATTCTCTGGGATTGCTTGTGTAACTTAGATGGCTTGGTATTGTTGTCTATTGTTGAGAGCTTTTCCCCAATTCTCTCTAACCTTTCGATAAGCGGGGATAATAGGGTTTTTACCAATTCTTCAAGGTGGGCCAACAAAATAGATGGTAAAAGTGATATAGGGGTTTCCAGTATTTGACCTGCTTTTGGTGTCTCGAGGGTGGTGGTTGCAGTAACCAAAGAGGGGTTTAAGGTTGTTTTTCGGTATTTTGATGGTTTCCCCTTATATTTCATACCTTTACGTTTTAAGCTCTGGGTGAAAACCTGAGGAAGTGCAAACCCCGGAGTTGTAATTTTATCTGTTGTTACGACTGGGATTACCAGTGGACTTTTATTAGGTTGATGCGAATTCCTAATCTGAGGGCTTCCAATACCCGTAGGGCATGTTGTGGAACTGGATTGTTCAATTCCCTGTTCAACGGGGATATACCTGGTTTTGCAAATGGCGTTTAATTCCCTCTGTAATAAAGAGTTTGGCGAGTCAATTAAGATTGGAGGGGATCGTTTGCTACCTATGGTGTCTTTAGGGAGGCTATGTTCTATTGACTCAAAAGCCGATGTTACCCTAGTTAAATATAGGTCCAGTGTACCCTTAAGTGACCCTCCTTGAGAGGCAGATTGTTTGGCTGACCCTTTAGAGGTCATGACGCGACAGGCTAGTAACCCAACTGCACACACCTTGTGTGAGACCAATGAATATCTAGGAAGGCTATGGAAGACTAAGGGGCTACGGAATAAATAAAAAAAAAAATTAATAGTCAGGAACACTCGTTGGTAGGCTCTGGATGGTTGGTCTCTAATTAAGCATACCTTTGTTCATGTCTTTAGTCCCAAGAGACCAACCAAGAGGAGTGCCCCGACCCGACCTCCTCTGGACTCCTCCACCCATGCACAGGACGGCTGCAGACAGCAGCAAAGATCCTCAGGTCGGAAAAAAGCAAATTGCAATGGGCCCCGCACTGTGTGGGGGAAGGCGGCGCTTTAAGCGCGATGACAGCGCCTCCCCTAGCAGCAGCCGCTGTGTAAAATTGGGCTCAAGGGCAGCGAGAGCAGTCAGGTGCACCCTGGGACCACGAGTCCCACCAGGGCAACAGGCACGTCAGGACGGACTCCTCCACCCACGCACAGGACGGCTGCAGACAGCAGACAGCAGCAAAGATCCTCAGGTCGGAAAAAAGCAAATTGCAATGGGCCCCGCGCTGCGTGGGGGAAGGCGGCGCTTTAAGCGCGATGACAGCGCCTCCCCTAGCAGCAGCCGCTGTGTAAAATTGGGCTCAAGGGCAGCGAGAGCAGTCAGGTGCACCCTGGGACCACGAGTCCCACCAGGGCAACAGGCACGTCAGGACGGAGTCCGCCACCCACGCACAGGACGGCTGCAGACAGCAGACAGCAGCAAAGATCCTCAGGTCGGAAAAAAGCAAATTGCAATGGGCCCCGCGCTGCGTGGGGGAAGGCGGCGCTTTAAGCGCGATGACAGCGCCTCCCCTAGCAGCAGCAGCTGTGTAAAATTGGGCTCAAGGGCAGCGAGAGCAGTCAGGTGCACCCTGGGACCACGAGTCCCACAGGGCAACAGGCACGTCAGGACGGACTCCTCCACCCACGCACAGGACAGCTGCAGACAGCAGACAGCAGCAAAGATCCTCAGGTCGGAAAAAAGCTAATTGCAATGGGCCCCATGCTATTTACTGCAATTTGCCAACTGTGCTACCAACAAACAGAATTGACAAAAAATGTTTTTCACCTGGTGCAGCATTCGTCCATTCTAAGATGAACCCTGTCACTACATGCTCAATTGTGCATGCCCTTCAAAGTCCTGAAGAGGTAGGTGCCCAGCAGAGCTCAATAATGTTTAAATGATCATTTTAAATTTACACTTATACACCCACCAGTTTCTTCCACAGGAAGATGTTTGGGTTGGGGACCACTGCTGGAAACCACAATGACGATTCTGAAAATCATTGAAAGAGGCAGGTTAGTAAAACACTGGAAAAACATTTATATAATAACGTGGGTTGTGGTTGTACCCAACTAAAGCCTCAAAATATAGGTGCCCTGTACATTGACGACACCTTCTCGTAATTGCTTGATCAAGGGACTCATTTACAAGTAGTGATTTAAATAAATTCCAGAAATAGTGGCATGCTATTTTTTTCTTCTGGTAAATAAGCAAGCTGCAAGAGGTTCCGTCCAGATCACTGCCTCGTAATTAGTTTTGTTGTGATTTATTTTAATCATACTAAGCTCCTCCTTCAGTCCCTTAATGCAGGCCCAGGTCCCCCAAAGCTTTCCCTATAAAGTGGCTCTCCCTACCCTTTTTCAAAAAAGCGACGATGTGCACACCTTCTTTAAGGTGAATATGCTGATACTTGAAAGAACGTAGATATGTAACATCACACAATTGAAGTTGAAATGACACCAGTGGGAGGGCGGTGCAGTATTGAGTATTTTAAGTGCTTTGGGAGGTTTAGGGAGGCGGGAGATGCACTCAGGAGAGAGAGCAACTGTCTGATGCATACCGTGAGGAACAGGGTGTTATATGAAGTGCATTGTGGGATTTGGAGGCAGTGACCGGGATAGCAAGGAGAACAGTTCACAGGACTATGTATTGAGAGAGGTTTAATTTAGAACAGGTGAACGGGAGGGGAGGAGACAATTGATGAGAAAGGATAAAAACCAGGATAAAAACAGAGTTTGAGCATCAGGTTGATTCCTTTAGAGTAGTGAAGACGTCGGGAGGACGATTGCACTTTTTGATTGAAAGGTATGGATTCTCAAGGAGGTTGATTCCATGGGGATTGGAATGTTGCTTTTCACTAAATAACGTGGGTTCATTAGTGAGATGAGGCAGTGCAATGTAGAGAATGTGTATCTGTCAGAGAGAACAAGGGGAGAAAGGTGAAAAGCAGGGGTACTCATTAAAAACGGCAACATTAGGTTACACGAATTAGCGGGAAAACATTGATTTGGGTAAATAGCAACAACTATATGTGTAACGATTAATGAATGTCACTGGGTCATACATAGAGTCTAACAGACGTGTTTTCATTTATAGAATTTAACCCCTGACGAAGAGCCAGAGTTGAGGCTCGAAATGCATTGGGTTTAAGAACGACGCTCGTGAATTAACTTATGCACACGGTCATGGTGCAGGAGACGGCCTGGATTGGCATTCCTATTCCATTAAGAATATAGTGAAGGCATAAGCGTCCCTTTTGTGACATGGATATATTTGAAGAAATGATTAACTTTGGATTATAAAAATAAACAACTGGAAAAGACTGTGAAGTTTGTGGCATTTGTATCTTCCTACCCTTTAGCACGGTAGCTAACTCTATTAATACGTCTGCTTTTTCTATGCCACTTTGGTGAGGGGATACTTAACTCTGAATTATGCCCCAATGTACCACAATAGTTTTTATCGTGGAAATGATATGAAAAAGTGACTGGCATCAAGGGACTATATTTCAAAAACATCAAAGTTTCTAAAAAGGCAGAGAGAACTGAATAAAAACAAAGCAGGGCTGGTAAACCACCCTGGTCCTTAGGTAGGAAATGGGGCAGGCCTGAAGTTTTCATTTTTGTCTGTTACTTTCTGTAAATGTATGACTATTCTGCAACACATGCTACTTGTTTTCAAACCAAAGACATGTCCTCTGTTCATTTAATAAAATCCTATGACACTTTTCTTCATTTAATAAAATCCTCTAACTCTTACACTTTTCAAAAAAGGATTTTTTATAATAGTGTTTTCAGAGCCTCTCATTGGTCACTTTGGACAAAAAGGCGATGCTGATTCAATTTATAAACATTTCCGCTTTTAATTGGGAAGTACTTTGGAAAACATTACATCACTGTTTGCAGCTCTAGACAATATAAAGTTAGGCAGCCCGTGAGATCAATAGAAAACACATTAGATAAATTGAACCTTTCTCTTTCTAAAATTCCTGCGACTAAGCTGGCACTGGTCTGGTGGGACAATATTGAATTCCACGTGGGAAGTAAAAGAATGGTTTCACACCTCTTTGTTGTGCAAATATAAAAATAGAGACAAACAGTTTTTCATCCTGGACTTCTCTTGTAGGCACCAAGGCCACAAACACAAAAACGAATTCCATCTTGCTTGTGTCACGAGAACACACTGCTATTGAACTAATATAAGCTTCGGTGACTAATAATCAAAGGTATTTTGCACAGCTCAGATCCGAATGCCAGGGAAATACTATGGAATACGAGAAGATGATCTCATTCTGAGATTTACAAGTAACTCTCAAGGTTGCAATTGCAGTGGGAAGAGCTCACTGTTTAACAAAATAGTATCAATGTACCAGGAAGATGGTGTTACACATATAGTGAAAGCACTTTGGTTTGCTATGCCTGTAACTGAATTGTTGAGTAAATTTCCATTGCTAGACGAGGACAAAACTATCTATCTGTCAAATATTTTGTCATTTACCTGAATTAAACTTCGCTCTCAAATAATAAGTCTGCATATGAATTTTATTTAAGGTTTCAGCGTTCACACTTTTTAAGCACTTTCAATAATAGTAATATTATTACCCACATTAATTCTCCTCAATTTACTGAAAAATGGATGGCAGAGGTGGCCCTTTCAGGAATCAAATCTCTAACCTGCAGAACACAGCAGCTGTTAGTTGAGTGAGCCTAAATCACTGAACTATTTTACTGGCAATAAAAGAGGGGTTTAAAGCCAAATATCTCTCCTTTTCCAATTTTATAGGGACATTGAAGAACATGCACAGCTAGTCCTCGACTGCCCACTCAAACATTGATGGTTGCAATAAACTCTACCCCAAACAAAATTAAGGTTAATCAAGAAGACAGGAGGGGACTGAACTCTCCTATTGTGGTTTTGGCTCTTATTCTTGTGGAGCAGTGTAATTTTGGCTCCACCCATACACATAACAAATACGCAATATAAATGTGCACTTAGCACGTGTTTTCTGTGTGACCTAACAATATTACTATTCAGTGTTGCCCTTCACATGTTATGTTATGTTATTTGGCGATTTATATAGCGCGCGGCTACTCGGGCAGAGTGTCCCGGCGCTGTAAAAGTGCATTCACAATAAGTTTAGAAAGTCATATACACACTGTGTGCTTCAATTAATTAAAATGACATTTACTGTTTAGGTGATTGAATAAACCATTCTTACATTATTAAAAAGTATTTACTTTAGTAAAGAAAATGATTTATGTAATGTGTGCTCTAATGTTTCACCTTTGCATTTTTAATGTCGTTTTTTGTCACACTTATACACATGTAACCTTAACATGAATCCAATGTACTGACAGTTTTACTAATTTGTGTTGGAATATGCACTCGTATATTAAATGTGAACCATTGATTTAATAAAGCTAATTTGACATTACTAGGCCTGAATTGCGTTCTGCATAAAATGCTGTTATCTATTTTCTGCTTGCGTGTCTTTTCCTTGCAGGTACTTTCACATGGTTTGGTAGTTGGAGAATAGATACACTATTGGGTCATCAAACTCAAACATATGACAGGTGTCATTCTTAAGGAATACCGAGCATACTTCAGCAAGCTTATTAATACTGCCTTGCAGATTTATGAAGCCAAAGCTGTGGGATCTGCTCTATGAGGAGCAGAACATTGGGGTTTCCACAAAAGCATAGAACTATCAAGGTCTGACAACAAGTTCTTAAGGAGCGTAGCTTATCTGCCACCGAGTACACCGCTACCCCCTTTACTTTTTGACATTCGTAGGAAAGCTGTTGCAAAGCTAGATTGGTCCCTTTACTTAATTGGAGATGGTTGTGGTCCACCCCAGAGCTCGCACACTATGCCCTAGCACTTCATGACATCATCAAATCAGATAGCGTTAATAAAGTTCCATGGCTTGTTAATATCAGAAAGCTTTTAATTTCATTGTGCTGGACCGAACTCTAAATGACAACTTCTTGTGCTTCCTTCCACTCTAAAGATGGCCACTGTCCCACATATCTGCAAGACCCTGGCAGGAGGAAGATCCTTCTCCTACCATGAAGCAAAAACCTGAAATACTGTCTCTCCCCAACTCAGGCAATCACTGTCACTGCCTCAATTCAGGAAGGACCACAAGACCTGGCTCTAAAGCGGAACCACAGGGCCTTCAATGGACCAGTGCCCCCGCAAGCACCTTGAGACCCTTACGGGTGAGTAGTTGCTCTCTACAAGCCACCTGATTGATAGATTGATTGAGTTACAGCCGTTTTCCTCTGAACTTTGGTAGTTTAAGATCTCTATGCTTCTTTTGACTCTTGCAGAGTTTGGTTTAGGCTAACACTCATTTCCCTGACCCAAAAAGACTCTTAATTGAGTTTTTGAAATCCTATATTTTTCCACACTATCATGAATGTTTCCTATTTTTCTGAATTTCTCAGATTTTTTAGATCTTTTTACGGTTTTAAACCATTATCCTAAGTTTCGGTCTTACTTAGATGATTTAGACTTCCCTCAAATATAAGAGAATCTGAAACTCCTGTCTGAGCACCAATTGTTATTGATCTTTTGTATTGCTGTGATTGAACTCCTTGTCTGCCTTATTCTGGTATGCCTAAATGTCTTGAGGAGATAGGGGTTTCCGTTCGTAATTCTATATCTTTACAGCATGGTACTAAGATTCTAAGAATACTAAAACTCTTAACCCGACTGCTACTGTTAATAAACCCTCTAAACTATAGTCACTGAAACCTGGCCCTAATTGTGTATCCAAATGGGTTGCACTGTTAATCTAATTGATTGATTTAATGCTATCTCCCTTTACCTCTCAGTCGGCAAAGAAAATGTCCATCAGACCACCAACGGTAAGAGGATTGGCCCAGTGCTGCATCAACTTGGTAGCCTGTCGGATGGTTTGTCACAGAAGTGAGGGTTATAGAGTGTCCCATTCAGAAATTGCCCAAACCCAATGAAAACCACTAAAGCCCATGTTTTGTTCGAGGCAATGATGAACTTCCAGCAGTTCAGAAACAATTTGTAGCAGCGGAGGTATGAGTATTAATAGGGTGTCACATTGTAATTGCTTATGCTTAGCTTGCAGTGTTTTGCTGTGATTGTGTGGTGCTCTGCAGACATATTTTAAGTTGCTGTGTGAATGTGTCCCTGAATGCAGAGAAGTTGAAGTGGCTATCCGTTCCGACGTGGCCTAAGACACCAGGATAAACAGATAAGTTATCAGTATAGAAGACATTGGGTGTAGTTGTCTGCTGTGCTGTGGTGCTAGTCATGGGACGTCATTTATAGCATTGTTGAGAAAGGAACTTTATCAGTGTGTGATTTAAGAAGTGGTTGGTATAGAAATTACCAGTTTACAGGGAGGTAACTTATCAATCAGAGTGATCCCCTGCAGGTTGAGGTTTCATTTGAAGTGGATGTCAGGCTAGGTCGAAATGTGTTTCCCCACACCATTTCTATTGTCAGTGAGTACTTTAATTTCTTTAGAGGAGCAAAGTTAGTTGTTAATATGGCTTGCATTCGTCTTGTGCATACATTTCTGAGGGAACTCATTCAATGAAAACTGTAATGGAGGGTGAGCTGCTGCAAGGAGTGAGATTGACATCAAAGCGTGCCATGCTGGTATTGGTCAGTTGGTGTAGAGCTGGTCCTGGTTGTATGCATCATAGATAACTGTGCTGGTATTGATTGTGAGTACCAAAAAGAGAATAGTGGGTGAAACATTATTCTTGGTTTAAACAGAAAGTCATGTGTGAATTGTGCATGTTTTGATCAAAATCTAATGATGGGAGATGTGACTGTAACTGTTAGAAATAGGGAAGACACCCCACCTAAAGGTATGCCAGGTCATCATATGGCACTAGAAGGGGTCTATTTGGCTTGAACAATGGCATAAGATCACTGAGAAAGATAGTCGATTGACATTTCCCAGTTATGGCACATTTATTTGAGAATCATTGCACATTAAAGGACGACGTTGTATGCCAGGAAACTACCTCCTATATCTACCCAATATGAAGCACTTAATGCCTGGGAACTTACAGTCCATCTGAGGCAGAGAGAGAGATTTCAAGGAAGGATCAAGAAAGCCATATGCACTTGTGTGTATGCTATATGGGATGCAGAAAAGAAAACTTGGAAAACCGATATTATTGAGGTAGCTAGATTATAACCTGCACTAACGAATGAGGAAGAAGGGAAAGATAAACAGAAGGATAAGAAAAAGGAGGCAGATGATACAGAAAATGTAGCTGAGGAGAGTGATAGTAATTCACATGAGTATTTTATAACAACATTATTATTAAGCCATCAAGTCATCCACCCCCATACAATGTGACCCAAAATGGAGACGCAAGTAATGTACATACTGTTGAGAATTTTGATGTGCACGTTCAAATTCAATGGGAGAGAGTTCAGTGTCTATTGTCCCTCTAAATTCAACTATGCCCCAGATGCACTGACTGTTCCTGCCTAAATTGGTCCAGTAGTTCCTTTGTATTAACCTAGATGGTAGGAAATACCATACATACTCTGGCTGTTCCTACTTGGATGAGTCCCTCAGGCAACAAGCCTGTGGACTAGACTAATCCTGCAGGTTCCTCTCGTTCTGACACAAGGGAATACCTCATGTGTTGAAAGTGGGAACCGTACATTGAATCGGAAATGTTTTAATCACAACTAGAAAGTTTTCCCGAAGATCCCCATCCTTTTTCATGCCCAAAACGAACATGCTTCTAAGCGTTAATAACAGTACCCCCGGACAAAAATGCTTAGGGGTTTGCCAAGTTCTGAGATGTCTCATTTGAACTCACCTCCTAACATAAATAGAGTTTTTTTTAGCAGGGAGATAATTACTAACACTCAGGTAGAACAACCTGATCTTTCTGCCCGTTAACTTCATGATTGGTTCAAAGGTTGAGACACCTCAACTGGTAGTGAGAATCCCAGACCAAGTGGAAGGTGTATTTAAGCCCCAGAGAGGTAAAAGACATTAGATGTGGTGAAACTGAAACTAGAAGTAGATAAATCATACTGGTAAATCTTAACATGTCCCAATTAAACACCTATCAATAATATGAGATTTGTTTGTTTTCTTACTAGACATGCTGGACAAGCTCATGAAAGGTTGTCTGAATTTGCTCATAGATATAAAATTGTCTTGCAGAAATCCAAAGCTTTGCAGAGAAGTTACCGTTCGAAAATGGTGTGAGCTGGATAGATGAAACCAAAGAAAAAGAAACCAAAGAAAGTCAGATTAGAAATGCCTCTATCTTAAACTGAGGAGGAGGATGAGGATATGAACATGCTTCCAATGAAAGAAGTGCCTGGTGGAGGTTATGTTTACATCCCTTGGAACAGGACTTGCATCATTCATAAATGATTTTCCAGAATTGAGAAACAACCCAGTAGAATGGTACAGACAGGTTAATCAAAAGATATCAAAGGTTGTACTGATAGATCTGAATTAGGATTCCAAGTGACTTGTAGGTCGAATCCAAAAATGCTTTGGAGTGGCCTGAAAAGAGCCTATAAAACATCTCATATCAAAGGATCCATCACTAGTGGTGATGAAAAAGTATCATCAGGTAATTACCTTTTTGAATTTGAAAATATCTTCTAATAGATTGATTGAGTCAAGATTGACAGTACAACCCACTGATTCAAAGAAACAATAGATGCCTATTACAATGGACTGTTGCAGGCATTGAAGCAGTATAGTGAGACCAAGACGATTGAGACTAAAGACACAGGACATTTTGTGTACAGGATTGTTCAGTTTGAAACCTGAGATTAGTTCAATGATACAAGAACATTTAATTTGTTGGCAGAATAAGCCCATTCAGGAAATATTGAGATATGGCAAATATTGCAGTGATGAATTGGAAATGAAACATAAGGAATTGAAAGAAAAGTTGATGGCACAGATGAAAGCTGCACAACATGGTCAGAATCAGCAGATTATTGGGATTGCTGGTCCCATTCAGGGAGTGTATCAACAGGAAGTTCCTGTGATACAAGGTGGTATCAAATTTGTAGATAAAATTTGTGTTCCAATTGGTCTGAGAACAGGAATTGATGTGGTAACCTTGAAAAAGTCAAATCCTTGCCACGTCTGTGGCAAGTTGTGCCATTGGAAACAGTAGCATTGTTTCAATGCAGGTAACATGGCAAATGAAAATCAGGTCCAGAATGAGGATTTTGTGCAATTTCAAGGAAATAATCTGGTTCAGGCACCAATACTTTTGTGAATCAGGGTACATCTCAACAGTACTCTATGATACAACTTGATGATTATTACAGCTCAGACATGTCACTATGATGGTTACTGAGGGGGGAGGAGGATTAGGTGCTTGGCACAACCTTAGAGGTAGACCAGAGTGGTCCATTATGGATGGTGAAGTGAATGGCCACCTGGTATCATTATTGATTGATACTAGTGCTTCCTGCTCTACTTTGAGAACATCAGGGGTTCCAAACCTACCTCTCTCTGGAAAAAGAATCCAAGCTGTAGGAGTTGCAAAGAAATAAATGACTCCCCCCCCCCCCCTGTCTCAGAAACAGTTCCTATGGGAATATGGTCATTTGAGAAGAATCACCGATTGGGGTGCGATTTGAACCCTGTAAATCTGCTCCAAGAAGATCTTTTTAGCAAGCTGAATTGTTCCATTTATTGTACCTCAAATGGTATCGAATTTCAAACAAAGATGTCACCTTAAAACTTGTTGGTCAGAAATCTTATATCGGATTTTACCCCATGTTGGCAAAAGATGATTTCCCCCCAAAGTTGAGATATACAGTGTTACCTGATGTCTGGGACTTTTAAGGGAAAGACATAGGCCTAATTTAAGGTGTTGAACCAGTCCACATCACAGTGAAACCTAATGGTGAGCATCTGAAAATCCTTCAATATAATCTGACCCTGGAAACTATTGCTGGAAATACTCCTGTGATTGACTCATTGATTTAGCAAGGCATTCTGAATGAGATTATGGGTCCATGTAGCTCATCCACTATGGGTTTGCAGACTACCATCTCCTCCTCGAATTTTGGTATGAAAGCTGGGTTTTGGCATGGTGCCGAGTCCTGCAAGGGTATAAGGAAAGTCTGTCTAGCTTGAATCAGATACTTAAAAAGAATCTGGCGTTTTTGGTGAAGCCCTATCACTCTGTTCTGGTCCAATTCATTGACCACCTATTGAAGGCATCAAATACACCCGAGGCTTGTAAGCACGGTACAATTGCTCTGTTGAACCACTAAGCTGAGAATGGACATCAAGTATCCCTGACCAAACTGCAGTACTGTAAGAAAGAAATCCTGTATCTAGGACATCACATTGAGAAGGGAGCAAGGAAGGTGACAAGAGGGAATCTCATCGATTCTGAAAAGGAATCCGCCAACTACCCAGAAAGAAGTCATGATGTTCTTGAGCATAGGGGGCTACTGTTGCCAGTGTATCCCCAACTTCTACCTAGTGGCCAAGCCTTTAGAGAGGCTGACACACATAGAATCCCCTACCCCCGTCCTGAGAAAGATCCGCCGCTGAGGACCCTAATTACCCCAATGCATCTGGGTCGAACATTGACGCCCCCGAATAGGCCTGCACCTTACATCTGCCCCCCACACAAGATGCACAGATGATGTATACACTGTGACGAATAACAGTTGCAATAATATTTTGTATGCAACTGTGTATATGTGGGTAGGCCTGTGTTTCTAGGGAAACCATCATAAATTCATGTTGGCTCCCTACGTACTTCATGTAAAAACAAAAAGGACCCCCTACGTTGCTACTATTGTTTTTCCTTTCTAGTTCATCCTGTCACTTGAGCACTACTTTTTCATGCATCTTCTTCTTTCAGGTAATAACCGTGTGGTTATGATAGTATATCAGTAATAATCATAATGTATATTGACAATAATACCCAATGGCTGAATGATTAAATTCGGTTTATCAACCTCTTTTTATGAAGTGATTTGTTTTTTCTCTGTGTGCCTTTGATTCCATGTGCCAAAAAACAAATATAAAAAGGTTTCTGAATGTTTAGTTACATTAGTCTAGGACCACTGTTTTCCTGTACTACATAATACCCAGGTCCGTTTGACTATATAGGGTTACCCCATTTGTGATAATAGCAGCAGAATGTGGGCAGGAGAACAGCAGTAACACTAAGTCACTTACAGCAAGATTCATCAAAGGAAAATCGGCTAGCAAAGGACCAGATTCTGAGAATCTGGCCCTTTGCGAGCGCTATTTTTGCATTTGGGATTCATCATCCCAAATGCAAAAATCGCATTTGTAGAAATCGCAAATTTGCGAATAATTGCATTTAAGGAATCTCAATTAGAGATTCCTTAAATGCAATTCATGAACCATTTAAAAATTGCGATTTCGCGATCTGGGGCTGCTATTTACCGCGAAGTCTGACTTTGTGGTAAATAGCGAAAACTTAGAAAAATGCACTTTTGTGCATTTTTCTAAGTTGTATGTCACACACACACATGTACTTTGGACATGTGTGTGCGCAACACCAGTGTACAAGAGCATTTCAGGGGTGCTACAGGGTGTCCTTTGGACACCCTGGCACCCTTGAAATCGCTTCCTTATTTGCGATTCGCTAATTGCTAATCAGGAATGACTCCAAAGGCCCATAGGAATGAATGGGAATGCCATTCCTTATTTGCGATTAGCAATTAGCGAATCGCAAATAAGGAGGCAGTAGAAATCGCTATAATTATTGCGATTTCTACATGAATCCTGTTTTGCAACCCTTTAATAGCGATTCCTTAATCGCTATTAAGGACTCGCAAAACGGGACTTTGATGAATCTGGGGGATAGGGAGATCAGTAGGTCCCTTCAATAGGATGCAATTGGACTTTATCAAGAGCCCTGTGTAGAATTGGCTGAGATATGGGATTGTGAAGTACATCTTCTTATGTTGGGTTGAAGCTTACCTGACATGGGGAAATGACAGTCTTATAGTGGCAAAGTTGTTGTTGAGGGAATTAATACCACGTTTTGGAGTCCCATCTTTTCTGCTGTCAGACCAAGGAAATCATTTTATTAATGAGGTCCTGAAGATGTTGTGCAAAGTATTACAAGTCAAACGGAGACTACATTGCAGTCATCGAGTGGAACAGGTCAAGAGGAATTCCAGGTTTGCTAAAGCGTGTACCTCAACATCCTTGAAATGGCCTGATGCTTTGCCAGTTGATGAGCCTATGCAGTACTCTAGGTAGGAGAGCAGGATTGTCTCCCCAGGAGATAATGATGGGCAGAGCCATGAGACTTCCAGGTGTGCCTACGAATGGGCTTGTGAACATTACAGATTATATGATTCTTCATTACTACAAAGGACTGGCTGATGTGGGCATTCTGTGACTCATCAGGTTGGAGATGCTACAGCTCGGCCTCAACAGTAGCAGTGCCATGACCTCCGTTCCAGTTACTGGGTTATGGTGAGAAAGCATGTGCGCAAGTCATGCTTGGAACTTTGGTGATGAGGTCTGTAGTAGGTTATCTTGGTCACTACAACAACTGTGAAGTGTAGAGGTCTCCTCAATTGGGTGCATGCCACCCATACTCACAGAATCTCTTGTTGATATAACAGCCCCGGCCCCTGAAGTGCCAGTGATTACAGTGAGAGCAGGTTAGTCAAGCTGTGGGGGACCAGCAAGTCAACAGTTGCAGTTGGTACCGAAGAATCTTATCCTGTGTTGACTGCACCAGATTCATACCCTGGCAAAGGGCCTACTGCAGCAGTTACGCAAGTCCGATGACTGCCAGAAACGTGGTGGCACGGCGGAGGCCGTCCAGCCACTGCTACACCGGCAGTCCGATTGACCTATTGCAAGTTGAGCTGCTGGACCGTTGGCTCCACCAGGGAACTGCCATTCCCTTGTGGTGGTGTGGTGGTCAGGGTCATTGTAAGATGCAGGTGGTGCCACTGCAGCACCGCAATGCATATTATAAGTTTCAAGACTGCCAGCTATTTTATGGTGGCCTTTCCACCATGAAAATGATGGTGGTGCTGAAAGAAAGGGGGCCCTGCCCCCTCAGCCTGGGGATGCATACAGGGGGTCACAACATGTGCACCTTTGTGCTTTCCAGACCACAAAATTACTTGTAAACTGGCAAGCGGGAACAGCCCCTGCACTGCCAAAAGTAGGAATCAGGCACTCAATCTTTTCAGAAATTCCTTTGCTGAAATATTTGGATTGTCAGCCTGATGCTAAAACACTGGATAAAGTTGGACTTTTCTTAAACACACCCTAAGATTAGATGCAGCCTATGCCCCTAGACACAATTTAACTTGTACATTGTCAGATGTTGAGTAGAAATGTATAGACTCAGTAGAAGGTAGGAGAAGAATTATTATGGCTAGAGCAGCAAATCACAAAAATGCACCAAAAAGGGCGAAAGAAGAGCTTGAACATAAGGTAGCTGGAAACATAGCCGCATTAGCATTACATTGGGAACATCATGGGAACCTGTGTGTATATACTAGAAAAACTAGTTTAGATACTTATTTTGAAGAAATGAGTGAATGTGATCACACTTTTGTAACTCATGGAAATTAGGGATTATATTCAGATGGAGCAGATCCTGTTATTTCAGGAGTCAACTATATTTGTGTGAAGAAGGCTTATTACAGGTTACCCTGTGGATAGTATGTAGCATGTTACATGGGGATAGCTTTTCTGAAAATCTATCTATCTGACATCTTGATGACCCAACAGGGAAAAAACACTGGAGAACAACAAGAGGTGCTAGGGCTTGTGAAACTGTAGGAGACCTCTTTGGTGCCATAATACCATCTGTAGGAGGGATACTGGACTTGCATAAAATTAGAAATCGTTCCACTGAAGTTGATAAATGATCTACTAGTACAGCTGGAGGATTTTTAGTCATAGATACTGAGATGGTTGCGATCAGATCTATGGTTTTGGAGAATAGACTTGCATTAGACATCATTCTTGTGAAAGATGGAGCAGTCTGTCGGGTGTTAAAAGTTCAGCACTGGTGTACTTACATTATTGACAAGAGTAAGGACTTTAAGAAATATGTTAAGAACATTACTGACTTAAAGAGAGATGCGTAGGTGGTGTATTGACTTGGATGCTGCAGATGGCAGTCAAATGAGCCTGCTGCCCCGCGCCAGCCCTCCATTAAACTGCCAGCTGCGTGGCTATGGATGGCCTGAGGATGGTGATGGCACATAGAACCCCCCTCTCCGGATGAAAGAACTGCAGAGCTGGAGACCATCTGAGGGATCAACAGACCGGAGGTTTGGTTTGGGCCAGCCGTAGTTGTATCCTACCCACATGGTATTGGTGGACGGGAGCTGACAGCAGGGGCCCGTACAGAGTGTGAGAGCTAAATGGGTGAGTGTCCTGAGACTGTGGCAACCTGACTGGGGACACAGGGCTCGACAACACAATAGGCCCCCCTGCACCACCACTACCAGACCAGTGATGTCCTGGAGTTGGACCGCATTAAAGGCATCTTGAAGTTTCACCACAGCTGCCGCACAGTG
Organism: Lissotriton helveticus; assembly: GCF_964261635.1. NCBI lineage: Eukaryota > Metazoa > Chordata > Amphibia > Caudata > Salamandridae > Lissotriton > Lissotriton helveticus. Next base: position 522,766,101 of record NC_136072.1, read on the forward strand.
CTGAGTCAGTGACCATGGCCGTAGCTGCCTTTGGAGGTCAGATAGTGGGTGCCTGTTGTGCCAGGGGCGCTCTTCCTGTGGCCCCTGCCCTGCTGATGACACATCTGCCTGCTGTGGGGAGTCGGAGTTGTGGAGGCTGAGGTGGCATTGGGCGAAGGTGGTCTGGAGGTGAGAGTGGATCAATGGTGTGGGAGTTTGCGGCCTAAATCGGGCCCAGTGTATCACGGGTTGGGTGAATCAGCAGGCCGGGTGTGAGGCTGGGCCCTGGACCCTGCTGGTGTGAGTGCCTACGACATCCCTAGTGAGTCTGTTGGCCAGTGCAGGGCCAGGAGAGCGTGCCCCTGGATGCTGGATTGCCTGGGTCTGTGGCTACTGCCGGGAAGGCACCCCTGCTGGAGACACAACATGAGGAGTGAATAAGGCCAGAGACCTGTCATCGAGTACAGTCCTGGGCCTGCGGTTGGTGCACCCTTTGGATGGGAGTGATGCAGGGCTGGCCTCTGGCTACCAGTGTCCTGGCAAGCGAAAAAAATTTAGGATGAGCAGTGCTGTACTTCAGGGCCATACCCTATTACCATGCTGCCTGCACCCCTCACCATTGGTTTGCCTTTGAGTCGTGAAAGATGGCTGGGCCACATAAATACGGATACATTTGATGCTGACTCATCCCTTGGCATTGGGTCATCTGATTGGTTGTGTATAGTTGGTGTCCAATGTGTGCTTTACGTACCTCTGCACCCTGCCAGATTGAAACTGATGATTGCTGCTCTGAAAGTGCTCTGTCTGGGCCATGTTCCTGTTGTTGTTGACCTACCAGGTCAAAGAAAATTCTCTTTGGGACTCCTCTATAGCATACTCGAGTACTCAAAACTCAATCACACCTCACTCATATACAAACTGTTGCAATTGTCAAAGGATAGTATATAAATGCTTTATTCACCAGGTGAATGCACAATTAAAAAACTCTATTTCATACATAGCGAAATAAGTCAATACAATATATAAACCACACATATGGCACAATCATAAAAATAAAATACAGTCCAATGGTTGAATTTTTTTTTACAATGCACATCAAGCAAATGTCTCCCAGTTCAACATTTCAATCAATCAGCATTAGTGTTCGACTCACATTTTTAAAACCATAATATATGCATAAAACATTTCTTAAAATGACATCACAAGAGAAACGTAACAATAAAATACAAAACTACCAAAGGCAACGCGTTTCGGTGGCAGTAACTGGTCCAAACCACCTTCTTCAGGCTTTCTTATAGAAACGTGTGCAGGGATCCTAACATAGTCATGTAAGCAGGTGGATTTGATAACAGGGAGACATCATTCTCTATCTCCTCCTGCTTGTTCCAAACCGACTGTTTCATAACAGTATTAAATCCAATAAGAACACCTCACACGTTAAAACTTCGAAGTTTCAGCACTTGGTGGTCGCTAAGTGATCCTAATCAAAAGCCCTTCCAAAAGAAGTGTTCAGGTTTTTAAAATAATACATGGGTAAAAACACCTGCACGAATGTGCCCGTAATTTTTCCTTAATGAAGCAGCAAAATCCTTCATATGCTCTAGATGCAGCCGGCATATCTTCCCTCCAATCCTCAAATATATATCTTAATACTGGGAATGGATATCGGGATATTGGAATCTCCGAAATTAAGGCATGCAGCTTCACCTCTTCAAAAACATAAGTGTTGACCTACCACCACTAAGGGACCCCTGGTGGCTGTTGGTGATCCTTTGATCCTGTGATTCTGGATTGCTACCTCTGCTGCCACTCATGCTGAGGTGATTCATCTGATCTTTTGGTAAAGCTAGCTGCACATTTTCCTTCCTCTTCACCCCACTGATCTGTTTCCCTGCCCGTCTGCCTGGGTAGGGTGTGATACCCTAGCTTAGGCTGGAAAATCGGGTCCTGTAGAGCACCATCCAAACCACGAACTTGGGCAAGACACCTGCCAAGGAGACGGGTGATACCCAATATCGGGCCACACCTCCAAGTTCCTGCTGTAAAATTACCGGAATCTGGATCCTTCTTTTGAACCCAATCTGCGCCCAGCTTGATAAAATCCTCAAAGCCATAGCTGATACCAAGGCTACTCTACAACAAGATATTGGCATGGTGGAAGTAGGCCTGGGCCTGCTGCAGGCTGAGCTCCACAATCTGGTGGACAGAGCTAAGGAAGTGGGGTCCTTGGTTACAGAGCTGAAAGGCGAAGTGCAACTGACTCGCCAGTTTGTGTAGCTGGAAGTAAAGAGAGTCTTCCATGATGAGGGATTGCAGTACTCCCTGATATTTCCTGCCAAGGTTTGCATAATCCTTGACAAAGCCACACACTTTTGTGAGGACCCTAGCGAGGCCTGGGAATGGCCGAAAGATTATAAATCAGGCTTGACTCTTCCAAGATCAAAACCTGTACCCAGAGCTCACTGGCACAGGGTAACAAGAAGACTTCGGGGGGGCCACACTGTGGACTTTCAGAGAGATCAACCCCTTCCCAGACCGAGCAGGAGAGGGCTGCTGCTCTTCAGGCTGCGGCTGGGTTTTAGAAATCTGCCTTGGGCTCCAGTACCCCATTGGACTCGAAGCCTGGCCCATCGGAAATAGAATCTTCTTGGGTGGATGGCGTGCAAATGTCAAGAGTGACTCCTGGATCAGTCGACGAACACATTTGATACACATAACTGTTGGCTTTGAGGCAGGGGATGATGTTCTCCTAATGAAGAGATGTGAGCCTACCTGAACACCTGGTCACTACTGCTAATAGACTGGGCTGGTGCGGACTTGGCGGAAGCCTGCTTCTTGATTGCCCCAGCCTACCCTTCCTTCAGATAACCCCACTTCAACTGACTGGTGGAGTCCCCCCAATATTAATGTTTGTGCACTGCAGGTTTGGGCGGCTGGCTGTTAGTGGACTGCTCTGGGGAGTTGATGTTTAGGGATTTTTGTTGATGGTTTTTGTTGCAGGGATAGCAATGGAAACTACAGATGTTAACCATGATAAGGGAGGGACTGGGAAAAAGGAGGGGGTACACGTGCACTTCACATTTTTATGTCTGGCACAAAGTATACATTAAAGTTTCTGTCCTGAAATTTTTCAGGGATAGGTTTGGCTGCTAAACACTAGAATGTACACAGGAACTAAAGGAGGAGAGGAGTACAGATAGCCATGCTTCATGATACACATCTCATGCAGGCAGAAGTGGACAGGTAATGCCATAGATGGCAAGGGCAGTTATTTGCCACCTCCTACTTTAACTTTGCATGAGGGATGCTAATTTGGGTCTGGGTAGGGGTCCCGTTTGAAACTATTCTCAGCTCCTTAGACAAAGACGGCTGTTATGTGCTGTTCAGGGGCAGGCTGCTGGGCCAGGACATCACTTTAGGATGCATTTATACCCCAAACCAAGAACAGGTGACATTCCTCCATACCCTTATAGCTGCATTGGCTCCTCTGGTGAAAGACTGTCTCCTACTTTGTGGGGATAATAATTGTGTGGCTGATATATTGTTAGGTTGCTCTACTCTCCCATTGCTGGATGCCTCTACTTGTAGGGTTGGCAAGGGTTTTAGGGAGTGGATGGGACATTGGACCTTGGCAGACCCCTGGAGGACACAGCACAGAGATGCTAGAGACTACTTGTACTATTGCCCTCTTTATCAATTACACACAAGTATAGATCAATTTATATGCTCTCACAGACTTAGTCAATCCATTTCCTACAGTGAATACTTGGGACGCACTCTCTCGGACCACAGCACTCTATGGTTGGACTTCGGACCGAAGGGAAAATGAACACTGATCCCACTGTAGAGACTTAATCCACTGACACTAGAAAACATGTGCTTCCGGGAATCCTTAGGGGAGGCGGTCACTGGCTACTTTGATCTAAACCACAACTCGCCATCTATGGGCTTGATGGAATGGGAGGCTTTTAAGATGGTTGTTCGTGGGCATTGCTGCGGCCATTCAATTGGAATACAGAGGGAATTTCATAGGGAACTCTGGGATCTTGATGGTAGGCTGCATGAGTTGGACAATGCCCAGGCCATAGACACTGCCAGCCTTGATAAACTCTGAGAGGTCCGGGAATTATATAACACTAAATTGGAGCTACCACTAAATTGGAGCTACTGTGCTGCCACAATTATGAAGCTTAATGTGCCAGAGCACACAAGGAAGAGGTGTGCCCCGGCAGGCTGCTGGCATAGCTCATTAAACCTGAATATCAGGGGCTCCCATTAGGCATGTTCGGACAACTACTGGGGACTCAGTTGCTCCCTCAAGGGTCTATCAATGTCCTACTTCTGGAATATTATGAAACTCTGTACAGTAAACTGGACCCAGTTCAGATAGAGATACAGATGCTTTCCTAGATAGGCTAACAATGCGGGAACTCCCCCGGGCAGCATGAAAAGAATTGGGAGGGCCGGTGTCGACCCAGGCAGTCCGCACAGCTATTAAAAGTATGGTGATGGGAAATACCATGGGCCTGTTTGGCTTGCCTGCAAAGTTCTTCACTACATTCGCCCCAACCTTAGCCCTCAGACTGGAGTCTTTATATGGAGAATCTTTGCATTTAGTGGAGTTGCATGTCACTGTCGGGACACTATTGTGACCCCTCTCCCCAAATCTGGGAACCGGGGAACTAGGACAACAGAATTTCATCCCCTTTCCATGCTTAACATGGATTTAAAAATAATTAGTAAAATACTGGCTCTTCGCCTTCTCCCTCATATGCCCACCAGATGTGCATTCTGATCAAAATTACTTCATCCTGGCTCGGAATAATAATAATAATAATAATAATAATAATAATAATCCACATTTGTAAAGCGCACAATCACCCGTAAGGGTCTCCAGGCGCTGGGGGCTGTCGGGAAGATTAAGCAAGCTATTGCCCAGAGTCACATGGTGCTGGGCTAACCTGCCGCCGGAGCCGGGGATCGAACCCTGATCCCCAGATTCCAGCGTCAGTCGCCCTGGCCGCGGCGCCACACCTCTCCCACTGGAACACCTCACTGAATCTCTGGAGACTGTTCCATGTACTCCACCGCCCAGAGGCACAGTCTCTTCCTCATGCATCCTTGATGTTGGTAGATGTTGAAAAGGCCTTCGACACAGTGCGCTGAGATATTCTAATTGAGATTATAAAGAGACTGGGATTGGGGAAAGGTTGGATTAAATGGGTAAAACTCCTTTACACTACCCCCATCCCTATCTTTCTTCACTCCTGCTTTTTTCCTATTTTTTTGCATTTCCCTGATCTTAGATCCTTTTAGGGTTTTAAACCATCCTCCTCAGTTTGGAGCTTACTTAGATGATTTTAGACTTCCCTCATGTATAGAAGAGAGAATCAGAAACTCTTCTCTGAGCACCACATTTTGTTCTTGATCTTTTGTATTGTAGTGGCTGAACTTCTTGTCTGCCTTATTCTGGTACACCTAAACTTCTTAATGAGAGAGGTTGAGCTTTCCGGTCATTATTCTGTATCTTTACAGCATGGTACTAAGATTTGTTTATCTTAACCTGACTGCTAACGTGTAATAAATCCTCCTAACCATAGTCAGTGATTCCTGGCCCTTATTGTATTGCCAAATGGGTTTCAGTGTTGGAAGGGCTTTGGTGTATAGTTCTCCAAAATCAAGAAATATAGGGCCTGATTACGATTTTGGCAGATGAGATACTCCTTCACAAATGTGACAGATAACCCGTCCATCGTATTACAAGTTCCATAGGATATAATTGAACTTACAATACGGTGGACGAAATATCAGTTATGTTTGTGACAGAGTATCCCATCCGCCATGATCATAAAAAGGTTCATAGTGTCCAGTTTAGAGGTGGCCAGTAACAGGACAAAGGCCAAAATTGTTGAACGTTCTGTTGCCCTTATCACTCTTCCCTTGCCTCATTTAGAGCTTGAAGGAAAGCAGTGTTTCTCATGGTAGAGCCATGATTGTCTCCAAAATGGAAAACACCCTGCAGAGGAGTAAACACTGATGAAAATTGTCCCACAATCCTACAATCATTCTGTCAATTGACATGTAAAAACATGGTGGCCTTGGACAGAAAACTATGAAATATCCAATATGTGCTGAGAAAAAACTCTCGGTGCAGTCAGGACATGAGTTATTCAATTTCTGAAACTGGTCCCCAGCTTTAAGGATTTATCTTCAGAAATAATTTAGAAGACAACAGGTCTGCCAAAGATCACTTTTACCTCAAATCTGATTGTATGTACGGTAGAAGTTCCAACACTGCATTGTCTGCGCAACTGCCTCCAAGTTTAAATTAGGCCACCTGTGGAATTTATGTTGAGGCCTATAATCTCCTGTATTGAGTTCAACAAAAGTAGAGGAAAAGGACAGCCATACCACGAGATCAGATTGTCAACCTACATGCTATTAGTTTACGTTTCTTTGCTCATCATGTCAAAGATCAAAGAAAAATAATTACTTTTAAATTCTGGGCACACTCTCTGCAGCAAAGTCATCACACTGAGGAAAACAGAATGGTGTTGAGTAGAATGCTTTATTTAATCTCGCCTATGAGTTTTTACATTCCAGTCAATTGATTTTCTGAGAGGAAGGGGATATGCATAGATATATGCTAAAAGCAGTGCAGGTATGGAGCTGATCCTGTTGAAGGCTTTCAAAATGAGGCAATTTGACAATGTTCAATGTACCCAGTCAGGGACCCCAAAATAGTGCCAGCCACATCTTATTTATTCATTTATTTATAGAGTTTTATAAAGCGCGAACTTGACCCAAGAGGGTATCAGAGAGTTTTACATTTAGAATCGTTGCGTTACAGGTTACATCAGATAAAAGAGCATAGTAAGGTACAGTACACTTAAACAATGTTTCAATAAAGCGAAGGAGGGAGGGGAGGAAGGAGTAATAGCGGGGAGACGAGGAAGAACAATGTCCAATGTCCAGCTGGGTAGGTGACGGTCAAGGGGAAACCAAGGCCCATCTCCTCATTAGCTGTCAAGCAGCTCCACCGATCATCAGCTTTGTTGCTCAGGTCTCAGCGTTCAGGAAAAAACTGTTTTAGATTATTTGATTTGCAAAGGTTATATAGCGCTATCTAGACCCAGAGGTGTCAGAGCGCAAAACCAGGGGAAACGTTGCATTAGAAGGTACATCAAAAGGATTATAAAGTGCTGGCTTTACCCGTAGGTATCAGAGCGCTAGAACAGAGGAAACATTGAGTTATAAATCGCAACAGTTAAAATAGCGTAGTAAGGTAAAGTAAAACAAACAGCGAGGTTTAGAGAAATTATAGGAAAGGAGGGGAGGAAGGAGCCATAACAGGGAGACGAGGAAGAACTGGGTCCAATGTCCGGCTGGGTAGGTGACGGTCGAGAGGGAAATCAGGGCCAATCTCCTCATTAGTTATCTAGCAACTCCATCGGGCATCAGCCATGTTGCTCAGGTCTCAATGTTCGGGGAAAACAGTTTAGAATAGAAACATAGGCTACGAGGATAGAAGTAAAAGAAGAAGGTGGGAGGGAGGGCGTAGAAACAAGCCAGCAAGGGTGCTGGGGCTACCATATAGGCCGATGGAAAAACCAGCTTTCTTGTAATTGAGTTCAATCTTCCCTCGGGTGTCGGCGGGTGGATTTTGAATCAAACTACCACTAGCAGCAGGCCATTCACGTTTCCTGATCACACGCACACCCCTTTGGCCCCCAAGGGCCCTTCTGTGAATCTCAGCACCGCAAACAGCCCCTGGAAGGCGTGGAGAAGCTCCGGGACCAGCCATTCAATTCCTGCATTGGAGCAAGAAGGCAAGAGGGGGAGCCATGGACTGAAAAGAAATGTAGAGGTCCTCTAGAGAAGTGATGTAGTTTATGTCAATGCCCTGTCCAGCTGCGTGTTACATTGGCACGCGCGTGTTGATTTGCTGTCTGGGTTCTCACGGCTCAGAAGTCCAATGCCGAGGCACAGAATATGTGATCGTTATAGCTAGAGGGCCCTTGAAGTTTGCTTAAGGTGCCACAGATCCTCCGTTCTCAGCTCTGTCCTCCTACTCTTGAAGAAGTGTGAAGGATTCCTGCAGCCTGCTGTTATGCCAAACCTGGGGGGGACTCACACAACAGTTCTAAGAAAGATGCCTCTCAGTTTTGTGGTTGAACTTTGGTACTATGTCCGGGTAAGCCGCTTGCAATCCTGCCCAATCTTGCGCAATGTGCCTCTCTGCTACCGGGGACAGTGTTCCACTGATATGTCTCAATAATGAGCCACATCTAGTATTCCCCTTTTATTTAAATATTTAGATTTTAATACCTTATTTGGTTTTATCATTAGAAAGTGTATGAGATTATTTATGAATATTATCAAACCCCTTATATTGTAAGAGAAATATGTTAAAGGAAAGTCAGTGGAATTATCTAATTCTGGTCTTTTACTACTGTGATTTAAAACTAATCTGTTCAGACTTAGAGGCAGAGTGCTACCAGCAAGCACTTGCTGATAGTGACATTTGGCAATGAAAACGCCTATTCTTTCAAATGAAAAATATGTTCCTGAGCCTGTTTAGCAAGCTGTTTATGCTGTTGAGTTCAAGACACAAGTTGTCCATAACAAATACATTGGGGACCGAACAGAAAAGTAGGATTTTCTAATAATTTGTGTTTTTAGAGAAGTGCTTCCCGACAGCATATGCAAAAAGAACAATTGATGGACACAATGCAGAACAATGTCATACATTCATCCCAGTACAGAGATGTGGGCCTAAATCCATCGATGTTTGCTCCCCATTCCATTTCGGTTTGAACCTGGCCATATGCAAAGCAGTCCTGACCCTGCACCCAATAGGAACAGTCCAGCCCGAAAAGCCAGGCCAGGTCCTCCCTGGTCTGGAAACAAGCATCCTAGAACCAGTTTTGGGGTTTCACCCTCATCAGGAAGGATAGCTTGACTACAGTGGCATGGAGAGCAAGGGACCCATGTCTGGGCATACCCGTCCCACTCGTGGTGACCAATACAAAAATAACAATTAATGGACAGAATGCAGAACAATGTCATACAGTCTCCCCAGTATAGAGCTCTGAGCCTAAATCCATTGTCTTTTTTGCTCCCATACCATTCCAGTTTGAACCCAGCCATATGCAAATCAATCTTGACCCTGCGTGAATGGGAACAGTCCAGCCCGAACTGCCAGGCCAGGTCTTCCCTGGACTGGAAACAAGCATTTTAGGACAGGTTTCGAGGTTTCACCCCTTATCAGCCAGGAAAGCTTGACTCCAGTGGCAAGGAGAGCATGGGACCCACGTCTGGGCATACCTATCCCAATCGGGGGGACAAATACAAAAATAACAATTGATGGACAGAATGCAGAGCAATGTCATATATTCACCCCAGTACAAAGCTCTGCGCCTAAATCCAAAGTTTTTTTGTTCCACATGTCATTCCAGTTTGAACCCAGCCATATGCAAATCAGTCTTGACCCTGCCCTCAATAGGAACATGCCAGCCGAAACTGCCAGGGCAGGTCCTGTCCTCCCTAGACCGGAAACAGGCATCCTAGGGCCAGTTTCAGGGTTTCAGCCCTCATCAGCTAGGATAGCTTGACTCAAGTGGCATGGAGAGCACGGGCCCTACGTCTGAGCATACCCGTCCCACTCAGAGTGAAAAATACAAAAAGAACAATTAATTGACAGAATGCAGAACAATTTCATACATTCACACCAGTTCTGAGGTCTGGGCCTAAATCCATCATGCTCCCCCTGCCATTCCAGTTTGAACCCAGCCATATGCAAATCAGTCTTGGCCCTGCGCCCAATGGGAACAATCCAGCCTGAACTGCCAGGCCAGATCCTCCCTGGACTGGAAACAAGCATCCTAGGACTGGTTTCCTAGTTTCATCCTCAATTCAGCCAGGATTGCTTCACCCCAGGCAAGACCAGGCTTGGCAGTTCGGTTGGGCTGTTCCCATGAGGCACAGGGTCAAGACTGATTTGCATATGGCTGGGTCTGAACTGGGGTGGCGAAGTGAGCGAAAGAACGATGATGGATTCAACCCAGATCTGTGTCTGGGGGTGAGTGTCTGAAAAGTTTCAGCGCTCCGTCCATCATCTCCTTGTGTTTGCTCTAGTCTCCCTACAACATATAGCAGATGATTAATATATTCCAACCACAAGGCAAATGCTCCAAAAATAATTTGAATTTGTTCTCAAATGTCACACTTTGACAAAGAAAATGGACTTGGCTTTATTGTCATCCCTTCAGCATTAGTAACAGTTTTGTAGCATGTAATCATCCACATGTTAGAACTCCTTAATCAGGGTAGAAGATGTCTCCTTGAACCTGCACAATGCTCACAGAAGATTTGAGAAAACGAGTGACTGTTGGAATCTAGCTGATGATTATCCAAATGTGAAGATCTACTAGCTAATCAACTAGGGTGGGTACAATTGCATAATTGTTCCATGTGCATAACATGGTTATCACAAAAATTGAGTGCCTATACAAACTATCGTTGGCCAGGGTCAAAGTTATATGCAAAGCATGTGTTGACGTACAATAATCACATGATATACCTGAATTTTTTTTAAACTACCATTACAGTAGGGAACGTGTTGGATAGCGTAGGGGTAAAAATTACTATCCCCCAACCCCCAGTAAGTGCAACAGTAGGGAAAGTGTTGGACGGTGTAGCAGTAAAAATTACTATTCTCAACTACCCCTAAACCCATATCCATCCTAAAATTTACATTTTCCATTACTTACCTTATAATGCGTTGTGATGGCATGCTTTGTAATGGCATGCAATGTAATGGCTGCGTTGTAATGGATTTTTCCCACATGCTCAACTTCTTTAAATTATTAAGCCATTTTATTTTGTTTGATACGTTCAAACTAAGTAGCTCCTCCAGCACTAAAGCATAATTAGCTAGTTCAGGGGTCCTTCTAAGGCACACCCAAAATAACAAGGGGCGAATTTGGACTAAATCAGAGATCGATCTTTGGCCCATGTCAAAAAATAATGGTTTCAAAGGGGTCGAAGAAGGCAGCGAGACTATGTCTCTTATAAACTTGTTTTCAGCCACTACCAATGCTTTAGTGTTCTCAGCGCCCCAAAGTTCAGAGCCATATACTGCCGATGCTAGAGCTTTCCCCTCATAGACTGCCAAGGCGGGAGCTATAGGTCTACTAATAGAGAGGCGCTGATTCTTTAATATCGCTCCAGAAGTCCTTTTAAGATTGAAAACCATTTTAGATATATGGGAATTCCAGCTCATATTATTGCAAAGCCTCACTCCAAGGTAATCAAATTCATACACTACCTCCAGGGGGTGCCATCAAAGAGAGGTTAACCTTTCTGTACTTTTTATTAGCAGACAATACCATCAACTTAGTTTTTGTGGTATTAACCGTTAATCCACGATCTTGACAGAAAATACAAAAACGATCGAGCAGTTTTTGCAAACCCATAGGGGTTTTAGACAACAGGAGGGTATCGTCTGCAAAGAGAAGTGTAGGTGTTTTCTCACCGGCAAGGACGGGGGCATCCGCAGGGTCCTCCCTCAAATGGTCCACCACCCCATTTATAAAGAGGGAGAACAAGGTCGGGGCCATCACACATCCCTGCCTCACTCCTCTATTGACCGGTACCCTCCCTGTCAATTGGCCCTGACTTCCCCAGCGAATCCTTGCATAATTCCCTTCGTGGAGTTTAATAATAAGCTGCAGCAGATAACTGGGGAAACCCATATCAAATAGGAACGACCAGAGTTTGGCGCGTGGAATAACATCGAATGCTGTTTTCAAGTCTATGAAAGCCAGGTATAGACTACCCTTGGCGATTGTTACTGACTTCCAATAGACTGCACAGAATCGAAAGACCTGGTCCATTGCACCGACATTGTGCCTAAACCCCGCCTGGAAGTGAGATAGAATGTCCTTATCCATAAGCCAAGATTCTGTTCGATTTATTATGACCCTGCCAACTACCTTTTGGATGGTATCTATTAAGCTTATTGGTCTGTAGTTGGCAGGGTACTCTCTATCGCCTTTCTTGTATATGGTAATGACCTCTGCACCTTTCCAGGATTCTGGGACAGGGTGACCCTGCTGAATTAAATTCATTAAACACGCTATGAAATCTGCCCATAGTTTAGGATCATGCAGTAGCAAGTCCCCCGGAAGGCCATCTGGGCCAGCCGCCTTCCCTGGTAATATTTTGAAGATGGCGTCCTCTACTTCTCGCTGGGAGAATGGGTCTTCCTTGGAGCCAAACTTTGTACCAAGCTTACTTTGGAGTTCAGTAACTGGAGATATTGTTATGCCTTTAAGACTGTCCTCACAATATAAGTTTAAAATATGGGAATACCATTGCTGTTCGGTTATATGATTTAAAATTGGCTCTACCCCCCTTCTATCAAGAGCATTGATCAATTTCCAAAAAATGATAGAGTTTTTCCCACGGGCTGCGGCCTTAAGCTGCTGCCAGTGCTCCTTCTCCCAATCCTTCTTGGCAGATGTTATACTGCTGCGGTACTCCTTTCTAGCCATTCGGACTGCTACGGAGTCCTTGCTTTTTATCGCGAGAGTAATAGCTTTTCTTTTTTTCCTGCAATTTGCCGTGTACCAGGGGTTACTTTTTAGTGGTATATGATTTAACTTTGAATTCTCCTGGGACCTCTTGCAGGAAAAAGCCTCCTAATTTAGTTATTAGGTTTTTATAGGAGACTAGCAGGTTAAATCCGGGGGGGGGGTTAGCTATTGCTAGAACCGCTACCATGAGGTTACAGGTTTCTACTGAGACTATCTCTTTGATACTTATAAGTTTCTCCTCTTCACACTTGACCACATTCCATTTTAGTTTCCGATTACTATTTGTGGGAAAAACCTCTTTAGTGATCATTTCTGGTTTTACACTTGTATCAATCCCATTTAACCATTGGATTTCCATACATAATGGATTGTGGTCACTATCTGAAGATTGCCTAACCTCCATGTCAACTAGGGCAGACCATGATTGTGTATCTAGAAGGATATAGTCAATTCGCGATGGGCAACCTAACCTGTTATAGGTCATCGCCCCATCGCGATCTGACGCGGTCCGTCCATTAAGAGCCCTTAAGTTATGTTCTAATACCAGAGCATTCAACTGGATTGCTCTGACTGTCCATTTCTTAATGGATGCCAGAGCTAAGGGAGGTATGGTCTGTCTCCAATCCTCTGAGTTGAAACCCAAAACCTCTTCATCGTCTAGGGGTTCAAAAGTGCAATTAAAATCCCCCCCTACTAGTGTTTTGGATCTGGGTGGAAGGTCTGATAACCTCCCATCTAGCAGCTCTATAGTTGGTGAGGCAAGCCCGCCCTGAAGGCCTCTAGCGTAAATACAAAAAAGTTCAAAATTAAAACCCCCGGTCTGACTCTTAAGGGTAATGTGCAACATATCATTACAATCGGTTTTGTGGGTGGTAACAGCACAGTTCAAATTCACTTTGACCCAAATCAGCAGGCCACCAGAAGGGCGACCTTTCCCCACCGTGACTGCAGAAATAAAGAAGGTTGAATAACCATTTTTGTATTGCGGAGACAGGCACCAGGTTTCTTGGAACATACATATATGGAAAGTGTTAATGAAGTCATTCCAATCAGGGTTAGCAAGGTTTTTCTTTAGTCCTGCTATATTCCATGACAAAATGTTAATGGAATTAGATGCTACGGATGATTCCCTGATTATAATTAAAGGACTAGGTTCCGGTTCTCCTGGGCCTTGGCTAATGGTTCCTGGGCGGACTATACCATCCATGGTTAAATTAGATTGATCCCCAGGGGTGACTAACACTTCCCTCTTTCCGATTTGTCCAGAGGGCTGGAATGGGAGTCAATCGACTCCCTCCAGACCGCTGAAACGATTATAACAAGGAATTGGATAATTGAGCTGTGGGCCAGACCATTCCTCATTAAACTGGTTGCAACCAATGATGGGTCTCCCTGCACCTTTTCGCTTAGTGTTCCAACCACCATTGCCATCGCCGCCCCAGTTAAAAGGGTACTGCCCCCTCAGGGGCTCGGGTCTCATCCTACCTCTTTCATGGTTGGGAACCCTCAACCAACTCCATCTATTATCATGATGTTCCGGGGACATGTAGAAATATGACAGAGGTTTAACCATGATCGTGGAATCGTTTTTACATCGAGGCCCAGAACAGATGTACTCCACTAATCGTGGGTCTTCAAATGTTATCACAACACAGTCTCCCTGTAAGCTTTTCTTGTTCTCTCCTACCCATGGGGCTCTATCCACCATAAGCATTTTGTTATTAATATTAGGAGGAGGAGGGAAGTTTCTATCTAACCAATGGCAAACTTTGTTTTTAAGTGCCCAAAAAGGTTCAGAAGTGGCAGGTTCAAGCTCCGGGACGCCTGTTAAAACTAACACATAGGGACAGGGGTCGGGTGGTAGACTAATGTTCCGCCGTACACTGGGTTTCTCAAAGTGAGAGGGAGGGGGTTTAGGAGCTGAAATGGTAGAACCAGCTGCTTTCTGAGGTTTTGTGGGAGCGTTAGAAGCTGGCTGGATAGAACAAACTTTATTACCCTTATGGGAAGGGGTTTTGGCAGGGCGTTTTTTGGAGGTAGAATTATCCCCTACAGGTTGAGTCTTAGCCAAAGATAAAGGTTTACCAGTGGGAGCTGGTTTCACGGGGGCCCCTTGGGCAATGTTTTCCCCCTTGGGTTTTAGTTCCTGACAGAGGGCCTGGAGCTGGTATTCTATACCTTGGAGTCTAGTCTCCAGGGGCGAAAGTAGAGACCTAATAAGGACAGTTAAAGAACTTAAGAGTGGAACATTCTGGTCCTCCAGGTCTTTTAAAGATTCATCAAGGCTACTATTGTCAAGAATGCTAACCAGACTGTTGTTCGAAACTGTGTCGTCTGGAATACCCATTGGTAGGGGGTGAGATACGTGCTGTGTCTTTTCTCTCTCTGCAAAGGATCCCAAAGAAACCCTCCCCTCCTTGGTGGTACCACTGGCACAAGCCACAGTTCCTGTAGAACCCAGCATGTCTTGGTTGGTTGTAATGTCACCATTCACCTGAGGGGATGTTTGATTCGAATTGTGGATTACACCTTCCAATGACCTCCTTTTAGTTTGGGTGTTCTCGCTATGAACAGTGGCAGATGTGACTATTGGGTTGTTAACAAAGGGGGTCGAGGTTGGAGATGTTGATAAGGGCACAGGAGATGGAACTAAAAGGGTTAAATGGGGCCCAATGGTACTGGGAGTCACAGGATCAACCTTTGTGGAAAGAGGAACAGAATTACTCAAGGCTTTATTTGGAGTACGTGCAGAGGCTATGTTCCCTAATGACGACCTTTTGGCATGTGCATGGTCTTGTGAAACCCTCCTTTCCATAAGGACAATGCCCTGGTCAATTAGGGAATTTGTACGTAAAATAAAACTATCTAGTGTGCTAGTCAGTTTTTTCGTTTTATTTTTTGCTCCTGCCGCAGCCTGACTGCGAGTTTCACGGGAAGACATAGCTTTAAAAACAATAGGGGATGCCAGATAAAAGTCACAATCAGGTTTATGCAGAATG
Source organism: Lissotriton helveticus (assembly GCF_964261635.1). Lineage (NCBI taxonomy): Eukaryota > Metazoa > Chordata > Amphibia > Caudata > Salamandridae > Lissotriton > Lissotriton helveticus. The sequence goes on from NC_136072.1 coordinate 522,781,678, forward strand.
GAAATAGTAAAAATCCTTGATGATACTAGGGGCTAGATGAGTAACAACTAACCAAGCGAAATATAAAAGAACATCTAATACGGATCTTTACATAGTAATGGCTAAGCATGGGCGTAAAATCCGCTCCGCTCGCGGATTTTTCGGATTTTCGGCAAATTCGCAATCCGCGAACTCTCGCGAATTTGTCGAAAATCCGTGAATCCGCTCGCGGCGGATTTTTTGCTTGGTTGCGGCACGCGGCGTGGTGCACGGCGTTCACTTTCCGTCATTTTAGCGTTTGCCGAGTTGTTTTTCTTTGCGAGTGACGCGCCATTTTAGATCTTGCTGCGTGTTCCCGCGGGAGTTTGTCGCCCGCGAATACGTACTCGCGGCTTGCCACCTTGCACAGCACACCTTGCGAGAGTTCGCAATTGCGAACACGTAGTTGCGGCGGAAAGGAACAATCTCGCACTTGCGAAATAGAGATTTTGCAATTTCGCACAAGAAAATCACCAGCAAACAGGATAAACCTTCAGAAAATTATGATTTTTATCAGAATCACTCCTCAGGTTGACATTTGCATGGCCTTTTTTTTTGCAAGGAGTCCATTTTGGGGGGGGGGGGAGGAAGGAAGTGCCCCACAGTCTCCAACTTCCTGTTCCTGTCCAGCAGGCTCCTCCCAGTGCTTTGTCCATCTCCTGGTCACATTCATTTGGATCTGGAGCTGGAAGGATTACATTTTGTGGGTGCTGCTGGATATTTGGATTTGAGGCCTTTTTGACTGTCTTTGGATCACTTTTGGATTAGAAATCAACTTTCACAAGTAAGTTTGTTTGGGGCATTACAGTTGCTGCAAGTACAATTTTTGAACTTTTTCAGAAAATTAAATAAATTATATTGTGGGTAGCCACAGTATCCAGTAGGACCAGGGTTGGTTATGGGTGCATGATACAACTGTTTTGTTGAATTTAAACACCATTGAGGCCATGGATGGGCTGGGATTGTGCAGATTTTATTGTTTTTTGTCGTTTTTTTGGGCCTGCTGGTGTGGCCCTTTGCCCAGGGGTGGTGAGTGAGTGTTGCATGGGCCTAGTATTTCTGTGGGGTGTCTTCTTGAATTTAAACATAATTGAGGCCATGGATGGGCTGGGATTGTGCTTATTTTATTGTTTTTTGTCGTTTTTGGGGGGCTGCTGGTGTGGCCTTTTGCTTGCCCAGGGGTGGTGGTGGTGCATGGACTGAGTGTGCCTGTGGTGTGGTCTCACTCTCTTTGATGTAAACATCATGGATGGCATTGGATTGTGGTGATTTCTGGCTGTTTTTCTGTTTTTTGGGGGTGTACTACTGTTGATGTGGACTGGCCATGTGGGTGGTGGTGGTGGCCATCTTGAGTGCTGGCTGGTACAGGCAACATGTGCTTGGGGTGTAAGGGGGCCATTTTGAGGAGAGGCAGTGTCTGAGGCCTGCACTTATTTTGCCTACTTTTCATCCCTTATGCCCAGGGGTAGTGAGTGTTGCATGGGCCTAGTGTTTCTGAGGGGTGTCTTCTTGAATTTAAACACCATTGAGGCCATGGATGGGCTGGGATTGTGCAGATTTTATTGTTTTTTGTCATTTTTTTGGGCCTGCTGGTGTGGCCCTTTGCCCAGGGGTGGTGAGTGAGTGTTGCATAGTCTTTCTGTGGGGTGTCTTCTTGAATTTAAACATAATTGAGGCCATGGATGGGCTGAGATTGTGCTTATTTTATTGTTTTTTGTCGTTTATGGGGGGCTGCTGGTGTGGCCTTTTGCTTGCCCAGGGGTGGTGGTGGTGCATGGACTGAGTGTGCCTGTGGTGTGGTCTCACTCTCTTTGATGTAAACATCATGGATGGCATTGGATTGTGGTGATTTCTGGCTGTTTTTCGGTTTTTTGGGGGTGTACTACTGTTGATGTGGACTGGCCATGTGGGTGGTGGTGGTGGCCATCTTGAGTGCTGGCTGGTACAGGCAACATGTGCTTGGGGTGTAAGGGGGCCATTTTGAGGAGAGGCAGTGTCTGAGGCCTGCACTTATTTTGCCTACTTTTCATCCCTTATGCCCAGGGGTAGTGAGTGTTGCATACTTGCATGTCCCTAGTCTTTCTGTGGGGTGTCTTCAATGTAAACATCATGGATGGCATGGGATTGTGCTCATTTTTCTGTGTTTTGTCGATTTTTTGGGGTGTATAACTGAACTGATGTTCCTCTGTCTTCCATTGCTTTTAGGTGCACAAGAAGACTCAATAGAACCACCAGTGCCAGGAAGAAGTCCTGCAGCGGTGTGTGCAGCATAACGTCACGCGATGTCACGTCTGGACACAGAACCCTCTGCAACTCGTGCAACTGCTGCCTGCTGAACTGCTCTGAAGAAGATGGCCCCAAAAAAAGTAACCCGTAGCTCCTCTAGCAAGAAAGGTGCCAGTAAGGAGCAGAAGAAGCAAGTTACCAAGGACACTGGTGTGCCGCCCGCCCCTTTTTTTGTGAGTAAAAAGAAAAGTATGCCTGCAGCAGCTGCAGCGGGATCTGCTGGGGACCAAGCTGGCAGCAGCACCCCCGCTCCATTGGGCTCAGTGCCACCACCACCACCACGCCAACTTAAGTCCAAGCCCTTGAGTGCTGCAGAGGCAGCCAGTATACTTCTTCAATCACCATCGACCAGTGATGTTGGCTCATCGCAAGAAACCAGCAGCAATGTCCCTCAATCAACACAGGTTGTTGTAGCTCATCTGACGAGTGTTGAACAACCACAGCCGCAACAACAATCACATGTGCAAGTACAAGCCCAAGTACATGTGGAAGGAGAGGCAGCGCAAGGAGATGCGCAAGCAGAGGTGCATGGAGGGTCACAACAAGTGCCCACAATAGTTGTTCCTCCCGAAGTAGGGGCACATCAGGAAATCGACAATCAAGGCGAGGTATCATTTGAGGAAGCCACTCCTCCTGATGATCCTTCATTGTCTTCCACACCCCTAGCAAGGAAGAGATCAAGGGTGGTGTCTACATCCTCTTCAAGCACACCTCCTTCTGATGATACGGATCAAACTTGGGAACAAACAAAGGTAGTTAAGCGTAAAAGGAAGCTCGTCCAAAGTCTCAGAGTTATGGAGTGTGATGAGTCTCAACAAGAAGTGGCGGATACTGCTGCTGATGAAGACTCTGCCAACGACGACCCAGTCATCATAAAGGTCACTGCAGCCCCAGCGGGCATGCAGCAAACAGACATTTTGACCCTAGCCCGAAGAGCTGCTGAGCGTGATGATGATGTTGTCGATGAGGAGGCAGTGGAAACACCACAATCATTGGAGTTAAGTAGTACACCAACTCGTCCCGCTTCCATATTTCTTTCGGGCAAGAAGAGACCTCCGTCAACCTCGACCTTAATTAGTGGCGGTGAAAGTGCAAAACGTACAAAAGTTGGGCAATCCACATCCTCCACTTCATCTGGCATTAGCTTCATGACCACCACCACCAGTATCGCCGCCTCCTCCATGTCCCACAGACACTTCAAGTCCCCAGTTTGGGACTTCTTTACTGTTTGTCCAAAAAATCCAAAGTTTGCCATTTGTACCATTTGTAAGCAAGCAGTTAGTCGTGGTAAGCCAGGTACCAACTATGGTACCGGAGGCCAGAGAGGTCATCTTAGGAGACAGCACACTGTCAAATGGTTTGCGCACCTAGATGCGATCAAGAAAGGCCAAATTCAAGGAAACGTTGATGTTTCATCTGATGATGACGAGCAGGAAGAAGACGTGTCAAACACTTCCCTTACACCCAGTACCCCTGTCAGCAGCACACCCAATGTGAGGCACACTAAGAGTGTTGGAGCGAGTGAGACACCAACGCACAAAAGTTCACCAGCGAGCAAAATTGGGTCAACGAAGTCATTATCAGCCCGTAAATGCTTGGTCCAGGGCAACATTAGAACAATGCTTACTTCAGACGTGCCATATGAACGCAACCACCCACTGACGCGTCTGTATAACACTAAGCTGGCTAAAATGCTAGCTGTGGACCTTCTACCTTTTTCTTTTGTAGAAGCGGTAGGTTTTCTTGAATTAGTGGCAACGCTCTGCCCTAAATGGAAGGTTCCGAGCCGGTTCTATTTTGCCAGAGTTGCGGTTCCAGCACTACATGAAGATGTGCTGCAGGCGATTGGTGCAGCTTTGCAGAAGAGTGCTGTTCACACAATACATCTGACAACAGACATGTGGACCAGTGGCGCAGGCGCTGATTACATGTGCATCACTGGACACTGGGTCTCTTTTTCAGGTGTTTTAGCAAAGCTAAACGCAGGTGTTGACCCGGACAAAGTTTTCAAAGCTGCTCGGAAGCATGCAACACTAGCCATGTTTGGCTTGGAGAAAAGTCACACAGCAGAAAACCTTTTGGAAGAGTTTAACAAAAAGGTCTTGAAAATGCTATCCCCCCTATAACTCAAGATTGGTTATGTTTCCACGGATAATGGCGCCAATGTAGTTAAGGCCATGCAGATAGGTGACCATGTTAGAGTGCCGTGTTTGGCGCACTGTATCAACCTGGTAGTTCAAAAATTCTTGAGTGATAAAGACAGTACAGCGTTCGAGGTAATGGCCACCTGCCGCAAAATGTGCAACCATTTCAGCCATTCTTTTAAGGCCCGGAAGCATCTGCGGAGACTGCTATTTCAACGTGGAATGCCAGTGAAAGCACTCATCCAGGAGGTGGCAACACGTTGGAACTCAACCTTCTACATGCTTGAGCGTCTGTATGAGCAGTATACGGTACTCGATCACTATTTCTTCACAGAGGGTACATCTCAGAAGGAGGACCTGCGGATGAGTGCGGCGCAATGGGACATAGTTAAAAGCCTGACAGACATGCTTCGTCCTTTTGAGTTCTTCACGCGTGCAGTCAGCCAGGAGGACTGTAATTTGGGAAAAGCTATCCCATTGTTGTGCATGCTGGAGCACCAACTGATGGCGGTGTCTTCTGAGTTTGAAAAAGATGTACAAAAAAAAGACCATTTTATTTTGTCTGAGAAATTATTAGAGCGCCTACGTGGTGATGAGCGTCTTCAAAAGATCAAGTCAGATCAGCATTACATTTGTGCTACTATTCTGGATCCACGCTACAAAAAGGCGCTGGCAGGCGAAGCATTCTTTCCTTTTGCTGATGCAGATGTTCAAAAGTACAAACATTGGTTAGCCTGGTCAGCCAATAGGTTTGAAAAAGAACGGCAGGTTATTGAAGGAGAAGCCAGTACATCAGCATCAGCATCAGCAGGCCATCCCCAGTCACAAGAATCCACTTCTGCACCTGTGGCTGGGGCACAAGTGACCTCTCAGCCGTTAAAGACACCGGCAACTGGATCATCTGCACCACACACAACAAAAACAGTGGCTGTTGTAGAGGATTGGCTAAGTTTGCTTGGGTATGGTTCTCGAAAAAATGTCACAGCCACAGCAAAAAGTAAGCAAAGTGGAGGAACCGTTGCTGACCTTGAGTCGATGGTGCAGGACTATCTGAATGACTCAACAGTGGTCTTAATGATGAGCCATTGCAGTATTGGCATGGCAAAAAACAATTGTGGCCACAGCTCTTCAACCTGGCTATAAACTATTTGTCTTGCCCACTCGCAAGTGTCTTCTGAACGTGTTTTCAGTGCTGCTGGTGGCATTGTAACTCCCAAACGGAGCCGCCTCTCGCCCAAAAATGTGGAGCGGCTGACAATGATCAAGATGAATCAGCACCTCATACCACCAGATTACAAAGTACGAGAGAGCACGCCGCATGAAGACGAGGAGGACGGCAACGTAGATGAGGGGATTTGTTCTGTTCGGTGTCACTGACCTCATCCAGCCTGAATTCGCAGAGTATGATGACGAAATCTTGTTCTTATTCCCTGACACCGAGCCCTGAAAATGAGACAATCAATCAAGAACTTTCTTTTTCGTCCTTATTCACTTTTATTCCTGTGTGCTTTGTGTCTCTCTTTCTTTGTTTTGCACAGTTAATTTAATTCAAACTTTAATCACCTAATCCCAAAAACAAGACCATCATCAGAACTGTCTTCACTTGTTTGCTTATTGATTTGAAGGTGCCGCAGTCTACATTCCTCAGGTTCACAAGTTCTGAAGAACATGCTCCTCTATTCTCCTCCTCCAGACTGCGATTTCCCTCCAAGCAGAGTGCTGGATTACGCCCAATGAAGAAAGACTCAGCACTTGTGGGGGTGTTGTACTTCTTTGCGGGTGAGTTGACGGATTTGGGCCCATTGCTGTGAAGCTCTAATAATGGACAAAAGTGTTTTGGACCAAATATGAGGTGGAAATTTCTTGCCGTTTTTGCTGACTTGCTTGCCTTTGAGGTGCTCTTTGGCGGGGTTCTGGGTGTTTGTGGGTAATTTTTGGTGTCTGTCGAAGCACTGATGCGACATTCTAATCTTGATTGCATTTGCTTTTCAGGAAATCCGTGGTGGAAAACAGGAGTTATGATGATTGATGATGATGACCTAGCTGAACAGCGCCGCATTTGGACCGAAGGCCGAGAGATATTGTAAGTATGAGATTTAGCTTTTTCGCTGTTTGGGGGTGTTGTCGGGTGCTTTTTTGCGGGTGGGTTGGCGGGTCTTGCCTGGGGCATTCCTGGGAAGGTCTAATACCGGATAGAAGTGTTTTGGACAAAATCCATAAGGAACAGCCTTTTTTTTGCTATTTCTTCTGACATCTTGCTCAATGTAGCGTTTTGGGGGGCTTCCTGCTGTTCGTGGGTGGGTTGCGGCCGGGGTCTCTGTCTTGTCGAAGCACTGCTGCGACAGTCTAATCTTGATTGCATTTGCTTTTCAGGAAATCCGTGGTGGAAAACAGGAGTTATGATGATTGATGATGATGATGACCTAGCTGCACAGCGCCGCGTTTCGACCGAAGGCCGAGAGACATTGTAAGTATGAGATTTAGCTTTTTCGCTGTTTGGGGGTGTTGTCGGGTGTTTTTTTGCGGGTGGGTTGGCGGGTCTTGCCTGGGGCATTCCTGGGAAGGTCTAATACCGGCTAGAAGTTTGTTGGACAAAATCCATAAGGAAACACCAGTTTTGTCACGTTTTGTAAGTTAGGGTTCGTTAGGGTTAGCCCTAGCAGCAGGATTGCATGTGTTTCGGGGGGTTCTATTGCAACGCCGTTCTGTTGTTGTAGAGCACTGTTGGAGCGATGCTGGCTATGGATACTTTTGCTTGCTTGCAAGTGGTTTGAATACAATCCACGGTCTGTATTTGGGCCTACTGTTACTTTCAAAGTACGTTTTGTAACCATTTTTCTGGTAGGCATCGTTTTTGGAGATATGATTGGGGTTCTTCTACATTTTTGCGACTGGCTTTAGTAAGGGTCTTGGTGGGAGCATTGCTGGGAAGGTCAAATTTTGTTCTAAAACACAGTAGTACACCTACCTTGAGGGGAAAGATCCGCTATAATATTTTGGCCATACTTATTGATCCTTAAAAAGGTGACTCAAACAGAGCACGCAATTTCAAAAATATTGTACTGTCTATTAGGGAAATCAAAGTGTCACTTTTTGAACCACACAGCGTACATACCTTTTATTTATTTATCAGTGTTATTGTAATAGCACTTCCTGTTTTCCGTTCAATAATTACAGGCCGGGTTTCAGTCAACATCCGCCAGGCAGGCAGTGGACAGGGTGTCTTCTGTCAGTGGTCACCACATTGATGGACGAAGCGTCAGCTGGAATGGAGGAGTGCCGCCAATAAGAGGAATTGTTTGCTGCATGCAACTTACTTACCAAATTCAACAGGACAACTCCAACAACATACGCAATACAGATACAGTATCCATTGTTGGCTTTTATTCTATGAGTGTGACTGCATGTGCTTACCTTTAGTTTGTAACCAAAGATTGTCTGTATCTTCAATTATTGTTTGTCCATGCTCTGCTTTTTTTTTCTTCTCTCAACAAAACCTACCCAAAAAGAAACCCCCATTCCCATCCATTTTACAAACCCTAACCCTCTTCCCCCGGGCTGTGTTGTTTTGCTTGATGTCTGACTAAAATGACATCAATAATTCCACACACTTGCTGGGGAGGATAAGGTCATAGCAACAGGCTGGTGAAGGAATACGAGGATATCTTCTAGACTTACTCAGCTTCAGTACTATATCTTCTAGTAGTAGTAGCCAATGTCAAATAAATTCAACGCAAGTACTAGTTATACTTGCAAGCAAATACTTTACCATTTGTTAGGCTACATTATGGCACTGTTCTAGTGTACTGTCACCTGCTATTTTCTCGATCGTACCGTAACCGTTGTAATGCTACAGTAAGGAGGACAAACAAGGTTTCGTTTTCTTTTTTTCCATAGGCATGCAACTGCCACTGTCACACCACTAGTACCACCGCAATGAGGAAATGTCACCCGCCCAGGATTGACAACGTTAATCCCCATTTCACCTGGAGCCAGCCCTGGGCCTAGCCCTAATTTCTAACACAAATTACAGGTAAGATAAGCGTTTGGTGGGAGGTAGTATAATGGAGTATTATTTCGGAGTAGACAAGAGATTGACGGTTGTACTACTAAAGTCCTACGACTGTTCAGGAAAACAAAGTTACTGTTACACCCCCGCCCCCCACCCACCAGACTGAAAAGCAGTAAAAAACAGGTATGGTCAGATAAAGTTGAAAAATATATTTATTTAGCCCTAACAAAATAATCTCCCTCACCCACCCTAACCCCAACGATTGTCTCTGAAACGTCCCAAAACGATCCCAACTCCCAAATCCCACCCCCCAAAAGTCTATAAAAAAAGGGCAAGGGACACTCCACTACTGGAGGGTGCTGGTGCTGGTGCATGATGCGGCATGGGCATCATACTCCTTGCGGAGGGTGGCAAGCTCGGAGCGGAGGCCCTTAACCAAGATCTTATACCTCAGGACCTCCTGCTCCATGTTGGACATGCGGACTCGTAGGCGGCGTTGGCGGTCCTTGCAGCTCCTGTGGGGGGCAGCTGGTATTTCGGTTGCTTGGCGGTGGCGGTCGTCTTTCTTAGCCCGGCTCGGTCCCGCTGGCTTAGTCACGGAGGAGGATGCAGTGGTCACAGTCGAGGATGTCGTTGTTGCCCCGCTCGACTGCGTGTCCTCCTCCTCCAGGGCCACCAGCCGCCGATATTCGGCGACAGTGGCCTCCAGCCTCCGTTGCCGGGCCAATCTAGCCTGCTCCCTCCTTGTTGTTGATTTGGAAGGAGCAACTATATGAAGAAAGAAAGACATAGTCTGTAACCAATGCTCCTTATTAATAACACAAAGTGATTGAGCCGAAAGTTGGGTCACAGAGTACAAGTAGCAAATTGAAAGCACAGTACATAACTATTGAGGACAGTATCTATGTAACCTCCCACTTCTGCATCCTTGCTCTAACATTAGTGGTAGTTTAATGAACAAATTCTACGACCACTATGGACTTCCATTACAGTCGACTATGACAGTACACCAGTCTTATTCTTCTTCTTCTCTGTTGTTTAGGGAAATTGGTACGTTATCTTATGCAAGCCGGCAGAATGACATGGACAGCACAGTGAACTTGCACCCGAGAAAAAAAGTTGCACACCATGATGAGTGAGACAGACTTGCGTTACTGTACCGGTCCAGTACATGCAGGTGGTGAAGCTATTACTTTTCTATTACGGGTGGCACTGAGAATACTCTGTTACAAGGGCTACTGCTTAATTAATTTACCTTTCACCCTACAGTGCAAATGAGTACTAGAAAAGGAAAATGAAGAAGCTAACTAATTTGATTATCTATCACTTCACATGGGACGTATTTAATGACAGATGAGATGACTTTAGGTGCTTTGCTTAATATTGAGTGAACAGTGATACACCCACACATGAATGACGTCATACAAGTAAACTAAAGTTATTAAGAGGTACGGAGTGTCCACCGTAATAACCAGATATATGCTGTGATTGCAAACGCAATACAAAGTACTGCTACTATTCATGGTAGTATTGGACACATTTACAATTTCTTTTCCTTGCCTTCCCTGCACTGGAACGGACGTGCGGGTGCGGTGGTACATGCTCTTCAAGGTAACACTTACTTCACCTGGCGACCATCTACTCTCTCTAGATACACATGTGCTATCTAAGAGTCAGAGAATACCATGCTCCAGGCATCCATTCAGTCAAAGTATACGCACACATACAGTTTCTGTTTCACCCACCCAGGCTGCTGTCCTTCCACCCATCCTTGCTTCATCATTGACCCAGCCATGCACCATACCATATTCTTTCCTTCCCAGCCCCCTCGGGGGCCAAGCAAACACATATCGTTCTTCTTTGCCAGCCATCATACAAGTTCGCGTCCCACTTACTTACACCCTTCTTTCGCTTTTCGTTCATCCCATCCATCACGTTCGTCTAAGAACTTATTGGGATTCTTCTCACCAAAAAGTTCACAGCTAAGTCGGAGTACATTTCGAGGAGGCTACTACCTGGTTGATTTGTAATACACCCGTGCAGAAAGCACACTATGCAGTCTTCAATCTCAATAAGTAAGGAATATATAGCTTACCTGTTTCCGCCACCACCGTTTGATCCCCCACAGGACCGTCCGCCGGCTCTTGCACCGCCTCCTCCCCAGAGGCCTCCGAGTCCTCGCCCAACACAGCCACCTCCGCGCTGGCCCCGTCACCAGATGTTACACCTACAAAGTACATTTAAGAATGTTAGAATACACCACTCACTACTATATAATATTTGGTCTAGGAGAAATGTTAAAAAAACAGAATACAATGTAATAATTTGTGACTGTCTACTCCATAGTAAAAATGTCCCATTTTCCAGGGAAGGCTGTTGTCTTGCTGCACTTTTATGCACAACTGATGAATGCTTGCTTTTGATTTTTAACACGCACCACTTTTTCTCCTAACAGACAGAAGCTTGACTCCTAAGAACACGACCAGGATCAAGTTCAAACAAGGTGAGAGCTCGGCTCGACCACAAGAAATGTGTCCAATTAATCGTCAGCACTAACCACTTTTCCGTTTTCAGTTAAATAGTTTTATGACAAAGTAGATTTTAATAAATGTGTTTACTTTTAATAAAGCTTTTAAACTTAAATAGACTCTGTGGTTTTTGTTCCTCTAGACTAGAGTGGATGAGCTAAAGGTTTTGGAATTTTTGCAAGCATGAGTGCCTCTGACACTTCTTGACTGTGCTGTGACTCCGTACTACTCTCTTGTCCTGCGTACGATAATCTAGAGATCATTGGGGATCTATAATCGGTGACTTCGGGAGCTGAATGACTCTGCCACACTATCTAGTCAGTAAGGAGACAGTGCATAGAGGTATTGCTGAATATAATGGGAGTCCAATGGAATTGCCAAATGTCCAATCTTAGTTAGCTACACAGACAGACTAATAAGAATAGTCTAGTAATACCACAGGGAGTCATATTCGAGGCAGGATAAGAATTTATATCCAGTCTACAAGAAGATCAAAGACGATTTAGAAAAAATCGAATGAGGAACGCTAGGAAAAAATAGGTACTGTTTATTAAAATGTAAACTTACTGGGGCCAGCAAAGGAGCCCTCGCCTGCCCGATCCTGGCCTGCATCCTCAGCACCCTCCTCCTGTGTCCTCTTGCCCTTGGGGGGAGCTGATGTACAACATGAAAGAAAGAAAAACCAGAAAACATGGATGAGATTTTTCAACCAAATCAAACATTTCAAAAGAACAATAACAAAATATTTTGGAAAAATAGCAAATAGATAGACCACTATTCCACGGGATCTATCTCATGTGGTATACTACGTTATTCGTATTGCCTGATTTGCGGAACGTTGACTTAGAAAGTTCCTATGTAACTCAATAAACAGACTACTAAAGAGGTTTGCCTAGGCCTGGCACTGCAGGCAGCAGTGCGCAGCACGCGAAGTGACAGACAAAGTCCATCCTGCTTGCAGATCAGTGAATACTCAACCTATCAATCCACCCGCCACCACCGCCACTATTTCTTCTTATAGCCATGTGTCTAAAGGAAGGACTGGACTTCAGTCTGTTGGGGCTGATTTAGAAGTCCCTTGCGGAAGTTGCGGCTCATTTTCCTCCATTGTTGCGTGCCTTTTGTGACGCAGCGGCAGAACAAAAGACTCGCCATGGTGTTGGTGCGGCGTATATATTAAAAAAAAACACATATGGGCATATGGGCGATGCATCACGTTGTAAAGCCCTGCGCCATCAGGGGGCGTTCCGGCGCAAGGGAGGGCGTACCTGCGCAGGAACGAATCCTAAAAGTGGCTGAGGGAAATCTACAAGATGTCAATCAGTCACTTTTAGGACAATGATGCATGACTCAAACCCTGCGCGCTTGAAGCCGACGTACGGCTTGATGCAGCATTGGGGAGATAGGGTACCCCAGAGCATTGCTGGAGCTGCGCCATCGTTGGCACGCAACTCCAGCAATGCGCTGCCTTTACGGCACAGATGCGTAAGGCTTCTGTGACGTTTTGGGCCAATGGGTGGTGGTGGCATGGCACACAATTACTGCCGCATCCCTGCTACTTTGCAGGGATGCGCCGGTAATTGAAAATATGACCCTTACTGTCTAGCATTACGCAGTTCTTTTCTTTACACTACACTCATACATAATTTCTCAGGCCAATGAAATGCTTCTGAACACAACATACAAAACAAAGAAGCATAGTAGCAAGCAAGGCTACTGAGGAGAGCAGTGCACCTGAAATGCATAGAAGATTTTGAAATATAATTTACCTCAATGTAATCGGCAGCATTATTGCTCTTGGTAAAGAACAAAGATTTGCAAATAACAGAGCAGGATAAAACAGAGTAGTAAATGTACTACTACTACTACTCACCAAGCCCGGGGACCTCTACGCCGAGCGCGTCCAGCAAGTCCCGCTCCCGGTCCATGACATCGGTCCAGCGGTGGGTGGCCTGGTTATATGTGCGCCGGACCCCAGAGATCTTGTACATGGCCCGGCACACCTTCTCCCACCGCTTGCGACGCTCCCGGATGCCATAGCCAGTCGCGATCTTGCCGCCTCCCAGGATCGTCTTGGGGAGGCGGCGCTGGACGTGGAAGATCAGTGCCGCCACTTCCTCCGCGCTGAAGATCTCCCTCGGGACCACTTGCTCCCCCCTTAAACGCCCGCACGGGAGCCGGGCACGGGGTGCGGGACCCTTCCCCTTCTCAGGGTGCTTCCCGGCTCCCTTTACCATGGTCTGGGCAGAAATGAGTTAAATGATAAACAAGAAATAGAATAGTGAAGAAGAAAAGAGTTTAAAAAAGTAGTTTAAAAGTAACTAAAAGCTGCAGAAAACACAAAAATATAGAGCTAGAAAAATAGAGGGATAGATAATAAGTAAAATTAGATCAAAAAAACTTCAAACAAGCAAAGGATGGCAGAGATTGAGAGAGGATAGAGAAAGCATGCCCAGAACCATAGCAATGAATGAGAAACAAGATGGCCGCGCCCGTTCACGACCGCGTGGGTAAGTTCGCGCGAGATTTTCCTTGCGAGTACGCGCGAAATTGTACTAGCGAGCAGCACACTTTGCGAGATTACACATAGCGGGCGGAAACGGAATTACGTCACGCCAACAAGATGGCCGCGCCCGTGTACGACCGATAGGGTAACTTGGCAAACATATAGCTAGAAGCGCCTCGCGAACACGCGCAAGATCACGCGAACATACACGTCGCAAAAAAAACAATTTTGTATTTGCACGTATTCGCGGCTTCCGAAATCGATCTCGCACGGATTCGCGCCCCAAAAACGCGCGAAATTGCAGAAAAAAACCATTTTAGCTAAACTGAAAGCAATGAGCAGGTGCAAAAGTTCAAACTTAACATTAGTAACATTCAAGGTAGTGCTTCCTGAGGGGCCCCTCCAGAGTTTGCAACTATTCTATGACCCTGCTATGACCCAAACAGCAGGCTCATAGAATAGCTACAAGTAGACCATAAAGGTCTCTTAAAAAAAAATTTCACTGCAACAAAAAGCAAATTACAGATAAGGAAGGAAGCAGGTGCCAGCCAGACTGGAAGTTTCAAAATTACTGACACATTAATGACCCACAAATTAATTGATGGCAGTTGAAGAAGGGCAGGTGTGCTTGCTTTTTTCAACCACCATAATCTACAGTGATAAATAAACCTAATGGGTGGCAGTGAGGATGTACCAGAGGGTGGCATGGGTGTCCCAGAGGGTGGCAGTGGTGAAACAGAGGGTGCTGTGAACCTGTGATGATAAACCAGACGTAGAAACAACATAGTCGCGGCCATTGCGAGCCGAAAAGTAAGTTCGCAATTGCGAACTTGTCCCAAAATCGGCGCGAACGCGCACCAACACAAAAAACGGGAAAATCCGCAAATCCGCTAGAGTTCGCGGATCTTCGCGGATTGCGAATCCGTAAATCCGCAATTTCGCGTACGCGAGATCCGCTAGATCCGCCCATGCTTAGTAATGGCAATATGCTTGCTGTGTGGAGGGCTTAAGGTAATATAACCTGTCAATCAAGAGTGTGGGGTTGTAAGGCCAAAGCTTGCTTGCTTTGATTTCTTACTGTACAAGTGTTGTACTATAGCACAATAGCTCTACAATTTTTCCAGCACCAACACCTCACAGCGCCAGGTTCCATCAGGAACCCCCTTTTTACCTTACTTGTTTAATATGTATGTGACAATGGTATTACTACTTATCAGCAGGTGAATATAGGATTACAATTGTAGGACAATGGCACATAGATCAATCACTTAATGGATGGCACAACATAATGATATCGTAAAAATATGTTAATTCCAGTACTCCTTTATTTTCATATTTTATACTTTTCATGTCCTTTCATTTGGAATACTCTAACTTCTTGGTGGTACTCCAAATTAGGGGCGTGTGAAATGTGTGCCATTTGCTTTCACGTCATTATATAAAACTTTGGGGAAATTATGCATAATTATGCATAATGTAAGCCAGCATTTGTTACAATATTTTAGCGCTCAATCTGTTCATGCATCCATTTTAAATGAGAGGGCACGTTTTGCACCAAAAGATTAGTGCCAAAAAGACAAGTAATGTGAAAAATAACAACATGCATTCTGGTCATTCACGTCATTTCCATGCAATAATTGTTTTGTGAATGTGGAGCATTTGCACCATGTGGTGTTATGGCGTCATTTCGAGATTATCACGTAACAAGCGTAACTCCAAATTTATGAAATTACATAAATTACGCAGGCAAAACTGTTCTTTTCGGTGTTATCAAGCCATCATGCATAGGCAATAAGCATGTCAGCACTAAGATATTTATATGAAATCTTTAATCCATCATTATTCCACTCAATAGTTATCATTCCACCAATAGTTGGGAGCCTGGCTGTTCATGAGGTCATTTGCCTAAATTACCTATTTAATTTTTGTGTTCAGGTACACAGCAAGTAGCTTTTGGCATTAGGCAAGTTCCTCACATAAATATATAAATACAAATGTGTATTCTTGTGTACAAATAGGGCGTACTATCAAGTGTCCAACAGTTATCCTGCCTTAATACTGTATCTAGAAAATCGACAAGCACTATTTTGTGAAGGTAAGTATATATATATATTACGTACTGGCAGTCGCCAGTAGGTATATATAGTTAGGATTTTTTTGAATAGGGATTTCTGAAAATTCTATGTTGAATAACTTTGGCGTTGATGGACGGAATTGGCTGAAATTTTCAGGAAAATGGCACATGTTTCTGAGCGTCCCCTAAAAGTTGGGGGGGGGTTTCGTCAAGCGGGGGCCGAGAAAAAAGGGGGTCCCAAAACGTGTTTTTAACATCGAGTTTTCCATAGGGCGGTTGGACTCACTTTTAGCTCGAACGGCTGAATGGATTTCCACAAAACTTGGCAAAATTGTAGGGACTGGTAGCCCGATGTGCCTTTGCTATGTCTCAAGATATATGCTCCAGTGGTTTTTACGAAAATTAACTTTGAAAAATATATATTGGGCTACATTGGGCTATATATATGTTAGATCCCAAATGTAGCCCAATGTAGCCCAATGTAGCCCAAAGATGGCCACCAGAGACAAAAAAAAATGTAGCCCAAATATCAGCCAGATGTAGCCCAACTATAGCCCAGTGACAGAATGTCCCAGAGTGTTCTAAAGAACAACTAGAGCGCTAACAGTCTTACTTATGACAAAAGTATGGCACACCTGAAGTCATCTTGATTGGAATAAAGTGTTAACACTTAAAACATTTAATTTGCAAAGGAACAAAATGAGGGGGTTCATTTTGCCATAGAAATGTTATATATATATATATATATATATATATATATATATATATATATATATATATATATATATATATATATATATATAACCTACTGGCGGTCGCCAGTAGGTATATATAGTTAGGATATTTTTGAATAGGGATTTCTTAAAATTGTATGTTGAATAACTTTGGCGTTGATGGACGGAATTGGCTGAACTTTTCAGGACAATTGCACATTTTGTTTCTGAGCGTCCCCTGAAAATTTGGGGGGGTTTCGTCAAGCGGGGGCCGAGAAAAAAGGGGGGTCCCAAAACGTGTTTTTAACATTGAGTTTTCCATAGGGCGGTTGGACTCACTTTTAGCTCGAACGGCTGAATGGATTTCTATGAAACTTGGCAAAATTGTAGAGACTGTTGGCCCGATGTGCCTTTGCTAGGTCTCAAGATATGTGCTCCAGTGGATTTTGAGAAATTAACGTTCAAAAAAATATATATATCTGTGACAGCGTCCCGGTTAGCGCCCCGGTTCGCGTACCAGACGCGTAACGGAACTTCGCGAGGAGAAGCGGATTGGCTCTCCGGTGACTGTCAACATTCTAAACAGTCCGGAGCGGCCGCCATCTTGTCTCTCGGTAGGATCGAGAGACAAGAGGTGGAAATAAACGAAGGGGGAAATGAATGAAAGGGGGCAAGGTAGACCCCTCCTGACCCCCTAGGATTGATGTGGGGGCTATTAAAGGGCCCCGCGGGGCAAAAAATAAAATTACTTTTTTTTCGATTTTTCGCGGTGGAAGCGCTACCCGGTACGCGAACTGGGTAGCTCACCGGTAGCGTAACGGGAGTCCGGCATCTTGTTTCGGACGAATTTAGTCACAAGATGGAGGATAAACAATGTTGGGAATGGGTATAAGGGGGCACGGGAGACATATCCTGACCCCCTAGGTTTTCTGAGGGTGGCTGAGAAGGCCCATATAGGTAAAAAATTCAAATTTTCGCACGGTTAGCGCCCGGTCCGCGCATCGGGTAGCGTTCCGGAAAGCGTAACAAGGGGAAAACCAAGGGAAATATTAAAATAATATTTTAGAGTGCTTTGAGGTAGGGTAGCTCTGAATAGAGCTGTTGTGTTGTGTGGGTGATGTAAGTACCAACATGTAGGTACCAATGAAGAGTCTAAAATTCAATGTACACCGTCTCCTCTGTAGATATTTTGTATGTTCTAATATGGGTTATTTAAATGTAAATGTGTGGAAAAGCACTTCATGCTTTAAAGCAATTGTATTTTTGAACTGATTGTTCTTTCCTCTGAGTCCTCCTCTTTGTTTTTTTTTCCCCACACTTCTTCAGCATGATAGTTGATAAATTCGTTCCCTCAAAAAATTTATATACATAAAAAAATTATATTAAATACATATAAAATATATTTTCCTTTAAAAGAAGAATACTTTCTAAAGCTTTTGATATTTGCTATTAAAAAACCATTGAAATTCACTGAAAAAACCATAGGTTATAGACCATATATAGTTTGTAATTAGCATTTACAAAACCTTGAAAATTCACTGAAAAAAACATAGGTTATAGACCATATATAGTTAGGAATTAGCATTTACAAAACCTTATTTTACTCACACAAAACCATTGAAATTCGCATATATAGTTAGTTGCACTAACTATATATCGCTCACCCGTAATCCACTGCTGATCATGTCACATATTACATCATTCATGACATGGTCAGTGACATCACTGATGACATCACTGATGACATCTCAAATGACATCACTGATGACATCACTGATGACAACATCCAGTGACTGTATGTTTCTGTAAAGTTAAAATATGTCTTACATATTGAAGAATGAGTGGATGTATAAGTGTCTGGATGAAGGATTTAGTAGGTGCATGACTGACTGTATGAGTGAGTGTCTTAATTTGTGCATCATTATGTCTGTTGTTCTGTAAACTGCTGCATGTGTTGATCAGTAGCTATGAGTAACTATATGGGTTATTGATTGGTTGCCCAAGTATTTGTATGGGAGACTGAGTGTGTGTGTGGGTGGCTGGGAGGTGTATGACTCTGTGCATAGATGTGTGAGCAGTTGATTCACTAGATGTATGGGTTCAAAAGTGCATGTGGAAACAGCTGTATGGGCGGTTGACTGTGTGCATGAGTGTATTGGTGAGTGAATGGATATCTCAGTGCTACATGTCAAAGTAAGTACATATGTAAAACACAGTACATGTGAGAGTTGACATATATAAATAACTGTGCATAAGAGCCAGTGAATGTGTGAGTGGCTGTATGGATCATTGTGAACTTGTATCAGGGATTGTATAAGAGAGTAAATATGTGTTAGTATATGTTTGAATAAGTAAGGTGTGTATAACTGTATAGTTGAGGAAATGGAGGTGTGATTGATTCTTTGCATGACTGACTAGGTGTGTGAGTAACTCCATGGATGAGTGACAGTCTGTGAGTGTCTGTTTACACTGAGTGTATCTAAGGTTATATTAGAGTCTGAAGAGGTTCATCGTATTATCACATGAATGATGTCATCAGTGATGTGATCAGTAATGTCAAATGAGATGTCATCAGTGATGTCATCAGTGATGTCATCAGTGATGTCATCAGTGATGTCATCAGTGATGTCATCAGTGATGTCATTTGAGATGTCATCAGTGATGTCATCAGTGATGTCACTGACCATGTCATGAATGATGTAATATGTGACATGATCAGCAGTGGATTACGGGTGCGCGGTATATAGTTAGTGCAACTAACTATATATGCGAATTTCAATGGTTTTGTGTGAGTAAAATAAGGTTTTGTAAATGCTAATTCCTAACTATATATGGTCTATAACCTATGGTTTTTTCAATGAATATATATATATATATATATATATATATATATATATATATATATATATATATATATATATGCGAAATTTGCGAATTCGCGGTACGCAAATTCATGCGAAAGCGAATTCGCGTTCCGCATAATCCGCGAATTTGTGCTAATTTGCGGATTTTTTTTGCATGTTCGCGGGGCGCTTTGCGTGTTCGCGGGCCTCTTTCAGTGCGCCGACTGCAAAGTTATCCATGCGGTCGTACATGGGCACGGCTATCTTGTTTGCGTTGCGTATTTCTGTTTCCAGGCGCTAGTTGTATTCTCGCGATGTGCGCGGGGCGCGATTATGTGGTCGCATGCGTTTTTGCACGCTCGCGGGAGAAATATTGCGCAAACTTACCCACGCGGTCCTCAATGGGCGCGGCCATCTTGTTTTTCATTCATTGCTATGGTTCTGGGCATGCTTTTTCAATCCTCCCCTAATGTTTGCAATCCTTTGTTTCTTTGAACTTTTTTTATTTTTTTTTACTCATTATCTTTCCCTCTCTTTTTCTACATCTATATTGTCTTTTTTTCCACTTTTGGTTATTTTAAAACTACATTTTTTAGCTCTTTTCTTTTCTTTACTTTTTCCCTATTCTTTCCTATTTTTTGTTCAGCTGTCCAGGACCATGGCAAAGGGAGCCGGGAAGAGCAAGGGGAAGGGTCCCCCACCCCGTACCCGGCTCCTATGCGGGTGCTTAAGGGGGGAGGCAGTAACAGCCCGGGAGATTTTCAGCGCGGTGGAGGTGGCCGCACTCGTTTTCTATGTCCAGCGCCACCTCCCCAAGACCGTCTTGGCAGGCGGCAGGCCCGGTTTTGGGTACGGGCTCCGGGAGCGTCGCAAGCTATGGGGGAAGGTTTGCCGGGCCATGTATTGGGAGTCTGGGGTCCGGCGCACCTACAACCAGGCGACGCACCGGTGGTCTGACATCCTGAACCGGGAGCAAGACCTGCTTGGAGTCGAGATCCCGGGCCTTGGTGAGTAGTAGTAGCTAGTATATAATCACTACTTTGTTTTCTCCTGCTCTGTGTTATGATATTGCAATTTGTTTTTTCCGAAGAGCAAGAATGCTGCCGATTACATTGCAGGTAGATTATTACTTGTTTTCAATTTTGTGCTCATTTGGCCTGAGTGATTATGTATGAGTGTACTTTACAGAACTGCGCAATGCTAGACACTAGAGATTACATTGCAGGTAAATTATGTTTCAAAAGCTTCTGTGATTGCAGGTGTTCGCCTGCTCACTGGCGGTGCTACTATGCTTACTTGTTTTCAATTTTGTGCTCATTTGGCCTGGGTGATGATTATGTATCAGTGTACTTTACAGAACTGCGAAATGCTAGACATTAGAGACTCAAATCCAGTCCTTCCTTTGTACTCCTGCCACTAAGAAGAGATAGTGGTGGTGATCATGACGGACTGTGTCTGTCACTTCGCGTGCTGCGAAGTGCTGCCTGCCAGTCCTCCTAGAACCTTTTTGCAGTTGGTTTAGTGAGTTACATAACTTTCCAAGTAAAGGGTCCGCGATCCAGCAATACTAATATCCTAGTAGACCACATCAGATAGGTCAATAAATTTAGTGCAATTGTTGTCTATTTCCCCGAAATATTTTATTGTTTTTTTTTTTAATGTTTGATTTGGTTGACAACAACCATCCATGTTTTTGTCTTTCTTTCATGTTCTACATCAGCTTCCCCCAGGGGCAAGAGGACACAGGAGGAGGTAGCGGCGCCGACAGAGCAGGAACAACACTAGGAAGGCCAGGATAGGTCCGCCGAGGGCTCCTCTGCTGGCCCCAGTAAGTTTTCCTGTTAATATTAATAATTATACTTCCCTATCTTTTACAGCACCTTTTTTTTCCAAACGTTCCTCATTCTATTTTTTCCTAAATCTTCTTTGATCTTCTTGTAAACGGTTTCTAAATTCTTATCCTGCCTCTACTATGACTCCCTGTGGTACTACTAGATTATTATTAGTTTCTCTGTGTATCTAACTAAGCTTGCACAGTTGGCAAAAGGTGTTAAACAAAACTCTTATTCTATTCAGCAATAGCTCTATGCACTGAGTGCAGTTCTCTGCACAGAAATTGAACCCCCAATCTCCTTACTGACTAGCTAGTGTGTAAGAGTCATTATTTAACTCCCGAATGCAGCGATGATCCCCAATGATTATACAGCCCACAACATAAGACTACGGAGTCAGAGTCCCAACCTCCCAGAGACAATGACTCATGCTTGCAAATTGCAAACCCTTTCGCCCACACACTCATGACCAAAAACCAGAGTCTATGTAAGTTTTAAAGCTTTATTAAAAGTAAAAACATTTAATAAAATCAACTTCAGTTCATATAAGATAAACGGTCAAGGATTCAAAACTGAAAAGTGGCTGATTTTATACATTAATTGTGGGAGAGCCCTCACCTGGTTGGAACTTAAAGTCTTGGTGGGGATGAATCGCTGACAACTCCGTCCAACATGATTTGATGATGATCTTGCTCTTGTTCTTAGAAGGGAAGCTTGTATGTTATGAGAAAAATGGTGCGTGTTAAAAAGCAAGCATTCATCAGTTGTGCCAAAAAGTGTAGCATCACATGTTATGGCTAAGCATAAATAAAAAACACCCTTCCCTGAAGAAAGGGAAATTTGTAGTTTAGACTAGAGTCACAAATTATTAAATTTGTATATAGTACTAGTAACATTTTTTCCTTCCTAGACAAAATAGGGAGTGGTGTATATGGCATCTAAAAATATGAAATGTATTTTCAAGGTGGAAAATCGGCACAGCCAAGCACCAGTGTCGGGGCCAGTGCGGAGGTGGGTACTCCAGGGTCGGATGCGGTGCAACAGCCATCAGGAACTGCTGTGGGGGATGCCACGGGAGTGACGGGCAGTGGTAAGCTATTATATTCCGTTACTTATTGAGATTGCACACTGCAGAGTGGGCTCTCTGTAGGGGTGTATATGTTGTACAGCACAAGTACACTGTACTGTTAAGAAGACTTACACATTTAGAACTAAGGGGCATATTACCAAGGGCCTTATCGCCGCTTTAGCGGGAATTTTTCCAGCTAAAGCGGCGATAATTTTATCGCCCTATTACCTAGCTGTCGCTAACACCAGTTAGCGACAGCTAGTAGGAGATAGCGATCATCTTGGGGCCCACTTTGCATGTCAGCGATATTTATCGGTAATGACATGCAAAGTGGGTGTGCCAAGATGTTAGCGACTGGAAACAGTCGCTAACATCGCTATCTCCTATTACCTACTTTTGGAAATAATCACGCTAAGGGCGATTATCTCCAAAAGCTAACGCCTGCCCAGAGCAGTTCTTAGCCATGTTATCCAATGGTAGGTGGATAACATGGCTAAGAGCATTAGCTCGGTAATGCATGAATATCGCTGATTTTTCAGCGATATTCATGCATTTCGGCCGATTTTTACCGCTTTTGAGATAAACCTTGATAATATCAAGGTATCTCAGCGGTAAAAATCGTCGGAGCGCGGCGATATAATTTCAGCCGCTAACCATGCATAGCGATAATTATCGCTATTGCTTGGTAATATGCCCCTAAGTTTTTGTCAACCAGGTAGAAAACATTCACCCTTGACTTCTCATTAGCAATAGCATTAGCGGCGGGAGTTGACGAGTAACCAATGGCCTCCTTTAAATTTGACTTCAACTCAGCTGTGGAAGTTTTATCGAGAAGCCAAGTCAGATCAGAGATGAACTTGATGGATGGGTTGAACGAAAAGAGAAAGAAGGGACTGTAAGGAAGGACGAGCGAGTTAAAAGTGTAATGACTGGCAAAGAATGATATGTGTTTTTGAATGCTGCCCGAGGTGGCTGGGAATATGATGCATGGCAGGTTGAAGGATGAAGCAAGGATGGGTGGGAGGAGAAAGGAAAGAGGACTGCTTGGGTGGGTAAAACAGAAACTGTATGTGTGCGCAATATATCCTTTGGTTCAAATTCAAATGCAAGTCAAGCATGGATGCATGACTGGCGGTTTCCAAAATAAAATTAAAAGGTCATTTTTCCATGAGAAAAAGTAAGGTTTGTCCAGTTGAGACATTTAGAAGAATGATTGACATTTACTTTGAATGGAAGGATGCCTGGATCATGGTACTCGGGTGCAAGTTGACTGCGTTGGCATTATGCTGGCTTCCACAAGTTTACGTACCAATTTCGCTAAACAAGAGAGAAGAAGAAGACTGCTGTACTGTCTGAGTCTAATGTAGTGAGTCCATATAGTGCTAGTAGAATTCCTGAAACTCCCACTAATGTTAGAGCAGAGGCCGATGAAGTGGGAGGTTAGTTAGATAGATACAGGCCACAAATGTTATGTACTGTGCTTGAAAGTTGCTAGTGCTACTGTGACACAACTTTCTGCTGAATTATTTTGTGTTAATCTTAAAGAGCATCGGTTACAGTATGTTTTTCTTTCTTCATATAGATGCTCCTTCCAAACTAACATGGAAGGAGCTGGCTAGACGGGCACAGCAACGGAAGCTGGAGGCGATTGTTGCCGAATATCGGTGGCTGGTGGCACAGGAGGAGGAGGACACGCAGTCTCAGTCGACATCTACAACATCCATGACAGCTTCATCCTCCTCCGCTCACCCTGGGTCATCCAGTCAGCGCAAGCCTTCAGCGGTACGAAGCCGTGGTACCGCAGCCACCGGCCACCGCCAAACAGTAAAAAAATCAGCTGCCCCCCACAGCAGGTGCAAGGCTCGTCTGCACCGCTTGACCCTCAGGGTGTCCAACCTTGAGCAGGAGGTAGAGAGGCTAAAACCCTGCTCAAGGTCCTCCGCAGGGAGCGTCGGGACCACCTGGCTAAAGGACACAGCCGGCGGCAGTAGAGGAGGAGAGACTGTCCCTTGCCCCTTTTTTAAAGACTTTTGGGGGGGTGGGAATTGGGCATTGGGGTTTTGGAACTTTTCCTTAGGGACATTTCATGGACATTGGTTGGGATTAGGGAGGGGGGTGGGTCGGGTCTTGTGGGATAGTTTATTTTTGTTAGGGTGTAAATAATTATTTATTTTCAACTTAAACATAGCATACGCGTTTTTACTGTTTTGTGGGGGAGGCAGGGGGGGTTAACTCAACTGTACGTTTGTTTTCCTGAAACTTAACTGGCTGGTTGATTCAAATTGTCTAATCGCCCAAATTTTTTGAAAAGTGCCACTGACAGAGTTAGTGAATTGAATTGTCCTACTACTTTACTAGTACTACCGTCAGTCTCTCCTCTCCTCCTACTCCATTATTCTTCCTCCCCCAAAATGCTTCTCTAACCTGTGATTCGTGTTTGAGAATAGGGCTAGGCACAGGGCTGGGTGCATGGCAAATGGCGACTAAGGTTGAATCCTGGACATATGAAATGTCATCGTTGTGGTGGTGGTAGTAGTAGTGGTACACACTGACAGTAGCAGCATATGAAAAAGAAGGAAATTAAACATTGAGTGGCCTGAGCGTAGCATTAGAACCGTACGATAAAGATAGTACAGTACACAGTAAGAACATATCCTCGGATTTCTTCACCATCCTTGAAATTAATTTTCAGTTGCTTTGACCTTATCCTCCCCAGCAAGTGGGTGGAATTATTGTTGTCATTTAGTCACACCTCAATGAAAACCACACAGCCCGGGGGAAGAGGGTTAGGGTTTGAAAATTGGATGGGAATGGGGGTTTTTGGGGAAGGTTTTGTGGAGAGAGGAAAAAAAACACAGCATGGACAAACAACAAATGAAGAAAAACAAATCTTTGGATAAGAAGATATCCATAAATCTTTTAAGGGACACAAAGGAAGTGCATGCATGAAGTTGTTTGCTAAATGGATGGTTCAGTTGCTGAAAAGTAGTACTAACTACAACTTACTAAATAGTACTAAACTATTAGACAGTACAGGGCTGCTGTAATTACGCAAATTCACTCAGAGAATGACTGTAGTACATTACATTAGTCTTAAAAAATAGCAAAGAAAGTTATAAAATAGCTATTGGGATGAATTTGAAGCAGAGTTGCACTCATAGAAGTTCACAACAATAAGTTATTTAAAAGATAAGGAGAAGTGAAGAGGATACTGTAACTGTATGTTGGTGTCCTGTTCAATTTGGGAAGTTGCATGCATCCAGCCACTCCTCCATTCCATCTGACGCTCCGTCGATCAATCTTGGTGACCACACACTCTGTCCACTGCCTGCCTGGCGGATGCGGAATTGCGGATTGATGTTGTTCCCATGGCACAAGGTAAAAGCCGGCCTGCAATTGTTGATGGAAAACCAGGAAGGGATATTAAAACAGCACTGAGAAAAAATATAAGGTACGGTGTGTAGTGCAAAAATAACACTTTCCGAGGCGACAGTATTACATACAGACATCATTTCTAAAGAGCGTATTCTGAGTCGCCTTTTTAAGGATAGTAATTGCACACAGCAGGCCAGGTCCATGCAGACGGTCAAGGCAGGCACCACTTAGTGAACCACCCTGATGATGTAGCATACCTCTTTGACACAGACAGACAAAGCATATCTAATTTTATGCAGCAAGCCACATAGCCACAATTTTACATGAACTGCTGTCTGGTCTCTGGCATACACTACACTGGCTCGACCACTCCCATACCACGACTAGACAGACATGTAGGTCTGCTGTGGTTGTTGTTGACTTGTTTACCTGTTGTTTGCCACTCACGAAACGGCCATATTTCTTCCGTAAACCGACAACGATGATTCATCCATCCCAGTGAGTGACTGTGTAAAGAATAAAGATAATATGTAACTTTAATCATCAAGACTCATCATCATCATGGTATGTTATTGGCAAACTCAATGTTGTCTACACACTCCAAGGATATTTTCCATACTGAAAAATGCAACGCAGTGGCTGGCCCCTGCAGTAGAAGTACAATTTGTATTAAGGTAACAGAGTACACTTGAGTTACATTTAGTGTGTAAAAGATTAACTAATAATAACAGAACACATATAGGATTCACTTCATGCACAACAAACAAACAACAATTGCTTTCATTAGAGCCAAACAACCAGTGTTGTCCACCACTGCATGCCATCTCATCATCCAATACCTGTTCCACTTGTCATCATCTTATTTAAGTGAAGGGCCACAGGGCAGCCTCTCGTGTCAATTTCAGAAGGTGCAGTCACCATAGTGAGTCATTCCAGTCCCACTTCTTTTGAGGGGACTCGTGTACGGACTGAAGCGACAGTTTCTAGATTCTGCGTAATCCGGCCATCTGCCTTGAGGGAAATGGATAGGGGGAATCTGGAGGAGGAGGATAGAGGAGCATGACTGAGTTGTGAAATTCAGGAATGCAGACAGCGGCACCTTCAATATGGAAAATAAGACGAAGACAGTGCTGCTGATGGATTTGTTGTGATTAAAGTTTTGTTGTGCTAAAAGTTGCAAATCAAAGACAGACACACAGAAATAAAAGTAAAAAAGGGCTAAAACAAAAAGTACGTTTTTCAAGCCTCGTTGTCAGGGAAGTAGAGCTTGTCCTCAAACTCTGTGAATTGAACATGAGTAGGTCAGCTAATCGACACAAAATTAGACCTTCCCAGCAGTGCTCCCAGACCCCTAAACCCACTCCCAAAAATCTAGAACACCCCCAAATAGCCCCCCAAAAACACGCAATACTGCTACCTTGCAGGCCGCCAATGTAAGCCAATGGCAAAAATGCACCTCAGAAACAGGACCTATTCCCCTATCCCCTCAACCTACGACCAAACTGCTATTTTGACACAAAATTAGACCTTCCCAGCAGTGTTCCCAGACCCCTAAACCCCCTCCCAAAAATCTAGAACACCCCCAAATAGCTTCCCAAAAACATGCAATACATCTACCTTGCAGAACGCCAATGTAAGCCAATGGCAAAATGGCACCTCAGAAACAGGGCCTAATTCCCCTTTCCCCTCAACCTACAACCAAACTGCTATTTCGACACAAAATTAGACCTTTCCAGCAGTGCTCCGAGACCCCTAAACCCACTCCCAAAAATCTAGAACACCCCACATTACCCTCCCAAAAACGTGCAATACCACGACCTCGCACAGGCCTTACAATCGTGCCAAAAAACACTCTGAAACTAGGTCCAAAACACCCCTTTTCTACCATGGATTTTCTTCAAACCACTTGCAATCAAAACTAGACATTCCCAACTCTCATCCCAGCTAAGAAAATCCACCAAGAACCACCTACAACACACTCCGATCGCACCCTGAAAACACACAATAATCGAAAATTAACATGGGCGCCTATGGCAGCGGTTTCCCTTCCTCGACTTTGCCTAAGCACACCCTTCCCATCAATCGATTCCTCACAAATTTCCTGAACAACCACCAATTCCCCCTCCCTACCACTCACCCGTTCCCCTAGCTCAACTGGAGCACCCCAAACACACTTTCTCCTTGTGCCCCCAAACCGCCCATTGGATAACATGGCAAATCGCGCCTTGACAAAAATTTGCTGTTTTCAGCACTTCCACTACTTCGATCCTCTTGAAACTTACCTGGACACTTGTTTCAGCGATTCCCAAGAATCTCAGCAAGCCAGAATAAAATGGATCCACTGGAAGGTGTACGACTTTTCACCCAAACACGCGCGCCCGCAAAACATCAAAAAAGGCCACAATTCGGCCAATTCTGGACCAAGAAACGCCAAACCCCCTTAAAACCTTGCCAACATCATTATGAACAAACCTGCATCTGGCCCTGAGCCCTAGACTCCGCGAACCCTACCAAAACCCTAGTAAACCTCACTGAACCCCCAAAACAGCCCTAAACCCTAAAAATAGTTAGCACACAGCAGGCCAGGGCCATGCAGACAGTCAAGGCAGGCACCACTGAGTGAAGCAACCTGAAGTAGCATACCTAGGCTCTTTGACACAGACAGACAAAGCACATCTAATTGTATGCAGCAAGCCACATAGCCCCAATTTTACATGAACTGCTGTCTGGACTCTGCCTGGCATAACAACACTACACTGGCTCGACCACTCCATACCACGACTAGACAGACATGTAGTTCTGCTGTAGTAGTTGTTGTTGACTGGTTTACCTGTTTGCCACTCACAAATTAGCCATAGTTCTTACGTAAGCCGACGATGATGATCCATCCATCCCAGTGAGTGACTGTAAAGAAAAAAGATATATTATTTAACTTTGATCATCAACACTCATCATCAATCATCATGGTATATTGGCAAAAAGTGAGTCCAAGGACATTTTGCATATTGGAAAATGCAACGTAGTGGCCCCTGCAGTTGAAGTACAATTTGAATTAAACAAGGTAAGAAAAAGCAGAGTAGACTTGAGTTACATTTAGTGTGTGAAAGATTAAATAATAACAGAAGACATATGATTCATTTCATGCACAACAAACAAACAGCAATTGCTTTCATCAGAGCCAGACAGCCGTTGCTGTCCACTGCATGCCATCTTCTCATTATTCATTACCTGTTCCACTTTTTTTCCGCATCTTGTTCTGAAAGTGAAGGCACACAGGGCAGCCTCTCCTGTCAATTTCAGAAGTAACTGTCAGCAATCAGCATGTAGTCAGTAATTCCTTTCCCACTTGAGGGGACTCGTCTATGAAGACAAAGTTTCTTGATTCTGCGTAATCCAGCCATCTGCCTTGAGGGAAATGGATAGGGGGAGTCTGGAGGTGGAGGATAGAGGAGCATGACTGAGTTGTGAACTTGTGAACCTCAGGAATGCAGACTGTGGCACCTTCAAATCAATAAGTAATTAAGATGAAGACAGTGCTGCTGATAGACTTGTGATTAGGTGATTAGAGTTTTGTTGTGGTAAAAGTTGCGAAACAAAGAAAGACACACAGGAATAAAAGTGAAAAAGGATGAAAAAAGGAAGTAATTTTCAAGCCTCGGTGTCAGGGAAGTAGAGCTTGTCCTCAAACTCTGTGAATTGAGACAGGAGTAGGTCAGCTAACAGAGAAGAACTTCCATCACCTAAGTCTGTGTCCTCTTCTTCCTGTGTGGATTCAGGTATTTTGTAATCTGGTGGTATGAAGTGCTGATTCATCTTGATCATTGTTAACCTCTCCACATTTTTGGGCAAGAGTCGGGACCTTTTTGAAGTGAGAATGGCACCAGCAGCACTGAAAACTCGTTCCGAAGACACGCTTGCGAGTGGGCAAGACAAATAATTTATAGCCAGCCTGCTGAGCAGTGGCCAGTGAGGCCTTTTTCCATACCAATACACCAATGGGTCACGATCAATGTAGACCTCTGTTGGGTCATCCAGATGGGCCTGCACCATCCACTCAGGGGCCTCCCTGGGTGGTGCTCCACTTTGTGTACCATGTGTTTCCTTTGCATCAACACTGGAGCGAGCAAACCCTTGCCGAGTTATCCAATCCGCTTCCGACAATATTATGGCTGGGCCTGGTGCAGGTGATGTTTGACGAGGTTACTGTTGCTGCTGTCAGTAACGGCTGTGAGGGAAATTGACTGCCTTCGGCCACAGAAGTGGACCTTGATGCCGGATGGCCTGCTGCTTCAGTAGTACTTGTGGTGTTTCCTTCAATTTCCTGCCGCTCTTTTACGAACCAAGTGGCTGACACAGCTAGCCAATGTTTGTACTTTGAAACATCTTCTTCATCAAAAGGAATGAATACTTTGCTGGTCAGTGCCTTTTTGTACCGTGGATCCAGAATAGTGGCACACATGTAATGTTGTTCTGAATGTATTTTTTTAAGCCTTTCATTGACAAGTAGGCAGCTTAATAAGCTCTCCGCCAACCGATATGCGTCTTGTTTGTGAACATTAGCTTGGAACGTTGAAGACACTGCCTTCAGTTGTTGCTCTAGCATGAACAACAATGGGATAGCTTTGCCCAAACTACAATCCTCCCTGCTGACTTCACGGGCGAAGACCTCAAAAGGTCGAAGCATGTCTGTCAGGGTTTGAACTAGGTCCCATTCCTCCGGCTCTAGCCTCATGTCTTTCATAGGAGCAGACTGTATGTTAATGCTATTGACTTACTCATTACCTTGTACTGCTCAAACAGACGTTCAAGCATGTAGAAGGTTGAGTTCCAACGTGTTGCCACCTCCTGGATGAGTCCTTTGACTGGCACTCCACGGCTACGTTGAATGATCCTCATCTCCTTCCGGGCCTTAAAAGAATGGCTGAAATGTGTGCAGATTCTTCGGCAGGTGGTCAGTAACTTGCTGACTGTGTTTTCCCTTTTCAAGAAATCTTGCACAACAATGTTAATGTAGTGCGCCAAACACGGCACTCTGAAGTAGCCACCATCATGCATGGCCTTAACTATGTTACTGCCATTATCCATGGAAACATAACCAATCATGCAACTTCTTGGCACCAGCCATTTAGAGACCTTACTCTTAAACTCATTCAAAATGTTTAATGCAGTATGAGATTTCTCCATGGCAAACATGGCTACTGTTGCATGTTTCCGACTCGCTTGAAAAATTGTGGCAGGGTCAACACCTGTAGACATCTTTTCTCTAACCCCTGCAAAAGAGACCCAGTGTGCAGTGATGCACATGTAATCCACGGCTTGGCAACTGGTCCACATGTCTGTTGTCAGGTGGATAATGTGAACAGCACTCTTCTGCAAAGCTGACCCAATCACTTCCAGCACATCTTCATGTAGTGCTGGAACCGCAACTCTGGCAAAATAGGACCAGCTAGGAACCTTCCATTTAGGGCAAACTGTTGCCACAAATTCTAGAAAACCCACCCCTTCCACAAAAGAAAAAGGGAGAAGGTCCAGCGCTAGCATTTTAGCCAGCTTTGCGTTATACAGACGTTGGGTGGTTGCGTTCAAATGGCGCCTCCGACCAAAACATTCTTTTAATGGTGGTCTGGACCGTTTTCATATGTGATGATGATGATCCAGACTTCTTCAACCCAGTTAGGCTCATTGATGTACTTTTTCGCATTGGTGTCTCTCCCAGACTCTTAGTGTGCCTCATACATGTTGCTGGGGTAGAGGGTGTGGGCGCTATCACTGCAGTGCTGCTGCCAGGGGTACTGGGTGTACCAGAAAAAATGTCTGTTGCTTCTTCACTTCCCCCCTGCATGATCAGCCCCTAGTCATCATCAGATCCAATATGAATGGATACATTTGGATTTGTTGTACGTGTGGTTTCCCGGATCTTCTTCATGTGTGCCTCCCAAATAATAGTGTGGTGTTTTTGGAGATGACCTCTCTGGCCTCCGGTACCATAGTTGGTACCAAGCTTACCCCGACTAACTTCAGCTTTACAAATCGAACAAACGACCATGTTTTCCGCCTTTTTGCTAACACTAAAATAGTCCCAAACTGGGGACTGGAGATGTCTGCTGGTAGTGGAGGTGCTACTTTCAATGCCAGATGAAGTGGAGGATGGGCGTAGCTGAATTTGACTCTGTTGTGCACTTACAGCACCACTACTTGAGGTAATGGAGGTCGAGCTGGATGGAGGTCCCTGCCGGCCCTTCTGACGAGAAAATATGGAGGCTGTGGGTCGTGTTGGTGTAGTAGTTACCTGCATTGGTGGTGGTACCAGTGCCACGCCGCCCACAACACGCTCAGCAGCAATTCGGGATAGGGTAAAAATGTCTGTCTGCTGCATGCCCGCTGGGCCTAGAGTGACGACTGTGATGACTGGGTCGTCGTCAGACTGTTCATCAGCAGCAGAATACAACACTTCTTGTTCGTCGTCATCACCCATAAGTGGAAACCTTGCGGGAACCTTCCTTTTAGGCTTAGCTACCTTTGTCGGCTCATGGCGTGCCTCACTCTCAGACTGCATTGGTGGGTTCCAATCAACATCAAGATCATCAGAAGGAAGGGGGCTTGAAGAAGAACTTGTAGTAGCCCTCCTTGACCTTTTTCTTGCTGGGGATCTGGAAGACAATGGATCATCATCAGGAGGAGTGGCTTCCTAGGATGATACCTCCGCTTCAATCTCGATTTCCTGATGTGCCTCTACTTCTGGAGGAACAAGCATTGTGGGCAGTTGTGCCGCTTCATGCACCTCTAGTTGCGCCTCTCCTTGCGCTTCTCCTTGTGCCTCCACTTGCGCCTCCACTTGCGCCTCCACTTGCGCTTCCACTTGCACCTCTCCTTGCGCATGTACTTGCGCTTGTACTAGTTGCACCTGTGGTTGTCGTTGCGGCTGTGGTTGTTGAACACTCGTCAGATGAGTTACACCCTGCGTTGATTGGATGCTACTTTCTTGCGATGAGCCAACATCACTGGTCAATGGTGATTGAACAATTAAAGTGGCTGCCTCTGCAGCACTCATGGCCTTGGACCTAACTTGGCGTGGTGGCACTGAGCCCAATGAAGCGGAGGTGCTGCTCCCAGCTTGGTCCTCGGCGGACCCCGCTGCTGCAGGCGTAGTTTTGTTTCCCCAAAAAAAGTGTCTGTAGGCACACCAGTCTCCTTGGTAAGTGGCACCACTTGCTTCTTCTGCTCCTTCTTACTGGCAGTGGCACTGGCAACTTTCTTGGTGGAGGAGCTACGGCCATCTTTCTTTGGGCCCATCTTCTTCAGATGTCAGAACAGCAGGCCGCAGTTGCATGAGTTGCAGAGTTGTCTGTGGCCACACGTGACGTCATGTGACGTTTGCTGCACACACCGCAGCAGGACTTCTTCCTGGCACTGATGATGAACGATGACTGATTTGTGGTTCTCTTGTTCACCTAAAAGCAAAGGAAGCCAGAGGAACATCAGTTAAATAAATGTTGCATATGTCGTGCTTCAATTAATATTTGCAACTAGGCATTTATTTTTACACACGCAAAAACGGAAAGACCTAAAATAAAAATTGCAATTCTAATCAAAATTGGATGTTTACATTAATAGAAGAGCCACCCCACAGAAATACTTGGCCCATGCACCACTGAGTACCCCTGGGCATAATGGATGAAAGCAAGGCAAACTGGATGCAGGCCTGAGCACACTGCCTGGTTTCAAAATGGCCCCTTGACCCCCACCACATGGCCAGGCCCTGCCTGTACCAGGCCTCAAAATGGCCCCCACCCACATGGCCAGGCCCCAACAACACCCCAAAAAGTCAAAAAACACACAAAAATCACCCCAATCCAATGCCATCCATGCCCTCTATGATGTTTAAATTCAAAACACCCTACAGAAAGACTTAGTCCATGCACCACTCAGTACCCATTGGGCCTACTGCCTGGTGTGGCTTTACAGGCAACACAA
Organism: Lissotriton helveticus; assembly: GCF_964261635.1. Classification (NCBI taxonomy): domain Eukaryota; kingdom Metazoa; phylum Chordata; class Amphibia; order Caudata; family Salamandridae; genus Lissotriton; species Lissotriton helveticus. The sequence goes on from NC_136072.1 coordinate 522,815,052, forward strand.
AATTAAAATAAAATTCCACATATAACAGTGAGCTAAAATTCCATAACATAAATTAGATTTAAGTTCAACCAAACTCACAGACACAGTTGTATCAGGCACCCATGACTAACCCTTGGCCTACTGGTTACTGTGGCTACCCACAATATATTTTTTTTAAGTTGTGAAAAAGTTTTAAAAATGAAGTTGCAGCAACTGCAATGCCCCAAACAAACAACAACTTACTTGTAAAATCTCAAATCCAAAAGTGATCCAAACTCCGAAGTCCAAAAAGTCCTCAAATACAAATATCCAGCAGCAGCCAAAAAAAGTAATCTTTCCAGCTCCAGATCCAAATGAAAAGTGACCAGGACATGGACAAAGCACTGGGAGGAGCCTTCTGGACAGGAACATGATGTTGGAGACTCTGGGGCACTTCCTTCCTCCCCCTCCCAAAAAATGGACTTCTTGTACAAAAAAGTGCAGCCAAATGTCAAGCTGATAAAAATCATCATTTTCTGAAGGTTTATGCTGCCTGCGGTGGATTTCTTGTGCAGAATTGCAATTTTACAAGTTCGGGAAAGCGAGCTGTTCAAATCTCCCGCCGGAAGTCAGCTGCGTGTCGCATGTACGTGTTCGCAATTGTTTACTCCCGCGATGTGTGATCGCGGGCCCTTATGACGTACACGCGTTGTCATACTCTCGCTGTGCAAGATGGCGGGCCGCGATGACGTACTAGCGGTCGAAAAACTCTTGCGCAATCACGCAGCAAGATCCAAAATGGCGCAGCACACGCAAACCGGGAGAAAAACAACTCAGAGAACTCAGAATCATGGTAAGTCAACACAGCGCGCTCGATATTGTATTTTTCAAGCAAAAAAATCCGCCAGCTTGCGAATTGCGGAGCTTTGGGCAAATTCGCGCAATTTGCAGACCGCAAAATTGCCAAAAATCCGCAAATTCCGCGAGCGGGACGGATTTTACGGCCATAGTTAGTAAGAACACATGTACTATTCTTAACTCCACATCATGTAGATTAAAAGATCCATATATTTTCAAGATACCTAGATGCAGAGTTAAGAATAACTATATGTAAATATATATTTACTACTGTTTTCTGCACATCCACCTAATTTGAAGATTTTTGTCAGAAATGACTGCAATAGAAAGCCTCTGTCATGAACAACTCGATTCAAATCAGTTAGTCACAGCAGATACATAACCACAGAATTTAACCAAAACGGTTGCCCACTGTTATGCTATCACCAGGAGAAGCATCAACTTCCAGTTTTTCCGATGCCACTCCCAGGTCTCCAGAGACATGAGTGCAGATGGCAGCATGGCAGTTGACGGTCTCACCCACCTTCTCCCGCTTCCTCCGATAGCGGCGTGAGAATGACGCAAGCAGCGTTGTGCAAGGTCAAATGGCTTCTTCCGGTCAGTGTGGGTCTATGTGCGTTTGGGTGGCGAAGGGTTATTTTTAGGACCAGGGGGAAACTTAATTTAGGCTGACATAATCTTGCGTAATTTCTGGCATGTTCACATTAAACTTGTTCGGGGAAATGCCTGAGATTATGCCATTATGCCACATTGTGTAATTGAGACTTTGTTCAGACAAAAATCCTTCCGCAAGAGAACAGGGGGAACACAAATCAACTGAATAAGAGTTGCTGTAATTTGTGTAATGCATCATTTTTACTGCAAAATGTGGTCCTTGTGCCAAAACATGGAAGCACAGGTTCCTTTCATGCTACAAAAAAGTGCAAAATGCTGATGCCAGCATGGTATAATAACATGTCATTTCTTGGGCATTTCACATCATTTTTGGAAAGGAAATACCATCAATGTTTTCTAGGCCTAGTTTTTTTCAGAGGATGGTGGGGAACGGTGGCAAAAGGCCAGGTATTTATTTTTCAGTTTAGAGGGTGAGGGTATATTTCAATGGTGTGTTGGTAGGTTGGAGGATGTCAGGTTTTGTTTTTAGTATTTGTGGGCTGGCCATTTTATGTATGGTTTGCCGATTACTTCTCTTTCCCTGCGTATATGTTGGAAGCAGAGGCAGCTGATTTGGAGGTTATAATAAGCGTATAGATAGCTGTCTACCTGAACGTCACCTCTGTGAAACCATTCCTACGATTCACAATTACCCATCTATAATTCTATAAGTAATTTACGGCTCTCACAGAGCGCAACCAGCGTGAATACCATATTCTACAAATGTTCCTAGTATTGCTACAACATAAAAGTATTCCATGCTGGCTCGGACAGGATATTCAGAGAGTGTGTAAGTGTAGCACTGGCTCTCTGCTTTGATGTGGAGCAGACAACAGAGGTTCAGGTCTAGAGGGAGAAGAAAAGCACAGAGGGCCTGATTCACAAAGGTAAATATACACTTTTGTGTAAATTTGCGATTGTTTGCTGTTCACAAATAGATTTTCAAGTAGTATCTTTACAAGTGCAGAAACTCCGCACACAAAAATCTTACTACTTTATCCCTTTGTGAATAGCAAACAATCATAAACACAAAAGAGTAAGTTTACCTTTGTGAATCAGGCCCTCTGTGCTTTTCTTCTCCCTCTCGACCTGAAGCTCTGCTGTCTGCTCTACATCTGAGAGGCCCAGAGAGTGGTAGGGTAAGTGTCAAGAGACCAGGTAGAAATGTTTCATATGTGGGCAGGGGAGTGTGTCTCGAAGAGAGGGTGGTATTTACAAGGGGGCTTATTTTACAAGCACCTTGGGCCGCCGGTGTGTCAATGATGCAACCTGCTGCGTGATATTTACAAGCACACGTAAAGCCACCCTGCGTGTCTTTATTTGTACTTGTAAATATCGCCCCTTTTTCCGCAACACTTTGTGTATTAGGGGCATGACATTGGAGTTGCTGTGGGTGTTCCCACACAACAAGCATGTCCACTGATGCATTTCCAGATTTACGAGCAATTGTAAACTGGGAAATGCATCAGAATGCTACGCCACCCTATGACGGCGTAGTGAGGCGCAACATTTTGCCCTCTTTCAATGCATGCTGCATTCTACAGGGTAAAGCGAAAGGAGTATATAACCCATAGACCGAATTGAGATCTGGGTGTAAATGTGTTTTCAACAACAATATCTCAATCGGATTCAGTAAAAAGGCAAGAACATATGTATGCACAAAACATTACGAGAAGGCTGAAAAAATGAAGAGAGACTTTGGATTTCAGTTTTGGAAAGTGCATATAGCATCATCTATTTACGAACACATTTCATACAGGACAGTTGAAGCAGCACTGTAGGCATAAAATGCGGTGGGTTGCCCCTGCATTTCATGCCTACAGTGCTGCTTCATCTTTCCTGTATGAAATTTGTTCTTAAATATAAGATGCTATATGCACTTTCCAAAACTGAAATCCAAAGTCTCTCTTCCTTTTTTCCGCGTTCTCGTAATGTTTTGTGCATACATATATACTTGCCTCTTTACTGAATCCGATTGAGATATTGTTTTTGAAAACACAGCTGCATTCTACAGCACTCATTGGAAGAGGAAATCACCTCAATTGATTTTTTTTGTGTAGGAAGGTGCACCTTCCTCCACAGATATTATCTCTCCACGACACAGGCATCCTTGCATCAAGGGAGCCTGCGCTGGTGCATGGTAGTAATTTGTGTGCTAGTGCCTTGAAAAGCACAGAGACGCAACATATTGTTGTAAATATGTTGCATCCCTGTGCTTCGAAACTAACGCAGCACGGTGCAGTAAAATGACTTGCGTGATCGTGATGCTTTAGTTTCTCGTGAATAGGGCCCTAGGTATTCCATCAAATTTGGGTGACGAGGGATAGATCCAAGATAGATTTGTGAAGATGGGATGCAGGACACCATGAAGATTTTTTTTTAATAGTGTGCATAGTAATTCTGTGGTCGGTGTGGGTACGATGGCATTAAGCCAAGCATTCTTGGCTTATTGTATCGTACACCTTGTATCGTACACCTACTCAACAGATCCCTCAGCAGCGGCATTTGTCCCATCTCCTTTAAGGAGGCCATCCTGGTACCCCTTTCAAAAAAAAACCTGGTGCTGACATGACGGAGCCGTCGAATTATCGCCCCATCTCCCTCCTCCCATACTTTTCCAAACTCATGGAGGCACATGTCACCCGATGCCTATCAAGCTTTATAGAATCCTCCTGCTACCTCGAGCCGACCCAGGCCGGCTTCAGACCTGCCCATTCCACAGAGGCCGTCATTGTGGCAGTCCTTGACACACTCAGGAGCAATGCGGACGCAGGTATCCCCCAAGCCCTCGTCCTACTGGATCTGCCGACCACGTTCGACACGGTGGATCATAACATCCTTCTCCGCCGTGTCGAGCAGGCAGGCATCCAGGGCATTGCTCTTGAGTGGGTCAAATCCTTCCTCACGGGAAGAACACAGGCGGTTCGCCTGGGCCCTTACATCGCCAAAAAAACTCCCACGTCCTGCGGAGTCCCCCAGGGCTCCTCCCTCTCCCCGCTCTTATTTAATTTATACCTTCGGCCACTGATTCAGTCTCTTTCGAAATGGGACATTGTCACTTATAATTATGCAGACGATTTACAAATCATTTTTTCTCTCAACTCACCACATGCCATTAAAACCTTCCACGGAGCCATGATCCACATCCAACTCTGGATGAACCAGAACCAATTGAAGTTGAATCCCGGTAAAACCGAGCTCCTCCTTCCTGGACTCAGTCACACCTACTGGGGTCCGCAGTTCTGGCCTCCGGAGTTTGGCTCCCCCCCTACCCCAGCTAAAACAGTAAAGAGCCTGGGCGTAATCATCGACGCCGAACTCTCCCTGAAGGCTCAAGTTGGAGCGGTGGTCTCCTCTTGTATGCACCAACTTCGGAGGATCCGCAAAGTTCGTCACCTCCTTCCCCCTGCAGCACTTACCCAAACTGTCATTTCACTGGTACTTTCCCGCCTGGATTTTTCTAATGCCATTTATCATGGTCTTCCACAATTCCTGATGCAACGTCTCCAAGTTGCTCAGAATCAAGCTACCCGTTTGATTCATGGAACCCCCCAGTTGGCAATCTGCCAAGCCTCTGCTCATCAGCCTCCATTGGCTTCCAGTCGACCGTAGGGCCGCCTTTAAGGTGGCTTGCCTCACTTTTAAGGCCCTTCACTGTCCTGGCCCCACGTTCCTCAAATCTCTCATTCGCCCTCACTGCCCAACACATAACCTCCGCTCAGCCCACCGTGATCTGCTAGTCACCCCTAAAAACAAAACCAAGAAATTCGGCGGTCGCCGTCTTTCCTACCTAGCTCCTGTCCTTTGGAACCTCCTCCCTCTCTCAATCAAATCCTCCCCTTCCTTCCTGAACTTCAGAAAACTGTTAAAAACTCATCTTTTCCCCACCCTTAGCTAGAACTCCGTCTCTGTGCTCCCCCCTCATTTGCTCTGTCTATCAACGCCAGGAAGCTTCGGTGTCAGTGCGCTTTATAAATTGCACCTAAGATAAGATTCTTTTTTTGGGGCGGGGGCCTGAGGGTGGTTGGGGTAGGTGGTTGGACAAGGGCCAGAAGGCTGAGTCAGATCAAGTCATGCTGTGTATACCTTCTCCATGACTCCTACGCGCTATAGCTGCTGAAAAAAGAGGCAGACGATTTGGATAAGCCAGAGGTGATATAAAAACAACATCACAGACAACTCGAGCCTCGACCCTGTTGTCAAGTTGATCTAATTCAGAACCCCTGGATGGATATGACCTTGTGTTATTCACTGTTATCCATCTATAAATATGTATCTTAACTGGAAGTAGATTTGATGTTAGTATCACATCTACACCTCTCTATGTATATTTACCTTCACAATATTTTGATAGTCTATATTCTTGATACAGTATTATGCCGGAACCATATTCAAAACTTGATAGTGTTAGAAAAACAAAGGAATGCATAGGTGTTTAGTGTCTGTAAGCTTTGAGAAAAAATCACGTATTTCTACGATAAAACTTTTTCCAGTAGCCTTGCATTTGCGCGATTCAGTAAAACAGCACTGTGGATCAATGTTTATCATCTACTGATGTATATCTTCTCTCTGCTTTATGTTTATTAAAGTACTGTTTGAAATGCTGCCCAAGATTTCTGCTGTTTCTGTGGGGGCTTCTGTTCTGTGCAGGTCAGCCAGTTATAGCATGATTCACTGATAACGCTGTACAGACACGTGAAAAACAAAGTGAATCAGGCGCTCACTGCATTATAAACATGTTTCCGGAGCTCCAACAGCTGCTTGTTGTTTTCCTGTTGTTTTTGAATTTGATATACGTACTCATTTATTTTTTACTTTGTGTTTTATTGCATCTGGAGCCTCTGCCACCCCCTCGCTTCCTCACTTGTTATTCAGGTCAATCACCCAAGCTGAGAACCACTGCCCAGCAATTCACCAGATTGATAAACATGCACATGCTGCTTAACAGGCTTCCACGGTGGTAAGCCCACACACAGTAAGACGATCCCAGAAGAAAGGCTCCTCCACTTGGGCCTAGTGCCTGACAATGAAGTTACAAGAACAAAAGTAAAATCAGATGCAACTGTGAAACTCTAATGTACAAATGTACAAATATTTTGTGGTGGGGTTGCGCCACTTTTGTGGAACTGCACAGATGCATAGTTTTTGTTAGAATTTGCAAAGCCATTCAAAATTGCAAATGAATGTTGCACATATCCTACAAGTGGGATTTTATCCTAAAAGAGACACGACGCAGCTCATAGCGCTGCTTGTCCTACCTTGTGTTGGGGAGGCGACACACGGTTGGAGCATATGCTCTCCCATGCATTCACCCATGTAAATTAATGCATACCCCTATTTACTTAAGTCTGTAAACATGGGTTTGCAGCAAAATGGTGCTCCTACCTGAGGTTGGGGTAACGAAGAGAAATATCTGCATTGGCACTAGACAGCCAGAAGTGAGCCAGCACTATGAGAGAACTGACCTGCTCCATATCGTAGTCGATATAACACATTTCTACTCCATACGTTTGACGCAATGCAGCTTAGAAACTCCCATGCTGCGTTGCCTTTCCTCAAAGTTAATTAAAGCTGGACCTGAGAGATTAGGATATGACTAATATTGAGGGCCACTGGAATGTTGTGGCACCAATTTTTTTATTTTTTTGCAAGCTTAGGGATTTATTGTGCTTACACATACTGCTTCACAATTTGTTCACTGGAACAAACAAGCATTTGCAATGCAGCTGGTCTCACATTTGTGAAAGTCAAACCTATTGAAGCTGTAAATGACAATGTTTTTTTATTTTTGTTTGCACTGGAGTAATCATTGTCCTTAACTTTACCAGGATTGTGCATTAGATGTTTACGAAGGTTATTAGAAAGCGTTCGAAAGCACATGCACCGGATGATAAATGAGCAAAGGGAGTATGTAGGTGAATGTTAATGAAACAAGCAGAATGTAATACCACTTGTAGGAGGCTGGCTTAGTATATGGTGCACACTTATTTAAGTAAAGCACCTTATGGTGATTTTATTGGTTTTAGACAAGCATAAAAAGCTCTCTAAGTGGTAGCTGTGGAGAGCAGCCTTCAGGCTTAGTCCACAAGTAGTGTTAAGCAGCTTGTTTAACCAGAACTAATCATGTAGTGTAATGTTATTTAGTTCCTATAAACCTATATAGGATCTGCACGTTTAGACAACATACACTGTAGGATTGGTGTCCGGACTGATTCTAGATGCCCCTACCGAGTATGTGTGCCTCTATATCAGCTAGCTGACAGTGCCACTAGAAACCCCTCCTACCAAGGAGAGAATAGTTCTTGGCAACTATCGAATATGACAACCCTGTCCCATCAGGGATCGTGGAAACAGTGCAATACTTTTCGCTCAGTCACTCGTGCTCACTTTGTTTCAGGGAGATACACAGAATAAACGGTGGGGACGTTTTTCAATAAGCATTTATTGAACCGGCGTCATTCTAGTGTAAAATAGGTGTACATAGCCAACCATGAGACAGTAGTTGATATAAATGATTAGAAGCACTAACAGAATAAAAGGATGGTAGATTCCTACCATTGTGCTAAAACAATGAATACAAGCAAGTATATAAAATACATGACTGTAGTAAATGCATACTCCAACAAGGCAACCCTAACTAGATACTCCTAAATGTACCTAGCATGTATGTAGGTGTAAAAGCCCGTGAGAGATGTGGGACCCCATCTTGGTCTCGAGATGGATACCCCGCAAGGGATGTCAGACCACTGCGAGCTGGAGTGTCTGCGTGCAGGAACTTCAGCGTCTCGTGTCAGTGTGTCGGCATGGAAGTCCTTTTCTCCTATGACCACCTTAGCAAGATTTATATACCCAAAGTGGTACCCTCAGGGGTTCTCCCTTGTGTGTCATGTCAAACTTAGGATGACGGAAGGAACCACCATGGTACATAGTTATTATGCAGGAGATGGTAGTCCTGCTGAGTTTCCAAGAATCTTCATGCATAATGGATGAGGCTAGTTTTCAGGGAAAACCCCATGCTATCTTTTAGGCATTACCGTAACTAGGCAAAAGGTCAGTACTAAGAATCGTTATGCAGTGTAATATCAGTGGAATGTAGGTGAAAGGTGCATTCATTACTTGAGCCAATATTGGGGTACCTATATGGAACATAACAGTAGGTTAAATAAAAAAGAACCACACAATGCAGTTATGAAAATTTTTATATTTATTATACACTCTCACTAACACATTGGTATATCCCCTATCCAGAGATATAAACACAATACACACAATATTTCAAAAGGAAAGAGGTAAGTAAACACTAAAACAAAGTGGTCTCCAGGGGGAGACCAAACCATGTACTAAGAAAATGGAATGCAAACTGAGACTGAAGTCGAGACCTGACCCATAAAAATTTGAAGAGCTGGTGACCCAAGGAACCACCCGAGGTAAGTACCCAAGAACCCCATGGAGGCTGTGTGCAGAGTGGAAACACAGCAGAGTACTCAATGCAAGCCCATGGGGAGGTTGCGGTTGCAGTTTTGAAGAAGAAGGACCCTTCCCAGTGGACTCTGAGGAAACCCCATGGAAGATGAAAGGTTAGAGAGCCACCCCACCCCTGGAAACCCTAGGAATCAGGAAACCTAGACCAGGGAAGCCAGGTGCACAGGTGTGAAATGACATCAGAAAACGCCATAGACAACAATGGAGGACTTCAGTGAGGATGCTGCTGGCAAAGAAGGTGAAAGAGTCCAGTGGACTCCAAGGGTGGATTCTTGAAGAGGAGTACCAGCAAGCTGAGGGGATAGAGTCTCTGTCACTCAGGAGTGACCAGGAGGCACAGAAGACCAATGACCACCAAGGTCAGAAGATGCAGGAGTTCACGTTGACCTTGTAGCTGCAGCTGTGAGGACCAGGTGATGCTGTGGAAGACCAGAAGCCATTCACGAGCTGTGCCACATCGGAAGTCGAGAACCAGGGGGTCGATATCCGGCAGGCTCACCAACAGGCCTTGGAGGCAGCAACAGACTTGGAATATTAAGAAGGTGCAGTGGACCAGCATTGTCCAAGGTACTCACAAAATGCAGGAGAATCAGAACTGACCATGAGGAAGCAGGGGAGCCCACTGGAGACAAAGAAGACCCTCAACAGGACCCACAGGCCAGAGGCATAGGAGTCGCAAGAGGACCTCGAGCAGCTAACCAAAGATGCAGGTCCACGGTGCAGAGGATGCAGGGAGGATGAAGACCTTCAGAGGAAGAGATGCTGGAGGATAGAGCTTCTTCCAGCCCGAAGATCTCTGTAGAGTAGAGTCAGCAAGCCTTGGCAACAGCAAGTCAATGAGGTTCACAGGGGTTCTGTTTCAGCAGTTCCGACAAGGGATACTGGTCTCAAACTTGGTGAGAAGGCAGTGCTGGCCTCAAGGAAGTTGCAGAAGCATCGCCTGTGTTGCTGTACCTTTCAGAGCATGTGGGACCTTAAGAGCAGCAGACCAGTCAGCTTTGTTGCGGTGCCTTCAAATGCACGGGAGTGACTCCTTCCCTTCAAGGGCGATAACTATGGGTATCTTTGATTCCCACAGGCCTGTAGAAAAACCTGGATGGACCATAGGCAGAGATGGTGCAGAAGACAGGCAGGACGACAAGACCAGGAGCAGCAGGAGTCTTCATTGATGCAGTCTCGGTTCCAGGCGAAGTCCAACGAAGTCCAAGGTGCCCAGACAGTTGAAGTGGAAGTGGTTTTGAATCTGAATCTTGTCCCACGATAAATCTGGAGAGCCATCTACAAGTAAGCCCTTAAGTACCCAAATGAAAGGTTTGGGACAATGTAGGGGTCCCTCCAAGAGCAGGATCTGGACAGAGGGGAGGATACTCCCATGTCCTTTGTCCAGTTTTGCACCAGAGCGAGAGCCAATGGCTCCCTAAACTAGTTTCAACTAGAGTATGCTAGGAGGGCACCAAATGAGCCCTTCAAAGCAGTCTGCTGGTGCTGGCAAGGGCACCAACCAAAGCCCAATACACTAAGTTCTGTCTTATGAGGTGGTCACACTGCCTTGTGACAGAAAACCTATTGTTCTACCTTCTACTGCTTGAGCCGTGCTCAGAAGCAGGAGGGCAGATTCATGTCTGTGGTCGTCAGCAACACTAGCTTGCTGTTAGACCCTGGAAGGCTGGTACCAGGAATACCGGGGGGCTCCCTAGGGGACCCCCTTGTACATGGGATCCTACATCCAAAACTGAAATTGGTGTTGGGGTTAGGATTCCAACATGTTGGATACCAAACATGACCGGTTTTGGTGCAGCCAATATATAGTTTGACGTCTTGGAATTGACTTGTGTCCAATATATGTATAAAATGGCTGACCACACTTACAAAGACTGGAGAATCGACTCCTGGGTTTGTAGGGGTGACCTGCTCTTGCAGGGCACCCTCACACTTAGAACCAAGCACCATGTCTTCAGGATTGAAAGGCCTACCTAAGGGGTGACATAGGTTTTAAGTGAAGTGTTCTCAGATATAAGGAAACTTATTTCTGTAGTGAGTGGTGCTAGCACCAGCTCACTCAGGTTGCAACGGCAGGTCTGTAGTCACAGTTTGAATGGTCTCTCATGGGTGGCATAACCCATGCTGTAGCCCATTAGACCCCTGGTGTACCTATGCCCTGTACTTATGCCCTGGGTACCTTAGTACCAAATACTAGGGACTTAGAAGGGTACACAGTAGCTAAATCGGAAGGTACCAAAGTACATACCACAGTCCAATTTAGGGAAAGAGCACAGTGACTGGGGTCCTGATTAGCAGGATCCCAGTCGGACTAGTAAGAAAACAGAATGACACCAGCAAAAAATGGGGGTAACCATGAAAGCAGATCCTACTTTCTTACACCACTGCTCACAGAGATTGATAAAAACAAAATGCGACTGACCTAATTAGAACACATGTCCATTGAACAGTACTTAAAGTGTGCTAAAACAACCACATAAACAGTCAAGGTGTGTAAGTAGCTGTATTTAAATAAGGAAAATATTAGGATGTCTAAATCCTATTTAGCCTACACTGTGACTAAAGGGAAAATAATGAAGTGCTGTGTGTTCATGCACATTAATGCTGTGCAGGTACACCTTTGATAGCAGTGGTGTGAAGGTTTAAAAGTCCAAATCAGTGCCTTATTAATCTGTGATTGCTATACCTGACATAACATTACATCCTGAAAGCCGAGCACTTCCATATATTACTGTGCCGGGGTTAAGCAAGAACAAAGATGTTTTACAAAAAAAAGGTAGCCTCACCGTGCATATGCATATAATGTAGGAGTAGAGTGTAGATGTTTATTCAAAAGTTCAAGTTTACCGCCATGATATACGAGTGAATTTCCTAATGTTAGTATTGTGCATGTGTAGGCTGAGTGTCAAGAACACAAACAAAGGACTCAATGTAAAAGAACAACCAGTCACAGTTATTGTTAAACGGTATAAAACTATACAGAAAAGCACTATATTTTAGCTCTTTCAAGTGCTTTACATAGAACATTTTGATAAAAAATACGATTGAGTCATAAATGAAAATGACCAAGTGAATAATGGTGAGGGTGGTAATTGTTATAGATAAGAACAAGAACGGCTCAATAATTATGTGGTAGCACACTGAAGGAGTGTGCTATGGCACACAAGAAAGAAGCTTGGCTTGGGTTAAAAAGGAAAAGCTAACAGTAACTAAGCAAAACCAAAAATGGAGTAGAGCATCCAGGGCAACTAGATACAATTGAGGAACAGACGAGAGAGGATAAGAAGCTCATCTCAGCGGGTGACCGAGCATCATGAAAGCAACCTGAAGCTGAGCAGGTGCTCGTGCCTCTTGCTGCCTCACTCCAAGCACACAGAAAGGGAGGGGGTGGGCAAGGGAAATGCTGCTTTTGTTCTCGGATGGTGGGGAGGGCTCCAAACATGAAGTGGGAGGGAAATACCCAAAAGTACTAGTGAAGTACTTGAAATTAAGTGATCTAAAATAAAGAGTGTGAAGTGCATTCTGATGTTCATACAAAAATGTGCATGATATCTCGCACTGTACATTAGGGTGCACAGGGTTGTGAAAGTGCAATTCAAAACACGCAGTTTCACTGCAAGATACGAGAACATACGTTTTGTCAGCATCCAATGCAAACAAGCATGCATGGCATGAAACGTGAGCCGCAAGAGGCTGAGAGGCAGCGGCTGCCATTTTGCAGGAACACCAGCTACAATTAAACCAAACAAATATAGTTAAAGTACACCGGTTGTGAAACGGGCACCGCAAGAGACTCGAAAGGGCGGTGCACCAGACTGGAAGTGCTCAGTTTTAATGGGTAATAAGAATTTGGCCATGCAGTGCAGAAATGAAGAAAAGCGTGTGCAGCACCAAGCCACCAAATGGCACCTTATAAGAAAAGAGTACTCACAGAGTAACTTAAATAACAGTGAAAGTAACAACACATGTAACAGGGGCAGTGCTCTTGGGAGGATACAAAAGTCTAAAAAGAGGGACTACTATGCCTATTCACAAATGAAAAGGCAGCATTTGCAAAAAGAGGCAATTGAAAAAATGGGCAGAGCTTAAAGTACATACCTGAATACAGCATTTCTTAAAGAGACAGCACAAGCACTGCCTAGACGAGACCTAAAATGGTACATTTGTATTTTTGATATTCAATCCTGCAGCAGCACACTTGTAAGTACTGTAGATGTCAATAGACCCGATGTAGGCCACAACAGAAGTTAATGGGAGAATACATTCTTCCGATTCTTTTTCAAAAAATCTCCCACTTTCCTCTTCCAAAATATTGGCATGTATTTGTACGTGACGAACATCTTTGAAGGGTTTTCGATTCCTTTGTTCATGATAAATATTAGGGAACTCAATTTAAGAGACTACTGGTGTACTGGTGCATCCTGCACAGCATCACCACATGTGGACGGATTGAGAGTGCTGGTGGATGGGCGTGCAGCACCTTTGGTATTCCACATGCACCGGACTCGTGAGTGGAAGAGTGGTGGCCTGCACTGTCCAAAGTAAATCACTTGTTTATGTTGTGAGATTGTTATAGAGGGAGCCTGATTTCAAGATGCAATGGGTACTCCAGAGCACCAGAGTACAGAGAGAGCCTGAAGGCTAGATACATATCTTCCCTGGGTGGTCTTAGAAAAGAAACAATGGAGTATATTTACAAGGGATAGCTCGTGTTGGTTAGCCGGAAAATTGCCATTAAAGTTAACGCGTTAAAATTAATGTGGGGGAATGTGCATTATGTTTAGCTTTAAGGGTTCTGGGCATTAAGATTAGCATTTACTTCACCGTGTTAGCTCGTAATCTAGGGGTTATCTTTGATAACCATTTATCATTTAAACAACACGCGGTGAAAGTCTCAGCCACCTGTACCACCATCATCAGGTGGCTGAGGAAAATTACGTGGATGCTGCCTGCCGACACCCTGAGATCTGTAGTCCAGGGGCTTGTCATCTCACGCCTGGACTATGGGAACATCTTACTCCTAGGTGCCTGCAAGGAAGTGACCAGGAGGTTTCAGGTGGTACAGAATATGGCAGTCCGCCTTATCTGTCACCTCCCTGCGAGATCCTCGGTCTCACAGCATAGGCGTAAACTGCACTGGTTATGCATCGAGAGTAGAATTAAATTCAAAGCACTCTGCTATATGCACAAGATTATGACAGGTAGAGCCCCTCAGTACCTTTCTGCTCTGGTTCAGCAATACACTCCCTCCCGCACACTTAGGTCCTCCACCCAGAACAAATGTAGGATTCCTCGTGTCAACAGAGCCAAAATGGGAGGACGCTCGTTTTCGCTGTTGGCGCCCTCTTTATGGAACTCCCTACCCCAATCTCTGCGCTCTGAACTTTGCTTCCTGAAATTCCGGAAAGGAATTAAAACTTGGCTTTTTGATTTTTAACTTCCTGGTCTGACATTCCTTGTTTTCTTCATTCTGCTCAGTTTGCTTAGCGCCGGGAAACCTCCGGGTAGCTGTGCGCTTGATAAATGTAATTATAAATAAAATAGCCCCACCAGAGCATCATGTTTAGAGAAGTTCTGGTGGTGCTATGCCCTTCTCATATTTACAAAGCGGTGCTAAGCCACTTTGAGTGACAACACAGCCTTGTAAATATGGCCCCTGTACACGCATCACTTTGCGCGAAATGGGAGTGCAATGGGTGTTGCTGTGGGCCACCGCAGAACCCATTGCTTTTTGATGCTACCCCAGAATTAGAAGGATGTGTAAATCTGAGACAGTGCCGAAAACTAACGCCATGCAACAGCAGGCGTTAGATTGATGCAACAAGGAGAAATTATTGTATTTCTCCTTGTTTTTCCTTTTTCTATGTGTGCTGCTTACAGCAACATGCATAGAAAGAGCAAAATGGCATTAACGATTGTTTATGTGCAGGAAGGTTTCCCTTCCTGCACAAAAAGAATCCTTAAATAATGACGATATGCTGCTTCTGCATGTGCTGCAGAATGCAGCATACATGTAAGTAACAAATCGCCATTATTGATTGTATGTGTGCAGGAAGGAAACCCTTCCTGCACATAAACAATCATTCCCTGCAACTCAGGCACCGTTGCACTCTGGTGCAAGGGTGCCTGCGTTGGTGCTAAGCAGCTATTTTTAGCAGCAGCGCTATGGAAAACACAGGGGTGCGCCGTATTGTTGTTAATATGGCGCATCCCTGCGTTTTGGAAATGGCGGAGCACGGCGCACCCCAATTTGAAGCAGCTCTGCCCTTTCCTTGTAAACATGCCCCAATGTCTGCAATATTTGGATTGACTGATAGGAGTACAGCCTAAACAGTTCAGCAGATAGGCATATAACAGTCGCATTTCTATTGATGGGGTTGGAGGTTTAAAACAAATTAGGTCGGAAGGTAGTTAAAGAAGGGAAACTTATGAGCTTCATTGGAGATGGGGAGAGAATGTAGGGTTTTTTAACTCTTTATAACCTAAGTAGGAAAGGAACAAGTCTAAGTTGAGGGTATGTCTTGCTGCAAACAGGGAGGAATTATGTGCTGGAAAAAGAATGGGTGGGCTATACGTGTCTGTAGGGTATGTGTGATATTCAATGATGAGCAAATTACAGAACACTGAAGTAAATGCTAATCTTAATGCCCAGAACCCTTAAAGCTAAACATAATGCACATTCCCCCACATTAATGTTAACGCGTTAACTTTAATGGCAATTTTCCGGCTAACCAAACACTAATCCTACAGCAGAAGTGAACCTGAAGTAAAAAAAAAAATTCCTAAAATGAATTTACATCTAATCCTATTGCTGGCCACAAAAGGTACTCGAATGTAGTGGTTTCTCACATAAATACAAGAGGGACAAATATCCACCACACATTTAATTTTTTTTAAACTCATTTACATATTAAGCGATTGATCTGAACACCTGATGAGACCAACTAACGTTAAAAGGTGGGTGTCCTGTTGGAATTTCAATTAGAGACTAAAAAACAATGGGTAAATACTATAATGAACAGGAACCAGAAGTAATTACTCTCAGTGCATCTCATCATTTTCTAGTTTTTTAAGCCATTATGGACGTGAACCAAACACTCTATTAATTATTTTTCATTTTTCTGTGCCTCTGCAGTGCCACAAGGGCTTCAATAGATTACATGCAACATATTGTTACATTAGTCAAGGGAATAAACAATAATAAAACATGCAAATCAGTTTGAATCCTGCAAACTACTTCCTCTGAACAGGAGCACACGTAACCACAGAAATGACTCCTTCCTGTGGGCTCCGCACTTTCTGTACAGTGGAACTCAAGAAGCACCTCAAGTGGTGGCTGTCATACGAGGGAATGGTTGGGATTGCACATATTCCCCCCTAGCAGTTTGAGCAGGGCCGTCTCTCTGTAAAACAAGCGAGGCACACTAATGCGGCACAGAGTAAATATGGCTCAGATTAATTCAAGCATTCAATCCATAACTTTATTTTTTAGCATTTTTCTGATGGAATGACATTAAATTCGAAAAAAGCAATGTCAACAACACAGCATGCACTCAAAGGAAGCCAGAATTGTACCCATTCAGGGTTAGCGCTGATGTGAACTCGCGCTGCACTGCTGTGTGCACACAACCGCTGCAGGGGTTGAGAGTGTGAACTAGGGGGCATATTTACAATAAGTGGCGCATCCCTGCATATCAGCAGGGATGCGCCACTTATTGTGCGCCATGCCTCCGCCACCATGAATGCACTGCATTTACAATGCGGCGCGCCATGGGGCAAAAACGCCACAGATGCGTCACGCATCTGTGCCGTAAAAGTGACGCATTGTTGGAGTTGCGTCACAAGTGTGACGCAGCTCCAGCAATGCTCTGGGGTGCCCTATCTTGTTAATGCTGCGTCAATCCTTATGCCTGCTTCAATCAGGCACAGGGTTTTGACGCAGCATGGGCCCCAAAGTGACTGAGTGAAACCTTGTAGATTTCACTCAGCCACTTTTAGAAGGCGTTCCTTCGCCAGAACGCCCCCCCCCCCTGCGCAGGAATGCCTCCTTCTGGCACAAGGCTTTACAACGTGACGCATCTCCCAGATGCATTACGTTGTAAATACCTCGCACCATGGCGCATCTTTTGCGCCGCCGCTGCATCACAAAAGTGACGCAACGGCGGCGTAAAAGAGGTGCAAGGGGCTTCTAAATCTGCCCCTAGGCGCTGAAAGCATTTGGCAAACTTAGACAACCCTAAAGTTGGAGCTCAGTATATGAAGTCGCATTGATAATCACTAGCACCCCAAACTGTAATGTTCACTTTGTTTCTTTTGAATGACTTCTCATCGTCTCAATAGTGTCCCTGGGAAGAAATTTGTATCACTTCATTTGTCTCTAGTAATGCTGCACTATATGTACATCTTGAATCAAATATCAATCTCTCAGACCTTGTAAAGCGATGAATGTTTGTGCTTTAGAAAAAAACTGAAATAATATATAACCCAATCACAGCAAAAAATATGTCCCACGCTATGCCATGTGTATTGCTGCTGAGAGAATTCGGACTCTTTCAAGTTCTGCCAATACACAAAGAAGGTATCCATTCATTCATTCACTTAATGCACTATATTACTGGAGTGGTACATGAGAGTGGGCTAAATGTTTTAATGGCTGCCATTTCACAGCACACTTTCTTTGTTTACACTGTTTCTATGCCTCTATGTCCATTTGTCAGTCAATCTGTCTACCCAGCCTTCTTGTTTGACTTACACCACCCATCTGTTCGTCCTTCGGGGTTTGTCTGTTTTCTCCTTTGTTCATTTATCTGTGTACTTACACAGCCATTTACTCGTCTATCTACCCATCTCTCGAGTAATTAAGTACAGCCTCGCCTCTATTACAATAGCTTTGCCGTTGTTACCGGAGATGAGGCGTTTACTCCACTCTGATTCTTTTCCTTTGACTGTGCTATATGGTGTGTATGGAGTTTGGCTGCAGCCTGCACCATGCGTTCGCAGTGACGTATTTGTGGCAGAACTGAAAGCAGTGCAGGAACGTTTATAGCACCCTGGCAGATGCAGGTGGCAGCTGAGGTTTTTGGTTAAAAACGTGCCACTAAATTCCAAAAGTTGCAGTCCATATTTTGTGCCCAGCAAAGATTATTGTTCCCACCACTTTGAGGTCCACGTTGTGTGTTGGCGAGTGGGTGTGCACGTGGGTGTGTGAGCAGGGTGAGAGGTGAAATCGTGTATGTGGAGGTCCTACTGGAGGGGTTCACATGGTCAGCGACTGGCTGCCGCCCCCCCCCAATCCGGCACCCAACACCCAGAAACGTGGACATGAGACCTCTTTACTTTTTGGAAGGCGGGGGCTAGTCCCCCGGCCGTATTTATTAAGATATGAAATTAAAAAAGGTTTTAATTGCATGGTCAACAATTTATACAAAAATCAGCAGGACATTAGATACAAATATCGTCAACAAGTTTGAGAGGCTAACCTTAACAAAACTCTAATACATGTTGTTTCCTAACCGAATCTAACATCCTCATCTTGATTTCTGTACATTTCTGGCCATATGGCAAGGTCGCTAACCGGTGTCAGGTCCTACAAGCTGCGCCTCACCTAGAGCTGTGCGCATGCGCAGTCGTGCCCCGGGAATAGCCCGGTCTACGCCGTGAACTCCATTTACCCACTAAAGGAGGGCCCTTACTCTGCGCCATCCGGTGATGTCATGAGTATACGCGCGCGGGGTGGCTACCAGCCTAAGGAAAGCGTGACTACTCCGACCCGCGCCCCTTTGAAGCATCAATTACCTTGCCCCTGGAGTTCTAGGAGTGGCCAATGGCCCCTCCCCCTGGGCGGGAACCTCCATAGGATGATGCCCGCCCCCTCAGACCTTAAATATGTGCTCACCGGTCATGACCTTACCGCCACAGGCCAGCATTGTTAACCGACGATCTGGCCTCCCCCCTCTAGACCCACCTCAGGAACGCGCCTGTTTGGCAAATCCCTCCAACCAGGCCCAGATATTGTCAGACCACAAGACATTCCCCGCTCCATTCAAGTGAACTCCATCCCCCAAGTAATACCGTTCACCCCAGATACACCCATGAGGTATCGTCTGCAGCAGGGGGGCTCGAAACAGCTTGTCCAATTGTGTGTTGATCCTCTTTACCGAGTGATTCAACGCCCTGACCGAATCCCCCCCCCGCCACTGCCATCGAGGTATGAGTTGCGACCATACTACCGTGCAACCCGGGCAGGTCCTGGCCATCCACCCCGCAGTTGAGATAATCTCTTCAATCAGAATGCGCCTCCCCAGTTTGGCCAAATCATTCTCCCCCAGGTGAAGTATCACCACTGACGGGGGGAATTGCCGGTGCGCTAACAGCCCCTGGAAGAAGTCCCTAAACTGGTTGAGACATAAACCCCCTCTCCCGAAGAATGAGATGTCAAACCCCAGTTGTGCAGCCCTTTTTTTACGGTCACCTGAAATAAAAACACATTCGGCCCGTCTCACATAGGAGTGACCCACAATCCAAACAATTTTCCTGAGTTTATCCTGATTGTTGGTCCGCGCTGATGTAGGTCGTTGCTGCCCGACGGCAAATTCCTCCCCTGCGTAACAGGTCTGAGAAACTGCAAGAAAGCGGAACAAACCAGGCGTGAGTACCATCTTATCACAACATGTCAATTCGCACATATCGTTTGTAGCATTCTGAGGACCACCTCCCAATTTTCTTCACTCTCTCCACTGGGAGGCCCCCTGCCACCGCCTCTGTTGCTGCCCCAATTCTAAAGGAATGAGAGCCAAACTCTTTAGGGTCAAGACCTGTTTTTCTGACCACCAGCTCCAATACCCTCCTGAACTGGTACTTAGTCAAGGGCGTACCGTCGGCGTGACAGAGCAGTGCCCCGCCCGCCGCGCCCCCCAGCCGCCCATGAAATAATTCCACGTGCCTCACTGGGCAGCAAGGGTTGGCAAGGGCCCGGTGGAGCACTATGGTGTGACCCCGTGACTCCTGGTCGGTCTTTGACTTCTGAATGGTCACCCACATGGTGTCCTCCTTTATCCTTACACCCACCCTTTGTACGCCGCCCTGTAGGTCTGACTTGGACCCTGCCACTAGTTCACTAATTCTCAGTGCCCCATAGAATGCCAAGGAAAATGCTGCTTTGAAAAGAAGTACCTCCCACTCCGAGCTACAAACACTGTCCAGCGTGCCCAGTAAAGCCGTCAGCCGTGTTAGCCCGATGGCCTTCTCTTATCTTTATGATGACCTTGTAAACGGCGCCAACCCCTCAAAGCCTTGCGCACCATAAAGGTGTTAGTGGGATCACGCATGCCCCTAGCTTGAGCAAAGAATGATACCGCTGCCCTATGCCTGTTCGCCGCTGCCACTGAGCGTCCTTCCTTATGCATCCATTCTAAATAGGCCGCAAAGCCGTCTTCCTGCGCCCATAGCCCCTCCCATTGCTGACCCAAGAAAGCACAGTAAGACAAAAACGCCCCTTCATAAGCCGTCTTGGTCCTGGGGGCTAAGCTAGCAACCACGAGGTCCTGTAATCTGGGGCACCAATCTGCCAAAGCACTGCTGGGAAGTGCGCTGGCGAGGGGTCTGCTGTAGGAAGATGTTCCCTGAAAACCTGCATTTTGAAGCGAGAGAGGGAGTCAGCTGCATTGTTGAGAATACCAGGGACATGCTTGGCCTTAAAAACTACATTCCATCTTAAGCACTGCAACACAATTTCTTTTATCAGACGAAGTATGAAAGGACATCGTGCCCCCTGTTGGTTTATACATTCCACTACTGTCATGTTGTCTGACCGAAACACCACTGATTGATTACATAGGTGTTCGGGCCAGACCTTCAATGCCACCCATAGTTCCAAGTTCCAGGAAGCCAATATTAGTGGTCAGACCCCATGTTCTCCATACTTCCGGCCACCGTTGAGCGACCCACTTGTTCCCTAGGATGGCGCCGAAGCCCACACTACCAGCAGCGTCCGTCCATAGGCCCAACTCTGCTGATGTTGCGGGAGGGCCGGGCCAGACCACCCTGCCATTAAAATCCTCCAGGAATGCCATCCATATAAGCATATCCTGGTGAATCTCAGATGACAGCCTAGTGCGGTGATGTTTCTCCCTTAGCCCTTTCATTGCTTGGGCGATGGAGCGAGAGAAAGGACGAGCCATAGGGATGACCCTCAGTGCGAAGTTCAGTTGCCCTACCACCTCTTGTAATTGCTGCAAGGTGACCTTATCTTTGCGTAGGCATAAACGTAGCGCTGATCTGAATTTGTCCACTTTGTCCCTGGGCAATCTGAAACATCCCTCCACTGAATCAATCTCAATGCCGAGAAATTCCAAGCAGGTGGTCGGGCCAACAGTCTTCCCGGGCGCAAGCGGGACACCAAAAGCCCGCATGAGCACGCAAAATTCCTGCAATTCCAATGCACACTCCTGAGATCCCGCCGTACCCAGGAAGAGAAAATCATCTAAATAATGCATGACCTGCTGGTGGCCCGTCGCTTGTCTCATGGCCCATTCAAGAAAAGAGCTAAACATCTCAAAGTATGCACATGATATAGAACATCCCATGGGCATGCATTTATCCATGTAGAACCTGTCCCCAAACGTAAAACCTAGGAGATGTTGATCCGCTGGGTGTACCGGGAGGAGACGGAAGGCTGATTCAATGTCTGACTTTGCCATCAACGCCCCAGGCCCCATGGCCTGCAATAAGTTAACCGCCTGGTCAAAAGAGGCGTACTTAACACTACAAATACCCTCCTCAATGGCATCATTCAGTGACGCGCCTCTAGGTGCTGACAGGTTGTGGATCAATCTGAATTGCCCCTTCTCTTTTTTGGGAACGACTCCTAATGGTGAACACACAAAATTGGGTACAGGCACCTCGGTAAAAGGGCCAGCTATCCTGCCTAAAGATAACTCCTTCTCAATTTTTGCAGCCACCACTGCTGGGTTGTGTTTTACCGATAATTGGTTCTTACAGTGTGCGCTGCCTGTGTATCCTGCCGCAGGGATCCTAAAGCCTTTGGAGAAACCTTCCTGGAGTAGGGTGGCCGTTGCGTGGTCCGGGTATCTATTTAACCATGGTATAATTGCTAACACATCCACTGGCGTGGGGGTGCCTAACTGGTTTGTGTTACAGTGGCTTTCCCCTTCCCCTCTGACCCGTGTTCCCGTGCTTGGACCTGCAGGATGTTTCTGGGTGTGAGGGGTGACCACAGGATGAACATGCATGTCTAAACTTACAGGCGCCCGGGGCCCTTGTGCAGGTGCGCCTATTAAAGTCCCAGCACACCCCCTTTTTCTCTGCCCCACCGGCCCTAAACTTCCCAGGTACCTCACTCGCTTGGGGGGGCCGAAAGGGCTGTTGGGGTCTCGCGGAGAACACCCTGACCGCACCGGAGAACTGAGGGGGGGTGAATTATCGGAGAACTGCTTATGCCAGGACATAGAGTCCACCGTATCCCATGCTAATGATGGATTAAATTCTAATGCTTTCCTGAAATTCAAATCGTACCCTTTCCACGCATCCCCAGAATACTGTTCACTCCATCCCACAATCCTGCTCTGGTAGCATGCCAATGGCGCCTGTATATTGGGAGGTTGTTCGGCCTTGATAGCCGTGAATACTGCAAAAGCCTTGATCCAGCTGAGCAGTGTTTCCTCAACCCTAAATCTAGCACACTGAGCCCTCCATTCACTTGGGTGCATCCACTCTTTCAGTGTCTTAGCATGCTCCATTTCCCTATTATCCAATAACAGTGAATAAATATACACATATTTATCTGCCCAAATCATCTCCTTCACAGTCTGTGACACATGTTGCGCTAAATTCTCACTCCTGGAAGGTATAGCACCATCCCCCAAGAGCGGCAAAACCACCTCCTTACCATGTGCGGGCACCGGGGCCGGCTGCCCACTAGCTCCATTCGGCTGGGCAAGACTGGAACCTGCAAGGGGAGAAGATACGGGCACTGCAACACTGTCAGCTACTGCTGCCGATTTAATCTTTTCCACAAACCTCGCTGCCTCTGCTGCATGATCTGCAGAAGTCGGGAAAGCACCCCCCTTCTGTAGCCACGGCATCAAGGCCGTTATCTGAGACAACAATTCAGGGGGCATTGAATCTAAATTCCCAGCTGGGACAGCAGGCGCCACTGGGGTTATGCCCAGTGGTACTGGCGCAGTAGGCAAGGCGGGTGCCGGTTGCAGCAAGCCTGTAGCCGGGATCGTGGCCACCGGTGAGGGAGCAGACCCTGCATCTCCTGGCGGTATGACAGGCACCGGCACCGCGGGGGCTGGGAGTATAGGCATTGGTATACTAGGGGGTGGGATGACCGCTAGCGGCGTGGCAGGTACCGGCACTACTGGCCCTGGGGCAGGTGCAGCATACCTGGGTTTCTTGGGCTTAGACTTCCTAGGCGGGGTAACAAAATCCCCCCTTGGCAATGGTGCCGCCCTCTGGCGAATAGGCCTACCCGATGGGCCAGGGGCATCATCATGCCTCTCATTAATCCGTGCTTCCAGTTCATCGACCTTCCCTAGCCGCTGTTTAATTTCGCTCATTTCACGCATCATGGCCCGCATCATAACCTCCATCTTGGACCCACCTTTACCACCCCGTGGTCCTGGCATGATAAAAACCCAACAAAAAGCTGCCTACTCTCCTAATGTCACCACTGGCCAACCTTGTGTACCTTTCAGATGGAGGGTCACCAGGGGGCTTTCAGCACCATGCAACGGCGACCGCAACACCACCGGCTTATCCGGCTATGTAAGGGGTGAGTAAACCTAATGTAGACCCACCCGGCGGCCACCAGGAGCGATGAATGCCAGCCCCCCGTACCCCTCTTACCGACCAATCCTGCGTACTCGCCGGCGATATCGGTCTGCGATCACGCCCCACACCAGGCTGCGCGCTGACTGTCCTTACGTCCTCTCTGTGAGTGAATTGCACCTATAGTGTCGTTAAATGCCTGGAATAGAGAAATGTATTAACACCGTGTGATAAAAGCAGGAGCAGATTTAGGAAAACCCAGTTTAAATACAGTGGAGGCTTGAACCCCCCCTGTTAACCTTTCTGGTGATGTGCACCACTAAAATTCGTTGTATCAGCAGCAGTAAAATAACACTCCCTCAAGGCCAGAATAATTATGAAACAACAGTGAATTCACTTCTTACCCTCAACTGCACACTTCGTTCAGAGTCACAAATAGCAAAATACTTAAGGCAAGACAGTCATGAAAAAACAGTTATGAAATGTCAATTCACTTTTTCCCTACAATTGCACTCTTTCATAAGGGGTCTCCCATCCAGGTGCTGCCCTGGTCGACCCTGCTTCACTTCCTTCAACAGTAGAACTTACTAAACTGCCCTGTGACCACAAGCGTAAAGAAATGGAAGGCGCAAATCGGGGATTATAAAAAACTGATGCTAATCTTTCCCGCGCCGCTGAATTACCCTTGACGGCGGGAAAATCCCTTTTACCGGCCAAACAAAGCACTTACTACACCGCCGGTGCAGCCGAGTCCGCAGTGTGTACCCCCAAGTCCCGTCTCACAATGAAACTATCGGTCCGCTCTCAGGTCCCCGATGTGGCGCCCACCCCGCCAAAAATACCTCTTCGCCCGCCGGTCTCCTCGTAACAGAAATACCGACTTGCTCCCAGGTCCCCGATGCGGCGCAGCTCCCTAGCCGCTCCTGTTCACAATGCAGTGCGGTGCCTCGGATGGACTCCGCCCGTGCTGGGATCGTGAGGCCTCTTCAGTAGGTGGCCTCCGCTCGCGCTGGGGAGCGTCCAGGGACAAGGGGGTCTAGAAACCTCTTCGCCCGCCGCTAGGAACCTGGAAAAGAAAGCGAGAAAATTAAAAAACAAAGAAGCCCCGAGCGCGGGGCACACCGTGCTGTGGAGGAGCGTCCAGGGACAAGGGGGTCTCCTGGGCGCTCCCCGCCTCTTTATTCCCAAGGAGCCAGGCGGGGTGGCAACGCCCCCCCGCCCCACCCCTCCAGTAGCCCGTCCCCCCTGACCCGGACCTTCTACACTGGTATCCGGGTCAGGGAGGTCGCCGGCCAATCGGTGGTGGGTCGCGCCCAAGGGCCCACCCCCACCACCGAGAGGCACAAAGGGGGAAGGGGGGAAGCGGTCGCCGCGCCGCCATGCGGGCGGGGGGGCCGAGGGCCCCCCTTTTCATGTTTGCTTATTGCTGTACACGTGTGTATGCGCTACTGTTTGACTACCTTTGATTGCACGCATGTGCCTGTGGTTTTCTCTTAAGTGTTACTGACAGTGTGTTTATGTGTGTCAGTGAAGTGCCTGACTGACGTGCGTATATGTGTGCCTGTGAATGCAGGTGAGTTTTGTGCATGTGCTTGATTTGCGTTCCTGTATGCATGTGCGTATCTCCATAACTGTCTAATGGTGTGTTAGTGTGTCTGTGGTTATATCCCTGTGTGTGAGCCATTCTTTGTGAGTTTGACTGGCTGAGTCTGCTTGTTTGTGTCTGTATACATGTAGTAATTGTACTTATCGGTCATCTTGGGCGTGTGTGTTTGTTTTCGGTCTGCTTGTCAGCAACCCTTCTGATGTGTGTCTGCCTGAACCTGTGTGCATGTATGTCAGTCTGAGTGTCTCATTGGCAGCGTGCTGGTCTGTGTGTTGTGGGTGTGCGTGCCTCTAAGACGTAATGTCGGTGTATCTGACTGGAGTGTTTCGACAGAGGAGATAGCTGGGCTGTCAACCTACGTCTCCATAGATTTTTACCTTTGCTGTCAAGCAATCTGCGCCGGGCACATGGACTGTACACATGTTGCAGACTTGTCTCGCAGGGAGCCCTGGAGAGGCTGCTCTGCTCTCTGACTGCCCTGGCTGTGCCAGGACCCAGTTATCTCTGAGACAGCACTGGAGATAACTCTGGGCGTCCGAAAGATGAAGGGAGAGGGGAGTAGAGGCTGCCCAGGCTGGCACCGGAGGAGGGGTCTACGCCGTGTACACAGAACATGTATGTACTTAGCGTTGCTTGTTTCAGAGAAAGACACAACCTTTATATTACAGGTTTCCAGCAGCAGCTGCCATGAGCCACATGAGCGGGTCACAATGCTTCTAAGTGCACAAATAAATACAAACAGACTGCAAATGGGGACTGCGTGCCTCTCACTGCTCGCTCCCATGGCAATACTCCATGGGAGTGAATTTGCAAGAAATGTTGGGACATGCACCCATCAGTAGCCATTTGCAGGCTATGGTCTTTAAGGTAAATAGTCAAAATATCGAGTTTTTATTTCAACTAGACATAATATTGAGTAAAAAATATAGAATAGACATAATATCGACTAGACATAATATAGACTACAAAAATATCGACTAGAAAAATGTAATATCGAATAGAATAGCAATAATATCGAATCAAAAATATAGAATGGACATAATATCGTCTAGACAGAATATAGACAGCAAAAATATTGAATTTAAGGTAAGTTAATATTAATGCTTAATTTTTGTGTAATATAATTCTGTAGCGGGTTGTGGGTTTATAGGGGAATAGGGTGGGAAGTAATTTAATTATAATTAATTAAATATGTTATTTTATTTATTGGTATTTATTGATAATTAATTGTTAAATAATTATTATTTGGTAATTAATTAAAATATAATTGGTAATTAATTTTAATTGAATTATTGATAAATATTTTATTTTTAGTAATTTATTTTCTGTAGTGGGTTGTGGGTTTATAGGGGAATAGGTTGGGAAGTAATTTAATTATAATTAATTAAATATGTTATTTTATTTATTGGTATTTATTTAGAATTAATTGTTAATTAGATATTAATTGGTAATTAATTAAAATATAATTGGTAATTATTTTTAATTGATTAACTGATAAATATGTTAATTTTATTGATTTATTTTCTGTAGCGGGTTGTAGGTTTATAGGGGAACTAGCAGCCTGTCCCGACCTTGTCTGGGAGCTTTCAGGCTTCCCCCTACCCCCGCCTGCCCCGACATTGCCCAGCAGCCGTGCCCCCGCCCGCCCTTCCCCCGCCTGCCGCCTGGCCCGACCCTCGCCTGGCCTGAGTCAATGGAGGTGTTAGTCCCCGTGCCCCGCCTTCCCCGACCCCCGCCTGCCCCGACATTGCCTTTTGTAACTCCCTGTCCCCCGCCTGGCCGGACACCCACCTGCTTACCTCAGCCACCGCTCCTGAGTTGACAGCTCCTCGCCGCTCTGCTCCTCACCGCCTGTCCGCCACCGCTCCTCCCCCGTGCCATGTCCGCCTCTCCGCTGGTCGCACCGCCGCTGGCCTGTCCGCTGCTCCTCATGTGACTGCTCCTCCCCCGCGCCATGTCCGCCGCTCCTCTGACGCCGCTCTGACGCCGCTCCTCGACGTGAGCACGCACGTCGGAGCCGGCGCTACTTTGGGGGGGGACTACTTTTTTTTTTAAATACATTTTTTAAAGAAGGCTTATTTTTCAACTTTATATAGCCTATAACCATCTACACACCCTGACGATTTCTACGGTGTATCGGGTGTGTAGATTGGCCCAGTGGTTCCGGAGTTTACCCGCATCAAAGCCTGAAAGTTTCTCCTTTATTATAGTAGTATAGATAGGGTGGGAAGTAATTTAATTATAATTAATTAAATATGTTATTTTATTTTTTATTTATTGGTTTTTATTTAGAATTAATTGTTAATTAAATATTAATTGGTAATTAATTAAAATATAATTGGTAATTATTTTTAATTGATTAACTGATAAATATGTTAATTTTATTTATTTATTTTCTGTATCAGGTTGTGGGTTTATAGGGGAATAGGGTGAGAAGTAATTTTATAATAATTAATTAAATATGTTATTTAATTGATTGACATTTATTTAGAATTAATTGTTAATTAATTAATAATTGGTAATTCATTAAAATATTATTGGTAATTAAATTTAATTGATTAATTGATAAATATGTTAATTTTAGTAATTTATTTTCTTTAGCGGGTTGTGTGTTTATAGGGGATTAGCTTGGGAAGTAATTTAATTGTAAGTAATTACATTTTTGTAAAAAATTTAATGAGTTTATTTTTTTAAATATTTTTAAATTGTAAATTAATGTATTGTTAATAGGTAAATAATTAGTATTAGTAGGTAATTTTTATTATTAAATAATATTTATTTGTATTTTTAATTGATTATTTAAGATATTTTATACCATTGTATAATATTTTAATTAATTTGTAATTGGTATTACTATTTATGTTATTTATATTTATATATGAAGTATTTACTTTCCCTACTATTGCGCTCACTGGAGTTGGAATAGTAATTTTTACCCCTACGCTATCCAATGTTTTCCCTACTGTTGCACTCTCTGGAGTTGGAATAGTAATTTTTACCCCTACGGTATCCAACGCTTTCCCTGCTTTTGCACTCACTGGAGTTGGAATAGTAATTTTAACCCCTACGCTTTCCAACGCTTTCCCTACTGTTGCACTCACTGGAGTGGGAATAGTAATTTTTATCCCTACGCTATCAAACGCTTTCCCTACTGTTGCACTCTCTGGAGTGGGAATAGTAATTTTTACCCCTACACTATCAAACGCTTTCCCTACTGTTGCACTCTCTGGAGTGGGAATAGTAATTTCTACCCCTACGCTATCCAACGCTTTCCCTACTGTTGCACTCTCTGGAGTGGGAATAGTAATTGTTACCCCTACGCTACCCAACGCTTTCCCTACTGTTGCACTCTCTGGAGTGGGAATAGTAATTGTTACCCCTACGCTACCCAACGCTTTCCCTACTGTTGCACTCTCTGGAGTGGGAATAGTAATTTTTACCCCTACGCTATCCAACGCTTTCCTTACTGTTGCACTCGCTGTAGTGGGAATAGTAATTTTTTACCCCTACGCTATCCAACGCTTTCCCTACTGTTGCACTCTCTGGAGTGGGAATAATAATTTTTACCTCTACGCTATCCAACGCTTTCCCTACTGTTCCACTCTCTGGAGTTGGAATAGTAATTTTTACCTCTACGCTATCCAACGCTTTTCCTACTGTTGCACTCTCTGGAGTTGGAATAGTAATTGTTACCCCTATGCTATCCAACACTTTTCCTACTGTTGCACACTCTGGAGTTGGAATAGTAATTTTAACCCCTACGCTATCCAACGCTTTCCCTACTGTTGCACTCACTGGAGTGGGAATAGTAACTTTTATCCCTATGCTTTCCAACGCTTTCTCTACTGTTGCACTCTCTGAAGTAGGAATAGTAATTTTTACCCCTATGCTATCCAACGCTTTCCCTACTGTTGCACTCACTGTAGTGGGAATAGTAATTTTTACCCCTATACTATCCAACGCTTTCCCTACTGTTGCACTCTCTGGAGTGGGAATAATAACTTTTACCTCTACGCTATCCAACGCTTTCCCTACTGTTGCACTCTCTGGAGTTGGAATAGTAATTTTTACCCCTACGCTATCCAACACTTTTCCTACTGTTGCACACTCTGGAGTTGGAATAGTAATTTTAACCCCTACGCTATCCAACGCTTTCCCTACTGTTGCACTCACTGGAGTGGGAATAGTAATTTTTATCCCTACGCTATCCAATGCTTTCTCTACTGTTGCACTCTCTGGAGTAGGAATAGTAATTTTTACCCCTATGCTATCCAACGCTTTCCCTACTGTTGCACTCTCTGGACCTGGAATAGTAATTTTTACCCCTACGCTATCCAATGTTTTCCCTACTGTTGTGCTCTCTGGAGTTGGAATAGTAATTTTTACCTCTACGCTATCCAATGCTTTCCCTACTGTTGCACTCACTGGAGTCGTTACAGTAAATTTAAACCTCTCGCTATCCTACGGTAAAAATATTGTATATGTTTTGTAAATAATGTGTATATATATATTTTACGTTTATTTAAGTATTTTAAATAAGTTAAAATTAATTTTATTTATTATTAAATTACTTTTAAATTACTTTTAAGACATTTAAAAAATTCGAAATTTTGACAGTCTATATTTTTTACACTCGATATTTTGGAGTCGATATTTTTGTACTTACCTGTTTGAAGATAGGAAGTCGATATTCTTGCAGTCTATATTTTTACCTCGATATTTTGTCATCTCGATATTTTGACTGTCGATATTCTGTCAGTGATCCGGTCTTTAAAGGACACGTACGAAAGCCAATCCAAAGTGTGAGAGGAGTCAGACCCCAAAAATTAGAGACAACAGATCCCCTAACAGCACAGGCGTTGTACGCTCATCCTAAAAAAGGAAAGGTTATAACTGAAATGGATCAAACGTTACTAAATAAAAGTGCAGCATGAGGTGCTGCTTAATGGCAGTTCCATTACAATGGTTAACTGGTCAAACTTGAATTTCTGGTTGCTGTGTTCAAGTCTCAGGCTGTTATAAAAGTGAAACCTTTAACTAGGCATTGTTACTGTTTGTTAAAATGACACTGAAGTGAGAAAATACTGCCACCGAATGTGCTGCATTAAGCTGTAAATTATACATCTTAATACAGCACATTCTGTGACAGAAACTTTCCTTGCCGACTTACGCAGTCAACCAGCTGCACAATTTGATCCTTCCTGCATAATTCCAGTGCTTTGTCAATATTGGAAATCTTTTATGATAAACTACCAGCACTATTATAGCACACCTCTACAATTTATATGGCCGATGATGTTTTTAGACTCTGATTGTTATATTAGTTCCTGGATTACCATCTAGTGGCATCAGTGTGGTCTGCTGCCTTTGCATTTAAGTAGAGTAATTTGCCTGTCCACTGTTTAATGCAGCTTTGTGTGGGATAGTGTGCCAGATAGGTTGTATTTTACGCGTGAATAGGAAAACGTCCTTTAAGATGGAGCCGGATTCACGCTGTGCCTTCGCAGCGCTGGCAACAGAATGAATGCGTCTTTAGCATGCAATCATTCTGCACGCAAGTCGTTATAAAGACTTGCTTTGGGGGGCACAATGGTGGAGTGGTGCTGGAATTAAATTCCAACACCTTCCCTACTGTTGCGCAGATTGGAGTTGGAGTAGTAAATTAAACTATTCCAAATATCCAGTGTCCCCTTAAGGTAAGTAGTTTTAATGACTTGCGTGCAGAACAAATGCGTGCTCAAGATGAATTTGTTCAAATGACAGCGTTCCTAAGGCGTGCGTGAAAAACGCATGCCGAATTCCAGCATACATTCACGACAATACGTTTGCAGAAAGACTTTGCTGTTGAGTTAGGTCCGGGCCAGTTTTAGGGTGGTGCGACTGGTGTGGCTGCATTAGGAGCTTACCTGATGTGGTTGGCACTTACCTCAAGGAAGGGTGCTCTGCTTAACAATAACGTATGATTTAAAAGCACCTGCTGCGGAGTTCCTTGTGCATCCATCTTTCAGGCAGCAATAAAAATGTCTAGATAGGTCTTGTGATTAATGTTCCTGCTAGAGAGAGCGAGAGACAGAGATTGGAGTTTTGTCTAGTGGCAGTTTTTACTCGTCATAAAGTAGCGCAGAGTATTAATGTGCCTGCTTCAAAGAACTGATCTACATTTTATGTGAATAGCTGAGTGGATTAGTAAAGCCAGCCTTTACCAGCGCTTTAAAAATAATAAAACGGTTTGTGAGAGGGGGCCATAGGGAGTTGAGGGTCACTTTTGCTGGTTGGTAGTGAGGGAATCCGAGGAGGAGGTAAAGGAGGGGGGGCCCAAACAAGATTGCTGCAATAGGTGCCACCAGCACTAAATCCGGTATTGAGTTAAGTTTTCCAGTGACTACAGTTGTCCATTGCGGGGCCTACGGAGCTTCTCTTGTAAAAGACAATTTTATGGTATATTCAACGTCATAATTTTGCTGTAATGTTGGTCAAGTGTAGGAAAGAGGAGTTTTTGGACAGTATACATGTGTTGTTGAGAAGGCAGTGCATAAACAACTACATGACTTTGTGGTGAAGTTGTGTACATGAAGGCGCCATGGCTGTGTCTAAAGGGTTTTTATGGTATACTGTTAGACGTGAAAAATTGTGTATTTTTTCATGACATTAAAAAAATCTATGAACATTCATAATTAAATGCTGTTTGCAAGTAATTTTGACGTTAATGTGCATCTTTCATAAAATAAGTATTTTGAGATACTAGCAAGAGATGGGTAGAACCAAAACTATCAGCAAAACATGGTGTCGATTTGAGACTTTAAGGCGTGTGAATGCTTAAAAAAGTTATGTAAATTGCACCATGCAAAGTTTTTTTTTATCACGTAATGTATGTATCTGTACATTGAGGAATTGTATTATTTTTTACAGTCTAATTCCAAATTTGCCCATGCCTACTGTAGAGCAAAGGAACACCATGTTTTGATAGTAGGGTGATTTTTGATATACGTGAATGTGTTGTTAAGAATGAAAGTAATGGTTAGTCAACAAATTACTTTAGTACTATGGTTTTCAGATCATGCTGCCCACGTTGTGCTTTAGATGTTCTGCTAGAGTAGAGCGTAGTATAAATGTTTATGATAGAACAAAATAAGATGTAAGGTTGGATAGTGTATGCTTTTGGAAGTTTAGAGATAGCCGTTTATTCTTCATATTGAAATTATGTTGGATGTATATGTGATGGGCTGTGCAATGTGTTCTGTTGGGGTACTGTGTGGAGTTTGCTGTGATTAGAGGTCGTGATACTCGACTACAAGGCACATTTGTGCAGAGCCACCATAGACTGCTGGAAGATGAGTTGGCCTGTGGGCGAGAATCATGCAGTGGATATTGTGTGTATTACAATCATAAATAAGGATGTCACAAAGCAATTATTTTGATAACCATTGCTAGCATTTCTGTTTTTTATAACAGTATTAATAACCTTTTTCGTGGTTATTGGTGGTTATTTCTAGCCATTAAAACATTCTTCTGAATAAGACTAAATTTAGAAGCATGGAGATTGCGCTCAAAGGATGTCCTGGCATGCTGAGTTAGTCCACCCCAGTGGCTGCTGTTTAAACGGTTATATGATTGCCAGCTGTACACTTTCGCATGAAGTGCTGCTTGCGAAAAAGCCCGTTAGAGCGGACAATAAATGAAATATGTGATCAGCGACAGACAGTGGTAATCCACAGCTTAAACTCACAGCTCGTATGTTTGAGTTTTAGCAGGGCCTACTCGGCATTTCATCCTATCAGGGTGATTACAAAAGTAGTATTTTAATGAGGGCTAATAGTAGCATCTGTTATTCCCAGCAATATGAACTGACAGATCTTGCTATCTCACGAGATGCTGGGTGGGAGCAGAAACCTGCCTGCAGGAGCGCGGGCAGGGAAAGCAAGTCTGCTCTCACTCCGCAGGGGGTTAAAAATTCTTCAACTCCGACTTTTCTTATCCTGTCTGTGTTCCTGCTAGCAGGGAAATGCACATTGCTCCCGCCCGGCTGGAGCAAACAATAACACTGCTCCCCCTGCAGAAGCAATGCAAGCTTCTGCAGCATGCAGGGAGTGGGCTGAGGCTGCGCATGACCTTGGGCTACTCCTGCTGCCCCCAACTCGGGGCCTCATAACAATGTCGGACGGACATTGCAGATTGCAACCGCCTGACCTTAGGTTGGCGGTTCCGACTGTAGCTTAAGGGTTTGACCGCCCATAGAGCTGCCGTAAAAATCAATTTTACAATGGAAGCTTGTGCGCCGGGCAGAAAAGGCCCGCTGCACAAGCTTCCATTGGAAAATGTATGTTTGTAAACATCCCTGAATGGTGTGGCAGGCACCATAGCGAGGGCCAGGGGGGATGGAGGCCCTATTACGGGCCCCAAAAGTCACTTTCTAACAGCCTTTCCCTGTTTCAAAGGCCTACATGGAAAGGCTGTCAGAAACCGACATTGTAATCATGATGGCAGAGCCAAGACTGGCTACGCTGCAATTTAAGGGATTACAATTCTGCTCCTCTTCCGATGAGCTCTGTGAGCTCGTCAGAAGAGAAGAATCCCCCTGCGGGTTTCCCTCCGACCGCCATCATCGCTGAGAAGTGTGGCTCACTGGTTAGAGGAGGCAGACCTGGAAGCAGAGGTCAGCCCGAGACCAGGGTTCAATTCCCGGCTCGGCGGGGTCTTGAGTCCTAAAATGTCCACGGACTCGACAATTCTCGCTCCGGTGCCTACTCGATTCACGGGTTCACACTCTGCGACTCTGGGCAATAGCTTGCTTAATCTCCACAACGGCCCCTCGCGGCGGGATGCCTGGCTTTCACCTTGCGGATACCCTGCCGGGGTTATCTCACAGGGGAATACCAGGACGGGTTCCCTAAGCAAGCGCTTAGAAACCGCTCGGTGATTTGCGCTATATAAATTACTGTACATTTACATTTACATTTACATCGCAATACGGCAGTTGGAGGGAAACTCTCGATGTTGGGCAGAAAACCTCTGACAGACTGTTGGAGTCTTTGGGCCTGACATAGAAATCGGGTCCTAAGTGTTTGGTGGATGCCCTGGGTGGGCACTGGGGCACCCACCTAAAAGAAATACAGGCCTCAGGTGATGGGGTTCCTGGAGCAACAGCAGGCTTGAGGAGGTGGTCCCCTCCCCTTTATATGGCATTTACCCCTGGGATGGGGTCCCTGGGGCCTACTTAGG
Organism: Lissotriton helveticus; assembly: GCF_964261635.1. Taxonomy (NCBI): domain Eukaryota; kingdom Metazoa; phylum Chordata; class Amphibia; order Caudata; family Salamandridae; genus Lissotriton; species Lissotriton helveticus. The sequence continues at coordinate 522,849,622 of NC_136072.1, forward strand.
CTTGCGGAGGGGGGCTTTAGCTGCCCCCTCCCCTTTCTAATGAGTTTGGCCCCGGGGGTGGAGTCCCTGGTGCCTATTAAGGTGCCTGTACCCACGCCCCTTAACATATATGTTTTGGCTCGAGGGATGGGGTCCTTGGAGCCTGAAGTGGCTCATGGAGGAGGCCACGCGGCACCCACCCACTTAAAAAAAATAGTGGCTTGGAGAAGAAGACTTGACTAATGAGTTTGACACAGAGCTTGACTGCAGGTAGCCAATCCTCCTCAGGTAGCCAACTTCATGCAGCACTCAGCCTTCAACCATGAATGGCATGGGGATGACTGCCCACTCCTGCCGCTCATTGCTAAAGGCTGCGCGCGGTGTGGGTTGGCATTACTCATGGTAATAAACCATTGCTTTACATTTTTTTAAAAACCTCAAAAATTCATTGAAAATACCAAGTAACTTTATAGTTAGGTGAGAATTTCAGTCACAATGTAATAAATTCAACAACAAAAAAACACTGAAATTCATCATTTATAGTTATCTCAAGTAACTATAACTCGAGCACTAAGGTAACTAAGATTCATGCCCTCGCCTTGCACTGTTAATTAACCCACAAGTTATATCACTCATGACATATTCTATGTTGCTTGACCGCAGGAAGCAGCACCGTCCTGTCATTTCAAGGGGGCCGTGGGTTCGAACTGTGTGCGGATCCGTGTGTGGCTCGACAAACTGGGGCAAAAGAAACTTGCACTCCACTCTGGGGCCCACTATGGGTGAAGAAAGCTTTTAATGGAATGTTGAAAATGACCTGCCAATGTGATTATGTGTGTATATGGACTATTGTTCCCAACATGCACCGTACAGCTCAGCCCAGGAGGGCGGGGCATGTAATTGAATAAAGTATACCAGACACTCCCTTGCTCAAGTCAAAGTCAAAAAGTTTATTTTTGTTACGGTACTCTTTTGAGGACCACAAAATAAAATATATGATTTATACATTTTCATTTAATACATTTTCAATGAAATTTTCAAAAATTAAAAAATTCTATAACAGATATATTCATTTGGAGGGTTTTTGCATATTAATAAAAAGTCTTTTGAGTTTACAATCCTACAAGACCGATAAATGGGCGAAAGACATGTTAACCTTGCGTTTACTATTTCTACATTTGGACATATAAATAGAAGATGTTCCAAATTCTGATTGCCCCCTTGACAAAGAGTACAAAAAGCAGAACTGTCTGGTCTCCAGGAAGCGGTAAAAGATAATACAGGAAGTATTCCCAGGCGCAGCATCATAATTGCACGCCTTGCACCATGTATAAGAGTATAGTCTAGGTAAGACTGATGTTGCTTATATTCCTGGGAGTCTGCATAGTTCTTATACGAGAGTAGTCTATCACAGTGTGAGTGGTCAATCTCATAACTCAGTTTGGGGGTGAAGTTTTTTAGAAAAAGTTTGAGCTGAGCTGGAGACCACATAGACAAAATATCCACACTAACTTTTGCGAGCTGAAAGGCCTCTCGCATATTTTTAGAAAAAGTGAAGTGAGTAGCACTGATGTTAAATGTTTCAACTTTTAGTAAACTTCGTAGAGTGCCTTCTTTTGAATGGAGGAGGTTATATGCCCACCTTATAATACTAGCTACAGCTGTGGCATAGGCACTCGGGATGGTACATTCCAGTCTCAACGCCTGTACTGGGGTAGATGTAGAGATTTTCAGTAAATTTTTTAATATTTTACCTTCGGTTGAGTCCATATAGGTCCATTGTTTAAAGGGAATGTATTCCGAAGCATAAGACAGGACCGGTGGAATCTTGGCTCGGTAGACTTGTATTAGTGCAGAGAAATGCCTATGTCCGGTGGCAGAATATAGGCGAGACAAAGCCCCCGCATGTAAGTCACTTTTCCTTTTTAGGTGAATAATTTGACTGCTGTTGCTCAAATTTTGTGAGAAGATTCTGCCCAGGTATGTATACTCCTTTACCTGCTCTAGCTTCTCACCTCCCAGCTTCCATTCGTATCTCACCCTTTTCTTCTGTTTTGCAAAGGCAACCACTTTGGTTTTATTGATATTCGGAATTAGATAATTTTTCCTAGAGTACTGGTGTAAAATGTCTAGAAGATTTTGAAGTCCAAAGGGAGTTAGGTCAAACATGACTATGTCGTCCGCGTACAGCAGGGAGTGAATACTCTCAGTGGCGATCTTTGGCGGAGTACTTAACCCTTGTTGTAGTTGGGAGGGCAGATCACTTAAATACAGAGAAAATAAAATTGGAGCCAAGAGGCACCCTTGTTTTAGGCCATTTGATGTTCGTATTATCTTCGATAGACCCTTATCACTCCCCATTTGAACACGGCACCAGGTGTCACTATGTAGATCCACTATTAAAGACAATAGCTGTTCCGAAATGCCCATTCTTCTTAACCAGACACTCCCCTTTCATTAATTTTTTTCGAGCGACCTCTGATGAAAGGCAACAGCCTAGAAACGCGTCAGGTCTATGGAGTTTTACTACGGAGTGGCAGTGCAGGCGCAAGCCCTTTGGAGAAAGCCAGATGGTTCAGTTCGACGAGTGTGCGCTTCTGAAAGCTTCAGCACTTTGGTGAATCATTATCAGCGCGGTTGCCTGACCGCAGGAAGCAGCACCATCCTGTCATTTCAAGGGGGCCGTGGGTTGGAACTGTGTCCGGACCCGAGTGCAGCTCGACGAACTGGGGCAAAAGAAACTTGCACTCCACTCTGGGGTCCACTATGGGTGAAGAAAGTTTTTAATGGAATGTTGAAAGGGACCTACCAAGGTGTTTATTTGTCTGCATGCACTATTGTTCCCAACATGCACCGTACAGCTGAGCCCAGGAGGGCGGTGCATGTAATTAAATAACGTATACCAGACACTCCTCTTTCATTCATTTTTTCGAGCGACCTCAAATGAAAAGCAATAGCCTCGAAACACGTCAGGTCTAAGGAGTTTTACTATGGAAAGGCAGCGCAGGTGCAAGCCCTTTGGAGAAAGCCAGATAGTTCAGTTTGACGAGTGTGCACTTCCGAAAGCTTCGGCATTTTGGTGAATCATTATCTGTGCGGTTGCCTGACCGCAGGAAGCAGCACCGTCCTGTCATTTCAAGGGGTCCGTGGGTTGGAACTGTGTCCGGACCCGAGTGCGGCTCGACGAACTGGGGCAAAAGAAACTTGCACTCCACTCTGGGGCCCACTATGGGTGAAGAAAGCTTTTAATGGAATGTTGAAAGGGACCTACCAAGGTGAATATTTGTCTGGGTGGACTATTGTTCCCAACATGCACCGTACAGCTGAGCCCAGGAGGGCAGGGCATGTAATTAAATAAAGAATACCAGACACTCCCCTTTCATTCATTTTTTCGAGCGACCTCTGATGAAAGGCAACAGCCTAGAAACGCGTCAGGTCTCTGGAGATTTACTACGGAGTGGCAGCGCAGGTGCAAGCCCTTTGGAAAAAGACGGATGGTTCAGTTCGACGAGTGTGCGCTTCCGAAAGCTTTGGCACTTTGGTGAATCATTATCTGTGCGGTTGCCTGACCGCAGGAAGCAGCACTGTCCTGTTATTTCAGGGTGGCCGTGGGTTGGAACTGTGTCCGGACCCAAGTGTGGCTCGACGAACTGGGGCAAAAGAAACTTGCACTTCACTCTGGGGCCCACTATGAGTGAAGAAAGCTTTTAATGGAATGTTGAAAGGGACCTACCAAGGTGATTATTTGTCTGGAGAGACTATTGTTCCCAACTTGCACCGTACAGCTGAGCCCAGGTTGGTGGGGCATGTAATTAAATAAAGTATACCAGACACTCCCCTTTCATTCATTTTTTCGAGCGACCTCTGATGAAAGGCAACAGCCTAGAAACGCGTCAGGTCTATGGAGTTTTACTACGGAGTGGCAGCGCTGGTGCAAGTCTGACCGCAGGAAGCAGCACCGTCCTGTCATTTCAAGGGGACCATGGGTTGGAACTGTGTCTGGACCCGAGTGCTGTTCCCAACTTGCACTGTACAGCTGAGCGGGGCATGTAATTAAATAAAGTATACCAGACACTCCCTTTCATTCATTTTTTCGAGCCCCTTTCATTCATTTTTTCGAGCTACCTCTGATAAAAAGGCAACAGCCTAGAAACGCGTCAGGTCTATGGAGTTTTGCCACGGAGTGGCAGCGCAGGTGCAAGCCCTTTGGAGAAAGCAGGATGGTTCAGTTCGACGAGTGTGCGCTTCCGAAAGCTTCGGCACTTTGGTGAATCATTATCTGCGCGGTTGCCTGATGGCTGGAAGCAGCACCGTCCTGTCATTTCAAGGGGGGCCGTGGGTTGGAACTGTGTCCAGACCCGAGTGCCTTTCGACGAACTGGGGCAAGAGAAACTTGCACTCCACTCTGGGGCCCACTATGGGTGAAGAATGCTTTCAATCAAATGTTGAAAGGGACCTACCAAGGTGAATTTTTGTCTGGATTGACTATTGTTCCCAACATGCACCGTACAGCTGAGCCAGGCAGGTGGGGCATGTAATTAAATAAAGTATACCAGACACTCCCCTTTCATTAATTTTTTCGAGCGACCTCTGATGAAAGGCAACAGCCTAGAAATGCGTCAGGTCTATGGAGTTTGACTACGGAATGAGCCGCAGCTGCATGCCCTTTGGAGAAAGCCAGATCGTTCATTTCGAGAGTGTGCGCTTCTGAAAGCGTCGGCACTTTGGTGAATCTATACTACTATTATAAAGAGAGAACACAAACCTTTGAGCCAGGTAAACTGCAAAAGTAATGCACCAATCACTACACCCAATACACCATTTGAAAGGGGAGATGTGGCAGAAGGACATAGGCTATAGATATGTACACCATATACATTGAAAAAGCAAAAACACCAAAAGTGGTAAACAAGTCCCTTGGGAGCGTGGTCGTGGCTGTGGGCGTCTCAAACAACAAATGTGGGCGTTTACAGGGCCTTGCCAAGTGCAAATAACAAACATAGGCCAAGCGACTTCACAACACACTTACATATGCACACATAGAGCGGAAATGCGCTTTCACTGAATTTAGAACGCACAATATGCAGACATAGAGCGGAAATGCGCTTTCAATAAATTTCTAACAAACATTTGCAAATCCCAAAACATACAGCGGAAATGCGCTTTCAATTAATTTAAATTCACACATACAGAGCGGTAACACCAATATACAAAAACAGCAGAGGTGCACGCTATAAGAAATATACACACATTCGTTGCAGTTACCCAGACAACATTGATGCCTGTGTGTGTTTTGCAAAAAGGCTGGTCATAGTACGTTTAAATTGATTCCAATTATGGAGGATGGGATCATCTCTATCCACGAAAGGAATTGACCAATTGGCTGCTGTACCGCCCAAATAAGACAAGACGAATGCCACTTTCGTAGCATCAGTAGGGAACTGTTGTGGTTTACAAATGAAGTGTAATTGACATTGAGTGATAAAAACATGGAATTTGTTACTATCTCCATGAAAACATTCAGGTGCTGCTAAAGGCACAGCATTAGGAACATTAACAGTAACCTCAACTGGGGGAGAGAAAGTTGTATGTTTTGCTCGCGCCCCTGTCTATGAGGAGGTTTTAAACAAAGGCGTAAAAGCTGTGTTCCACAGGGATTCCCTAGGTTTCTACCTGCTTAAATCCTGTTTTAAAAAGGTGTTTTCCAACTTTAATTTCTCTATTTCCTCTTGCATATGTTGCAAGATGCCAGACACTGATTCATTATGGGGCAAGTCCTCATTTAGGACCTGCGCCATATCTGTGGCGTCAATGCCCTCTTTTTCTTCCCCGGCATTCATCGTCCAACAGAACTGAATATTTTAAAGGCTTGTGCTTCTGTCAAAGCCCAGCTCACCTGAGTTTCTGTTCAGTTCTAATGGAGGTTGAAGACAGTCCGACCCCACCCTGAAACTGCTTGTTCCAGCACACTAGTTTTAAACAGTGCACTAAGAACCAGAAGCTCAAGGGAAGGGGGGAAGTGGATAAAATAAAAAAAGAGAGACAGCACCGTTCTTGCGTTTCCACTGTAGAAGTGCTGCTAAAATCTGCGGCCCTCTCTGACTTCTGTAGAAACTGGTGCCTAATGAAACATAAACACAGAACAGATAAGTGCAACCTATCCCTAAATGTGTTCCTGACTAACCCTTAATCTATTTAGAAATTCTCTTCTAAAAGTACCTCTTGGATCCTGGTCTTTAGCTTCCAGGTTTGGAATGTGTTACTCTTCTGGGATGTGCTTTCTATTACTGTAAAACTTCTGTAAAATCAAACGAATATCATTATCAGAATTACCAACATCTAACATTCACCTCAATATAAATAAAGCCTAAATTCTTAATAGCAAACTCACTTTTCTCACATTTCCAGACTTTTTATAAAACAAATACTGTACTTTTACATCAAAATACAGCAGGTAATTTGTACAAGTCCTTGATTTACTGTTTGCCTTGCTGTCAATGGTTTCCTCTGTTCGATTCTTAAAAAGTTCCATGTAAAACGATGTTTATTTCACAAAGTTCCACAAAGTATTCTTGTAACAAAGGGTTTGAACCACAAAGTTCGTGGGAGATATCTTGTTCCAAATTGTCTTTACATCGCCGATAAAGTTCTTTCAGGTAATAAAAAGTTTTGCACTTACTTGTTGCTGAAAAGGGATACTGGTCAGTCTAACCTTGTCCTCTTTCTCTTTTGCAGGTCGATTGCAGTGGACAGAAGAGGGGCTGAGGCAAGAAGGAGCCGGAAACCAGAAGAAGGAAGAGCCAGCAGCCGCGCCTGTTGAAGCCAATGAAGGTCTGGAGAGAGCAGGAGTGCCAGCGCCGAAGGATCTGTTCTCAGGTAAGTGGGAAGTAGACGAGCACAAGCACTGGGTGAGGCTCAGGAGCTGCCTTTTATAGACAGGGCTGGGTGTGGTTCGAAGAGCTGGGTGTGGTTCGAAGAACTGGGTGTGGTTCTCACAAGCAGGTGTGCAGAGCTTCAGTTATTATGCTAATGAGTTGAAGTAACACATGGCCTAGGAAGGAGTGCTCTAAATAAGCCTTGGTAAACGCAAGGTCCAATGTGCAAACAAGACAGCAATGTCCAAACATGTGAATACATTGAGCAACATACACAGAGGTCTTAGGGAGGGGTGCGATAACAAGAAAGCTTTCAATAGTATGTTTAAAGAGAGCTAATACAGAGACCAATGCATAGTATGTTTAAAGAGAGCTATTACAGAGACCACTAGTGCAATGAGAGGGGACATGCTCTTTGCTGTGCACAAACCCTAACAGTCGCCCCCCTCAAAGGCCCTCCTACTGGACGGGGTTTCCCTGGATTTTTTAGATAAAACTGCCTAATCAAGCATGGGGCATGTACATAGGATGCTGGTTCCCATGAATTCTCAGTTTCGTCATATCCTTTCCATTCTACTAAATAAAACAGACGTCCATGAATTCTTTTTGCGTCTTTTATGCTTTTCACTTCATATTCTAGATTTTCCTTAATTGCTATGGGTGGAGGTGGTGGTTCGGGTTGGGTATTTGGGTTGTACAGCTTAAGCAAGGACACATGGAATGTAGCATGTACTGGGTATTCTTTTGGTAAGTCCAATTTTACTGTTACCGGGTTTACTATGGCAGTTATACTAAAGGGTCCAATGAAATGTGGTTGCAGCTTGCCGGATCCCTCTATATTTAGGTTCTTTGTGGAGAGCCATACTTTGTCACCGATTTTATACATTGGGGCCTCAGATCTGTGTTTGTCTGCTTGTTTTTTCATGCTTTCTTTGTACTTTAATAAATGTTTCCTGGCCTTGTCTTGTATGTCACCTAATCTCGTTAGTCTATCTGTTACTGTAGGCAACAGGGAATCTTCTAATAAAATGGGTGTAGCTCTCGGATGATACCCCTGCATGAAATAGAATGGTGAGCAAAGTAGAGCTGCATGCTCAGTATTATTATAAACAAACTCCGCTACAGGGAGAGATTCCAACCATTCACTAGAATAATCAGCCAATAAACAACGTAGAGTTTGAAGTGAGGTTTGGTTCAGTCGTTCAGTTTGTCCATCTGTTTCTGGATGGAAAGCAGTAGATAATGCCACATCTATTTTCAGTTTTTTGCATAATTTTTTCCAAAATCTAGAGTTGAACTGGCTAACTCGGTCTGAAACCACTTTACTTGGCAAACCATGTAAACGCACAATTTCTCTTATGAAAATATCGGCAAATTCTGCCGCAGTTGGCAATTTCCGTAATGATAAAAAATGTGCCATTTTAGACAAAAAATCCACTATCACTAACACTGTTGTGAAGGATTTTACTGGTGGTAAACCTACAATAAAGTCTACACTCACAGTGTGCCAAGGTTGTTTGGGTGATGGCATTGGTATTAACAAACCGTCAGGGGCCTTATGAGAAGATTTATGTCTTGCACAAACTGGACAGGTAGTGACAAATTGCTTAATGTCCTTACTCATATTATTCCACCCAAAGTGTTTTCGCACATTTTCCAGGGTTTTTACCCAGCCAGGATGACTTGCCAACGGTGAGGCGTGCTGCCAAATTATCACCTGTGTTTGTAATTCTGTGGTGGGCACTAACAGCATGTTGTCGTGATACAATAAACCTCGTTGTATTGAGTTATGGGAATCCTTTAACTAATCTTGAGGTGCTATTTGCATGTGTGAATTATATAGATCTGTGATGAAATCCTTCTGTTTTACTGGTGCCAAAAGTGTTTGGGGAGGAATAATGGGTTTTCCTTTTTTGTCTTGTTCCATGTCTGAGGTATGTCCGTATCTAGATAACACATCAGATTGAATTTGTTGTGCACCTGGTCTATAGGTTATAACAAAGTCAAATGTACTAAAAAAAATTAACCAGCACATCTGACGTGGAGTTAATGCTTTTAGTGATCCAAAAAACTGTAGGTTCTTATGGTCAGAAAAGATGGTAACAGGGTACTTGGCTCCCATTAAATGGTGCCTCCATTCAGAAAAGGCTACTTTGATAGCTAATAGTTCTCTTTCAGCCACAGTGTAATTTTGTTCAGCTGGTAATAACTTTTTGGAATAGAAGGCTATAGGATGTAATTGGCCATCTACTGCATCTCGTTGAGAGAGAACTCCTCCTAAAGCTACTTGTGAAGCATCCACTTCAACAAAAAATGGCAAGTCAGGATCAGGATGTTTCAGAATTGGGGCTGAAGTAAACTTTTGTTTCAGAAGTTGAAAGGCGTGTGGCGCCTCATCAGACCAAATAAATTGTTGCCCTTTCCGCAACAAGGTGGTTATTGGGGCTGCAATATCTGCAAAATGAAAAATAAACCTCCTATAAAAATTGGCGAAACCCAGAAATTTCTGAACATCCTTCACAGATGATGGTTCTGGCCAATCAGTAATAGCACTAATTTTCTTTTCATCCATAATTATTCCTTGAGGTGACAGGCAGTATCCTAAAAAGTCAACTTTGCTGATATTAAAAGTACATTTTTCTAGTTTAGCAAAGAGATGATTTTCTTTTAACTTTGATAATACTGCACGAACATGTTGGGTATGTTCTTCCGGGTTCTTAGAGTAAATGAGGATGTCATCTATGTATACTATGACACAAACGTCCAGGAATTCGTGTAGGACCTCATTTATAAAGAATTGAAAGGCCGCAGGGGCATTACACAACCCAAAGGGCATTACTGTGTACTCAAATAGACCAAACTTTGTCTTGAAGGCTGTCTTCCACTCATCCCCCTCTTTTATTCGGACCAGGTGGTAAGCTCCCCGCAGATCTAGTTTAGTGTATACAGTAGAATGTCTTAATTGATCCAACAACACAGGTATTAGAGGAAGAGGATATTTATTTTTTATTGTAGCCTTATTTAGTCCTCTATAGTCGATACACGCGCGCAGAGATTTATCCGGCTTCGGGATAAAAAAAAGTGGAGATGTGGAATGTCGGATGAACCCAGACTGTAGTAGGTCGTCTAGGTAGGTTCTTAAATATTTGGTCTCTTCGTCAGTCAAAGCATATACTCTGTTATTAGGTAAAGGGGCCCCTGGGATAAGATCTATACGGCAGTCATATGACCGATGTGGGGGCAACACACTAGCCTTCACTGGATCAAAAACATCTTTAAAGTCATAATATTCAGGAGGGAGACTTGGTTCGTCTTGTGTAACACTAGCACAGTGTATTACTGTGCTCTGTTCTGTACCTGCTTCTTGATAGCAATTGGTTCTACAGAATGAGGAATCCAAAGTAACTGTTCTGTTCACCCAATCAATATTTGGGTTATGAGTTGTTAACCAGGGTACCCCGAGAATCAAGCCAAAATTAGGGGTATCTATCAGATCAAAGCTAATCATCTCTGTGTGCCCGTTTTGACAGACCATGACAAGGGGACTTGTTTGTTTTGTGATTAATCCATCCTCTGCACATACTGCTTCTGGACAAGGCTTTAGGCAAATAGGAAGACCTAATGTGTTAGCTAACTTATTATCCACAAAAGTTCCTGTTGCTCCTGAATCCAGTAGGACAGGGAGAGAATGTCTAACTTGGGTAGTAACTATTAAAAATGTCTGAATTATGAAATGTCTAGGTATGTGCGGTACCACGAAGGCTGCAGAATTAGAGGTTTGATTAGGATGTTTTCTCGAACAAGTAACCTCCCCCCTTGTCGAGCTTAATCGTTTCCCGACTCAGTTGAGCAGATAGAGGAAACAGTACCCTTTCGTGAAGATGCCAGACACTGATTCATTATGGGCCAAGTCCTCATTTAGGACCTGCGCCATATCTGTGGCGTCAATGCCCTCTTTTTCTTCCCCGGCATTTATCGTCCAACAGAACTGAATATTTTAAAGGCTTGTGCTTCTGTCAAAGCCCAGCTCACCTGAGTTTCTGTTCAGTTCTAATGGAGGTTGAAGACAGTCCGACCCCACCCTGAAACTGCTTGTTCCAGCACACTAGTTTTAAACAGTGCACTAAGAACCAGAAGCTCAAGGGAAGGGGGGAAGTGGATAAAATAAAAAAAGAGAGACAACACCGTTCTTGCGTTTCCACTGTAGAAGTGCTGCTAAAATCTGCGGCCCTCTCTGACTTCTGTAGAAACTGCTGCCTAATGAAACATAAACAAAGAACAGATAAGTGCAACCTATCCCTAAATGTGTTCCTGACTAACCCTTAATCTATTTAGAAATTTTCTTCTAAAAGTACCTCTTGGATCCTGGTATTTAGCTTCCAGGTTTGGAATGTGTTACTCTTCTGGGATGTGCTTTCTATTACTGTAAAACTTCTGTAAAATCAAACGAATATCATTATCAGAATTACCAACATCTAACATTCACCTAAATATAACTAAAGCCTAAATTCTTAATAGCAAACTCACTTTTCTCACATTTCCAGACTTTTTATAAAACAAATACTGTACTTTTACATCAAAATACAGCAGGTAATTTGTGCAAGTCCTTGATTTACTGTTTGCCTTGCTGTCAATGGTTTCCTCTGTTCGATTCTTAAAAAGTTCCTTGTAAAACAATGTTTATTTCACAAAGTTCCACAAAGTATTCTTGTAACAAAGGATTTGAACCACAAAATTCGTGGGAGATATTTTGTTCCAAATTGTCTTTACATGAATCCAGAAATCGCCGACAAAGTTCTTTCAGGTAATACAAAGTTTTGCACTTACTTGTTGCTGAAAAGGGATACTGATCAGTCTAACGTTGTCCTCTTTCTCTTTAGCAGGTCGATTGCAGTGGGCAGAAGAGGGGCTGAGGCAAGAAGGAGCCTTAAACTGGAAGAAGGAAGAGCCAGCAGCCGGGCCCGTTAAGCCAATGAAGGTCTAGAGAGAGCAGGAGTGCCAGCGCCGAAGGATCTGTTCTCAGGTAAGTGGGAAGTAGACGAGCACAAGCACTGGGTGAGGCTCAGGGGCTGCCTTTTATAGACAGGGCTGGGTGTGGTTCGAAGAGCTGGGTGTGGTTCTCACAAGCAGGTGTGCAGAGCTTCAGTTATTATGCTAATGAGTTGAAGTAACACATGGCCTAGGGAGGAGTGCTCTAAATAAGCCTTGGTAAAAGCAAGGTCCAATGTGCAAACAAGACAGCAATGTCCAAACATTCGAATACATTGAGCAACATACACAGAGGTCTTAGGGAGGGGCTGCGATAACAAGAAAGGTTTTCAATAGTATGTTTAAAGAGAGCTATTACAGAGACCAATGCATAGTATGTTTAAAGAGAGCTATTACAGAGACCACCAGTGCAATGAGAGGGGACATGCTCTTTGCTGTGCACAAACCCTAACTGTCCTTGAGTGAAAACAACAATTTCACAGCATTATTGTGCTCTTAGTGTGCCCCCAAACACTGCTGCAAGTTATAATCACCTTCAGACGCTGTGTTGAATAACGAGTAAGAATAGTTCCAACCGCAGCCTCCTTTTGAATCCCAGGATCGTGCTGCCCACCACGGTCCATGCATAATATGTCCAAACAAACGCCAAGAAACTTTAGGGGCGCACAGAACAACAACTGACACCTTTCGGTTATTTCAAAGTAGGTAACTTGCTTCTTTATTCAGGGTGACGATTTCTGACCTGGCGCATTTCAATGTAAACACCTCTTTCTCAAAGGTCATGCTTTCTCTCACAGGAAGTTCCGAAATACTTGATTATGGCATGCTCATTATATACTGCCTCAGGTGGGCTTCGCTAAGTGCGATTTACATCCATTTGCATGCTGGGTATCGTAGTCCCATTCGTATTATTATATTTTCCTTAAGTAGGTCTGTGAGTTAAAACAACAATTTCACAGCATTATTGTGCTCTTAGTGTGCCCCTAAACACTGCTGCAAGTTATAATCACCTCCAGTTGCTGTGCTGTATAACAAGTAAGAATAGTTCCAACCGCAGCCTCCTTTTGAATCCCAGGATGGTACTCCCCCCCACAGTCAAAGCAACCGTGCATAATATGTCCAAACAAAAGCCAAGAAGCTTCGGGGGCGCACACTGTATGAAATGAGAGGCTGGGGCTCAAAACTACTTTGGACCGTTCCAGCGCTGCAAGCCTGATATAATACACTCACCTGAATGTCGTGGATCCTACTATAGGACTGAGAAAATGTTTTATAAAATAGAGTGAAAACAGAACCCACTGAGGGGTTTGAAAAGATGGCTCTAGGGGAATACAATTCCCAGCATGCCGGATCCTTTTTTGCAATAACTAGTGCAGCCCACTGACGGCTGATAACCAATGGCAGCATGCGGCATAATGTAAATAAAGGAGCACTTCGTAATCACTTGTGACAGACTATGATTAAGGGGTGCCAAGCCCTGAAACGCGTCAGGCACCCATACTTACCGTGATGAGTCAAAACACAGATATTGACAGCATGTATGGAATTCCACCCTGTCTATTAAGCCGATTATCGGAGTGGCTGCAGCAGAGCTCCAAATTAGCCTTCATTTCTTTTTTCCTTTACACATGTGCCCTATGTTAATTTAAATTCCATTTACTGGTTTAACCCCCACTACTTCCTTTGGAATGTGGTTACTTGTATGAACTGCCTTTTGTTGCGAAGTTAAGCTACCAACACGCCTCTTTTCAAGAATTCTTAAATCTTTACTTCTAGACTTATTGTTCTAGATCAGCACTTCTTTCAGGAAAGTTGTGCTGAATATACTGTACTTTTACACCAGCAGAAGGTATATTAGGGTTGTCTAAAGTTCTAATTCTTATGGTGGCATTGTGAACATGATTTTGGTAACTCTCCACTTTAAGAACTTTCCAAGCTGGTCAACTTCACCTATTTTTTTGGCCTGTCTTGACAGCGCAGCTGTCACCAGTTGTAGGAAAGTGTCCTTTTTGCATGGTCACCCCCCACTTTTCGCTCCAATGCTAATGGTTATGACTTTGATAGTGCACTGGAGTCTGCTGACCAGTGCCAGTGCTTTCTCCCTAAAACGGTTATGTATAAAATGTCATAACCAATTAACAAGGTAGTTACCCCCTTACAAGTTCCTAGTACATGGTACCAGGGGTACCCTGAGCATGGCCTTCAGCACTGTTTGTGCCACCCTGAATGACCCAAGTAAAATACTGACAACAGGTCTGTCATTCCAAACTGCACAAGCAGTGCAAACTGCTTGAACCTGACTTTACCTTCACCAAGTGTGACAAAGTTTTTGCACTATCTTTGATATAACCCAGTCACCACTAAGGACCGCCTCCTAAAGCCCAAGAGTCAGGATACATGATATCAAATGTGGACTTGTCCCTGCAAGCCAGGATACCCATTGGGTGACAGCCGCGCTATAGAAGTATCCCTTACATTACATTACATTACAAGCATATATGACCCTATAGTGCCCTTTACCATCAAAGGACACTATAAGTAATAGACGGTCCAAAAGATAACATTGGCTGACACCTGTGCAAACCCGAGGTTGGCAGTTCCATTATGGTACTTCCCAAATATGTCATGTCTGGAGTCAAAAAAAGTGCCTTCTCAACCCTGACATGAATCTTGAGTCAGAAATTATGTGGCATGCACCCAGGTGGCTATCTTAGAGGTTGCCCACCTGGTTGCCCCAGCTTCTCTGCGCTCTGGCTTGCAAGCCCTCACTTCGATCGCTTACAACACCTGCTGCCACCAAGACAGGATTCTGACCTCCTGCCAGGCAGTGTGATAATTCCCAGTAGTCAGGAAAAAAAGAAGAAGGCTAGTCACACCTCCAGGATGGGCAGCCCGATCTGTACACTGGAAGAAGGGTACTGCCATTTTTAGAAGTGGCAGAATAGAGCGTTCTGGGTAGAAAAGGTGACCCACATCCCTGGATGTGGTAATTTTAGGGACGGACTAGCTGTAGGGACTAGAAATCCATTAGCTACTTACTCCCACATTCCTATCTCCCCTTAATACAGGTTTATGGGATACCCTTGGCACCAGAATCTCAGTTCTGAACAAACTGCATCAAAGAGGACAGACTGAGAGATCCGTGCCTGCTATAGGATTTGTACAAAGCAAAAGAGGGATACTTTGCACCTGTGGCATCACTCCTGGATCTACCTAATTGAGACTTGCCCTAGGCTATCTCTTGGTTCCCCCAGAAGGAGGGAGCCCTGTGGAAGCCTTAAACATCCTCAGACTTACCTGGCCTAGTGGAATTAGTCCCCTGCAAACTGCAAGTAAAGCCATGCTCTGGATACAAAGAAGTGCTGACCATTGGGCCATCCGTGGGTTTGCCCAAATCCAGATGGTTTAGTGCTTTGTGGGAACTGTAGTCTTACCTTACAGGCAGCTACCGTGCTCCCTGGGACTACCAGATGTCAAAGTACTTTTTAAGGATTACAGCTGCCAAGGCTTGTTGGTCACCAGTCCGGCAACCAATCCCTTCCCACGACGCTGCAACTAGAGGACACTCCATCCAACCTTCGACCGACAACAGCAACCACTTCATTGTTGTGTATTTGCATCTTGTTTCCCCTCAGCACCATGTAAGCTGTAAAAGCAGCTCACCTGTGGCTCCTGTTCAGCACCAGGGACAGCCAGGACAACCCTGCACCTGGGCTTTACTGGCCAGGCAAAATTGAACTGACTGTCATGGCCTGGTCCTGGGACTCGCATCACCTTTATCCTGCAAGGGAACCACACACTAGTGGTTTTTACCATTGACTGCAATGTTAGATTTTCACTGTATTATTTTGCACTTATTTTGTATTGCTTCTAAACTCTATAACTCCTGTTATATGTATGCTGTTCTGTTACTTTTTGGTGTCTAAATTATGATAATATTTTGGTTGGGCAAACGTTATGAGCTTCGACAAAAAAGTCTGTGCCCTCCAAGCAGCTGTGATCGTTTTGTTTATTTATCCAGCTGCCTAAGTTTGAACTTTTAGAGGCACACATGACATTGGAAATCCATTAAAGTGGCTTAGATAATTAGATAATGTATGTTATTTTTCTCTGGCAGTAGCACAGATGAGAGCAGGGCAGTCAATAACCTGCATTATTTTTTAGGTACGGATTGACCGTTCAACTGTCTCCTGACATTTCAACCTACACCAATATTATTTTACAGTTCTTTCCTTCCACATAAATGCATATTCATTTCCACACTATATACTTGTAATGATTCACATTGGCATACAACATTGCTGTTAAGCCAGATCAATGGGCATTGCCAGTGCTTGTTCAGAAATAGGTCTCCTTGGAGTCTGTTCAGATCTGACACTCAAACCATTGTTACACAGAAGCAAATGCAGACCACAAATAGCAGGTTTAACCTAATCCTTGCTTCGACTCAACAAACACTCAAAATCGGGGTGTGGTAAAAAAAATGAGTTTTTATTCAAAGTGAAACATTCACAGAAATCGAGTCATTAGTTCACATAAAAGTTCCAATATTCAGAAAAAAGATACGAAAATCAGCTTCTTTCCATGAAATACTCAGAAACTCTGGATTGCCGCCATCTATCACATCAAACTGGCTTTTCTTTTATAATGATAAGTGATAATACTGTGTGGCATGCATCTGCGAAGTTTGCACAATTATTTTTGGGAAATTGGGTAAGCATAGTTGATTGTTTGCTTGCTTTGACCATTCCAGAACCTGTTGATTGTGAGACAGCTGTGAATGAAATAATGGGGCATATTACCAAGGGCCTTATCGCCGCTTTAGCGGGATTTTTTGCCCGCTAGAGCGGTGATAATTTTATCGCCCTATTACCTAGCTGTCGCTAACACCAGTTAGCGACAGCTAGTAGGAGATAGCGTTCATCTTGCATGTCAGTGATAATTATCGCTAATGACATTCAAAGTGGAAACAGTCGCTAACATCGCTATCTCCTATTACCTACTTTTGGAAATAATCGCGCTAAGCGCGATTATCTCCAAAAGCTAACGCCTGCCCAGAGCAGTTCTTAGCCATGTTATCCAATGGTAGGTGGATAACATGGCTAAGAGCATTTGCTCGGTAATGCATGAATATCGCTGACTTTTCAGCGATATTCATGCATTTCGGTCGATTTTTATCGATTAGGAGATAAACCTTGATAATAGCAAGGCTCCTAAGCGATAAAAATAGGCGCAGCACGGCGATATAATTATGGCCGCTAACAAAGGTTAGCGATATTTTTCGCTTATGCTTGGTAATATACCCTTATATTCTTAAATGGTCTACTGCTTGCAAGGGCTTTGTAAAGTTCAAATAGCCAATAAAATAGAGTCTTACGAATCCCAAGGAATAGTTTCGGCTTCTGAAATTATTTAAGGCTACAATTTCACAACTCGTGTGTGCACTTTTAAGATAATGGTGAATGACCAATTCCAGAGACAGTGGTCAGCTTAGGCCTTTTGTCCCCATGTACTTAAAGCAGAGTTTTGTCAGCGCGATCACTCAGCAGCCTTAATCATCCCCTTTATAGTTCTTAGGGATTGAACAAAAATGATCCACAAAGAGTTAAATCCCAGAAGATATAGAAGAGTCCCAGTCCTTGGCAGGGATTCTCACGACACCAGGGAAGGCCACCGCTGAATTGCAGTAATAGTTCCAAATCGGCAGAATTATAGGCTCCAAAATGTTTCAGACCTTGAGAGAGGAAAAATAAACTGCAATCAGCAGGATCCATGGTTAAAAAAAAAAGAAGCATAGCATGAGATATCTTTCAAATACAGCTCATTTCTGGAAATAGGATGCAATTAAGCCACAAGAACTGAGACTTCCCAGCCAGTTAGAAAGACATTGGCTTAATGAAATATCATGGGGGCTCCTGCGCCGGTTATATAATGACCCTGTTCTAGCTGAGGCTCCCTGATGCCAGGCAGAGGTTTGGCTCCTGGAAGAAAAAGTTACAAATTGTTATCTTGAGCTGGCGGAGGGATATGGTGGCTGGGCTTTGCGGAATTGATGTGATCGGCCGAGCAGCGCTGATCGGAGCTCCGGCGCCGGGATGAGCTCTTTGATTGTGTCCTGCGGGGCTGCCAGGGTGCCCAGGGAGCCAGATGTTGTGGACGCATTCACAGGAGCGCAATGTACCCACGCTCTACCTTGGAGCGGCGCTACCTGGGGAGCTCAGGAAGGAAATCGCCCGTGTCCAGACTCTGTGCAGTTTACCGTTTGTTTCAGCTGCTTTCTTTTCTTAAACACATCCAATATCTCTTCTGAGTTCTTAAAGGTCCCCGTTTAGAATGCGTAAACGCTGGACATTAGGCAAGCTTAGTGTTTTAATTAATTTGTTTTGTTGTGCTACTCTCTAAGGCCTGGGTTTAGCAGAAGTAAAAAATCCCTGTAGAGCCCTTTCGCTTATATTTGTACTGGTTTCAAGAATTATTTTGTTAATTTCTTCGCATTTCTACTTACTTTCTTATATGCAACTAATTTTCTCTTTTCTGAGCTATCTATGTTGTAGTTGCATTCTACGTTCTGTCTCTTATTAACATGTCTCTCTTTCGTGTTATTTAATTTCCGGCCTTTTAAACGTTTCAGGGTAGTGGAACAAAAGAGGGCCCTCGTCTAGTCTCAATTTGAAACGTGTTTCTCTTTCTCTCGCTCCCTTTCTGTACGTTTCGAGTCTCGAGTCTTTTTACTTATGTATAGCCCCAGCTGTAGTCTCTTTGTGAAGTGTAAGTGGCTGACGGGGAAGCGAGCCACAGCTGGACTAAAAGAAAGAGAAGATGAGCTGGGGGAAGAGGAGTTGGCCTATCGGCTAGGGCGGTCGACCTTGTAGGTGGGGAACAGGCAGGGTTGGATTGGTAAGGCGGGCACTCGGGCAATGGCCAATGGGCCAGTATCGAAGTTCCAGCTGTGGCCTGCTTTTTTGGCAGCCGGGTGGGGGGCACGATTTGGGCTGGCTTGTGTGCTCAGATGTTGCCAGCGGCCCAGTGGGGCCCTGACTGGCCTTTCCGGAGGCAGATGGGCATCCATTTCCTCCCTTTTATCAATGGGCAGAGGTGTCACTCCCTTTCTCTCGCTGGGCCGCCCAATTAATGTGTGCATACTGACTGGGGCAGGGGGACTGAGCAGGAGTGGCCTCACTTGTTTTCAGGTGTTTATAAAACTTTGCCGAAGCAGTGTTTTGAGTAAACTTCAATATGCAAATGTGGGCCCCCTTTTGTAGCGTGCCAAGGCCGATTTCTAATCCCAATCCAATCCTGGAAACAGGGTTTGAGTTTCAGCAAGGACACGCCACATCCTGTGATTCTGGGCAAGTCGCTTAATCTCCCCGTGCCTAACAAAAATGAATGTGTCCTCATGTAGAGCAACTGGTGCTCGTGTAAAGCGCTATGATACCCTCGGTTCAAATTTGCGCTATATAAAACTCTGTGACAACAAAGGAAACACTACAGCACCCCATGTCTCCAAAGGACAGAAATACTCAGAATGTATATTTGTCACCCAGATGGTCTTAAAATGAGAGTGAGGCCAGGTGGTTGAGGATGCTCCCATTACAGTGAATGAAGAAAACAACATTTTTGGAAGGTGGTGCAGATTTTTAATTGGGTGTATATTATTAGAAAGTGGTCACACCGGCCAATTGAAGGTAAATTGGTTGATTCATTGATTCCTGTATTAGAAATGATTATCTCGAATGCCGCTAGCAACCTCAGTCCTAGTAACTGACTCAGTACTGTCCTGATTTGAGTCCTTCGTGCAAAACCATTTCCATCAGGTGAACTTGAGACCATACCGCTCCATGATCACTAACATTCAGTGTAAACTTCCGCAAGACTCTACTAGGCCAACCTCACTATTCAACATGTACATAGCACCCCTGACCACCATCTTGAACTCCTATCAGATAGACTTTCATGTGCATGCGCATGATGCACAGCCCTATCTCAGGCTCTGTACAAAAAGTTCAAATAAATAAATAACAATTATATTAAAAGTACCATATCAGTGGAGGAAACAGCCCAGAAATAGCTAGCTATTACGAGCTCTCTTGCAACTATTCCCCTATCTCTAGAATGTGATTTGAGGTTCTGACTTCAGTGCCTGTATCATGGAGCAATTGCTCAACAGCCCTCATCCCAAGTGCTGACTTAGGTAACTAGCTCTTGCCCACACTTTTTGAGTCATGAATTTTCTGTTTTTTATAGTACGTATGCGGGGCAGGCCCCCAGCATACTTAGCACAAGTGACTGCCAAATTCTAGACTGAATGTTATTCTCAGGACATGAGATCCGTTGAGAGCTAAGTGACATGAATGCTCCACTACCAGCCATTTCCACCCTTAAATGTGGCAATATTACGCTGATTCACAGAACACCTAACCACATTGCCGATGAGGAGTTGGCCATTTTGAACCACCATCTTTTTTTTATATTACCAGTCTGTATTCAGCCCTCATGTCCTATCCTGACACGTAAAGGAATTTCTCAGAGTAGTAGCTATGCTCTTGGTAAAATTGTAATACTCTTTTCAATGTCTGTGTTTGCTCTGGTGCCTTCATAATTATTCTTCGTGCTTATTTTTTTAATACGTTTTGTTTCCCTTTGCTGGAAGTTCTCAACCCTATTTATTAAAGGAGATTCAGGTAGAATTGTGGGATGACCTTGAATGATCCCTGTTTTTCAGAAGCTGTCTGAAGATTTGGGTTTAAAGCTGCTTGTGGGTCTGTGCTTAGTTTACAGGCCATTGTCGCTGCGGATGGGAAAACCTGAGTCACTTCATACCAAGTGAAGTGATACATGCTTAGAGCTAGCCAGGAAGCCCAGGGTCTCCAGCCCGACCAGCAATGGTGAGAAATCCACAACTCAGGGAAAGATGGCTTGTGATCTTTGATAGAAGCTGGTGCACCTCCTAGTGGCATCTTATGCCAACCTGCAATCATTTTTAAGATGTAATCAGTTTGAGCTCAACACCGCATAATTTATTTTGTCTACAAGCAGTGGCGGCTGGCACAGGTAAGGGCGGTGTGGAGATGGGGTGGGGTGGGGGCAGGCCAGGGTGGGGGTCAGAGAACTTGACATACGATGCGATACATTAAATTAAAATAAAAAATAAATGATACCACTTACGTTGCACTCACCGCATCGAGAGTGGTTTTATTTTCACCACTCTTACCTGTGCCAGCCACCACTGTCTAGAAGGATTTATGAGAACTTTAGGCATACAGAGTGAACCTTCCCTATTGGAGCCACAGAGCATTTTTATTAATTTTCACAAATATATTTTACCTTTTATAATTGCACTACAATTTCATAGCTCGAAAGTGACAGTATTTGTGATCTTGTTCATAAGTGGAGGTCAGCAGCAATAGGTTCATAACCTTCCATCATTTCTCCATTGTTTTCTACCTCTTTACATGAAATTTTGTCAATTGCTTCACTCACACACTGTTCAAAAATGTACCCCCTTTCTTAACTTTGTTCACAATTCATCACTAATTAGGACCAAGCTGTGTCCACCTAAATTTATTTGCATCCTCTTCTCACTCTGTAGCCCTCTCTGCTGGCTTGAAGATTAGGTAACAACTGCCCACTTCATTTATTGGAACCAGTGCTTCATTTGTAAAAAAATAAGTGCCAGGACCCACATCACGGGGTCACTGCAGCTTGCACCACCCATTGCCCCTGCCAGCGCTTCCAATGACAGTATCCACACAGCTACTAATCATCACACTCGTATAAGTGTGGCAATATATAGCATTCTAGACTGTCAATGCTATAAGAATGACTCGGGAAGAAGGTATTAGTCGTTTTTATTGTATACTGGATTAATAAACTACTGTTGCTGTGCTCATCTCTAAATTAGACAATGAGAGCCACCTTATGGGAGACTGTCATTATTGCTGGTGTTGACAATTAAGTGATGGTGCTGAGCATCGGAAACTATTGGTTCAAATTAAGCACTGATTGGAATCCAACTGAAACTAGTTAGATCTGCTTTATTCTTTTTTAGTGAAAGATGAGAGGTAGATAATTGAAAGGTGCTTGCTTAAAAGGGGATAGGGAGTCCATATGAGGATTTTGTTTTACCTCTGACACACAGAGATTCTAATTATTTTCTATGACAGGACTGTCATCCTATCCCTAGGTTTGGGCAGAATGATGGGAATGAGGCTGCTCCTCCAAGCCCCTCCCCTCCCAGCAGAGTTTCCGAATTCCTTTCTACTGACCAACACATGACTGGGAAACCTATCCACTGCTATGGAAAAGAATCCATGAATCCAATAAATCCCACTATCCAGTGATGCAACAACTATGCCCTGGGTCATAATTAGGGCTCCCGGTTTTCCGTTTTTATGGATTTTTACATATAAATACAGACGGAGGTCTATAATTCCTTTGTACGTATTTATATTTAGAAACGGCAAAACACTGGCAAATGTTGCCGCACTGCATGCAGTTTCCTTTCCATGCCCCTGGGTCTTTTAGCACCCTCATGTGGACCTATTGGCTCAGGGTTTTTCAGTGACGTTCCCCTGTTTGCCTCGGCAGCACCAGGGGATCGTATCCTCCGTCCTAATGTGGGTGGGGGTTGTTGTTCTTTTTAATTACAGTGTGTTGAATGCCTTCTTCACAGTAGTGCTCTTCGTGCACAGGACATATGTGCTGTTGCACTTAGCCCTTTTTGCAGGGTCATCCCAGAACTTTTTGCCTTCCTCCTGTATTTTTTCTGACCTGATAGTGGTTTACGCCTATGTGTCCGCCCTTCCATGTGTTGCCTGGGAAGTTGCTTTTGTGAGGTGCCTGGAGGATGCTACGCCCACTCGGAGAGCTGTCTGAGGCACCTTGGCCCCCCGCCACCGCCCTCCAGACATGTGTCGGTATGTCTGGGGTCCATTCCTGGGATCATTTGGGTATGCAGCATCTTGGGTGGGAGGCAATGCTGGAAGTAACCACTCATGATGGTCGGGTCCTCAAAGCAGGAAGAGTAAGGTTTCAGCTTTCCCCAGTGTAGCCCCATGGCATGGATGCCAGTCCACTTTGGCCACTCAGCGGGCAGTCCATTGGCACGTCTCCTGGTCTCAGCCCCAATCAGATCACAGCATGGCTCCCCCACAAGAGTAGTTCCAACATGAAAGGCAAAATATCCTAGTGTGGAACTGTTTTCCACATAATTCTTAATTTCATTAACAAACCAGAAAGTGCCTCAATGTCCCTAAAGTCTCTTGAAATGCACATGTGCTTGTACTACAATGGCAAAGTTTTCGGATGAATGTATTATGTTGACCAATAACAACCAGGTGCATGTGTGCATTGTCAATTTAAATAAATGTGGAAAAATACTAGCTGTAGTGTCCTCTTTTGCTAGTGGCAAAAATAAATGTGGATAAATACAGAAAAAATGCCCAAAAAAATAAAAATGGATAAATACAGACGGAAATGGCAAAAAAATAAATACCATAAAACTGAGAGCCCTAGTCATAATGTATGCTAGAGAAATGGACTCCACATATACTAATTTGAGTTGTAAAGAAAACCATTTGGTGCAGTAGTCCTATCCCGTCTAAGGGCCTTCAAAGGCTGCACCAATGATCGATATGCCTCTGTTAATATCAGTGATATCAGAACTCACTGAGAATAGAGCACACCAGTGAACAAGAGAATCACTGGATTGACTTCTATTGTTGAAAAGTCACAATTTTTCTTCCAGGTTTTACCTGGACTCCAAATAAACAATGGCTGTTTGATTGATCTCTGGAGTTAGGTACTCAAATAACCTCTCATGTTTCTTCTAGAGGAGAACATAATACTAACAACTTGAGTCGGGTGGCTGATGACCTCACTATAATCTTGTAGAAATTAGATGGAGATATGAACTGTGCATAAATTCCCAATGACTTGACAGGAAACCCATTAAATGAGATTGGCTGTTCCTGCTGTATGTTAAACTGTGTGAGAGGAATCTATCTCAGGATCAACCTGCCAAGGTTTCTCCTTCTTTTCCTGCTGGTGTCCTGGACTGAAAACCCCAACAAAAGGTAGTGTTACCGCTGTTTCTCCAATACCCAGCAATTTCTGGAGCTCAGACCCCCTGAAAGGTCTCCCTGGATGGATATTTCCTCTCAATGAAGCTTTGAGGGGAACCCGGTAAACCACTAATTTCCACCAAAACGTATCCCACGTACACTTGCTGGCCCTGCACAATCTGGTGCTCTAACCTACCTACCTGTAATTATAGGGTCAACTAGAAAAAGAGCACAACAGTTAGCTTAAGAGATAATTCGAACACAAAAGCAATATAATATCAGGAATACATATTAAAATGAGACTTGGTACTGTTGAGTAAGTCGCATAATTGTTAGACTAACTTAAAACCTGTTAAAAAACGATGTCTTTCAATTTCGTATGCCCTGTCTCAAGACTAACTTGAAACGAAAGACAGTCATACATTTGAGAAAGCCACTTTACAGCTGTATATAACAGTGCAACTCAAACATGCAAATTTAACATACGAGCAGTTTTGCATGTCTATTTTAAAAGTTAGGGTTTAAAATATAATATACACTCTGTGGTAAAAGCAGGACAACAACACAGTACCCGTGCAATGGAATTTTGCTTATTATTACAAATTAATTGGTAGGAGAAATTCGTGGGGCCGTTACACATCCCCCGAGAAAAACAATCACAATGTAATCCTAAAGTATCACAAATTAAAGGATGAATTGCTGGGCATGATGAGTTTTGTGGCTTAATCTCCAAGTATGAGTTGTTGCACAATTCTGGATATGTACACAAGTCAAATATGCCTAAATCAACTATTTTGGCTAGAATTGTTACATACCTGTCAATTTGAAGAACAATCTCACAGTGTGAGGCGGGCGAGGCCTTGTGCCGAGAAGTACTTAGGAGGCACTTTTGAACCCCACCCCACCCCCAGGCTCCCTCTTCTCAAAAAAGCAAAAAAACGTGCTCAAGCGGGTTCTGATGTCCTAGGGGGTTTTCACGCCCCTTAATGGATGTTGGCAGTTCAAAGCCTCTCGAAAATGAGCTGGAAAACCACTATTCACAGCGGTTGTCAGCTCGTGTCCCCTGCACAGTGTGAATGTTGGCTCCTCACCGGGTGACCGTGTGACTGGGGCCGATATTGTGTGTCACACTGTGGCACCATGTGAGTTGACAGGTATGTAGTTAGTTGTTACAATAGCACTTTTTAAAAACCTGAATGACATATATTCTGTTTCCAGGGCTAAGTGAGAGATAATCTGATGATTGTATGCTGCAGGTGGCAGCACCAGAAGAGGCACCTGGAAATTGTAATGTCCTGCAGCTCGCTCCGAGGAAGCCATTTTGTTCTCTTTGGTTGATGCTCTGTATGTAAGGCAGGCGCAGAGGTGGTTAGCATCCAATTATAACTTTGCCGTGTGATGCAGAAATCATGCCTACTCAAATCCTGCAATATAGATTTCAGAGAAAAAAACAATTTTCTTAACATATTACATTTTTTATGATCAAACCAGCATGTGAGGATACCTGGAAAAGCCTTCTGCTCATATGTTAAAAAGGGGAGGAATTTTTTCGAGGAGAGGATATAGTTTATTACAATGTTGCACAATGTTTTGCTTGCTTAGACGTGGCGATAAAAATACCTATTTATTTTTTTAGAGTGTTATATAGCGCAAACTAGACCTGAGACATTGGGTATCAGAGCGCTTTAGATGAGCACGCATTCATATTTGTTAGGCACGGGGAGATTAAGTGATTTGCCCAGAATCACAGGATGTTGAGCGTCATTGCCAAGACTCAAACCTGGTTCCCCTGTTTCGAGGTCGACCGCTCTAGCCGTAAGGCTACATACTCTCCCCTATATGTGTTCCTTACATGCTTGCTCTACTTGGTTTATTCTATAGGCCATATTGTTCTACAAGTGTTTACTATGCCAGCTATCTTCCTCTATTACAGGCGATGCCTGATTCCCCTGGCCGTGTCATGCCAATTAGCCTAAATGCACATTATCTTAACTTGGGTCTCAGGTTCTCCTCATGCATTCAATATCAGGGTGGAGAATCATGTCCAAACTAACCTGTGGTAGTTTGAATGTTCTTTCACAACACATCTATTGTTATCCTAGTTTCATTGTTGTACATTGAGATAGTCCACATGCTATTAGGTTGAAAGTAATTGTAATTGATTAGGATTTACTCTTTCAGCCTAAATGCACATTATCTTGATTAAGGTCTCAGGCTCTCCTCGTGCATTTAATACCTGGGTGTAGAATCACATCCAAACGACCCTGTGGGCATTATTCCGCCATTATTTAATTGTTTTTAAAATATTTAGGGAGCCTACCCCTCGTTCTTCGGTGGCCAAGACAACCCAAGAAGGACTCCGTGGTCAGTCAGTCAGTCAGTCAAAATCTTAATTCTGCTGTAAGCCAGCCATAAAAGAATACACCATTAAAAAAGCACAATAAAATTAATAAGATACATACAATGATGATGATTCCATGACAATGACAATTACAAATATCCAAACATCAATCCTTAAAAACAATTTGTCCACAGGCAGGGAGCCATAATGCTTGGGTACAAAAATTAATCAATGGATAAGAAGAGGAGCATCCTTATACAATTTCTGATCCACGCGCTCTTTGCTGTTGCAGCTTTTTTAACGTGTGCTTAGTTTAA
This sequence comes from Lissotriton helveticus, assembly GCF_964261635.1. Taxonomy (NCBI): domain Eukaryota; kingdom Metazoa; phylum Chordata; class Amphibia; order Caudata; family Salamandridae; genus Lissotriton; species Lissotriton helveticus. The sequence goes on from NC_136072.1 coordinate 522,876,185, forward strand.
AATTGTCGCGCTGCTGGTAACTTGCCACAGAGCTGCTAGAGCTCATTAATTCGCGCTGCCTACCTCAGGTGTCGGCTTCTAGGCCGGGGAACAGTCAGGCTTACTCGCACCCTAATTGTTATTTCACCCGCATTCGGCGGGATTCAGACAGCTTAGTGGGTCCGTCCGCCATCTTGGTTGGGGTTGAAGGCTGGGAGCACTTCGGGCGCCATCTTGCGTAGGGCAAGGGACACAGGAGGCGGACTCCCGCTCGGTCCAATATAATAAAAGGATGGAGGCGCAAGCGCTCAGAGGTTGCGCGCAGCGGGCGCGACGTAGGCGCGCCGGAGGTGCGCCCGAGGTAAGCCCGTTTGCGCCCGTTCGTGCAACGGGCGCGCATAGGGCCGCTTCCTCTGCCCCCCTGCACTCTCCACGTCTAGTTTACTCTTGGGCTGCCCTACTGGAACTCAGACCGAGCCAGGCGCTCCTGAGTCAGAAGGGTAGTGCTTTAGCCTTGCCTTATACCCTCTCTTGTGGGCTGCTTAACGTTCGGTCGCTTTGCAAGCACCACGCAGAGATTGCCTTCCTCATCGAGACCTCGGGGCTCGATGTCCTGTTCCTTACGGACACTTGGACGCGGGAGGACTGCCTGGTTGAATTGGGCCTGGCTTGCCCTCCAGGTTTTAAAATCACCCACACTCCTCGGTTGAAGAACAGGGGGGGTGGAATTGGTGTCATCTATAGAGAAATGCTGGGGTTTTTCCAACTTAAAATTAGAGGGATTTCGGGCTTTGAGCTGATGGGGTTCTCTTTTAAAGATCTGGAGAGAACATTGCTCACGGGCGTTCTGTGTTATCGCCCGCCGGGCTCGGTACCTTCCTTGTCAGATTTCATCGACCTGATATATGACCTCTCCAATACTCACTCCAAGCTACTGGTTCTAGGGGATTTCAATCTGTGGTCGGGTAGTCCGCTGGATAGTGCGTTTACGACACTTTGCCAAGCTTTTAGTGACATTCAGTTGCAACAACTGGTCCTGTCTGCCACTCACAGGAGAGGTCATGCCTTGGACCTGGTCTTCGCAGACGCACAACTAGTTGTGGTCAATGATATCCTATGTCAATGCTGGACTGACCACTCTCTGGTTGCTTTCTCTCTCCGTCTGGGGGACCACTCCTCGGGGAAAGCTGGTGCCGTACAGGCTAAACTGGGCAGACCTTGGTCTCGACTATTAAATTCATCGTCTTTGCCTTCCCTCCTACCAGATAACTTTTGTCTGAGTGACTCGGTGGAGGAAAGCTATACCACCTTATGCCAGTCCATTACGAATACCTTGGACAAGGCGGCGCCCCTCCGTAAGTCTCGTGGCAGACTGAACCGGGCTTGTCCCTGGTACACGGAGGAGCTGCGGCAGCTGAAGTTGAGCTGCAAACGCGCCGAGAGAGCCTGGAGGAAGCAGTACTCGTCCTCAGCGAGGGCCTCGTTCAGGCTGGCACTGCAGGGCTATAAGGCGCAGATTAGGTTGGCTAAGGCCGCTTTTCTGGAAACCACCTTGAACCAGGCGCCGAATAAGTCACAAGCCCTGTTTAAAATCGTCAGGGACTTAACCCACCCTATGTGCGTGGCTAACATGGTCCCCGCGTCGCAGGCCTTGTGTGACTCCCTGGCAGATGCTTTTGAGGAGAAGACCGCTAAGATCTTGGAAGGTCTAAAAAACTCAGTGCCTCTTGCTCTCGGTGTGGGAACTCCGGTTAGCCCGTCCAGTCGACCCCGGCCGGCTGTATCTGACCCCGACTTGGGAGCTCCGGACGGGCTACCCAGTCGACCCCAGCCGAGTGACCCAGACCTTAGTTTGGGAGCTCCGGACACACCTTCCAGTCGACCCTTGCTGAGTGGACATGCCCTTGGCTCGGTGGTTTTGGGCGTTGGGGCCGGTGCAACTTGGCAAAGCAGGCTCGCCTCTAGTCAGGTAGCCTGGGTAGCCCAGGATACCTCGCCCAGCTGGCCCCGGCCGAGTGGTCATGTTCCCAGCCTAGGAGCTCCGGAAGCAGCGCCCAGTCGACCCCAACTAACACATTTTGCCACCCCCTCTTTTGAGGAGTTCTGCAATCTGGCACGTACGGTGACCTCAGGCTCTCCGCTTGATCCACTGCCTCCCAAATTCTGGAAGACATTTCAGGCGGAACTTTTCCAGCCTTTGTATTCCATCTGCCTCCAGTCTTTGGACTCGGCAACGGTCCCTGAATGCTGGAAGTTGGCAGTCGTGTCACCATTGCTTAAGAAACCGACTCTGGACCCCGCCTGTCTTTCCAACTATAGGCCAATCTCCCTGCTCCCTTTTCCTATTAAGATAGTGGAAAAGTGGGTGACCCGCGCTCTTTCAGGCTTCCTGGAAGAAATTGGATAGTTCGATGAGTCGCAGTTTGGTTTCCGCCCTGCGCATGGGACGGAATCCGCACTGGTAACCGTTCTGGACAATCTTCGTTCGTGAGTCGATAGTGGTCGGGCAGCCTTTTTGGTGCTGCTCGACATGTCGGCCGCGTTCGACACGGTTTGCCATCGGACCCTCATCAGGAGGCTCGAGGAGTGCGGGGTCACAGAGAGGGCTAGAGACTGGCTGGTATCCTACCTTAATAACCGGCAGCAGATGGTCACGCTCCCCCCGTTTCGGTCAGAGCTGCGGAAAGTAGGGCAGGGGGTCCCACAGGGCTCAGCCATCAGCCCCATACTCTTCAATCTCTACCTCTGCCCTCTGGTCCAGCTTATAAAATCTTTCGGTATCTCGGCTTTTAATTACGCTGATGATACCCAGCTGGTCTTCTCCCTGGAAGGAAGTAATGCGGTCCCGCTGGAGACATTCCATTGCTGCATGGCAGCCACGGCGGACTGGCTTCGGGCCAACTCCCTACAATTTAACAGCACAAAGACTGAGGTGCTCCACTGCTCCATGGACCGGACTCCGCGGGCACTTCCGAAGAATTTCTGGCCTTCCACGTTCACGAGACGGTATCGGCTGCGGAGTCAGCTCGTAATTTGGGGGTGATCTTCGGCCCAAATTTGCAGCTGGACATGCATGTCAACAAGACCATCTCTTCGTGCATGATGCTGCTACGCATGTTGCGTAAAGTATTGCCCCTTCTCCCTGCACAGGCCAGGCCGTAAGTAGTTCGCGGGACCATACTGAGTCGCTTAGACTATTGTAATGCGCTACTTTTGGAGGCACCAAAAAATCTGCTGGGGAAGTTACAACGGGTGCAGAACATGGCCGCTAAGCTGTCTCTCTCTCGTCCTAACCTCAGCTCCTCCACCCTAGCATTAAGGGATCTACACTGGCTGCCGGTGCACCTGCGCGTAGTGTACAAAGTGGCATGCCTAGTATTTAAGGCGGTACATCGACAGGGCCCAGTGCCATTGCAAAATATGTTTGCCTGGTATTCTGCCCCGCGGCCCCTTCGCTCCTCTTCGGCTCAACTGTTGGTGGTTCCGAGGTTCCAGAGAGTAAGGATGGGTGGCCGCTCGTTTAGTGTCGCAGCGGCCAAACTCTGGAACTCTCTGCCACTTCCTTTAAGAAGTTTTAGGGACTACCTTCCGTTCAGGAAAGCCCTAAAAACCCATTTTTTCCCTAGTATTGGCTGAGCAGTGGAAGTGCTGTTGACCGGATCTCAAGCGCCAGGATGCCCTTGGGGCGACAGGACCGCGCTATATAAGTACACAAAATAAATAAATAAATAATTTCCCTACGGGTAGTTATCTCTTTCAAATTTCAGGATTAATCATTATAATGTATTAAGTCAACATATGAAAATCTTGAGGCCTATGCATAATTTCCTGATAGTCATTTTTCAACTATGTTCCGGAGCCGGACAGTGGAAGAGGTATATTTGTACACCATAAGACAAATACATTTGTCCTTTAAAAGCAAAAGATAGTGTAACGTATCCCGGCACATTCTAATGTTTAAAACTCTTAAAAGTGGTTTAAAAAAACACATGCTTGGGTTAATATAAAGTTTACAAAAAAACATAAAGTGCAAGGTGCTCTGGACAGACTCTGAAACACATAGTGCATGGTCACAAGTACAGTTTACCATCACAGTACACATCACAAGGATATGAAACCAGTAAGTGGGAAATTCCCATCCTAAACCTTATAAGATAAAATATTTTGACATGGGTAAAATAAAAAGAAAGATAGGGCAGAGTGCCTGAGGAACATGGTCAATGACCCCTTTTTTTTACCAACTCCTAATTGTCTCTGATCAAATGGGAGTATGTTAAAAATTCTCTTTTCAGCTTCGCTCTTGTTATTTTAGCTATATTTCCGTGGCTGTCGAGACAATCTGACAGTCCCAGTTTCTCCAACTGATCATTTATATAGGTGATCCAGGGATTTTTTTTTGCACAGTCCAATTTTAGACAATCTAAAATAATGGCACAGTTCAAAACTGCTTCTTCATTTGCCCAAATGTTGTGCCATAGTAATAAAGGTGCCATTTGTGTATGAAAAGATAGCAGAATGATGTTGCTCCTCTTGCACCACTTCCTTTCTTCAATACCATTCCCCCTTTCTCGTGCATAATATGAAGAGAGGAGATTTGTTCACATTCAGAAGGAACCTATAAACACTGGTAAAGCCCCACCAAAATGAAACCACTCCACACCAATATAAATCGATATACACCGATATCTCAACACTCATTCCTCCCTCAAAGAAGGCAGGCTTGTGTGATTAGGGATGGAATTGAACAAAATAAAATGGCATCCAAAGAAAATTAGTCAAGAGAGAGAAGGTATCATATTTTACTGAAGAGGTCAACACAATGTAGCAGTGGTATATAAGGCAGCAGGTATGATGCATATATCTCATGTTAGCCTTCTAGTATTTGATGTTTAGGAATGTTAGTAAAAAAAATGTAGCTTCTTTTTTCATTTGTTTCTACCATCTTTGTTTGATTGGCGAGTGTAATCTTTTTTCTCTCTTGCCTTATTTTGTTTGCAATGAATAATAATTGAGAAAAGTAGCTAGGTTTCATTCTATAACTGATACCAGAGTGATTGGTTCACAAAAATACCTGCTCACAAGTTTGAAGCATAAGCTTACACATGCCAACAACCCCTATCTTGTCACTCAGGGAGTGATGGAAAGATATACCTGTGGAAAGTACATTAGTTCCTTGTCTGTGTGGTAGGCTGATGAAAGAACGGGCAGTATATAACAAAACGGTGTAATGCTAATACCTATAGCTTGCAAAGTGACCCTTCTATCCAGTCTTGATTTTTTTTTAGATAACAGCATTTAAATTATGAGTTCTTAAGCCCACTCTAACTATGTTCAAATTGAATTAACAAGTCAAAGAAAGCATTGGGATGTTACTTCAGCAATCAGGATTATCTTAAGCTGTCACACTTGTCACAGGTGTCACTTTGCAGTTATGCATGCACATGTGACACTGTCATCATTTCTAGGTACACATGCGAAGAGTACAAAAAAGCATACCTCAACTATAGGGATTCTGGTCATGGAAGAACTAGGATAGAATTGTGCTTGGTTTAAAATGGTAAGTTACCAGATCTACATAGTTTTGTATGGGTTATAAACACATGAATAAAACTACTTTTATGTGTTTGTGAATGCCACATGATTGTTGATAAACACTGATTTCCAGATGTTAGTAAAAGACTAGAAAAGCACCATCTGAATTTGTTGAATCCACAGAGAATAAGAATCCCTTTTGTACTCCTTACGTATTGAGTTGGTAGAACATTCTTGCATTTTGGTGGGTCAAAGTGATATGACAGATCTACATTTCTCAAAGATACATTAATGTGAAAAAAAACAGAGGAAGGTTTGCTAAATGGCCTTACGTCCAAATGTAGAAACATGAGCCTTGGGGGCATATTTATAACCTTTGTGGTGCAGGGCAGCACAGCAAGCCACTTTGCTAGGCTGGCCTGCTTCACATGGAAACAGCAGGAATGCACAGTATTTATCCGAAACAGTGCATTCCTGCCCTTTTCCCTTGCACTGGTGCTGTTTTGGCAGCCTAGTGCCAATGCCGGCACCCTTGCACCATGCTGCATGAGTGCCTGTCTTGTAATCAAGATTGATTTTGTGCAGGAAGGGGCAAAAAACAAGGAGAAATAAAGATATTTCTCCTTGTTATGCTTCTCCTAGGGAGGCCTACCTTTTTGGTCCTTTCCCCGGTTTCCCTGTTCTTGTAAATCTGGGGATGCCTCAAAATCTATGGATTTTGCTTGGGAACACCCATGCAACACCAATGGAAACAACTCCTTGGTGCAGAGTAATGGAATGCAGTGATTTGCGCTGCATTACATTACCTGAGATTTATGTGGTGCAGGAGCAATGCAAAGGGCTTAAGAATATGCCCCTGGTCTGTAATAGTGGCTTCCTCACATAACCAAACCTATTTTGATGCTAGGTGACGGGATAACATTACCTTTATCAGATATACTCCCACCGAGTCAATACATTTTGTAAACACTATTAGGGAGGGTAGTGCATGCACAAACTTCTTCTTGATGTACATGTGTTTTCCTACTTTCTGTGCCTAATCACAGAGTCAGAATTTCAGAATTCATATTTCATTTGCATAGTTACTAAAAACCATTGCAGTACAGAAGCTTGAATTAAAACTGTAGGAACATGATAAAATATAAGGTGCACAATTATAGTTTCCATAGCATTAAAAAAACTTTAAATAAGTTGGATTACTAACAGTTAAAAAGCACTTTGGTGCTAGTGCAGATTGTTGCTGGTGTAAGGAAGGCAGTCAATGCAGCATTTGTTGCCGAATCAGTCACTGCAATCAGTACAGAAAGGTGCTTTACAGTATTTCTAAGCTGCTAACCACAATGGCGGCTTTCCAGTTCTCCCTTAGTTGGAACAGCCTCTGTTCTTTAGTTGGGTGGATTGTGCTAGGATCACCAGTGTATAAGTCTGCCACCAATTCTTAATGACTAGGCCTACGTAGTGTGGTTTCTGGAAAGTTTGCTCTAAATCCTAGGTAAGGTGTGAACTTATGTTGGCATTTTTTGCTTGACTATTGCAAGTAATCTTATGAGTCTGCAATTTAGTGTGGTGTTCCTGGATCAAAGCATGCCAGCACTGCTTGCCTCCTTGAGCAAATTCCCCTGTGATTGAAGGGGATTTTGAGCAGTTTTCTCCTTTCTGGCCTCATCTCCGTACAGGAGCATAGTAGATGGATGATATCTCCCTGGCCATTTTTGCACAGGCTGCAAAAAGTTGGGGATGATGCCCACAGCCACAGTGGAAGGTTCTGACTGCATGAGAGCATGCCAAGGCAAAGATTTAAGAATGTTATTTTTCTGATTTTGGATGTTCCAAGTTAAAGTATTTTTGAGGGGCCAAGATCTTATAGTTATTCAAAGTCATCCGCACATGAGATCTGGCCAAAAAGGCCGCTTCATCCTCCACCAATTACTTTTGTTTTAGGGATTTCCAGACCATCTTCTTAAAGGCTAGGTGATGGATTTGTCTATTCCAAAGGGCGGAGTGCTTGCCAGAGCCTCCTTAAGGTAGTTTCTTGCAGGGGAATTCTCCCTCTGTTGGAGGTCTTGCCACAAGAGCTGGTTTAGAGTGTTTGGGGCTGATAATCTAACCTTATTCCAGCAGATGATGTATGGGTTGTACCTGGCCCATGATTGCTTCAATAGGCCAAACTCCAACTTTAGTTGTGCTGGGGAGGTGCAGTTTGGGAGGCTGAACATGGTTCTGTATGCTTTGACTAGAGTTTTGTCCAGTAACTTGTTGTCTCTGCCTCGCATTATTTTGCCGCCATAGCTTATAATGGCTAGAATTTTTGCCTGTGCTACTCTCAGGAGAGGGCTTAATGTTGGGCCGGTTAGTTTTGATGTTAGATTTTTTTAAGTTAGTGCTAGTATCAGCCCTTTTCTTTTAATCTCTTCTTGATGTTGTGCGAAGGTTCCTTCTTTATCTATGTAAACATCTAGGTACGCCACTGGTTCTATTTGTGTGCCACCCAGGTGCCAGGACCTTGCTTGTTTCCTCTTGTTATTAATGGTCATAATCCTTGTTTTTTTAGATTAATTGTCAAGTTGTTTCCTCTGGCATAGTCCTGCTTTTCGTTAAGAAGGTGTTGCATGCTGACTGCAGTATGGCTAAGCAGAATTACGACGGCAGTGTACAGGAAATTGGACAAAGTTGTGCCCCACAGCCTGGCCATGAGGGAATAGTTTGAGTTGAGTGTTTGTGGAAGATCTGCCATAAATAGATTGAATAAGTTAGGCGCCAGCACACAGCCCTGTTTTAGGCCTAAGGTTGTTGTTATTCTTCTCGAAAGGTGGGTCCCTGTTCCCAGTTTCACCTGTACCCAGGTGTCTGTATGGAGGAGTGTTAATATTTTTAAGAGGACTTGTGGAATGCCCCAGCGGGCTAACTTCCCCCACAGTCTTGCCCTATCAACGTTATCGAAAGCGGCACTGAAGTAAAAAAAACAAAGGTGCTGCAGCATTTTCTTAGATATTGCTGCATCAATAAGCAGGGAGATTAACAGGATGCTGGTTGTTGTACCTGTTTTTTTCAGAAGCCTGTCTGGTTTAGTGGTATTATATCGTTGGCATCGCCCCAGGCTGTGAGTTCCTCCAACACGGTTCCCACAAAATATTTGATCTTGTTGTTAATCTGTGCCACCAGTCGGTTATTACCAGGCAAGGCCTTGTCGCTGCATTTAAGGATCTGGACGATCATGGAGACTTTCCACGAGTCAGGGACTATACCCAGTGATCTCACTTATGAGAATAATGGTTGAAATATGCTTGCCCACTCTGCCGCCCTCTGTTTGAATGGGGTCGGTGAAATTCTGTTCGGGCCTGGGGCCCCTTCCTTTCTTCCCTTTGCGATCTGCTGCCTAATTAGGAGCAGCTCAGCAGCATTTGTCTCCTCTTCTGGCAGTTGACCTATGGTGGGACGATGTTTGTAGGATTCCCTTTTTTATTAGCGTGTCTTCTGAGCGGACACCCAGTAAGGCCCTGTTTTGGGAAATTGATAAGGAACCCGCAATTTTGTAATTGAAGTGATCATTTAAGAAACTGGCCCAGGTTTCCTCTAGTATGTGGGAAGCGGTTACATAATTGTATTCACCATTTTCCAAAAGCGGGCGCTATCGTCATGGTTTATGTTATGGAGGAGCTTTGCCCAAATGTCATCTTCGCAATTTTTGTTGATGTCCCATGCAGTTTCTTTAGCTTTGTTCTCTGTTGTCACAAAGAAGAGAGGAGACTTGTGTTCTCTAGGTCACGTCACAGGAATCTCATTGAGCCATTTATGGATCGTTTGAGGCCCTTTATTTGGGCCCCTTGTGCTATCGTTATCCTTTTATCCTGCTTGGGTGCCAGAGGACGTTTCATTTGAATTCATTCTGTAAATGTGGCTGTAAAACAGTCTCAATTTGATATATGACTCCTTGCTGAAAGTTACGAGAGTACGAGATTGATTGCTGTTTCTGACAGGGACTCAATATTTTTCGCCGCAAATTGAATTCTCTTGCAATTTGATGTGTAACTGAAGCCCCTGAGTGGTACTGGCTGAATGCAAGGAGGTACAATTGCCGGTATGGAGATTTATTGAGGGCAATGAACATTGTCCCCCTGGTCTCCTATTCTGAAGCGAGTATGAAAGGAAACAGCAAGAGACTAGCGAACGTATAGTCCAAAATTGAGAAAGTTAAAGCAGAATAATAGCTCGGTATGGGGGGGGGGTCATCGGCAAATTTTCCATTTAAAGCCCTGAGGTTCAGATGTTCTAGGTCCTCTAGAAGGCGTCTGTTGTTCTTTCCATGGGTAGAGCCACATTGAATTGCTATGTTACAATTTGAGAATTGGAGGCTCACTTCGTTACCCTTTGACGTGCCCAAAATATATTGTATCAAGTCCCCCGACAGAATGAGGTTGGGCATTTCTACACTATTTAAATAAGTTGTTATTTGGTCAATTAGCTTCACAGAGTCAGTTGCTTTATGTTTTGTATGGATGTATGCATTAGCAATCACTACATTGTCTTGTGCCCCTGGCAGACCAACAGTAAATTTAACCGCTGCAGCAACTTCTGTGCTGACATTATGGTAGTTTGAATATAAAAGAAAGTCCAATTGGTCGCACACTGCTTGTCCTACCAGCGTGTTGCCCCAAAGCATTGTGGTCCATGAAGTAAGCATCAGCAAAAATCACTGTCGCGTTGGCCATCCCTGGACACGTGTTTCGAGGTTGTTACCTCTCGTCAGCAGGGAATAGGCATATATGTTGGGGTGCTGTGTAGGCTGCCAAAAAATATTCTCAGGTCCGGTACCGCTCGTGGCATGCAGGTGCGTAACCCGGGCTCGTCAGCCCCACCAGCTCAAGAGAGCTTGAATATAAAAGAAAGTCTAATTGGTCGCACACTGCTTGTCCTACCAGCGTGTTACCCCAAAGCATTGTGGTCCATGAAGTAAGCATCAGCGGGTGCGCCTCTGCCGGAGTCTTGAGCAAAAATCACTGTTGCGTTGGCCATCCCTGGACACGTGTTTCGAGGTTTACCTCTCGTCAGCAGGGAATAGGCATATATGTAGGGGTGCTGCGTAGGCTGCCAAAAAATGTTCTCAGGTCCTGTACCGCTCGTGGCACGCAGGTGCGTAACCCGGGCTCGTCAGCCCCACCAGTTCAAGAGAGCTTGAATATAAAAGAAAGTCAAATTGGTCGCACACTGCTTGTCCTACCAGCTTGTTGCCCCAAAGCATTGTGGTCCATGAAGTAAGCACCAGTGGGTGCGCCTCTGCCAGAGTCTTGAGCAAAAATCACTGTCGCGTTGGCCATCCCTGGACAAGTGTTTCGAGGTTGTTACCTCTCGTCAGCAGGCAATAGGCATATATGTAGGGCTACTGCGTAGGCTGCCAAAAAATATTCTCAGATCCGGTACCGCTCGTGGCACGCAGGTGCGTAACCCGGGCTCGTCAGCCCCACCAGCTCAAGAGAGCTTGAATATAAAAGAAAGTCAAATTGGTCGCACACTGCTTGTCCTACTATTATGGTAGTTGTAGATATATAAGTTGCCAGCCTTCCTTAGGAATGCCTAAATTTCCCGCCCTTTGTGGCTGGTGTGGTAAGCATAGAAACCCTTGTAAATGTAGTGGTTCTATAAGCCATGTTTTCTGCAGCAGGATTATGTCGAATGAGTTGAGGTATTGCAGGAATTCCGGGTCTGATATTATTGTTGACAAGCCATTGATGTTCCATGAACAGAGGTGGACACCTGTGTTTTTGCACTGATGACTCCATCTGATTGCCAGTGTTGTCATTGGGTTCCTGGAGAGGTGGTTATAGTTCTTGTAATCAGCTCTAGATTCACAAGACTGCATCTGGGAGCTGTTTCTGCCCAGGAGAAGACGTGCAGGGTGCCCAGAGTGCGAGCCCTTTGTTGCAGAGCATGGCCTAGTGCCCCTCTGAGCACAAAGATTAGGGGCCTTGGGCATAATCACAGAGCAACAATCTTATCGCTAAGTGCATATATATATATATATATTAGCATTTTAAGAGCTCCTCTAAGGTTTGTTTGAGTTACAATCATTGGTGCCCTCCGGTTCGCTTTAAATCTGGGTTTGGCAAGTTTGCATGCATTCAGATGTGACTTTGGTTTAACTGTGTTTATCTCCATTAGCACAATATGACCAAGTGTGGCAGGCATCATTCTTAATGGAGGGATTGTGCGGAAATTGACGGTCTAATGTGTAGTCCTTGTAAAACAGACACAATTCATAATCTACTATCAGTCCAGTAATAAAAGAGAGTACCAAGGGGTGCGTTATAGTCATGTGTAGATGGAAAAGCTAGTAACACTTTACCTTGTAGTTGCACCTGTTCATACTATGGAAGACCTTCGCCCACTGAGGTGGGATCCTTCATCATAGGGTCTGCTCCTCATACAGGGAGGAATCTGTTATGGATGTGTAAGCTGTGAATGTGAGAGCCCTAATGGAAGTATTTTACAGAGTAATTCACTGCATGAGGGAGATTCTAACTAAGGTGCGGTTAAAATTACCTGTTGGTAAACAGAGCAATTTTATTTGAGTTTCCTTTGGTGAGGTTAAAACTGCTTGACTGGGAAGTTGATGTTATCAATTGTCTTTCTCGTCCCCAGGTCATCATGTTTCAGCTAGCCACTAAGAGCCATAATTGGAGTCTATGGCTTTTGTCAGGGCCAAGGATCCCTACTCTGGTAAAAGCCTGTTCATGCACATGAGTGCTGTCCATGATTGGGTGCCTGTGGTGGACCATTGGTTCAAAAAGATCTCTTGAGCCCCTCCCACAGTCATCCCCAACTTTATTTGATCCGTAGTCTGTGTGCTTCAAGACTGGTGCATCACCAGAGCCTGGCTGTAGACGCAAACATACCACATAAAGTGAGGCAGTCATTTGCATAGAAATGACTAGCAGTGCTTAATTAAAAAATAATAATAAGTGCAGGGCATAAAGTTTCCCTTATGAATCTGGTGCACGCAATGCTAAATGCTGGTTAGAAAGTTACTAAGGCTCCTCAGTCTTGATTTAACCTCATGACTCTTTCTTCCACCAGCCTACACTTCAGTTATCTCACTTTTGTTCATTTTCAGTGTAAAAAATACTGCCCCTTGGGAAAGTGCAAGCCAGAGGCATGTGCTGGTGTGTGTTATATAGCATGATATGAAATCTGCTCTGCCATCTCCTTGCACATTGTTTGTCTCTTCTGGCAATAGCTATAGTACTTAGAAATGAGCCATCCACCAGTCATAATAGGGAGTTTAAAAAAATGTAAGTGAGTGGGCTAAAAAGGTATCTGATGTTTTGAACTATGTGCCTTTTATTTCATTAAAGCATTTTTTTTGTTAGACTTATTTTCAAAACAAAAAACCTAGGTCCCATTTTAGATTTGGGAGTAACCGCACTCTGAATTCAAAGATGTTTGCCGGCTCAATGCACATTTCTGACCATTGACAGGAACTGCCGTCCTGGTGGCTCTTGTCAATGTATTGAAAGTGAGCTGTGCAGCTCCGTCATCACAACAGTGCCATCCAGAACACTATCAATACTTTTTTGTTTTAGCAAAAACAATATCCTAAAGCAGAATTAATAATGACCCCCCTCACCATGAAAACCTTCTCCCATGGCGTAGGGGTCAAATAAATGTTTTTCCTTTCTCTTGCTGCCACGTTTTTGATGGTGGTGTGTGAAAGGAAAAAATGGCTCACTCAAAATTGGGCGGGCGGTCGCATTGCCAAACCTCCAACGGCCCTACAGAGTAAGGCCATCCGAGAAATATGTCAGCGATAAAAGCAGAGTCGGTGATCTACTGAAGGTTTGCTCGACTCTAAATGATGTGGGCGGACCATTAGTTTAACACGGAGAGTCACCATTGTGATGGAATACCCTCTCCACCAAACTCTAGCTTGGCCATGGGCATAGAAATAGGCCTACAAAATAGCTGCATCTGTCATTATAAGACTACACACTTGCACATACAAGTTTAAAATAGAACTTAGTTGCCCACTAAACAATAAACTAATATCAGACAGGATATTAGACAGGCATTTCTAGACTGATCACACAGTAAAAACGAATGCACATTTAAAGGCCTGCTTTTAATATGTGTATTGTGGCACAAACACATAAAAACAAATAGAAGAGTGCACAATAATATTCAGTCAGAAAGTAGCTGAGTCGGTATGTAAGGGGCTAGTCTGGAGCTCAAAAAATGAATATGTAAGAAGATGCAGTATAGGGGCTAATGGAGGAGGGGCTAAACTGCACATTCTGTAATCTAGAGACTTGCTTAATCCTGATTTCTGAGTTTAGCAAAAATATATGTAATTCTTTCTGATTCACCTTATTTCATTCTATCATAATTAGAAAAAAAATTAAAAAGCACAAACAATCATCTGTACTGTGTGTTGTCCTGTGCTGTCCCAGTTACTTTTCCCCAGTCCCTTCAATGCTGACCACATCCTACTTTGGTGTTATCTCTTTATATTGGTCTCTATTGTGTTTTACCTGCATCATCTTAACATTCAGAAACACCTGCGCCCATAATACTGTGAATGTTGTTTGTAGAGCACTCTGATTCCTGTTTGAGTTTGATCTGTTATACATCAAATACTTGTAAGATAAGCTTTGCAAATTGTTAAACCGATGCTGACAATTTTGGTTGAAGGAAGGATAGGGCATATGAGGGTGGGTGAGTGAAGACACAATCTCTAGAGGAACAAGTTTGAGAAACAGGAGAGCACAATTTAAAAGATTTTGAAGGAATAGACAGTGAGAACTTAACCCTTCAATACTAAACAATTTTAATATTTTGGTGAGTAGAAAATTGAATGTCATACCATCCACATTAGTGTGCAGTGTAAAAGAAATATCAGGTTTATTATCCATGCCAATTGATCCTTCTCAGTTGTTTCCCTCCTCTAACTTCACTAGCTTTTCTCTTCATAAAGACAGCGGTACCACAATGATCAGCCATTGTGCCTGTACCTTTCAGTATCTAGCTCCTCCCCTCCTCCAGATCTAATCAACGTTTTCAGCTTATTGTGCTACAGTTATGCCAAGACATTCAGATCATGGACTTCAATCTGTACCTGGGTCCCCAAATAAACAAAATCATAAGATTCAGCATCTATTCCATGAAAACAGTAAGAAATATTTTCCTTTATCCCTCCTTGCAAAACCCCAAACCTCATTTTACTACTAAAATCTCCTAAATACGTTTTTCTAAATTTTCCCCCAATAAACACTTTCTTAACTCTTCCCTCTTCTATCCCTCCATTAACCTTTCAATCCAACTAACAGACTCACATGTCTATTGCTCAACATAATTCATATTTCCCTATACTAATTCACCACTAATCCTTTTTGGTTCTGGAGTAGCGCACTACTTGCTTAAAAGCGCTTCAACGCCTCGTCAGGGTTAGTAAGTGGCTTATAAATACAAAAACATTTACAATACAGGATTCCTTCAGGTGACTGTCTACCTTGTATGTCACATCTTGACTATACAATTTGGCCCTAAGAGACAATCTCACTGTGATGACAGCAAGGACTACTAAGAAATCAGAATTCTGATGTGAGACATTTTGTACACATTTGTACATGCAACCACATTTCACCAGCTCCATAAGCCAGATGGTCAACTTTCAAGACCCTTACATCATGCATAGGGCCATCAAAAGAAAAGCCCCAACATTCTTCCAATTAAATCTCAAAAGATTTTTAACACACATGTGGAGAGGCAACGTTATATTCACAATTCCTGGCTAAGATGCCATACAATTTAGGAATAGAGACGACAGGAGTGATGGACGTTCACGCAGTTTTGTTGAAGATTATAAATATTTTAATTCATTTCAGTGTATCCACAGGCAACGCGTTTCTCCCAACACGGGCTTCTTCAGGGCTGTAAATAGTACATAATATAAACACGTATCAATACTTTATACATATAATATATATATTGTTAAAAACTTTTTACAAAACACAGATATAAACAAACATATTCTTAGACGTTAATACAAACGTTACAAAGCTACATATATGCAATTTTGTTTTTCTAAAAAACGACGAGAGATTGAAAAAAAGGATGAAAGAAGATTTTTACATTTTTCATATTTGTTACACATACATAAGATTCAGATTTCTATATATAATTTGGAAGAATGAGGCAGTCAGAGACCACTCTACTCGCTAATGATTGATAGCTTAGTCCAGAGAGAGAATTCTTATGCACAAAGAGAGGAATAGAAAAGGTGAAAGAAACACTATTCACACTTTGTTTCTAAGGGACTACTAACTCATTTAGCCATGATGCCTTCTACAGACTAAGCAGGAACAAGTAAAAAGAGAAATACATCTCTTTACGAATTACTGCAATGGGACCACTACATCTTTGGGCTGTGACAAATTCTACAAGATGGGAACTAGAGTGGGGAAAAAGAAAAACAGAGAAATGTTTCTACCTTTGTTTTCCACAAATGTGAATATGACCTTTGTAGTCAAATTCTACAGGACATATCCTCCTGTATACAGGGTACCATCTGACAAGATCTTTTTTGAACAGTGAGGCCTTTTGCAACCTTGAGTCCAAATTTCTACAAGCAAGATGTAAGAAAGAAACATTGTCATAACTGAAAAGGGGGGGCCCTCGGCCCCCCCGCCCGCATGGCGGTGCGGCGACCCCCTCTCCCCTTTCCTCCCGGTGGTGGG
Organism: Lissotriton helveticus; assembly: GCF_964261635.1. Classification (NCBI taxonomy): domain Eukaryota; kingdom Metazoa; phylum Chordata; class Amphibia; order Caudata; family Salamandridae; genus Lissotriton; species Lissotriton helveticus. Next base: position 522,892,423 of record NC_136072.1, read on the forward strand.
GCATGACCTCCCGGCATCCAGTGATGACGCGGGGGTGTGCGCCGCACCACCGGTTAGCTGGCGCCCGCCCCTTGACCCGGAAGGCGTTGCGCAGACTTCCGGGCCGGGAGGGTGGGCTGCTGGGGGCAGGGGGAGGGGGCGTGCCACCCCCTCCCCACGATCCCAGGAATAAAGGAGGGGGACCGCTCAGGTGCCCCCTTGTCGCCTGGACACTCCCCCACACTGGTCGTGCCCCGCGCTTGGGGCTTCCTAATTTTCTGTTTTTTCTCCCTTGCAGGTTTCGCCAAGCGTCGCAGGCCAGGACGGGAACTAGCTCGGATGTCTGCTAAAGAGAAGCAGTGTTGGTGGATTCGGCGGCGCAGCTAGTGCGGCGTGGGAAGAGTCGTGGCAGGGGAGCTGTGGGAGAGCGGAGGCACCATCTTTCTGAAGAGAGCCCGGGAGTGGGCAGGACAATGGGGCTTTAGGTGAGACACGGGCCGCGGGTGTCGTTTTTGTCTTGGTGCAGGACTTGTCCCCGGGCAGGTGGGGGTGTACATTAAGGCTTACAGCCGTTCCTGCCACGCAAGTTGCCCCTTTTTTATAGGTTTGCGGGCGGGGGGGCCAAGGGCCCCCCCCCCTTTTCATACGTTGTAGGCAGGGTTCCTCTGCCCGGTTTAGCCATTCATTTTAAAGGGCCAGCCCAGGCAAACTATGTTGAAAGAGCACAAGTGTTTGTTTATGTGCACAGTCATTTTAAAAGGCGTGTTATCGTTTCCTTTATTTGAATTTCAAAGCGCTGATTCGAAATATGGGCAAATTGATGCTGATTCAGTGTGCTTTCGTGGTCGCATGTCTGGCGGGGCACAAAGTCAAGGGGATTTGGCTCAGTGGTGGAGCACATGCTTCGCATGAACGAGTCCTAGGGTTCGGTCCCGGCATCTCCAGGAGTTTCTTTTCTGTCTGTATGCTTTAGGCAGTATTGAATGGATGTTCACATACAAATGAGTGGTGGCCTCACCGTACAGGGCAGCGTTTGGAGGAAAGGGTCCTGCATGGAGAGTTGAAAAAATGTCCGTTGTAGTTCGCGGATTGCTTTTGAAGGGCTGATGCACATGCATATGTTGAGGGATGGTTTGTTCAAGATCTATTTGCGTGCCAGAGCTCCTTTGTATGAGTGTCGGGGGTGGCACGGTTCTGCGGCGTGCATGTATGGATTCGGACATAGTGGTGAAGGCATAACTCCCTCGTGACAATACGGTGCGTTGCATCCAGTTTTGGGTTTGTTGCCAGTACCATGGAACCCCTGCCAGCCAGCTATGAGTTATGCCAATAAAATCCATTGTTCTCCAGGTTTTGTGCGGGACTTGTGTTGCTAGGGCTCCTTATTCCACCGGCTGCCCAGGACTACAGACTGTGTATGCCTCAGGTTTGTGATAGGACTGGGAGTCTCATGAGTGCCCCATTCCACAGGTTGCCTCCGAGCACAAAGTTTTTTTTTTTTGTTTGTTTTTTTTTAAACGTCTCAAATTTAGTAAAAGACAGGGGTTTTTGTGTGTGCTCCCTATTGCTTAGGCTGCCCAGGTGCTCGTCACATGTTTGTGCAAGGGGTGAGGTGATAATTTTTTCCAATTCCACAGGCTGCCCAGGAGCACAGAGTGCATATGTCCCCTGTTTGTGACGGGAGTGGGGTCTTTCTGTGTGCCTCTTAATCCAGAGTACGCCCAAGTGTACATGCAGTGTAGGTTAAATGCTAGGATCTCGGCGCTGCCCATTCGGAAGTCTAATCGAGAGTACAGTAGGGTGTGATTGCCACACCATGCAGGGGACTTGTTATTTTGCAGAATCCGAGCATGCTGCTTCGCATGCTCTAATTTGGTTTTATGCTAATCCTCTGCCAGGAAATTCGTGACAGGTTATTTTGCAGAAGGGATTGCGCAGGCTAACAGACAACTGCCCACGTAGGGTATATTTATTTATTTACCACGGTTGCTGCTCATTTAGGTTAGGCAGCAAACAGCCTGGTAGCTGCAATATTGTTGTGGTGTACCCAGGGCTTCAGATATAAGTTTTTTAATTATATCACTAGTCATGGTTGCGGCTGATTTATCTTAGGCATCGAACAGCCACTGACAAAACAAATAGTCCTGACTATAAGTATGATATTTGTAATGTAGAGCTGGGGGAAATGACAAAAAAAAAAAAGACGGCAAGTGTGCAACACACTAGGCTAGACGCCAGTTTTGTAGTTTACAGTCGCTGCACCTTAACTTTAGTTGTTACTGCAGCGGAAAGCCACTAAGGGATGATAATATCTCATTCGAAGGCAAATAACACCATGGGGGGCATAGGAATGAATTCAGTGTGATGTATATGTGCGGGACGCCGTGATGTCCCCAGACCAAGCTATGGCTACATAAAACTGTAAAATGGAAAATATGGGTACGTATTAATCTGGGTTGCATGAACTCTTGCTGATTCAGTCCCCACTGGGAGTAATTGCGTCACAACATTAGGCATCCCCCCCCCTTAATTTTATTACCATTGAAATATGAGGAATCTCATTGAGTGGTTGCTGGGTGGAATGTTGATTTCACAATTACAAGTTTAAGCATAACACTTTAGAATTGCTATCATTGGTATCAACTGAACTGATAGTTAAATAATCTTGGAAACTTCTTAACGCGCATGACCTCTTTTTTGGGGTCCTCCTTGTGACTAACATGCATTCAGGTGTAGTTATGGACGATGATGTGTAAGCCAAGTCCCTGTTTGCGCGGCACACTATTTCTAGGCACAGACGTTAACCGCGTTCCTGTCCAACTCAAAGCAGAAAGCCAAACAAGGGACTGGAATTTTTTCATTTGAAGGCAATAACACCATGGTGGGCCTAGTAATGAATTCCATTTGGGTCTCGGGGTCTTCCTGGCAAGTAACGCGTACCTAAGGGTAGGGCTTAATGAGGGCGTGTAAGCCAGTTTCCGGGGTCCCACGTTCCTACCCAGAGTTCCCTGCATGTTGTTTTATTGCATATGTGTGCAGCACTGTATTTCTGGACGGGTCTTGTTTGACGTAAACTGGGTGTGCCCTTGGGTAAGGACAGAGCTAAACCTCTCTGAGGGCTCGAAGGAGGGTGTAACACGGGTCAGGGGTTCCTTTGATCATGTTAGAGTGGTTTGGGGGAATTTTTCCCAAAAGCCAAGGTTGTAACGTTGTGCTGGGAGTGGTAAAAGGCTCTTGGGCCAATTTCTACAACCCGGCATGGATAGCATCGTGATAATGCTAGGCTTAACGACCTTGCTGCCGAACTGGGACATTCAACATCAGGTTATTGCAACTACACTCGACTCACAACGCCAGACTCCTTTAGCTTCCGGTCAACGATTCCTAAAAGGGGCTGACGCATTATTACAGTGATGGTAAGCACCCTCATGGGGAAGTTACTCATGTCAGGGAAATAGCACTGGTTTTAGTGGGGGGGAATCTTTTCATACGGGACAGAACGAACCCCAATTATACTCTATACTTTCCTTAAGTATCCAGGAAGGTGCCAGTGAGTCATTTTAGATACGGCATGTGCTCTCGGTAAGGAATTATAACATAAGATAGGTTTACAGTTTTATTTTCTGGAGCTATAAGGAGGGGTGCCATGGCCTGTAAGCCAGGTGCTGGCAGTGCGCTGTGATATGGTCAGCTCACGTAGCTGGTGGATTGCAGAATCTGGCCTACATTTTCTTTTCTTTACATGTAGGTTATCGCTGGAGCGGGCTCCAGGTTGCAAACGGGGTCGTTATCGCTGTAGCGGGCTCCAGGTTGCAAACGGGGTCTGTACATACAGAGGGAGGCAGGCTTAACATATTACAACATATTTTCTTAACATAGTGGGGAGGCCAGGCCTACGTGTAACGGCCTCTGCGAAGGTTCACCCATGTACACTCTCACCATGAACTTCGAAACACGCAGTTGCGGAGGTGGATCTGAATACGGGGCCTATGTCCTGTGTCTAAAACCCGAGGCACCAAAGGGTGGTACACATAGGCTTTTTGGGGCTGCCGTGTCACACAAGACACACGCATACACGTAGGTGTGGACAGACTGCGGGAATGCCAACAGCATTGCTGCAGCATACCTTGTTAGTAACTATGAAAGCGCTATTGCATGGCATTTCACACAATGCACTGTCCTTAAGTAATGATGGATGGGCTATTGCATTCACTGTTGACTACAGGTCTATTCTTTCATGTTGGTCATACTACTAGGCACCTCATTGTAGCACTAAGTTAAAGGCTATGCACGTGGCACAAACTGATGCTATGTTAGACACTTGCAGTTGCAGGTTTGATGGAAATGTACCTGGTGCTGATCTTGGCTAAAGCTTAGCATGTGATTGCACCGCATACGGGCATGTGTACTGGATCTTTTGTCAGGAAACAAGAAACACTAATCGTTTGTGTTTGTTTTTTCATTTATGTATGACCGGACCCATGGTTGATACCCGGGAAGTGCTCCACACCACAACAACTGCAAGGAGGGGACCAGTACACCTGGATCAGGAGCTGCAATCAAAGGCTTCAACTGTGATGGGCGGTCAATTCAACGGCTCAGGCGGTGCCAGCGGGAGAAGGTGCTACCCATGCATTATGGTTGAATTTCTCAAACCTGTTACGCGGGGGAGGAACTGGCCGTGGGGGCGTCAAGGTAATTTCAACAGCTCAACACAAGCGACAGAAGGAGCAACGGACATTGGTGACTTGGATTGTGGGCCACTTTTAGATGAGGCGCGCTGAAAATGTCTTTCTTTCAGGTGACAGTAAGTAAAGGGCTGAGCAAAAGGGGTTTTCAGTCTCCTTCTTTGGGAGGGGGGTTTATGTCTCAGTCAGTTCAGAGATTATTTTCAGAAAATCCTATCCCAGCAGCCCGCTCCCCCGTCAGTGGTGATACTTCACCTGGGGGAGAATGATCTGGCCAAACTAGGTAGGCGCATCCTTATCGAGGAAATCATCCTTATTGAGGAAATAATCTCCGCTGCGGGGTGGGTGGCCAGGACATGCCCGGGTTGCATGGTAGTTTTGTCTCAACTTATACCTCGGTGGCAGTGGCGAGGGGGGGACTCCGACAAGGCGTTGAATCACTCGGTAAAGAGGATCAACACGCAATTGGACAAATTATTTCGAACCCCCCGGTTGCAGACGATCCCTCATGGGTGTATTTGGGGGGGAACATTTCGACCTGCGGGACGGGGTACACTTGACTGAGGCAGGGAACGTCCTGTGGTCTAATAACACATTGGCGTGGCTAGAGTGATTGGCGAAGCGGGTATGACCTTTCTTAGGAGTAGGAAGGGGGGAGGCCAGATCGTCGGGTAACAATGCTGGCCTGTGGCGGTAAGGTCATGACCGGTGAGCAGCTATTTTAAGGTCTGAGGGGGGCGGCATCATCCTTTGGAGGTGTCCGCCCAGGGGGAGGGGTCACTGGCCCCTCCTAGAACTTCAGGGGCAGGTATAACTGGTGCTGCAAAGGGGTGCGGGTAGGAGAGTCACGCTGTCCTCAGGCTGGTAGCCACCCCGCGCATACTCATGACGTCAGCGAATGGCGCGAGTAAGGGCCCTCCTTCAGTGGGTAAATGGAGTTCACGGAGTGGACCGAGTAATTAACGGGCTCGGCTGCGCATGCGCACCTGCGGTAAGGGCGCATAGTAGGACCTGACACCGGTTAGCGACCTCGCCATATGGCCAGTAATGTTAGTATGCAAAAGATTTCAGAGGAGGATGTTAGATTTGGTTAGGAAACAAGCTGTATTAAAATCTTGTTAAGGTTAGCCTATCATACTGGTTAATATGATTGGATCTAATGTCCCTGAATGTTTTGCATAAAACTGTATCTTTTGTTTAATAAATTTTATTATTTTGTATCTTAATAAATACGGCCGGGGGGGTCTTGTGATCCCCCGCCTTCCAAAGACAATTATGTTTCGTATCAATGTGTTCTGGGTTGATGTGGGTTCACAGGGAGGGGGCGGTAGCCGTAACTGACCATGTGAAAAGGGGGGGCCCCCGGCCCCCCCGCCCGCATGGCGGTGCGGCGACCCCCTCTCCCCTTGCCTCCCGGTGGTGGGGCGTGACCTCCCGGCATCCAGTGATAACGCGGGGGTGCGCGCCGCACCACCGGTTGGCTTGCGCCCGCCCCTTGACCCGGAAGGCGTTGTGCAGACTTCCGGGCCGGGGGGGTGGGGTGCTGGGGGGCGGGGGGAGGGGGCGTGCCGCCCCCTCCCCACGATCCCAGGAATAAAGGAGGGGGGAGCACTCAGGTGCCCCCTTGTCGCCTGGACGCTCCCCCACACTGGTCATGCCCCGCGCTCGGGGCTTCCTAATTTTCCCCACCCACCATCCCTGGAACATTGTGGTGTATTGTGCATATTGTATACCTGTATGATTGTGTGTATTGACGCGTATTAATTACTTATTTTCGGTTTAGGTGAAACATGAATGTCGGTTACATTGGTGTTTGTGCATATTGTATACCTGTTTTATTGTGTATTGATGTGTATTAATTGATTATTTCCCTTTAGGAAGTAGTGCTGAATCATAAATGTCGGTTGCAATTTTGTTTAGGCCTTCTTTCCCATAGTTTACAATTATAACAAGGGGACCCAATGGATACCTTCGGACCATGGGCGGACAGTTTATTATAAAAAACACAAGGTCCTAAGGCTCATTTGATAAAAGAGACAATGGAGTTATAGACTAGAATCAGTACTATATCCGTTTCTCCTGTACCCAGCCGGGTCAGGAAATTTTATTCAAGTTAGGCAAAAAGGAAATCAGTTACCACAGAGAAGGTAAATTTCAGCATTTGATAGGGTACAAGCCTGCACCTATCCAGAGTTAAACAAAATTTTTTTAGAGAAAGGTAGAGAAATAGGAAAAAACAATATCAGGCAAGAAAACGTAGAAGCCACATGTCCCTTGCAAATGGTTAACTAATACGCAAGTTGAGACAAACAATTCATGCAAACACAGTAAGCACAATGGATATATTGCAGAACTGTTTAAATTGTCGACGACGTTTCGATCCCCTGGCTCCGAATGAACCGGGATCATCTTCAGGACTGTATAAATAGTTGCCTGTTTAGATTTAGCTGCGCCTTCGGGGTTCCTAGGTGGGACACTGGTCAGTTGAATAATCTGGAGAGTGCTCCTCGATGGGGGGGCGCATTCCGGGCTGGATATTCTCAATTAAAATTGGAGTGTTAGGCTCCCGTGGGTCGGCAGCTCAAACAACTCTTCGGTAGTTTGGCGGTAACCCCGATGACTTGCTCCTCAATCGAGCAGAATTAAGGCTGGCGGTAGACTCAATGGTCAATACAACGGGCAGCACGGCAATTTTTTTAAAATAATATTCTTTCCCATAGTAGCCGGACGATGGTCTGTCATGACATGTTGATTTAGATAGTGTAGTTGTCCTTTAGATCTTTTTTCCACATGTCGTCGTATTTATTAGGGTATGGACATGCGGTAAGGTCATGACCGGTGAGCAGCTATTTTAAGGTCTGAGGGGGCGGCATCATCCTTTGGAGGTGTCCGCCCAGGGGGAGGGGTCACTGGCCCCTCCTAGAACTTCAGGGGCAGGTATAACTGGTGCTGCAAAGGGGCACGGGTAGGAGAGTCACATTGTCCTCAGGCTGGTAGCCACCCCGCGCATACTCATGACGTCAGCGAATGGCGCGAGTAAGGGCCCTCCTTCAGTGGGTAAATGGCGTTCACGGAGTGGACCGAGTAATTAACGGGCTCGGCTGGGCATGCGCACCTGCGGTAAGGGCGCATAGTAGGACCTGACACCGGTTAGCGACCTCGCCATATGGCCAGTAATGTTAGTATGCAAAAGATTTCAGAGGAGGATGTTAGATTTGGTTAGGAAACAAGCTGTATTAAAATCTTGTTAAGGTTAGCCTATCATACTGGTTAATATGATTGGATCTAATGTCCCTGAATGTTTTGCATAAAACTGTATCTTTTGTTTAATAAATTTTATTATTTTGTATCTTAATAAATACGGCCGGGGGGTCTTGTGATCCCCCGCCTTCCAAAGACAATTATGTTTCGTATCAATGTGTTCTGGGTTGATGTGGGTTCACAGGGAGGGGGCGGTAGCCGTCACTGACCATGTCGCAATTACATAGATCAGTACTTGCTTCCCACAAACCATAGTGTCCTATCTTACCTAGTGTATGTAGTTTCATAGATGAAACTCTTTAATCAGTTCCTATGTTGCAGGAGTTATTGTTTGAAGTGCCGGTTAGAGCACTGACGGTACCCTGAAAGATATATATATATAATATATGGCGTGTTTCAAAGACCATATATTCACCTCTAACATATAAGCCTGACAATTGTTCTATAGTTCTCCCCACATATATAATTTCCATTCCTTTTTATTCTGTCTTATGCAGTATTTATTATTATTTTTAATATTATATATTCTAGTCATGGGCATTTGTACTATAAAGGCATTACTAGAGGGCCACTCAAATCTAAGTCATAGGACACCTTTCACTTCAAACAGTCCCTTGTTTTCAATCCTGAATCACTGCAGACCCCCCCATACATGCCCAGCAATATGCTACCAATTTCTTGTAAGTCTATCAGCACTTCCTCTAAGAACGGAGGAGAGCTAACTATCGAGCAATATGCTGCTGCAAGGACAGTGTTTAGTTTTCAAGACCCCAGAAGTTCGTAAGTTCTTCTGTGAGGTTCGTGCTATTCAGGACTATCGTAGCGTGTGGCTCACTGTTTTAAGTCGGGCGATCGGCATCTGAACTGGAACATGGTTCAAGACTCTGGTGCCACCAATTTAAAAGACATATATAAAAAAAAAATTATTTTTTCTTATTAGAATTTGTACACTTTGATAACATAATGGGAAATTGAAAGTGTTCTCGGATTGCGTGTTGGGAATCTAGTGGATGTGTCTGTGGGGAACACACGTTTTGGAAGGACAGTACTGGGGAGTTAATTGCTTTCAAGAGGTTAACGCTCTAGTCTTTAAACAACCTTAATGTTCACAGCTGAACTCAATTTAATGATTAATATGCACTACATAAACCACGGCGCGAAACCCACTGATTTCACTTGAAATCGGGTCAAGGTACGCGTCAGACCGTCGGAAATGGCGAGGTAAGAAATCCCAGGGTCATTGGTGAATAGCGCTCCCCGTTCTTAGAGGAAGTGCTGATAGACTTAGAAGAAATTGGTAGCATATTGCTGGACATGTATGGGGGGGTCAGCAGTGATTCAGGATTGATAACAAGGGACTGTTTGAAGTGAAAGGTGTCCTGTGACTTAGATTTGAGTGGCCCTCTAGTTATACCTTTATAGTACAAATGCCCATGACTAGAATGCAGAATATAGGAACTGAAATTATATATGTGGGGAGAACTATAGAACAATTGTAAGGCTTATATGTTAGTAGTGAGTATATGGTCTTTGAAACATGCCATGTATTATATATATATCTTTCAGGGTACCGTCAGTGCTCTAACCGGCACTTTAAACAATAACTCCTACTGCATAGGAACTGATGAAAGAGTTTCATCTATGAAACTACATACACTAGGTAAGATAGGAACTATGGTTTGTGGGAAGCAAGTACTGATCTATGTAATTGCGAGTTATACCAATATTTCTTTCTTACATCTTGCTTGTAGAAATTTGTACTCAAGGTTGCAAGCTGTTCAAAAAAGAGCTTGTCAGATGGTACACTGTATACAGGAGAATTTGTCCTGTAGAATTTGACTACAAAGGTCATATTCACATTTGTGGAAAACAAAGGTAGATACATTTCTCTATTTTTTTTCCTCCACTCTAGTTCCCATCTTGTAGAATTTGTCACAGCCCAAAGATGTAGTGGTCCCATTGCAGTAATTCGTAAAGAGATGTATTTCTCTTTTTACTTGTTCCTGCTTAGTCTGTAGAAGGCATCATGGCTTTATAAGTTAGTAGTCCCTTAGAAACAAAGTGTGAAAAGCGTTTCTTTCACCTTTTCTATTCCTCTCTTTGTGCATAAGAATTCTCTCTCTGGACTAAGCTATCAATCATTAGCGAGTAGAGTGGTCTCTGACTGCCTCATTCTTCCAAATTATATATAGAAATCTGAATCTTATGTATATGTAAAAAATATGAAAAATGTGAAAATCTCCTTTCATCCTTTTTTTCAATCTCTCGCTGTTTTTTAGAAAAACAAAATTGCATATATGTAGCTTTGTAACGTTTGTATTACCGTCTAAGAATATGTTTGTTTATATCTGTGTTTTGTAAAAAGTTTTTAACAATATATTTATTATATGTATAAAGTATTGATATGTGTTTATATTATGTACTATTTACAGCCCTGAAGAAGCCCGTGTTGGGCGAAATGCTTGGCTGTGGATGCACTGAAATGAATTAAAATATTTATAATCTTCAACAAAACTGCGTGAACGTCCATCACTCCTGTCACCTTTATTCCTAAATTGTATGGCATCTTAGCCAGGAATTGTGAATATAACGTTGTCTCTCCACATGTGTGTTAAAAACTGTATTATTGGAAACCAAGTTAGGTGGCTGGTTTTAGGAGGTGGGCAATAGTTACTACAGTAGCCTTAGATAATTCTATTTTTTGATACTGGTAGATAGTGTGGTGTCTGTCTCTGCCACCCAATCTTTTGTGAAAAATAAATAGGGTTGCCAGCACGCTACCGGTTTGTTAGTAAGAAATGTCGTTTGATGATGACAGGGAGGAGATGGCCAGGGATCTTTTCAGTGATAAAATGGATCCGACTAGTAAGGGTTCCATAAGAAAAAGTGGCACGGAGGGTTTGAAAACAAAACTTGAGAGATTAGAGAGATTGAAGAAAAGTGAGCTATCTAAATGGTGGGACGGGGTTACCCTAAAAAAATATTTGGATAATAAAAAAATCCAGAGGGGACTACGCCTACTAACATTTCCAAATTTTGACGATTTGGATCCAGATTTGTTGACAAATTGGGAGGAGAATCTACTGAGCTCCTCGTGTACTATGATGAAAATTTTAACAGAGCATTCTGACAGAAAATGTATAAAATTGAGAGAGGAAATCAAAGCATTAGAAGAGGATATAAAGAACTTGGGACTGAAAGAGATATGTGAAAAGAATTATGTTATCTTAAAAGAACAAGTAGCTAAGCACCAGTGTGTAATCAGAGATCGAAAGTTATCCAAGATAAAAAGAGATGATAGGGATTATGCGCCAGGTAGGATTTATACCTTTGCGAAAAGCTTTGATAACATAATACTCACAAAACCTAAAGGGAATATGCAGACAGATGCTGGCAGCATCTCAAGTGCGGCTAGTAGCTCAGATCTTTCCTTGGTGGGGGAACCAGAACCAAGCACTAGTGCAGATGTGAGGGGACCACTAAACAGTTCAGCAACTTTTTTAGAAGTTCGCCGTTTTCGTATAGGGAACAGACAAAACACAGAAAGACCAGAAGGGGGGGCAGGCGCAAGTACAGACATAAAAGAAGGGGTTCAGACTCGGAATCAGAAAAAGCAAATGACCAAACACTAACAGCAGACCTAAGGGAGGGTAGTTTGCTCCGAGACAAGGCACAGGAAAAGGTGAATTTGGTGGTGAATCTGTCAGATTATGTATTGGATGCACATGAATTATCTGCTATGAATAAAGGTTTGAGTTTTTGTCCAGTAAATTTTGGTAACTTTTCAGACATTCATGTTGATCTATTTAAGTTCTCAAGACTAGCGAAATTGAAATGTCACTTTGCAATGAACTATACAAATAAATGTGTTGAACAAAGATCTGTGGCTCCCTCTGAAATGTCTGTTTCACATGTGAAAGATGTATCTCTTTTATTGTCAATGTCGGATGGAGATTCACAAACTGTTGAACAAACTATGAGAGATTTGGGAGTTGAACAGGATTATACCTTAGATAGTGGTTTACATCCCCGTAGTAAATTTACACCTCAAGGAGCACATTTGACCCGTATTGATGTTTTTCAGCAACAGGTAACTCAAGGCCTTCATGAACTAGAGGATAAAATGCTTTTGTCCAAAAAGAAATACAGGTATGAGAACCTAACTAGAAAAGAGAGGTGTTCCCTGGATAAGATCAGAAAGAACAAAGAGTTGATAATCCGTGAGGCAGACAAAGGTGGGAATATTGTTCTCATGAACAGAAAAGACTATGACGCTGAGATTCAAAGACAGTTAACAAACGAGACCTGTTACAGAAAGATAAGCTCAAACCCCTATGGAACCGCCTCAATGATAATCAATGACAATTTGAGTCATTGGAAAGAGGTTGGTTTATTGTCAGACACTGAATATAGGTTCTTGCGGGTAGAACATCCCAGACATCCATGTATATACTTACTACCTAAAATACATAAACAAGCCAACTTTCCCCCTGGATGACCAATCATTGCTGGTATTGGATCTTTGACAGAACCTCTGGCACAATTTGTGGATTCATTTTTACAGCCATATGTACACAATCTTCCGCCGTATATTAAAGACACAATGGATCTATTGAACAAATTAGATGGGTTGGCATAGGAGGAGCCATTTTGGCTCTGTACGTTGGATGTGGAATCCTTGTATACGTGTATAAGAGAGGAGTTGGGCTGTAGAGCAGTGGAACATTATCTTTCCTCACGTCAAGTGCAATTTTATGACCATAACAAGATGCTCATTAAGATGTTGCATCTAATTTTGGATTACAATTTTTTCCTTTATGATGCCTCTTGGTACAAGCAATTGCAAGGCACTGTGATGGGGTCCAAGGTGGCCGCATCCTATGCCAACTTGTTCATGGGGTGGGTTGAAGCCAGACATGTATGGGCCCATGAGGCGTCCAAGTGGACTGAACATATAAATTTTTGGGGACGTTATATAGATGACATCATTATTATTTGGTCTGGTTCAGAAGAGAGTTTTAAGTCCTATTTTAGTTATCTAAATGGGAACACCATGAATGTAAAGTTTACTATGATGATGTCACAAACGAAGATTGATTTTCTGGATGTAACATTATATGTTGCTGACAATATTTTAGACAGTACCCTACATAGGAAAGAGACTGCAGTAAATAGTTTACTGCATTTCCAGAGTTCGCATCCGACCAATACCAAAAACACCATTCCATTTGGCGAATTGGTCAGAATAAAGAGAAATTGTAGTGAGGGGTCGGAATATGACAAACATAGCTCGGACTTGGTACAGCGCTCAAAACGGTACAACAATCAGGTCCTGAAGAAAGCAATTGATAAAGCAAGCAAGGTAAATCGGACAGCAACTTTGACTCCCAGAAGAAAAACTATTAATGAAAGGTTATCTTTCATTACCACAAATTCTAGTTTAAATCAGGATGTCTATAAAATGCTGTGGAAACATTGGCACCTCTTACAGGGTGTTCCAGGGGTCGGTAACTTTAATAAGGACAAACCTAGTGTAGTATATAGGAGATGCAGAACGATAAGAGAAAATCTATGTCCAAGCTACATGCGACCAGTTCGCAAAAAACAAGAGATGTGGCTTAGTCCTAAAACTGGTTTCTTTCCTTGTGGGTGCTGTAACATGTGTAATCAAGCAGGCAGGATGGCTTCTTTCAACTATAATACTAAAAAAATCTATGAAATCAGATATTTTTTGAACTGTCTGACACATTACGTGCTCTATGTGATTATCTGTAATTGTAAAAAGATCTATGTAGGGAGCACTGTGAGAACTCTAAAAGTGCGCATGCAGGAACATAGACGAGCATGTGTGAATCGGGATATGTCCTATGCTCTGGCCTCACATGAATGCGAGGGAATAGGGGACAGTTCTAACTTTGAATTTCATGCTATTGATCATGTACCAGTTCCCCAAAGAGGAGGAGATAGGGAACTACACCTCCGGCAATTGGAGGCCATGTGGATTTGTAGGCTACGAGCCACTACACTTGGTCTTAATTTTGACTCTGAAATGCATCATTTTTTGTAATCTTGATTACCAAATATAGATCTGTAAGGAGCACATTGGATTCATGTTTTACATTGCCCCAGATGTACCTATTTTTGTGACTTGATTTACATAATATTGATCTGAAATAAGAGTATTGGAGTAATGCTCTATTGTGGGTGCCGTTGAAATGCATTGGGCAATTGGAAGAAGGGGGTAGTGAGAACTGACTCCTGTTCCTCACATGGGTCTATTTAGAACAGCAAACTGGTACGTAATATGTAGACAGGGGATAAATGCCATCTAGTAACAAACCTTCACCGTAGTACTACACCCCTTATTGGACTTGGGTACAGAATAAGGATAGTTAGAACAAAATATCATATCTTTTATATTTGTGCACAAATTGGAAATGGGAAGGACTCATAGATTTAATCTGGAGGCACTTAGTAAAATGTATTGAATGGACAGGCCATAAAGGTGGCCTTCTTTTTGGTATTTTCCTTTGGAAGACAATCAACGTTCTTGTAGTGAATTCATATTCTAAAAACACAGAATTGACGAGCAACGTTTTGATAAAAGATTAGCGCTTTAGTTTGTGAGAATCTAGATATTACAAGGTTTAAATGAGTGTTTTGGTTCTAGTCGTGATTATTATATCATGTAGCTCACTGTGCTGATCGTTGGGCTTGGGCACTTGAACCATAATAGGGTTCAAGCCTCCTTTATGTTTAATCAACAACATTTATTTTTCTTTATAATTATTAATGGTGACACACCACGAATACACAAAAAGTGATTCTTTACAAAAAACAAAAAATAAATTTTTAGGAATGTGTGTTGGATAATCAATAGTAATCTCGGTATTGCATCGAGATGTCGGAACTATCGAGCAATATGCTGCTGCAAGGACAGTGTTTAGTTTTTAAGACCCCAGAACTTCGTAGGTTCTTATGTGAGGTTTGTGCCATTCAGGACTATCGTAGCGTGTGGCTCACTGTTTTAAGTCGGGTGATCGGCATCTGAACTGGAACAGGGTTCAAGACTCTGGTGCAACCAATTTAAAAGACATATATAAATAAAGTTTTTTATTTTTTCTTATTAGAATTTGTACACTTTGATAACATAATAGGAAATTGAAAGTGTTCTCGGATTGCGTGCTGGGGATCTAGTGGATGTGTCTGTGGGGAACACACGTATTGGAAGGACAGTACTGGCGAGTTATTTGCTTTCAAGAGGTTAACGCTCTAGTCTTTAAACAACCTTAATGTTCACAGCTGAACTCAATTTAATGATTAATATGCACTACATAAACCACGGCGCGAAACCCACTGATTTCACTTGAAATCGGGTCGAGGTACGCGTCGGACTGTCGGAATTGGCGAGGTAAGAAATCCCAGGGTCATTGGTGAATAGCGTTCCCCCGTTCTTAGAGGAAGTGCTGATAGACTTAGAAGAAATTAGTAGCATATTTCTGGGCATTTATGGGGGGGTCTGCAGTGATTCAGGATTGATAACAAGGGACTGTTTGAAGTGAAAGGTGTCCTGTGACTTAGATTTGAGTGGCCCTCTAGTACAAATGCCCATGACTAGAATATATAATATTAATATATAATATAAAAAATAATAATAAATACTGCAGAAGGCAGAATATAGGAACGGAAATTATATATGTGGGGAGAACTATAGAACAATTGTCAGGCTTATATGTTAGTAATGAATATATGGTCTTTGAAACACACCATATATTATATATATATCTTTCAGGGTACCATCAGTGCTCTATCCGGCACTTCAAACAATAACTCCTGCTGCATAGGAACTGATGAAAGAGTTCCATCTATGAAACTACATACACTAGGTAAGATAGGACACTATGGTTTGTGGGAAGCAAGTACTGATCTATGTAATTGCGAGTTATAACAATGTTTCTTTCTTACATCTTGCTTGTAGGAATTTGTACTCAAGGTTGCAAAAGGCCTCGCTGTTCAAAAAAGACCTTGTCAGATGGTACACTGTATGCAGGAGGATTTGTCCTGTAGAATTTGACTACAAAGGTCATATTCACATTTGCGGAAAACAAAGGTAGATACATTTCTCTGGTTTTTTTTTCCCACTCTAGTTCCCATCTTGTAGAATTTGTCACAGTCCAAAGATGTAGTGGTCCCATTGCAGTAATTCGTAAAGAGATGTATTTCTCTTTTTACTTGTTCCTGCTTAGTCTGTAGAAGGCATCATGGCTAAATGAGTTAGTAGTCCCTTAGAAACAAAGTGTGAAAAGTGTTTCTTTCACCTTTTCTATTCCTCTCTTTGTGCATAAGAATTCTCTCTCTGGACTAAGCTATCAATCATTAGCGAGTAGAGTGGTCTCTGACTGCCTCATTCTTCCAAATTATATATAGAAATCTGAATCTTATTGTTAGACCTGTCAGCCCTTTGGGTGGTCCCTCCTACTTATTTATTTATTTTTGTCCCCTTTCTGACTTCCAATCCTTTCATTTTTATGTCCACTGAAATTTTTGGTGTTGTCCTAGGGGGTGGGTGCTACCTTGTCCTCATACTTTTGTTGAGGCCTAGAAGTCCCCCCTTTTCTCATGAAAATCTAGTTACACAAAATGGTGGCTGGTAACTGCCAATACTGATTACCTCAGGGACTGGCCCATAGACTCATATGGGGAATCTAGAACCTTCTAGCCTGTTCTGGACACTTGGGGCTAGGGGTATAGGGCGGCCATTTTGTCATACAGAGAGAGTCAGCTGGAGTACAGGCTGTGGCGCTAGGTGGGGTAGGACATTCAGAGGGTTGACTACTTCCTAAGGGTTGCCTCCTTACTGCTATCACCACCCCCCTTTTTCTGCAGACCTGACCCTGCTAAATTGCGCTCCTGTTGTCCCTGGACAGAAGGTCCTCCCGAGTCAAGAAAGATTGACCCCTAGCCTGAGGTGAATTGGAGTGACTTTAGGAGACTGAACTGAGAGGTAGTTCTGCCCCGTTGTCCAGTGAGTGAACACCTACCTAGAACTTTTGGAAGCCCTGCCACGATAAGAGAGAGGAAAGAGAGTGCGGATTTGATTTCCCCCTCCTTTCTTTTTCATCCATATTTACTCCACGTTTTTCCCAACTGTTCTCCCCCTCACCTGTGCTTAATAGCACTGACGTGTGATCGTTTTCCCACGTGAGAGACTTGGTGGAAGGTAGCGGGACCCCCGTGGAGTGTACTGCCAGTCCCTCAGCCCTGAGACTGGTTCCGTACTCTGGGCCGGGGGAATTGTGCAGACGCAGTTCTGCGCGAACCCTGTGTGGCGACAGCTAATCCCTGGAAGGGGGCGGAGTGGCAACAGGAGACCTGCCGCGTACGAGCAGGACCGGAGAAGAGCCACTAATCTCCCGCGCCTGCTCACTGGAGCCGCTCACCCAGAAGACGACGGAGACGGCTTATGGAAGGGCGGTGAGAGAGTCACTACCACCGCTTCCATTCTTCCCACGCGACCTCCCCTCGGTGTCAGCCTTGTGGTCGATCGGCTTGACCTGCGAGGGAGGCGCTGTTCGGAGCCGATAGGGGCTGATTAAAACCTCTGGCCACCCTCAGCTGACAGAGGTGGTGGAGTCGAATTCTATTTACCTCAAGTAAGGAGAGAACTGGGGGCTATGAAGGTCCGGGGATTAACATTGAAAGGTCCTGGAAGGGAGACCCTCTCCTCATTTGATTACTGGAAGCACTGAACTGGCCACTGGAACTCGTGCTAAAGGGAACAATTAAAGTAAAGAAGGGTGACAAAGCGGAATGAGACAATTGAACCCTTACAATGTTGATATTGTCTGAGATTGTTGCTTAACTTTTCTCTTTTAGGGGGGGAAAAGGGGGAGAAGATGCTGGCATCCCTTTGTCAAACACCTGAATCAATCTAATTAAGTGGGTTTTAGTAGTTAACTCTCCATCTGGACCCATGTGAATACTCCCTTGTTCCTTTGTAGGTGACAGACTCTGCTTCCTAATGTGCCAAGTCAGCTTAACCAAGGAAATGCCTTTATTATATAATATTTAATGCCATGTCGAACCCATTGAGTTAAGAAACAATGTATTGCTGAATTGATTGGGGGAGAAATACTTAAAGTGAGTAGTGACAAAACAGTCCGAGGAAATAAGCAGAAGTATACAAAAACTTTTATAAAAGTGAAACGTATTTTTTCTAAACTGGTGTAGTGTTTTTTTTTAATGGACGGATGCTGAGTTACTGAAGGGGTGTGACGCAAGCTTAACATTTTTGCCTTTGGGTTAGTCCTTTCCACTCTGTGCCAGGCTACCCTATGTGGACTGGTAACCCCTGGTCCAACACTTATGTATATGTAACAAATATGAAAAATGTGAAAATCTTCTTTCATCCTTTTTTTCAATCTCTCGTCGTTTTTTAGAAAAACAAAATTGCATATATGTAGCTTTGCAACGTTTGTATTAACTTCTAAGAATATGTTTGTTTATATCTGTGTTTTGTAAAAAGTTTTTAACAATATATTTATTATATATATAAAGTATTGATATGTGTTTATATTATGTACTATTTACAGCCCTGAAGAAGCCCGTGTTGGGCGAAACGCGTTGGCTGTGGATACACTGAAATGAATAAAATATTTATAATCTTCAACAAAACTTCGTGAACGTCCATCACTCCTGTCGTCTCTATTCCTAAATTGTATGGCATCTTAGCCAGGAATTGTGAATATAACGTTGCCTCTCCACATGTGTGTTAAAAACTGTATTATTGGAAACCAAGTTAGGTGGCTGGTTTTAGGAGGTGGGCAATAGTTACTACAGTAGCCTTAGATAATTCTATTTTGTGATACTGGTAGATAGTGCGGTGTCTGTCTCTGCCACCCAATCTTTTGTGAAAAATATATCTCAAAAGATATTTACAGAAGAGAGCGCTTCATTCCAGCATGGTACCACAACCGACCATCCGTTCTCATGAGAAACAAAACATTGGGGAGAACATCCTTCTTTATACAAGCATCAAAACTCTGAAACTAATTTTGAGAAAAAATAAGAGTCATTGAAAATCACCTACAATTAATGAAGGGTATGAAGACATGGCTCCTCTCAAAACCGATGAAAATAGTTAAATTTCAATCTTTTAGGGCCTATCAAAACTAATTAAGCGATGATGTTCCGATACCATGCTTGCCTGTATGAGATTAGCTTCACAGTGTGGCCTGCTGTATCATTGTTTCTAAAATAGGCACAGAGCAATGCTTATTGTATAGACCTGCCAAGTGCCCAGGATGTATAAACCAAGGATTCCTATCCGACCTGCCTTAGATAGACAAATCAGGTGGGCCCTTCTCTGCCACTAGATAATGGAACGCTAACGTATGTGACACAGGTAATCACCATACTGCTTACGCACAGGGGTAATGCCTTTGGCACTCCTTTGTTTAACACCAGGTTGGGGCTATAGTTAATAGAGGTGATCAAGCAGAGGAATTGCTAAACCTTTAACTGACACATAAAACCAATTATGACACATTTGAGAGAAAAATGACAAACGTACACCAACTGTGCTAACAATACATTAAAGAAATATAAATAAAAATCATGAAAAGAGGCTACTGCATAATAAAAGCATGAAGATTAGAGAAAAATAGATGAAAATGAGGCACTTGAATACCATAACATATATTGTAATCTATTTACTAGCATTGATGTATCTTTCAAAACACAATAGAAGAGGTTAAGTGGTGAATTCACATAGGCTACACATTTTTCTAACTATGCTATAAAATAATGTTTGTGAAGAATTAATGAAAACTAATATAAAATATATGACATTATGTGTGTATTTTGGAGTCTCATTCTAAATTCCATATTTTGCACATGTGAAAAAGTGAGAAAGGAGGTGATGCACATTAATACTAAAACCAAATGCTCTTAAACTTTTAGGGAATAATCTTCCAACATGTACTAATATGAATCACAGGAAACAACATTAATAATTTATGTTTTGAAATAATTTTACACATATTCGTATTTTGAAAATGCAGTAATATATCATAGTTATACATGCTATTTCCAATGAAATGAAAATGCTTTATGAGTGTAAACAAGTCGAAAGAAATTAATAAGGTCCCAAAAGTCATGAATGAAATGTATATTTCTATTACTTTATATTCTATATTTCAAGAACCGAACTCAATTTATGCCTGCATTTTCCTTCCTTTGCTTGATTCTGTTGTCATGGAAAGGCTTCGCAAATTTAAAATGTGAAGGGAAACTATGTCTCATAGGGAGAGTTCCCATTCGCTTAGTAGGACTGCTTGTAACAATTGTGCTACTTTGGGAACATCTGCCATGAGAAACTGTTCTCTTGAACTCACTCATGTGCTTTTACAAAAGGACTATTGTCTGGAAGATAGACAGTCTGGATGGTTTGATAGCTTACGTGATGATCATCACCTTTTGCTATAATATATATCTTCTGTATGTTGCATGACAATCACCCTATACGAACTGACCAATTGACTGAGTGGTCTGACCAGATGAGGGGACCCAGGAGGTGTCACCATGGGAACTTGAGGATTATATTATACATTGTTGTGATGGAGAGGCTTCATTTTTTTGTTTCCTTTTTGTGGAGAGACATTCTTCTACATCGCTTTTTCTTGCTTTTTGGAACTTCCTTGCGGACTCTACTGGCTTTCCTTTTAGCCTACACATATGCCATATGTGGTATTCCCTGACTACTTCCCATAGGAGAGAGTACTTTTCAGCTGTCATGGTTCATGCCCCTTTCTGAACTTTGTTTTACAAAAGAGAACTGGGCTGTTCCTGGGGAGGGTGTGTGTGAAGGTCACAGGAATTGTTTTTTAACTGTGCTCATCTACAGGGGCATGCCACTCACTGTGCTCTCTGGGTTGAGTACTCACTTCTGTTTTTAATCACATGCTAGCGGCACCTTCACTAGTATGTCACTGTGTGTGCTAGGTCACTTTGAGTGTGGCTTTTGTACCTTACCTGTTTTTGATATGCTTCCTTTGTCTCCCAATATAGGCAAGGAGCAGTGTAACACAGGTACTTCATTCCATAATCTGTAATGAGTTACTGATACTTAGGTAGATCGTGTTTTGTAGACAGATTTTCTCCTTTGATAGGTCCTGATGAATCGCGTGTCAATGTACTTTAGCGAGAAGCATTTCAACCACTTTCTACACTTTCTAGTCTAGTCTCGAGCTCGAAAACATAACTTTCCAGCGAGTACAGACTAGCTTCTGATTTTAATTGAAGCAAGGACCACCCGAATAAAGTCTTTTTCTGGTACCCATTGCCTCATTTTAACTCACTGCTCCGTCTACAACACCTTGGCCCCTCACCCGCACTTCACCTACAGGCAGTTGGATTAAAAGATCTCTGCTAAAGAGCCCCTCTTTGAGGTGTTGCCCGTTGGGGATTGCACCGCCTACCCAACGAGGAGCATTGCCTATGATGAAGCATGACACCTGCAAAGGTGTGTGAGGCCATTATATCCAACAAAATGGATACCCCTCGGTAGGTTTCCACTGAGCCTTCACCTCTAATTTACACTCCTGTGACCTTCACACACACCCTCCCCAGGAACAGCCCAGTTCACTTTTGTAACACTTTGTCTCTAGGGGCGCATACTGTGGCTGGACCTTCCACTCACCCCGAGTGGTACTCTCGCCCTTCCGATCGGACAGATCTTTCCTCCCCCTTATTGTATACCTTCCTGAACTTTCCCAGAGCTTTGGTAATTATTGGCATACTCAAATCTCAATTTGACTACCATGTACTCTTAAGCCTTAAATGCCTGATATTGATGTAGGCACTCCTTTTAAAATTATGATAACATCTAACTTTAACTAAGACCTGTTACTGTCTTTCCATGATTTGTCTCCAATAATTGATTGTGCATTCCAATTGGGTTATGAATGATTGGAGAGATTTCTAATGGAGAGATCTCTGGACAGCAGCTACTAATATTGTTATTCTACATTGCTCTAACTGAATTATTGGTTTGTATGATCTTGGTTTGACAAAATTTCTTCAGTTGATTTTGTCTGGCAATGAAAATACATTACTTACACGGCTTAGTTATGAGAGTTATATACATTAATCTAATTATGTGTTAGTAGGTCAATTACCCAATTCCTGGTCCTCATTGGATAACTCGAGTTGGATCGCCTCTGCCCAACCCCTCTTTGCACGGATCAAGATCCATCGGAGGACCAAGTGAATAAAACTAAGACGTGTGTGAACAAAAGTGCCCAGTGATGCTACAACAGAAGCACCATCTACTAATGGCCAGCTCACACTCAAGATGGTTGTAACTGTATATGAATGGTAGATATTGGCCTGGTTGCATGGCCACACCTATTTGCACGCACTCCCTAAGACATACCCTTGGACATAAATGCTCCACATTAAAGCATCCCACATTGGCCACAATCCATTCACACATTCTTCCCCATCAACACACTGGCTCTTAGGATTCAGCCTCCTATCTATACCTCACTCCTTTTTGCTTCAGCATCACAACCGTTTGCAGTGACAAATCACAATATTATCAAATTTCTGGACCTCAAGTTCTATACCAAAGTACTACCAATGTAGGGCACACATGAGAAACATCCCTCCTTCTAACCATAATATTTCCCCAGAGTAGTTGTTACCCATCCACCAATGTGCTTTGAAACCTTGCCAGGGGTAAGAATCAATATATAAATACAACTGCAATATAGTACAATACAGACGGAATGGAACACAAAAAGTCCAATGAAATGATGGTATAAAATTGTTCTAATTAAATCATGCACCGCTTTGTCTGAAGAACCATGCAAAATCTTTAAACTAACTGTGCAGTGCTTAATTTGTAAAAAAAAAACGTAGTGCCAGGGCCCTCATCAGGAGACCAATGGATCTTTCCCGACCCATTGTCACTGCCAGTGCTGCTATTGTCGATACCACACAACTACTAACCATCACACTGCTACAAGGGCAACAATGCAGACTGTTTGAAGCCCCCAGAGCTATATGAATGGTGTGGGCGACATGTATTAGTTCTTTTGAATTATTAAAGAACTATTGTGCTTCTCATCTCTAAATCACACAAACAGCACCACCATGTGGCAGCTGTCATAAGTGCTGGAGTTGACAATTAAGTGCTGGTGCCGAGTAATGGAGACCAAAGCTCAAATTAAGCACTTGCGAACAGAAGGCAACAGTATGTAACTCAAGTCAAGGAAAACCATGACGTAGCACAGCATTCTGTGCTTGTCGTGTTCAAGGGCTTAATGCCTGCCAGTGCTCTTCCGTGGTCAGTAAGAAGTGTGTCCCTATAAAATGAATGATGAATGAATATAACATTTTTCTGACACTACTTTCTACAAAAGCGTAACCTTTTAAAGATGTTTGACAAAAGCCCATTTTTATCCCATGAGCTTAAAAGTATTGTTTAGTTTCCTTTTCTAAGGTGGGTGGTGTCTGGGTTAACTTCTGATGTGCGGAAAATATGTGCATATAAAAACAATGAAATATGCATTAGTTTAGTTTAGCTAGTTACATTTATAAAAAGTAGGTATTCCAGAGATCCAACTTTTAGGCGCTGGACAAACAGTAAGAAACATCATAAATGAAAAATTAAAACACAAAATAACAAAAAAAGCAATTCATTAAAAAAATATGTTTTTAAATACATATATATCAAAGGTGCAATTATCCATGTAATACCATTTGCACCAGCCTACCCCCCAACCCCCCAAACTCAACACAGAGAGTCAAACGACTAAAAAAAAGTCCACCACTTTAGATGTAAATTCTTTTTTTCTGTTATAGACAGATATTAAAACATTACATACAAAGAAGATAAAGTGCTATTTGCAAAAAGCAGAGTATAAAGTGCAACTTGTGTTGACCCAGAAATACTCTTTAGACATATACTTTGTCCCTGATAGCCCCTGACAGAGTTTCTGAATAAATGTATACATACTTATAACATCCCGCTGACAACCTTTGCCCAGCAGGAAACAAATAAAGTGTCATGTGCAAAGTGCAACAATGCTAATCATGCTCATCATGCTAGAATCCAAGCTAAATTCCACAAATAGTGCTAGTTTAGCTAAAAGGTTCAGATTCATGCGACACTCAGAGAAGCAACCCTCTGGTGTACAAAAGTTTGACAAAGAGAATTCATAGGATGCAATACAGGTAGCTTATTCATCACATATTAGCCCAGGTTTGCACTGCGCCCTTTAAGTTTAAATCCCACTATATTGCACAGTGGAAAGATCTACCCAGTTGGTCAATCGATCCCATGTAACCAAACCTTTTTTTCTAGAGGCTAATTCCTTTTTTAGCATACATTGCTTTTTCCAAGTTAGAGATCGAGAGAAATTGAGCCAGTCACTGCTGAAAGGAAGGAGGGCTGGGTCCAACCATGCCGAAGCAATACACAGCCCAAGTATGGCCATTGCGACAGAAATGAAAGCCCCCTCTCCTTCCGACCAAATAAAATCCTGAACTCCCAATAAGATCAAAGATGGGGCTAAATAGACATTCCAAGACAAAACTTCCCTAAGAAAAACAGCATATTTTCCAATGTGATCTAAGCTTGTCACATGTTGCAAACATATGCACTGAATCGGCCCCGTATTCCGCACAGCGAGGCCACCTTGTGCCTTTACCATGCCCCCACTTAGCAATTGTACTTGGGTTATAATATAGGAAGAAGCAAGTTTTATAGAACTGGGCTTGCAAGTTTGCAGATAGAAAATCAATTTGTGCATTTAACAGGGCTTGCTGGAAAGTTTTATCAGTAATTCCCAGTTTCAGCTGCCTTTTCACGGAAATCTTGCTTAGACCATCCAACATTAGGCTATTAAGCATATTATAAATCATCCCAATCCGAGGAATATTACAATCAACCAATTTCTCAATTAGTTCACATTTAGCAAAGCCAGAAGCCCCTCCCCCTTACGTTGTAGAAAGTTCCTAATTGATAAATGCTTAAAGAACTGCTTATGGCTAAGGACGAAATTTGGTCTTACATCCTCAAAAGATATAACCCAATCGGAGGAAAAGAAAACCCAGTTTGGTTATCTGTACACTAAACCATTTTGCCAAGTAATTGTCCCCAAATATCTCTGGTAGATTCTCATCTTTTCCAGTTGGGTATAGAAATTCAATCTACCTATACCAAGAAGTTTACAAACAGCAGTGACGGCCTTATAGGTTCCCATAAGAGTCTTGATTCTCACTGTTTTAAAATATTCCAATTCAAGTTGCTGCCACAGGCCACTCCAAGATTCTGGACCAACCAAAATCTCAAATGGAGAGGAGGAATCCAAAATGTGATCATAGGGACGATCTTGTAGTAGAATGGAGCAGTGCTTCAAGACAGTTTCCCAGTAATACAGCTTTAAATTAGGAAGTGCACATCCACATAGGGAGTGATTAAAACTTTATAGATCTTCTAGGCTGAGAATAAGCCCACTAGAATTGCACAATAATATTATAAAAATTCTTTAGTATTTGATTCAAAAACTCTAAAGTAATGGCTCTAAAAAAGTGTAAACGTTTTAGAAAAACAATCATTTTTGAAACATTACATCTACCAACTAAAGTAAGGTGCAGATATTTAGCCTGTGCAATGACCTCTTCATCACAACAGCTAGAGGGCCTACATTTCCTTCCACTATCAAGTCAATATTAGACCAAATATTCACCCCAAGGTATCCAGCCTTGGTTACGACCCTAGGATAAGCCCATTCAATTTCCTCATTCAAATCATCTCTGTTTTATCCCTATTTAAGGCATAACCCGAAACCTCCCCAAAGTCTTCAGCCTCTCATTCGATCGCCTTAGTAGCCCTTGCAGGATCAGGAGTAACAAGCACTATGTCATCGGCATAGGCCATGATTTTGTATTTGTATCCATACTTGTGTAGAAGGCGTATACACAAGTTCATTTCAAGCCTTTTGATAAACGAGTTGATGTACATTGTGAAGAGCAAAGGAGAGCAACGACACCCTTGTCGGGTCCCCTGAGATAATAAAAATTGCTCCATCAATACTCTATTTATCTGGATGCTAGCAATGGGTTCGATATATAGTGCCTTTATAACCTGAATGAATCCAGGCCCAATCCCCATTTTCTGCATGATGGTCCACAGAAAAAAACAGGAGACCCGATCAAAGGCCTTTTCGGCATCCAGTAGAATCAGCGGCATCGGGTCTCCTGAAACCTGCGTTGCATCAAGCAGAGTAATGGACCTCCTGATATGATAGTTATACCTCCTGTGCCGCCATTTCTAAACTAGTCTATCTTGTAGTTGTGATAGGTGTGAGGCTAGAATTTTAGAGTAGATTTTGGGGTCCCCATTAATTAAAGTAATTGGTCGATACAACCCCAATTCCTGGGAGGGTTTATCCTTTTTGTGAAAGATGATGATTTTTACAGGAGATCAAGACTGAGGCAGAGCAATTAAAAACTTGCTCAAACATAGTTTTTTAAAATCTCTTTAATTTGATTGATAAAGACTTTATAGAATTCACCCGAAATAAGGTCTAAGCCTGTGGTTTTCCCGTCCGGCAGACTAGTCAGAGCCGTGAAAATCTCATCCCAACAGGGGGGGCTTTCTAAAAACTCATGGTCCTCCTCACTCTATCTGAGTAAAGATATGGGGTGCATATATATATCAATCGCCCTCTGTCTGGTCATTTCATCCCCATCCCCCTTTTCAGTGTACAGTGTTTGATAGTATTGGAGAAAAGCTGCACTGATTTTATCCGCCTCTGTTACCACCCTAACCTTTGGGTCCCTGATTGATCTAATCCCATTATTAGTGATATGTTGTCTCGTTCTCATGGCTAGATGATGACCAATTTGTTCGCTACACTCATAAGCCTTTTCCCTAGAGGTGGCCCATTTGGAGGGAGCTTTCTCAGCCAAAATGTCCCCAATTGCTGCTTTGGCAGTTGCAACCTCCAGCTTTGCGTTTCTACGTCTTTCTTCTGCAGGACTGCAAGAATAAGCTTTCCTTTGGACTGCGCACATTTCTTTTGTAGTTCTTGTAACAGAGGTTTGTCTTCTTTGCTCTTTCTTAGTGAGATCTGAAGCGTTTCACCCTAGGGCATCCAACACTACCCCTATTTGTGCATAACCGGTATTTCTTTCTAGAAACTCTCAAAACTCCAGGTAGAAACCCTCCTGCAATTATCTGTCCCCTTAATCCCTAATATTAACGGGTTGTGATCCAACATAACCAGGGGACCAGCTCGATATCATCACCCTGAGCCATAGAAGAAGACACTAAAAAATAATCAGGTTGGGCATGTGCCTGATGCGGCTCAGAATAGTAAGTATACCCATAGTCAATTGGTCTCCGGTTAGACCAAATGTCTATTGGCCCATGGACGTGACATAGGGATCTAAGAGCCTGTAAAACGTTGGGTTTCAGACCAGTGTAAACCTAATGAACATCCATGACCCAGTCAAATGGTAAATTAATGTTCAAGTCTCTGTAGATAATGATAGGTAAAGGCCAATGTGCAAGCTTGTTAGTGAGCCAGTCAAAAATCTCTGGATCATCAGTGGTACTACCGTACACTGAGCATAACGTGAACAAAGACATAGAAAAAGGTGTACATTCGGTTAGCACCCATCCCCAATGAGGGGCCACCTTGGTTTGATTAAATTGGAGTGATTTACTACGAGCTAAAATTGCTACCCCTCAAATACGAATGCTCTGTGAGGTCCCGCCTGCCAGAGTATAAACAAGCGTGTTTAAAAGACCCAGCTGTGCCACTTCTATGTGCGTCTCCTGCAGGCAGACTAAATCTGTCCCCATCAGTCACAGCCACTGTAAGACTTTCTCCCTTTTCCGCAAATCATTTAAACCACAGACATTAAGAGGTACACTTCTAAGTTTCTGTAATTTTGACATTCTTGCCTATCAGACTTCCTCCCTACCCAAGCATGATATGCACAGACCTTTCCACTTGTCATCAACAAAAAAACCACAAAATCAACAAAAAGAGAAGAAAAACTAAAGAGAAAACACTTGTGCTTGGGCATACCAGCATCATTGTATGGACCTTACCAAACCTCACCCTACCCGTCTCCGCACCCCCCTCCAAAAACCGAGCAATCAGGGCTCGTGTGAATGATGGGCACTTAACCAGTTACCCCGCCACCCGACCCCACCGTGTTTAACCTGAAAAAAAATCAAACAAAGGGAAAAAACCCTTCGTACTTTCGATCAGTTGTATTTTCTTTGTATTTATAATCTTTATTGCTTGATTAATGAAAATCATTGCAATCAAATCAGCTTCACCTCACTGTACTGATTAATAGAAAATCAATGCAATCAAAGCATCTTCCCATCACATAATATAAACAACTGTACCATATATACTATTAAAAAATGTACCAATATAATCAAATCAAGGTACATAAATAATTACAACAACATATTATTGCACATTTTACATTTTAAGGTGACAGTGTGCACAACATACTATTTCCCTGTATCTAACGACAAATATAAAATACACTAAAAAATACTTCATTCATTTCGACAGCGGAATATTACACATGTTGCATTTCAAAGTGCTAACATGTAGTAATTGCAACGAACATCATATTAAGACAATGATAAAGTGCATCAAAAGTTACTGTAACAGTGAAACTTCTATTGTCACATTTCTTACACATGTTGCATTTTAAAGTGCTAACGTGCAGTAATTACAGCGACCATCATATTAAGACAATGATAAAGTACATCAAAGTTACTGTTACGGTGAAACTTCTATTGTTACATTTCTAGTTATCACCCTAGCAGCATAATCACTAGGAGATACAGGATATAAACAAAATTAAACTATTAGGTTCCAAAGCCATTAAAATGGTGGAGCTCAACCTTATTATATCAGACATTTTTCAACAGACATTAAAAATGTTACCATTTGACATAATAACGGAATAGATTCACCAGATAGTGACATAATTAAAGCCTGACGAGTTGATCTAACCCGGCTCTTTAAAAAATGTGATTTCAGAACTGTACGTTGAAGGTTAATCAGCTTGGGGCACACACACACACCATATGTACTAATGTTTCTTGTGGCCATCCACATAGTCTACAATTCGAATCTGGCCACTGCCTGATCCATGATTTCAAGCCCTCTTTTGTTGGATTTATTCCCATACGTAACCTTAAAAACATATTTTTAAACTTTGCTGAGAAAAAACAGTCAAATACGGCTGAATAAGTAGGGATTGGTTTGAATTATTCACATACCATGCATACTTTTTCTCTACTAATACAGTTAAATTCTTTTTTCTCACTTTTTTCTGACTTTTCCTTTCCTACTAATTAAAGACCGAATTTACTATATATTTGTATCTTTCTCCCCTTAACCTTATTAACCCTCACACATTTCAGCCCCCCCTTAAAAAGCCTTCTACACCAGAATTAGAATCATCTAGAGAGGAAGGTTGGCATTATCCAATTTCATCTTAATTTCATTGAGATATTCCTGAGCCTTAATTTCTGAATTACAGCTACGAGAAAAGCCATTTAAGTTAATGTTAAGCTTAGCAGGATTCATTAGATATACTTGGGCCCCAATCTTCTGAAAAGGGCAAACATATGACAGAGACGCCATCAGCGCTCGACTGTTGCATGGGAAAAATCCGGTTTAGCAAAGAACAACACTCCTTCAAATGTTTTTTTTTGTAGTTTGGGTGAGCGTGTTCGTAAATTAACTGCCTTAGCAAAAAGTTTCCCCCAAAAAATAGTCTGACTCTAGTATTTCTCTCCTCCGTTTGAAGTATGTTTCATGACCATGAAAGGATTTTGATGTGCCCGTTGTATCTCTTTGTCCCAGTCCCAGGTTGAATGGTCGGGAAATGCACCTTTCAGGAGCTACACAATAAACTGTCTGGGTTATCTCCTTCCACCCCTTCGGGGATCCCTAAGAAGCGGAGATTATTCCAGCGCTGCCTGTTCTCCCGGTCCTCTAGCTTCAACATGGCATCCCTCATACAGGATCCCTGCACAAAAGTTTATGTTTTATTGCGCTGACATCTACTTCAAGACTCTTCGTGCTGTTTTCTATCATGGTAACCCGTTCAGCAATGTCTGAGCACATTTTGTTCAGCTTCCTGATCCCCCCTGTAGTTTTTTGGCTCTACTTTTTCCCTGACAGTTATCATTCTCCACTTCCTCTTGAAACTGTTTGAGTGAATGAAAGATGGTGGACGGAGAGGGTTCTTCTGTTTCCAATCTCAACAAACTTTTGTCCTGGCCAGAGTCTCTAAGTGCCTCATGTCCGTTGGGAAAAGTAAGCTGTATCCCGGAATAAACCCATTTTAAATGACTGTGGTGCCCACTCTGTTTCCCCTTTCCCTTTTTCTTAGCTGACTTCCTGCGAAATGCGGTGCCATCTCCTTTGAAGTGCAGCTACAATTTGAGTCTCAAAGTGCCTCATCACTCGATGATGGTTCACCATCAGCGGAGGTGTCTGACCCATCAGATAATGAGAAAAAGTTTTCTCTGGCTACATCGGGGAAGATGGGCCCTTGTGGCTGCAGCTCCACAATTTAGCTTTCTCTGATTGGCATATAGGAGGGATTTTCGTCCCACCCAGGCTTTTTCTGAGAGCCTCCCCCTTCTGCATGAACCCCCCAAAAGTTCCACGTTGTGTAATCTTTTTGCCGCCTCCTCCAGCATCACTTTTACCTTTGGTGCTAGCTTCAGCACGGCCCGTGGGAGCCGTGCCATTGTTTCCTGCATTGGTTGGCGGGGGAGCGTCTTAGCGCCCTTTGTCCCACTCGTGACCATAGTAGTCCTGTATGTAGCACTTGCAGTGTCACTGTGCCCAGATTCTTGGGCCGTGAGGAAGCGCCAAATGAAGCTGCAGCAACAGTGACAAAGCAGTCTGCCAAAATTGAGCCGACGCGCACAGGTATAGAGCCCCAAGCAAATTACCAGGGTCCTCTCAGCTCGAGGTACACCAACTCTCTGAGCAACATCCGAAATCCATGCCGCATAGCTAATGATCGAGCCACATGGTAACACGGCGGAGGCAGCAGGTAGCGCGTCGATCTACTCAGGTGCCATCTTGCTCCAAAAAAATTAAAACACAAAATAACAAAAAATCAAATGAAATGAGTTATACAGATGGTGCACAAGTCCAAGGAAACTCAACTGAGCTTCTCATTTTGAGGATAAACCAACACAGCAAGTAATACACATAATTGATTCTCAAGGATAATCATTTTACTTGAATCTATCATTTCGAACTGTTTTGAAAATAAGTCAAAATAAATCAGATCTGTTGTTTAGGTGCTTTCACTATAATATGGTATTGGTGAATGAACTGTAGTACTTAGGAAATAAGATGCCAATGATATATTGTCATTTGCTTAACAAAGTGCAAAGTATACCATATTTGGTAGGAACATTACTTTCAGGCGAGGGCATACTTATGACCTTACATTAAACAAAGGACAGACAAAAGTCACAAAACTATACAAACAACAAAGCCTAATTGAAATCAGACAGGAATAAGCATGCTTTAGTATGTGATACTGAATAGCGTGTTTCTCAAAACCTGATAAAATGCTCAATCACTTCAGGTTGACATTCTAGTTCTTTACATGGGATAAACAACCCATTGCAGGACTGAACCATTTGTTCTCACTTTGATAGGTACAAAAAAAACATAAAATCAATTGAAAACAAGGATAAAGGCACTGAACACCGACTCATACTTGCGTATGGTGAGCGGTGAAATTTAAGTCTGTCAAGGAGATCAACCAGCTGCTAAATTATGGTTAAGTAGAAAATGTAGACCGGTTGGATAGCAAACGAAGCCATCTCCTTATAACTCAGCTTAGAATATGAGGATGATCCAAATGTATAAGAATGAAATAATCATGCAGCAGTCCTAGTGAATGGAAGAAACATGTCATCCACTCAATCTGTGTTTGTGAAGGATATCAACATTGAAAATGGGATCGAACACAGACACAGGCAATGGAATCCATCAGCATCAAAAGAATTAAACAGTAGATTCAAGAAGGCAGTCCCCAGAGAAAAACACACACTAAAAGAATGACTGTAGAAAGTGCTCTAAATGGGTTTGGTCACCTTCAAAGTATATCAAATTGAAGTCTTCAAGTTGCTTGTGCCAGTGGAAGGGTGTAGTGGGGCATAGTGAAACAACTACCACAAATACTCTTTGAATATAGTTAGGAGTAAGTAGTATCCATCCAATTATGACTTTAGAGTTACTCTTTTTTTGTTTCAAGACCTTTTCTGGCCAACCATTTACAAACTCTAATACTATAAGATGCCCTAGAAAAAGGCCTCAAGTCCTCGCCCATCATCATTTGCGTCATCACCATTTTTGACCATCTAGGGAAAATGGGACCACTGTAATCCCCTTTATTTGTCCTATTTGCAGTTTGAACAAAACATCTTTTTTTTCCACTATAACAACAACAATTGAAGTCAGTACAGTGAGATCAAGGCACATACATTAGATATCGAAACAGTACATGAAGAAAATGTCCCTTGAACATTATTCAATTAAGGTGAAGAAAACAAAAGTTAAGTTGCGGAGTTACAATGAGGCTCAAGAAGGGGAGGGGGTGGTCTCCCCAAGCTGGGAAGGAGGGAGAGTGCCTGGTGTTACACAACAAAAGGATCAAAGCAGTGCCCAGATGTCAGGAGAGCCAGCTCAGCATACTGATCGATCATGCCCTAGCAGAAAGCTGTGTCTTGTAACCAGCGCGTTAGCAATGGACTCCACTTCTGCATCCAGACCAGGGCCGGACTGGCCTTATTGGGCACCGGGTGTTTCCCCAGTGGCCCGCCAGGGTGGGGCTGGTTTTGGACCCATAGTGGGCCGTTTTCATTACAAGGGCCGGTTTTGCAGCATAGCTCAATATGGCATGCCTGTAACAAAAGCGGCAGCGGTGAGATGTGAGTGGTGCGTCCAACTAGCCCCCCCCCCCGACCCCCGTGACAGCTGAGCTGTTTCCCTGGGCCGGTTTTGGTTCCCAGTCCAGCTGTGATACAGACCATAGCAATGTTTCGCTAAGCAAGCAGTATAGAGGCATGATTCTGGCAGAACCACCCAACAGAGTAGTTTTAGTATTAGCCAACAAATTGACATAGTCATTTGTCTATCACAAGGTATTTTTAAACTTACTCTCTCAGGAGCCCCACTGCTGAAGGAAAAGATATTGAATGAACTTTTCCAAAATTCAACTTGGTGCCGTTTGTTCACACATTAGGGAAAAAGCAGGCCTTGGATGGTGGTGGTGGGGAAATAATATTGTGTTTAATACAATGACCAGCAAACATATTGAAACCACAATACCAAAATGTGCTAAGGTAAGTAAGTCTGTAGTTAACAATAGTAATTACATACCTCCTTATATACACTTACCTTGGTGGTACAATTGTAGCCAATAATGTAGAGTAGATATTGTTGGAGGTTGATATTGTGACTTACAACCCAGTAGCAGCATTCACACACTGATTTATTGTAAGGGCTATTGTACCGTGGAAATGTAGACTTCATTGCCTGCTTCCTTTTTTCATCATCATAACAGCTCCACCCGATACATAACTGGAACAATTACAGATGTCTTGACAGTGTTTTCTAATTGAGGGGTTAACAGCGCGAGGATCTGTAGGGAACAGCTGTACTATGGCCTCACTGGGACTGAGGAAGTGTATTTAAGTGTGACGGCTTTCTCATCTCCCCATCACTGTGCAATAAAACCAACACTGATGAATTATTTTGAGCTCCCTGATGCATCCCACTTTGACAGCCTCATTTTTAGAATGACATCTAGAAGCATCTTAAGTAGAGGGAAAGAGACATAAGAACTGGGAAAGTTCGAATAACAATAAAGAGAACAAAACTCCTGTAATAAAGGAGTCTCCTGGGTTGTTGGGGGAGAGCGCTGCAGTGTCTGGGTTGTACTAATTGATACATCTCATTTGTGCCCCACTAAATAATAGAACAGGCAACATTTCCAGGGCCACCTTTCTCAAACTTTCACACAGTGCAGCAAGCCGCCTTGCTGCGCTGCAGGAATGGGCAGAAATGCGCTGTGAACCCATAGACTGCTGTCTACACGAACTCAGGCACCCTTGCGCCATGGTACAAGGGAGCTTTCTTTGAGCCAGGATTGTTTTTGTGTAGGGTGGGGCATCTTCCTGCACAAAAAACAATCCCCGGAGTCATTTTTCTCTTTCTATATATGCCGAAGATTGAAGCACACATAGAGAAAGGAAAAAACACGAGGACAAATAAAGATATTTCACCTTGTTATGCCTCACCTGGGGAGGCGTAGCATCTTGATCCATTCCCAGGGCTACTAGTAACGGTAAATCTGGTAATGCATCAAAATCCATGGGTGGATGTTTGGGAACACCTGTGTTCCACCCATGAAACACCTTCCTAGAGCAGAGTAATGCAACGCAGTGATTTGAGCTGAATTACATTACTCTAGATTTATCAAGCCACGCAGGGCCACACGAGGTGGCCTTGCGTGGCTTGATAAATCTTACTTAGTGTTTGCATTGCCCTTGAGCCTATTGCATGGCGCAAGGGCAACACAACTGCTTGATAAATCTGCACCCCAGTTTTTAGTCAATGCAGAATGAAAACTGTGAATGGGAGACTGAGCTGTATTTTATTTAGGATCTGTGGGAGTGAGACTGTTTGGACTGGAGCCAATTGTGGTTGGGAAGAGAAGGGAAGGGTTGCGGGTGTTCGAATATTTCATGCAATTCAGCTCAGTCATTTCTGATGTCACTACGGTAAACTACCTTAACAACGCGGCCAAAACACTGCAGTACATTTAGATTGCTGCTTTTACAACGCAAGGAGGGCGCTCTAGACTAAGGAATAGTGTGATTTGCTGTTCGAACACCTTCCCTACTGTACGTAGGCTGGAGTTGGAATAGTGAATCATACTATTCCTAAGTCCAGCGCCCTACATGGCAAGTTCTTGTAACAACTTGCGTTGTAAAAACAGCGATGTAATGTACCGCGATCTAAATGATCGCGTTATAACATCATACATCCGTCACTACTTGCAATGTACAGGAGAGCCACTACCTGTCCATCATGGGTCTCATTACAAGGGTACTAGATTTTTTCAAGGTGTTAGAGTTACTGATAAGAGGGTCATCAGTATCGCGGAAGGGGGCTAGGATGAATACTCGGGTTTTACGAGATGTAACCTAATTGTATGGTCAGAAAGAATAAGTAACATGGGAACCAATAATTCCACTCTTAATTTTCCTGGTTATTCCTCATTTTCCCACTGAATTTCAACCAGACAAATGCTTGCTTGAAAGAGGGAAATTACCTGAGTACAACACACTCGATCCTCTCAATGCCAGTGAAGCCAGTAACTCCCATTACCAACCCTGTCGTAATTACAGGGGCACTCGTAATGAATCCCCTTATCACTTGTGCAAAACCAGATCATATACAGTATACAATTATTATTACAACGTGCATTCACTTTATAATGATACTGAAGCATTCCAACTCTCCCTGACTATGCCTAACGTTTTAACCCAATTAAAGAAGAAATGTAATATGGCTCTTCAAAAACTAAAAGGTACAAGGGAAGAGAAATGCCTTTGCCCAAAGACACAGCAAGACAGTTGTACAAATTTCCCTCACACAAAAACAAGTACAATTGGGCAGCATTAGTGTGTTCTGAAAGCAGCAGAAAAAGCATGGGAGCAGGTATTCTACAGTTAAAGGTGCAGCAAGTGCAGCAGCTGTCCAAGTTTCCATTACACACATGGAACGGGTAAAGCAGGCATACCGCTGCTAGCTTACACAACACATGAAGCAGCACAAGCGTCCATCGTGCTCCAGGCAGGTACAGCAAGATTGTAGTAGTGCAACTCCACAAATTTAAAAACAGGGAAAGTGTAAGAAGTGCTAGCTACCTCACAAACAAGCATGAGAAACCTCATTTGCTTAGGTGACACCACAGATAGGGACATATTTATAAGCCCTGTGCAGCAGCAGAGCGTCACCTTTGTTGACGCTTCGGTGGTGCCGTATGCTGGCCCATATTTACAAGGCCTCGCAAAACCACCGTGCGTTTCTTTTTATGGCCTTGTAAATATGGCCCCCTTTTGCGCATTACTCTGCATCAAAGGGGCATTCCATGGGTGTTGCTGTGGGTGTTCTCACGCAACACCCATGGTTTCTGTCGCATTCCCAGTTTTACAAGGTTTCGTAAACCTGGGAATGCATCAGATTCTAACATCTCCCCAGTGGAGGCGTAAAAGTGGTGCAACGAGGAGAAATACTTTTATTTCTCCTTGTTTTTTCCTCTTTCAATGTAGAACGAGGAAAACACCATCAATGATTGTTTTTGTGAAGAAAGGTGTCCCTTCCAACACAAAAACAATCATCCCTGCCACACAGGCACCCTTGCACCATGGTGCAAGGTTGCCTGCTTTGTTGCTAGGCAGACTATTGTGCACCAGTGCAGAGGAAAGCACAGGGATGCATCGTATTGTTGTAAATACAACGCATCCCTGCACTTTCCTAATGATGCAGCTCGGCGCAGCAAGATGGCTCACAGCACTGAGTCATTATCTTGTAAATATGCCCTATAATCAGAATACATGTTTTGCGATTCATCACTTTAATGTGTGTTATTGTGTTCAATAACCAAATCATGGTATAATTTATAACCACAATAGATTCAATAACTGGCTACCACCACACATTTTTGCAAAAGGATGATTTGACCGGGGACATATTGACTTATTTTAATGCCTGAATGGATTTCTGAATATCTCTTTGCATGAAAACATTTATTTCCTTATTTAAGCCCCAGCCCCTATAAGGATATCGGGGCATATTACCAAGGGGGGCGATAAGCAATTATCGCCGATTTAGCGGCCGATTTTGGCCGCTAAGCGGCGATAATTCTATCGCCCTATTAGCAAGCTGTCGCTAACTGATGTTAGGGACAGCTTTTAGGCTATATCGAACGGTTTGGGGCCCGCTTTGCATGTCAGCGATGTTTATCGCTAATGACATGCAAAGTGGGCGTACCCAACCAGTTAGCGACTGGAAGCAGTCGCTAACGTCGCTATCGCCTATTAGCAAGGAGGCGTAGCGTTGAAAATATTCGCACTAAGAGCGAACATCTCCAAATACTAACACCTGCCCAGACTAGTCCTTAGCCATGTTATCCAATGGGAGGTGGATAACATGGCTAAGAGCATTTCGTCGGTAATGCGTGAATATCGCTGTATTCTCAGCGATATTCACGCATTTTGCCGCTATCGCTGGATATTTTAGCACAATGGAGAAAAACGTTGCTAATAGCATGTTTTCTCTGCTAACATATCCAGCAATAGGCAGCGATAATAAAAATCGTCGCTATGCCTATTTAGCAATAAATATCGCTACTTGTTGGTAATATGGCCCATCGTCCTTTGTGAAGGGGCAATCCACTCTTTATCCAGGCACCCATACCAGTAAGAACAAAAGAAAATCTAACAGGACCCTTAACTGTAAACGATTAATTAAAAAGTTACTACGAAACATTTGTTAGATTTCCTACCAGAGTGAAATGTAACTTATGACTGTGATGAAGGTGATAGGCTAAGGGTTAGATTTAAAAAACGATGGATTTAGGCCGGGATCTCTGTACTTGGGTGAATGTATGACATTGTTCTGTATTCTGTCCATCAATTGTTGTTTTCTGTATTCGTCACCCCGAGTGGGACGGGTATGCCTAGACGTGGGTACCTTGCTCTCCATGCCACTGGAGTCAAGCTATCCTGGCTGATGAGGGGTGAAACCACGAAACCAGCCTAGGATGCTTGTTTCCAGTCCAGGGAGGACCTGGCTCAGCAGTTTGGGCTGGCTGTTCCCATTGGGCGCAGGGTCAAGACTGATTTGCATATGGCTGGTTTCAAACTGAAATGGCATGGGGAGCAAAAAAATGATGGATTTAGGCCCAGATCTCTGTACCGGGGACAATGTTATGTTATGTTATGTTATGTTATCCGGATTTATATAGCGCACAGATGCCCCAGCAAAGGGGCGTCCTGGCGCTAGTACAGAACATAAAACCGGACAAGGTGAGAGACAAAACACAACACAGCAGAACTAAGGGGCTAAGGGGAAAAGAAAGGTTTTAACAGCCTTCCTAAAGGCAAGGAGCCCATCGATAGCACGAATGTGAACAGGCAGGGAATTCCATAGTTTGGCGGCAAGAACTCGGAAAGAGCGTCCGCCAATCCTGGATCTCTTAAAGCGGGGCACTATGGTAAGGTGGAGAGCAGAGGACCTCAGAGAGCGAGTTGGAACATAAGGGGAAATAAGATGCTCCAAAATCTGAGGGGATGACAATTTAAGAATTTTAAATGTCAGGGTCAATGATTTAAACTTTATCCTCTGTGCCACAATGTATGACACTTTTCTGCATTCTGTCCATCAATTGTTGTTTTTGCGTAAGGGGTAGATTAAGACATGTGAGAAGATCCAACTAAATAGGTTTGAACAGTAATGATTTCAATTGTTGTTTCAATACAAATTGCCATTGTCAGACCATAAGCACTCCAAACACATGGTTGATCAGAAACTTTTCGGAGAAATTATTCAAACTACTCAGTAAAAAACTTTCCTCTATCAGTAGACTCGGCAGGTACATTTCAGATTCTCAGTCCCATAGGGATAATATAGATATGTCCATCCCTTTCATGTAGCAGCTCTGACATCTCCAGCCTTCGTGTCTAATCTGGAAATCAAGCTCTTCTCGCATCAGCTTTAGAACCCAGGTTAAGACAATACCCCAAAAACCACACATTGTGCCATAAGAATGTCCAGTCTTCTTTCCTGCCTGTTGACCACCCAACTCGTTTGCTGTATATGTATTTCTCTTTTATGCCTCCTTTTTTAAAACCTGTTTGATTTAAACCTTCTTCTCCCCTTCTCTCAAGAAGTCCTGGGTCTCAGGTTAACTTGTTTAAAACTCTAGTCTCGTGTAAATCTCGCCACTGCTGCACTATCATATTCACAATAACAATGAAACACCACACAGATAAACATGCAAACTTTCTCTGTTTCCTCTCAAAGGATTTTATTTCCACCAGGTCACTACCTCTGCCACAGCCACCATTCTCATGGGGTTTCTCATGGGGTTTAGTTTATAATGCATTATTAATAAAAACTGTTGCATACATGTATCATTACAGGTTCATTCACATTATGCGGAGCAGAATAAAACACTGTTTAAAACCATCATAAAATGCAACATATAAAAAATTCACGTGATAGGGCCTTTGCACCTCATCAAATTTAAAGTGCTTGTGCATCAAAAGGTGGACTAACAGGAATCTTGTGGCTGTAGGACTAGCTAACCACTGTTCACTAGTGTGAGTACCTCAGGCTGCCGTCACCCACTCTTTCCATTTAGCTGCATACCACCGAATTTTTGAAATAGTGGCTGCAGTCAACCATGACTCACTTCAGTGGCGGCTGCAGTCAACCAGGACTAACTCCAGTGGTGTAACACAAAATGATTGGTGCCCGCCGCAGAATGTGATGTAGGGCCCTTTAGACACCCTTATCCCTTAGTTATACATAGGTTTTTAGGATGAATGGAGGTCCCCAGGAGGGTGGGTGCCCACTGCAGCTCAGGAACTGCAGGGATCTGCGTTACACCTGTACCTCATTCCTATAGGCAGCCCTTCTCTTCATTAAGTACCAATAGAAGGACTACTCTCTGTCGAGGGACGTCTTTGTTCGCCAACATATTTATTCAATACCATAGCGCCTCGCCCTGTTTAATGGGCAGTGTTGGACTGGCCAGTAGGGCAATCATCAGTCGCGGCCCGTGCAGGTAAGAGCGGTGAAGCGGTGGAGCCTGGTGGGGGGGATTTAACAGATGACAACAAGGAAAAATTAATTATTTATTTCATTTTCCTGTGTGGTCGTCTATTGACTCCATCTTAACCCAGCCCCGCCGCTCTTACCTGCACAGGCTGCAGCTGGCAATCATGCAGCACCTGAACGGCTGATATGACACGTTAGGCTGTCGGTCAGTTTCTTGGCTGTTTGTGGGCCTTTTTGTAGTCTTCTAAGCAGGTTTGTACTATTGCTTTCCCTGATAATATCGCAAACATTGCCTGCAGCAAGCACAAATGCATGCAGAGTCCCATACCTTGCAGAAGTACAACTACATAGCATGTCGTTACGGGAAACAACCTTTACATCGCAGTCATTACATCGCACTACACTTACAATGCAGTCATTAAATCACAACATCCTTTACAATGCATGTCACTACAACGCAGGCATTACAACGCTGACCATTACACCGCATGACACTACATTGCATGTCACTACAACGCAGGCATTACAACGCATACCATTACAACGCATACCATTATAACGCATAGTACCCTACACTATCCAACACTTACCCTAATGTTGCAGCCCCTGGAGTTAGAATAGTAATTTTAACCCCTAAACTATCCAACATTTACCCTACTGTTGCACTCCCTGGAGTTAGAATAGTGTCTATACAACACTTACCCTACTGTTGCACCCCTGGAGTTAGAATAGTCATTTGTACCCCTATACTATCTAATACTTACCTTAAATTCAATGTAATGGTATGCGTTGTAATGGTATGCTTTGTAAAGGTAGTATGTGATGTAATGGAATGCACTGTAAGGGTAGTTTTTTTAATATGCGATGTAGTGTCATGCGATGTAATGGAATGCGTTGTAGTGGATGTTGCAATGTAAAATCTGCATTGTAAGTGCATGCGTTGTAAATGTATACATTGTAATGTCATACATTCGTCGTAACTGCCCTCGTTGATTTGGAAAATCAATGGTTACTAGTGTTAATACATTTCATTACTTCAAAAAGTTACTG
Source organism: Lissotriton helveticus (assembly GCF_964261635.1). NCBI lineage: Eukaryota > Metazoa > Chordata > Amphibia > Caudata > Salamandridae > Lissotriton > Lissotriton helveticus. Next base: position 522,933,350 of record NC_136072.1, read on the forward strand.
GGAAGTGTGTTTTTCCAGTGTTTACAAAATATATTTTGAAATAACTTATTTCTTGTTAACAGGACTTGAAATTAATAGATGAAAATAGTCACAAAAACCATTTTCAGTGTAAATAATTGTAACTCCTGCACATACGGAGTGCTTTTCTAGCTGCTTTCTTCTATCATTGGGAGAACACTGTCTCCAGCACGTTTTCATGGTGCTGAAATTTTGAAAGCTACTGCACATTGTCTTTAATTCACGGAGCATTATTGAGCCTTCTACCTTCTCTGTTGTCGCATCCCTACCTGACCCGAGGCCTCCTCAGTCACAACACTCATCTCTTATCTTCCCGCCATGCTCTTATTGACTCTGGTGGCATAGAGCATGTCGAGGCCATCTTGAAATGGTTGGAGGCCTGGGGACAACTGGGAAGCATATTGTTAGACCTGGCATCTTTTGCCATGGTTTCCCCTGCCTTTTTTCTTCTGACCTCCTGTTTTTGACTGTGTACTGAGCTTTATTTTTTCTGGATTTAGGACTCTGGGCACTTAACCGGTGCTGACCAGTGCTAATGTACATCTGTTCTGTGTCTCAAACGTAATGGCGTTTGGTTTCTCCATGATTTTCAAATTTGATTTCCTCCTAAGTCCCTAGTCAAGGGCACTTTATATGTTCAGGGACTGTAAATCAAATGCTTAGTGGGCTGCAGCACTTATTGTACAACCCACATGACTAGCCCTTCAAACCTCTCTCAGGTCTGCCTCTGCAGTACGTGTGTGTGCAGTTTTAAACTGCCATGTCGACCTTGGCAGTTCACCTACTTGCCAGACCTAAACCTTCCCTTTTACTCCATGTAAGGCACCCTGAAGGTAGGCCCCAGGTAGCCCAGTGGGCAGGGTGCAGTCAGTCGCATAGCAAAGGAGGGGTGGGTGGGCGGTCTGAGTTTTGGGGGCATCAGCCGTCTCATGCTCTTACCTGCTGTCTCGGGGGTGGCAATCAATCACCCCTTCCCCCTCCCCAAAGCGGCTGTTGTGGGCAGCAAAATTGGACAAATCTCGCCAGCAGACCACCCCGCTCTACAGTGCAGCCGTGGGCGGCAAAAACACACGGACCGCCACGGGCGCCCAAAGGGCTAACTATGTCACAGGGTGCACTGTATTTAAAAGGTAGGATATGCACTTTTGAGATTTACATGTCCTAGTAGTAAAAGACTGCTAAATTCGTTTTTCAATAAAATAAGGCCTATCTCTTCCATAGGTTATCAATAGAGTTGCCTTGTAACACTTTACAAGTGTATCTTTCAATTGGGAGCAAATAGAAAAAGATTTGGTGCCTCTGGACTCACAATTTAAAAACATATATTTTAGTGAAGTCTTAATTAACCATTCTGTTCCTCTCTTTCCCCCTAGAATACACATTTGGGTTGGATCCCAGTTGGGCTAAGACCTTTCTATGAAGTCTCTTTACTTCAAAGACCAAAATGGTTGTAAATACTGGACCTCTGACACCATATACTTAGAACACTTCTGGACTGAGAACATTCTACTAGGAAGAAGAGCTGTTGTGCTGCCAGGAGGGACTGTCACTTTGCTCCTTGATTTACGGTGTTGGCCTGCTGCTTCTTGCCTGGAAGTGAGAACACTGGACTTTGCTCTCTGCATCGTGCTTTCTAAAGTTTCTCAAAGGGCTTGACTGAGCTTGACTCCTGTGCTGAAGTCCCAAGGACATCAAAGACTTCACCTGCCTCTTGCAACCAGCACCTGGATTCCAGGACTCCTCTGCCCTTTCTTTTGCTGAAGCGCCTCTAAAGAACTGCCACAGCTTGAGTCTCGACGAAGCACGACCGAGGTCCGTGGTGCACCGTCTCAACTCCGACATATCCAAAGCCCTGTGTGACTCTCAATCAATGCATCCTATTTGGTCCAGTGGTTTGACTTTGACACCGTGAAATCGATACTCCATGCTCTCGACAAGAGCGCATTATCAACACTGAGATGTCCTTCAGGGACCGAGCTCTCAGATAAGCAAATGACGCATCACCTCCTCTACGCAATGCAGCATCCCAGAGCAGCAAAGCTTTAACAACCCTTTACCACCTTAAGGAACCGATGCCTAACCAGCATCTGTGATGTCTCACCTCCTCTGTGTGATGCATTGTCTTTAGAGTCCGATGCATCCAAGGTACTGTAAGGTGATCTGCATGAATCCTGTATCCGACCCACACTCCTTTGCGTTCGGACTGAACTTTTGGATTTGTCCTGGTGAAGCATGACCAGATAGCCTCAGTTCAAACTATAGACTTCTAAGCACTGCATTTTGACTTAGTCTTTAAAAATTTATATCTTAGCTTTTAAATGTTGGATTTTTATCATTTTGGTCTTGTTTAACTTGATGATATTGGTTATTTTTTCTAAACTGGTGTGGAGTACGTTTGTGGTGTTTTCACTCTGTTACTGTGTGTGCACAAAAAATGTACTAATTGCCTCTTTAGTTTAGCCTGACAGCTCTGACCCACACTACCTGAGGGTGAGCACAGTAAACATAGTGTGTACTGCACTTACCCTGACTAAGGTTGTGGGTCCCACTTGAACAGGGTGCATACCTCTGCCAACTATAAACCCCATTTCTAACACAAACATATGGTGAATACTGCCATCATGTGGTGTTAGAAGCTATGTGTTTTTTACTTCGGTATAATCTCAAGGAAAGCTGGCAAATATAATAACCATTGCTGGGTGCTCCAACACCTGCCCATTTAATTTTAAATATCTGTCCACCAGTTTACAGAACAGTGGCTACTGTGCAGGCTTCCTTACATGCACTGTGAATACAGGCATGTGTAGTGGGGCAGGTCCAACTCGGGATCTCTTCTGCGTCTAGCAGTAGATCCTGTAGAGAGAGTCTGAGTGGCCAACTACTCCGTAGTCCACCTATTCCTGTCATTGTATGTGAGATGGAGTGTTGGGGCAAGGGCCTCATACAAGCATTTTAGCAGGAGCCTGCTTCACTTAGCCAGCCAGTCAACCCCTTAGATCTCTTTTCCCAACTTCTAGAGCTCTTCAGCTGGCCACTGTGAGTCTCTTTTCCTGCACCCAGTCACCCTCAAGTGGCTGTTAGGATGGATCATAACTTGCAATGAAACATTATCTGCAGGCTCAAAGCCACTCTAGTCTCAACCTCATACTGGCTCAGCAAGACATTATTGACCATATTCTGGCCTTCATAGGTCCTCCTCAGACAGCTCTTAGAGATCTTCAGCTACATCTAGAAGATCGCAGACTGACTTTTGCCTAGCCCTCAGCTAGTCCTCATATGCCATCTGAGACATTCTGCCAGCTCTAATTTGGTCAGGTCAGAAGGTCCCCATAGAAGCTGGATGTCATTATATATTTATACAGCCTGGTTATCTGCAGGCATCATATTAATTTCATACTCTAAATGAAGACTCATTCTTACCGCTGAGTGAGCACTGCACTCTATTGTGTAGTTTCAGAGTAGTTGGAAGAGGATCGCTAATAAATAGCAGGGTTGTAAAGAGTTTCACTAGCTACAGGCAAACCGATCCCAGTAATGTATAATGCATGTATCAGCTCATCATGAATACCTACATCAAGAAATACGGCAAATAAGTAAATATATAACACAGACTTCTCACGTTCTAGCTCTTGTGGCTCTCACACACGTATGTACCTTGTTAATGAGCTTCTTCCTCACGTTAGGATGTGGACACCATTTACTACCCCCCCATCCTGCAGAGCCCCAGCAGTGTCTTCCCACATTCACTGTATAAACCAGCAGGATAATTAGTTTATCCTCTGCTCCTTATCTGTGTTCTGAAAGCTAGGAGCACCTAGAGCTCCTTGAAGGTCAACCTGTGAATTGCGCCATAGATGAGGTCCAAATCTGCAGAAGGGCTCAATCCTGGATAAATCAAGTCTGATCTTACCATGTGCCCAAGTCACACACCAGGACCTGCTGCCATATCAAGTGCTAACTCACAAAATGTCATGCCTTCCTGTCACCAGAAGACATTGGGTCAATGCTTCGTCCGACTCTTCTTCAACTTCCACAAGTCTGTGTCTAGTGGAAATGGGCTAGGAACCGGGTAACCAGCCCATCACTGCTTGACACTAGACTAGTGTTGGGACATTTAGGCCTTTGGCCATCCAAGTTCCTTTCCAGGATAGACCCATCTCTTCTCAGGCCCTTCCAAACGAGATCTTCCTAATCCAGGCAAGAACTATAACCACACAGGACTTCCCTCCAGTGCATCTGCAGGCGTGCTCTCTCACAGAAAGCTACTCCAGCCTTTAACACCTTTTTGTATCCATAGAGCCTCTTTCTTGGCATTCAAAGCCCATGGGACTGCCAGTCTGCCTACTGTCAGCTCCCTAGAACACTCAGTCATCAGGCACCTGCTTTCAGTGTCTAGGAAAGTACTTCACTGCTCTACTGCTTTTACAGCAGCAGCATTGATTCAAGTAAAATCCAGACCATGTGAATGTGATGCGCTCCTTTTGAGTAACCATTATCATACACAATACACACATACACAATACACACTTATATCCTTCAGCCACGCCACCGGACTCCACTGGACCGACCACAGCTGCGTCCACTTCAGCTTCAAAAGATCCACGACCCACCACCACCCGCAACGGTACCTCACAGGAATTGGAGCAAGATCACCGCAGACCAGCTCACCACCTCCCTCAGCCAGAGCCCACCCGCCAACACAACGGACCCCAACGAAGCAGCCCGCAACTTCACACAGTGGCTGACCGCCTGCGCCGACGACCTCGCGCCACTAAAGAACCCTCCCAGCAGACCCAGAAGCAAGAAGGCATCCTGGTTCACCGACGACCTCAAGGACTCCAAGAAGACCTGCCGCACCCTCGAGAAAGCCTGGCTCCTCGACCGGACCACCGACAACATGACCGCCCTCAAACACGCTACCCGCAAGCACCACCAGCTCATCCGCACCACCAAGAAGAAATCCCTGAAGGAACGACTGGACAACAACGCCCATGACAGCAAAGAGCTCTTCACTATCGTCAAGGAGTTCTCCAACCCCAGCACCGGCACCAACGACATCACTCCGTCACAAGACCTCTGCGACTCCCTCGCCTCGTTCTTCCACCGCAAGATCGCCGACATCCACAACAGCTTCGGCGCCCCACCCACGCACCCAACCATCGAACCAACGCCCCCCACCGCCACCCTTCGCACCTGGACCACGGTGACCACCGAAGACACAGCCCGCACGATGAACACCATCCACTCCGGATCACCGACCGACCCCTGCCCACACCACGTCTTCAACAAAGCCGACTCCACCATCGCACCCCAACTCCGGAACATCATCAACGCCTCCTTCAACACCGCCACCTTCCCGGAGAGCTGGAAGCACGCCGAGATCAGCGCCCTCCTGAAGAAACCTACAGCGGACCCAACCGATCTCAAAAACGTCCGCCCCATCTCGCTCCTCCCTTTTCCTGCTAAAGTCACCGGGAAGATCGTCAACAGACAGCTGACCGCCTTCCTCGAGACGAACGGATCCCTCGACCCCTTGCAGTCCGGCTTCAGAGCCAACCACAGCACCGAGACCGCCCTCATCGCAGCCACCGACGACATCCGGACCCTGCTCGACAAGGGGGAAACAGTGGCCCTCATCCTCCTGGACCTCTCTGCTGCGTTCGACACGGTCTGCCACCGCACCCTAGTCCAGCGCCTCAGCAACATCGGTATCCAAGAGAAGGCACTGGAGTGGATCATCTCGTTCCTCTCCGGAAGAACACAAAGAGTCCGCCTCCCCCCGTTTCGCTCCGAGGCCACCGAAGTCATCTGCGCTGTCCCGCAAGGATCTTCACTCAGCCCCACCCTCTTCAACATCTACATGAAACCTCTCGCAGCCATCGCACGCCAGCACAACCTCAACATCATCTCTTACGCCGACGACACCCAGCTGATCCTCTCCCTCACCAGAGACCCCGACACCGCCAGAACCTGCCTACACGAAGGGATGAAAGACGTCGCCGAGTGGATGAAGGACAGCCGCCTGAAACTGAACTCGGACAAGACGGAAGTCCTCATCCTGGGATCTTCGCCCTCTGCCTGGGACGACTCCTGGTGGCCCCCAGCCCTGGGCACCGCACCCAAGCCAACCAACCACGCACGCAACCTGGGCTTCATCCTGGATCCCTCCCTCTCGATGACCAGACAAGTCAACGCCGTCTCCTCATCGTGCTTCAACACCCTGCGTATGCTTCGCAAGATCTTCCGCTGGATCCCGACCGAGACCAGGAAGACTGTCACCCAGGCACTCGTCACCAGCCGACTGGACTACGGAAACACCCTCTATGCCGGAACCACAGCCAAGCTACAGAAAAGACTCCAGCGCATCCAGAACGCCTCCGCCCGACGCATCCTGGATGTCCCCCGACGCAGCCACATCTCCAGCCACCTGAGGAACCTGCACTGGCGCCCCGTCGACAAGAGGATCACGTTCCGGCTCCTCACCCATGCACACAAGTCTCTCCACGACCTGGGCCCCAAGTACCTCAACGACCGCCTGACCTTCTACATGCCCACCCGCCAGCTACGGTCCACCAGCCTCGCCCTCGCAGCCGTACCACGCATCCGAAGAGCCACCGCCGGAGGAAGATCCTTCTCTTACCTGGCTGCCAAGACTTGGAACTCCCTCCCCATCCACCTTCAGCTGACCCAGGACCATCTCGCCTTCAGGAAACAACTCAAGACCTGGCTGTTCGAGCAGTAGCATACCCCTCCCCCCAAGCGCCTTGAGACCCTCCCGGGTGAGTAGTGCGCTATACAAATGGCATGATTGATTGATTGATTGATAGGCACATCTACACGCACATACTTGTAGTTGTGTTACTACCTGTTACTATAGTTTTGTATCTTGACATCAATGTAAAGGCGCCTTCAGAATAGCTCTGCGTGTAACCAGATTTCCAAAAGGTAAAATACTAGTAACTACCTCAGTGATTTCAATGATTCCCTACAGAGATCCTTTTGTATCCTGCAGGTGAAAACTTACAATCTTGGTATATATATCTCAGTGGGAAATGTGCCCACTGAAACGTCTTTGGCATAAGTTTAGATCCTTGATAAAGTATGTCAAGCTTTCTTTTTTCAGAAGGAGATAAAATGTGTACCATATGAATAATAGTTAAGGTATATCATTCTGTCAGAAACAATTCAGTTTGTATTGTGTTCGATCTATGGTCATTATTTGTGTACTGCGGCAATTACCTCACTCCTACACTGCCACTCCTCATGACAAATAACCCAGGCAGCAGGCAATCGATCTGAAAGACCTCCAGCGACATTCATCAAACACTACAACTCAATGACACATCAATGTTTAAGGAACACTTGCTGAAAACAGAAACAGAACCACAGATACACTTTTGCGGATACAGCTTCTCTAGATAAACCAAACGATGGTCTGGGAAGCGATCCTTGAAACTAAGATTGGATTTATAGTGCTTCAACAAGTTGCTGATAGCAGAATGAATGCTGTAGCATCTACTGGACTGTAGTTACATTACATTTAATTACCACTGTATACCCTTTCTGAGGCGCTGAAGTGCTTTTTTGGATGGACAGCAATCACCATGCGAGTGCTTGGGGGTTGAAGTGTGTTTCGACTTGTGGCTTATGTCAGAGTGTTTTCAGATTGTGTGTTAGGAACAGATTTGTGCTTTTAGTGGGTTTTTTTTCGTTGTGACTTACTATTTATTTGCTTATACATTTCTCATTTGCGGATGGAAAAAAAATGGTTTAATGTACTGAGCCCTATACGGGAAAAGCTTTGCACCTAGATTCATCAAAGTCCCGTTTTGGGAGTCTGTAATAGCGATTCTTAAGGAATCGCTATTCCAGACTCGCAAAACAGGAATCATGTACAAATCGCAATTTATTTTGCGAATCATACAGCTTCCTTATTTGCGATTAGCAAATTGCTAATCGCAAATAAGGAATGACTCCCCATTCATTCTTATGGGCCCAAAGGCCCATAGGAATGAATGGGGAGTCATTCCTTATTTGCGATTAGCAATTTGCTAATCGCAAATAAGGATGCGATTTCAAGGGCGCCAGGGGCGTCCAAAGGACACCCTGTAGCACCCCTGAAATGTAAATTTACCCTGATGTTGTGTGCGTGTAACATACCACTTAAGTGCATTTTTCTAAGTTTTCGCTATCTACCACGAAGTCAGACTTCGCGGTAAATAGCGGCCAGAAATAGCGAATTCGCAAATAAAAAATGGTTAATGAATTGCATTTAAGGAATCTCAAATAGAGATTCCTTAAATGCAATTCCTCGCAAATATGCGATTTCGCAATTAGCAATTTTTGCATTTGGGATAATTAATCCCAAATGCAAAAATTGCGCTCGCAAAGGGCTAGATTCTCAGAATCTGGCCCTTTGCGAGCCCATTTTTCAATGATGAATCTAGCTATTGGTGTCTTGTGTGAGTGGCGTCATCTTCATATGATGTAGTCGTAAATTTATAGTGCAGCGTCTGCATGAAGTGGATCAAAGGATAGTGAATGATAGTAACACCTGTGCTTGTGCTTTGCAACCAGGGCTCATTGGCTCCACTTTTGAGATGGTATCATCCTAACAGTCTTGAGCAAAGAGTTCCCTACTATGAATATTTCTAAAGTTTTACTCTAATGAAGACAGAGCCATTGTAAATATGGAGCTGTCTTGAATGCTGATCCTCTTGCAACGGGAAGACAGTGCAATGTTTCAATGGCTGGTGAGATGTGGCACATAAATGTATATAATCAAGTTGTATTGCCACAGAAGTCTGGATTTGTCACAGTGGTCTCAGCAGAAAGAGCAGGACATAAAACATGGTAGCCTGGAGCTTCTGCTGGAATCCCCCATCCCGGAAAATATGGCATAGAATGTGCATGGTGTAGAAGGTGATTTTGCAGACTTGGTTTACTTGGGGCCAGTTGTAAGCTGGATCCATAATCACTCCAAGGTTTCTCTTTTCTGTCCACATCGCTGGTAGTACACCGGGGGCAGATTTACAAGCCCCTTTCGACATCTTTATGACACAGTTGTGTCACTTCTGTGACGCAGCAGCATCGTAAACAATACACCACTATGCAACATATTTACAACATGACGCATCTAGGGAGATGCGTCATGTTGAAAGGCCCTGCGCTACATTATACCTGCGTCAGGTATAATGTATGCAGGGTGGGCGTTCTGTCGCAAGGAAGCCTCGTAAAAGTGACACCGTGAAATCTACAAGATTGCACTGAGTCACTTTTCCGACCCCGCTGCGTCAAAACCTTGCGCCTGCTTGTAGCAGGCATAAGGAGTGATGCAGCACAGCAAGTATAGGCCAGGCTTCCCCTGCGCAGTGATGGAGTTGCGTCGCGCTTGCAACACGACTCCAGCACTGCGTCACCTTTATGCCAACAGATGCGTCACGCATCTGTCTATCCTTGCGCCACAGTGCGCCACATTGTAAATGGGGTGCCTCCATGGTGGCACTAGGGTTATTTTATGTGTTGCATTTTAACTGGCGCATCCCTGCTAATATGCAGGGATATGCCAGGTCTTGTAAATCTGCCCCAAGTTCCTGGGGACAGATGATCATAGGTTGGTAGTAAGTCCAATCTCGGCATGTCTGACTCTCTTTTTTGTACTATTTAAGTGTACGGTGATGTCTCACCATCTATTATATAGTATAAAACAAGCATTGGCATAGCCAATAGGTCTCGCCTTTGGGATCCTATTAGTTTTTAGTTATGTTTTATATTATTGTATGTGAAAGCTTTAACACATTTATTTGAATCAAAAGTTTATTTTTTATTTCAGTGTTACAGTATTATATAGCGCCTGCAGCAGATATACTAGTATTTTACAAATATTTGCTGGGAAAGTTACAACTAATTTATGTTGCACAACAGTTAAAAAGGTCACAACAAAATGCATAAGCAAAGTAAGAGAGCACACGATATCCCTAGTGGAATGGGTGATGCCACAGTACAGGTCAGAGCAAAAGCACAAGCAAAGAAAAACAAGAAGGCTTGCGCACATCTGAAAGAAGCCTGGGGACAAACTGTGTGGGTTTGCAGTCGGACTTTGACATCAGGAAGATAACGTGATGTATGACAAGACAGCGCGCGTACATCTGAAAGAAGCCCGGGGGCTAGTGAAAGTACACACAGCAACCACAGGTACAAATAAAAGCAGGCATGACTCTGACTTTCATCCTTTCCATTGTTAAAAAACAGAACATTACCATTACATTAGGTAATAATAACAACGTATGTTGTCTTGTCTTCTAAAAGAGCGATCCCCATCTGATCTACCTACTATGTTACACAATGCTCAGTAATTTAGTAGAGCTCAGTGACAGTCAGTCACAGCAATGCCATGGTGAGAGCAGTACGGCCAGGGTCGTAGCAAGAGCTTGTTGCGCCCGGGGCTATCCTTCAGATTGCCGCCCCCTGGCGGGTGCTGGGGAAAAAAGACTGCGAGCACCTGAAAGAGGTCTGAAAAACACATAGTATCGCCGCTGATAGTCAGGTGAAGCTCACAACTTCTCCTCCACAGGCAGCCCGCTGCTAAGCTGAGCTCTGGAATTAGGTGTGAAAGAACTTACGTAGGACGAATCAAGCAAAAACAAATCACTTCCTGTGCTCGTCCTTGAAAAATGTAGAGTAGCTTGAGGCATGTTACCTACCTATGCCTTCCAAAGCTAGAAATGGAAAAATTGAAGAGCAGGCACCCTGTACTAGAGTACCTGCTTGTTTCTGAGAAGTGCCGGTACTCTGTAATTAAGCGTAGTAGTCACTCTTGAAAAGTGCTGGTACTCTCCAATTACTCTCCATTTAAACTTATTGCGCATAGCTGCCAAGGTTTCAGATTACTTATGTGTGACATTTTCAGAATTTTAATGTCATTATGAGTGACATTCAACGACTATGAGTGACACTTTCTCGCAAGCAAAATCAAGAAATGAAGACGAGGGAAACAATAATACCAGAAATTACACCCATTTGAGCAATGAGAAACTTTAAGATTATCTTTAAACTGCTGCAAAGTACCAGAAATGGAAATGCAGTTCTCCTCAACAGGTGCCAAAAGCAACACAACACCCTTCTGCTTTCTCCCATGCACATACTCCTTCAAAACACTTCTTCAAAAATGCTCGCACACTTGTGGAATCTCCTCTCATCCTACACTTTACACCTGCTTGCACCGCAGATAATTCACACAGCTCGCTCCTTTGTAAAATTGCCATTCCATGATATAAAACCTTACCAGAGTGATCATTAAATCCAAACTTCTTCATGTAAACTATTGCTTTAACTGAGCAGATGGTGTCTGGTACTGAGTACCTGCACTACTTTAATTTAAAAGAAAGAGCATCTGCACTTCTCAGCACTGCTGTAATACATTTAATGGGAGAGCAGCAGCACTTCGGAGGAGCGAATAGGTACTGTAAATAATAAGTAGCAGCACTTTCTCTATGTTTCCATTTAAAGCTCTGGGGGAGTGGCAAGCGCCCCTCCTTGCCCCCCCCCTGCAGACGCCCATGGTAGGCAAAGATGGTATCCACTTTTTTTACACTATCTGCCCGCCTCCTCCTCGTCTTAGCCTGACCACGCCCCTGCAGTAGCCACACTCCTCCTGGAGCGTGGCTGGGACAGCTGGCACACCAGCGGAGTTCTTCCTCTGCAATTGACTTCCAGAGGGCTAGACGCTCCTCTTTGTCTGCAAGTGCCGCCTCAGTAGTATTGGCCAAGTTACCTTTAAAGGCGCAGGGGTCAGCAGTCTGAGGAAAAAAAGTTTTCCCTTATTCGTACTGAAGGAGAACGGTCCTCCTGATCACATGGGGTATAACATTTTACATAAAATAAATTATTATTATTATTATTTGTATCATCATCACCACAATCCCCATCATCATTGTCATTCATATGATGATGATTATTATTAGTATTACATAACATAACAAGGCAAAACAGAATGCAACATAACATAATAAATTACTTATTACTGAACAGACATGTCTCTTTTTTTTCTTATATGGTTGCTTATATGTTTTTCTCTTTTAACTTGTAAATCATTTGTCTTAGTAGGGAGCTTCACTAATTAGAACACTTTCAAGTCTAGGGTGATCTTCTTTCTAATTTCGAAGTGACAATACAGAATGCATCATTCTTTTCCCTCATGGTCTGCTAAACCTTGCCGCCTGGTGTGAATGTTCAGCTCTGCGGTGTTTGATTTGATATCTACTCTGATGCACAATCTTGTATAAGGTAAGGGATGTATGAAGTTGCAAATCTAAATGGTTTGCAACTTTGCAAAACTGATCTATACTTTACTGGGTATGAAAAGTATGACGTTCATAAAGTTTAAAAAGTAGGACAGGCCATGTGCTACAGTTGAACATTCGTACAATCAATCAATCAATCATAGTATTTGTAAAGTGCACTACATACCCATAAGGGTCTCAAGGCGCTGGGGGATGCTGCTACTGCTCGAAGAGCCAGGTCTTGGGGAGTCTTCTGAAGGTTAGCAGGTCTTGGGTCTGCGGTAGGTGAGCGGGGAGGGTGTCCCAGTTCTTGGCGACGAGGTGGGAGAAAGATCTGCCACCAGAGGTCGCTCTTTGGATGCGGGGGTTGCAGCGAGGGCGAAGCCGGCAGAATGGAGCTGGCGGGTGGGGGTGTAGAAGCTGAGCCATCTGTTGAGGTATGCTGGCTTGGTGTTGTGGATTGCTTTGTGTGCGTGGGTGAGTAGCTTGAAGGTTATCCTCTTGTTGACGGGGAGACAGTACAGGTCTCTCAGGTGGGGTGTGATGTGGCTGCGTCGGGGGATGTTGAGGATCAGACTTGCGGAGGCATTCTGGATGCGTTGCAGCCGTCTCAGGAGTTTGGCCGAGGCTCCTGCGTAGAGTGCGTTTCCGTAGTCCAACCTGCTGCTGACGAGAGCCTCGGTGACCGTTCTTTTCATCCCAGTGTGGATCCACTTGTAGATCCTGCGGAGCATGCAGAGGATGTTGAAGCAGGATGAGGAGACGGTGTTGACCTGTTTAGTCATGGAGAGGGTGGAGTCGAGGATGATCCATAGGTTGCGTGCATGGTCGGTGGGTGTTGGCGCTGTTCCCAGTGTGGTCGTCCACCAGGAGTCATCCCAGGCCAAAGGGGTTGATCCGAGGATGAGGACCTCCATCTTGTCCGAGTTCAACTTCAACTGGCTGTTCCTCATCCATTCGGCGATGGCCTTCATTCCTTCGTGTAGGTTGGTTTTGGCAGTGTGGGGGTCCTTGGTGAGCGAGAGGATCCGCTGGGTGTCATGGGCGTAGGAGATAATGTTGTGGTCGTGCTGTCGGGCGACGTGGGTGAGAGGTGCCATGTAGATGTTGAACAGCGTTGGGCTGAGGGATGAGCCCTGGGGTACGCCACAGCTGATCTCGGTGGCCTCGGAGCAGAAGGGGGTGAGGCGGACGCTCTGTGTTCTGCCGGAGAGGAAGGAGATGGTCCAGTCCAGGGCCTTCTTTTGGATCCTGGCGTCATGGAGGCTTGTTCGTAGTGTGCGGTGGCTGACCGCGTCGAAGGCGGCTGACAGGTCCAGGAGGATGAGGGCCTCTGTTTCTCCGTTATCCAACAGGGACCTGATGTCATCAGTGGCGGCAATTAGGGTGGTTTCAGTGCTGTGGTTGCTGCGAAACCCGGACTGGGATGGATCCAGGATGCTGTTCTCCTCGAGGTAGTGGGTCAGTTGTTTGTTGACGGTTTTCTCAATAACCATCGCCAGGAACGGGAGCAGGGAGAGGGGTCGGAAGTTCTTTAGGTCCTTGGGATCTGCCTTGGGTTTCTTGAGTAAGGCGTTGATCCCGGCATGTGAAGGGTCCTTGGGTGCGCTTCGGGGTGGCTCTGTAGCAGGTGTGTTCTCATCCGGGATTGAGTGTGCAGAGGGTGCTGGCATCGTAGCGGAGTCGGGTGTCGTAGCATATATGGGGGCCAGGGGTTCTGGCGCTGGGCGTGGTCCAGGTGCGGACGGGTGCAGACAGGCTTGCCATAGGCAGTCCTTCGGCGCACCTGCGGCGCGGCCACGTAACGGACGCCATATAAGGGGAAGTGGGTGGGATGAGCAGCTGGAGGCGGGAGCCGGGCGGCAAGTGGGCGGGCCGCAGGTTGCCAATGGCAGGAATGGAGAAAGGGAGGGCAACAGTATAACAGAAGGCAATGAACAGGCAACAGTAAAAAGGCAATAAGCAGGCAACGAATAAATGAAATACAATAGGCACATAAGAGCAAGACAGTCACGGGGAGCGGCAAACTTACGGCAGCATCAGCAGCAGCAAGGGGAGAGGCACTGACACACAGGTGGTGCTGTGCGGCATGGGGAGTGGCCTGAAATGCAAGCAGGGTCAATAGTCCCACAAACGTGTTAGTTTTCTCTAGCTACGTCATGTACACAATGCTGAATGCTATTGGTGTTTCTGAGAAACACCACAACTGGGAAGTCTCGAAACCTGTCAGCATCAGCAAACAGATAATCTTCCTAGCCTAAAAAAGCTAACTAACTGGATCCTCTCTCTCTCTTTCTCCCTCGCTCTCTCTTTTCTCTGATTTGTTCTGTGTTGCGTTACTCCAGCTTTTTGGAGCCACTCAGATGCCTTTATGGTGGCTTTGTATGCCTTCAAAAATCTGTATCAAGATTTTCATGTAGTACAAGAGCAATGCATATGACCTCATAAATAGGCACTCGACTTCTTAACCCATAAAGTATTATATCCAACCAACTTTCATATCTGGATGACAAACTTCAACTCACTGGGCGGGGAGAGGTGAGGGAGCACTAGGAGCAAAAGCTGACCTGTACTGGACATTCCAGTATTAAAAAGAAGAAAAGCATCCAAACAGGCCTAGCCCCAGACTTTAGAACTCAAACCCTGATCATATTAAACTGACTATGAACCTCGCACTCTTCTTAAGGAACTAAAAACCCACTTTTTAAAATCTATCTAAATAACTGACATTATTCTCATTTGGTCTTCACCATCGCCGGTTATAAGTGTAAGCTATAGGTAAATTTCTATTTGAATGTAAAGTGCTATTTTATACAAGTGGCTTGCTTCGATAAAAACACAATTAACAAATAATAATTAATAAATAGGGTGGACAGGACATCCACACTTTAAAACGGATTTTCTGCCTATCAGCTACAAATGCAAATTGATGAAATTTTGCCACAATTGGTAACTTTCCTGGGACCTGTAAATTCATTCACACCAGGCATCAACATGCATTGGGAATGCAATAGGTCTCGCATTTGCTGGAGTTAGGGCTATTAGCGTTATAAATGATAGTGTTTTACCCATGAGTTATGGAGTATATGTATGTGGTGTGTAGTGGAATTATGTAGGCTGGATTGGAATTGTTGTGGAATTGTGTGGCATGGGATTGTTTGGGGTGGAGTGCATTTTGTAATCGAAATACGTGGCATGATGTGCTGTGGAATTATGTGGATAGTAATTAGGTGGTATTGAGTGTACTGGTAATATGTGGAGTGGGATTGTGTTAAGTAGTGTAATTTTGTGGAATGGTGTTTTGTGTTGTGGTGTGGTATGTACTGGAGTTTAATTATGTGGTGTACTGTTGAATTTTGTGGCATGATGTGAAATTGTGTGGTTTGAATGTATGTGGTATGTTGTGTAATTGTGTTGTTGATGTGAATTATGTGGGTTTGTGTAGAATTATGTGGTGTGCTTTGGAAATGCGTCCAGAATGCGCTGCAGCAGCTTGCAGCTCCTCAGTGTAAAGTAATGTACCCCGTAGAAATTAATTTTAAAGAAACAGATCATGAAGGAGTAGAAACCAGTTCTCCTATTACCTGAAACCGAGCTGATATCCATGTATACTTATGTTTTGTTTTAAATATGCAAATTGCATTGGAACCAACACAGGTGGTCTCCTTGTTTCCTAATATTAACTTTCAGCAGTGTTTGGACTGTTAAATTAAGGTTTAAGCACCTGCACTATTTATATTTGTTGGAAATAGAACACTTCCCTAATAAATGTCATTGAATAAACAGATATATTTCTGATAAGCGAGTAATTCCTTCTTTTTCCCAAAACAGTAACCTGATGTACATCCCCCTCTGGTGTACTTTGTCATCAGTATCATTCTTTAGTAAGTTGTTCATGGTCTGTTAAGCTAAAAAAGACAAAGTTCTCCACTCCAACACGATGACCAACCAACTATAGGATAGTTCTCTTCTCAGTGGGTATTTGTAGTAGTAATGTGTACTATAAGAAAGCTTTCCAGCATTAGCCAATCCAACCTTTTTGGTTTTATTCCTGCAGATTTAATGCAATGGAATGTTCGAAGAAATATCAATAAAGCATGCCAGCTTGTGGTTGTAAAGTCTGCACAAGGCCGAAGCAAGGGGAAAAAAAGTTACACCTCAGCCCCTAACCGCATTCACTTTTCCATTCTTTGCCCTGTAGCTGCACATGTATGAACTAATATGCTTGAAATCGAGTAGGTGCAATTCAAAAGAAGAGTAAATGCAACCCCTTAATTTGAATGTTGCACAGACAGCGATTCTTGATTCCCACTGTGTTTTGTATTGATTACGGTGTCGTGCTCTGTTGCCCTGAAAATTAACCCGCTTTCAAAATCCAAGTTAATATTTTAGATGATATTTTTTAAAAGGGTGCTTAATTTGAGGTTTAATAATGTATATAGATCTATAAATCAAGTTTTGCCTTTCGGTCTCTTTTATCCTGTTGTTTCAATTCCTTTCAAAAACATACTGGGACATATTCTCAAGAACTCATTGCCAAATTAACGGCACTGTATCGCAGCCCAATTGGCGATTCATTTATCGCCCCATTCACAAGCTGGTGCTAACAGCCCATATCACCAGTTTACCTGCGATAGCAGCAGCAAAAAACATCGCCACATATTACCCTGGCAGCTAACGCTAATGAGATTCAAAGTAGGCGGTCCCTTGTAAAAAGCTGTGAGAACACCACTATGTAATATTCTCAACGACCAGACAGATTGGCGGTAACATCCCAAAACATGCGATAAGGCGCATTAGCAGCAGGGATATAACACCTGCTCCTACCTGGTGCAAAGTCGGATGACAACCTGCACCATAAAAGAGAGCCCAGCCCAGAGCCACACCTGAAGAACAACAGATGCCATGGAGCTACTAATCATGCAGCTCGGAGCCCCAAGAGGGCCGCAACACCCACCGCCACCACCCCAAGGCCCGTCATCCCCCCCCCCCCCCCCGGTATACCACCGAGGCAGCGCAGACAAAGACAGCGGACTTTCAGAAAACACATCAGCCTCACAGACCTAACACCGGAGAATGTCATTGCCCACTACAGGCTCAAAAGGACAACCATCCTCCGTATCCTGAACATCATTGCCCACAGGCTGACGGCATCAACACAGCAGACAACCAACATCCCTCCGCAGACAAAGCTGCTGGCTGTGCTGCATCTGTTGGCTTCTGATACCTTCCAACCAACAATTGCCACAGTTTGGAGGAGTCTCATAGCCAGCCCTATCAAAGTTCCTCACAACTGTCTTGGATGCCATCATCAGCTTGGTACCCCAGTACCTTTAAATCCCCCACACTGCCCAGGAACACCTGGAGGCCAAGCAAGGCTTCTATGCCATAGCCAGCTTCCCACACATGTTGGGGGCAATCGACTGCACACATGTCCTACTTGTGCCCCCTGCCAACACTGCACACAATTACCGGAACAGAAAGCACACGTATTGTATCAATGTGCAGGCAATAGTGGACCACTGGGGGCTCTTCACCAATGTCATTGCCAACTACCCAGGCAGTGTGCATGATTCCTACATCTTCTGACAGTCCATCATCAACCAGCACTACCAGGATGGCACCTACGGAAATGTTCTGCTCGTTGGTAAGTACCAAATGAACACACCACACACCCCAACTTCACAATCATGCAACTCACAACTCTGGTAATGCACATGTTACAAACTCAGATACAACATGCCAAACAACATGTCCACCCACCAGACAAGACAGCACAACTTACTGTGGTAACCTGGGCTAGCCATGTCCATGAGCCATCAACAGCATGGCACCTCAGCCACACAATAGCAGAATATGGGGAGAGGTGGGAACCAGGCATGTGCGAAGGGGGCAAGTGACCCATGAATGAGAATGTACAAAATGCCAAGTGAGGCATGGATATGCTGGCCATACTGCTGTATGCAGACCACAGACATATCCATGTTGACATACACTGCTGGTGTATGGAGTGTAGTGGACAGTGGACACAACCATGTCACCCCAGCCAGTGGGGAAGATCGTGAACATTTAGCTTATTATGTCCCCCCTGTAAGCGTGAGCGGAGTGGGCCGACACGCCGTGCGCCAGGCCAGCATAGGGGTGTGAATAGGAAGCATGTAGCCCCGGTCGTGGTTCTCTTCTGGAATGGCCAGCATGTCTGCCAGGGCAGCAACTCTCACCCTACCACGAGGCCGACACCATTGCCATGAGCGGAGTTGCCTGCGATCCTGTGCGCCTGCTGCACCACTTGCTGCTGGTCCCTGAACCCGTCTTGCCCGCCCCTGTGCACCCAGGCCTCACTGCTCACCTGCCAACACCAGCATGTGTCAAAGAGTGCCCACCACGTGCCGGAGCAAGCTACAAGCCCGAGGCCCGCAACCCTTGCAGCTTCCTCAGACCATCATGGACTCCGCAACACAGGCCCGCAGTACTCCTTTCTCGTTGACGTACTCAACTGCTGCCTCCGGCCTACACTCCGGTCAAGTAGGTCACACATTTGGAGTCTTGATTTCTGAATGGCAGAGTCCAAATTATTGCACTCAAGGAGAGGTGTAAGAGGAAGACGCATTTCAGGAGGAAAAAAGGATCATTGTTACCGAGGTGATAAAACACTACCAACAACTGCCCTGGTGTCACTAACTCTGTGCATCGCAAGCCAATGATAGGTGGCTGTGTGCCCCTGCTATCCGCTGCCTCCGGACTACACTGCGGTTGAGTAGGTCACACATTTGGAACTGAGTCTTGATTTATTTATGGCAGAGTTTATACCATTGTACAGGTCTCATCGCAGACTGCATCCCCTTTCAGCTCTGGTGCCTCTAACTCTTGCCCCGACATTCATGGACACTCTCTGGTTGAACTTTGGTGGCATCTGAGTCTATGGCCTGGAGGTTGTCTTCCTCATCATGTAGGTGATACTGACTTGGTGGCAAAAACAATGCTGTAGCATTCCACTCCTCCATTTGCCTGTTTCTGCTGGCTTCTGCCCTCTTCATCATGCCCAGGAGGACACCTTCCACTGTCCCCGAAACACTCTGCAACATTCTCCTTCGACATCAACTAGGACCCGCTCAGCTCGAGTGGCCCTACCTCAGTACAACACAAGTCACCGTCCCGTGGCGGTGTGTCTGTGCCAGCCGCAGTGCATCCGGCAACGCTAACTCTGTGCTGTTCAAGTAATGGACCCTTGTTGTTTGAACTTTAAACTTCTGATTGTCTGATCACTGTTGTAGTTGTTGCCAGCACCAACCAGCCTCTGATGGGTGGCTTACACTCACCCACACCCATCCAGCACAGGTGTCACTGGATATGTGACCCTGGCAAAAAAAGGGGTTGGGCGCACATGCCCTTAGCCAGTTCCACAAACTGTATAAGTGTGTCCGTGTCGTCAGTATGTATGCATGAGTCCCCCGGGCCCTGCCACATTACATTGTGCTGTGTACAGTGGACACAAACATGTGCACTGTCATAGGTGATCAAGGATATGCACTCTGTGCTTGGATGATGACACACACCAGGGGCATCGTGGGATGTACATTTGGGGTGTTGAAGTCATGTTTCAAGTACCTGGACATCACAGGTGGTAGGTTCCTGTACAGTCCAGGAATCCTGTGCAAGATGATCGTTGCATGATGTGTGTTGCACAACATATGTGTACGCACCAATGCCCCATGGATACAAGTGACTGATGCACTGGACGATGATGAGGAAGGTGAGGTAGCTGGACCACACCCCACTGCAGCTGCAGCAGGAATAGCCCATAGGAACATCATCATTGACCATTTCTTCACATGAGCAAGTTACATTGTGACAGTCCTTAGCAATCATGGGACAGTACAAAATTACCACAGGCACAGCATGTGCAAATAATGCATTCCAAAACACATTCCCTGAGTGCATGTCACTCACCTGTACAAGCACATCACTCAGACAAGTATAAGTGCGACATGTAGAGCTAAGATTTTCATAATTTTATGATAGATGGTGGGTGTGTCACCTCTGTACAGAGAGGCTGTTTAAGGTGTCACGTATTCGAAATGCCAGTTCTGTGTGTCACCTTAGTACAGAATCCCACTCTTCGGTGTTTCACATGTGTCCCAAATCATTACATATAGGTTGTCATTTCTGACCTACAAGTGACTACAGGACTTCTTTTTGAGTCAAATATGTACCACCATGGTGCAGGGATGCACCCTGTGACTCATGTCCCACAACATGAGCAACATTTAGGTAAGGGGGAGTCACTGCCCCTGCATTCATCCATGCTTTCACACTTGATTGATCATGGACATGACACGTCTGTGTGCAAGAGGTGTTGATTGTCCCTCTGCAATGTGAAGGGGAGATGCGGTTTCACAGTGTGTTCCATGTATGTTTCTGCATTGGCGCAGTTCACATGCAGACTGCATGTCAATGAACATTGCGACTGTTTGTGAGGTGATGCCTATTTGATGCGGGACAGTGGTCATTTGCTCTACATCACGGATTTGGGGGTTTTCTCACTTCTTTTCTGGTGCATTTTCCTGCATGACGAGTGGGAATTACAGTTCTGTCGCTGGTTATAGCTGATTTTTGTATTGCGGGTTGGGACATCAGCGCTTTTTTACCGTTTGTGTTTTGCATTTTTGTGGTGTCATATTTCATTTTAACGCGGTCATTTGGCATGTTATCGTGAGACTATCGCATGGTACCCCTGTGTTGCGAAAACAACGTTGACACAGCCTTATTTGCCTGCGATGGGCTGCGATGTGAAGAGTTGTGTTAAGCTAATCTTGCGATGATTATCACATGCTCTTGAGAATATCCCCCACTATTTTCCCAAGTTGATCCTAACTTTTCAGCATTTTTCCTCATCTGCCAAATAGTTTCTGTTCTTGGGTTCATGTGTTCACCAGTTTTCTTACAAAAATTGCATAGACTTAATAATGGGAGGACGGGGTAGTGTGTGAGGTGAAGGGGACAGCCCACGTAAAAACCTCCAGGGCTGTGAGATGAGAGCATTAGAAGAAAGGATGCCTGTTAGCCACGCTAATGACAGACGGTTCTGGGACGGATTTAACCCCTTGTGCTCTGATTTCTCTAGTGGTGAAGCCTCCTCTAAAATGAAAACGGGCGAGGGGGTGAATGAAACAAAGCATGGTGCCCGTCTGCATAAACATTTAAACATTCACCAGACTATAAATTATGCCCACAAACAGCAAAAAAAGCTTTGCGCGCACTGACCTGCCGTTCAGCCTAAACACTGGTGCCCAAAGTCCTGCTCCGAAACCTGCAGCCAGCCAACTTATATACCCGGGGCAGAGAGAAGAGAGAAATAGAAGAAGGGATGCCTGTTAGCCACATAAATAAAACAGAAGGATGGTTCTGGGATGGATATAACCCCTAGTTTTCTAGTGTTGAAGCCTCCTTTAAAATTGAAAACAGGTGCTGCGGTGAAACATAGCACGGCGGCCTTCTACATAAAAGTATGTGCATGGTGGCCCGTGGTATATACACGGAAAAATAAATTCTATCGGCCAGCTGAGAGCATTGTTGACCATAGAGCGTAACCGTAGAGCGTGTGAGGAGCAGGAAGCACAAAACAAATGAAAAAAAACGAGTTCTCCCACTGAACAGATAAGGACAGTGCTTTAAATGGAAAAATAAAAGGGCCAGTACTCACCAGATTTATTGGGATGGGTCTTGAGGGTCTTGTAGGGGCGTGGCTTCGAGACAGGTATTTAACAATGGTGGCATTTTCTAATTTAATGCAAATGTGCTCTAGTGTCCTTAGGGCAAGTTTCTTCATGTGTGCACGTCATAATTGGTCTTTTTTGCAGTTTTATATTGTATGAACTTGGCCAGAGGGCATTAAAGCTTTTTACTTGAGAAGCAGAAGTTTTACATAAAAACATCTTTTTTATTTTTATGGTATGGGGAGATCACCCAGAATAACAGGATGTTGAGCAGAAGCTGGGATTTCAGCTCTCTGTGCCATAAAAACAAAATAAAGTATGCTTTTGTGTAGAACTTGCACTACTCATTTAAAGTGCTTTAATACCCTCCTGCCAACTGTGCGCTATATATAACTGCAAAAAAGTACTATTTCTGCACTGTTCACATGAGCTGAACTTGGCCACAGGCGTTGTGCGCTCTGACAGTGTATACCAGCACTGCAGCCTTACACTCTAACTGACAACGCAAAAGTTCCAATGTGGGGAGCTCTGTCCATTAGACCACATCTTATTCTTGTCATGCAGTCCGTAAATAGTGTAAGGCAGCAGCAGCAACCTGGCGCTGGCATAAACTCACTGTTGACTGTCAGAGCGCCTCACAGACACGCTCCCCCTAAACGTATTCAGCAGCACCTGCGCTGCATGAAATCCCATTCCCCAGAACCTGACCCCAGCGTGTCTCTAGGTGTACCAGTACTCTCTTGACACAAGGAGATGTTCTGGTTTTCTAGGTGAGAAAACTGAGAAGTGCCGGTCTTCAGTACCGGTGAGTACC
The DNA here is from genome assembly GCF_964261635.1 of Lissotriton helveticus. Classification (NCBI taxonomy): domain Eukaryota; kingdom Metazoa; phylum Chordata; class Amphibia; order Caudata; family Salamandridae; genus Lissotriton; species Lissotriton helveticus. The sequence continues at coordinate 522,956,179 of NC_136072.1, forward strand.
GGCCCATTTAAAGCACTGGATAAGGAATGAAAGCGCAATTAAACTGTACTTTACCTGTGCGCCTCAGCATTGAATGGAAGTGATGTAGGGCATGGCAACAGAGAAGACGGACACTGGAACTATTGTAAAAACGTGTTATTACAATAGGTGTTGCAGACAGCGCATGCATGCTGAAGTTTGACCTAACATGTACTACGAATTGTAGGTGTCTCACACCAGCAATCAGGAGCATCCAGTAAAGCCGCGAGTGTTGACATGGTCGTTAACACTCCAGAAAGATCTAGATAAAGACATTCAAACATGAAACACAGCCTTTGTACAGGCTGCCACTGACGCCCCTTGCCACCTCAAGTCTGCAAAATTATTGAATTATTAATAACCGGCAAACTTCATTAGAACCATCTGGAGCAGTCATTCCCGGATAACGTCTAATATGTCACAATAAACACTCTGCAATTACTGTTCACATTGCCGTTCTTGTAATGGGCCCTGTGGGAATCCTGATACAGAACAGCTGATGGAGGAGACATCATCTTTTTTTCTCTGGAGACTTTCCATTTCCCTATTCCCATGTGACCGCTAAATATTATTTTCCTATACAAAACAAAACAAAAAACTGACACAAAGACCATCACAGGTCCAGCTCGGTCCCATAACTCCCCCAGGTAGTGAAAACAAAGGCATTCAAATGCTTTTTTTCACCCAAATTCCAGCAGTATGGTAGAAATGTACTCCCATTAAATGTAAAGCAGCGCACTTTAGGCTGCACTCTATCACGTCACAGAAATGCCATTATATATGTGCATTTGGCATTATATCACAGAAATGCAATTATATATGTGCATTTGGCATTAAATTCATTGTGTGCCTTAACTTCACAAACATTTGTGAAGCATTTAAATATGTTAATGAAATGTATTCATGTAGAAATCAGAGATTTATATGTGAATGCTCTAATGTTTAGTTTAATCATGAAGCATATATTCTTTCTTCATGTTTTTACACTTATACTTCAAGTTATACTTACATATGTAAACATATACTTTTTTTCACGTATTACATTTATTTTTCAAGTTACACGTGTGCACAGATAATCATGTTTTCAAAGAGCATATTGAATGCTTAACTAAAGTTAGACTGACTACAGACCACAGTTGAAATGCATTTTGCTTGCCAGCCTGTTTTCTTATCTTACAGGTTATTATTTAGTTAGAGAAAAGTTTATTGTTTGTATTAGACTGCTGATGGAGAGTCCTGGATTGAACCTTGGCTCTAAAGCTTTTTGTTCCCCATGTAACATGATGACAAGATGTTCAAGGCTGAGAACTGCAGTCTCCGTTGGATGCGTTGGGAATTCAGAGTAATGTTGCAGATGCACTAAAGTAATATTTTGAATGGTTCCTGGTGGTGGGAAAAGGAGATAATGACCTTATTGCATCTACTGGTACTTTTAAGTTGGTGTTCTCACAGTTAGAGTCAAGGCTGATTCTCTTTAGTCTTCAAGAGGTACAGACCTCTCTGGTCTCCCTATTCGTGTGAAGCTTTCTGCTAAACATTTGTGTCCTCTTTAGACTTTTACTGAGGGCTGATCATGCTGACACCTTCTTCCATGCTCCCAAATTAGACACCCTTGATAGATGACGTTATATTTTCGACTAATGTTTACGACAGAAAAGGAAGTTTCTTTATGAAACACCTATTCACTTGTATTTGTTTGAGTATTGTTGTGGCGATCACAATTCTGTATCTCATCCAGCTGCATTTCAATCAACTGAGATATCTCACTTTGCCTATCGTACTAATGTACTTATTGAATTTATATTTGGCTTCCATAGTTACTGGATTGATTTGTAATCCAAATCAAACCTTGCAATCATATACAGCAATTCCTATTCCTTATTGTGGATTTTTATTGACTTCACAAGTTATAAATGTATTTATGATGTTTTCTCCCTTCCAATGCTTTGTGTCAGCTACCAAAGGTCCATATGACAATGGTGGAAAATATTTAACCGTTTGACTAAGAGATGACGCTGCAAAGGCCTAGCGCTCCAGCAAATGTTTTGGAAATACCCCGGCTTGTCTGGCAACATTTTGCATGCCAAGATCGCCCTCAATATTAATCACATATATGTTACAGGCAAAGGCTGCATTTGGTTTTCCACTAAAGTATGTATGTATAGGGTATTTCCATAGCGCAAACCCAGGCAAAAGGTAGTAAAGCACTGTACATGGTCCATGGCAAGCTTAGGGACGGTATGTTATAGCAGAGGAAACTGAGTGTGGATGGGTAATGCATTGTAATGTAGTGTTCTATTTGCAGGGTAGTTCTAGATGTGTGGTTTACTGTGCAATAAAAATGACCACAGAAATTTAATAACAGCATCGCCGTGATGCCGGAAACTATCCACACTATTTTTGTGATGCATAAATACAGCCTCTTTGCTGTGTTTGTCTACAGTGCTCAGACTTGGCAGAAGTGTGCAATAATCAGATTACAGTAGTTCTTACCAATTTCTTTCAAGTCAAAATGACCCTGCAAGTGCTATTTGGAGAAATAATTCAATTCATGATAATAGTATGTTCTTATCAATCATTTCATGCAAACACTTTTTCCTTTTCGACATAAGATACGTTTCCATTACTACCCAACAAAGTGGTATTCAGTTTACTGACATCCCTTTGGTATTTACTTAGAGTTTGCCGGATATGGGACCTCCAACACAAAGTTACAGTTCTCCTTTTCTGCCAATGTGAGGGTACAAATGGGACTGTCCTGTATGCACAACCTGAGTGCAGATCCGTACTCCTGCTTTTTTGCAGTTTTTATTTAACACAAACTTGCCCATTGGAATTAACCCCTTGCACGCTGATGACGAGCTGGGCTCGTCATGAGGTAGCCTCCTGCTACGCTGATGACGAGCCCAGCTCGTCACGTAACATGCGGTTTCGCAAAAGTCAGCGTACGAGCGGAATTCCGCCCGCACGCATGCGGTTAAAGTGTTTTACATGAGTACCAGATTACATTACACTAGGGCAGTTTAGAATCACAGGATGCTGACCCTTCATCAAGGCTTGAATATGGTTCCTCAGTTCCAAAAAAAGCAACTCTGGCCTTTAGGTCGAATCTTCCCTCTCCTAGGCTACAGACCACAGCAGCGAGTGTGTAATTAATCTGTCATCCTGTCTGCTAGGGTATAATTGAGAGACGTCTTGCCTTGTGTGATACCTTTCCCTGTCCCAGGGAGGTCTCCATAATTTCTTCTCCATGCCACACATTATCCACTGGAATTAAGTTTATGAGAATTCATGTGACCGACATGTACTGAAGTCTGTAACTTAAAGAAATGTAGGGGCTTATTTACAAGCCTCTTGTGCCACACTTAAGCCACTTTTCCCATGTTAAAAATGATGCAAAAGTAGCGCAAGGGGCTTGTAAATCTGCACCTTAAACTTTTCACTATATATTTTTTCTATTTTGATTATTTTACTTTTATTCTTTCGTTTTATTTATTTTGCATCTTTATTTAGAGCACACCGAACCAAAATGCGTATTGGAGCCCTTTGCAAAAGAACAGTCACAAATACATAAGCACTTTAGTTTCGTTACGTTAGATTTTCCTGAGGACACATTATGAGTTGCAAGTTATAAATAAGGATATTTGGAGGCAATCCCCGTGAAAAAAATGAAATTTAGAAGACTGTGGGCCCATGACCTTGCATTGACCTGCTTGATGAAAGTAAGAAGAATACGCCTAGTACTTCATTGCCCTACGCTGTCAATCCAATGTCTTACACTGTCCATAAATCCACAATTTAAAGGGGAAGCAGAGTGATTTCCACTTTGAGATGGTGATTTGCAAGAGGCAGCGTATTTTTAAGCAGGGAGAGTTGGTTAACCTTCTTTACAAGATCATAGGCAGGGCGTTCTATCCTCTGGGGCCTCCTTCCTGCTGACAGCAAGCTGGGATCAGAGGAGAAGGAGTTATGAACCGAGAGAGAGGGCGCATGCCTGCTGAATTGAGTAATATCTTCTTATGGATGTAATCAGATGAGACCTTCATGCAAAAGAGCCTTATTCATGTTTGGGGAAAAAAATGATACTCTGTGATATGTGATTGAACTTTAATCGTGAAGAGGTTCCTCCATGGCTTTGAGACAATTCGATTTCACAAAGTGTGGCGTTCAATAATTAAATGCTGCTGGTTAATCCTTTTTTATTTAACCTGGGGTCTCTTACTCAAATGCCAGTGTTTGCTTGTGCTCTCCAAAATGAATAGCCACAGTCATTAGCCAGCATTCATATATTTCTCTAATGTGTTTTACAAGAAAACAGAAGTTGGGAGCTTTATGGTTAACAAATATATGGCATAGCGTCTTTTGAAAGGTTTATGCTGAAAGGTATACCATCATCACATAATATAGACACATATACTGTCGTCCTTATAATGGATGTATCTTCTTTTTACTTAAAGAAGTCGTGTTTACACTGATAATTGGCAGACCAGTGGTGATAATAATGTTTTACTTAACATTACCCACAGAGCTGGTGCCCAATTTCTCCAATCTCTTTTCGCATCAGTGACTGTTTTTTTCTGTGTTTCTGCTTTTCATGCAAAGTGCCGTCTTGGTAAAGGTAGAAAATTCACACCAGAAAAAATAGTTCTTCAAGCCATGACTTGAAAATTTACAGAAACTCTTAACTGGATAGAATTGATGTTTTACACCAGTTCTAAATTCTAAGAAGACATGCCTCTAGCCACTGCATACTGTATCCTGGGAAGCTAGAGAAATGTTTTACAAGGCGTCAAAGCATACCTTTAAAACACTGGCTCGTTTTCATTCATCCTGGTTGGCACAAAAATAAGAAGGGAGCCAGCCCATAGAAAGCAGTGATTAGAATAAAACAGAGACACTGGAAGAAGATCATGGCAACCGTGAAAAGTTCTTGTGTGTGCACGCTCATCAGCCACACATTAAATCAGCAGATAACGTGTCTTTGTAGATGCTTATTTGTTGTACAGCTCAGCATAACAGGAAACAGGTCTGTCTTATTTCACTAGAAAACACAACAGAAGCTGCTCCAAGTACAATGACCGGAACTTAGAACCTGGTGGTGTGTGAGGACAGTCCATCACTTTTTGTGATATGCCATCTAACCCTGGACGTAGGACTACGCTACGCTCGCATAGTTTCCGTAGTTTGAGCAACTACGAGCTACGCAAATTGCACGTAGCACAGTGCAAAAACGCGAAGCGTAGCAGGCCTTTTTTACTTGCTCGCAGTCCACAAAGTCAAGTTGGCCACCGCAAGCGAGCAAAATGACATCCCGGCGAGACTTTTTCCTCGTTCGCGATCAGCAACATCAAGTTGCCGATCACGAGTGTGGAAAATAAACCTCCCGGAGAGATTCTGAATGCAGGGAGGTCAGGTTTCTCATTGCGAGTGGTTGCATATGCTCTCGAACGCTCGCGATGAGAAACTACTAGTACGCATTAAGAAAACTGCTGCTCGAGAGCAAATCTACTCGAGCTGCAGAAAACGACCATTTGCTCTGTGCAAGATGCCGTTTGCAATGATTGCACAGTGCGGACAAGCATCTGGCACTGTGCAATCAGTGCTAACAGCATTTTCCCTATCGCACTACGAAGGTAGCGTAGCTACGCGTAGCTTGCGTAGTGCAAAGTGCACTTCGCGTAGCTACGCGTAGCGCGACTACGCCCAGGGTTAATGCCATCACTCTCTTTAACTTAGTATTCTCTAAGTTCCGGTCACAGTACTTGGAGCAGCTTCTGTTGTGTTTTCATGTTAAGTTGGAGTCTAGCTTGCTCCGAGCGACCCGCGCCTCTAGTCCCCCACCCCCGGGATTTCCTAGGGTTACTGTGTTACCTGCTTTATTTCACTGCCACAGCAACTGTCCCACAGAATGCTGGCAGGTGGAACGTCACTATGTCAATTATGACAAAAGCTGCATTCTAAGTCATACCCTACAATATGGAAGAAGCAAACCACAATACATCCCACCCTCTTTAACTCAAAAAAACATTCTGAACTATACTGTGAAAGTACTGCCCCAATTTCCTTGGTACTAGCATCCATTGTTACAACACAATCCAAACCTGGGTAAAAACTCCCCAAAGCAAAAACTTTTTCCAGATCACCCTTGATTCTACTGAACCCTGCCACACATTTCGTGTTCCATACAAATTTCACATGCTTCTTGAGTAGCTGACTGATATTATACACCTACATCAAATGCAATTCATTCAGTGCTCAGCCACTCCCAAGAACAACCTCACCTCATCCTTGCTAGCCGGTACTGGGCCCCCATAATTGCACAGATCAATGAAGGTTTGGGTTTAACACCCCCACCTCATGGACCGACATTTAAGGGTTCGATACCCAGACCTGTTTCATTAATGTTGAATTTTTAAGGTTTTAACAACTACAATCCTCGATGCTTGGCACACTGGCGCTTGAAGAAAGAGCACAACACGATCCCTGTGCTCACATGCCCCAAATAGGTGAAGGAGAAGTGTGGCTCACTGGTTAGAGGAGGCAGACCTGGAAGCAGAGGTCAGCCCGGGACCAGGGTTCAATTCCCGGCTCGGCGGGGTCTTGAGTCCTAAAATGTCCATGGACTCGACAATTCTCGCTCCGGTGCCTACTCGATTCACGGGTTCACACTCTGCGACTCTGGGCAATAGCTTGCTTAATCTCCACAACGGCCCCTCGCGGCGGGACGCCTGGCTTTCACCTTGTGGATACCCTGCCAGGGTTATCTCACAGGGGAATATCAGGACGGGTTCCCTAAGCAAGCGCTTAGAAACCGCTCGGTGATTTGCGCTATATAAATTCCTGTACATTTACATAGGTTACACTCCTTTCAACAAACTTGCATTTGTTCATCTCTACAGTCAGCCCCTTACTCTCCAGGATACTTAGGACTTTCCGCAACCTCTCATCATGTGTCCTTCTGTTCTCCCAAAAACTAGGTTATCATCTTGAAAAAACATCATCCTCCTTTGCAAACAGCTTATGCATCAAACTTTGGCAAACGGCAGCCGCCAATACCAGTCCAAATAACATCTGTTTAAATTGAAAACACCCAAAAGGCATGATAAATGGCATGATGTTCCTGGACGCAAACTTGAAGTGGATCTGATGGCACGCCACTAATAGATGTATGGTTGAGAACCACATAGCCCCCTTCACACATGATACCATTACTGTGGTCTTTGGAAGGGGAAAACAATCAATAATAATGTTAGTTTTCAAATGGCACAAATCAACACATAGACAGATTTTCCCATTTCTGATGTGTGCCACCACCACTGGGGAAATCCACTCTGAACTTTCTATTGGTTCAATTACACCCATTTCTAGAAGTCTGTCTAATGCCTTTGAAACTTCCTCTCATATCAACATGGTACCATTGTCAATTTACGTACTTTGGGAGTAGCATTGCCTTTGAGACCAATCTTGTGTTCAAAACCATCCAACATGCCCCAGATGGTTGCTGAACACTTTTGGAAACATTTCTGCTACCACATTGCTTACAGAAATTCCTTCAACCAGCACCAATACTTTTTCAGTACTGTTCATATCCAGGACAATGTGCAATTTCCCTTGATCCCACCAACCTAGTACTGATGGTCCTCTTTTAGCCACATATAGTTTACCTCTCACATGCCTTCCCCTAAACTAAAAGACAACCAACTGAAACCCAACATATCGATCCTCTCTCCTGTGTAGCTCTCAGGATTAATGTCCCTCATTTCTAGGTGGCCCTATGTTTCCCACAAATTTTCTCCTCCACACCTCCTCAATGACGATAGTAAAAGGAGAACCTGAAGCTGTATATATCCTGATGGAAAGCCCTCCAATTGACATATTGCACTCTGGTTTCCCTTTGGCACGCTCCTCGTTTATATTCAGAATGAACGTATCTTGTAAGCTCATCACACTATTCAGTTTCTCATTTTTCTCCTCAGTATCACTCTTGCCTGGACTTTTTACCATCATATATGCACTTAACATTCTACCTTCTTTTCTTGCACACCTTTGCACAGTGGCCCATAATGCCACAATTACTGCACTTTTGTCTAAGTGTGGGGCATGTTGTGCAATGCACAAGAAAATCTTTGCTATCACAGCGGTGACATCTTCTTTCTTTACCCATTCATTTCTCCTTGTCGTGACTCTTTTGGTGTTTCTCCACCTTACGTGCCATCACATTACTCAGAAACTACATTGTGTTGTCAGTTTGTTTTAACTCCATGGTGCATCTCCCTGAGATTTCTGCTTTGCGTACTATAGCAAATACATCCTCGAGTGGTGAATCACAATTAATCCAAAAACGTTCTTAGATGGCTGGATAATTAGCATGCATGATGAGTTGGTCCCTTATCAAATCATCATATAATAATATTGCGTAATTGTAAAGCATGAACATATCACCCCTCAAGGGTTTCAAGACGCTGGGCCATTGGGAAGATTAAGTGAGCTATTGTCCTAAATCCGGATTCAGTCACTCTGGCTGCTGCACCACACCTCTCCCTTTTGTATGATGCCAAACTTACAATCAATGGCTAGCTTCTTCAATTCCACCACATAGTCATCAGCAGATTCTCACTTGCACTGTTGGCATTGAAAAAATTTAAATCTTGTGATACCAATAGATACTTCAGGTGCGCATTGTTTATCCAAGGCTTTCAGTGCAGCCACAAAAACATTGATATCTCCAATTACAGTAGCCTTTGGCATATGACTGTATGTCTTCAATCCTACAGGGCCTAATGAGTGTAAGATTATTATTTTCTTTTGTTCAGGTGATATTTTGTCTTTCTCCTCCTCTGCACTAATATTATTCACAAAATAGTCATACCACTCCACCCATTGCATTGATGGCTCAGTTTCTGTCACCCAAAATGCATGTGGAGGATTAAATGGAAAGTTTTGTTGAGCCATTGTACATTTGCCACACAAAATAGCCCAAATGTAATATTTGATAATGCTTCACTACATGTAGGGTTCACTTTGAAAGTATAATCATAAGTATTAGGACAAGAACAATTCTTATGTAAAATGCACAAAAAGTAAGAGTTCGATACCCTGACCTGTTACATGAATGTTGAGTTTTTAAGGTTTTAACAACTATAATCCTTGATGCTCGGCACACCGACATTTGAAGATAGAGCACAACATGAGCCCTGTGCTTAAATTCCACTTCCTGAAAAGACAGTGCTAGATGCCTGTTTCATGATGCTAGATGTCATTCTTGCCTACCGATATTTCAAACATTCAAGATGGTGCCATGTGGGTCACATAGCGTGACCTGATGCACAGCACGCTTAAAAGCACCATAAGATTCAATATACCGCCGCTCGAAAAAGGCGGCTCAGTAATGTCAAATCCACAGTGATCCCACAGGTCAGCAATGTTCCCATGCATGCTGGTAGTCAGGCTTCAATTGGCAGTAAGCCTCGCCGCCGCTCAATCATTCAAGTACTCCCTAAGGTGGTGCAATAGTCCTTGTTCACCTCATAAGAGAATGTAGTTCTCCCAAGGGCAGATTCAGCTCATCGCCAAATTGTTGTGTGGGCTCTCTCATCAGCCACACATTAAATAAACAGATACCGTGTCTTCGTAGATGCTGCTTTATTGTATAGCTCATCATAACAGGAAAGAGGTCAGCTCCATTCCACTGCCACAGAATACTGGCCAGTTGAACATCACTATGTCAAGCATGACATATGCCCCATTCCATGTTGCTCCCCACAATATAGAACAAGCAAACCACAACAAAAGTGAATGGGAAATTGCCCATTTAAGATTAACCAGAGGCTGCAGCTTGAGGCTCACTCACTTCGGGTTGATTACAAAAGATACAGTATCCAATAGGTGATAAAGCTGTAATCTGAGGGTATATTTTAGCCGGAGGACCCCAGAGGGGGAGCTACCCACCTGCAGGCCATCTTGTGTCTTGAGAATCCTTAACACAGAGGATGAGAAAGCCTCAGAGAGCGTGAAGTGTTTAAAATTTTGAAATAGTGCAGATGATGTGACATCCTGGGAGAGCGCAGAGAATGTGAAAGCTTGCAAGAGAGCAGAGAATGCTAAAGCTTAAGAGGGTGCAGAAATGTAAAATTCTAAGAGAGAACAGAGGATAAGACAAGGGTCCGACTGGCCTATAGGTGTGAACGGGTGTGAAACGCCTCCAAGGGGCAAAGAATAGGCTGACCTAAATGGGCAGAGATGACCCTTCTGAACCTCATAGAAAATGCAGGGTGCGGATGTGCACATCCTTTTTGACATTACAGTGTAAAACTATGCTTGAATGCCAATTCCTGATTGACAGGCCTGCTGGGGTTTTACATATAACACTTGGAGCACACTTCAAGGAGGCCTACCCTCTCATAGCAAATTTTAGCTGTCACCTGTGCAATCAACTTCTTTGTCATGTGTCAAATCCTGCTTAACAGGTCTGCTGATACTTTACATATAACACTTGGGGCGTTCTTTAAGGGGCAAAAACAGGATTCCACAGACAATTTAAGACATGGGCAAAGGTGGACAATTTGCAACCTTCCAAGGGCCTCATGGAAAAGTAAAATGTATCTCTTTCTAACTCACATCTGTCTATATCAGTATCTGAACCTCTCTCCTCCTCTCTGCCTACCTCTACCTCTGTCTCTCTTTGCACAGCATCACCTCACGGATTTTTTAGGTCCTCTGAAAGACATATTTAAAACATTTTTGTGTGGACCTCATTTCAGAAAGTTTCTTTGGCATCATATGGACTACGATTAGCATACATTTGGATACTTAAATTAAAAGTTGTTACCAACAGGGACGCCAAAATATGTCTTACCTGAGGCCATTAAAGTCCTTGAGACAACACAGCAGGATGTTGAAACAGCTCTTGTATATCCACTGTCTGGTTGCTGGAAAGCCCTGCTTAGTTCTGCCTGACTTCTGTGTCTGGGTTCACTGGCAGTTCAGTGACGGCTTCAAACTGAATTGTAATGTTAGATGTGGGAGGACCATAGAATTACCATAGTACACTCTCTTCACACACACACCCAGCCCTCAGAGCCCAAGTTTAAAGTGAATGAAAACTTTTGAAAATGTCCATTGTTGGTGTGGTTAGCCCACTGAACCTTTACTCCATTGGTTAGGGTGTCCCCAATGGTCATTCTCACCCCTAGCTTGTGCCAGGCATAAACGCGGTACCTCCAGACACTCATGTCAGAACACTTATGGATCTTTGGAAGATTAGGAGAGTGTTGAACCTGCTATCTGAGGACTGAGAAGAACCTAGTAGAGAGGACCTGCTCTACCTCTTGTTCCCAGAACAAAGAAGTGGACTCCAAGAGCCACAAGGCTGGCATCTTGTTAAAGCTACAGAGACAAAATAATATAAAAGAGGCCTTTTCCTCTAATTGCACAGTTGACCAGTGGCAACTGGCCCTGAACTGAACTCTTCTATTGGCTTAGTCTTACATCCTTTGAGACTCTAAGTGCCTTCCCCGAGGTACTGGGCCGGGGGCTTTAGAAGTGTACTCCTATTGTGGATTGGGACATAAAAGGACTAAAGTCAGAAGGTACAATCTTTGAGCAGGACAAACCTGGTTGGTGTGTAAGACCTGCGCTTCTTCATGGTTGGTGTTAAATTGATCCAAAATCCAGAATACAGCGACCTTTGAGCATCATTGGCACTTAGTGCTTCTTGGCATTAGTTCTTCCTAAAACTTTAATAGTTAATATCTTCAATTCCCTTTATTGGATTTTTGTCCTTTTGATAGTACATTTTATTCTATTTTTCTTGTTCATTTTGGGATCTTTATTGTTTTGCACTTTTACTTTATTACTGTTTTGGTACTGTATAAATACTTTACACATTGCCTCTATGTTAAGACTGTGTGCTCTGTGCCATAGCCCAGGTTTATTTAGTGACTGTAGTAATTTGCCCTGACAAGGATTGTGATTATTACTTGAGGTGAAAACTTACACCCCCTCAACTAATAACCCAATGTCTTACACTTAGTTATGCAGGACTAGCAGCTGGAAGGTGAAAACAACTTGCTTGCTCCATTAATGACTGACACAGCTTGTGTAGCAGGAAACAAGGCTGCCATGGGCCCTGGCACAAGCCGGGAAAATGCCCACTTTGACTGCAGTTGGGGTAGTAAAATACTGCAATTATCAGGGTTCACTGGGCCTTTAAGGGCTTTGAGCTTAGGGCCACTGAACACAGTGTCATGGGTGCTTTGTACAGTATGGTAGAGCAAATGTGTGTGCCCTTGTTGATTTATAGGGAATAGTGAAGGCCTGGGCATAATGCCACTGAGTGTTCTGCAAAGTGTAATGCAGGAGGTTCTGGGTTCTTCACCATGTATAGGGACTGGGCAGTGGGTCTGTGTACAGTATAATGGAAATCTGAGTGGGGTACACCCACAAGCTGTGTACAATGTGGCATAAGTTTAGGCCGCTTGATCCTAACATCTGCATAGCGTGGTTGAGGGATGGGCAGGCTGGGCAATGTAGTGAAAGTGTGTTGAAAAGTCTAAAAACTCATTGGTTGTCCGTGTGCTCCACGTATGCTATTTAACAGATAGCGGTTTTATGAACCATGAGTAGTCATTGCTAAATCTTTTTCAAAGCATTAAACAATTAACATCTAAAGTCATCAATTTGTTGTCAAACTCTCTGTCACAACCATGCCTTTTCAAAGCCTGTGACTTTATAGCAAAGTAAGGTTGACATTATACTGTAAAAGGACTATGGGGCATATTACCAAGCAATAGCGATCATTATCGCTATTGCTTGGTTAGAGACAAAATTTAACGCTGAGCTGCGGCGATTTTTATCGCAGATAAACCTTGGTATTACCAAGGTTTATCGCAAATGCGATAAAAAACGGCCGCAATGCATGAATATCGCTGAAAAGTCAGCGATATTCATGCATTACCGAGCTAATGCTCTTAGCCATGTTATCCACCTCCCATTGGATAACATGGCTAAGAACTGCTCAGGGCAGGTGTTAGCTTTTGGAGATATTCGCGCTTAGCGCGAATATCTCCAAAAGTTGGTAATAGGAGATAGCGATGTTAGCGACTGTTTCCAGTCGCTAACATCTTGGCACGCCCACTTTGCATGTCATTAGTGATAAATATCACTGACATGCAAAGTGGGGCCCAAGATGGTCGCTATCTCCTACTAGCTGTCGCTAACTGGTGTTAGCGACAGCTAGGTAATAGGGAGATAATTTTATCTCCTCTTTCTTGGCTTTTAAAGCCAAAAAAGTGGAGATAAACCCCTTGATAATATGCCCCTATTTTCCCTCAGCTTTTCAAAATTACCAAAGGGGTGAAATAACTTCAGCAACCCGCTTTGAGGAAAGCTGGCCTGGTTTTTTCACTCATTTGTTTCAATCTTGCTTTGGACAGTGTACATACAGGCAGTGGGTATCCCAGTGTGGAAGTGAGCAGCAGGTTTCTAAGAAATATTTCAGGCACCTGCACATATGATTGTTTACAAATTGAGCATGAGCGTGCATACCAACTTTCTCTCTGTAATCTGTATTTGTGATGACAATGAGTTATCATTCTTCGTAAGTTTTAATTTGGGCAGTTCGATGTTCTGGATGAGGGTAGGGGTAAGAGAACAGCAGGACTGCAGAGCAGCTGAATCACATCATACCACTTCCAAAGTAAAAGCTACTTTAATTGTCAAGTAGCCTAAGAAATGGACAGAGATATGAAGGTAATACACTTCAAAAATGTAAGAGAAAGGCAAGTTATTTTCTACATAAAATTGAACAAAATGGGGCTAATTCACAAAGGCTTTTATGAGTACACGAAGCGGTATTACAGGATTACCTACTTATGTATTGCTAAATGCCTTTGTGACTTTCCCTCCAAAATGCCCAACTTCCTATTACTAAAAGTGAAAAAAGGTGACATTCCATGCTATTTTGACTAATTGTATTTGAATATTCACATATTCAATATTGCTATTTTAGATGTTTTGGGCCTGCTTTGCAAAGGTATTTAGGAGTACCCTAATTGGGAATTTAGCATTACTTCATGCACTCAGAAATGCCTTTGAGAATTGGCCCCAATGTGTATGTAAAAATGAGAGAAAACCGACACTGATGAAAGATGTGCTCAATCCTGTCATTAGGCTAGGAAGAGTAAAAGGATGTTTGAATTCACATTATGCCCAGGTTTTCAAACATTTTGTTCTGGGTTTTTGTCAAGTTTCTGATGCAGGGTGAGCGGAGGCCACAGCTGCACACGAAAGTGATACCGACCCAAGGGCGGTCCAAGGAACCCATTAATTGAAAAAGGGTCCGATCATTCCAAATTCTTCTACGGGAGCCCGGTAGGCTCAAGCAAACAAGGCTACCTGGTACAATAAAGGGAGAATCAAGACGTGCAGGATTCACGCTGACCCAACATAAAACCCAGATGAAATCGCCGATAAAGTAACTCACGGCGATAAAACATGTTGGTTGTTTTTAATTAGAACGGGCATACAGCACAGAATAAAGTTGTAGAGGCTAGTATAGATCAGTTCTTTTTATGGTGGTGGGACCAGTCCTCGCACACAGGAGGCTGGGTGTACCGCAAGTGGGTCACTTACACATATAACACATAGAGTTTTTCTTTTGCACAGCTTTTATCCCCTTTCTTTTTCAGGTTGGCAGCAGCTGATGATGAGAAAGTGAGGATCCAGGCGTGTACCAGTCTGCCATATCCTCCCCCGGGTGTTGCTCCCGTGAGGCGCTGCCAACCTCCCCTCCCCTTTTTTCACTAGAGAAGTGTAGAGTAAGGTGTATAACTAACACATGGACCGTATGCATACACATACTTTGTTTTAGACTGCCAGTCTTTTTTCTAAAGTGTGACTGTAATTAGCACTTACACACAGAAGGCTGTAACATACCCTCTGTCGAGATGAACAAACCTACTAATAACTAGGGGTCCTCAACCCCATAGTATATCAGGGACAGGCAAGTGAGAGTTTTTGATGCAGTGAGTGGGGGGCGGCCTGTATAAATCCCTGTCTTATCCCCCTGAGGCTCCTTGTTGTTGAAAGTTTCTGATGCAGACATGACACAAAATCCATTTTGGTATATACAAAGCTACACAAATGTTGATTTGCGTTGCTATGTAAAAAAAAAAGTAAAGCATTGTAAGAGTTATAAACATAGGGGTGTGCCAAAATGATCCAGCTGCCTGAGGCTGGCGTAAAAAGGAGAATTCTGCAGCACATATACAAAGAGGAAAAAGCCTTCAAGGATAATTTTTGTGCTGGAAGGTACCACTTTTTGCACAAAGACTATCCTAATCATAATGCAGTCACCCTTGCACCAGGGTGCAAAGGTGCCTGCATTGAAGCGAGGCAGCCCAAAGCATGCCACTACAATGAGAGAGCAGAACTGGGCCAGTTCCTTGAAAATATGGCACAGTTCGAAAATATGGTACAGTTCTCATGTCTCCCTTTCAAGCAAAGCAGCGCAGCAACTTCACTTGCTGCTCTGAGCTGCTTGAAATGTTTGTAAATTCAAGCCCATATGCTTGTAAGTAAATAGGTAAACTAATAATGGCCATTTAAATACTACACAACAAACAGTGAATTGCCTTTAGCGTGTAATAATTGGCATTAAATAGTACCCAACTCGATGGCACTCATTAGATCGCCTTGCCAAAGTCTGATAAAACAAGAAGATCAGATGCGTAGCTAGAGCATGTGGCACCCGGGGTTATTCATCAGAGTGCCGTCCGGTGGGGGGGGGGGAGGCGAGGGGTTGCTGGGGAAAAAAGACGGCGAGCACTTGAAAGAGGTCCGAGAGACAGTTAGTATCGCGGCTAATAGTTACCTCGATCATGCAAGCTACATGCACATACATGACAAGGCTACACAGTTGAATACAACGGTGACTGGCAGTACAAAAGAGAACACACAGACTGCATGATCTATCTGGAGACTTAGAAAAACCGCATGTGACATCCATCAGAGAGCTGAGTGAACAATTACCTGGTAATCCCCTCAGCACAATGCAAACATGCACATATATGACACTGTTCAGGGATCCATCATCTACATCTGACATTAAATGACCATTCATCATGGTCCCCCCATTAAAGCAGTGCACTTTGTGATCTGCATGGTACATGTTCTTAGCAGCAGGCACATTAAATGTAAAAAAAAAATGTAAATGTCGTAATTTGTAAAGCGCACAGCTACCTCCACCGGAGGTGTCCCGGCGCTGTCCGTATACCGCTTAGGAACCCTTCCTGGCTTTCCTGGGAAATGTCCACTCCTGGGCACCCCCCAGGTGCAGCCAGGCATCCCAGCGCTTTTGGGGCCGTTGTGGAGACTAAGCAAGCTATTGCCCAGAGTTGCAGCGTGGGACCCATGATCAGAACAGGCACTGAGGCGAGAATATCCAGTCAGGGGAATTAATGAGCCGGAGACCCGCCGAGGCAGGAATCGAACCCTGGTCCCTGGCCAGAGCTCTGCATCAAGATCTGCCTGCTCTAACCATTGAGCCACACTTAACCCTCTGTGCTACCTTTCCAGGAGTCAACCCTTCAATTAGACAAAACTCTGATCTCTCTCTAGGAAGAACATTAATCACCAAAGTTATCATGTCATTTTTATTGTTTCTGAAAATTGCTGGAGGCCAGGAAGGAGGCAAGTTTTTTTTAAACCATAATATACTTGCAAACACTACGCACCCACCCAAAATAGCACCGTCCTAACCTGCTCAAGGTTAATGTGACCTCAGTGACAGAGTCACTGTGACTGGATCACTGTTGCTCTAGGGTGGGCTGCTTCATAGGCCTGCCAGCCAGACTGGTGATGAACTTCAGTATGGATTGTGGTGGACAGGTCTTCAAGGTTAACCCACATTTGACACCACAAGGGTACACCTGCTTGTGCTAAGACATAAAGCCTTCTAAGGTATAGTGGGGCCTTCTAAGGTCTAGCATGGGAATATGCTCTCTCAGTAGAGTGGTCTGGTTGACTGGTCATGAAGGCTGAACCCGGTTCCCCAGTTCCAAATTTGACAGCTCTAGCCATAGTGCTACACCCTCTCCCCCACTGAACACCTTACTGCCCGCAGCCCCAATGAGAGAAACTCGCACTGCCTTCAGATACAACCTAATTGTACCCGCTATATACACTTGGATGTGGCTCAATTCAAATTATGCACTTGATAAGAGTAATATGCTGCCTACTGCCTAAAAATAAAAAGTAAAAGCAAACACTCATAGGGAATGCAAGATTAAGTAAAGCATGTAAAATGTAAGCAGAAATAACATGGTTACCTTAACGATCCCTGACTCACTATTCAGGAATCAGCAAGTGGTTTTACCTGAAAAGTTAAGGACATGACTAAAGGGCCCTGAAGGGAACCGTTTCAATGTCCATTGCTTATATCCTTACAAAACGTAAGCAGTATGGTTTAAAAAGACCACATCCATAAACACAGAGCCATGGTACACATTTTGTTTTCCAATCCACCCATCAACCAGGTATTGCAGTACCTCGAGGAATGGTACACTTCCCCACCTGGGGACAACAATGCTGTTCAAAGAAAGACGAGAAAAGAAAAGTAGCGCTTCACTGGCAAACTCTGTAAAGTGAGGCTGATGTATTTGGATGTGGATAAAACAAACTGGCCACTTTGCAACCACTCTGTCTTGCTTTATTTAGTTAAGTATTTATTTTTCATATTTAAAACCTTCTATTTCACTCCATCCCACTGCACTTTGGAATAGAAAAATGACAGAAAAAGAGCATTTCCCACATTTGGATCAATTTCAAAGGGAAGCAACTAAATGAAAGAAGGAAAGAGAGGTTGTGAACTGTTTCTTCAAGTCACGGTTTTCAGTGAGTGAGGAGCAAGACAGAAAGAGAGGGAATAATAGGAAGAGAGGGGCGGCCGCTGGCAGCACAAAAAAGAAGAGGATATTGTTTGAGTCCTATTCCTTCTCTGCCCATCCACGAACGTCCACAAAAGCAAGCCGAGCCTTATCTGTATACCTTTGCTATTTCTGCCGTCCTGGGACACAGTTTTGAAAAGAAAAAGTAGGGGTACACAACCTTTTAATAAAAGATGTAGGAGCACGCCGTGCCCTTCCGATCCTGCCCACTTCGACCACTGCCTGCACTGCACCTGCCCCGTTTGTGCGGCCGTGAGCGAAGGGCCTTGTCCTAGACAGAAGATAAACTTAAGTATCCTCACTCACAGTTCTGCTCAAGAGGCTTTGAAGGCCTCTACCCTAGAGCCTCCGGAGTCAGCAGCAACCTCTCTGAAAACGTTTAGCTGCAACTTTAACTTTTTTAGCTCAGTCTTACTCTTACTTCACTCCATTGTCTCTATGGCAATGCAGGGGTTGGTTCATGCCGCAGCCACTAGCCAGCAAATCGCCCAGCACTGCTACCCAGAATTACTCCTCACGAGAGGGCATAGCGGTGAAGCGCATGACGCGTCACTGCTATGTTCTGATCGCAAGACGCGAGGGCTGGCCAAAAAGATGCCCAGGGCCGTCATTGGGTAGCGTTCGCATGCTTCACAAGATTGACGGCCCTGGCTGGGATGGACCAACAACATTCCACTGCAAACACTACAGTTGCGGCGGCAATTGGCAGCACAGCACTGCAGGCACATTTACAACTGACAAGCAGGTCAGGTGCGCTTTCACGCTTGCTTGTTGCACTTGTTGCACTTTCAAACGGGGCTGCGCTGCACTGGTGGCCCGCTGCGGCGGCCTTTATAATTCATTTGGGGACACTGACACTGACACACTACTGTGACTGACAGTAGTGTCAGTGAGTGTCCCCCAAAAATTATAAAGGCCCCTGCAACGGGTCACCAGTGCCGTGCAGCCGCCCCCAAAATAGTGCCACCTGGGGCGGAGCGCCCCCACCGCCCCCCCGCCCCCTAGCTACGCCACTGAAGAAGATGCAGTATCACAAGTCACTCTGCACCTTTCTGCTGACTCCACAGGAGCAGCTAGCAATAGACTACATTACTGCATTCTTTTGCAGAAGTTTGCTGTAACATGCTGATATCCTTATAAAGTCAGATGCTTTTAAAACAATAGCTTTACAGTACATCACTGCCTGAGTGGCCATCATTAAAAATAACAATTTCTAAACATAACACAATTAATAAAGTAATTTCCCATGTCATCTGTGACATAAGGTGTGAGGTAATGAGCAGCACATTAGGGGGCATTTGTTATTAAATAGCTCACATAACTGTTGACTTTCATTTGTTTTAGGTTTTAGATCGTAACCATAATGTCTAATTTTAAGAGAATTCTTACAATACATATTACATTATTTTCTATGATTGGCAATTGCGATTTTTTGTATATAAACACTACAAAACGGTCATCAATACTGGTTTACAGAAAGCGTACGTTGAACAGTTAAGGGAAAAGAATAGGGGTGCACATTTACTAGAAGATGTTAGAGTGCAGGAAGTCACAGCACCGCGCTCTGACATTTTTGCAGGGATGCGTCATGTTTACTACAATACGGCACACCCCTGTGTTTTCTCTAGCACTGGTGATAACATTAACTGCCTAGCACAAATGCAAGCACCCTTGCACCATACTGCAAGGGTACCTGCATTGCAGGGAATAATTTTTTATGTGCAGGAAGGTGTCCCTTCCTGCACTTAAACAATCCATAATAGCTATTTGTTACTTCTATGGTGCTAATTACGATCTCGCTAGGAAAGCCCTCCATACGACTCGGGATCCAGAGGGCTTTCCTAGCAATTGCGCTCCGCAAGTCCAAGCGACCGAATCCGATACACCCTTATAGGGACGAACTCGGATCGCTCGGACTCCCATTGAACTCTATGGGAGCCTATATACCGAACGTGTAACAGGCTTCCATAGCAAAAAGGGGTGGGTGGGGAAAAGCGTACGCCCTATGGCAGGCACCCCGTGGTGCCCACCACACTGCATGCATGGAAATGGGGGACCCATGGGTACCGCCATGGGACCAATTCGGAGGACCCCGAATAAAGGGGGGCCTGCTACTTCCCACTGTTGTTTTGTCTTGGCAAAACCAGGTGGATACAGCTGTCCGAATCTTGCATCGTACGTACTTGTTCAGAAGCCGGCTCCATTGCATGGCACGATTTGGTTGCGTACAAGTCGGGCTGAAAGGATCGGGTTACGGAAACGGATCGGTCGACATGGACGAGATCCTTGCATCATACTTGGTCATTCAAAATGGGGGACGATTTGGCCGGAAACATAGGCTCCGAACCGGATTTGCTTGTTCCGGCACCCGTCTGGAGGCCTTCCTAGAGAGATCGTAACCGGCCCCTAAGTTTGCTGCATTCTGCTGCACACATAGAAGTAGCAAATTGTCAATATTTAATGATTGTTTATGTTCAGGAAGGGATAACTTCCTGCACATAAACAGTAATATTTGCTTTTTGCTCCTCTATTTGTGCTGCAGAAGGCAGCACACATAGAAAAAGCAAAAACGAGGAATAACAAAAGCATTTCACCTTGTGCGCCATTCTAATGCCTGCTCTTGCATGGCATTTGATGGTGCTCTGCCATAGATTTACAGCTCCTTGTAAAACTGGGGCAATGTCAAAAAGCAATGTGTTTTGCTGTGGTACGCCCACAGCAACACCCATTTCATGCCCCTTTGCGGCAGAGTACTGCGGCAGAAAGGAGCATATTTACAAGGTGGCGTTAAGCCACGATAAGAGGCTTAGCGCCACCGTGTAAATATTGAAAATGGCGCTACGCAACTGGAGCGTCAAAAAAAGTGATGCTCTGGTGGCGATAGGGACTTGTAAACATGCCCTTCGATGTTTGGAAGTTGGAGTGAGGACTATTTTAAGGTCAGTATCATTAGTTTACTAGGAATATGTTTATATGTGTCTGCATGACCTACACTTAAATTGTAACTCGAAATATGATTCTTTAAATTATTTTGTAGCAGCTTTTATGTTCTTCTGTGGCAACTAGTTTGTAAAAGCATGGGTGTCATGCTATAATCTAGTAGCTTTGTGGCAACTAGTTTGTAAAAGCATAGGTTGCATGCTATAATCTAGTAGCTTTCCTTGAAGAGAAATTGCTGAAATACATTTTTCAATAACATTATCTATCAATATATTTTCTTTAAATCCCTTCATTTGCTCATTAAAAAACAAAAAAACAAGGGGGTCATTATGATGGCGGAAGGCCTGCCACCGCCAGCTGTGCTGTGGCAGGCCCTCCGCCATCTGACTGCCAATTTCCCCCTGCCATATTACAATGGCAGGGGGTATCGTTCAGCAAGCGTGGCGGGGGCAAAGACCGCCTGCCACACTTTCGCCACAGGCAATCATTACGTTTGCTTGGTGGAGTGGACAGGACCTGGAAAATGGTGGCAGTGCCTAGCTGGTACCGTCCGCCAGATTACAATGCTGGTTTCACTGCCATGGAAAGGCTGGCTGAGATTGAATTTGGGGGCCCTTTGTGGGTCCCCTCTGTGTTGGGGGGTGGTGCCCTGAGGGGTTATCCATGGTATCCCCCAACATTTCCCAGCACTAAGTGGCAGGCACCGCGTTGTGCCTGCCACGTTGTGCTTGGAAATGTATTTCAACATTGACATTTTAACATTGCAATCAGTGCTGCAGCCAGCATCACTGTCCGTAATGTTAAAACCCTGGGATGCACACGCCATACTGGTGGGTGTATCGTAATCTGATTGGTGGGACGGCCTCATGACTGGCAGGCGGTCCCAACCATTGCAATGATGGCGGGTGGACTCAGGTTCGCCCGCCATAGTAATGACCCCCTAAATAACATCTGTAAATAGCAATGGTAGAGGATACCTAATCTTAACTGATGACATCATGCGTTGAATAATAAATGACACCTGCAAGACATTAGTAACAAAGCCTCAAATATGTTCATAGAAGAGAGTAGGAGCAAAGGTTGATGACTTTATTGTTTGCTTTTCCGCAAAAATAAAGATGCAAATGCCCAATTAAAAAATATTTTGCATTTTTTTCCATATAATTTCTGTGCTAATTTGATTCATCTGCATTTCATCTTCACAGTGCAATTCTAAAATACTGTTGATCAAAATACATTTTGGTTCCTTTTTTATCAAAATATTGCAAAAAAAATTGAAGGACATACAAGTTTCAAGATTTCATAACGTTAACATTAAATACAATCATATTTGCTCTCACCCGAGTCATTGTCAAGCATACCAATAACATGAAAATCAATTTGGGGCTGTGTTAGAGACATAAGATAGGCTAGTTCACGTCTGATCTTCCTTTAAACACAAACAATTCCAGATGCAATAATGTCATATTGGGCTTCCTCATAGAAATGCCGCTTTTCCCTAACTTTTTTTTCCTTGGTTGCCCTGTTAAATTAAGAGTCACTTTAAATCCTGTTGTATGATTTGCATCTCCTTCTTTGCAATTTTGTCTAAACTCCCTCTCCATTTTCTGGTCTTATCTACAAATTTAGCTGATCAAGTGATACTGTGAATTAAAGCATGCAAGGGTTCTGCTCTGTCCTTGTTGAATATAGTCAGATCCTTTGTATTTAAGTATTTTTGATCCTCTAGACAAGAAAAATCCCACGCCAATTTACCAAAATAGAGAATACTTTATTAAAAAGAATGACTCCAAAATGACAAACATCCAAAAAGTAGAACTGAAGTTAAGATTTTTGAAGGTTTAATGTTTAAAAAGTGTCAAAAAGCATTAAGCTCCAACCATGATCATCTGGTTACACCTAACTAGGAGAAAGGTAAGGTTTAAGACAAACCGTGATAAAGCGTAGGTTGCATACAGTGGCCAAATTCGTCCTAGTGAAAAGGTTTACATTCGTCTCAAGAGTGGAAGTCAAAAATCCTCAGTGGGGCAATGCAGCAGGCTGTGGCTGAAAAAGGCTGCACATTGTTGAATCACCACTGGATGAGGTCTCAGTGAAGCCGTAGACTTTTGGTGTGAATCCGCAGATTGGGAGAAATTTGAATTTCACACTCAAAGACGCTCCTTGGATGGTCAGATACTTTGTGCACCTTCACCTGATGAAGATGTCCACATTCGAACTTAGGGGCCGATTAGGATGGCGGTTTTTCCGCATCCTCCGGGCCGGCGGAAGTGTCCGCCGGCCTGGAGGATGCGGAAAAACCGTGGCGGAGACTCCAAAGACCCACCGCCAAATTAGGATGGCTGGTGGGTCTGGAATTCCGTCCGCCGCTTTTCCGCCGCGGTCGGCTTCCGACCGCGGCGGAAAAGCTATAACATGGCAGGCGGTGTCTATGAGACACCGTCCGCCATATTATGATGTTGGTGTAAATATGCTTTTCCACGGCGGCTTTTCCGCCATGGAAAAGCATACGGACATTCACTTTGGGGGCCCGTTGCGGGCCCCCTGGGTGAATGGGGGGTGGGGGGTGCACATGGGGGGTACCTATGGTACCCCCCTGCATTTGCGTACACAAAGCAGCAGGCACCGTGCGGTGCCTGCCGCTTTGTGCATGTAAATGCAACACATGCATTTTTAACATTGCGGCGGGTGCAGCTTGAAGCTGCACCCGCCGCAATGTTAAAAATAGAGGATGTGACCGCCACCCTGGCGGTCACATCCTAATTGCCATGGAGGGACCGCCGCTGCCCATGCGGACGGTCCCTCCTACTCAGGGGTGGCGGACGGACGCAAGTCCGTCCGCCATCCTAATCGGCCCCTTAGTCACTTCTTTTGAAGCTCAGATTCTTACAGCAGGGCAAGGCTGCAGGCTGTTGCTAAAGAATGCTCCATGAGGCCGTACACCTACTCCAAGAGGTCCCACGAGATTGAATTTGCTGCTGTGGAGAAGAAAGTAGCAGGAACAATCAGAATCTTTGTTCAGGCAGCATTAAACCTTTGTTGGACCAGTTTTGCAGGTTAGTCATGGTGACCTTCCTTGTAAAACCCTGCCTAAATCGATTGATCAGATCTTTACGACTGACCTGCTTTCCACCTATCCATCCGGTGAGTTAACCCCTGGACCATTTTGTTCCCCTAATCTCCTCGTGTCCCATGCCTATCACACCTGGAGCCCTACTGCAATACGCGGTAGATTATGGACCCTTGTTTTCTATCCACTCACCCCTTATCCCCTCTGTCTTTCATCCTTCTAGTGTGATCATTTCCTTGTTCACACCCGGAGTTCCTGCCACCTGTTCTTACGACTTCCCTGAAAGAACCCTGTCTCTTAGACTCTCGACCTCTGCTTACATCAGGTATGACACCTTAATCCCTTTTTTATAACATTCCCTCACCTGGGGGAGAAGATTTGGGCTCTCAAAACCCATTCAAAATCTAAAAGGGATCTTAATCATGAGAACTTGTAATAGGAAGAACGATTGAACTATGTCTTTAGTGTGAGTAGAGATTTTCTGTGTCTTCACCTATCTAATCCCTATGGATCGGACTGATTGCCTGTCCACAGGGCATCATATCCAGGGAGCTACCTGCGAATACCCAGACCTAGACCACTTTCTGATATGCCTTATACTCTTGATGTTTAAAATACACTTTAATATGTTATCTAAATGTGCAATATAGGAAATGTTATGAGAATTTTGAAAATATGGTATTTTTCCCTATGCTATGTTACCCTTGTATTTTGTGTTATACTTAAAATATCCTTTATTTGAATTGTTTCAGCCAGTGTGTTCCCCTCCCCAGTCACCTGTGCCAGCCCTGACGAAGGTGCCCTACACCGAAACGCGCGTTGGCGTTATTACGGCGTTTACCATCAGGAACGGCAACCATACTCCATCTTTTCGCCTTCCCTAAACTGTACCCGTGTCCATGCAACCATTATTCCATCTTATGTCTGTTGCAGGCCAAACCTGACCCACATGTATGAAATGACAGAATGCCTTAGAGTATGAATGATTTTCTAGATATGAGCGCCTGTTGAGCCCCCCGTCCTATTCCCTGGAGTGAGTGGAACACTGTATTTTTATATTTACACCTTCCTATGAATGTATTTCCGTTCACGATATGATGATCAAGCACTAATGATTTTATGAATTTTTGTACTTAATATTCTTTGATTATCCTTGCAAATGTGATTCATTGCACTAAATTAAATTAAACAACAATAATTAAAAAATATATTTTTTTTCTATAAAAACTGTGGTCTATTCGCCTTTTTGGCCCTGGGTATTCATTGAGTCTTGCTCCCCCTTAATCTTAACGGATCCCACCTGGGACCATTATTTATCATTCTAGGCAGGGTGATTTTTTCTATTCTTGTTAGTCATGGTGACCATGCCTTAAGTTGTCATTAAAGTTTTGAAGTCCTAGATCCTGCAGTATGGGGACAAGAGAAGTACCCTCTAACACATAAGAAGGGTCCAGGACCTGTGGGCACCACTTGGTGATTAGAACTCACCCTAACAGACAATGGCAGCAGAATCAAGGGCAGGTCCAGGTAGTACTTGTTAAGTTTACAGATTCAGTGAAAGAACTCTGTAAGCTTGTTGTGTCCCTGCAGCTCAAACTGGAGGTCAGCCAACTCACCCTTGGAGTTACTTCGCAGAATCTGGGCAGTCCTTCTTCTGATCATCACTGGACCAGGAGGAATTGAGGAGGATACTAGAGTTATGCGCAGGGCCAGTCTGTGAATAGCCGAAACTCCTAGCCACTCCCTAGCCAATGGGGTAGGAGAATCCAGGGGTAAATCGACATACTTTTACACACTTTCTGTGTGTTTTGCTGTATGATATTCCACAGTGCCCCTCTTTCCCTAAAACCAACATGGCAGAACCCTTCTTTCCTTGGTCAAAGCTCCCTCTGTCCACCCAGAAGTGTGGCTATGGAGATGGGCGAACCCTAACCTGTGGTCACTCCGAACCAGTCCTGAGAAAGTCAAAAGTCAAAGCGAGGCAGGCCTAGGTGTAAGCTATATCTGTCAGTGACAGGGTAGGCATGAATCGTAGCTTAGAAAAGGATTGGACAAAGCCCTCCAGGCCATCCTGCTCAAGGAAGAAAAACACCTTTCCACTCTCAAGTCTTTTGTCCACTGTCTAGGAGAAATCCACATCTCACCACTGGGGAGCAATTAAGCAGTCATGTGAGACTGGACACTGGCAGAAAAGTCCTTAGCCAATGAAATTACAGCTTTCAAAAAGTGTTATTTCGAAAATAGTAATATAACATCTGATTCAACCATTAATTGGGATTTTAAGGTAATGTTTAGATAGGTTCTTCAATATGTTTTCCAGCTGCTCCCAAACTGAAACTAAGCATTATAAGTTGGTATAATGTATCCTAGTGTTTTCCTATGCGAGAGCCTGCCTTGCTACTGCAAAAAGTGACTTCAGGGTGATTTTACTGTCAGGAAATATAAAACACTGAATTTTCATGTCCTACTTTTTACACACTATGCACCCAGCCCTATGTGCATTTAAGGCCTAATTTAGGGATGACTTGTAAATTTTAAAAAGGAAGATATAGGCCTAGCAAAATGTTTATTTTGCCTGGTCAAAATGTCAGTTGAAAACGTCATATCCATACAGCAGGGACATGCCTGGAGACACGTTGTATATGGCTGCTCCAGTAGATGGCACAATGAGAGCAACAGCCCACTAGTAGCACTTAATTTGCAGACCATCGGTACATGCAGTGCCACATAGTATGGACTTATAAATTAATTAAATGTGCCAATAAGGCATATCTCAATTTTTTCATGTTTAGAGGTAGAGAACAATCAATTTACCATTGGCTATGAGGAATAAAATGTGTTCAGTGAAAAGGGGCAACAATCTGGGGGAATGCAATGCAAAGGATAGCCATTTCAAAAAGTTAGTATACTTTACAGTACATCATTGGCATTTTATTGACGTTATGGCCAATGCCCACATTGAAATCAATGACAAATGATGACAGAATTACAGTATCACACTTCAGTGTCACCCATCCACATTCAGGGTATAGCTATACCAGTAGATAATATGTACACTATAGCTAAATAAAAAATTAGAAAAAAGGTAAATTAATGAACACTTTAAATAAAATTAACAATGAAACTTGTGAGAAATTGGGCTACTGTTTTTGGTGGGTGAAACCCCACACAAGCAGCAGCTACAATTTTTGTCAGGGTGAAACGCAGACACACCCCAAATTAATCTGTGCTTAACTCTCTAGTAGTTTGGCACAAAACAGCCAAGCTTTACATATATGTAAAGTATTTATGTAGCACACACAGCAATAATGTGACAATACAATGCAATAAAAATCCCACTCCAATATTAGACAAATAGAGTAAAATGTAATAAGTTATTTGACACCAAAATGACAAAAATCCTATCAATAGAACCGGGGATATGACATTTTAAAGATTTTGAGGAAACCAAGCACTAAGAAGTGAAAAGCGTGAATCATGGTCATCTGGTCACGGAGGACTGAGTCAAGTCCCAAGTTCAGGCTGACCACAATCAATGCATGGGATGGATACAGCACTGAATTCAGCCAACAGACAAAGTTACTTGCGGCCTGGGCATTGAGATATGGAGTACTTGAGTCAAACTGCGTGGGTCTGCATCAAAGAGTCATCGATGAGGAGAAGTGATCTGGAGTGGAGATGCATTACACAGCAACAGAGTAGATGAAGCTGTCAACTGGAGTTTGCGATGCAAGGCCTGGCATTGTTGTTGAGGAAGCTGTTGATGGGAGATTGTGAGGACTTGCACTGTGCTTCGGCAGCACTGAGAATAAGATGTGACAAGCTTGGCCAATGCCAGCGTCAAACTGCACCACTGGTGAAGAAGTCACTGGGGCTTGCGCAGCCTTGCTCTGTGATGCATCAGCATCGAGGGTGAGATTCTTCATGCTGTGCTGGTGCCGATGATGATCTGCATAGCACTGCATCGAGATGCGAGAAGTTACTTCAAAGTAGCCTGTTATGTACCTGTGGCCTTAAAACAGGGGCCATTCAACTAGCCCTTGGATATTTCCAGGAGTTTTGGGCAGTGCTTTAAATGGAAAAAAATAAGTGCAGGTACTCATCAATTTAAGTACCAAATGGGGAGAGGCAATTGTGGTGCCGAATTAAAGGCAAAGCTTGGAGGGAGACATTTAATGGGAGCCACATTTTCTTGGTGCCAATTGTGCTTGATAATGCAAAAATATTTCTGATATCTGTTGAGAATTCGTCTTTTTCTTATGTGCAAATAGATACATTCATTATTTTGGTAATTTCATACCAATGCAGATTGTCTTGGCGCCTATTCACATATGAAACATAAAGGATAATTAATTTTCTCACTGTGCACAACTATTGTAGGCAATTTGACTAAGAAACCTGGATAATGATAAACCTATTCATTTGGCCTCCATTTGCTAGGGTACACCTTCCACCTTGCATCCTTACATTGTTTTCCTCTGTTACCTTCTCCACCTTTCACACAGTAAACTTCATAACTGAAGTCACAGAACCAACCCAAACGAAAGGGAGCATTTTCAATCTGTTCTTCAATTCAATGCAGATACAATACAATACAGTCTCAGTCATCATTATATAGCAGGCACCCACTATGGTCAATCAAAACCTTCCACAGCTCCTTCAATGGGTGTACGAGGTACCTAATGTGAGCAGTGGGTAAGTGAAGTGATCACAGGAAAGTAGAGTGGTGATACATGTGATGAAGGGCTTATATAAATGGCTGAGATGAATGCAACGAGATGAGATGAGCTAGCATATGTCAACGTAAAGTGAATTGAATGAACAAATGCGGCTTGAACTGGCTGGGTCAGGTGAGAAAGGATGGGTAGTTAAGGCAGGTTGAGTAAATCAAACATGGCGGGTCAGTGCAGAGTGGAAGAGCCAAGCACATCTTGCATGATGAAAGCAAGGGTTGGTAAGGAAAATACAGGGTGGCTGAGTAACGCACAGGTGAACACATGGTGGTCTAGATGATGACCGGGTAGGTAAAGCAAGTAATCTGAGTCTGTGGGGAAGGCAAGCACAGCTACTATAAGGCAAACAGAAGGAGTGCAAGGCATGAACAGGCTGGATAAATCAGCTAATTGAAGGTACAGTGGGCTCCTAAAGGTCAAGAGTCCATAGGATTGTTTTTAGAAGTTTTTGTAGGGTGGAACAGGCCTCCTGGGTATTGGAGAGATGCAAAATAGATTTTAGTACAATTTTCTTGCATTTGAGGGTCCCCTAACACATCCCTCAAGATAGTGCATGCGTAGACAATTGGGAAAAAC
Organism: Lissotriton helveticus; assembly: GCF_964261635.1. Taxonomy (NCBI): domain Eukaryota; kingdom Metazoa; phylum Chordata; class Amphibia; order Caudata; family Salamandridae; genus Lissotriton; species Lissotriton helveticus. The sequence goes on from NC_136072.1 coordinate 522,985,461, forward strand.
ATTTTGGTTTCAGAAAAGAGTTCTATATGGAAGGTGTGTGCAAAAAAAAAGAAAAGGTTCCACACATGTTTTTCTTCTTTCCAAAACAATGGGCTGTCAACAAAAGACTTTATGTGCAGTGTGGACTTTATGCTCGTTCTCAACTCTATGCGTGGTCTTACTTCTTTAGATAACAACAGAGACACTGGCTGTAATGCTGTACCAGAATGCAAAGACTGTGTTACTTTTCACTAAATGTAATTAAAACTTTGCTTCACTGGAATATGAAACACAGACAAACTAACCTCTGTCTCGATACCTTTCATTGACAAACACACAAAAAATTAAAGGGGCCATCTAGTGACTAGTGTAAAATTCAATCTCAAAACCTTGCCTGACATCATCAAACATTCTATAATACCTTTTTTTAGAGCGATGCTGGCCTGGGCTAAGATAATTGTGTTTTTTCTTAGACTGGAGAGTCCCTATAAGGGGTATGTGGTCATCAGATTTTCATACATCAGACCACACCATGCGTAATGCATGATCACAACTGTTCAAAATCGCCTATGGTGTGAGAAACCCAGTTAAGACAACATATTTTTTTAAAAGGGTTTGAGGAAGTGCTTCAACAAGAAGACAAGGGGCTTCATTTATGAGAAATGACGCATCGCTGCGTGAAAGCAGCGATGCGTCTCTTCTCAGTGCGCACTCCTTGCGAAATTCCTGATGCGTCATATTTAATGTATGACGCATCATGTCGCAAGGAGTTACAGATACGTCAGTATTTCTGACGTATCTGTAAGCGCAAAAGTGACGCATTGCTGGAGTGTGTCACAAAAGTGACGCAACTCCAGCAATGCGTCCTTTCACATGGGGAAAGCCCCATGTGAAAGGGCTTGCATCAGTCTTACGCCTGCTGTGAGGCAGGCGCAAGATTTTGACGCAACAGCGTCCTAAAAGTGACGCAGTGAAATCTCATAGATTTCACTGCGTCACTATTACAAGGCTTTTTGCGGGGGAACGCCCCCCTCTGCATACATTATACCTGACGCAGGTATAATGTAGCGCAGGGGTTTACAAAGTGACGCATCTGCTTAGATGCGTTACTTTGTAAATAGTGCGCAACAGGAGGCATGTTTTAAGCGCAAAACTGACGCAAGGCCTCATAAATGAGGCCCAAGGTGAGGAGGTTATACCTGGAAACAATCACACTGGACATAAATATCAAAGTCAGTATGTATCATAGGAGTGTTCGTATTTTGAGGACCACTCTTTGACAAGCCATTCATTTCCCTTTGTTTTCTCGGCCATCTTCCTATGTGTCTCAAAATTCATGAGATTTCATTCAACACCTCCTCTTCAGTCTCCAGGAAACCTATGTATTATTCTCTGTCCACCTATAGCATCCATGCGTGACCACCCTCCACCCTCCAACCTCTTGCTTTCTCACCTGTAGTATTCATTGAATGCCTGCGCTACTATGCCTTGGGGATCTTTAGCTTGTGTTCTGCGGGGCATCTGCCTCTCACCATCAGTTTGGAAAACCCATTAGTATGGGCTCTCTTGCTGCCTCTGGTTCACAGACATTGCTGGACTCTATTAGGAGGTTGTGAACTTGTCTTCCCAGACTAAACACATTTAGGCACAAATACTCACACATCACATGAAAAACTCCCACACATTCACCTTTCGGTAAGGAGATTCCTGCATCTGCTACTGCGCCTTATCTTCCTTGCTGCAGTAGGCGCGCAGCGCTTTCAATTTTTAAAAAAACCTTCGTTTTTGCATGTTTGTGTAATTTTAATTCCTCACCTTTGTTTTAAATACTGCTGTTGTGCCCACAAACTTGCACCATAATTGGGCCCCCCACCACTTGTAGAGCGGAGTGCTGTTACCGGCATTATTGTTGTTAGGAAGTCGGGCCGCCATATTGGGGCTGCTGCCTTGCAGCGCGCCACCTGACTCAGCGCTCTAGTGCTCCGTGTGGAGAACGAGGAGGCTGTACTTAAAGCTCGCCCCCCCTCGCGCAGCGGAGACGCGCAGCGGTGGCACCTGACTCGCGCCTGAGTCAAGCCAGAGTCCTGCCCGTCTGCGCCCGTCAGCGTCCCGGCGGCGTTCGGGACGGCGGGTGGGGCTCTGCCATCCAGCATGTGTAAATCTGGCGCTTTAAGGCGGTGTTACACTTTGGAGGAGCTGCGCTCTCTCAATGATTGTAAGAGTCGCTGCTGCCCTGTCTTCCCAGGCCGCCACAGAGGTAAGTCGCGCTGCCCTTGTTGTGGCTGGCGTCCCAACCGCGCTCCTTCATCATCCCCCAATAGTAACATCGCTGGCGCAGAGTATTCCTGCATGCTGTTAAACACCAGATCTGCGTGCAGTCATGCGCAAGACATCTTTGAGCTTCTCGATACAGAGAAGCCACTCTGTCTAATGTTGACTGAGACTTGGTGGGGAGATTCCTCTAACCCTGATGTGGCTATGGCAATCCCGCCTGATTATAACATCTTCAGGAAGGATAGAGCCAAGGGAAGGGGCGGAGGGGTGGCACTGGTGGTGAAGAAGGGCACCGTGTGCACCATCCTGCCTGCGGAGGACATTCGCGGCTCTGAGTCCCTCGCTTTTTCGATCACTCTAGCGCCGCACCAATCAGTAAAGGGATTATTAATTTATCGTCCTCCCGGCCCGCCTGGAACGTTTTTTGATGATCTTGATTCGGTTTTGCTGGGACTGGCCCTGAGAGCAGAACACTGCATAGTAGCTGGGGACTTCAACTTTCGGATGGATGATCCGTCTGACCCGGCTGCTATTAAGCTATCTGAGGCTACGACTCCGCTGGGCCTTATCCCTTATCTGCAGGGGCCGACCCATGTCAAGGGGCACACTCTCGACCAGGTCTTCTCTACATCCGCTCTTGTGGTGAAAGAGATCCTACCGGTTCTGTGGTCTGATCACCGGCTTGCCAAATTTGCGATCAGAGGCATTGCCAGGTCGTCCATCTCAGTGCCACAGCAGCGGGGACGAGCGTTTAGAGCGTTTAATAGAGTGACCCCGGAGATGTTGGCTCAGGCCGCCTTGGATCATCCCTGTCCTCTCTCTGGTGATCTGGAGAGAGATCTGGAGTCCCTGCAAGCATGGCTTTCCGATAGGCTTAACGATCTTGCCCCGGTGCTGCCCCCCCGCTTGACATCGAAGCGGGTCTCGGCCCCCTGGTTTACCCCTGCACTGTGGGCTACGCGGCAGCAGTGTAAGGTAGCCGAAAGGGCCTGGCAGGCACACTATGATAGTGTGGACAGGTTGACCTATAAGGCGGTGGTTAAGGCCTACCACCGGGACATTCGCCTTGGAAAAAAAGCCTACCTTGCAGGGAGGATTGAAGCGGCCTCCAACTCCTGTAAGGAGATTTTCACTATAGTGAGAGAATTCATCTCCCCTCGGTCGATTACATCTGAAGAGGTGCCCTCAGGATCCTGGGCGGCGGATCTTGCTTGTTTTTTTACAAGCAAGATAAAACTCATACAGGACTCTTTTCCATCTGGAGCACCTGCTAGGCCGTTTAAATCTGAGGTTGACATGCTCCCTCTGGCCTCGCATGGCGCTACGTTGGCTGTGTTTCCTTCTTTGTCAGCCCCTGCCTCCCTAGTGCTTATGGGCAATTTGAAATCTGGGTCGCCACTGGACCCTTGCCCTGCCAAACTTCTGGGTAAGATCGCGGAAGTGATCAATCCTCTGGCGAACCCTCTTCTGAATCTCTCGTTGAGTCAGGGAGTGGTTCCGCCGGCCTGGAAGCAGGCAATGGTCATCCCGCTGCTTAAAAAGCCGGGTCTTGATCCGAAGGCCCCAGCCAATTACAGGCCTATTTCTTTGCTGCCGGCTCTCGTAAAAATTCTGGAGAAGCACGTTCAGGCAGTGCTCTCCAACTTTTTGGAGACTCACGAGATCCTGCATGCTACCCAGTCTGGCTTCCGTTCAAATCTCAGCACCGAGACCGCGTTCCTTGAGGTTTCTGAAACCATCAAAGGGGTGTTGGATGCCGGGGGCAAAGTCATGCTGGTGTTGTTGGACTTGTCGGCGGCTTTTGACACCGTCCCCCATGATGGCCTTCTCGCAAGACTCTATGAGATCGGCCTTCGGGGGACGGTGTTCAGCTGGTTTTCCTCCTTCCTAGCTGGCCGCCGGCAAACGGTCTGGACATCTCCTGACACCGCCGTGATGCCGCCTTTGGGAGTCGGGGTCCCTCAGGGCTCTATATTGAGCCCGACCCTTTTTAACATCTTCATGACCCCCTTGGCGGCGTTGGCGGAGTCGTTTGGTGCCCGGATCGTATCCTACGCCGACGACACCCAGCTCCTCTTCTCCTGCAAGAGAGGGGGAGACTTTGATGGGGAGAGTATCCGGGATTGCCTTGGGGCTGTTTTTAAATGGTTCCAACTGAACAGCCTCAAGTGCAATTCCGATAAGTCCGAGGTACTCTTCTTTGGGTGCGACACGGAGCCTAGCTGGCAGGCCTGGTGGCCCATCGATATGTTTCCCCCGTCTTGTTCTTCCCTCATAGCTAAGAACTTGGAGGTTAAGATGGACAAGGGGCTGACGATGAAGGCCCAGATCCTCGGGGTGACTGGTACCTGTTTCGGCCTACTAAAGATGCTGCGGAGGTTTTTACCTTTGTTGTCGGAGGAACACAGGAAGCTGACCGTGCAGGCTCTGATAGGCTCCAGGCTAGATTATGCCAACATTCTGTACCTGGGCCTACCAGAGTACTTGTTGCAGCGGCTTCAAGTCGTGCAGAATGCGGCGGCCAGGGCCATTTTTGGTCTTAATAGACGAGCTAGCGCTTCGGGTCTATTGCTGATGCTGCACTGGCTACCCATCCGCAAACGGATCGCCTTTAAGGCAATGACTTTGGCCTATAAGGCTCTCCACGCGGTGGGAGCAAAGTACCTCCAAAAGAGACTTGCCTTTTACCATCCGGCTCGCTCTTTGAGGTCTGAATCTTTATTCCTGGCGGTTGTTCCACGTGTGAAGAGAGCGCGCCTGGGCGGCCGTTCCTTCGGCTTGCTGGCTCCACAGATGTGGAACTCGCTTCCGCTCTCACTTCGGGGGGCTTCCAGTCTCCTTGCTTTTAGGAGAGGTCTTAAAACCTGGTTGTTCACCCAGTAGGCCTCTTAGTAGCCTTTTTACTGTGTCTGTCTTGTTTTTTTTTTTCTCCTTTTACTGTGTTATGTTATGGTGAAGTAGTTCTCCTTACCTAAAGCGCCGGGATACTCTTTTTGAGTCACCGTTGCGCTATACAAAAGAATAAATAACATAACATAACATAACAACCACTCCCACACAATTTGATTCAAATAATTAGCTTGCATAATTAGCCTGCACATTTACCTCATGTTAATTACCAGAAAACCTGGACTCAAACTGGCCCTTCTGGGCTCATGGTGGACACACCTTTGGCACAATAATCTTACAAAAGTCAGAAAAATTAATATTTATGCACACAGTGAAAGGTACACAAACATGAGGCAATGTTGCAGATTACATTTCTGATGATGGAGTCCATTTTTTAATGGACAACTAAACTACAGACATTCAACCCTGATTTTACTGGCAGGGGAATTTAATTAATTGTGGTAGGTGGATATCAGAACATAAAATGATTGTTTATAGAGTACTTGCTGCCACAAGGGGGGCTTTTAGTATTTTCAAAACTTTTTTAAGGAAAAGGATTAACCCCCAAAAACTGAAGAATCAATTTTTCCTCTGTCTAAATTACTCCACCCCAAAATTCTGTTTAAGAAATATGTAGTGGATTCCCAGGTTGCCTGCTTTCGCTACTCTGCCCCCGTGAAAAGTCAATGGAATAAATGGAGTGCATATGTCACTTAACTAGATTAATACTGCAATTCAGGTGACTATGTGCCACTTGCCAAATGGACAGAGGCATGCTGATGGACTGTCTGCCTGCTCAGCTGAATGTCAGCCAATGGGGAACATCCTTTACAACGCAACTGTTACAACGAAGTACCTTTACGATGCAACCATTACAATGCAACTTTTACAATGACTTGCGCTGGGGGGCGCTCTAGGATAGGGAATAGTTTCCAACACCTTCCCTACTATCCACGGGGACTGGAGTTGGAATAGTAAATTAAACTATTCACTATCCAGCGCCCCCCAACGCAACTCGTTGTAAAAGTTGCGTTGTAAAACTTGCGTCGTAAAGGCATGCGTTGTAATAGCATGCGTTGTAACGTCATACATCCGTCAGCCAATGTATGACAGCAGGTGATAGTGATACACTACCCCCTCCACCACTTCCCCTCTGCCTCGGCTGCCTGCAGACTAGTGCTGAGAGGTGCAGTCTCATCTTGGATGTCACGCTGTAAGTAAATTGGATTGAATTTTCCCCAAGACATGGTAGGGGGTAGGCTTTGTGTCACACACACCTACAGTGTGATTGACTGTGCGGGGTCTGATTGGACTCAGCACTTTCATTCACAGATGGCAGCAGGGCATCCCAAACCCCAAACAGCCCTTAAGGGATGCAAATGAGCCACTGCTGAATTGCTCAGCAGCGGCTCCATTCAGGGCTGCACACTGGCCCCTCCACCATTCTGACAGCCTTTTCTTTTCCAGCAGCAGTTGAGCAGAGCACTTTCTGCGCAGCTGCACAGACCCCAGTGCCATCGAGCCTGCCCTGCCACACTCCTCCCTAAGAGTACCAGTACTCTCCTTGGCCAAGGAGAAGTTCCATACTCAAAGGGAGAAAATTTAAAAGTGACAATACTCAGTACCGGCGACTACCATCCCATTTAAAGCACAGTTTTTGGGTGAACATTAGTGAGCTGGATTTAGCAGGGCAGCTGACAACAGCAGAAGAGTTCTTGTGCAGCAACAGCAGGCCTTGTGCGGCAAAATAGTCCTTGGTCAGCAAAGCAGAGTTGGTGCAGCAAAGCAGACTTCACAGCTGGGTAGTCCTTCTTCCTGGCAGATTCCACAGGTCCAACAGTGATCTGAAGAGTTGGGTCTGAGGGGCCACTATTTATACCTGGTGCCCACTTTAAAGTTAAGGAATTTGCTAGAGTCCTCCCCCTACAGGGGTATCTGGAATTTCCTGCCTCCTGGCTCTGGCCCTGGCTTGTCTGGGGCACAAAAGACTAGTGTGAAACCTTTTGTGAGTGTGCTGAGACAGAGCCTATCTGATTTGCAAGTGTGGTAGGTGACAGCTCCATCCTCAACATCTATCCCCCTCTTGTCTCATGGTCTGAGAGTAATACACAAAGACCAGCTCACAGCTAAACCTAGCCATGTGACCCAGTATACAACCTGCAGGCACCAAATAATTAGGACAAGAAAATGGCAACTTTCTAAAAGTGGCATTTTTAAAGAATTGTGATTTAAAATTCAACTTTACCTTTAACCCCTAACCTGCACACGCTCCCCAGTGTGGATGTTGGCCACTGGCCTACACTGGGGAGAGTTAAAAAGGCCCCTCTGGTTCCTTGCACCAGAGGATTTCCTTTTAAATCCCTGAATTTTGGGCTGCTTGGGAACAGCTTCCTGAGCAGCCTTAGCGTTTGTTTGTTTTTTAGTATGTCATGATGATCAGTGCTCAAATCTCAGAGTGCACTGACATCATTACCTATAAATGTGAAAGTAAATTGAGTTTCACTTTAACTGAGTTAGTGTTCGGGGTCAATAACAGGCCCCCGAGCACTGATTCTTATGGGAGAGAAATCATTGGAAAGGGGAGAGCCTCTCCTTTTCAATGGTACTTCGGCCTAGTGGATCCCTATTTGGTGATTACCGAAGGAAGGCGATCGCCACACAGGAATCCACCCACTAGGCAATTACCTTCAGATCTGCCTCCGGGGGGATGGGGGGCAGAAAGTCCACAAGACTCGAGGAAATTATTTAAAAGAAAAAAGTGATGGGGGCTGGCCACCTTGGGCACGACCATGCTCCCACCCTAAATAAATGGGGACACAGTCTTTCTGCCCTTCCTGGGTGGCAAATGGGGGTAATTCACCAAGATCTGCCCCTCCGGGGATCAGAAATGACACTAGACAAAGAGTGTTCTTATCAGCACAAGTGGGGTAATACTGGATGGTTGGTATTTTGTGAACTGCGGGTCTAAAAATTTCCATCACAGAAATATAAGGAGAATGTGTGATTTTGGCCAAAGTTTGAGGGCATTGTGAGTGAAAATCCTCATGGGATCCCCACAAGTCATCCCATTCTGGATTTAACTAGGTGTCTAGTGTTAAAAAAAATTCAGGTTTGCCAAGTTTCCCTCTGTGCTGATTGAGCTAGGGCCCAAAATCCACAGCTACCCACTTTGAAAAAAATGGGTCAGGTTTGGGTGAGGAAATGTGAGGTATCCATGTTGCAAATTGGGCCATTTCCTGTCGTGGACATTTAGGCCTATCCACACAAGAGAGGTATCATTTTTATCAGAAGATTTAAGGGAATGCTGAGTGAAAGGAAGTGTGTGGCTCACTGCAGATTCAAGAACTTCCCATCACAAAAAAGTGAGGAAAATTTGTTTTTAAGTCAAAGTTTGAAATTTGCAAGGGATTCTGAGCAAAACATCCTGGTGCGAGCCACACAAGTCTCCCCAAACTGGATTCCCCTAGGCATCTAGTATTTAAAATCTACAGGTTTGTTAGGTTTCCCAAGGTGTAATTGTGACACTATACTACCCCGGATCTGCTTAGCACATGTAATTGTGTTTGATATATATAAGAAAAACCTCTTGTACTAGTGTTGGAAAATTATAGCCTAAAGGGGGGATTATCCCTTGAGGACTAGAACCCTCACTCACCCGTGGGTGACATGCTTCATCATATGGGTTCCTCCTCCCAGCAGGAGACCTGGTCCTGCTGAGGGCTACAACTCCCTCACTGTGAGGGAGGAGCTCAGGGATGTTTTATAGATGTTCCCTAGTGTAACTAGGATGCTAAAATCCTGGAGCAGCTCTGTACAGAGTCAAGACAATTACGTTTTGGGGAAATTCTCCCCGCTGGACCTTAAATTTCTTTCCCTAGGACCCCATTCCACTGAATGTTGTTTGGAGGTTTCCCAAGGTACCAGCTGAGCTAGGGCCGGAAAATCCACAGATGCCTACTTTGCAAAAAAATGGCCCAGTGCTGAGTTGAAAAATTTGATATATCCGTTTTGCACTTTGGGCTGTTTTCTGTTGCGGGCGCTAGGCCCACCCACACAAGTGAGGTACCATTTTTATCAGAAGACTTAGAGGAATCCTGCGGGGAAGGAAATTTGTGGCTCCCTTCAGATTCCATATGTGAGGAAAACGTATTTATTTGTCAAAGTTTGAGGTTTACAAGGGATTCTGAGTAAAACAACCTATTGAGATCCACACTAGGACCCGAAATCCACAGCTACCTACTTTGAAAAAAACAGGTTAGCCCCCAGTAGAAAAATGTATCCATGTTTCTTGTCACAGGCACTAGGCCTATCCACACAAATGTGGTACCATTTTTATCAGAAGGCATGTGAGAGCACAGCATATTAGGATATTTGTTATTACCAATTGGATTTTGCTGCTTTTTTCCCTTCCAAATGTAAGCCAGTGTGTAAGAAAGAAGACATTTTGAAAAATACCCTCAAAATCATATGCACAAATTTAGAGATGTTCAAATAAATATTGCTCGTAAATTCGTGCCCATTTCTGAAATACATAGGTCATCTTGATACCTATTTTTCACTCTACATATTTCACTATGTGAATTGATCTATACTCAGTACACAATGATAAACCATTGTAGGGTGTAGCTCACTTATTGTCTCTGGGTACCTCGGGTTCTTGGAGAACCTACAAACCCTATATATCCCTACAACCTAAATGGTCTAGCAAACACAATGGTACAATGCCTTTGTAAATCAGACATTGGCTGTTTATTCCTGCTTGTTTTCCATTTTTTTTATTTCACTACTAAGGGCCCCATTACAATGTGATTCAAGGATCCTCCGCCCTGAGGTCGGAGGCTTTCCAACTCACATCTCAGTTTCACTTCCGACCACCTAATAACAATCTAGGCGTTTGAAAACAAAACCGCCTGGTCATTTTGGCTGGATTCCGACAGACTCCAGGAGCCAGTCGGCCAGTCGGAGACCGCAATGTAATCCCATACGATGGTATTTTGATGTTGGTTTCTGACAGGCTTTCCATGCTGGCCTTTCCGACATGGAAAGCCTGCCGAAAAGCAACTTTGGGGGTTCTCCCTGCGGCCTCTGGTTGGGCGCCGAGGGGGCTACTGAAAATACGTGCACTGTGTGGAAGGCACCCCGAGGTGCCTGCCACTAGGTGCAAGAATTTGCACAAACTATAATTTCTCTATGGGAGCTTGTGTTACGGCCGGTTTCTGCCGCAGCCCAAGGTCCCATTGAAAAATGGGAGTATGCCACTGAACCATGCACAGTTGCTTTGAAATTGAGGTGTCAGGACCGCCGACTGGAAGTCGGTCAGTCACGAGACTGCGACGTGTCAGTTGGAGGCAACTCCAACCAACATCATAATTGAGCCCTTAGTTTCTTTGAAAAAACCTTGAGTGATCTACACATATGATCCCTTGCTAATTTCAGAATTGTGTCCACTTTTTAGAAATAAATAGCTTACCTGGAGCACCCATGGGTTTTACACTGGTTTACACCACAAGCTGGAAGTAGGTTGACAGCACAAAATATAGGAAAAATGGGCTAACTCGTTGAAAAATGCCAAAACTGTCGTAAACATTTTGTTTTTTTGATTTAGCTCTACATTTTCCTGAAAGCTGGAAAGATGGTGGCTTTAGCCATTTTTATGAAAGAAACAAAATTTTATCTAGAGCACTGTTTTTCCTATTATTTTTAAAAAAACACAAAATGTAGCTCTATTTTGACTATTGTCTAAGTCCCAGCAACACAGAAGGAGCACAAGGGGGAAACAGTCAGGTTGCACCCCACTCAACAGTCTACCAACAAAAATGAACCTGACTGATCTTGAACAACAACACTTATCTTCAAGACACTCAAGGAGTTTGTAACACTTTTTCAAAAATTTCCTCCAAGGCAAGGCCCACTGCCACTAGCCCATGTGTCCACTTGTTCAATTTCAAAGCAAAACATGTCAATACACCACACAAAAGTAAACTGTTCCTACAAGATTCGTGAAAAAATGGGAATAAGGAAAGAAAGCATCTCACTGTAGTAACACCAAGGGGGGCTTGCCGGTTGGTACTCACTAGCACACCCTCTTATCATCATCGGTTGCATTCTTCCCGTAAAGGAAAAGTGTGTGTTTCATCATAGAGTTCTCAGAAGTGAGAAAAGGAAAAATAGAAACAGTGAAAAAGCAAATATAAATGCACTGGCAGAGCTTGTGTCACTAAAGTGCCCTCTGGCCCCCGTGAGAAAAGGAATGCAATTCTCAATGTTTAAAATGAGGTGCAACTCACTACCTGGGCGTAACTTTATTCAATGCTGTGAGAGTCCTCAATTTAAAAAATGGTTTATATTAAACCATTTTCAAAAGCAGAAAGCCGACATGTTTCGTTGCTGCCAATTTACGCAGCTTCATCAGGGCTGCCCTGGTAACCAGTATTCACCTCACTTGAGACTCACACCAGAACTGTGGTTGTATGACATTAAAAAGGAAGACGAAAGTGCCAAGTGTAAATACAATCTCATTACCAGATGCACTCATGGGTTGTCTTGCAACTGCTCTGAGAAATGCATAATTACCGAGTGGTTGCAATCTTCCCTTGTACCTGCAACCAACTTTTCACGGACCATGCTCCAGCCGGTCCGGTGTCTCAATGGTGAGCGCAATCATCAACGTCACCTACAAATGTGCATTTGTTAAGACATATTGCAATAGTCAAATGCACGGCTCATTGTGTCTCTATTGTCTAAATCCCCCCAAGGGAAGTCCACAAATCCAGGTACCTTTAGAATCCTCAGGATGTTGGAAAAGAAGGACACACATTTGTTGTGGGTACCTTCTGTGGATAAAAAGTTATGGAGGCCTAAGTAAGAATATCAAAAAATGGGCTCAGGGGTGGTGGTAGGAAGGAAAGGTCCATGCAGATAATGGGTTAAGGGTTCGAACTACAGCTTTTCAGAGACCAAACTCGACATTCCAACCTGCTCTCAATTGAAATGTATCACTTAGTAAATGTAATAAGGTAACCCAATGTTATCCTCAGGGAAAGGCAGGTCTTGCTGTAGTGAAAAACAATTTTTTGAGTTTTTCATTACCAGGACATGTAAAAGTCAAAGTACATGTCTAACATCTTAAATACACTGCACACTGCCCCTCATGGGCTGTTTAGGGCCTACCCTAAGGGTGACCTATATATATTAAAAAAGAAGGTATAAGACTAGCAAAATGTTTTTACCGTGTTGAAATGGCAGGTTAAATTGCACACACAGGGTTCATTAGCAGGACTGAGATATGTTTAAAACACTTTTTAAGTGAGTAGAACAATTAGTGCTGCAGACCCCCTAGCAGCATTTAATTTAGAGGGTCTAGGGACATGTAGTACCACTTTACTAGGGACATCAAATTAAATGTAATGTGCCAATTTGGTTTAGGCCAATTTCACCATGTTTATAAGATTGAACACAAACACTTCCATATTAGTTTACAGTGGTAACGTGTACAGAGTCCTGAGGCCAACAAAAACAAATTCAGCAAAAACAGGAGAAGTAAGGCAAAATGTTTTGGGGGGCTATCGCCTAAGGCTGACTGGCCTGACAAAACTGCTTGGCTCAAGAGTCACATAGATGTGGTAGGACTTATAGCTGATCTGACACTATCTGGGGCAATCAGAGCAGAATTAGACGAAAGAAGAGTTACTGCTTGAAGTTACATGGGAAGGGGGTAATCACAGCTCATTTAGCCTCAAGGGGCAATTGAGTAACACAAATCCCATAAATCATCATTAGTGGCCAGTTGCACTCTTTCAGCACTGCCAATTGTTTACATTGCGGACATAAAGGTACTTCAAGCTAGCGCCACATTGTGTTGTCTTATGTCACTCTTCATTTCTTTCTTTTTTTTTTTCTTTATTATCTTTATTTCGGCTGCGTTAGCCATAAAAGATACATACATAAAAATGCAAGCCAATATCGTTTTACGCATACAAGTCTAAAAACTGTTAAAAAACGTATCCATAGGTTACAGAATTCATTATAAGCATCCTCAAAGATAACACATACATAAATGCATTAGAAACACAAAAGCTTCATCACAGATAAAATCTAAGGACTAGACATGTACCATAATTGGAGGGGAAATCATACACCATCATCGTATAAAGCAACTATAACGTTAAAAAGTCAACAAAAGTTTAACAGCTCAAAGTAGTTGACCAGTCTTCCTGCGAGCAATATACACAGAATAAAGAAATCTACTAATGCTAAATACAATAGATTGGAAAGTGTTTGTTTTAATAATTCTATATGCCATAATACAAGATCTTATTCCTAGAAGGTTACACAAGGGTTTGATCCACCTTTTTCTTGCTTTAGTATATGCTTGGCAAAAGAACAGTATATGGACCTCATCCTCCGTGTGAAAACCTGAGCACATTATACACTTCCCCTGTGTAGCGTTGTGCCCTTCCGATTTTCTCTTGGACCAACGTTCTAGGTTAGAGTTTATCATAAGATTCCCATACCTGAACTTCAAAAATAAGGACTTCGCAAGGGGAGGCTATATCTCATCTAGAAATACCTCAAAAAAGGGTTCATCTTTGAAGCCTAAACATTTTTGGGTTAGAGACCCGATTCTATTTCCATTTACTAACTGATTAGTCATGAAGGACCAGAAGGCTCGTTTCACCATAGATTTCGCATAATGCGGTTGCCTTTCCAGACTCTCCCATAGCTGAGGCAGGCCCAGGATTGAGAACCATTTTTTAATGTGCTTTAGCCATAAAACAGAATGTAGAAAATCTAGACCCAATATCTCCTGAAGACCTTTCCTATAATCAATCAGTTCTGGAATAGACCATATTCTTACCCAAAACATTAATGGTCTAATGATAGTATGGTTGTCAGTTCTTTTGAGGTTCAAATCAAATTGGAGAGAAGTCAGAGGGGTACTAGTGGGAACCCTTACAATGGATCTCATACATTTATTATCCAGACCATGAAAGCTATCCCTTGCCCAAGGCCCCCATATCTCAGCCCCATAGAGGGCAGCAGATTAAATTTTAAATTTAAAAAGCTCAAGCACAGGAGTCACACATTTGCTTGTACTGGTATTAAGTTTACTAATAATTGGCTTAACGTTATGGGCATAAGACCCTTACTTGTCTCGATTTGGGCCTTCCATGTCAGGTTTGAATCTAGCACCACCCCCAAATAGGAAAAATTATCAACTATTTCTAGCACTTGGCCGTCCAGACTTAAGGTCCCCCTATCCGGCCTACAGGGATTCAGTGCCATACACTTAGTTTTGTTAACATTTATCTCTAATCCTTTCTTCACACAGTACATACTAAAGGAGTTCAAGAGTGCCTGGAGACCTTTCTTAGTTTGGGATATCAAGATGGTATCGTCCGCGAAAAGTAACGCAGGCACCCTTTCCCCATTAAGTTGTGGTGAGTCACTTGTACAACCGTTCAAATGATCAGGGATATCATTAACAAATAATGAAAATTAGGTAGGGGCCAATACGCATCCTTGGCGGACGCCACGCTCTATGGGGATGTTGCGCGTCAATTCCCCATTTGGACCCCACCTGATGTTGGCATAATTCCTAGCGTGCAACTCTACTATTTAAGCCAGGAGGCACCCTGGCAATCCGACTTCACTTAGGGACCTCCAAAGCAAGTTGCGAGGAACGAGGTCAAATGCCGCTCTCAAATCTACGAAGGCGACCTACAAGTGTCCCTTCCTAATGAGTACATATTTCCAATATATACAACAAAATCTGAAGACCTGGTCTATGGTGCTGACCTTGCCCCTGAACCCGGCTTGAAGTTTGGTGAGTATTGCTTTTTCCTCTAGCCAGTCATTTATCCGAAATAGTAAATGCTTGGCATAGAGTTTTTGCAAGATGTCCATCAAACTAATCGGTCTATAGTTTGATGGAACAAACCTGCTACCCTTTTTAAATATTAAAACAACTTCTGCAGCACGCCAACTATCTGGAAACTGACAATTGCTAGATAGAGCATTAAACAAGTGGTTTATATATGGAGCCCAGACTTCAATCTCATGCTTATACAGGTCACCCGGTATTTTATCAGGGCCAGGAGCTTTGCTACTTTTCAGTTCAGTGATTGCCCTTTTGGTTTCGCCAATTGAAAAATCGAGACACTCAATCGGGGGTGGCAACCATGGAGTCTCATCAAAACCACTATCGTATTGTTTATAAAGAGTTGTGAAGTGCGTCACCCAAGTCAGTTCGTCTAAAAAGACGTCCTTCACAGCTCTACCTGCATGGCACCCATTAGCGACCAGCCTCCAAAACCCAACATTGTCCTTAGATTTGGCAGCAGCCAGCATGTCTGCCCAGTTTGACTCCTCCCATATCTTTTTTGAGGTCCTTTGGATGTGCTTATATGTCTCCCTGGCAACTTTGACATCATCTTTCGTTTTGTTTTTGATAGCAAACAAGAGATCCCTCTTGGCCGACCTACATGAATGGTCATACCATAATTTACCATGACACCCAATCCTTACATTTTGCTGCTTTTTTTTTGGCATTTTTGTCAAACAAATTTTTAGCTCCTGAAAAAATATCTTGTGTAGTGCAATGAATTGATCATAGTAGTTGGGTGAAAAAGAGTATCCAACTATGGGCCCAAAGGTTGTATCAAAAAGTGAATATACAGTTGCAAGAGCATTTCCATGTGCGAGAACATGCGACCATTTCAATGCACGTCTGTTATTACTGACATGTACCACATCACACGGAATGAAGTTAGAAACCTCGGTGGCAGATAATAAAGAGGGTTCACTAAACATAATTGCATCAATGGACAATTCCAATGGATAATGATCACTCTGAGCCCTATTTGCCACCACGAGATCAACCATATGGTGCCAGATGCTCAGTGAGACAAATATAAAGTCCAAGTTGCTTTTAATATCGGACCTCGCAAAGGTGGGTTGTTTTGAAAGGTCAGAGGGAAGGCGACCGTTACACGCCCTGAGACCATGATCTGCCGTTAACCTCACCAATTGCACAACCAAAGCTGAACATTTGACAAAATTTGTGGTCTCAAGCTGAGGAATGTTATTAGCTTGATCTTCGTCCTCAAAAACGTCTGCAAGCCCTAGGACGGGTTCAAAATTACAGTTTATGTCACCACCCAAAATCACTGCAACATCACCAACCACCCTTTTCAGAAAGCTGCCAGGATTTCACGGTTGGGGGAATCTTTAGAGTGTGCTAAGGGTCTATTATAAACATTAATTATGTAGCATTCTACCCCATTCGTATTTATAAGTTTTAGGGCCAAGATGTCAGGTGAACCTGCTTCTATTACTTCAGCCTTAATCTTCAGTGTAATTTTGACCCATGTAATGAGTCCCCACGAAGGCCTACCCCTATTGGACTGAACTGCCCCAATGCCAAATGTTTTAAACCCTATCCTGTGAGGTGTATCTATTGCCCATGTTTCTTGCAGTAGACAAAAGTCGCTAGAATCAATATAATCAGCCCACTCTGGGTCCCTCAAATTTTTGTTTACCCCCGCAATATTCCAGGAGATTAAGAGCAGTGATGGATTTGCCCCGCTACCAGGACAAGTTGGCTTTGCAGTGACCAATATTGGTGCCACTGGTGATATCACACTATCTTGCGACGTGCCATCTACAGTGTGCAGTTCTATTCGAGGAGCCAGACCCACTACACCGTTGTCGGCTCCATTACCCAAACAACCCTCTTCATTTCCTGGGTTCATCGGGGTTACTGCTAGAATGCACTTCTTAGCTAGGGCATCCCCATTTTTACGGTGGTCATTACCCCTCTCTCCCTTTGCCCATATTACCTCGCTGTTGTCAAATTTAGTGGATGTATTCTCATCACAGGGTGGGTGATGTGTGCCATAGAAATTAGTGGTGCAGCTTAGCGAAGGCACGAGTCAATCAACTCCATCTAAGCAGCTGAACCTATTGTAGGTAGGGACTCCATTCCACACATTGCGATTACCCTGCCTACCCAATTCGGTACCACGCCTAGAATGATGATTGATCGTAGTCCAATTACCCCCATAGTTGATACGCCTCAGTGGGGGATAAAAGAAGGTTAGGGGTCTAGCTTCAATAGATGATGTGCCTGCATAAGTATTCCATGTACATATATGTTGGGCAGTGTGGGGTTCCTCGAATGAGACAACAATACAGTCACCCGAAATTGTTTTATTTATGGGGCCAATCCAAGGCACCCTTCGTACCATAAGAATTCTACTTTTCATATGATTAGGAACAGGCTTATTTTCGTTCAGCTAATAAATCACCCTATTTTTCAAGGACAAAAATGTTTCCTCGTGTTGATTACCTAGTTCAGGGACCCCAGTAAGTACAACTACAAAAGGGCTTGCATCGGGCGGAAGATCTATAAATCCTCCCCTTAGGTTATCTCTAACGTAAGGTGTATGGTAGTTGTGATTATAAACTTTATTTGCAGAGGTTCTCTGGACCGAGGACTCATTTGAAGCAGAAGCAGTGTGTACGGGAGGATGAGTATCGACAACACTCACTATTTGAGTATTCACGTTTGATACAGAACCCTTCAAGAGTGGTTTATTAGCGGGTTTTCCTTTAGATGGAACCAAGGGGGTCGCAATAGAAGTATCAACAACACTCACAATCTGGTTATTTACGTTTAGTACGTCCTTCTTCGAATGTTGTTTGTTAGAGGGATTTATTTTCAGTGGTACCAAGGGGGTCGCAATAGGGGCCAGTGTAGGGCTAGCAACTACATCAGAGCTTTGTAGCTCACTGCCACTTAAACTTAAACTGGACAGGGTGATGATACTTTTCTCCACCTCAAGGAGCTGGTTTTCAATACAAGTTAACCTAACTTCCAACGGCCTCAGAAGTTTCTTTAATGTCTCCCACACAATTTTCAAAAACTCTTCTTTGCCCCCCTCTAACTCTACCACAGGTGTGATGATATTCTCTGTTCTGAAGGTATTTTCATCATCATATCAGGTTTACTTCAGCTAAAAACCATAATATGTTATGCATTTAAAAAGAGCACATATAAGTTAATAGATCATTTAAAATGATAGACATTCATCATCATCAACTTTATTTCGATCACGTAGATCATCAAAAGTACGCAGCACAAGTAAGTAACACAGAGATATAACAGCATTGTCAGATAAATATGCTAAAAACCACCATTACCATGAAATAGTTTTACAAATGCAGGGTACAACAAGTTAAACAAGAATAAAATGCTTCATGCAAATGATTTACCACGCCTATCCACAGTGCATACCAAAATCTTGAGAGCCCGTAAACCATTACTCTACGTATGTCAGTACACAAGATTTTCAGCACCTCAAGATAATGGCCCGGGCCTGCCAATAATTACTGATGCAGCGCTACTCCGGAAATAATTTCTAACATCCATGTCACCTTTCCCTGAAGTACAAAATCATACATCTACTCGACAGTGGGGCCCATAACACCGCGAGTCACTCACAAAACACTCCCATCCTACTTCATGGATCAGTGAAATTCAAAGGAGAGCTGCTGTATCATAGCAGAATGTCTCAACTAAAACTGGATTTTTCTACTATTTACACTTGCAGTTTGAATGAGTTTACCATGGTTTTTATTAACAAAACATTGTGCCACCATTATCGTCGACGAATCTGCTAGCAAAAAATTAGGCGTAGGAAAATACAAGATAGCTTAATTCTCCATTTATCTAATTTTTATTAAAAGCAAAGTTTAGCATGTCTAAAAGTTTATCCACTTTATTTATTTCTTTATTCAAAAATGACATTAAAGGAATAAGAAAAAAAGTTATTTTCATTTATTTCAGAAATTCAGAAATAGACATTTTATTTTAATTTCAGAAATGCATGTATTAGCAAAAGACAGATAGTTCCCAAAATTCATTTTCTCCTAACTTCTCTGACTAATAACTTCATCTAAAGCTCAGACCTCATTCAAAGAGAAATAGAACATTATTTAAAGTCTTACATCTCAGGAAAAATCAGCATTCCGACAGCATCTCTGGAGGAAATTGGAAGAGAGTTTTTTCTCAAGTAAAATCAGCACTATTTATACCTTTTTCACTAACTTAATCTATCTAGAAAAGTAACTAACAGCGTAAACTCGAAACCTGATCGGACAATTTGGGGTAGATGAGCATCACCTCATCTTTTTAATATTCACCTTCTGTTGTGTCAGCTAAATTTTAAAGGGTCCTTTGTTTAAGAAAATGTCCGGCCTAGTCACGTTCTCAAATTGATAGATTCAAACATACTCCCACGTTATACAATAGTGACATCCACAATTGTTGGCAGTCATCTGTATTCTCGGGGCATGGTGCCCTTGAACCTCGCTGTTCAGGCACAGTCAGCTCGCATTCATTCTCAGCTTTATTTGCGCATGCGTATTTCTCTTATGGCCACAGTAATCGAGTGACTCCATTTTTTTGGTAGGTCTCTCGAGTCAAAATGGGAACTATCATAGAAACAAACACAAATAAATGTTAAATATGAAACTATAGCCCTTCTGTTTACCTACCCCCATACTAAGGTTTCCTGGTTAATTATTACCTAGCAAATAAGCGACATTTACGCAATTTATACTCACTTATCCTTCGGTTTCTGCCACAAATACATGTACAAAAAGCACATTTATGCTGCTTTTATTTATTTGAAAGCTTTGCATTTTTTCACATCACAACAACAACATTAATTAGTTTGTTATATCCTTGCCATACAAGCAAATTAGTATTCCCACGTGTATTTGTGTGTGCACTTTATACTATGTTGATTAATATTTTCCACATCATGCAATTAATAAAAGTTACAGTTATGAGGAAATGATTTCACGAGGGGTATACAAAAATGTGTTTTTCCACCTCGCTCCATCACCAATCTACACAACGGGAGTATCAATTTTATCCTCAAGGATGAATAGTGTGGGCAAAAGAAGAGTAAATGGACAATACACACAGGGCACAGATGATCAATAGGAACATTACGGGACCACTTGGAGCAAAACAGTTTAGTGGGTAAAGTCTTATAGCGGAACTGTAAGAACAGTTTGCGTGCCAGAGGGGGAAGATATACATTCATGTCAAACATGATACTTTACATCACAATGGGAACAATCCAATGGTCTGGGATTGATTGTGTTCTTTTCCTAATTCTACCCAGAACAATTTCCGGTGGTTTACATTTTTGCAAGGACTTCTCCCAGTCTGAGGCTGCGTGTTTTACCTTCTGGAGGGGGCCTTGTCTGGCATTTCAGGATGAGCTCTTCCTATGAGGAGCAGGGTCGGTACTGATTTCAGTAATATGGTACTCTGTCTAGAGTGGCAAAATGGGTGAAAAGTGAGGGGTTTGCGTATTACAGAGAAGGACTACCAGTGGTTAAGAAAATCTTCAAGCATTCATCCCATCAACTTTTGTGTGTTTGATGCAACTCTCTAAGTGGCCAAGATTGTATCCAGAAATGGGCATCTTGCTTTCCGTCCAAAAGGATCAGTGATATACCATACTGCAGGTGCCTAACAAGGCTGAAACCTGTGTGGGATGCTTATTTTCCCTTCTGGAGCGGACCTTATATCAATGAGGAGCAGGGTCACTACTGATTCTCTCACTGTTAATATTGACACAGCGACCATAAAATCAATGGGTTACAATATTACCTAGATTGACCGCCAGAAGGCTTGACTGTAAGCATTCCTCCCGTCAACTTATGTGTGCTTAATATCCTATTTTCTATCAGCAGCCACCATAGAGCTGTGAGATATAACTTAATATATTTCCTAAAACATTATGGGAGTTTAATGTCACGCATTTTGTTTTGCTTTTAATAATTAACTTGATGGGAGAGATTTCACTTAAACTGGCAGTTTTACCCTCAAGGAATGGCCTCTATGTCGGTCAATGGGTAGGGTGGGGCAGTTCTTGCAGTCTAGCCATTGTGAAGGGTGGAGCAGATCAAGTAGTTGTTTCCAATTGGTTGGTGATCTTGGGGAAGATGCCCAATATACCTGATAGGGACAACTTCTTGTAATAGTGGCATGGGATGCAGATAACTACTTGTAGTTGTAACACAGGGTGCAGAAGGCTTGTAGTGGTGGCATGTGTTGTTGATGGCTTGTTATCGTGGCCAGTGGTAATGAAGACTTTTTCGTAATTGTAGCATGGGGCATAGTTGACTTCTCTTACTAATGGCATCATCAATTGATGACCTTTCATTTAGGCATGTGTATAGTCAAAATCTTGTGAAGACAACTTGTGGCACAGTTCACTCATGCAACTGTTGCTTGTATGGCACATGGCTTGTAAATGTGGCTATGGTTTAGACAGTTCATGTAATTGGTGAAAGGCTGTCCTGATCTCTTTTTCTGATTGTGGCAGAGGGTCTTCCAGACTTTCTGTAACTGTGGCATTGGGTACTGTCAGCTTCTTGCAGATGGTGACATTGAGCGTAGATGATTTCTTGTATCCAACCCATTCCTTATAATCGGTGGCAGTGCATGAAAGGTCACAGCTCAACGTAGGCCCACACAGCGGCTCCTGCTTCTTCGGTTAATCCCTCTCTATGATACATTGGAGGAAGTTCCTGTGTCAGACAGGAGTACAACTACAAAAAGACAATTCTATGGATGATTATCAAAGCGAACCCGGTCTCATATTCCCTCTTACTTACACAGATTCCAGTCTAAGCTTTTGAAGGCGCGGAGGGAACAACCACTGACAATGCCGCATCAGATTCGAAACTTTAAGTAAATAAAGGTACAGATTATTTTGTCTGCCTTTACTTCTCTCCAATTTATTGTCTGTTGTCTCTCTTCCCTGTCATCCCACGTTTTACTTTGATGGACTGACTGTCTGAGATATCCAATAATTCTCAATACTCATACAAGCTCACACCTCCCAAGGGACACTAAGGATGTCAAGACAAGATTTTATCTTAGCTGCACGACTGAGGAAACTCCTACTCAATCAAACAGGTAGAGTTAAAAGTGCAGAAAGAAAGTTAGATGCTACTGATGCGCGTCAATGCATTTTCTTTATTCCTTTATTTCATTCTCATTTCCCTTTCCTTTATTTTTTGCTTTCTCATTGTTATTTCTTCTAGCTTTTGCAATTGTGTTGTTCTTTCTTTTTTTTTCTCTTTTACACTTTTCTTTTTTCTGTTCATCTTTCTTTCTACCCTTCTGTTTTCATTTTCTTTTGTTTATCTTCTTTCTTTTCATTTCTTTCTTTTCTTTCCCTTTCCCTTTCTATTTCCTTTTCATAACTTCTTCTCTCTTTGTGTTTTTGTTTTCTTTCTTTCTTTCTTTCTTTCTTTCTTTCTTTCTTTCTTTCTTTCTTTCTTTCTTTCTTTCTTTCTTTCTTTCTTTCTTTCTTTCTTTCTTTCTTTCTTTCTTTCTTTCCCTTGACCTCTTGGTTTGGTCTTGCTCTCCACTCCCTGCTCCCCACTGCAGTAGCACAGAGACTCAATTCCCGGCCTTCTAGCTACTCAGACACCTCAGTACGAACCCTGGTCTTCCCGCTGGTTTGACCACTACGTGTCACTTTACTGTTTTGCTGCACTGTGTGACATTATTTATTACTGTTTAATACTATTAGTTCATCTTATCCCCTGTCCATTAGTTTGCTGTACTGTTGACAAAGTAATACGCTGGTATTAGACTTTGCTTTTCTGTTTTTGCCTACATTTGTTTCTACTCTTTCCCTCAGCCTGTCTGTTCCGGTTTCACAGTTTTTTCCCAGCCGCCCAAGCACCTGGCCCTTCCTGCCTCCCGGACAGCCCTTCCACCTCCCAAGACTACTTAATGGAGGATGTATGACGGTACAACGCGTACCGTTTCAACGCGTGCCTTTACAACACGTCTTTAACAACGCAATTCGTTACAACGACATGCGTTGGGGGGGGGGATAGTGAATAGTATAGTTTACTATTCTAACACCAGTCCCCGTGGATAGTAGGGAAGGTGTTGGAATAGTAAATATACTATTCTTTATCCTTTAGTGCCCTCCAGCGCACGTCGTGGTTACGACTTGCGTTGTAAAGGACGCGTCGTAAAAGCACTGCGGGGTAACATCCGCGTTGAAAAGGATGTTCCCCCTTAATGGAGGCTGCAGTGCGGATCCAGTGAACAGCACTTGACCGTTTGGTTTGCTCGTGCTCACTGCTCCCCGCTGCAGTCGCACAGAGGTACTGTTCCCGGCCCTCCAGCTGCACAGCTCCTTAATTCGAGCCTCGGTGCCCCCTTGGTTCTACCATTATGCTGCATTGTACTATTGTTCTGCACTGTGTGACATTATTTTACTGTTAAATACTATTGTTAATATTGTCTCTGCCCATTAGTTTGCTCTTGTGTGCTGTTGTCAAAGTAATACGCTGAGATTAGACTTTTATTGCCTGAATTTGTTTCTGCTTTCTCCCTCAGTCGGTCAATTCCGGTTTTGCACTCTTTTTCCCTCCGCCCAAGCCCCCGGCCCTCCTGCCTCCTGACAGCCCTCCCACCCTCATGGGCAACTTAATTTTTCTTGCTTAATTAAGCTTGTCTGCACCTGTCCACGCCTGGGCCGCGCCCATCGTCAGGAGCCCTGTCCCACCACATTCGTACAGGTACTCCACCTCAGAGCTTCATGCCCTGAACCCTGCACACAAGAATAACTGCTGTCTCGCATCACCAAGTTCCACCATGCTCCACTCCAGAACCCTTCACCTGCATCCTCTGCTGTTACACCTCCACCCCATCACTGCTCACCCCCTCATAGAACAACACCATGCCAACACACCGACGGACCAAGTCAACTGCCTCTTGATCAACGCTAGATAACTCTGCAAACACACACCAAAATCTGGGATGCTATCACCACCATCTCCCCTGATGTGACCTTCATTACAGATACCTGGCTCACACCCTCATTAGCCCCAGACATTGCCACAGCAACCCCCAGCGGCTACAAGATGAAACACCAAGATCGCACCAACAGACATGTTGGGGTCATCGCCATCATACACAAGAATCAAGCATCTGCAACATCACCAACGATGACACCACGTCGACTATGGAACACATGAATTTCAAGCTCCAAGCATACTCCAAAACCACTATCAAAGGCACCCTCACATACAGACCACCAGGGACACGAACAGGCATCATTGACACCATCACCAAATTTATCACCACACTCGCCATCGAATTCGAACACTACGTTATCATGGGAGACCTCATCTTCTGCCTGGACGACGCCACCGACACCAATACCACTGACCAGATGGAAAGACTAGACATCATCGGGCTCAAGCAGAGTGTCACCGACCTTACACACAGAGCAGGACACACGCTATACCCCATCTTCATGTCCAGCAGCAGAAGCAGATATTGCCTCATTTCAGAACTCACCTGATGGACCACTTCATCATACACTTCACCCTCACTGGTTCGCCATGCACCATCCCAACTGACACTGCCCGCCCTACCTCAACTGGACCAAGGTAACCCCGCAGCAATAGACCAATGTCATCAGCACCACTCAGCCCAGCATCACCACCAACCTGGACCAGACAGTAGAGAATTCCAATGCCTGGATCACCAGAGCGTCAGCTGGTACATGCCAGAACTCCGCACATCAAAATGCAGGTGTAAACAACTGTAAAAAAATTGGTAACCCATCAAGAATGACACCGACCGAGCAGCCTATAAATCAGCCATCAACAACTACCACCGCCAGCTTAAAGCCACAAAACAGGAGGCACTGACACGCCTGATCGAAACCGTTGTCAACCAAACCAAGGAACTCTTCACCCTCATCACGGAGTTCACCTGCCCATCAGCCACTGAAGCCTTTATGCCTCTTACACAAGAACTCTGTGACTCCCTCGCCAACCACTTCCAGACATGATAGCAACCATCTACAGAAACTTCGATCCCCAACCCTCAGGCCTCTTCTGCAACTCAACGACCACTACCACAAACGACCTACTCGCTGCATGATAACAACTTAGCTCACAGACAACTACCACCCTGATGAACTCCATCCACTCAGGAGCACCCATCAACCCATGCCTCCACCGACTCTTCAATCTCAGAATCAACAAGATCAGCCCCACCTCACCACCGTCCTCAACGCCTCCATATCAACAGCAACCGTTCCCGATGCAGGGAAACACGCAGATGTCCGATCCCTCCTCAGGAACCCTTCGACAGACCCCAGAGAGCTCCAGAACTACCATCCAATCTCCCTCCTCCCATTCCTCGCCAAAGTCCTGGAGAAAGACATCAACCTCCAACTCACAGATCATCTAGAAAGAAATTAACTGCTGGACAATTCCCAATTGTGTTTCAGACCCAACAACAGCACTGAGGCAGCACTAATCACAGCAACAGATGACATCTGAGCCCTACTTGACAGAGGAGAATCAGTCACCTTCATCCTCATTGATCTTTCCGCAGCTTTCAACACCATCTCCCACCACACACTCATTGACTACCCCAGGTTGAATTCATAGATGAGGCGCTCAGATGTATGGCATCTTTCTTCATGGGACGCACCCAGAGAGTCCGCCTCCATCCCTTTACCTCATAATAATAGCACACCATCTGCGGAATACACAAAGTTCATCCCTCAGCCCTACACTCTGCCACATCTACATGAAACCACTGCAGACTTCGTTAGATCTCACAACATCAACGCCCGCTCCTACGCAGATGACACTCAGCTCGTCTTCTTACTCTCAGCAAACCCCACCTTGACAAAGACCAACTTACACAACGACATGAAGAACGTCGCGACATGGATGAAAGACACCTGCCTTAAACACAGCACAGACAAAACAGGAGTTCTGATCTTCGGCAGACACACCACCCTGTGGAGCGATTCCTTGAAGCCAATGGAGCTCGGACCTACCCCCATGCCAAAAGACCATGCCAGCAATCTCGGCATTATACTGGACAGCAAACTCTCCCTGAATTGTCAGGTC
Organism: Lissotriton helveticus; assembly: GCF_964261635.1. Lineage (NCBI taxonomy): Eukaryota > Metazoa > Chordata > Amphibia > Caudata > Salamandridae > Lissotriton > Lissotriton helveticus. Next base: position 523,011,597 of record NC_136072.1, read on the forward strand.
AACTGAGACACCTCAGCCTGGTTCCACACAATCTGCATGCTCTGCAAAATCTTCAGATGGATCCCTATTAGCATATAGAAAACTGAGATGTAGGCCATCATCATCAGGTGGCACGACTACGGGCAATGCACACTATACAGGCACCACCACCGAACTCATTCAAAGACTCCAGATAATCCAGAACACAGCAGCAAGACTGATCCTCAACCTCACCAAGAGGACACTCATTACCCAGAACCTGAAAGATCTCTACTGTCTCTCTGTCCAGAAGAGATGCCAGATCCAGATCCTTACCCACTCTTACAAAGCCCTCCAAAACCAAGGACCAGACTATATGAACCACCACCTGATCTTTCACCAGCCGGCCCAAAACCTCTGCTCCACAGACCTCGCCCTAGCTCAGACACCACATATCCACAGCAGCTGTTCCAGAGGACACTCTTTCTTATCCCACCTCGCCACCAAAGACAGGAACACCCTCCCACTCCACCTCTGCACTTCATCTTCACTGAACCACTTCAGGAAGGGACTTAAAACCTGGCTCTTCAACTGACACCTGCAGTACAGCACCTGGATACTCCCGTTCCCCCTGAGTGATTAGCTGTGCTATACAAATACTACTTGATCGATTGATTTCTTTCTTTTGTTTCACTGTTTTTCTATATCTCTTACTTGGAGATACCATAAACATTTTTAAGAACACTATTTCTATCAAATTGACTTTAAAATTATACTCCTTGAGGATCACTAATTGAAGAAAAAAAGTTATTGTTTGTCTCTAAAAGCGAAGAGTAAAAGCACATGCTCCTTTCTTTATCTATAAAATGCAACTTTTTATCATTCATAGAAATCACAAACAGCAAGGTCCTCATTATGAGAGCTCTAATGGGTAGACCTGTTACTTTCCCCATTGGTATTTTGTAAACTTCCACTGCCTCCTATCCGGATCCAATCAGTATGCCAACATGTAGACTGGCTACAGACAAACCAATAGCAGAGACTGGTAACTCTTCAGTCATATAATTTCCAATATGTATAACCATATTTCTTCCCTCATATTTGTCTGGATATGTTACAATGTGTTTATAAAATATTATAAACACTTGTAAGTTTTATTTGAGAGATTAAATGCCTGCTTTTTACTTTCCTTATGTCATTAAATACATGTGTCAATTTATCATATTTATTGTTAATTATATTTATGTGTTCCTTAGCTTCCCCTCTTGCCACTCATGGCCCCATAGCCTACACTTGTGGAATGGTATTTTCTCTTGTCATTTCAATACCTGCCTACTAATAACAACATTGTCGCGCTAGCTTTGATCCAGGAGATTTTTATCTCTGAATGTTATGTATATAAAAGCCATCTTAATGTACACTGATGATATTTGTGTAAATTTTCATTGTGTCTTTGAATATTTTTATTTTTATAACTGACAAGACTATACCTCTCTGAAAAGTAATACTGTACCTGGAGTGGTGTAACGCTTTTGCTGTAAAAAGTGGCTAAATACTTTGCACTTTCTAGCTTGGCGTGGATGGCACTGTCCTAATCCAATGCCTAAAATCTTTGCTAGATAAACAGACATTTGAGGTGAGCATATTCAGAGTGTCACTGGTGTTGTAGGGTGCTCTATAAGGAGCTCCTCTCCACTTAAACTTAGGAACTACCCAGAGTTAATTGTTTCCTTTTTTACCTACTTTATGCAGCACTCTAAGCCTGAAACTGATTTTTTGTACTTATACTTTGTGTTCCCTTGTGTCTGGGCAAAGCTATACCTCTCTGAAGAGCTCATAAAAATAGGGAAATACCAGGGATCGTTCCCCAAACCATCGTTGTCATACCCAAATCGGGATTTCCGGCAGGCCGATGCTCCTCCTACTGACTATTAATGCTGAAATCAAGATCTTTGCTAATGTTCTATCACTCAGACTGAGTCGACCCAATCCCACCACATTCATTCAGACCAAAGTGGTTTAATTCAGGGTACAAGTACCCGCCACTGTATTCGTTGAGTGCAGTTGGTTCTTTTGCAAACACACCACCTGAATCATAACCTAGCCCTTCTGCTTGTAGACTTCCGGAAGGGGTTCAACACAGTTTCCTGGTCTTTCCTCAAAGCTGTGCTCCAGCGAGTTGGGCTTGTAACATCATTCCGGAGAATGGTGCACATGCTATACAACACCCCACAGTTCAGGTCTGTTTCAACAGAGTTCTATCCCCCCCCATTTCCAATTAATAGAGATAAGTGCTAGGAATGCCCCTATCAAGGCTGCTGTTTGTCCTAGCTATTGAGCCCCTGGCACGTCTGATATGCTGTGATGCTCAGATCTTAGGCTGGAGGTGGGAAGGAGGATTTGAAGATCGGATAGTCCTACACGCCCTATATGCAGAGGATACACTTCTTTTCCTCAGTGAACCCCAAGCCTCAGGCCATTGATGTCTTCGGATTCTCCATCTATATTGGGAGGCATCTGATCTGCAAGTCAGTGCATGTAAATCCCTGCTGGTGGAGGTGAATGGGGAAACATCAGGGCGAAACTGAAGACCTGACTTACCTGTCTGAGGAAACTCCTTTGTATACCTAGGGATTCAAATATCAAGCATCCCTGATTTGGCCTGGACCCTTAACTTTCGACCCCTGGCCTTCACTTTGGACAGGGAACAGTGCTAATGGAGCTGTATTCCCCTTAACCCCATGGACGTGTTGCACTCTTTAAAATTATGTATTTCCCCCAGTACTTATATCTTTGAGCAAGCTTTCCTTATCCAATCCCCCAGGAGTAGTTCAGTTTCCTGACCTCAAAGTTCACAACCTTTGTATAGGTGGACAAGCGACATCAAGTGGCATTTAACCCAGCCCGGAAATCTCCTTTTAACGGTGGCCTTAGCATATCTGACATTTATGGATACTATCTAGTGGCACATCTGGCGCCCATTAATGAATGGTTCAGGGGGAGCGGGACTACCCTGCTTACTCTCTACAACTTCATTTTCTGGGCTTTGAGGGACTTCTTGACTTGCTCTATGGAGATCAAATTCCCCTAATGGCTCTATTGAGTGGCGGTGTTCTTCTGGAGGGTGGCACTTCGCCTTTTACAGAGGGACTGCTGCCTGATGGAGTTGCCTCTCCCATGGCAGGTCACCTGGCTTCAACAAGTCCCCAACCTTAAAGACTTTGACCAATGGGACCGCTTGGAATTATCTACTTGGGTGATGTTTACCGAGGGGGAACACTGATGTCTTTCGAAGATTTGAGAGATAAATACGCCCTGTCCCATACACAATTTCTCAATTTGTTCCCACTGCAACATGCTCTGCAGGTTCACCTCCACTTCATGTCCAAATCCATGTGGCAACTGGGTAAGGGAGCTATCTCTGTGATTTAAAGCTCACTGATTATCAACTCCCCAGATGGTTTCTCAACACTTCGGCAGAGATGGGAGGGTTAGGTGGGTGAGCTAGATGATGATGATTGGAGGGAGGCATGCCTTGCTCCAAGGGAACTGGCAATGCTATTGCTGCAGCGTACAAACTAGACTAACTACCTTCAAGCATCCTATCTGTTCCCACATTGCATACAATAGATAGGTCGATCAATACAGGCCACATTTACACAATGTGCTTTCCCCGCTACTGACTTCTGTCATGTGGCAGGGGATTGCCCAGATTTACGTACCTTTAGGAACTGGGTGGATCACGAAATCGCAGTGGTTCTGGATTGCTCAATTGATTTAGGCCCCCAGGCTGCCTTGCTGGGTCTCCTTGAGGAGATGGAAGGGGGCAGTGCTCTGACAGGACTTTTGTAGGGATGGGTTTTTTGGTGGCAAAGAGAGGCGGTGTTCGCCTGTGGAGACAACCTTAACCCTCCTTGCTGCAGCTATGGACGAGGGGGGTTGACTATTGTGCGCACCAGAAGAAACCGATATATGAGACATGAGGATGTCCCAAAAAGCATGACAACATTTGGGGGAAGTGGTGGGCATTTCATGGAATACCGCCATATTAGAGAAGCTGTTTGCGATTACTGTTCTATTCAATATTCTAATTCAGAGATGTTATGTAATTGATCATTTTATTTTATTTTTATGTTTTATTTAAGGAGTTTTATATAGCGCTTGCAAGACCTGAGTGTATCAGAGTACTTTACACACATCGGCCTAGACAAGGTCGAGCTGGATGGCATAGATTACAAATAGAGACTCAATGGGTAACTGTTTACAATAGAATCAGGCACATTACAGACAGATACGTAGAAAAGGTCGAGTAGGACAGCATAGAGTGAAAAATACAGTTTTGTTGAGGGTCAAGTCACAGTACTGCTTGGGTAGGAGGTTTACATAAAGTAAGTAATATGCAGAAAAGAGTTACGTTGAAAGCTAGGTGTTGGAGTCTGAAGGGGTCAAGTCTAGTTTGAGTATAGGATCCTTTAATTGTCTTTTCAAGCTCACAAAGGAGGGGTTTGTTTTGTTATGAACTGGAAGGAATTCCAGATTTTGGGGGCATTCCCTGAAAAGGAGCGTGAAAGGGCTTTTTGTTGTGTTTTTTGGGTGGAATGAGAAGCAGAGTGTTGGTGCTCCTTAAAGTCCTTGAATTGCTTGCCTTTACTAGTTGGACCCGGTGTGTAGGACTTTGTGAGTGAGGCAGGCCATTTTGATGCAGCAACATGCTTCGATTGGGATCCGTTTGAGATTCTTCAGGGGTGGTAGATGTGTTGTTTTTTTTTGCTCAAGTGACCATCCTTGCTGCTGCATTTAATGTGGCTCTTAACAAGGCTAGGTGAGACTTTGCGGTGCCAGTGAGAGTGGTACTCCGTGTTCCAGACTATGCAGTACCATTGCTTGGGTGGCAGTTTTGAGGTCATTCGGGGAAGGAATGGCTTGATTTTGTGTAGGAGTTTTAGGTTGTAGACTGCACTCTTGGCTGAGTTCTTTATGTGTTAATTCATGCCCAGGCTTTGGTCAAGGGAGAACCCCAGATATTTGGCGGACTTAGATAGCATTGTTTAGCATTTCAGAGCATCAATGGTTTTTAGCCATTCTTGGACCTGGGAGGTTTGATCACTGTTGGCCGGAAGTAGAATTTCTGTACTGTCTTGGTTGAGTTTCAGGTGGCTGGTTGATTGCCTGTTTTAGAGTTTTTTTGAGAGTGGAATTTAGCTTTTGTGTGTCTTCGAGTGAGGATATTTCAAGGTAAATCTGGGTGTCATCTGCATACATGTGGTAGAGGATGTTTGATTGTTTGAGAATGGTGGTGAGGAGTTCCATGTATATATGGAAGACTGTGCAATAGAGTGAGCCTTGGGGGACACCTCTGGTTATGGTGAACATGTCTGAGGATGGGTTGTCAATTTGTATTTGTTGCGGCGATTATGCATGTAGGAGGAGAACCATTACAAGATCAGGCCATCAGCTCTGATTCTGTTTGGGAAGGATTCTAGAAGCAGTTTATGATTGACCGTGTCAAAGGCTGCTGATTGGTCTAGGAGGATGAGTAGGCAGCATATGTCTGAGTCCAGTGCCTTGTGTATGTCATTAGTTCTGTTCAGCAGAGCTTTGTTTGTGCTATATCCTTTTCTGAATCCTAATTGCAGTGAGTTAATAAGATTGTTGAAGACAATGTGCTGGCTGAGTTGGCAGAATACGCATTTCTCAAGTATTTTAGACAGGAAGTGAAGGTTAGAAATGTGTCTGAAGTAGTTGGGGTCTTTTGGGTCAGGACCTGGTTGCTTAAGCAAGGGAGTGACTTGTCCTAATTTGAGGCAATCATGCATTGATCCATTGCTCAGGGAGCTGTTTAATATCTAAGTTTAAAGTGGTGTTAGGGCGTGGTTTAGGCTCTTTGCCAGGGAGGCCAAAAGAGAATCTGCTAGGTGAGAGGAGTGCTTGGAATTTACAAACATCTCAGGAACGTCTTCCTCTGAGGGTGAGGAGAATGTCCTTCAGCTCCTGTGAGTTTTTTTTTGTTGAAAATTTCTTTATTAGCAGGAGAAATGTAGTTATAGTAAGCAGTGCATAGCATTTCAGTACATGAGTCACATATTTGCATCATATGTTCGCACTGACAGGATATACACATTTTTCATTTTCCATTATGATACTACAACACCCAAACGAAACTCCCCCCACCCTCTCCCTCCCCCCTTCAGGCACTTCCTATTCATATTTATAGCAGCCCGTGGTGACGGACAGTCTTACATGTATATACAGCGCGTGTTGTAGTATCCCTGCTGTATGCGTGCTAGTGGTATGTGGGGTTAGACACTGTCATGTTAGCGCCGTTCGTGTCTGTGCACCTGTAGGTTCGTGCGAAGGGTCCCACCTATTGGCGAGCGCCGTATAAGTGTCAGTCTATGAGGCGGAGCCCAAGTCCACAGTGTGTTCTGATTCTGAATCGTTCCCCGACTCAAGCTCCTGTGAGTTAATGAAGAACCTGGATTGGTATTATCTCCATCAGACTCCAGATGTGGGGTCATCCCATGTGAGTTCAGTGAGAATGCAGGGGCGTTGGTTTCTTCCATATTGAGGAGTGTTTCCGGAGAATCTCAGAGTATGGAGGTCTAGAGACAGTTTGATCTTGGAGACTTTGTCATTGAAGAATTTCTCAAATTGTTGCAGTGTTCTTTGGAGACATGGGGGTTTTGTTTAAGCGGGTATCAGGATTGTTGTTTAATGATGTTGAGCAATTCTATTTGCCGTTTTTTTTTGCTTTGTCGTGTGTTTTTGGTAGAAGACTACAGCTTTTCTTTAACAATGTGTTTTTATAATGTCTGCATTCTATGAGTTGTTGGGGAGGGTTTTGTTCTCCAGGGCGTTACTACTGCTCTAAGTTGTCTTCCTTCTGCGTTGAGGTCTTTGTTGAACCAGGCTCTAGAGGTAGTATCTCTGATTTTTGTTTTTTTTGTAGGAAGCTAGTTGGTCAAGGATGAATGACATTGTAGAGTTATAGTGGGATGTAAGATCATCTGTTGAGAGGTTGCCATTTGAGGGGGGAAAGAAGAGCCATCATTCTGTCTTCTAGGTCGTCCATGGGAATCTAACTGAAGTTTGGGGTCCATTGTATGCTTTTAAGAGTGTAAATAAGGGGTATTTCCATTTGGTTGAGATGGAACAGAATGATGTGACGGTCCGACCAGTCCACTGGAACAATTTTGTTAATGCTCACCACTTTCTTTGCGGGCTATGATGGCGTCCAGGGTTGCGCCTCTAGAATGATTTGGACATTTGCAGTGCTGGGTAATGTCTTTGCTGAGAAGGAGATCATTGAGGGATTGCATAAATGAGTCTTTCTCTTCATTCCAGTGGTAAAATCTCCTAGGAATACATTGTTGTTGTTGGAGTGAGAGTGGTGGGTTATCATTTTGATAAATGTTCTCTGAAGCTGAGCACATTGTCTGGTAGGTGACAAAGTAGGTGGCTTTTTGTTGTTTTATCATTCTTCGTTGTTAGGTTTGTGCTGATATGTACAAATGTGGGGTAGGAAGGAAAAGACATCTGTTTCTGACATGTGGATGTTGTTTTACGGATAATGGCTATGCCACCTGGTGCGATTCTCCCGGCCTTTCTTGAGCTATGGGGGACTAGTAGGTCAAGGATGGGATAGGAGTTGGCATTTAGCCACGTTTCTGTGATAAATGCAATGTCACTGTCACCGTTCAGGATGGTTTCAGTTAGGTTGGTTGCATGTTAAGCTGCCAATCTGCAGTTTATGAAAGCAAAAGGAACAAATGATGGATGTGCTGAACAATGCAAATATTCACTCCCAGTTACAAGGCTCTGGGTTTAATCTATCATTCCTTTGCTCACTAAGCCACCCCATTTTGGACCCGGTCATATGCAAGTCACTCTTGACTCTGTTCATCATGGGAACAGTCAGCCCGATCTGCCCAGCCAGGTCCTCCCTGGACGAGAAATAAGTATCCTGGGACCGATTTCGGACATCACCCCTAATCAGCCAGGCTAGCTTGAATCCAGTGGCGCAGTCAGCACAGGACCCACATCTGGGCATACCCTTCCCACTTAGCGTAACAAAAGCAAAAGGAACAAATGATGGATGGAATGATGAACCATGCAAACATCTTCAAACATTCTGTCCATCAATAATTCTTTTTGCAATTGTCACCCCGAGTGGGAAGGGTATGCCCAGACATGGGTCCTATGCTCTCAATGCCACTCGAGTCAAGCTTGCCTGGCTGATGAGGGATGAAATCCAGAAACCGGTCCTAGGAAGTTTATTTAAGGTCCAGAGAGGACCTGGCCTAGCATTTCGGGTTGGACAGTTCCCATGGGGAGCAGGGTAAAGATTGATTTGCATATGGCTATCACAAGGACATGACTTTGTGCAGAACAGAGCTGGCTCTGTCAGGGGGCGCTCTGGAAGACTCCCCACTTTGCCCATGCCTTAACACCTTTGCTGATGGGCACATTCCCCCACTGTGCTGGGGGGAGGGGGGGCGCGCACATCGCTCCCGTGCTCATGACGAGCTCAGCTCGTCATGCAGCACAGTGCTCGTGTGCTCAGCTTGTCATGACCACACCTGTTTTCATAGAACGCTCGCACAGCAGGGGAATTAGCCCAGCATGCGAGCGTTCTAACGGTCATGACGAGCTCAGTTCGTCATGAGCACATGAGCACCGTGGCTCATGACGAGCTGAGCTCGTCAGGAGCATTGAAGTAGTTAAAACCTGAGCCTCTCAGGAATCAAATGGATTGAGCTAACTGTGCAACAACTCCAGTACATATAATCTTTCTGTATCTTACACACTCTGCTCTTTGAGGACATCTTCTGGGAGACTAATGATCTTGGGGCATATTATCAAGAAAGGGCGTTACATTATCGCCGCTTTTATCGGCAGGAAACTGCCGATAAAGCGGGGATAATGGGCTTGATAATATGCTCTATGAATTCCAATCGAAGCCCATGTTAGATGTGAAGACATCTAACATGGGCTTCGATTGGAATTCATAGAGCATATTATCAAGCCCATTATCGCCGCTTTATCAGCAGTTTCCTGCCGATAAAAGCGGCGATAATGTAACGCCCTTACTTGATAATATGCCCCCTTGTTCTGAACAGCGCCCCCCAACCTCTCCTCTATACTTACTACCTGGATATGCCTTTCCGACACTCTATACTATCTGGCATTTCTATGTCTACACAGTCCATGTCAAAATGTCACTCGCCTCATACACCACACACCAGGCACGCAACACCCACTGGGCCCATGGGGCTTCAGCCCCCCCCGCCGGCGTGTGGGTCAGCCCGGCGGAGACAGCTTCGCGGGCTGGCGTCTGATCATTGCAGCAGCACCCGAGTACTTAACAGGTCTTTAAAAGACCATTTACGTGTAAATTAGGGTCTGTTGTGTGTTCACCCCTTCTTACAGCCACTCTGTCCGTGGTTGGAAGAATTAGCCCCCCCCCCCCCGAAATATTTTCCAGCCCCCCCCCCCCAAATTTGGCTCTAGTTGCCCGCCTGCCACACACACACTCACAATACACCGTGCACACTAATAGTTGTATCTGCCTGCACTTTGCGAACCACCCATTTAATTGGAGCCCTTCACTGAGGGTACCCTAGGCGGGACCTATTCCCACACTTACCCTTGGTTCGGGTTATTTTATTTTATCTTATTGATTTTCTTTCGTATGTCTGCTTTTTTGAGGACTGCATTGACATGGAGATTCAGGCTGAATCATGACTCCTGACTCATGACTCCTGAATTTATTCAGGCGTTTTGTTCTTTCACTTTACTAGCAGATAATTTTTTTACATTTTATTTTCATGCATAGTTCTACTTTACCCCCAATACTGATCATGGGAGGCATTCTCCTTTGCTTTACATCCATTGAATCAGATCAAGAACATGATTTTTGTTAGTGTACTTTGCTTTATTCAATGCGCTAGTGTTGATTTTAAACACTACCGTCTGTATTATTCAATAAAGAACTTATAGTAAAACATAAATTGACGTAAATGGGCCCAATTTAAACAAGATTGTTACTATATGATGTTCCAAAGCAGTGGAGTCGTTATTTCCTCCGTAAATACAATTTCCGCAGATTATGCTCCAGAAGAGGAATTGCCATCAATTTCTCCTACATTGAATTCTCTGGTGGAAGTCTTCCGTTTTTTCCAGAGCTTTGTTCAATTACTGCTCCTAGCGACTGTGTGGAAAACGAGGCTAATGGGGTTAACTTCACAGCTGTGAGATAATACAGGGCTCCTGCTGCAGTCACAGCAGTTCAGCAGGACTCAACGGGTGCTGCTGAGAGGCTCTGACTGGGCCGCTTCCCAGCACGCCTGCGCGGCCTGCGAGATGGCAGGTTGCCCGGGGAGGAAGAAAAACACCGAGCGCTGAGCTTTTTAAAAATTTTTAATGAGGCCGAGAAACGACATCCAGGGACGGTGGCACCATCTCATGGGGGTCGTTGGCACTGTGTTTATTTATTAAGGAACTTGGTGTACAAGTAAAGCATGCTGCCTCATGGCCACTTATTCAATTCACCTGAATTAAGTTTCGTGCTGGACGCATGACTTAACCTATTACAAGCGAATGTGCAGCCGCGATGAGTCAATGAAACATACTAATTACATGGTACGCTTGAAAAGATGGTGTTTTTATGTAGACAATGTCACAGTACATTAACATCTGCAAGCACGTCAGTTGTGTATGCAGCATAAACTAAGGGCCTCGGGCCTCATTTATGAGGCTGTGCGTCACTTTTACGCCGCCGGTTCGTCACTTTTTGTGACGCACCAGCAGCGTAAATAATGTGCCTTGTTGCACCATATTTACAAAGAGACGCATCTAGGTAGATGCGTCACTTTGTAAACCCCTGCGCCACATTATACCTGCGCCAGGTGCAATGTATGCAGGGGGGCGTACCCCCGCAAAAAGCCTCGTAGAAGTGACGCAGTGAAATCTATGAGATTTCACTGCGTCTCTTCTAGGACGTCGTTGCGTCAAAATCTTGCGCCTGCCTCACAGCAGGCGTAAGACTGACGCAAGCCCTTTCACATGGGGCTTGCCCCATGTGAAAGGATGCATTGCGGGAGTTGCGTCACTTTTGGGACACACTCCAGCAATGCGTCACTTTTGCGCTTACAGATACGTCAGAAATACTGACGTATCTGTAACTCCTTGCGACATGATGCGTCATGCTGTAAATATGACGCATCAGGTATGTTGCAAGGAGTGCGCACTGAGAAGTGACGCATCGCTGCTTTCATGCAGCGATGCGTCACTTTTCATAAATGAGGCCCCTCATTTATGAGAAATGACGCATCGCTGCGTGAAAGCAGTGATGCGTCACTTCTCAGTGCGCACTCCTTGCAACATTCCTAATGCGTCATATTTAATGTATGACGCATCATGTCGCAAGGAGTTACAGATACGTCAGTATTTCTGACGTATCTGTAAGCGCAAAAGTGACGCACTGCTGGAGTGTGTCACAAAAGTGACACAACTCCAGCAATGCGCCCTTTCACATGGGGCAAGCCCCATGTGAAAGGGCCTGCGTCAGTCTTACGCCTGCTGTGAGGCAGGCGAAAGATTTTGACGCAACAGTGTCCTAAAAGTGACGCAGTGAAATCTCATAGATTTCACTGCGTCACTTCTACGACCCTTCCTTGCGTCAATACGCCCCCCTTGCATACATTATACCTGGCGCAGGTATAATGTGACGCAGGGGTTTAAAAAGTGACGCATCTACCTAGATGCGTCACTTTTTAAATATGGCGCAACAAGGCGCATTTTTTTACACCACTGGTGCGTCACAAAAAGTGACGCACCGGCGGCGTAAAAGTAACGCACAGCCTCATAAATGAGGCCCCAAGCATTTAGCTGGTCAATTTCCTTGATGTAGATTAAATGACCTAGATGAGCTGGAACAGTTGCTTCAAGCAATGTTTGGAAAAGGACTCGCTAAGCCTCATTCTAAGTGCCCATTTTTGGGTCAGAACTCCAGCATAGAAAACAAGGGGGGGAAGAATTACGGGTCTAGAATTCTGTCATGAATAAGGATTTTGGAGGCATATTTACAAAGAAGTGGCAGAGTGAGGCGTTAGCCATCATGGCTTAACGCTGCGCTACCCACTTCAGAAACGCAGGGCTCCACCACATTGTCAACAATATGGCGCAGCCCTGCGTTTCCCCCTGAGCTGGCGCTACTCTTAGCAGCCTTGCGCCAATGCAGGCACCTGTGCACCACAGTGCAAAGGTGTCTGCGTTGAGGGAAAGATTGTTTCTGTGAAGTAAGGTCCCCCGTACTGCACATAAACAATATTTAAATGGCGTTTTGTAACTTACATGTGTGTTGCTTAATGCAGCACACATAGAAGTTGCAATACGTCATTTTTTTGGCTTGTTTATGAGCGGAAGGGACACCTTCCTGCACCTAAACAATCAATGGCGTTGTGCTGTTTGTTTCTATGTGTGCTGCACAACGCAGCATACATAGAAACAGCAAAAACGAGGAGAAATAAAGCATTTCTCCCTGGTCTTAATTTTGACGCTGCCCCCTATTTACGCCACCCTGGTAAATAGGGGACAGCGTTAAAATCAATGGGTGTTGCGATGAAACACCCACCGCAACACCCATCGCCCACACCTTCCACGCTAAGTACAGTGTGAAAAGGTGCCTTATTTACAAGGCAGCGTTAAGTCATCACAACGTCACTAAAAATATACCCCTTGGTTTGGAGCATGGGGAGTAAACGCAGAAATCAGTGCTTTTGCACTGATTTGCGCAGATTTTTCCCTCCTGCTAAGAGCTTCTCCCTAGATCTGTTCTGTCAGGTTTACTTCAGGGAAATGTGGTGTTGGAGAAAACCTGATGATGCACTATTCATCGCAAACATTTTCAATCCGGTTCCACATCAGGATTTATGAGGCTTTTGAAATTAGGGCCTGTAAAGATTAGGAAAGTCACCATGACTCGTTTTTGGAGCATCAAGGAGGGACGCCTTGTGGCTGTAGATTCTGCTTGACAATATTGGTCATAGAATTGTGGTAGTCACTGAGACAAGGAAGACGGATGCACACAGCTCAGATATATGCTCACAAATATATTAGATCAGGAATATGTGCCTTCTCAGGTGTGCCCTTTATTGAGGCAGTGTGTCCTGTAGAAATGGATATAGCAGCAATGAGATATGCGGAGACCAAGTATATTTCATTCATTATCATACATGTCTCTAGGCCTGGCTGCAATTTTCTAAGGGTTTATGCAGGATTAAAAAGACTCACAGAAATATTCCTGTCCTTCATTCCTTGTCATTTTTGGGCATATCTTATTTGTAGAAAGAATTTTACTTCTGAATAATGTTTTCTAAAGTCTTGTCCTTTCAGGCTGGTTCAATGGCCACATTTCTGCAAAGCAACATGGTACTTAATGTGAGGTCATCAAATCACCTAAACTGCTACGGTAGCATGAACATCATCAGAATGCGCTTTTTCTAAGAGACATACAAGGATGTTGTATCATGAACCATTGACATACATGCCAATTCAGCACACCATTTTTTAAACATCGTTTTCCAAATTTCAACATTAGGCTAATAAATAGTGTAAACCTAAAGGCTTACCTATATTCGTAAAGCTTGATGTACAAAGCCATTTTGTGATTGTACACTTAAAGATTCATAAACCTACAGGATTTGAGGAAGCAAATTGCCTTTATGCTTACTATTTAAGCTATTTGGCAATTCGGTAAAGACTTTCCGAATCACAAAATAGGTTTACCAACTTGCTCTGCATCACAGTTAGGAAGTGGAGTAAAAGGAATGTTCCTTTCTAGTTGTGAATCACAATGAGATGTATCAATGGTAGTAAATAACTGAAAAGTTACTGACTCCCCAAAAGAAGAGGTAACCTATTCACAAAGGGGAAGATCCTCTTTTTGGGCAGCTTCCACTTTGGGAATTTTGTTGGGTGACTTTGGTGTCTCAGAGGGCCATTGGCTCCTCTCCCGATGTGTTCCCAAACAAAAACATTTTTTATTTTAAGCAGTGTTAGACCTGGCACCATTGGCGTGGGTCTCCCTTCCATTTTTGCTGTTGCCTCATGTGTTTTTGCTGGTGTTAGATGCTTTGGGCACTGTGCCACTGCTATCCAGTGCCACAGTGCAAATGCTCTCTATTGTAAATTGATGTATTAATCAGTGGTTCCATCTTTGGCTATTTGGTTTACTTGTCAGACCCTAGTCTATTCCACTGAGTGTGCCCAGGGCGTGTAAACCCAAATGCAGCTGGTGGGCCTGCAGCGCTGGTGGTGCCACCCATAGAAAAAGCCTTGTGAAATGTGTCTACGGTCTGCCATTGCAGAGCCTGCGTGCAGTCTGGTACTGTCATGCTGACTGGGCAAATGCACCCACTTGCCAGTCCCTAAACCTTCCCTTTTCTTCATATCAGTCACCCCTATGGTAGGCCCAAGGGCAGGGTGCATTGTAAGTATAAGGTAGGACTAGCCCTGATGTGTGTGGCATGTCGTACTAGTGAATTACAGCCATTTTCGTTTTTCACTATTGCAATGCTACCTGTTCTCCATAGGCCAGAATGGGCGGTTAGATTATTACATGTTTATAATCCTAACTGTCTCAGAGAACATGGTAGAAATTTGAGTTTAGTATGCCTGAATTCAAAATGATAAAATACATCTTTTAGTGAAGTTGCTTTTAACATTCTGTGTTTGCAAATACTACTTTTAGAAAGTAGGTATTTGCTTGTCTAACTATCCAAAGCCTGCCTCTGCTAGGTTGTGTATTCCTTTGTCTGGTTTTGTGAGTGACAGGGCTGGGGGACTCCAAGAGACAGGCTGAGTCACCCAGTGGTGAATAGAGAGATCTGCATCTAGATGGAGGGGAGGAGTGGCACCTGAACCTTGACTAGGGCTGTGCCTGCCTTCCACAATGCTGGCTCCACCTCCTGGGGAGCGGCTGATGTCTCTGCCCTGCACACTAAAAGAAGAGAAGGAGTCCTGTAAACAAAGAGCTCCAGGACTGTACTTGCCTTCCACAATGCTGGCTCCACCTCCTGTGGGGCGTCTGATGTGCCTACCTTGCACTGTGAAAGGAAAGGAGAAGTCTGGTAAACAGAGTGCTTCAGAACAGGTTTGGACTGGTCAAAGGCCCCACTCCCCTCAAAAAACAAAGGATTTAGGGGTGTACATATTGGGACTCTGATCTCATGAAATTAGATCACTTTGGACTACAAGAAGAAACCTTTACTGAGGAGAGGAACCTGAAGAAACGGAGGGGAGACGATTCCTAAGCTGAAGCGCTGCTTGGGGGATTGGCCTGCAGTGGTTGCCTTACTGCCAAAGGAAGGAGAAAGGAACTTTGTGTACTTTGCTTTCAACTTGTGAAGGATCTCCAAGGGCTTCGAAAAGAGCTACCCTCCTGCTGAAGTCTCAGGGACAACAGACTTCAACCCCCAGCTCCCCTGAGTTCTTTGGAAGTGCCTGCTGCTGTTTTGGGCCTTCTGAGGTTCTGCATGTCACAAGGTGCTGGAAGCGTGACTCAATGAGAAGAAGCGTGTCGCCGTCGCTCTGCCTGCCGTCGCAACTCTGGCAGAGGGTGTTGCCGCTGGAACTGTCGCACTGCACCGCATCGGAGAGAAGCGTGATGCAATGAAGAGGAAGTGTGTCGCTGGCGCTGCTGCTGCTGTTGCAACTCTGAAGGAGGGTGTCACCGCTGTAGCTGTCGCATTGCACCGCATCAAGAGAAGAATCTCGCAACGAGGTCGGAGCGTGTCGCCGTCGCTGAGCCTGCTGTCGCAACTCTGAAGAAGGGTATCGCTGCGGGAACTGTTGCACTGCACCGCATCGAAGAAGAGCACCTCACATCCCTGAAAAGCGCGCCGCTGTGGGAGCTGCTGCCATCGCATCGTGGATGTCGCCGCTGTAGTTATCGCATCAAGTGGAAGCTTCCCGCATCGTGGGAGAAGAGTGTTGCTGCTGGAGCTGCTGCCGTCGCATCGTAAGGGTGTCGCCGCTGCAGTCCATGCATCGAACCGAGAACTTCTCGCATCCCCGAGAAGCGTGCCACATCTGAAAGATCTTCACGTCTTTATTTCTTTGTATCTGAACTTTGACGCATTCCCATCACTGCAACATTGCTTGTTGTGGAAGCGCAACACAACCTAAGGTACATTGACGCAAAGTGTCGCATCTAAGAACTGAACTGAACTAAGCTTAATCTACCATCTTTAAGTAACAGTTTTCTGTATTGTTATTGTTTATGGTCTTGTGGTAACTCTATATAAAGTATACTTATTTTTGGTATAAAACCTGTGTGGTGTCCAGTTGTAGTGTTGTCACTGGGTTACTGTATGTGGTCACAAATGCTTAACACACCACCTCTGAGATAAGCCTGTCTGCTCGTGCCAAGCTACCAAGGGTGTGAGCAGGGGTTATTTTAGGAGTGTAATCCCCTTATCCTGACTAGAGGCAAGGGTCCCTATTTGTCACAAGTACCTGCCTGTGCCAACTAGAGACCCCCAAATCTAACACGCAGTATGAAAGGAATAAGGGCTGCTTTAAAAAAACAATAAAAATGTCCTGTTTTAAAATGCAAACTCAGGGGTGGGTATCTGCTGTTCCATGCAGGCCACCATCAGTGTGTTTGTATCTAATCACAGGAGGTCGCATATAGTGAACTGACTATTTAGTATTCAATTCAAATCAAGAAATCTTCATTCGGCCTGTCTGGCCATAAAAGACAGATAAAACAGTGCATGACAAAAAATGATTCATCAACTTTAAAATCCACATTTGGTACACATACATCACCTGTCAGCGAACAGAAGGCCCCTTTTGTAGCGTTTCTCATGTTGTGAAAGCTGCTCACTTCCCCAGTGAGGCTATCCCTGATGCCAAGATGGCCGGTCTTGAACTGCCAGGCTCCACACATCACTTATCAGCCAGGGAACCCCACCCCAGGGTTCTAGTTTCAGGGGCCTCTGGTTGCTGTTTGTAGCCTGGTTACAGGGTGTCCCAACCTGGAGGAGCAGGACTTACAACCCCGTGCCTCAGCCCAGACCAGCAAGAGCACCCCTAAGGTAGCCCGTACCATCTCATACTGGAATACCCAGGCCTTTCCTTCCAGTGCTTTTCTAAACACCTTGTGCTTGAGCATGAATCTGCATTCACACACTGCTCTAAGTGTGCCAGGGCCATATAGGGTACACAGATGCTATCCTTCGGTGTACTTGGATGTCAGTCATGTGTAGCTGCAGTGCCAGTCTAGATGAAACTCCCCAAAGACAGTGACGGCACAGTGATGAAGAGGCCATTGCATCGAGATGGCCTAGGTTACTTCTTGGGGTGGTCCTAGACACCTACAAGGTTCTCAGCTGCTCAAATCCGAGCTCAAGGCTCATGACCAGGCGACATTCCGAAACACGCAGAACTCTACTGAATTTCACTGAGTGTTTAGAAAACTCAGCAGAATTCCATGGAGTAGAACTCCACGAGTTCCACCCACCCCTAGTGGCGAATTTGAAAGGGAACAGAAGGCACTTCCTTGCCGAATGTCAAATCCATGATGGGTGTATTCCAGGGAAATATGGGTAAACACTTGAGAAAGAGAAGACATGTTGAGGACTCCTTGTCATCCCACAAAAAATCTCTCTCTCATTACTATCAGATGAGGTCAGAAAGGGCAGTCACTCTCAGAGACTGAGAGGTAATGGCCTTCCCTCTTGAGGCCACCCTAAATACATTCAGAACTTTCTAGTGTGTAGGGTTTGGAGCACAGTGAAAAGTAAAGGGAGTCAACAGTTCAGAAGAAAGGCAAATACATTGGAAAGGAGGAGCAGGTTTACCTATTGAATATGAGCCACAATAATAGGGACTTTCCATCGATAGATGAGCCCAGCACCTGAACGTCATCAATACTAAAGCAAAGTCAACAAAACCCTAGCCTGGTCCTCCTGTCCATCAATTTATTAAAGATGTCTTTGTCTGGGAATGGCAAGACCAGGGCAGGACTAACCTAACACTTCCATGGTATGTTTATATACTCTTCTTGTGAGTGGAACGGTTTTTCTTGATCCAGTGCCTGTACACAACTTAGCAGCATTTTTATTGTGTAGATCTTCTGTGGCAGTTGATATTGTGGTCATTAAAGATTCTAGTGAAATGAAAATTGATTCTCGTCTGCACAAAGTCCACTTTGGGCTCACTTGAATTTAGGAGGAGTAGTTTACGGTTCATGTACTACAAAGGGTCTGATTTAGAGATTGGCAAACATGGTAGAAACATGATGGAGTACCCTGTCCACTAAACTCTTGGTTCAGCCACCCTATTGTAAGTTGGTCAGGCCATTAGCTTTCCATCATTGGTGTCCCTATAGGCTCTGTAGACGGAAAGCTTTCTCTGAAGGCCTGACTGAGTGCTGGCCATCAGAGTAAGAGCACCAAGCTGCCTGCTCTATTTATGGTTGAGAGTCTGATGTTTTTTATGACGGTGACTAGCAGAAAATGTTAAATAATGACCCCACACCCAGGGATGAATCTCTCTGGGTGTGGGAGCCGTTAGTTCTTTGTTTTAGAAAACCAAACTCACACTTTGGTAGTTTATTTTTGAAAAAACAAACCATTGATGGACAGCTGTCAAAACCAACAGCGGCAGTCCATTAAACCTTTAATACCTTCAGAGGAACTGGCATGATGGCAGTTCTTTTAAAGGTTCAGAGATCACCACTGGGGGGCTTGCTCTGAGCTCTAAATATGGTTGCCCTCTCTCCATCAGGGTGGTGAATGTAATGTCATCTGCCCCCCTCTTGGACAGAGTGAGTAGCGCCATTGTATAAATCAGGTTCTTATTGACCGATTATTTAAAAGGAACTTTTTAAAGCAATAGAAAAGGACATTGAATTATCTGCTCCTCTTGAAGGCATGGAAGGTAGAATTTCTTTTGGATGTAACTTTCAATGACATTTACACTGCTGCTCTAACTATTGGGGCTTCAATAGCAGCCTGTAGGAATGTATTGGTAAAAGATTGACACACAGACACATTCCAAAAAGCAATTACCCTCAGCATGCCATTGACTGGTACCAGGTTATCCTGTGCAGACTTGGAAGAATGTGATCATAAGATCTGTAAAAAATGCAACCATTCTTTATCCTTCTGGAACCCACCAAAGAAGTATTTCTCTTCAAACTGCAATATATCTTCGTTCTTTTAGCCAGAAAGGAAGCAACAGTCCTAAGAAGATCATAGAGAAAAGGACTGAAGAAAAAGAAATAATTGGAAATTCACTAAATGTAAATCAGTGTTACTGACTAGGCCAGTCCGAATCCTCAAAGTCCAGTTGAAAGAGAAATAAACAGTTTATATCAAGCTATAAAGCATGCATTTCAGAACAAAATGGGTTCCCAATTCTGTCCAGTCATGGTGTGCCTTGGAGTTCTTAGACCCTCCTAAAGAGAAAACTGTTGTTTTAATACACTGGCGTGCAACTAGTCGGAGAAGCAGGGAGAAGAGACTGCCTTAAAGACGTATTAAATATGAATGCCATCATGCAAGAACCCTGGAACCACCAGTGGATATATTAATATTTTTTTTCTGGCACCAAATGCTTCAAGAGGTTTTTGTCTGATGTTGTATTTCAAGAACATGAACAAATGTGTCAAGAACTGCCCAATCCTGATGGAAACCCTACAATGCATAATTCACCAGATAGAAGTGTACCTTACATTCCGTTGGTTCACCACTCTTGGTGTAACCTCATGTATCCTCAGGGTTGCAATACACGCCTGGTATTTTTAATTCAAAGTAATATACATCGGCCTTGGCTCTCATCCCAGGGTCTTCACAAATGTACTAATTTTGGCTCTGTTTCTTTGCTGCACAAACACTGAATGACTCTTTTTCCATATCAGAACAACTGGTTGCGCCTTCACCCATTACTAAGAGCTGTGGACCACACACTCAAGACAGTAATGACATGCCTCATATCCCATGGATGGATGCTCAATCTGTCAAAATACAATCCCATCAAAGGACAGACATTATATATCAGGGTGAAAATCAGATCTGACTTGGGGCTGGTCTGTCTTCCCTTGGACAAGGCAGAGAGGTTACAGACAGAGATACAAGATCCTTTATCCTAGAACTCTCTTCCAGTGAAATATTGGCTCATTGAGCAGGCCCCTATGACTGCTTGTATTTTCAAGGTTCTGTGGACCAAAGTACACATGTGCCCACTTCTTTCAAATCTTCTGAATCATTGGAAATCAGCTAACAACCAGTTCAACATTTGACTTCTTATCCCTCAACTTCTATGATTGCCACTGCATGGTTGCTACAGGTTCCATATATGCTGAAAGGATTATACCTTCATCTTTCTCTACCGGTTGTCATAGCAGCAAATGCCAGCAGGTTTGGTCAGGCTGTTGCTCTGGGCCTGAGCAAAAGTCCAATGGAAATATTTTATACAGGAGTGTTAGAGATATTCCAATGGGATACACCTAGCAGCAGTTTTATTTTCTCTCAATTTATTCCTTGCACTGATCAAGAAACCTGGTCTAGTCTGCCCCAAAAAGTCAGTGACAATTGCATATTGCACATTCTTGGTCTGAACAATATCCAAGCAGACAAACTCAGCCACATCTTTCCAAAAACCTGGATCTAGGAATTTACTTTACCATCTTTAAAAAGATCTGAAAGTTGGAATAACAACTGTAGACCAATTTGCATCTATGGACAATGTGGTGGTGACCATATGTTTTTTGTTTCCTGAAGACAACAGCTTAGTGGTTGGATGCTCTAGCCTCTCCATCTCTGGCCTCAGGAAAGAATACGTGCTTTCCCCATGATTTCACTGATTCCTCAAGTACTATCCAGAATTCTGAGAGATTCAATGGTGGTGATCTTGATAGCTTCTTTTTCAGCACATTTAGGACATTGCTTCCAATTCTTTGGACCCCTCATGTCATCGTCCATGTCTCTGCCGCCTTCTCCACTTAACCTACTGAGACACATGCCTCCCTGAACCTAACCATATCGGTTGGAGGTTGAGAGGGTGGGTCATCAGAAACAAGGGCTTCCGCCACCCTTAACCTAGGCAATTAAACTTCCTAGGTATTATCCCCTTTAAATTCGAATTTCAGACAATCAGCATCTTTTCCAAAAGTGGTATTTGGCTAATTAGGTCTTTTGTCTTTCCTGGACTTCTTTCTTGTCTTGTAGTTTCTACACAATGGCTTTTGGGTACATTAAGCTGAGTTCACCTTAAGATATCAGTGGGAAACAGTTAAAGCCTTCATCAGGCCTTGGGGTAGCTTAGAGGTGAGCGAGTCTCTAGTTTCACAATTCCTCACACTTTTTTCTGAAACTGACCAATTTCATGTCCTATAACTCCTCCCTGGGATTTACCATTGGTACTCAGAGAATTAGAATCTTGTCGCTTTAAATCTCTTTCTGAGAATAATCTCAAATTTCTCCCAATGAATGTGGTAGTTTTGGAGACAGCAACTTCTGCTAAATGTATTGGTAAAATGTTTGACTCTTTTACAAAAAAAGCCTTTTTTTTTCTATTTTGCCGGATAGGATTATTGAACGACCTGTAAAGTCTACTCTCTCTTTTTTACTGCTCTCAAGAGGAGGTTCCTCCTTTCTTCTTTGCAACTCCTACTTCTGAGAATTACAAAGCTTTACATTTCCTGTTCACAGAACGGGTTCAATTTACGTTAAATGGATTACATGCTTCAGAAAACCGGATCATTTTATCATAACTTTAGAAAGTTCTAGCCATGGTCAGAAAATCTTATTCTGTCTACCAGTAGACGGGTTAGAGCCATGAGTTCCTTAGCATACACTTTATCAGACACTGTACTTCCCTCTGGCAAACAATGTTGGTCTATGTGAAGTATTTCTGGTTCATAGGTGAAAGTAAAAGGTGTTTTCATTTTTGAAATAAATGGGCCGAAACAGCCTCTTGTTTTCCACTTCTACCCGTAGGGCCTAACTGGAAAGGATATGAACTTTGCTGTTGATGCCCTCAATTAGGTACTTCAGGATTAATTACAAATCCATCTCATTAAACACTGGGTATTCCATTAGTCAAGGGTTAAGTAGATTCATGATAGGAATGACTTAGTTGATTATGCTTCGGTATTCTCTTATTGTTATGCTGGGAAAAGGAAGAGGAATGTGGAGGTACTGCTCTGAGTACACACTGGTAATATTCATTTACCCATAGTCCTACTAATACTCATCACAGTCAACTCCTCCTCCCTCCTGCTATTCATCCATTGTAGAGCTTGGATAATCCCAGTGTGATGCTGGGAAGGCTGCTCTATGTATGGCACTTGGCAGGAGGTGGGTGGGTGTGAGGTTGTGTTCTAAACTTCTCTGGATTCCTGTCTTTAAGGTGGCAAGGAAGAGAAGGATTAGGAGTAATGAATATCACTGTCAAGTAAGCAGTGTATTTATTTGTACTTCAGTCAATAATTTGCTGAACTTATTGTGGCCTAGTGACTAATTCTATGATTGCTCAATGACTAAGATAACTCTGCTCTAATTACACCTCCTGTTTAACCGGCACCAAAAGCGCAGAGATACTCCATCTGGAGTCGATTCAAGCGCTATAAAAACCAGCAAATAAATAAAATAAATAAATAAATAAATAAATAATCAACGCAAATCAATGACAAGTGAAATAATATTATTTGAAAGTATCAGTACTAAAAAATTTAAGATTTTGCAGAATCCATATAGTGATAATAGTGCATAGATCACATGCAAGTGGAAATCTACTTTTGAGATCATGGTTTATCAAATCACAAAATAACATAATAGAAGTAAGACACAATGATTTTTTAAATGCAGTAAAATAGAGAACACAGTTTAAAATAGATACAATGGCATAAAGACTTTACTGTACTCTGGGGAAAACAGGAGTACATTTAATAGATGTATAATAAAAGTGTAAAGTTAGTAGTATGACAATGAAATAGTTGGTTGAACAAAGGGATTGCAGCCATTGTGTTGACTTTTAAACAGTTAATTCCATATATGCAGGCCTTACATATAATAGAAGTGGTGCGTTTGTAGGTTAATTTAGCTAGCAGGAATACAATATGAAACCTCACAAGATAGGATTCCTGGCCTGAACATATAACTGGTGTTTCCTGCTGCTTACTATGGCAAACCAATCAGAAAGGAGTAGTACTCAGAGATCCTGGGACTAAACGGATTAAAAAAAACAAATATTTGCCCTTGAAAAAATCAGGAAAAATCAGAAATTCAGAAGAATTGAGTAAAGAGTGGTGTATTCTCAGTGGAAATTGCCGCTGTTGGTTAATACACTTAGGAATGTGCTTCAAATACTCTTTTAAATCAGTGCAAGATGTGACACATCTTCAAGAAGAACTTTACTCTTTTATTCTTCAGCCTGTTCTAGAGTAAGGTATAAAATGTCCTGTTGTAGACAACAGTTCTTTATTGGGCAAACGTTCCTGTTGTGCATCAGAGCGCTTTTTGTGTGGCAGAGAGTGTGAAAGAATGAAACTGTCCACGTTATTTCCCAATTCCCACTACTTTTGTGGTTCATTACCCTTTCTCCATTGGACCCATCTCCCCAGAACCGACAGGATTGTCAGAAAATGTGGCTCAACAGTGATATATGTGTAGGATTCATATTGGATACACAGACCATTATAAATGAATATTACCCTCATTCAAAGCACCACCTTGGACAGTACCCTTTTACAAAATAGAGCATATCTTTTTGAAACACATTATTGCCTTAGCTGGCCTTTTGTCTTCTGTCATTTACCAGTGGTACCCAGTGTTTTGAGAGACTTCTAAGCTTTGCAATACTTAATAGTTTTATTCTTGATGATCTAGATTGAAAAATACCTTCTTTTTGAATTTACGCTCAGATTGGTAGACATTCATATCACAAGATCGACACCTGCGAGGTAATTCTACCAGGTTTGCAATGCGAGCTTTCGAATTGACACAAATAAATATTGGGGTACTTGTTGAAACTTGTGGTTGTTTTTTGGCATATAATTTCATTCATATTTTCCAGGTGACTTAGAATTGATCTTTTGCCTCTCAGAATGCATTATTACTGGCTGCATCTAGCATTTACTGATGAGCTCATCTGTGATCATATGCACACTGAGATCAATTTAGCAGATAAGGGCCTACTTGACCTCACCACGGTTGCATTTTTAATAAAAGTGCCTGCGGCTTTTGAACATTACTGTGCAACATCTAGAACCTGGAATATTTTATATTTTTTAAAGACGGATTTTCACTTCTTTGGATAAGTGACTTGTAAAATTGAAACTATGCAGATGTATTCTGTCACCTTCGAAAATTACCAGCTACTCCACACAGATCAGACAGGCTATGACACATCTGGACACATCACATGGTATTTTCCCGAAATTGAACCAGACAAGGGCATATCATCGGCATTTGTGAACGGAAATATAACTATGAATATAGGCCCAGATGCATGAAAGGAAAATCTGGTCGCAAAGGGGCAGATTCTCAGAATCTGCCCCTTTGCGACCGTATTTTTGCATTTGGGATGCATCATCCCAAATGCAAAAAAAAGCAATTTAAGGAATCTCTAAATTGAGATTCCTTAAATTGCGATTGCATTTAAGGAATCCCAAATTGAGATTCCTTAAATGCTATGCAACAAAGTAAAAAAAAGTAGCGATTTCGCTAATAGGGGGAGCAAATTACCATGAAGTTGAACTTCATGGTAATTTGCAAAAACTTTGAAAAATGCACTTTTGTGCATTTTTCAAAGTTTCATGTTGCCCACACACATGCCCTTAGG
The DNA here is from genome assembly GCF_964261635.1 of Lissotriton helveticus. Lineage (NCBI taxonomy): Eukaryota > Metazoa > Chordata > Amphibia > Caudata > Salamandridae > Lissotriton > Lissotriton helveticus. The sequence goes on from NC_136072.1 coordinate 523,036,410, forward strand.
GCATGTGTGTGCGCAACATATGTGCACAGATTAATTTCAGGGGTGCAACAGGGTGTCCTTTGGACACCCCTGCACCCTTGAAATTGCATTCTCAATTTGCGATTTGCTAATTGCCAATCGCAAATTCAGAATGTCTTCCCATTCATTCCTATGGGCCTCTAGACCCATAGGAATGAATGGGGAGGTATTCCTTAATTGCGACTGGCAATTTGCGAGTCGCAATTAAGGAATATTAAGAAATCGCAATTTTTTTTGCGATTTCTTCATGCATAGCATTTTGCTATTCCTTATTAGCGAATCCTTATTTTTTGCTAATAAGGAATCGCAAAATGGATGCTTGATGCATCTGGGGGTTAGTCTCAGCACAATTCTTTTGTCTCTACACAGCATCATTTTATGTTGAATTGTAAAGCATTTTCTTTCTATACATACGGAGGGCGCAGCAGCTAGGCGTTACCAGTAAACAGTAAATGCATGCTTCAATGTTCTAGAAATCCTTACAGACACCTCTTCTTAATCCACAGCTGTCACTCACATGCGCATCCCAGCGTGAGATATATTTTCTGAAGTAATAGTGTAAGTCCATGCGATTTAATATTTAAATTGCATGTTTTGGATTGGTGTGCAACAAGTGAAGATAGCCATCCCTCAGATTGCTTCTAAAAGGTTAAGAGACACAAGTGTGCAACAAAGGACAGCACTGCTTCAGAAGGATGAGCTCCAATGTTCATCAGAGGGAGGTGGCTCACAGGGCCGGAGTGAGAGCCAAAAGCAGCCCTGGCAAATTCTGTCAGACCAGTCCCCTCCCCGCATAGTCAGTCTCAGGTAACTCGGTTCGGCTGCGCTGAGGCTTGTATTTTCAATTCACTGCACTGCTGGAATTACAGTGTCCCGTCCAGTGTCCCGAGAGTTACAAATCGGTCCCCTTAAGTAAAAATCGGCCCTCTGGCCTCTAGCTTACCGGGGATAAGCCTGATGCCCGTACTGCCAGCCCTGCACTAGTATCCCATCTCTGAATCAGAACTTGATCTCATCTCCCCGCTACAAGGCGAGATTTGGTACTCGAGGACACTTTAGGCCCGAGACTTAGATCTTCGGGGCATATTACCATTATCAAGGCGGGCGATATGTGATTATCGCTGCTTTAGTGCCCGTTTTCAGCCGCTAAGTGGCGATAATTCTATCGCCCTATTAGCAAGCTGTGGCTAACAGCAGTTAGCGACAGCTTGTAGGCGATAGGGAGCGGTTTGGGGCCCGCTTTGCATGTCAGCGATATTTATCGCTAATGACATGCAAAGTGGGCGTACCCAACCTGTTAGTGAATAAAAGCAGTCGCTAACGTCGCTATCGCCTATTAGCAAGGCAGGCGTAGCGATGGAAATATTCGCGCTAAACGCGAATATCTCCAAAAACTAACGCCTGCTCAGACCAGTTCTTAGCCATTATATTCAATGGGAGTTGGATATTATGGTTAAGTCCTCATTAGCGAAAATGCGTGAATATCGCTGGATTACCAGCGATATTCATGCATTTTGCCGCTAACGCTTTAGAGATAGACGTTGCTAATAGCACGTTATCTCTGCGATAATATCCGGCGACGCTTGGTGTTAAAAAAATACTCGCTAAGCCCATTTAGCGATAAATATCACTAGCTGTTGGTAATATGCCCCTTAATGCCCAGGGAAGCTCTCAGATACTTCACTGACAAAATAATAGCCCACCAAAAGCTTCTGTGCTAAAGTATACTAGCTCTCCCATGATGCTCAAGATAAAAATGTAGTCCAGAAGAAATTTATACAAAGAATGCTTGCTTACAAACATGGCGTTCTAACGAGTTGCTGCTCAGCTAGCGATGTACAGCATTGACTGTACCTGACAGCTGCAGTGCAACTAAAAATCTATTTTTGTAACCATCTAGCAATCTATAAGGATGATTTGCGGTTTGACCTCTGTACTCATGAAATCAATATATAAATGGCCAAAAGATGAATCACCGGTGCAGAAGCCCTAACAATTACTAAAAGTTCCATTGATCCAGTACAGGAATATTGGAATGGCTACTAACAGTTTTCAAGACCTTAACAAATACTGACACATTATGTTGTTCCTAGTCCTGCTGTAAAATTGCTGTGATAAAAAAGTAAGTGCAATGAACACAACAGTCTTCATAAACCTGGAAGACCTGACACAAACGTTTCAGAGATAAACCACAGACCTATTTCCCTAGCATGGACAATATAGGAACTCCATTGGATACCCTTCTATTATTGGTGGTCATGATTCAATCCCCTCTTTGCGGCACTGGATCTCTCTAAAGTAGGACCTAAAGAGGGCAAAATATCAAATACAAGGTACACTCAAGGCTGGCATAATCAATGCACCTTCTATATCAAAGTACTCACTCAAATGCCACAATATATTGTTGGAAGAAAGCTCTCAGATACTAGTATTACAGAATCATGCCTCACTGAAAATCCAGCAATGATTTTCAATGTGCTCCCTCCCTAACATACAATCATTCCTCTAGATACAGAAACAGGGAGACTTTTCATTTATTCTGAGTATAGCTTTTCGGCGCAACTTACCTCTAGTTGTTGATTCAGTCCTACCACATCCTTTATCTTGACTGGGATCTACTGCAAACATAGTTAAAATACATTGTTACAGGAGAAAGTCACTGACTTTGTGCTGATTTCAAGTTTGATCACAGTACTTCATTCATCACTGTGAGGGGAGACATTAACGGCCATCATATTTAAAAATTACCTCTACTCCAGTGGTTATCTCTGTACCTTGAAGGGAACCGCAATAACAACAGTTCCTTTTAAGTTACAAAAAGTTTGGTAGATGGATGCGGTCAGTTTGACTGTCCGTCAATCAAACTTTTAGCATTTATTTCTTCAGAGTTTGTTTTTGAAAATCAAAAATCTAACCACCCCCCAAACCTTGGCAGTTTTTCTTCTAGTGTATTTGGGTCATTATAGTTTTTTTCTGTTCTCACCATCAGGCTTGTCTGTCAGTTACAGACAGGCATAAATAACATAGCATGCTCACTGTGAAAAGGGCAGGCACTGTGTGCCCTTCTCTGATGTCCCCTACTCTGTCAGGCCATCGGAGGAAACTTTCCATGAACAGGGTTAAAGATGGATTGGTCAACAAAAACCTTATGGTCCGACCATCTCTAAATGAGGCAGGCAAATCAAGAAATTGGCGAACACGCTATTCTGTTACAATGTGAAAGAGTACCTTGCTCATCAAGATCTATATCAGGCAAATATTGTCTAAGAATGTTCTTTTGATGGGAGACTCCAATTTCTGATGGACAACACCTCCCCCCAAAAAAAGCCATAGTGGTAGTCTGAAACCTGAGTACATTTGAATTCATCCAATGGAGCGCAATCCCTACCAGGCAGGTTTCATTTGCAGCCTTAAAACAGCAAGCCAAGATATTGAAATTACATCAGGGTTGTATTGTTCCCCCTTAGTGTCCCCTAATCACACTCAAAGTAGGAAACGGTAATTCAATCAATTACCCTAAATTTGCCTTGTCATATGATCCAATACAATGCAAGTGTCCAAGAGAGATCCATCTCAACTTTTTCAGGATATCATTTGATTTACATAATTCCTCCCCACCAATAGAAATTACCCTGGCGCACTTGCTGACAATTTATTTGCAAACATTGTCATGAGACTTAACATTATTGCCCCATTTTGACTGCAACTGATGATCCTAGAAAAAACTGAAAAGATGTAGACTGACAAAGATTTCAAAGACCCTTAAAGATAAGACTGCAACTTGGAATGTCAATGGAAGAAGGCAGAAACTGAGGTGGATTAAAATTGATGCAAAATTCACACACCGAGTTGTTTCAAAGGGGTACTGTACCTCATACTGACCATACAAAAAAAAGTCAGGTGTTTCAGATCGTTCATTAAGGACAAATCTAGATGAATGCTCAAAATGCCACAACACAACTATGTGATGATCAACAATGTTTCTTCATAACCAAAAGTTGCTCTATGGTACTTTTTTTTAGTGTTTAATATAGCACAAACTAGACCCGAGACATCGGGTATCAGAGCAGTTTATTTAGAACCAGTTTCGTTACAGAACGACACATTAATTTTTGGTAGGCACTGGGAGATTAAGTGATTTGCCCAGAATCACAGGATGTTGAGCGTCGTTGCCAAAACTCAAACCCGGCTCCCCAGCTTTGAGGTCGACCGCTCTAGCCATAAGGCTACATCCTCTGCCCACTTGGAACTTCCCCAATTCTAACTAGGTACTAAAGAGTGTGAAAAACCTTGGCTTGGGCTGCCAGAAATTTCCCCAGGTCACTATAGATCTTAGACATGACAAACAACTTCTGCTTCCAGCTGATGAAGCTAAGAAAGGTTTTCATCATTTCTTTAAAGAAAGAATCAAATTTAACTAACAAGGGTTTATCTTCAACTACCTTTCTATCTATTGTAATAATGTGTATGTTGTATCATCAAATAAAGAAATGCATAAACTTTAGAGGCTCCAGAATCATACGGTATCATCATACGGTATCATCTGGTCAATCTTGCTGAATTTAGGGGCCCTTAACCCCTTCGACGCTCATGACGAGCTGGGCTCGTCATGAGGTAGCCTCCTCGCACGCTCATGACGAGCCCAGCTCGTCATGAATAAAGGGAATATACAATTCTCAGCACAGGAGGGGAATACCATAAGCATTCATGTGGTTAAATAACTTCTTTGATTCAAGTGTCCCAAGTAATCATATTCAAGAATATCTGCAAAAGGTTGCCCCCAACCTATCCTCTGGTAATCAAGCCAGCCTGGCTGACGAGGGATGATACCTCAAAACCGGTCCCAGTCGGCTTGTTTTTGGCGCAGGGATCACCTGGCTAGACAGTTTGGGCTGGACTGTTCCTATGAAAAGCAGGGTCAAGACCAGCCGCAGTCGGCAGTAGAAGTTCCTTTACGGTGGTGACGTGGGGAGGGGGAGGGGCAGGGTGGGGGGTAGTAATGTATGGATTACGGAGTTTAACAGGTAAGTAAACATATACATAAATAAAACGAATTTCGTTGCGCGCACTGCATCGCTTTTGGTGATGCAGTGCGCGCAACGAAATTCGTTTTATTTATTTATATGTTTACTTACCTGTGTGAGATGGTTGAGATTTCTTTATGTCCTGGCCGGTATTAATCTCAAGTCATAGGTAGAGATTTCCCAAGGTTTTGCACCAGCCCTTGTATGACTCAAATAGAAGCTAAGTGATACTAAGAGAGGCAAACAATAATGTCAATCAATTTTTAATGCCAAAGGATTTAAACATTGGCCTAAAGACAGTGCCAAATATTCGAGTATTGGAAGCAAGAGGCAACTGATATTCTAACTACAGTGGGTATAAAGGAGCAGGAATGCCACAAGCAAGAGGATTTTGCTTCAAATCACACTGCACATGAAAACAAATGCAAACACAACACGAAAGCTCATTGGGTGGTCTGCGTGATGATATTTGTGCTTAAAGGAAGCCTTGAGTTCAGATTTCACATTAACTACCTATTCGTATGAGCAATACCGTCTGTGCATCATCACACAATGCTACATCCTGAGTGGCATCATTCAAGCAAGGCTTTATTTGCTGATGGATCACTGATGATGTTGTTATGCAATCCCAACCTCAACAGTGTTGTAAAGCAACTTCCTCTATAAACATAAGGCAAGACTCACCAATTGCACATTGAATGCTTCTTTATTCAGTTAGTTTTCTGTTCCACTCTAAGGGGTGAAGTGTGTATAGGGTCGTACTGGGAAATTTAAAAAAAATCATGGAAAAATGCCCCAGCCATAGTCACACTCCCTTTGTCTTCCCACACTATCGCTCTCTTTCCATCCACTCGTTCTCTCTATCTCTCCTTCTCTATACTCTCTCACTCCTCCCTCTCTGGACACTTTCTCTCTATTTGTCCCTTCACTTCCTTTCCTCTCTTTCTCTTGCTCCTTCCCATGATGCCACCGCAAGTAACCTCTAGGACTTGGTGAAAGTGGGAGATGCCCCAGGAGTGGCCATGGGCTTTCTAAACCAACCTCCCAGGTCTCCAACCCACTGACAAAATACCTTGTGTGAAAAAATTCCTGTTTGGCCCTGAGTATCTATATGAGTACAACAGCTGAACACCCCACAAGGATCAAGTACTTGTCTACTCATGCTCAAAACCCCAGCAAACTCACACAGCCAACATTCCACACTGACCTCTCCTCTCATGCATCATTACTCAAGCAGGATGAGCAGTGACATAATCAACAGGGCATAGATGTAACACACGCCATTGGTGCCCAATGCTTTGTAAACAAGGCAGTGCACCTTTTTACTTGTCTACACAATTCAATGTGCACAACATTTTGTAAATAAGGAGCCATTTCGACGGGGCCACTGACCATTGATCTTATCTCTGTCCCACAGGTAGATATACCCCTTGTTCTTTGGCAGAGGTTACAGTGGCACTGTCGAAAGTTCTGCCAAACAAGGCTCCTGGGTTGGATAGGATCCCTGGAGACCTGTTTAAATCTGAATCGGTGGTATGGGGTCCGTATCTGCCGGGCCTATTTAATGCAATTCTTCGCGGCCTGACACCACCGCAAACGTGGACAGGTGTGGAGATTATTCCCATCCATAAAAAAGGTTCTCCCTTAGATCCAGCTAATAATAGGCCAATTAGCCTTATCGATGTAACCCAAAAGATCTTTGCTCGGGTCCTTCTAGGAAGACTGCAGAGTTGGATGGATGACGATAAAATACTTACTACTTTGCAAGCGGGTTTTAGGTCCAAAACCTCCACTATAGACCAGTTGTTTAGACTTCAATTAATCTACTGGAAAACGATATTGTTGGAGGGTGGTTCTCTCTATCTAACGTTTGTGGATCTCAAATCCACATTTGATATGGTAGATAGAAATCAACTGTGGGACCTTTTGCTTGAAATGGGGGCCCCAGTCTATCTCTGTCAACAGCTTAAACGCTTACATGAAGGTTCATTCGCTAAAATAAGATTTGGGAAAAGCGGGGAACTTTCTGCGCCATTCCCGGTAGAGAAGGGAGTGAGACAAGGCCGTGTGCTTGCACCAACACTTTTCTCCCTCTTCCTAAATGGACTTATTAATGACCTTTTAGCTGTCAAAGACATCGACTGGCCCAAACGTGTTAACCGTAGAATTCCTGCACTAATGTTTGCGGATAACACGCTGCTCCTGTCTAAAACTCCTATGGGGATGCAGCGTGTGTTAAACGAATTTAGTGCGTTCTGTAAAAAAAGGAATTTGGAGGTTAATATTTCGAAAACAAAGTATATGGTCTTTCATGCAGATTTCACCAACTGCCCCCACCCTAAAATGGATTTAAGATCCCTTGAAAGGGTCCTCATTTTTGAATACCTGGATCTTATATTGAATGAGAGAATGCAATAGGGGGCCACAGATTTCTAAGGCGAACCTAAAATTAATTCAAGCCAGTGGGGGAATTTTTAAAGTGTATAGTAGTTGTGCGTTGTGCAGTTAAAGTTATGGGCCCACCAGGAGAAATATACAAGGTTCAGATAAGGGCTGCTTCCATATATGGCGCAGAACTTTGGGGCCACTGTTCAACTAATAGTTTGACTGTCACTGAAAATCATTTCCTAAGGAAACTATTGGGTTTACCCCAGAGTACCCCGTTAATCCCATTGAGAATGGACTTGGGAATTCGCCCCATCGCTGACCTGATCGCCTCCCGTCCACTACTCTATTGGCGTCGGTTATGGAGTACGCCGGAGTTGGTGGACTATAGAGAAGAACTGAAGTCGGTCATGTCAACCCTGGGGGCAGGTAAGATCCCTTGGCTGTCATTCATTAGGGAAACTGCCTGTAAAATAGGGAGAAGTGACCTGTGGTTTGCCCCAGAGGAGACTTGCACTGCCATCTCCAAAAATTATTAACATCTGCACTGAAGGAGTACAAACTGACAACAATTATCCAAACGACTGAGTCATCAAGTTTAACATCTAGATTTCTGGATGTTAAAACGCATTATACTCTGGAGTCAGCTTTAGATATGATACAACCCCTTGTAGCCAAGAAATTGTATGTTCAATTCAAGCATGGGACGCTCCCCCTCTTTGCATTTACCAACAAGTGGGAGAGAGCTACTAAACACTTATGTCCCGGGTGCAACGAGAAAGAAGAGACGGAGATCCATGTGATCTTTTTTTGTCAAGCTTACCACCTGTCCAGATAAAAATGGATTATTCAACTCTGTAAGAATCTAGGAGTAAGGAACTACATCAAGGTTTATAGATTACTAAAGTATGAAACGTACCGGGTTGTTGTAGTTGCCATAGCAAAATTCTTATTTGCTATGTGGTGCAAGCGTAGATGGTTAGTGAAATGTACGGACTAGGAATTAGCGTGTGTCACCTTCCTATTGGTGAATTTCCCGATACTAAAAGGTTTTAATTGATGTTGTAATTTTCTACCTTTTATCCTAGCTCAAATTTAAGTCTGGGAGCTTTCTTTTTCTCCAAGGGTTTAAATGTGTATAAATAATTATTGAAACTGATGACACCTTGTAAAAATCTATCTTATGCCTTTTGTTAAAAGTATGTTATCTTTTATTATGCTTTTATGGCAGTATTGCCGAAATAACGTTTTTTGACTTGTAAATAAGGACCTATACTTTTTTTCTTGTTCATAGAGACCCAGATTTATCACTCTTTCGCAAAACGCAACATGTTGCGCTGCATGAAATAGAAAGGGCAGGAATCAACTGCATTTAAGATTACACAGCACATTCCTGTTCTTTCCTTGCATTGGGACACCATGTGCTTCCTGTGCTCCAACGCAGGCACACTTGCGTCATGGGACAAGGGTGCCTGCATTGTGGGCAGGATTGATTTTTAGCAGGAAGGAACACCTTCCTGCTCAAAAACAATCCTCAGAGGCATTTTCCTCTTTATATGTGTGCTGCATTCTGCAGCACACATAGAATGCGGAACACGTACAATACAGCACGCATACAAAGAGGGAAAAACTAGGAGATATAAAGATATTTCCCCTCGTTACACCGCTCCTGGGGAGGCATAGTATTTTGGTGCATTCCCAGGTCTACCACTAATGGTAAATCTGGAAATGTACCAAAATTCATAGCTGGATGCTCCACCCATGGAACGCCTTCCTGGGGAAGACTAAGGCTTTATGTTACTCCAGACTTATCAAGCCATTAGGGCCACACAAGGTTGCCTTGTGTGGCTTCATAAATCTGACTTTAGTGTTGTGTCACCCTTGCTCCTACTTACGTAGTGCAAGGGTGATGCGAGTGTTGGAAGTATACGCATGACAAGAACTCAGGTAAGAGTGTATACTTTATTAGCCATCCACTCTCCTCACTGGAGAGTCATCCAACATTCCAAAGGGAGCTTCAGGTGGGGGAGACCAATAGGGAAAGGAGTATGGGGGGAGGCGGAATGTGCCATTGTAAAAACAGTTAGGTATAACACAAACACTATGATAAATATGAGCCAGAAAGTATTGCAGCTTTTAGAAAGCTTGTCCAATATTTTTGTTCACACCAGCTATCATTTTGAGGGATATGAAATGATCATAAGGCCATGTTGGTTCTATTTAAAAATGTAAATACATTACTCTATTTACACATGTGCAGAACCTGCGCATTTTCGATGGATGTACCTACAGAATGTGTAGAATTGAAGGAATTGACCCTTGTGAGATCCTGGGCTCGAGTAATGCTAGGATGACATCCTCGCAGTCCCTGGCAACAGAGCACGTCCTCTCCCGCGTGTGTGAAAATCACTGCAATTTAGTTAAAAAATCTCAGCAATTACCAGCACTTATAGTCAATTGGGTGAAATGGTTTATTGTATTTCCTGTTTGAATTTGCCTGCAATTTCTCAAATGGTGTGTTAACAGCCGTCAAGTATGTATTCATTAGCAGCTTTTCAAGAGCGGCGAAATTCATATGATGTTGTAAACACTTTAGAAAGCTGCATTTCATATAAAAGTCAAAGAGCAGTGTATCAGGAATACGCTTATAGAATGTAGCTGCAAGCACGCATTAGTAATACATAAATATGCATTTTTAATGCTAACCAAGTAAATTAAAAATTGAAGGAAATTGTTCTTGTAAAATTAAAAACACACAAGCGTTTCAAGAAACGTTATCTTTTAGCCTTATTCTGCCAAATATAATCCAAAATTCGACTTCCCAAGTGACTTCAAATTGGGATACAAAGGCAGTGCCTAATTTTTAAGTTTCGCCTAATACAGCAAGTGTGCTGTCTCTTGCAAGACCCTTTGTTACCTTGTAGGAGCCTATAAGTCCATTCCTTGCTATTGATTGCCCTCATTATCACTCTCATTTGCATGCTTCTCATTCGTTAGCTTCTGAAAGCTCCTTTCCTAGTTATGTGTTTGTCCTTCTCTTGGAAAATGGATGAATTACTGTGCTCTTTCACTGCTCACTTTTTCAAGCGCTACTTTTTTCTTTTTAGGCACTCCAACAGAGTATATTTGTTTTTCATCTGTCTCCCTTGTCTACTTCTCCCCTTTCTGTATGCTTCCCCCAGTCCTTAATTGCTTCCCCTCCCTCCATTGTCTGTCTGCTTCCTACAGCCTCCGATCGCCCTGCTGTCATTATGCTCACGCCCATATCCAATCTTTCATTGTCCATGTGCTTTCCACAGCCCCTCCAGTCCATTCTCCATTGCTCCACATGCTTGTCAGTGTGCTTACCTCATTCCCATTGTTCATGTGCTTTCCCACAGTCCCTCCTGCCCACACTCTGTTGTCTGTGTGTTTGCCTTCAGCCCCTTCTGATCACCCTCTGTTTTCCGTGTGCTTGCCCCAGAGTCTCTTGTCCAGCCTCTGTTGTCCATTTGGTTGCCAGTCCCGCTCTCTGTTGTCCTTGTGGTTGGCCCCACCCATCCTGACCACCCTGCATAGTCCATCTGCTACCTCCCAGCTCCACCTGCCCACTTCTGCTGTTTGTGTGTTTGCCCTAGCCTCTTTGGCCCAAACTCCGTGGTGAGTGTGCTTGACACCAGCCCCTACTGACCACACTCTGCTTTCAAGGTGCTTGGCCCAGACCCTCCTGACCACCCTCTGTTGTCCATGTGCTTGCACCTACCACCCACCACCCACCATCAGTTGACTACTTGCCACCAGTGCCTCCCTCCCTCCCATCCTTCATTTTCTGTGTGCTCTTCTTCCCCTATTGCCTGTCGTCTCCAACCATCCAATCAAACCCACATAGTTCTCTGCCACTCTCCCCTCCCCCTGTGTTTTCGGGAGCACTTAGCTTAAAAAAAATAGCTATGACACAGCGAGTGCTAGTTCACTTTAAAAAAATGCATTAACACTGGTGGCATCAAAGCACTCTTTAGAAGATTGTTTTAGCCTTGCTGCAAAGCAGCCATGCTGCTGTACAGCATGGCTACAAAACACTCAGGACAATAGCGCTTGTAGGTAAGACCTATTGGCTTTTTCAATGCTTGTTGAATGCAGAGGCCCAAAGATTTTGACCCATTGGCGGTGCTGCAGAAAGCCAAGGTTTTTCTATACCAAGGCTGCCTAGTCTTGATTCTTTTTTTTTCTTCTTTTTAATTGTTCTTTTTATTAAACTTTTGACATATTGTTCCCAAGAATCCAATAAATGTTACAGCACACTTATACAAAATATATCATTTTGGTCATGACACATACATTTAGAAGTTGCTACAAGTTAGTTCATTGCACAAAGAGAGAAGAATTACATCCCCCCCCCCCCCCAAGGTCTGTATGACAGGTGTATTGGCACTAACGCCAGTGGTCTCCTACCGATTAGTCAGCACATTTTTCCATTTTGCTATAGGTTGCCATATCTTCCTGCCCAGAATTCTAGCTCTTCTTCCCTTTCTATCATATATTGCTTTTTCCAAATTATAAGTTGATAATAGCCTAGCAATCCAAGTTTGGAAGGTTGGTGGTACCCTGTCAAGCCATGATGTTGCTATACATATTCGAAACACTGCGGTTACCATAAACATAAACTAGGTAGGGATATCGGCTGTCCCTATCTGCACCCCCAGCAATAATAACTCATCTGAAAGCTTAATTTTTAAGCCCAGTGATCCATCAATAAAATGCTCTATATCATTTTTTTAAGAATACAATTGCGGGCATTGTGAGAACATGTGAACAATGTCTGCATTCGTTGAGTCACAACGCGGGCAAGTTATTCCCGTATTTCGTCCCCATAGTGCAATCCTAGCAGGGGTATAGTATAGTGAGTACAGGGTCTTATAATGTTGTGACTGTAGAGTTGCTGAGCATAACACTGTACGGCCCAAGTCTAGGGACATCTGAAATACCTCTGGCTGTAATCCCACTTTTTCGGCCCACTTTGTGGCAAATTTAGCCGTGTCATCGCTTTTGTATACATAGAGTTCTGCGTACAACTGCCGAATTGTGCAGCGAGTGCAGCGCTCTATGTAATCCATTACGTGACATGTCCCGAAGCCAAGTGCCCCCCTCTGTTTATTTAATAAATAGCTTCCTATTTGAAGATATTTAAAGAAGCTATTACTTGCTAGCTTGAATTTTATTTGGAGCTCCTGGAACTGCAGGATTCCCCTCTGTTGGTCCATGAGATTCCCAATCTTCTTAATCCCTTTATTGTCCCAGTCCCTCATAACCGAGTCCCTAAAAATATCTCCAGGTAGGGAATGATTCATCTACAAGCGTGTATAACTGTTGTGCCTACCTAGGCCCAGTTTTTTTGAAATCGCCTTCCAAATGTTATACGCAGCTCGTAAAGTTTGGAATCTTGTGTGTTTGAAGTAACTAAAATCGATTGTGTTCAAAAACCCATTCTTAGCCCCGTCCCCCAACAGTGCAATATATACATTAGTGAGTCCAGGTGTGACGTCCCCTTGCTCTGTTCCCCCGCTCCCGATTAGCCCCTGAAAATACTGCATAGCTACAGCCCAATAATAGAGCCTAAAATCCGGTGCCCCCCAGCCCCCTTTTTCCCTTGGAAGTGTAAGGTGTCGATAGGCTCTCCTGGTCTTACCCTGTGCCCAAATACATGTATTTACTATTGCTTCTATTTTGTTGAACCATGAATGGTCAAAGAACAATGGAATGGCTCTAAATAAATACAAAAACTTTGGGAATGTGATCATTGTAACCACATTTATGCGTCCCATCAGGGTTAGATGTAGTTTATGTATCCTTTCGGTGTTTTCTTTTACTTTATTAAGTAATGGTCTCATATTAAGCTCTACTAAGTTGTCTAGATCTGCAGTGACTTTTATTCCCAGATATGTTGCTTCATCTACCACTCTGGTGTCATGATGTATCGTAGCGCTATTCTGAACTATTTGGGTTTTCTCTCTATTGATCCGATACCCTGAGATTGTTCCAAAGCGTACTGCCTCCCTCTCTATCTCCTGGAGAGCCCTTTCTGGGTTGTTTGTAATGATGGCCACATCGTCCGCATACGTGAATACTTTATAGCTTATACCATGTAGTTTAACTGGTGAGATCATATTTTTTTTTCCAAATCTACGCAGAATAGGGTCAATATACAGGGCAAACAGAAGCGGTGATGCTGGGCATCCCTGTCTTGTTCCGCGTTTAATCTGGACTGCCTCAGTGTAGCCTTTATTAATTCTTATTCTAGCAGAAGGGTCTAGGTATAATGCCTGAATTGCCCTAATATAGCCATTGCCAATACCAAACCACTCCATTACCTCCCACAGGTAGTTCCAGGAGACCCTGTCGAAGGCCTTCTCCGCATCCAGGAATACATCCGCGACAGGGTCCCCTGCAGCCCCCATGGCGTCCAAAATAGTGATCATTTGCCACGTGTGCTGTGTGGTCTCCTTCCCTGGGATGAACCCGTGTTGCGAAGTACTAACTACTTGCTCTATGACCCTACTTAACCTTTGTGCCAGTGTTTTCGAGTAGATTTTTGCATCTGCGTTCATAAGCATTATCAGTCTATAGGACCCTGGTTCTAGCGGGGGTTTGTTCTTCTTAAGTATCACAATGATATCAGCCCCTGCCCATGAATGTGGGACTGATTTTCCTGTCTGTGCCTGGACGAGAGTCTCATACATGTCCTTTCCCAATATATCCCAAAAAGTTCTATAAAATTCTGCAGGGATTTGGTCTGGACCTGTGGCTTTCCCCAGGGGAAGGTTTTTCACCGCTTCCTGTACTTCATGTGCTGTAAATATACGGTCTAACTTTTCCTTCTCTTCGCCCTGTAGAAATACGTGTGGTATGTCCTTCAAATACTCCATAATTTCTAGTTTTGTGTTACTAAGGGTCTGTTCATAAAGCGTGACGTAGAATTTCCTAAAAACCTCCTGTATATCGGCTACCTTATTTACTACAACTCCCGCCCCATTGTTTATTTCCTTTATTTCCCCTGCCGCTATATTTTGTCTAGTCCGAATTGCTAAGAGATGGCCTATTCTCTCGTTATACTCGTAACTTTTCTCCCTTTTGGCTAGATAATTAGCTGCCGTTCTCCTGACTATGCTCTCCCCAGCTTCTGCTTTATTCACCTCTATATCTAATAATAGATCTTCTATTGGGTCTTGATTGGAGATGGCTAAAATTAAGCGGTCTTCTAATTCTGCTAGGTCCCTTATCTTTCTAGCCATTTCGTCTTTCTCCCTCTTAGTCCTTTGGAGCGTGTAGCATAGGGTCTCCCCCCTTATACCATGCCTAGTCTTGATTCTACCTTTGCCTCCTTTTATCACTATTCTGCTTGTATTGCCATCCTATTTTGTGCACAGGGCCAGAGTGTAATGATTTAAATAAGGGGCTTATTTAGAAGAAGCTTGCGCTGGCAATGCTTCATAATTAGGGCTTCCTGTTTTCCGTTTCTACTGATTTTTATAGTTAATACAGACAGAAAACTATTTATTTTCCTTTCTGTAATTATTTTTAAACACAGAAAAATACGGAAAATAGGTCTTCTTTGGATGATTGTATTCTACAGTCAATCATGAGTGAGAGGTCAGAAGGAGTACAGATTGAGAGGTAGGGCAGATCAAAAAAGACAATAGATTTCCCAATTAAGTGCATATCTACCGTTATTGATGTTATTCTACAATGCAAGTGTTTTCAGATAACACTATTGCCCTGTATACTGCTGAAAACATTTGGACATTCAAATGTGATTAATATATGCAAGGTAGGAATTCTCTCGTATTTTCCATCGTAAAACAAGTGTCACGCAGAGGCCCAATAACCTCAAAACTCCTGCACCTATGAACCCATGCATTAGAAATGACGCATTGGCTTTGGCATACAAAGAGAATCCAGACAGAGCAGTGTGGCAAGCACAACTATGCCATAAAGGAGTTGATGTTGCTGCTGGGAGTCGCAAGGATATGACCACCACCCCCCCAACCACCCATCTCTCCCCACACACTACCATAAAGGCATCGCTGGAGAGGGGAGCGCGTCTATCAGCAGCGGGCATCCCTCATCGATCTGAGTGAGGATCTGGTCATCATCTTCTACCAGCTCAGGACGGAGTCCATCATCCAACTGCTACACCAGATAGTGCCAAGACTATAGACACCAACTCCAGGGTCCACCAACATCCCTACGCAGGGCAAGCTCATGGCTGTCCTACACATTTTGGCATTTGGCTCATTCCAGATCACAGAAGCCGGAGTGGCAGGAATCTTCTAGTTATCCTTCTTGTCTTTCCTTCCCTCTGTCCTAGATGCCATCATCCACCTAACACCACAGTACCTCCGCTTCCCCAACACACAGCAACTGCACCTGGAGATCAAGCAAGGCTTCTATGCCATCGCAGGTTTCCCACATGTTCTGGGTGTCATGGACTGCACATATGTGCAACTAGTCCCTTGTACAGCAACATCCCATCTTACAGGAATCAGAAACACATGTACTCAATGAATGTCCAGGCCATCATAAACCATTGGGGAATGTTCACCAATGTGTTGGCCAAATATCCCAGGAGTGTGCATGACGCATACATCTTCAGTCACTCCACCATCAATGAGCGCTTCAAGAATGGAACATATGGGAAATGCCTACTTGTTGGTAAGTACATCTGAAGTATTTGTCAGTCTTAATAACAGTAAATAATCAATGACCCAATGGACAGACCTGTGTGTTCTACCTAGGCCTGGGTGATGAACTCCGCTCCGTTCACGGAGTTTTCAGAGTTTTCCACACTCTATGCTCCACGGAGCACACAGAGTTCTGAAAAAGTCACTGAGCGGAGTTTTTTCCTTGCTCGCACTCACCAACATTAAGTTGGTGAGGGTGAGCAAGGATAATCCAACGCTAGACCACCTCCCACCAAGATTTCTCAACGCGGGTTGTCATGGATGGTCACAACTGCTTGCATTGAGAAACCATCTGTTTGAATTGCGGAAGTTGCCACTTGAGCAGCAGAAAGAAGCAGCCCCCTCATGCCCTGCTCATGGTGCTGTTCATGCGGATTTTCCAGAATGGGACAAACACCTGGCACTAAAAAATCTGCGCGAACGGCATGACCTAACAAACTCTGCCTCTTGCCACTTGCTGTTTAGCTGAACTCAGCTAACTCTGCCCAAGCCTAGTGCTACCTGGGACTGTGCATATGTAGGAGGGGTGGTTCTCATACTTGCTCTATTCATCAGGGCACATGTGCAATGCAAACCTGCAAGTCACACATGCCAAGATGCGCTAAGCTACTCCATGTGTCTGTCAATAGTGGGAAGAGCCTGAACAATGCGACACTTGCACAAACGCCATATTGCAACACTAGTTCAAGGAAGGCCTGACGTGGCTGTTGTCTGTGTCAAAATGTAATATGAACCACATGTACTCACCACATTCCACTTCCAAAACAAAGTTAACAATTTGAAGGCTCTGTCATTGCTGGGGAGTGCAGCAATGACATCAGTGATTCCACAGAGACACATGTATGTGTACGTGTGAAACATGTTTGTACTGGTACAGCCTACTCATGGATGACAACAAACCCCAATTTGTGGTCAACATACTCTCACTTACTATGGCAATGAACAAAGCCACAGCCCAAATGTGTTTGGCCCAGTGTGGCATGGTTACAAGTAGCCAGCCATGCACATATTTCAAGCTGGCCCAGAGAACAGTAGACATGTGGAATTAATTGGGCCAATCTTCATGAAACAAATTACGTACAATAGTGGGCGAAATGTGTAAGTGTCATTCAATACACATAACAAAAATTTACTTGAATGTGGCTTGATGAATCACCATGAGCATTGACTTAACTTTTCTCCCTTTGTCTATTCAGCTTACCAAGGATATGGCCTGCAGTCATGGGTCATTACCCCATTTGTACATTCCTAGGCAGAGCACACCTATAACAATTCACTGGCCAAGACCAGGGGTATTGTGGAGTGGGCCTTCGGGGCATTAAAGTCTTGCTTCCGCTGTTTGGACATGTCCTGCGCCCTATTGCTTTACCACCCCCTACGGTTTGCAAAATCCTCATCTATTGTATCTTGCACAATATTTGTGTGCGGACAAATATCCCATGGGATCAGTGCCATGAAGAGAAGATAGCAGCGGGCGAGGGTGAAAATGAACACAGAGGGGAAATTGTAGGCACAATTGGTGAGACTCAGAGAAGGAACACCATTGTCCAGAACTTTTTCACTAAAGCATGATTCATTGTGATGACCATACATCCAATTATTTTGGGGAAAAGGGTTCCAGAATGTAAATAAATGAATGAACACTTATTTTGTGTAAACAGTTTCATTTAACAGTCACTTTAAACATCTATACACTCACATTACTAATGCAGACAAATAGTACAATCCTTAAGTATGGACATCATCATGTATGACAATGAGGATATCATTTGCAGAGGATTGCAACACCTGTGAACCAGAAATGTCTACTATGCAGATACCTACATCAAGTCAAGCATAATACAAACTGTCATACATATTGATTATGTCAAGATGTGCACATTTGATAACATGCCTGTGGTTTTTACAGGAGTATATTGCCTGTCCTAGTGTCCACACCATGAACGAAAGGACTCACACATATGCGCACTGTTGACATACACAAGTGACACATCCTATGTCAACAAGCATGTGATCAAAGTTAATTTGAGCGAGAAAAGTAATCGCTGAAAGTGTTTACCTGCATTGCAACAATCAATACACTGTACCACACACAAAGGGCTAGTTGCATCATTTAAACCAAACACATTGTCTTTTTCTATAGAGAGGAGTAAGTCAAAAGCAATGCTTTATTTGGAAAAGTGACACTTTTAGGAAACATAATACTTTAATAGTAAAGGTAGCGCTTTTGTAGGAAAGGTGACAATTTTGGAAAAGGGGCATTTTAGTAGTAAAGGTGACACTTTAGTAGGAAACGTGATGCTTTAGTAGTAATGGTGACGCTTTAGTAGGAAAGGTTTGCTTTAGTAGCAAAGGTGATGCTTTAGGAAATGAGGGGCCAGATGTAGGTAGCCTAATACCGGTCGGTAACGGCCGATTTGAAAAATGAGATGTAGGTCGCCTAAAACCGGAAAAAATACCGAATCGGTAGATTACCGGCTCGGTAAAGATACCGAGTCGGTAAAAGTTACGACTCGGTAAATTTACCGAGTCGGAACAAATACCGAGTCGGTAAAAGTTCTGACTCGGTAAATTTACCGATTCGGAAATTACGAAATGGAAAATACCACGCCATCGAGATGTAGGTGAGCCTTTAATTACCGATTTGGCCCGAAATTCGGTAATTACGAGTCTGTATTTAACATGGATTGCAAGCAGGTGGTAATCAGGTGCAGCCTATAAAAAAGGGCCCCAAAATGCAACACTGGAAGCAGAATGGCGCCATTTTACGTCATAGCAAGACGGCTACGGCTACAGGCAGCAGGTGAGAGGGAATGGAGAAGGGGGGAACAGGTCTATAGGCAAAGGATTACACTCCTCCAATTGACAGAGCCAGAGATACTGCAGAGATACAGACTGCACCCTGAAACCATCATGGACCTGATCAGGGACCTGCATCCACTCCTGGACCACCCAAGACCAAGGGCCCATGCCATCCCACCCCATGTCCAGGTGCTCTGTAGCATACACCTCCTAGCATCTGGGAGCCACCAGAGTATAGTGGCAGCGGTTGGTGGGGTGTCCCAGAGCTGCCTGTCGCGTTTTTTCCAAAAGTTCCTGGATGCCATGATGCAAAGAATGGATCAGTACATCCACTTCCCTGACACTGATGCGGACTTGCTCAGGACCAAGACTGACTTTTACCTCATGGCAAACTTCCCACACGTGATTGGCTGCATTGATGGGACCCACATCCCCATTTGCCCCCCAGCTGCCACAGAGCACATATACAGGAACAGGAAGTCAACACACACAACTAATGTACAAGCAATCTGTGATGCCAAGTTCATCATCACCGATATAGTGGCCAGATACCCAGGAAGTACCCACGATTCATATATCTTCCAGAACAGTGGGATCTTTACCCGCCTGACAGCGGGTGAATTCGGGGAAGGATACCTGCTAGGTAAAGAAATGGGTGACACTCCCTTGATAGATGAAGCAGACGTATGTCAATGTGTGCATCTGAGTAATGTATATTTTGTCTTCCACTTTAGGGGATAGTGCATATGCACTCCGTTCCTTCGTCCTGACACCCTACCTCAACCCAACAACCCCCAGCCAGAGACGTTACAATGTGGCACATAAATCCACCCGGAACATCATTGAGCGCACCTTTGGCCTCCTGAAGAGCCGGTTCCGCTGCCTTCACAAAAGTGGGGGGGCACGGCAGTACTCACCTGTAACGTGCTGGAAGATTATTGCTACCTGTGCGATGTTGCACAACCTCGCTACTAAGAGGGGCACAGAGGTGGAATTGGAGGAGTATGTAGACCATGATGATGAGCAGGCACTACCAGCAGCCAACACAGTAGGAGGACCAACACCCACAGAAGTATAGAGACAAAGCACGTGTTGTACTTCAATGCACGTAGTTTATTTTGCACTACGTAGAAATGACATAAGCCACAGAACACACATACTAGTGTGCCCAGCACTACTGTGTGGACGGGGGTTACCTCACCCTCACATGTCCATCTGCATATGGCAGACTCACTGCTTGCGCCCAAGAACACCCACGCGTGATGCCTGAGGTTGATTAGGTTCAGAGGCTGCTGTGCCTGCGCCGGCACTCTGGCGTCTGCTGCTCCTCTTTACTTCAGGGACAGGGGTGCTGCTCCTGCTACTAGGGGTATCTGTGTCCCCAAGAACTTCTGGTCCTGTGGTGGCTGACTGGTTAGTCAGCAGCACTTCAAGTGCTGTAGTGACTCTCCCCATCCCCCGGGATAGATCAGTACAGCAGTGCACCAGCCCCTCCTGCATTGCAACTGAACGGCGACACATCAGTGAAGTCGCAGTTGCTAGTTGGCGCATTCCCCTGGTCTGATGGTGCGTGCGATGGCTCTCCCTGCGCCTTTGTGCACGGTCCTCTCGTAGCTCCTCACACAGTGTCATCACACACTGAGACATGTCCCTGACTCCCTCTGCCATGTCCTTCATGATGTCTGCCATAGATGATATTCCCTTGTTAATGTCTGTGAAGTTGCTGTTCAGAATTCACATCTGCCTGTGTACTGCACTTATCCCTTTTGCCTGCAGGCGCTGAACCTTCACCATTGTGGTCTCGAGGCCTTGGAGCACACTCTCATCACGGCCACTGCCGCCTGACTCCCGGCCCCTACGACGTCTTGTTCCTTCAGATGGCCTGACAGGAGTGGATGTGTGGCGTGGTGCATTCCCTGCCATAGACTGCATTGTCTCATCACATTCCCCTTCCTCATCCGAGGATGTTTGTAGGATCCTATGCAGGGGACCCTCATGCCTCACAGGCCTGAGGATTTCAGACACCTCGGAGTCTGCTGGTGTGTGCGATTGTTCTGACGCAGGTAGTGGTGAGCCAATGAGCACAGGAGATGCTTCCAGTTGCATGGTGTCGTCTGCCTCTGGTATGTCTGCTGCTTGTGTGCATGGTGCTGTGGGTCTTGCACTGCTGGGACCAGCATCCCTGCCTTCTTGCTCACTGCTATCCCTTTGGGGATGTGTCTTCTCCCTCACCTGCTGTGACTTGCGTGATGTCTCTCCTGTGGACAGACATGGACAGTATCTTAGTGGTGCTTTCACCGTGTACATCAATATTAAATTACAGTTTCACATCACTATTTTCTGCTCCTCCCATGTGTCTGCTTGTATTGTGTGGCATGCCTGACGACATTTCATGTTGACTGCTCATATGGGTATTCTCATGACTACCACTCCCATAATGCATTGCAGGTGAGTACTAAAGTCAGGACTGGATTTCCTCAATACATAGCCACATTGGGGGAGGTACACGGGCAGGGGGTGTGGGGTGATGGACATGTCCCTTACCTTTCTTAGCTGCAGCTCGGGCTGAGCTGTCAGCATCACCAAGCCCCAGGACGCAATCTGGCTCCAGTGTGGACTCCACTAGCTCTTCCAGGTCTGTGAGTGGAGGTGCCTTGTTCTTCCCTCCACCTGTTAAATTGGACTCCTTGCTCCTTGCAGCCAGTTTCTTCTTAGTGATGATCCTTAGATCGTACCATCGCTTTTTGAGGTCGTCCACTTCCCTGTTGGTCACTCCTATGGCGTTGATTTTTGTCTGGATCCCCAGCCATGTGCTCCTCTTGACAGCCTCTGGTACCTGCAGGGACTGCTTTCCAAATATTCTTGGGCAGTGCTTCACTACCTCCTCCACCAGCACCTGCAGTTCTCCAGTGCTAAACTTCATCTTTCTCTTCCTCTCTGGTCCTTCCCTCTGAGAGTCTTGGGGCTCCATTTATTTTTCCTGCAGGGATCTGCTTCACAGCTGCCTGTCTCTGTGTGTCTGCTCTCCTGTGTGATCAGTTACATTGCACCTGCATGGGTGTGGCCACTTCCTGGTTGTGGGGTGGGGTCGATGCACAGGATTGGTCTATTGCTCTGTTGGTTGGCTGAGGGGCGGGATGGAGACACGTGATTGGTTGATACTGCAACTGCCTGATATTTTGTAACCCCGACTCGGTATTTACCGACTCGGTATTTACCGAGTCGGTATATACCGAGTCGGTAGTTTCAATGCATTCCTATGGGCATCCGGGCCCATAGGATTGCATGTGACTTACCGATTCGGTATTTGCCGTATCGGAAAATACCGATTCGGTGAATACCGTGAAGGGGTTACCGATTTTTACCGAATCGGTATTTTTTACCGGATTTTGACCTACATCTCGTTTCACTTTTCTAAAATACAGATTCGGTAAAAATCGGTATTTTAGAGTCGGTAAAAATGTGTTACCTACATCTGGCCCGAGATGTTTCAGTAGTGGAGGTGACACTTTAGTAAGAAAGGTGATGCTTTAGGAAACAAGACGCTTTAGTAGGAAAGGTGACACTTTAGTAGAATAGGCGACACTTTAGGAAGCAAGACGCTTTAGTTGTAAAGGCGATGCTTTAGTATGAAAGGGGATGCATTAGTAGGAAAGGTAACGCTTTAGTCAGAAACATGACTCTTAAGTAGGAAATGTGAAGCTCTAGTAGGAAAAGTGATGCTGTAGTAGGAAACGTGAATGCCATGATGCAATGCACCAGCTATGCTGCAAAACAGGAAGTGTGATTTCCTTTCACTTTCATTTGCAATCTTTTTGTCTGTGCAGGCTGTTGGAGGTGTTTGCTGTGAGCTCTTGTGATTTGGTGTGTTATTTGGTCTAGTTTGTGTCCCTCCTATCCCGGTTGTATAAGTTAAATGTCATTTGTGTTTTGTGATTATATTTTGTGAAGTTTTGTCCCTTGTATTGTCGGGTGTTTGTCCATTCAGGGGTTAGTAGTTTTAGGGGTTGGGGCAACGGATAGTTTTGTTGGTTGGTGCAGTACTTGCCAAACATGATCGGAAGTGGAGACAGGGTGAGCCAAGGTTACCCTACACGTGAGAGATGGGAGCTTTGGAAGAAGGTGGACTTCCAAATGAGTTGTTTCCTCAGTGTCCAGTGGATACCCACCCACTGAAGCACTGATTTGTCGATATTCTCAGCCTGAATCTCCTCGATCACCTGGGGATTGAAGTTGGTGGGCCTACCGGTAAGTCCCTCTATGCCATGAGCTTGTAGCTGTGTGGCTTTTGCATACATCTTTCAAAGGTTTTTCCTCGGTAAGGCTCAGATATGTATATGGGTTAGTATGTCATGATAAGAGGTAACTAAGGTAAAGAAACAAAACATGCCAAAGGGGCCAGTTCACAGAGGCATTACAATAGACAGAAAATACCATGCAGTGCAGGGGATGCCCACGAGTGCTGTGGTACCCATCCCGCACTGTACAGGGAGTATTGTCATCCAGCCTGCCAGGTCATTACTGACTCCAAAGTGTGGGGGCCACATGCCATGCAAGTTGCAGGGGAAAGCACTCAAATGTCATCAGGCCAGAGGTTGCACCATGATGGTCAAACACATATGTATATTCATTCACAGTGCAGTGCTCCCATGTAAGGAGCTTGGTGAAGAAGATAAGCAAGCATTGGTAATGTCTGGTGTGTGTGTGTAGCATTGTAAAGAACACGTATTGACTTGAGAAGGCCCCAGCATTATCATACTATGCAGAGTGTTGTCAGTCAAATCGGACTTTTCACATAGCCATCAAAGCCAGGCACCCTTGCACCATGAGGCAATTCAGGCTGGCCTGTGCAGATTTACCCCATGGTCTACGAATCACAATTTCCTATAGATGGTAGGTAGGATCATTAGGGTCAGAACATCCACTGTGGTCTACTTAGTCCAATCATGAACATACATACTACACGCTGGTTCCGGTAAGTGATTTTATTGACATATGAACCAAGGAGCTAGAAGCAATTGGTAGTCCTCTGGGCAACAACCCCAACATAGTTTGTGAGCCATTATATGTTCAGACAAAGTACATGGGGGTACATGTCATGGGACATGTGATGCAGAGGAGTGTTCCAGTGAGAAGGAGGACCAATTTTCCTTTAGGGAAGCTAGGCCGCATCAACAGTCCACAAATGGCTGAGATAAAGAGGTGGAAAAGCAAATGGAGAACATTACCTAATAAGAAGTACACTGGCATGGCTGTAACCCCAATTCAATAGAGAAACTGGCCATGTGGCATAGGTTATTGCTCTGCCCAGTTTTTTGGTGGAAAGAGGTGAAGTCCACAGCATTGTCCTTTGATGTGTGTGGTGACTCCTGTGAGGGTGGTGTTATCAGTGCTGGAGACAACGGAGGCACACACATTAGGGGCTAATGATGTGGACCCCTTATCCTCATTAGCATTTCCTTGTGCAACAATTAAGGCAGTACAGTGCTAAGAAGCACCTTCTGGTTTGCCAGCACAGCAACCATGTCATGGTGTAGGGTACCCTTTGTTGCTATGTGGGAGTACTGCTTCCATTCGACAGACTCCAGAATGTTGTGGATTGCCCCAGTTGCTCAGCAACCATGCTGGTGCCACCACAGGAGTGTAGTTTTGTGCCTCTGCCTCATGACTGAAGTGATGTCAGCCAAGGACTGGTCCAAGCCATCGAGCGGAGGGTAGATGCCTCTTATAGCCACTGAGATGTCTTTATTGGGACTAAGGCACATACGGACTCCCTCTAGGGTGCCTGCTCCAGTCTTCATCCCCTCCTGCACCAAATCTACCAGCTCCCGCTGAACTACTACTGCACGATGCTAGAATTTACCTTGAGGGTCCTCAAAGTCCGGGGCTGAGGGTGGGCTGACGGGTGGTGTTTTTTGGGTCACGGGAAGATTCTCTGGTGACGGTACGACTTTGTCAGCACTTCTTGCGATCAAAGATAGTGTCTGAATGGAGTACAGGATTTGCTGGGGGATGTATTGGTTGAGGGTTGGCAGGCTGTCATCGTCAGCAGGATCATTATCCAGGACAGGCAGCTGCTTAGGAGTTGCTGGTACAACCACTGCAGTGAAACAGATATATGTTGATGTTGATCTACGTTTGATGGTGACATGAGTAATCTGGTTGACATTCAGACTTCCTACTAATTCCCTTTCAAGTCAACATTGACACTTAGGGAATCTGTTCCTCATAGGCTTTGAGGCCAAGTTGCAATGTAGTTGCCTTTCATATGGCAGTGTCTCTGCATTGTCCACACAACCAGAGCATGACAACACTGACTTGACTTGTCATGACAAATACTGGAACACAGTTACACAGTTCACTGGGCCTGCCAGTCCTGCATGTTTGATATGAGGTAAAGTCCACCTCTGCCTTGGGGATTTGCTTTCTTTTTCATGATGCCTATACTGATTGTATTTTGACGTATTGATACCACTACTATGCACATTTCGCCTAGTCACCAAGGTGCCTGCATTCCCTGTGACCAGTACTCAACCCACAGCTGCTGTGAAGTTGATGTTGGGTTCGGTCATGAATTATTTATGTCCTGCAGTCTACATTTCACACAGTACATCACAGCACTCTGCATTGTTGTGCTGCCTTGCATGCACATTGTGCTTTTATGTAGCCAAGGGTTCACTTATTCACACATATCTTGCACACCTCTACACAGCTTCCATCCTTGCTACACTGCAGGGATGTGTGAGGGCATGTACTTACCATGGGTTTCCAATGTGTGTATACTCATGTGATTTCATTGCACATGCAGATGGCTCCATATTTGTGGACAGTGGGCACTGTGTAGCAACTATGAGGGGCTGAGCCCATACAAACTAGGTAGATTGCTAGCACTGACACTCAGCCCATTCCACCATTGCCAGAGTAGATCATCTGCATATTTGCACATGTCATGTTACTCAGGCTCCTTCACTTGTATATGGATATGCCTCCTCTGGCAATCTTGAGTTTGAGCCAGGGACTCAACTAACTGCCACACAATGATGGAACTCAGATAATACTTTGACTCTTGTAATGCCTACAACATCAACAATTTGCATGACCATATCCAATGGACTGACATGGCTGGCTGTTTTTGAGGGCCATGGGACAAGCTGTAGCCCACATGGTAGTAGTGCTGGAATTCGTGACATGTACCTACCCAATTGAGCCACACAACTGGGCCCATCCACCTTACCCTCCAACCATCCCTGACTACTGCCCCTTGTGGTGGCAAACTGGTTCATCCTATACCTTTACAGAACACTGTTTCACATCCTCCGAATTTGACATATGTGGCATGGTGATACAATTTGCCTTCAGATTCCCTCCTGCCACAATCTACATCTTCACCTAGTACCACATCACATGTCGGATGTGGTTCCACAATGGTCTCTTCTTTACCACCCCTTCCTAGCTGCAACACAAGTGTGATCACTGTCAGACACAGCAGTGCATATGTCTTGGTCAGCTACCTGGCATGACACATATCCCTTCTCAACTCCTTGCTGCGTGGTGTCTCCCCATTCAGACACAATGGCAGTTTAACATGCTCAGCCAGTGCCTACAATGCACTGCACTACCAGGGGCTCACCAGGCCTCACACCTTAAAGAAACTGTACCCACGCCGGGTACGATCATAGCCCCCCTCTAAATTCTCCCCCTCCATAACCATCGATCCCCCTACCCCAGCCTTGCATCTTAAGGACACTCCTAACACTCCCCCCCATTCAATTACTTAAACGATTCATGCGCCTACAATAGTAGCTGAACCCCCTCCATTTACATTAACTTCTCCCCCCTTACTATCAGCACCCCCTCATCTCTCCTCCTACTTCATCCCTGCCTCAAAACATCACTGCAAATACAGACTCCCCCCATGTCAGCAAACCTCCCACAGGCCACTTGTTGGCACATATTAGTACACCCCACCACCTGACCGCAACACCACCTTCAATTCTACTCCTCCCTGCATCAGATCACACACCTAACCAGGCCAATGCTCACTCATCCACACCACTAGCACAGACACCTACCCCAGTCTTAAATGCTCCAGACACCCGACTGGATGAGATTATGTCCGCACTCCACCAAATCAAAGAGGAACTTCACGCATGTAAAAAAATTATTTCCGGACAACCATGGCACAACAGATCCGCAAGAACTCCTACATCAAGCACGCTCCCTACTCACCTACCTTGCACCCCCATTCATATTCTACCCTGCTGGAAATCAACTCCCTTCCGTAACTCTGCTACCCGCCCAATGCGAAGCCTCAACCCATTTTCGGTGAATGGTCTAAGTTCTCTTCTACACTCTTACGAACCTTCTCCTGCGACCCCCACCTCTCCCGCATACTTGCCAATCCCCACTATCCCCCCAACCCTCACAGGTACTCTACACACAGCAACAGAGGAATCATCGAAAATAATCTTACAAGAGTCACACTCACTCAGGATCCCATCTCTTCCCTCATCACACCCCATCTCAAATGCACACTCCTGAACTGTAGATCAGCCTCTAGACACACAGCCAACATAGCTGACCTCATTATCGCACAGGATCTGGACCTGATATTGTTAACCGAAACCTGGCTGTTGGACCTGTAAGCCTTAGGGTGGTCTTCCCCTACCGTTTTGCCCTTGCGCCTCCCATTTTCACTGTACCTTTTTGTTGAACCTAGGACTCTGGGCACCTCCCCACTGCTAAATAACGCTGAGGAGCAGGTGCTCTCCCCTAAAATCTTGTGATGCTGGCATAGCTGCCACAAGCCCCTGCTACTGCACTAAGGCTTAACTCACCACAGGCTAGCATTGGGAAGCCCCCTTATGGGATATTTTTTGACAGGGACCTTATAAGTCTGTCATGTTTGGTCTTGTTGGACTCGGGAGGGGAACCCTTTCCAATGATATATGGGGTTTGGGCACTACTACGCTAGGGATCCCACTTTTCGGAAGTGGACCATTTACTGCCTACACATAGATTGGGCACTGTAGCCTCTCCCCTCCCCTCTGCATACTGATAGCCGCCTGGGTTGGGAGGTGGGAGTAGTGTTTCACACCTTATTCCCTTGAATGGGCTGGGATGGGCTGCCAACTCTAGCCTTAAAGACCCTGTCTCTTGACACTGTGACAGCCACGTCAGGGAAGGCAGGGAACATACCAGAACTCCCTGGACCAGAAGCCCCTGCCCCCAGACCCTTCAGAGACTTCTACCACTTTCTAGCCCCTAGACTGTGAGATATATATAAGGGAGGGTCCTGGCCTCACTTCTTTGTTACACTGCTGGACTACGAGGAACCCTTCTGGAGTGAGGACTGCTGCGCCAGGAAGGATTGCCACTTGTGAGGAGGCTGACTGCTCTAAGGAACGGCTGCCCCAACCTGCTGAGCTGCCCTGCTGCCTGCTAGTCCTGCCCTGCTAGGGAGACCTGAAGGAACACCTCCAGAGTGTCTCCACCACTTCCTGACTAGCCTCCTGACTGCTGAGGGGACACAAGGAGAATAAGAATTCATCAAGACCACAGCGTGCCTAGATGGAAGTTGTCCCCCTTGCGAGGTCTTTGCATTAAGAACTGCTTTGTGGGTAATTCTTCAGGAGAACAACGTTATTCCCCCTTTAAACACTGCCTGTGCAGCACTGGGTGAGTGAGGTTAATTTTCTCACCCCTGAATCACTGCTGCTGCCCAGGGCCGAGCTATACTATCCGTGCTGTGGAGAAACTGAAGTGCTGGGATTCTGAGAATCATCACCACCGCCTGGGGGCCCCTGGGCCCTGAGGCACTGTGACACGCTGTGGAAGGGAAGCGCTGTGCCCCTGGACTCACTGCCGCCTTCCAGGACCTGAGGGCACTGTGTAGCGCTAATAAGGGAAGCGCGGTGCACGGGAAACACCCTTTCGCTGCCCATGACCGGACTGCACTGGGAAGCTCTTTTGGCCAAGAAACGCTGTGCCCGAAAAGTGCTGATTTCCCCCAAGATCATCGCTGCAGGCCTGGGCAACCCCACCCCATCACTTGCACCGAAAGGGATCTACAGTGATGTCAGGAGACCGCCGCTCTGGTGTTGGTGCTCACTGGAGGCGTCGCCTAGCGACTGGGGCTCCACAGTGACGCATCATCGCTGACAAGGAGAGAGGAGGTGCATGCGCACCCGGGAGGGCTGGCCCACCCTCCATGCACCATCGCAGGAGCTCCGGCGTCCAGGGAAGCCCCGAGTCAGCGCGCCAGTCTCAGGAAACAGACCGCCTCCCAGGTGAGCTGCCGTGTGGGGGAAAGTGGGCCAGAGGGGCTTGAAGGTTGCGGGGACTGCCTCAATTGATAGCGGACTGCCGGGGACTGTGCACTTTTGCTGGGGAAACAGGAAGCCTCCTTTTTGGGCTCAAAGCGGATACTGTGCTAGCTGCTGCGAGGCTGAGTGAGAGTACACTTCTGGAAGTGAAGGTGCAGGACATTCAGCTGGTAGCGAGCCTGCTCCTGGAGACGCTCATGTGGGGGGCCCCTTATCTGCAAGTCCTTTTGCCTACCAAGGCACCCTTCTCCATACGATCAGGGTGGAAGGGACTGGCATTCTTTACACTTCAAACTGGGCACATCACTGCCTGTGCTGGGGGACTTGTTCTTGCCCTAGTGTTTTACAACTGAGGGACAGCCGATTACCGGGATCTCTGGGACAGCCGTCCCCCAGACATGTGACTGATACCTGGAATTTTCCACATGTGGAGTCTTATTAGTTTTGAACCCTGCGAAATTTCTAGATGAGGATAACTTTATTCTCTTTATACGTCACTGGATTCGCCTGATTGTTGACCTTGCCTAGAAACTGGATTCAACTGCTTATTGATCTTGTCAATTGTGGACCTTGCATAAATTCTAGATAAAGCTAGTCATATTTTTATATAAAACCGGTGTGGTGTCCCTTTTGTGCGTGTTTTACTGTGTTACTATCACAGGGTGTTGCACAAGTACTTTACACATTGCCTCTGAAGTTAAGCCTTCTTGCCTTGCCTTGCACCAAGCTACCCTGTCGGAAGCGGTGGTCCCTACTTGGACTAGGATGCGTACCCCTGCCAACTAGAGACTAGATTGGACAGGAATGGTAAGACTGGCGGAGGAATCGCATGTATACACCGTAGCGACATCATCGTAAACAGAGCCATATCCCCTGTATTCCCCTTGTGCAAATACATTTGCATGGACATCAACAGCAACGGCAATCCATTATGCTCTCTACACATTATCTATCACCCACCTGTTGACAACCTCATCTTCACCGAACATCTCATGGACATGGTCGCAACAATCACCGGACGACAAAACACCCAAATATTCTTTGGTGACTTCAATCTCCACTGGAACGACCACAACGATCCAGTGGTCATTAACCTCAAAAACTTCCTTGGCGTGCTAGACCTCAGCCAAATTTGCAACAGCCCTACACACAATAAAGGCTCAATCTTGGATTTAATAATCTCCAAAAATGACACCATTCAGCTTGTGTCCTGTGATTGGTCAGACCACCATATCATCACTTTCTTTATCAATTAATCATTGAAACTTAATTTGGCTCAATCCACAAAACCAAAGGTATGGAAAAGAGACCCGAAAATTTTTAATCCAAACATATTACCTTCCTCTAGTAATAATCGACTTCTCCCCCCTGATGGATCATCCAACGTGCATGATCTCACCAACCACTACCTCACAGCTATGAACTCGATAATCAATGAGGTTGCTCCCCTTCAACTAAAGAGACTCTCCACAAAAGACTCTAAACCATGGTATAATGGTCTACTTAACGAAGATAGTCGTTCTCTTAGATCCGCGGAACACAACTGGAGATCAGTACCATCTGCTAAACACCTCAAAACTCTAAGAAAAAAGAGAAATGCTTATTATAGAAAAATCAAGCGCACGAAAGCTGACTACTTCAGCCGCCAACTACACCAAGCAAGAAACTGTCCAAAAAAACTGTTTGAATTAATCAAAACCCAATCAAAGGATGAACCTCATTGACCACACAACATAGCCCATCCACAACCCACATGCGAAGAATTCTCCACCTTCTTCAATCTAAAGACAGACAATATTAAGAACGATCTCATCAATTACTTGAACTCACATTCCAGTTCCCACATTAAAACATCCCTGCTACTCCCAAGTTCTTCACACCAAACCTGTGCAAAGTTTGACCTAAAAAACAACGCAGCTTGGTCCTCCTTTGACACTTATACTGAAGAAGCTATTGGCAAAATCCTCAGTACCTTGAAGCCTGCCAATCACTTCACCGACCCCCTCCCTGCAAACGCTGTTAAAGACTGGTCCTCATTGCTTCTGCCATTCTGGACCAAAATCATTAATAGCTCACTTCAACAAGGTTGCATCCCGGACACCCTTAAAGTAGGACAGGTGTCACTCATCCTAAAGAAACCCACAGCTGACCCTAAGGACTTAAACAACTATCGCCCTATTTCTAAAATTCCTACTTTGGTCAAACTGTTGGAAAAATGTGTACACCACCAATTGACAAATCACATTGATCACTTCGACCTCCTTAACATACACCAATCAGGATTCCGAGCAGGCCGCATCACAGAATCAGCTATGACACACATAATTGATGATGTGTTTCAAATACTTGATCAGAGCGGTATATGCCTACTCATCCTACTAGACCTCTCCTCAGCCTTTGATATGGTCAAACACGGGAACTTGATAGATCTGCTGAACTACAGAATGGGCCTATCAGGGTCAGTGCTTAACTGGTTTACTTCTTTTCTTCAAAACCGGACTCAAAAATTCAAGGTCAACAACACCCTGTCCAAACCAGTTCCAGTAACATTAGGAGTACCGCAAGGGTCCTCTCTATCTCCGACTTTGTTTAATTTACTCATGGAACCACTCACAGAACTTTTGCAATTGTCTAACGTGAAATATCACATGTACGCTGACGATACCCAACTATACCTTAAGATACACTCCCCTGAAGACATTCAATTGCTCATCTCAACACTTAGGAACACCCAGACATGGTTGGCAGAGAACCATCTCAAACTGAACGCTCTAAAAACTGAATTACTTTTAATAACCCCACCCACCAAAGTCCCCATCATGCATGACTGGCTCAAACATCTTACTGCATTCAACGTTCAACCAACCTTGGTGGATTCAGTGAAAACATTAGATATAACTCTCGACTGCAACCTCAATATGCAGAAACACATTAGCAACGCAACAAAGGGAGCAAACGTCCAGATAAATACACTCAGAAAGCTGAAACGCTTCTTGCCCGCCAATGACTTCAAGATGGCAGTTCAAGCTCTTGTTATCCCTCGGGTGGATTATGGAATTGCCTCTCTCTGCGGACTTCCTAAAGCAACAACAGCACCTCTAAGAGCCTCCATCAATGCGGCAGCGCGACTCATCACAGGTTCGAAAAGAAGGTCCCACATCTCCCCAGATTTAAAATCCTTGAACTGACTACTATTTGAAGCCAGAATTCACCTGAAAATTGCGTGCATGACGCATACAGCCATACATTACAATTCACCCAGATATTTCACACAGAAACTGCCAATCTCTGGTGGTATAAGATCCACTAGAAGTGCAGAAAACCTACTACTGAAACCACAAAGATTCAACAAGAAAAAAACATATAAACGATCCTTCTCAGGGATGGTGACTAGGATATGGAATGCACTACCTCCAGAAACCAGACTTAATTCCTCCACTGCATCCTTCAGAAAGGAAGTAAAATCGATCCTCATGGCAAAATTCACTTGAGCTTAGTCTAAGGAAACTCGGAAGATCGTTAGTACCCTCACCAATATTCTCTCTATGACAAGGGTCCACTTGACAATCTTGATATTATAATCGGCAGTGCACTGCCTCAACTAGACTTAATGCGATGACATCATCTTTGCTTTGTTGCACAAGCTGTTATGTATACCTGTTATACATGCTTTATTTGTTGTATAAGTATCCTATTTGTTGTTTAAGTAACCTCAATGTCTGATATCCGCAAGGGTCTTGCTCGCGCTCTATAAAACTTTCAAAATAAACTCTTGCATGTTCTTATGTGTTAATCCTTCACATGCCCCACAATTGACCCCCCGCTTAAGTGTGCAGTTTCTACACTGACAAGACCATTCCATTGCATTGATTTACAGTCTAGATTTGTGTGCATGGTTATAAGTTGGACACATTGGCCCATGGTGCAAGATAGCCTTCATTGTAACAGTCAAGTTGGGCATATTTAATTTGTCCATGCATGATGTGTTATTCCATTCCACGTTTTTTGCTTTGTATTTTGGGACTTATAGTACTAGCGACTCATGTTGTACATTCTTCTGCACGTACCAGTATACAAAGTTGAACCTAGACAGGTGCTGCACATCACACATGGAAGGGAGAAATGTGATGGAGCTGAACTGTGCTGTGCAACATGTAACTGGGCAGTGTGACTTACACTTATGCAATGTTTAATGGTACATGACCCAGATTCCTGCCCTTTGCCCTGCACACAGTACAGTGGAGTGCTGCGACATAGCTAGCTGCACTGCACAACATGACCTTTTCCCCACATTGCCCCCTGTTGCAACCTGCTCTGTAGGTCTTGTTGTTCATCATTGGCTACACTATCTTGTCCCGGTACTCCTACCACCAACTCCTCTGGGACGACAGTTGCCATCCACTCCTGCATGGCATTCAGAACTTCCTGCGGCGTCTGGCTTCCTCCTTTGGTCTATATGACTGCCATCAGGTTCTTGGGTAGTTTCTCCTTTGTTCTACGCCAGCGTTTTTTGCAGTCATTGACTGTCCTCTTGGCTTGTCCCGCGCGGTTGATGTCAGCCACTATGTAGTGCCAAATGGCCTCTTTCTTTCCTTTTGGCAATTTTGAGGTGACAAGAGCTGATCTTGGTGCTCTGTCACCTCAGTGATCGAGATGTCATTCTCCTCCTCACGGAAGTTGAACTTCCTCTTCCCCTAGGAGTCTCTCTGGACATTCTGTCTGGTGCTGTTTAGGTTGTTGTCCTGGCTGCTGCTCTCTTTTCCCCAATCCATGGCTGCCTTCTGTGAAGTGTGGCAATCTTTTTTCCAAAGCCTCATTTTTTATAGGTTATTTTGATGCTTCACACACTGAAAAGTGACGCTAAGGTGGTTAGTGCCGCTTTTCATCCCACAAACAGCCTTCCGTCACTTTTGCCCCCAATGCGCCAGTTTCCGCTGAGACATCACGTCTGTGACAGCATCATTGTTTTTTGACACACTCTGATCCTTATGTCATGGCGTGCCATATCTTAAATGTGACCCATTCATTGCATTTAAAAAAGATGTGGAATTTCTCAAATCATTTTGAGGCATTGCTGATGCAAGTCAATGATGCGTCAGTTCTTGTAAATGAGGCCCTAAATGCTGAAGTCCTAAATATAGTTTACACGTATACAATCCTGTTGGGTGTGGATTTTCTGTCACTAATGCATATGGTGATATTTTTGTATATGATATTTAGGACAAGATATAAATCTTAGACAAAATTCTGACAACAAAATTTCGGTATGATAAGCAGTGCCCACCTCCTGCAACCACATTCACAAATTAAGCATTGGAGGGGATTATTTAGAGTCCTGTGCATTTCTAAGAGTTAATGCTTTACCGCAGCAATCGAATCACATATGGTTATTACCTACTGGTTTGTGTTCTGTGCTGCCAAATGAGAAACATTGTTCAATAACTGTGACGCTAGAACATTGAGGCACAGTCAACAAAGCATTGTGTAGGACCCACCTGCCATCCTTTACGGGTGGAAACTGACATCAAATCATGTATTTAACGACATCAAATCAGTATGGGAGGTTCTGACTGAAATCAGATGTGAAATAGAGCATGGTGACCACTAGGCCTGACCGGCTATGCAACCTAGTTTGCTGCGACAAGATGGCAGTGTGAGTGTGGCGTACCTAAAAGGAAAGGCATGCTGAGTAGCATCATGGTAGCAGGCAACAGCACAGAGAGCAGGAAGAGCGGAGACGCAGTGGACCACTGATCTGTTATGCTGTCTGTCCTGGAGTATGGAAGGATGAGTGAGGGAGTGGCAGCTTCTGGCTGCTGAAGTCAGGAGGAGACAAGGAGGTGGTATACAGATCACCAGGAGCTAGGCCTGGGTGGCGCAGTTTGTGGTCAGCCTCATCCAGACTGAGGGGCATATTACCAAGGGGGGCGATAGGCAATTACCGCCAATTTAGCGGCCGTTTTCGGCCGCTAAGCGGCGATAATTCTATCGCCCTATTAGCAAGCTGTCGCTAACTGATGTTGGCGACAGCTTTTAGGCTATAGCGAGCGGTTTGGGGCCCGCTTTGCATGTCAGCGATGTTTATCGCTAATGACATGCAAAGTGGGCGTACCCAACCAGTTAGCGACTTTAAGCAGTCGCTAACGTTGCTATCGCCTATTAGCAAGGCAGGCGTAGCGTTGGAAATATTCACGCTAAGCGCGAATATCTCCAAATACTATCACCTGCCCAGACCAGTTCTTAGCCATGTTATCCAATGGGAGGTGGATAACATGGCTAAGAGCATTTCGTCGCTAATGCGTGAATATCGCTATATTCTCAGCGATATTCACGCATTTCCCGCTATCGCTGGATATTTTAGCACAATGGAGAAAAACGTTGCTGATAGCATGTTTTCTCCGCTAACATATCCAGCGATAGGCTGCGATAAAAAAATTGTCGCTAAGCCTATTTAGCGATAAATATCGCTACTTGTTGGTAATATGCCCCTGAATTTGGTGCCAAAGGCGAATAAAAGTGTTACCAACATGAGCATCATGCAGAAAAAGTTTGCAGTTGGGTTTGAGGCACAGTAAGGCTCAGGGGTGTAAAGTAACCTTTGGACAGGTAGAGTGCCTTCCGGCAGCAAGGTAGCAAACTAGTGGCAGCAGCCAGCAGGAGACAAAAAAACCTAACCCTAGTGAGATCGAGAGCTATACATGTGATATTATATGAATAGGTGGTTTAATGTTATCAAAATCAATATAAAAGGACTGTGCACCATACACTACAGCAACCAAAGGCAACAGAAATAAAGATCCTTGCTTCTTGGTTTGAAGATTCTAGAGGCAAGCTCTAATATATTTGCTGCAACATCGTCCTGGCAAGGTCAATCCGTGAAATGATAATATCCAATCATGGAACATCGCCCACCCCGTCGAGAGACTTCCAGCTTGGACCTCTGAGGAACTGGCTGATGGTGGCTGGCCAACAAGCACTTCAACACAGGGTAAACTGTAATTGATCATTGCTGCCATTACGACAAGGCGAAAAGTCTTGTGGCCAAAAATAGACATAGGGGCAGATTTATGATGCCCTTGCGCCTCCTTGCGCCGCAATTGCGTCACGTAATGTGACACAACGGCGGCGCAAACAATGCGCCCTATTTACAACGTGACGCATCTAGGAGATGCGTCACGTTGGAAACCCCTGCGCCATAAGGAGGCGTTCCTGCGCAGGAGGGGCGTTCCTGCGCAGAAACGCCTCCTAAAAGTGGCTGAGTGAAATCTATGAGATTTCACTCAGCCACTTTCTACGTCAATTCCTTACGCCTGCTTGAAGCAGGCGTAAGGGTGACGCACAATGCATAGAATAGGTGGCTCCTGTGCATTGCAGGAGTCATGTCGCACTTGCGACATGACTCCTGCAATGCGCCGCCCGTACGCCGAGAGATGCGTCACGCATCCTCACTGCCTTGCACCATGGTGCGCCGCATCATAAATGCGGCGCACCAT
The DNA here is from genome assembly GCF_964261635.1 of Lissotriton helveticus. Taxonomy (NCBI): domain Eukaryota; kingdom Metazoa; phylum Chordata; class Amphibia; order Caudata; family Salamandridae; genus Lissotriton; species Lissotriton helveticus. The sequence goes on from NC_136072.1 coordinate 523,073,174, forward strand.
GGGTGGCGGAGCAGTGGCGCACTGTGGCGCATGTTAACTGGCGCATCCCTGGGGATGCGCCAGTTAACATAAATCTGCCCCAATGTGTTATTTTAATTACTTCTAGGGTAACTGTCCAGTGCAAAAAGTTGTGTGCTGGAAAATAAAAACTTTATTAAAATCTTTGCACTGGTTTGCGTTACTTTGTGCTGCTTTTCTCTGCTGCAATGTCTTGATAAATCCGCTAGTGCCTTAATATTCTAAGGTCAATCCCAAAATATTGAGATAGTTTACACAGCACTGTGCCACTGTGCCACTCACTTGCACTTGCTAAAGAACCTCTTCTAAATACAGGGGTCAAGTAGCACCCCTGTTAATGTATGTATCCTTATGATTTAAAGGCAACTAGGCTTGGGTGAAATTTCAATTATGCTGACATAATTCATGTCGTTTCAGAAATTTCACCGTACATTTCTTATGTGAAATTCTTAAAATTGTCCCATTATGCCTCGCCCCATAATTATGCCCAATTTGTGATAAATGTTTCAGCGAACGGAACATTTGTGATAAAACCGTACAAAAGCGGATGGAAACAACAGGATGCAACAACTGTTTGTGACACTTTTGTTTTTTCCACTTTTCCTATGAGCAAAATGCATCAAAAATTGAGGAGAGGATGCATTTCGTAATATTTTGTTGTGGATTTAAATTTGCACAATTAAGCATAATTGTGCTGGAATTTCATGAAATATATACACTGAAAGCTCTTCCAGATAGCCTCCCTAGGCGCTTCTTCAGAGAGGTGTGTTCAATTCCCTTGGATCTGATTTGAGGGTCCGGCTGCGCTTAATAAATGAAATGCCCCCCTTGAATATGGTGGGTTAGGCGCACTAAATTACGAGCTTCACAATGCAGCTGTTCAATTGCAGTCGTGGATGCGTTGGCTTTCAGATAAACTAGTCTAAATTAGTTTATCGATCCCAGAACAGCTGTCCTGTGTTAAGGCCGCTTATTAAAGGTTTCTAGTGCTTCTGGCATAGCTATGTCCAACCCAAGTGCTGCAAACTGCCCTACTAGCCGAGCTTACCAATATGGCCACGACTGACTCTTTGCAGGGTGGTTGCACAACATAACATCAGAACATGGAGAGACACTGGCCTTGCTGCACTGGGAACTTCTTTTTTACATAAAAGAATTCTAACTTTTCCAGAACTGCAGGAACAGTATAGCATTGCAGAGGGCCAATTCCTGTCCCACTGCAGGCCGTTGACCACTATCGGGCAGCTCAGTCTCAAGCACAATACAAACAAGACAGAAGTCCTCATCTTTGGGACCAACACCTCTCCTTGGAATGACATATCGTGGCCTTGGGCAACAACTTTTACAACGCAGTTATCACATCGCGCTACATTTACAACACAGTTATTATATTGTAACATCCTTTACAACACATGTCACTACAACACAGCCGTTACATTGCATGTCACTACAACGCATGACACTACAACGCATGTCACTACAACGCAGGCATTACATCGCATGTCATTACAAAGCATACCATTACAACGCATAGTACCCCTACACTATCCAACACTTACCCTAATGTTGCACCCCCTGGAGTTAGAATAGTGATTTTTTTACCCCTACACTATCCAACACTTAACCTACTGTAGCACCCCCTGGAGTTAGAATAGTAATTTTTCGCCCAACACTACCCAACACTTACCTTAAATGCAATGTAATGGTATGTATTGTAATTGTATGCATTGTAATGGTATGCGTTGTAAAGGTATAATGCGATGTAATGGAATGCGTTGTAAATGTAGTTTAAAAAAATTAGTTGTAATGGTATGCGATGTAAACATATGCGTTGTAAGGGATGTTGCGGTGTAAAAACTGTGTTGTAAAGACATGCGTTGTAAATGTATGCGTTGTAACATCATAAATTCGGTGGCCTGCTGCACTCTGCCCATCCCCGGCCTGACTGACAATGTCTGCAACCTAAGCATCTTTTTGGACAGCAAAATAACTGTGAAAAGACCAGTAAACGCAGTCTCATCCGCCAGCTTCCACGCCCTACTCATGCACCACAAGATCTTCAGGTGGCTCTTAATCAACATCAGCAGGACTGTCACACAGACACTCATCACCTGCAGGCTGGACTATGGCAACACACTCAAGGTAGGAATCACTGCACGCCTCATGAAGAGACTACGGACAATTCAAAACTCAGTGGCAAGGCTTATCCTTGACCTCACCAGATGGACCCACACCATACTGCACCTCAAAAAGCTGCACTGGCTCTACATCAAGAAGAGAGGCTAGACCAAGCTGTTGACTCATGCATACAAAGCCCTGCACAACGAAGAACCAGCATACATCAACAAACGCATAACGTTCCACCAACCAACCAGACACCGATGAGCCGGCTCCCTCATCCTCGCAGACACCCCCTGGATCCGCCAAAGCAACAGAGGAGGATGCTTCATTTTACACCTGGTGGACAAAGCTTGGAAAGTCCTTTCCCTTCCCTTCAGGATCGCCCCATCACTCTGAGAATTCAGGAAAGAACTCAAGACCTGGATGTTCGAATTATTAAATCACCATGAAGCAGTTAGGTACTCCAGCGGCTCGAGACCCTCATAGGTGATTTGCCACACTTTATAAATCCCTGATAGATTGATTGCCGTCTTGGGATCTGAGCAACTAGATCCTGACCCCTCTCTGCGTCTGCAGACCCATTTCACTAATGGGAATGCCAGACGAGCTTTCATTGTGCTGTGTAAGGCACTATTGGACACCCAAGTTGCTGAATCCCCCACACTCATAGAAAAACGGACAATCACAGCGGACCAGGGACACGAACAGGTGATATCTAGAAACCCTCATCTGAAGTTTACTCAATTTAACTACTTACACCAGACTTATCTAATGCTTGTGTGCATCTACTGCATGTTCCCGACTGTGACCCCTGGGTGCCCTCCCTGCCCTGGCGGCACTTTTATTATATGGTATGGTCCTGCCACATTATTGGACGCTTCTAGGAAATGATGACGGAACTCAGGCACACATTACTGAACGGGCATTACCCACTGACTCTCTGTGATGCATAATGAGGATAGCTACGTGTACATGCAAGTAGAAGTACATTTTAAAATGTAAAGACTTGGTATATGTGCTAGTGAAAGGCCGCTTTGCCGTGGCCTGGAAGTCCCCGGATGGCACATCCACGCAATCATGGCTGTGGGATATGTTTAAGTGGAGAGCAGAAGTCACAATTTGGCATTCATTACGAGACAGCAGGGGGACCCTTTGCATTTCGATACCTGGGACACATACTTAGAAGACCTGGCAGCCAAGACAAATGATAGGCCTCTTTGAGGGACGCCATAGTCATCCGGTTTCATAGGACAAGCATGCCACAGCCTAGTGCCCTCCCACACACATCAGGAGCATGAGTCATATGTATTTTGATCCCTACCAACCACTGTTCATGGCTCCCCTATCCCATCTGTTCCCCTGGATTCAGGCCTTTAGTTGCGAAATAAGCATCTCAGCATTGGATATTACATCCAACCCGCAGTTTTTCGGAAACAGATGTGTAGTGTAATGAAGCATAGTAACTCACACTCCAGAAGATCTCAGATTGCTTTAATGGAAACATGATTTACAAGTTAATTCCCCAGATGAACAATGTTTCACTCTCTCACAACAAGAGGGTCGTGACCCATTATGTAGAAGGCATGAGCTACTAGCTCAAGTAGACAGTGGGGCATATTCTCAAACATTTATCGCCAAATTAACAGCACTTTATCGCAGCCAAAGTGGCGATGAAACTATCACCCCATTCACAAGCTGGTGATAATAGCCCATTTCACCAGTTTACCTGCAATAGCAGCCGCAAAAAACATCGCCACAGATGAGCCGGCAACTAGCGCTAATGAGATGCAGAGTAGGCGTTTCTGTGCCAAAAGCCGCGACAACACCACTCTGCAACATTCTCAATGACCAGCCAGATCGGCAATAAGATCCCCAAACAGGCGATAAGGCGCGTTAGCAGCAAGAAATTAACACCTGCTTTGACCTGGTGTAATGTCCGTCGACAGCCTGTACCAGAAAAGGGAGCCCAGCCCAGAGCCACACCTGAAGACAAACAGAAGCCATGGAGCTACTGATCATGCAGCTCGGAGGCCCAACAGCGCCACAACACCCACCGCCACAACCCCCAGGCCCGCCATCCCCCCGGACCCAACCCACCTCTGGACCACCACAGAGGCAGCGCAGACACAGACAGCAGACCTTCAGAAAATGCACCAGCCTCACACACTTAACACCAGAGTATGTCATTGCCCACTACAGGCTCAAAAGGACTACCATCATCCACATCCAGAACATCATTCAGTCCCGCGCCTAGTGCCAGCCATGCTGCTGGTTTTCTATCCGATCCCCAGCGCCATTGGTCCAGGTCGCAATTGTTGACCTTGAACACCGGAGCGTGTATTCCACGGGAACGTTGTAACCTTGCGGAACCTGAGCTGCCTTTCTACAAATGTAAGTGCTGTGCATTTACTCTAACAGCTCCAAAAAAGCGTACTTATGCACAGGCTTATTACCCTCCTATGCTTAGTCACGCTGGGACTATTACTGCTGGTTTGCTCAATTGCCGTTCCCTTCCTTGCCATTCAAGTGATATTTGGCTACTGCTCTCCACTAATTCATGGGATCTGTTATTTTTCACAGAGACTTGGATCAAGGATTCCTCTAATCCTGATATCCATTTGGCAGATGGGTATAAACCGTGAGGGCTCAAAAACGGGTGGAGGAATCGCTGTTTTTTTACGTTCTCATTTTAACATTACCTCCAGGAAAATTGCCTATTGAAGCGATGTATTTTTCCATTTTGAATGCCTCCTCAGCCATCGCTTCAGGTATTTTGGTTTATAACCCTTCTGGGGCTGTGACATCTACACTTGCCACTCTTTTGGCAACGATAGCGGATCTATCGTTAAAGCATCCTCATTTCATAGTACTAGGCGATTTCAATCTTCATGCAGATGTGAGCACTTGTACACGAGCCAATAATGTTTTAGACTCTATGCATGGCCTTAATCTTACCCAGCGGGTACGGGGACCCACACACTCTGCTGGCCATATCCTTGATCTTGTTTTCTTGATCCTCCCTGGTCTTACTACACTACCTTGATTGCCCCTCACCTGGTCTGATCATTATCTAATTCCTTTTAGGTTGGCTGTGCCACAACCTCCTATGGTCTCCTCTAAAATCAGGGCCCTTGCGAGAAAATGGCACAAGATCACTTGTGAGGCACTTGAGCCTATCTTTCCTACTCGGATAGGGCAGCTCACTAACGATATAAACATCAACGTATCCAAATTTAATTCTGATCTTTCATCAGCAATTGATCTTATTGCCCCGTTGGTACCTCTTGCTTCTTTAAGATCTAAGCCTTCGGCCCCGTGGTTCTCACCGGAACTGCAAGAGGAAAGAAGTAGGTGCAAGAAATTGGAACGCATTTGGCGACGGTCATATGATCCGGTCGCTAAAACTACTTATAGAACTACCCTCAAGCATTTTCATAGACTCAAACGTTCTATCATGAAGGACCATTTTGTAGAGAAAATCAAGGCTGCTGAGAATTCATCCAAGACCCTATTTAACATCATTAAAGAATCCTCTAATCCCCCTGCCGTGGCCTGTCCGATTGTTGCTAGTCAGACCCTTTGTGATGGTCTTTCAGAATTTTTCCACGATAAAATTATCAAGATTACGGACACATTTCATCAGACTAGGATTTCCGTACCATCCGTTCCCAAAACTACTCATAAGGACACTTTTGTTTCTTTTAAACCCCTAACAGTGGAATATGCACAGACTCTGTTACATCGATGTAAATCAGGTTCTCCTCTTGACCCTGCCCCTGCACAAGTACTAAGCAATCTGGCTCCCCTGCTGCTTAATCCACTTCTTGAGATTTGGAATCTCTCATTAGCCTCCGGCCTATTCCCCTCCCTTTGGAAACAGCTCATGTTGATTCCTATCCTGAAAAAGGCTGATGCCGACCCAACTCTCTTTAGTAATTATCGACCTATCTCACTCCTCCCTAAGCCTGCGAAAATCTTGGAAAAAGTGGTGCAGGAGCAGCTTGCGGAACACCTGGAAGCAAATCAACTTCTTCATGATTCCCAGTCGGGCTTTAGGCCCGGCTTTAGCACTGAGTATGCACTTCTGGAGGTGTCGGAGGCTATTCGAGAGTGCGTGGTTGCGGGCGAGGAGGCCATGTTGGTCCTCCTCGACCTATCCGCGGCCTTCGATACTGTCTCACACGACATCCTGTTAGATCGCCTCCGAGATACTGGCATGGGGGGGGACACCTTTGGCGTGGGTGAGATCCTTCCTAAGAGACAGAAAACAGCAGGTCTTCCTCCGGCCCTATGCTTCTGCAGAGAAACCTTTGTTATGTGGCGTTCCGCAGGGTTCGGCACTCAGCCCCCTGTTTTTCAACGTTTACCTTTCACCTTTGGCGGATGTGGTTGAATCCTGGGGAGTCAGAGTGATCTCTTATGCTGACGACACTCAGCTTGTGTTTTCATTTAGAGATCACTCTGAAGGCAATTTGTCCAATTTTCGACAATGCCTGGTTAACATCTCCTCCTGGATGACTACCAACAATCTGAAACTTAATGCGGATAAGACTGAGGTCCTATTTTTTAATCAAAAATCTCCTCTCCCGGCTAGAGTATGGTGGCCTGCCGAATTGGACCCTGCTCCAGTTCCTGTCTTATCCGCACAAAATGAGGGCTTTCAATTTGATAATGTCTTGTCCTGTAAGACCCAAGTTAATAAAGTTTCAGCAGCATGTTTTGGTAAACTGCGCATGATTACAAAAATCTTCCCTTTTCTTCCGCTTGACTCACGGAGAACTGTGGTTCATGCACTAATCATGTCCCATCTGTATTATGCGAACAGTCTGTATGTGGGAGCCCCGCCTATCTGATTAAACGACTGCAGACCGTACAGAACGCCACTGCCAGGCTGATTTGCAACATCCCGTATCTCCACTCCATTACTCCATATTTGGCTATACTTCATTGGCTGCCTGTGTCCTATCGTATTCAATTCAAAGCATTGGTCATTGCGTTTAGGGCACTTAATGGTCAGGGCCCTGCCTATCTGAGATACAGGCTGAAACCTGTCCAGTCGGTTTGTGTTCTCAGATCAATCATCTTCGCCTGCTACACGCCCCCCGTTTCCGTCTTTCTAGAATGGGAGGTCGGGCTTTTATTGTGGTCACTGCAAAACACTGGAATCATCTTCCTCCGGACCTGAGGTTCATGACATCGGAGTCACTATTCCGGAGTAGACTTAAAACCTGGTTATTTTCTAATATCTAGATTCCGCTGTGCCTCTTTTGGTTGACTGCTGTTCGCAGCGCCGGGACACCCCCGTCGGGGGTAGCCGTGCGCTTTATAAGCTTCAAAATAAATAAATAAATAAATAAATAAATCATTGGCCACAAGTTTGGTATCAAACTTCTCAGCACATTAAACCCCCACTGATGTCAGTGTGGGATTTAATGAAGAATGCACTCAGAAGGCATCTTAGAGATGACTCCTAAAAAACAACAAGTCTCTGGTGGGTTCCCTGACTGGTACACTCCAGCCTGCCGCCACGTGACATGTTTCTGGACCCCTAGGGTGGGAGCCTTTGCTCCCTGAGCCCAGAAATAAAACCTTTCCTGGGCAGAGGTGTTCACACCTCCCCCAGGCCAGGAAGAGCCATCCGTGGCAGGGGAGCTTCAAAGGCCTGGCAGCCTTTGTAATGCAACCCCCAGCCTCTCCTGCTATCAGGAGCAGGCCCCCTTCCTGTCTCCCCTCCTTTTAGGCGGGAAGACAGGTGGGAAAAACTAGCCATCCCAGAAGGTGTGCCCACCTCTGCCAACTCCACTTCTCAGGTGGGGGAAGCGAGGTGAAGCCCACTCTTCAGTGTCCACCATCTTGCAGATGGCAGGCACTCCCCAATCATTATTAGGAATTGTGTTCACTCCCCCACATGAGGTGAGCACGCCAAGGGTGTACTCACCCTAAGGTCAGCCCATTGGCTACTGACCTTGAGACCCCTAAAACGCCCCCTAAATACAGTATTTAGGGAGCAGCCCTGAACCAAGAAGGCAGACCCAAAGAAAATACAAGAAAAGAAGAAGAAGGACCAAACAGCCATGCCGAAGCTAACAAGAGGAAGACGCCCACTTACTTTACCCCAGCCCTACCGGCCTGTCTCCAACTTAAACCTGCTCCTGCAAAATCCCGGTGTGTCCTGCAGCCAGCAACCTCAAAAACCCCGGAGGAACTGCCTTCTTTCAACCACAAAGACTGTGTCTCCCATGAACACCAGATTTGTTCATCTGCAACCTCTGGCTCCGGCCAGACACTGATAATCCGCACAACTCTGCACCCGCCGTACACAGCCTGAGCTCGAGTGGGCAAACACCACGAGGAGGTCTCCCCGGTGATCCTAACCTGAGATTCAGTGACCCCTGACCTGCCTCAAACTCCAGCCGACGCCTGCAGTGTAAATCCTGAAGGTCCCCCCAATTGCGACCAGGAGCTGGTTAGAAGATCCAACCCCAAAAGGCACCCCTGCACCCGACGCCCCAAGGCCTTGGGTGGCCAAACCAACGGTGCCTAACAAACCCCCAACTTCCCATCTTACCTCTCAAAGTGGTGGTCGCACCCAGAAGACCTTCATCCCCAAGCCTGCAGTGCCTTTACAAACCAGAGGTTCCCCATTGCAAACAACAGGGCGCCCGATGTCGAAACAACACCCTGCATTTGGCCGCCCTAGTACCGCTGAGGGTGCACCTTTGGTGCTACTTTGTTTTCCCATTTGTCCTGAGCTAAAGTCCAGGAGCTTTGCTCCCACAACCAAGATGCCTGCTCGTCAACAGCCACCAACCAGAGGACCCCTATCCCCCAGTGGATGAAATTGGGCCTCAGCACTCTGCACCCGGCCGCCCTAGTGCCGCTGAGGGTGTAACAAGAGTGCTTCCCTGACCCTGGGGGACCCTGAGTCTACCCCCAGAACCTCACCTCCCACTACCAAATACTTACCTTAAACCCGATAACACTATTTTCCTCAATAGGATAACATTGATTGTTTTTTTGGGAAAAGTTTCTAAGTGTGGAGTTTGAAAACCTAAAAAAAATCTTAAAAATTCTATTACTTCACAAGAACGATTTTACTTACCTGTTTACAGGAAATGTACCAGACTAGTATCCAGGTATACTACTCTGTGTAACAAAAGTAATCTCAAAAGCAACTTACCTGTAATCTTACTGAAAATCCTATACAAAGTATATGTACTGTATTTACAATGCATTGCATTTCTCAGAAACAATATTGTAAGTCAAAACAAAGTGCATTTACAAACCGCAATCCAAACTGTGTTACAAACTGTATATTTACTGCAAAGTACTTAACACTTACCTGTACCAGGATTGCTTGGTTCTAGGAAATAAAATAACAAAAAGAATAGTTTTTATACAAAAACAATTGGTCTGAAGTTCAGTCTTTGAGTGTGTGAATTCATTTGCTGACTAAGTGTGAACAACAAATGCTTAACACTGTCCTCTGATTCTGCCTTACTGCTCACCTGCACTACCACAAATAGAGCATTAGGTGCTATCTAACTTTACCTCTGCCTACCTTTTGGACTCCACTGGACTCTGTGCACACTATACCTCACTTTGGTATAGTATATACAGAGCCAGCTTCCTATATGCCGCCTATAATGTAATTGGCACATAGCGCCTTGAAACTATGACACTATATTATTTTTACTTTTGCCCAATACTGCAGATTTTCACACGGCATTGATATATGGTAATCTTTGTACATAAATCCAGCCATCAGTGTGCACTACACAAATGCTGTCAGTCAACCAGTCAAAACAAAGATTAATCTCTTATGTATTGCTGTATTTAGATGGGATGTACGCACAATGAAATGCATGACTAATACACCTGTGTGGCTTTAAATTGCCTACTCAAACACTACTTTCAGGGAGCCTGGCTCAATTCTACACTGAGTACACTGTTCTAGTGATCTCCAATATGAGCAAATCACCTCAGGAGTTGCTTTAGGTAAGCATGGATATTATTTAATCAGCATATTTTTCTAGGATAGTAGTTGCTTGAGTCTTGACATTTTTTGTCTTTAAAACATATGTCTATAGTTTAGCCAGAAAACAGAGACTTACCAGGAAATTGTTTTAGCCACTAATGACATATTGTTACTTTTCAATGTGAACAACCATTACTGACATTTGGGAAAACCCTAGAGTTCTTTTTTAGTTCTGCAAATTCAGGGCCAAATTTATATTAGTGTTGAGAGCGCAAGGGATAACACTAAAGTCAGATTTTACTTGCAATTCCCTGCATGGCTTGATAAATCTGGATTAACAAAGGCAGTGCAAATCACTGCCTTGCATTACTCTGCCCCAGGGAGGAATTGTATTGGTTGTACTTGGGTGTTCCTATGCATCCACCCATGGATTTTGGATAATTCCCAAATTTACCATTAGTGTTAGACCTGGGATTGCATCAAAATGCTACGCCTCCCCAGAGGAGATGTAACAAGGAGAAACATCTTTATACCACTGACGATTGTTTTTGTGCAGGAATCAACACCTTCATGCACAAAAACAATCCTGCCTGCAACACAGGCCCACTTGCTCCATGACGTAAGAGTGCCTCCATTGGTGCCAGGCAGTAAAAAGTGTGCCATCGCAAGGAAAGGACAGGAATGTGCAGTATAATGTTAAATGCAGTGCATACCTACCCTTTCACGCAGGGCAGTGCAGCAAGGTGCATGGTGTATTGGGCTGAGTGAAGGTTTGATAAATATAGCCCTTCATGAATGAACATGCATCAATATCTGACAAAGGTATTAAGTAATTTTATGAAGATGCATGTTGACTCATAATTGCCTCAATTACAGAGCTGTCAACATTTTAGAATATATAATAATCACTCAACAATGTAGCATCTTTAGTTCTAACCAGAATTTGGAGCAATCAAATGATATTAATCATATTCATAACTCAATCAAATTAAGGAGTATAGCTAAGACCTATATTTGAAATTGCCATGCAAGAATATACCACAGAATGTGGGTGGAAAATAAGTCATAGTCGGGCAAGATTTTACAAAATAGAGAAGTGACACCCCATATATCACACATTAATATCCAACATTGTTTCGCCTTCTTTTATTTCTTTTCTCTTGTTTTCTAAAAATGCAAGTATAGGGAAAGCGCTCTGAAGAGGCTGCAGGCGGCATACGCGCTCTGTTAAAACCCACACCTTATTCAAATAACAAAATATCCGTGATCGAAATTCTAGAAAGCATATTAACATTGTGCGTGGTACCAATATGATTATTCACGTTTGCCTGCTTTACTAAATTGTGTTGTTTACTTATTAAGGAAACGGGCTAACAGATGTTGCTTTTATTTGTCACATGTAGCAGCTGATACTAAACTTGATGCCAATCCATTTATAACTTCCGGTAATGCATGTATTTGAAGAAGCTACTTTCTAGATTCGGGTGAATATTTATGGGGATTTGGCATAAGGCAGCACAACAAGTCACCTGCTGCGCTGCCCTGCCCCAAAGTAAAAGGGCAGGAATAAGCCGTATATATGGCATAAGGCGCATACCTGTCTTACCCTTGTGCTGGCACATTTTCGGCAGCCTAGCACCAACGTGGACATCCTGCCCCATTGGGCAAGGGTAACTGCATTGTATGCAGGATTGTTTTCGTGCAGGAACGGGCACCTTCCTGCACAAAAATAACACCGGGAGTCTTTTTCCTCTTTCTATGTGTGATGCTTTTTCCTCACAGATGAGCCGGCAACTAGCGCTAATGAGATGCAGAGTAGGCGTTTCTGTGCCAAAAGCCGCGACAACACCACTCTGCAACATTCTCAACGACCAGCCAGATCGGCAATAAGATCCCCAAACAGGCGATAAGGCGCGTTAGCAGCAAGAAATTAACACCTGCTTTGACCTGGTGTAATGTCCGTCAACAGCCTGTACCAGAAAAGGGAGCCCAGCCCAGAGCCACACCTGAAGACAAACAGAAGCCATGGAGCTACTGATCATGCAGCTCGGAGGCCCAACAGCGCCACAACACCCACCGCCACAACCCCCAGGCCCGCCAACCCCCCGGACCCAACCCACCTCCGGACCACCACAGAGGCAGCGCAGACACAGACCTTCAGAAAATGCACCAGCCTCACACACTTAACACCAGAGTATGTCATTGCCCACTACAGGCTCAAAAGGACTACCATCATCCACATCCTGAACATCATTCAGTCCCGCGCCTAGTGCCAGCCATGCTGCTGGTTTTCTATCCGATCCCCAGAGCCATTGGTCCAGGTCGCAATTGTTGACCTTGAACACCGGAGCGTGTATTCCACGGGAACGTTGTAACCTTGCGGAACCTGAGCTGCCTTTCTACAAATGTAAGTGCTGTGCATTTACTCTAACAGCTCCAAAAAAGCGTACTTATGCACAGGCTAATTCCCCTCCTATGCTTAGTCACGCTGGGACTATTACTGCTGGTTTGCTCAATTGCCGTTCCCTTCCTTGCCATTCAAGTGATATTTGGCTACTGCTCTCCACTAATTCATAGGATCTGTTATTTTTCACAGAGACTTGGATCAAGGATTCCTCTAATCCTGATATCCATTTGGCGGATTGGTATAAACCGTGAGGGCTCAAAAACGGGTGGAGGAATCGCTGTTATTTTACGTTCTCATTTTAACATTACCTCCAGGAAAATTGCTAATATAGACCCTATTGAAGCGATGTATTTTTCCATTTTGAATGCCACCTCAGCCATCGCTTCAGGTATTTTGGTTTATAACCCTTCTGGGGCTGTGACATCTACACTTGCCACTCTTTTGGCAACGATAGCGGATCTATCGTTAAAGCATCCTCATTTCATAGTACTAGGCGATTTCAATCTTCATAAAGATGTGAGCACTTGTACACGAGCCAATAATGTTTTAGACTCTATGCATGGCCTTAATTTTACCCAGCGGGTACGGGGACCCACACACTCTGCTGGCCATATCCTTGATCTTGTTTTCTCGATCCTCCCTGGTCTTACTACACTACCTTCATTGCCCCTCACCTGGTCTGATCATTATCTAATTCCTTTTAGGTTGGCTGTGCCACAACCTCCTATGGTCTCCTCTAAAATCAGGGACCTTGCGAGAAAATGGCACAAGATCACTTGTGAGGCACTTGAGCCTATCTTTCCTACTCGGATAGGGCAGCTCACTAACGATCTAAACATCAACGTATCCAAATTTAATTCTGATCTTTCATCAGCAATTGATCTTATTGCCCCGTTGGTACCTCTTGCTTCTTTAAGATGTAAGCCTTCGGCCCCGTGGTTCTCACCGGAACTGCGAGAGGAAAGAAGTAGGTGCAAGAAATTGGAACGCATTTGGCGACGGTCATATGATCCGGTCGCTAAAACTACTTATAGAACTGCCCTCAAGCATTTTCATAGACTCAAACGTTCTATCATGAAGGACCATTTTGTAGAGAAAATCAAGGCTGCTGAGAATTCATCCAAGACCCTATTTAACATCATTAAAGAATTCTCTAATCCTCCTGTCGTGGCCTGTCCGATTGTTGCTAGTCAGACCCTTTGTGATGGTCTTTCAGAATTTTTCCACGATAAAATTATCAAGATTGCGGACACATTTCATCAGACTAGGATTTCCGTACCATCCGTTCCCAAAACTACTCATAAGGACACTTTTGTTTCTTTTAAACCCCTAAAAGCGGAATATGCACAGACTCTGTTACATCGATGTAAATCAGGTTCTCCTCTTGACCCTGCCCCTGCACAAGTACTAAGCAATCTGTCTCCCCTGCTGCTTAATCCACTTCTTGAGATTTGGAATCTTTCATTAGCCTCCGGCCTATTCCCCTCCCTTTGGAAACAGGCCATGTTGATTCCTATCCTGAAAAAGGCTGATTCCGACCAAACTCTCTTTAGTAATTATCGACCTATCTCACTCCTCCCTAAGCCTGCGAAAATCTTGGAGAAAGTGGTGCAGGAGCAGCTTGCGGAACACCTGGAAGCAAATCAACTTCTTCATGATTCCCAGTCGGGCTTTAGGCCCGGCTTTAGCACTGAGTATGCACTTCTAGAGGTGTCGGAGGCTATTCGAGAGTGCGTGGTTGCGGGCGAGGAGGCCATGTTGGTCCTCCTCGACCTATCCGCGGCCTTCGATACTGTCTCACACGACATCCTGTTAGATCGCCTCCGAGATACTGGCATGGGGGGGGACACCTTTGGCGTGGGTGAGATCCTTCCTAAGAGACAGAACTCAGCAGGTCTTCCTCCGGCCCTATGCTTCTGCAGAGAAACCTTTGTTATGTGTTGTTCCGCAGGGTTCGGCACTCAGCCCCCTGTTTTTCAACGTTTACCTTTCACCTTTGGCGGATGTGGTTGAATCCTGGGGAGTCAGAGTGATCTCTTATGCTGACAAAACTCAGCTTGTGTTTTCATTTAGAGATCACTCTGAAGGCAATTTGTCCAATTTTCGACAATGCCTGGTTAACATCTCCTCCTGGATGACTACCAACAATCTGAAACTTAATGCAGATAAGACTGAGGTCCTATTTTTTAATCAAAAATCTCCTCTCCCGGCTAGAGTATGGTGGCCTGCCGAATTGGACCCTGCTCCAGTTCCTGTCTTATCCGCACAAAATGTGGGCTTTCAATTTGATAATGTCTTGTCCTGTAAGACCCAAGTTAATAAAGTTTCAGCAGCATGTTTTGGTAAACTGCGCATGATTACAAAAATCTTCCCTTTTCTTCCGCTTGACTCACGGAGAACTGTGGTTCATGCACTAATCATGTCCCATCTGTATTATGCGAACAGTCTGTATGTGGGAGCCCCCGCCTATCTGATTAAACGACTGCAGACCGTACAGAACGCCACGGCCAGGCTGATTTGCAACATCCCGTATCTCCACTCCATTACTCCATATTTGGCTAAACATCATTGGATGCCTGTGTCCTATCGTATTCAATTCAAAGCATTGGTCATTGCGTTTAGGGCACTTAATGGTCTGGGCCCTGCCTATCTGAGATACAGGCTGAAACCTGTCCAGTCGGTTTGTGTTCTCAGATCTAATCATCTTCGCCTGCTACACGCCCCCCGTTTCCATCTTTCTAGAATGGGAGGTCGGGCTTTTGCTGTGGTCACTGCAAAACACTGGAATCATGTTCCTCCGGACCTGAGGTTCATGACATCAGAGTCACTCTTCCGGAGTAGACTTAAAACCTGGTTATTTTCTAATATCTAGATTCCGCTGTGCTCCTTTTGGTTGACTGCTGTTCGCAGCGCCGGGACACCCCCGTCGGGGGTAGCCGTGCGCTTTATAAGCTTCAAAATAAATAAATAAATAAATAAATCATTGGCCACAAGTTTGGTATCAAACTTCTCAACACATTAAACCCCCACTGATGTCAGTGTGGGATTTAATGAAGAATGCACTCAGAAGGCATCTTAGAGATGCCTCCTAAAAAACAACAAGTCTCTGGTGGGTTCCCTGACTGGTACACTCCAGCCTGCCGCCACGTGACATGTTTCTGGACCCCTAGGGTGGGAGCCTTTGCTCCCTGAGCCCAGAAACAAAACCTTTCCTGGGCAGAGGTGTTCACACCTCCCCCAGGCCAGGAAGAGCCATCCGTGGCAGGGGAGCTTCAAAGGCCTGGCAGTCTTTGTAATGCAACCCCCAGCCTCTCCTGCTATCAGGAGCAGGCCCCCTTCCTGTCTCCCCTCCTTTTAGGCGGGAAGACAGGTGGGAAAAACTAGCCATCCCAGAAGGTGTGCCCACCTCTGCCAACTCCACTTCTCAGGTGGGGGAGGGGAGGTGAAGCCCACTCTTCAGTGTCCACCATCTTGCAGATGGCAGGCACTCCCCAATCATTATTAGGAATTGTGTTCACTCCCCCACGTGGGGTGAGCACGCCAAGGGTGTACTCACCCTAAGGTCAGCCCATTGGCTACTGACCTTGAGACCCCTAAAACACCCCTTAAATACAGTATTTAGGGAGCAGCCCTGAACCAAGAAGGCAGACCCAAAGAAAATACAAGAAAAGAAGAAGAAGGACCGAACAGCCATGCCGAAGCTAACAAGAGGAAGACGCCCACTTACTTTACCCCAGCCCTACCGGCCTGTCTCCAACTTAAACCTGCTCCTGCAAAATCCCGGTGTGTCCTGCAGCCAGCGACCTCAAAAACCCCGGAGGACCTGCCTTCTTTCAACCACAAGACTGTGTCTCCCATGAACACCAGATTTGTTCATCTGCAACCTCTGGCTCCGGCCAGACACTGATAATCCGCACCACTCTGCACCCACCGTACACAGCCTGAGCTCGAGTTGGCAAACACCACGAGGAGGTCTCCCCGGTGATCCTAACCTGAGATTCAGTGTCCCCTGACCTGCCTCAAACTCCAGCCGACACCTGCAGTGTAAATCCTGAAGGTCCCCCCAACTGCGACCAGGAGCTGGTTAGAAGATCCAACCCCAAAAGGCACCCCTGCACCCGACGCCCCAAGGCCTTGGGTGGCCAAACCAACGGTGCCTAACAAACCCCCAACTTCCCAACTTACCTCTCAAAGTGGTGGTCGCACCCAGAAGACCTTCATCCCCAAGCCTGCAGTGCCTTTACAAACCAGAGGTTCCCCATTGCAAACAACAGGGCGCCCGATGTCGAAACAACACCCTGCACCTGGCCGCCCTAGTACCGCTGAGGGTGCACCTTTGGTGCTACTTTGTTTCCCCATTTGTCCTGAGCTAAAGTCCAGGAGCTTTGCTCCCACAACCAAGAGGCCTGCTCGTCAACAGCCACCAACCAGAGGACCCCTATCCCCCAGTGGATGAAATTGGGCCTCAGCACTCTGCACCCGGCCGCCCTAGTGCCGCTGAGGGTGTAACAAGAGTGCTTCCCTGACCCTGGGGGACCCTGAGTCTACCCCCAGAACCTCACCTCCCACTACCAAATACTTACCTTAAACCCGATAACACTATTTTCCTCAATAGGATACCATTGATTGTTTTTTGGGAAAAGTTTCTAAGTGTGGAGTTTGAAAACCTAAAAAAATTCTTAAAAATTCTATTACTTCACAAGAACGATTTTACTTACCTGTTTACAGGAAATGTACCAGACTAGTATCCAGGTATACTACTCTGTGTAACAAAAGTAATCTCAAAAGTAACTTACCTGTAATCTTACTGAAAATCCTATACAAAGTATATGTACTATATTTACAATGCATTGCATTTCTCAGAAACAATATTGTAAGTCAAAACAAAGTGCATTTACAAACCGCAATCCAAACTGTGTTACAAACTGTATATTTACTGCAAAGTACTTTGTGATGTATTCCTATAGGTTCTGTATCGATCCCCCTATTCCTGACCCTATTCTGGTTAACAAGTTAACTAGCAGTCAGCCCATGAGGCAGAAAACCCCCATGATGCAGGAACCGTTATCTGATAAAGCCACACTACAGCACAGGAACGTGTTATCTGATTAGGTCATAACGCTTGCCATCTAATTAGACAAGCGATATTCCTCCAGCCCCTGATAAGGCATACGGAGTTCTCAAAACAAATCAAACCTATGTCAACCTGGAAAAACCCTGCGGCCATTGTTTTGATTTCATCGAGAACTTCAGCAAAAGAATGTGCTAACGACCAAGTCGTATGACATCCTTATTGACGTATCTATGTCCATCCTTATGTCAATCTCGGCACCTTAAAGGTATAAATATTACCGATATTGCCCTATGCAAACACACGCGGTGGTGACGAGGACGGAGCAGCCAGACTTGCCGAAGCCCAGAGCAGAGCAGACCCCGCTGGCGCAGCCCCGCCTTCTTGACGCGCTGAGAACGAGCAGCTGCCTATTTCTCCTGCCGAGAAATCCAGCTCCGGCGCTTCCGGGTAGCCCTCGCAGGCAGCCTGGAATATCGAGACCAGAGACGAGAGATACCATCCCTCATTCATCCTAGATTCCAGGTACAGAACTGAATAACCCCTCACAGAGAATTCCATAGTCAGTCACTTGGCAAAACAAACTTAACTTAAACTGTAACTTTCTATTCCCACCCACGTATTAGGCTTAGGTCAGGTACACGGGGTAGGCGTAGTTAGAAACACCAGTTGAGTACGATTAGTCAAATGTATATATGTATGTATCTATTTTATTCATTTTAAACCTTCATATGGCTTAGAAACCATATCAATGTTTTTACAGTATTATTTTATACTTCTGCTTTTAATGTATGCACTTTACTTAACTATAAGTATTGCAATAATATCGATCCATTTCTCTTGTATGAGAAAAGAGACTGATCAATAAATAACATCTTTTATTGAACACGCCCGTCTCTGCCTTTTCTCTACAATCTGATGAGACTAAGAATGCACGTACTGACTGAGTAAAATAAATTGCCTTTTGTTCACACGACTCTCGAGATACACTCTTGATTAGGGGAGAGCAAAGTTGTCATGTTCTATGGTTGTCAGAAACTAAATCCCTTCTTGTCTATCCAGGGAGGTTCAACTCCTCCTTGCCTATTCGAGAAAGTTTCTAGTGAACTCTGAGCTAAGCTGGCAAACCCAAAACTTTAAGTCTAATATCGACAGTAGTAGACCTAGTTAACGTCTGGTCTAGGCCTATACTATTGAAGGTATTATTCCAATGCGCAGAGCCTATTGGGATGATAGGAACTACACTACATGGCGCCCAACGCGTTTGGAAGGGCGATAAAACTAACGTAAGACATTTAGAGTAACTCAGTCGTGCTTTCTCACTCAGACCCCTTTTTTCCCATATTACTCCAAAGACGTCTGGAGTGGGTAAAAGGTAATATCCGCCAAACCTCGCAGGAGGAAACTCCTATGTATGGTACTTGGTTTAGTCAACGTTGAAGGATACACTGTTCCAAAATATTGTGCATCTAATCTTTGTTTCCATAAGAAACCTGATCTGCAAACAAAAGAAATAACCATCCTGTGGGTAAAATGGTAGACAGTGATGATGAAAGAGAGGCAGTTAGATTAGCAGCTGAAATAGCAGCAGCTGATACTGCACTGCAAGAAGCAGACCAGGATATAATACTCATCCCGGTCATCAAAAGGAAATCTATAACCTTAAAACTTATAGAAAATGGACTGACACCTAGAGGTGGTACAGTCATATTCGTAATTGAGGCACACGAATATCGGCAGACAGAGGTATACTATTCATGGATACATTTTCCAGCAGCAAATGCTGTAACAAAGTACTTCCACTATTACAAAATAGAGGAACCTCCTGAAATGTACACTCCTTTCGAGGAGGTGGAAGTACCACTCAAATTTCAAGAGCACCTGCTCTTATTTGATGGCGCCCTAAAACATAATAATCACATCACCAGGCTCGGTCCCTTAGGTAGACCAGGAGCAACGTGGCCGGTCCTAGCCGGATACACACCACATCCAGACATCGAAAGAATGCCTGCACCAGAGCTTTTAACACAGCTAAAACAATTAATAAAAGTACATAGACAATTAGTCCAATATGTGATGCGGACTTCAACAATACAACCAGCAATTAAAATTCCACAGCTGACCCCTCACCAGGGGAACACAAATAAAATTACACCACAGAACATACAGTCCTGCCTAGGTAAAGTACCGGCTAAACGGGAACAAATACCATTCTGGCTAGCACAAAAAATCACCCAAATAGAGGCGGTGTTTCCAGACACCACCCCGTTAGAAAAACACAGGATTCTGACTATCTGTCTTCCAATGGGAATCGCACCACACGTGGAGGACTGTGACACTTGGGGTACAGTCTTTGCTTCCATTTACACAAAAACGCACGGTGTTCCATCCATTTCGGTAATACCAGATGTGCTAAAACAAATTCAAGATGAATACGGTCCAGAACCCGCTTTAACTCTTGGTATGAAATTACTAAAAGACTTCAAGCAGGTCTCGGCTATATTATTAGCCAACATCAAGGGAGAAGCAGCAAACGTGGCGATCCGCCAGAGGTTAAAAGAGACAGATATAGCAGACCAACCAGCTGAAATTGACAGAATCATAGAAAAATCCTATGAGGAACTAGGTAGAGATAGTTTAGGTGAAATACCAGTAAAACCACAACTGATTGAAAGTCCTGAAAAAATATTTTTTAATAACAATTCAACATCACAAAAAAAGAGCTGGGATGGAAACAAACAATCCAATCCTAAAGAAAAGAAATTCCAGTCCAGAGGAAGGTCTCCTCGGCGAAGAGAAAAGTCTCAGAACCAAAGACACAGGTCACCCCAAAGTGATCCCTCTGGGAAAAGATATAACCTTAGAAATAGGGATAATATAAAAAAGCCTGATAGATATCAAGACATTGATACACGTCCCTCTCAATCTTTTCAGACTTCCTCGCAGAAATCGGAAAGAAGAGGACGATCAGAACAAAGAGAAGAGCACGCCAAGTCCAAAGACAAGGAACCTGCTCATCTAAAAAAGAAATTACAATTTCCAAAAAAGAAGGTAGCCAGTATTAAAATAGTTAACAATGCCGAGAATACTGAGGACACAACTGAAAAACGGAGAATGGGCTCAAACAGTGCTAGACAGCGCAGCAGAAGTGAGCATAGCTCGCAAAGTCCTTATGAATCATCTGGAGACAGTGGACACGAATGAATATCTTCAAGTGGAAACTGCAGACACCAGAGTTAGCAAACCTCACAAAATATATGAAATAACTTTACGTATAGAAGGGGATAAGACTAGAAAAATAAGGGGACTATTTTGGGATAATCTCTCCAAGGGCTATGACATCCTCCTAGCTGAAAAAGACTGGCCACAGGGTTTGTCAGGGATTGCCCTCATGGCGAAGAAATAATTATGCCTGCCTTCTCAAATCATATCCCAATTCATAAAAAATACACACTTGCTAGAAAGTGGGCAGTAGCTCAAGCTCCTGCTTATACAAAAATCACGTAGGATGGGATGAGGACTCTCCTCCTCACAAAATCCAGTTAAAATCACAACCTACTGCACAAAGACAGTACCCAATTAAGCAAGAAGCTAAAAAACAGGTAAAAGAAATACTAGATCAGCTAGAATACCAGGGGGTGATTGAAACTTGCACCTCACAAATGAACAACCCTTTGTTTCCGGTCTCCAAACCAGACAATTCATATCGTCTAGTTTTGGATTACCGACACCTTAACTCATGTTGCAAAACTTTTGCAGTGCAAAACTCGCATAGTGCTGCACTAATGAATAACATAGTGCGCAAAAAATACAAAACAACATTAGACATCTCTAATCGATTCTTTTGTCAAAACATAGCACCAGAGAGCAGATATTTGTCTGCGTTCTCAATAAATGGCACTCAAAAACAATTCTGTCGGTTAGCCCAGGGGTACAAGAACAGCCCGGGAGTATTCTCAGCGAGAGTAACAGAATTACTACAAACATATGATGACGAAGCATTATCTTATGTCGATGACATTTATTTAACAGATGATGACTTGGATACTCACTTGAAAAGAGTGAACACCATAATACTTGGGTTCGCAGCAGAGGGTTACAAATTCAACTTTTAAAAATCCAGAATTGCCCATCTGACAGTCCTGTTCTTAGGATATGAATTATCAAGTGAAGGCAAAAGCCTGGCTGACAATTTCCTAGAGAAATGTGCCGTACTCCAAGCACCTAGAACACTAAAAAACCTACAGTCAATTCTAGGCTTCCTAAATTTCGGAAGAACATACATTGCAAATTACGCAGAAAGGGTCAAACCCCTTTATGATCTAATAAAACCAGATTTTAAAAGAACCAATTGGACTCAAATACACACAGAAATTCTGAGATCTTTACAAACAGACATGTTAATTAAAACAAAATTAGAAACACGTGATAACACACGCAATCTTGTGATTCGAGTCATCCCAGGAAGATGCGGATTCACATACCTGACCTCTAATGAGGGAGAAAAGGTACCAATTGCATTCAAGTCACACTTGTACACTAAAGCTGAAATGAAATTCAGCCCAACGGAAAAAATTCTAACTGCAACACAGACAGCTATAGCAAAAGAACGAGCCCTGGCACAAGGTAAACGAATAATAATCGTGACACCGATACCAGCCCTAGAGGCTGTAACAAAAGCAAGCATTCCGAATGCTAAAGCGCTCCATCCGAGATGGATACAATGGGCTAATTCTCTTGCTGCAACAGACGTGGCATACGAATTTGATCCTAACTTAAAAACACAAGAATTTCTCCAAAATGAATTTGAATGTCCTCCGCCGACCGAAATTCTGCCTCTAGAACATTACGGCTGTATAATATATACAGACGGATCAGCACAACCCGCAGTGGGGGGTAAACAAGCTTACAGTGCTGCGTGCGCGATTGTTAAAGGTCGCTGGCACGAAGGGAAATTTAAACCAGCCGTCACTAAAACACAATCGCTAGGAGATTGTACAGCTCAGCAAGCTGAATTACTGGCGTTCAAGATGGCGCTTGAAAATACCGATCGAGAATTCCCCACACTCATAGTGTGCGATTCGTATTATTGCGTTCAATCTTACAATGAATACTTGCAGATCTGGCTTCAGAATGGTTTTAAGGATGCAAAAGGAGGCACAATTAAGCATAAAATGCTCTGGGAACAAGTAGTTCTATTACAAAAAGAACTACCAAAGACTCACGCTGAGTCATCAACGTGATGGCGTTCACGTTGCAGGGAATTCATTGGCTGATGAGGCCGCGAAGGCAGCCGTCAAACGGCTTCCGTAGCTGCCATCACCCGGTCAAAAACAAAAATAGACAGCGAAATATTACAGGCTATCAGCGCTACAGAAAAGGATTCGATAGAAACACTCCCGAAAGGCTTTCCTGTAAAATACTCATACATAACTGATGCAAACAATGTTCCTTTTGCTCGAATCCCTGGAGTGGGGGATAGGGCAATTCCAAACATGGAACATAGGTTAGGACTGATAATAGCGGCACACGAAGGGCTTGCTTCTATACATGCTGGCGTCTCAGCCACAGTATCATTATTAAAACAGAGATACTGGTGGCCACAAATGAGAAGACAAACAAGGAATTATGTTTTAGAATGTGAAATATGTCAAAAAATGAAAGTATCAACGGTGAGACGTCCAGAGCAGACGCCCCTTCTAATCTCGGATAAACCATTAGCCTGTGTTTACCTAGACCACTGTGGTCCCTTACAAAGGGATGGTAACTATAAATATATCTTGGTTGCAGTGGACTCATGTACGAGATTCATATGGATGTGGCCCCAGCGAACGGCTGACGCCAGAACTGTTATAAAAGATTTGCGAGTCTTTATCGGCACATACGCAATTGGGATGCTGCATTCGGACCATGGTCCTGCTTTTAACTCTAGAGCTTATAAGGAGGCCATGGTCAGCATGGGCATTACATTGCGGTACTCTTGTCCATTTCACCCTGAGGGGAACGGAATTGTTGAAAGAAAAAACCGTGACATAAAGCAATCTATAACGGCAAAGGTATTAGGTTCGGGAGCTGGGTGGGTCAAACATCTAATAAGTGTCCAACGTAGTCTAAATAACCTGCCAAGAAATTCTCTGAAGGGATTCAGTCCATACGAATTATTATTTGGAACTAGGATGTTAATCTCTGACCTTGACAGTCAGACTTCAGTGGTGAAGGAAAAAAGCTTTGATATCAAAGACCGTTTGGCTATTTTGCAGGACTTAAATGAAACAAGAAAAGACCTGAGCAACATAAAATTGAAACAACAGCCAACAACCACTGAAGAACCACCACCTGTCCCAGCAAGACCTGTCTGGATTCCAAAAGTCGGGGATCTAGTCAGAGAAAAGATCGCGGTAAAGAAGGAATTTGGGCCTTCTTACAGAAAAGCAGTTCCTGTCTTGTCTGTCAACGGGACAAGATCAGTTGTACTACCGCCGCTTGCTGGTAAAAAGGAGAACCGAGTTGTATCCATCGACCTGGTAAAACCACAATCATGTGGCCGATAACAAATAGTAGGCCAAGTGGACTCCCAATAAGTAGCAGAACACCAAGGTTTGCTACCAGTACAGAGGTCCTAACAAAGAGGCTAATCACATTCGAAACGCCTACAGAAGAACAACAAGGATTATGCAACAATGCAATGGAACTTAGACCTCTGAAAACTCAAATAAAAACATTTAGCAGAGACACACCAATCTATAATGAAGTACCAAACGATAATGCAAGGAACATTAATCCTGAAGCAATTGGAACAATTGACAGAACAGCATCCGGCTACTTCATAAACTTCGATGATTCCTCTGAAGGCTTCAGTGAATCAAAGACACAGCCATCATCAAAAACCTTTAAAGAAAAAGCTAAAGAACTTTTGAAACAACTGAAAGAAACATATCTGATTTCTCCATGGATCGAATTTTGGGTGGGTTTTGGTGAATTTATCCTCATACTTTGGCTCATCATGATACTAACATTGGGACGCTTCATTGAGGGAAAATATGCTAAAATGGACACAGCAAGTCAGAAAATCAACTTGATCCTCAAACCACACACATCTTCACACATCGAGAAAAGAGAACTTTCTTCAGTCAACTTCACAGCCAATCCTATACCGGGTGGGGTAGCATTGGACAACACTGACTACGAAATCTATGGTCCGGTTGAAATCCTGAAATATCCACACCAAATTAAGATCTCATTGAGTGACTTTGTAAAACAAAACTCATTTGCTGATGATTGGGACTTCGAAAGCATTAATAATATGATGTCTGACTTAGTAATGTCTGCTAAATTTACCAAACATGATTATTTGCAGGGTTCTACAAATTATGATAGTATGTATTGCTACAACCACTATGGTAACCATTTTCTACATAAATCTGCACAACCTAGAAATGTTTTAAATTATAATCAATGGGAACATTGTGCAACCCCTCCAAAAGGAAGCTCAAGAATCGTTTACGACAAATATTCATACTTTTCAGGTTTTAACATAAGTAATGCTGAAACATTTTATTTCAAATTGTCAAACAAGACAGGCACAAAGACCATGATAACAAACACGAAATTGATATATTCAGACTCATTCTTTGAAAAAATGAATACTTTTGGTTTTGATTATTGGGACAAAAATGTTGAATTGAAAAGTGTTTGGGGTACAAAAGAATGGCAAGTACAGGGTATAGAATCTTTGTTTAGAGCCTGCATGATCCCAGAACAAATTATATTTTTAAATGACACTGTTCAACAAACCACCTGTCAAGGCCTAGCCAAAATCAAAGACTT
Source organism: Lissotriton helveticus (assembly GCF_964261635.1). Classification (NCBI taxonomy): domain Eukaryota; kingdom Metazoa; phylum Chordata; class Amphibia; order Caudata; family Salamandridae; genus Lissotriton; species Lissotriton helveticus. The sequence continues at coordinate 523,098,596 of NC_136072.1, forward strand.
AAATAAACCGTCTATTCCAAAACCAACAATGAACAGCAATAGCTCTACAGATGAAGAGATAGACGTAAATTATGTATTAAACCAAAACAGAACACATCCAGATTGGAAACAGTGGTTGATCTGGCCCACAGATACTAATAACTGTCAAGACAGATTCCTGAACAAAACACAGGGGTTCAAAATGACCAGGCCAGACCCTAGATATCCTCAAAGACAACACCCAGGGATAATAACCACCTACAGTGTGGGCAAATTATGCCTTCAATGGCTACAAACTTCCACACTGGCAGAAATTAAGCAACACCTAACTTTACTTACTGATGGTGCTGACTTGCGTGATTTCATTATGGGACCACGCAAACAGCGTCAAAAGCGTTTCATAGCAGCCTCTATATATGCAGCATACAATGAGGCCTGGAAGGTGACTCAAATTGAAACAGCAGAGAGAATACGGGAAATTGACCGTATTAATTTGGAAAAATCACTTTCTGTAGTGGACAATGGGTTAATGACTCTGTCCGCCAGAATTTTTTCTCTGGACAGCATTGTGTCTTCAGCAATCGACATATTATCGCAGGACTTACTGTTGTTACAACACGGTCAGTCTCAATTGCGTTCTATTGTACATCTTGGCTGGACGTTACAAAATCTGCGTTCAGGCTATGTGCCTTGGCGTTTAATCAACACAACGTCACTATTCCATATCTTTAACCTTACTGATAGACAAATCAGTATGGCACAAAAGGGTGCTGATTATACAATCCTGAGCATTGAGAAACTCGAGAGATTACCAGTGACAATGTCAGAACGACCTGTCAGTGAATGGATAATACATGGGATAATTAATATTCCAATATCAACCTTCAGGTTTTAATACTGCCAAAAATATATACAGGCTGGCATGTACGAAAAATTGGGAAAAGGGTACATTAAAACAACATGGAACTTGCCCTATTCACATGCATGTGTCAGTAATAAAGGACAGAAAGTGTTTCTTAGTGGCAATAATTGTGCGATGTCACTAAGCGGTACACTTCTGTGTAATGGAATTAGTTTGCATGGAGCCTGTGAAGGGAACTCAAATAACCTTTCATGTCACCAGCAAGGCGCACCTGCAACAGAGATAGAACCATTCTTTCAAAGACTCTACAATGGGAGTTACATTCTAATTGTAGATCGCAGATGTTGTAGTCTTATGCCCGGGACTCCTTATCTCGTAACTACGACTGCGAAGGTCAAGTGCTGTGGACACTCATTGTTCCCCAGCTCCTTTCCAGACAGGGAGGCAAGGGCATGGCCCAACTTGAAAATTACTTCTATTCGAATAGATACTTTAAGCAGAATGAAAACAGTGCTTCTTCAGACGCCGACAAGGCTCACGTCATCAAAAGAAACGTATGATCTCCAAGTCGCAAGGACGACTGCAGAGATACACTCCTTATTATCAACTAATTCCCCCATACATTTCGCAGAAATCCTGAATGAAATCTTGAATATTTCTGATACCAGTGGAGTCTCACAAGTATTTAAGACAGTATTTTCGATGGCATTAACACCATTCAAAGCCATACTGTGTAAAAAAAAGGTCAGGGCCAACCAATATTTGCCCGGCGGTATCGCCTCCTTAACCCACAAAATATTAATCAATGAAGAGGCAGGCGCTGGAGACTGGAAGGCAGGAAACAAGGTTTATTCTCTCCGGAGGAGAACACATCAGTTCGGACAGCCAGTATCGTCACGAGGTGCTCTAACCGCATCTCTGAGGCCTGGCCTCTTATACACAGGTTTATGATTTTTATTGCAGGTAACACATTCTTGCAATGCTTTGAAGTATGAAAGGACATCCTCGGAATCTCCCCTTCAGGCCCGTTCCCACACACATTTACAGTTGAAGTCCCCACCCCGGTCACAATAGGTGATGATTATCGCGCAGCTGGACATTCCGCCGATTCACGGAATGTGTGGGGTTGATCGGATATCATAGGGTGGGGGCTTTGATCAATTCGAGGGCCTTTTAATGGGGGAACCTTCCTACTGTACGGGGAGGGGGGGCAATAAACAATATCCGCAGGGCCAGGTGGCGGTCTGGGAACGAGGAAGACAAACGGGCACACAGGAAAAAGGGGGTTTGTATCAAAGGACCTGGGACCATGAAAGGAATGAAGGGAGGTGTCGCGCTGGGAACAGGATGGGGTTTCGAGGCAGAGCTGCGCTGAGGAGGGGTTTATGACCCAGGGCATGTGAGAGCGGGGGTGGCCAGTGAGTGGGGGTCAGCGGCATGCAGAGGGTGGTTCTGATCGAGGCACCTAAAATGGCGGGTGCGCACGACAAAAAGTGTGGCATCAGGGGAAAAGGCAAGATGGCGCAGATAATGTTTACCAAACCGTACTAATTTTCCACAACTGGGTATTTTTCCAGATTTCGTCCACTCGATTTTTGGCGGACTTCCCCTCATTTTAGGACTGATTGCAGGAATCCTATTCCTAGTCCTTATATTTCGTTATGGCAAACCATGTCACAGACAAAACAACTGCGACAAGGGAAGAAACAATCCTAGCCATTGGATACCGGGACCGGATATCAAAAATCCTGGGACTATCCCGGCTTAGAGACCTGAACATGACTTGGTTTCTATCATTTCGACCAATGTGGCAACGATGTGTTTTACCTGTATTAAGGTGCCTGCTATGCGGAGAAGAATGCGTGTTAGACACCTGTCTGACGCTACAATCGGATACGCCAATGGATGCAGAAACATTGTTGAGTCCAATAAAGGCTCATGCTTTGTGCTGCCCTCAACGGCTACCAATCCTGATGACGGCATTCGTGGAAGCTTCACCACTACGATTAAGGGGTAGTGAAGTTCAAGATGAAAGCAGCATCGATCAGGTACGACCTTCTGTCAGCAATCCAAATCAGAATGTCAATGGAGACAATCATGCGCACGAATGCATGGTTACACCTATTTCCGAGTTAGTGGAACTCTCCCAGGAAGCTGTTGACAACTTTTTCGAGAGTCTAAATGATATGATGTTCTCACCAGAGCAGAAATAGAGACTTTTGAGCAAGCTCGCACACGGCGTTCCCTGAATTTGGCCTTCAACTTTAATAACAGAATACCATGAACAATTTTCCCTCCAGTTCACGGACAGCAATTTTTTCAGCAGCCCCAAAATATTTTTGCATATTTTTCGGGACACTTATCTTCTGCTTAAAGTAAGAACTATTCCTAGAGAACTAAAATTTCTAATTTTAGATAGCTTATAGACATTAGCTGCCCGCTGGAATGTTCATTATTATTTTATTCTGTGATGAAATGGTCTCGAACTTTTTTTCTGTATTAAGAGCCATTTCATGTGTAAATTCTCATATACCATTTAGCAATAATGTATACATATGCGTGATTACTTTAGCATTATTCTACAGCTTGAGTGCATATAATACATGTGACTGCATTTTTCCGTATATTTGATAATTTCAAAATGCATTTATGTATTTTGGGGTGGTAAGGTATACACAATACTCTACAGTATGTTTTACTATGCATAGATTAGTAAATATGTCCATAGTTAGCGTGGAGTGGGTGTGATGTATTCCTATAGGTTCTGTATCGATCCCCCTATTCCTGACCCTATTCTGGTTAACAAGTTAACTAGCAGTCAGCCCATGAGGCAGAAAACCCCCATGATGCAGGAACCGTTATCTGATAAAGCCACACTACGGCACAGGGACGTGTTATCTGATTAGGTCATAACGCTTGCCATCTAATTAGACAAGCGATATTCCTCCAGCCCCTGATAAGGCATACGGAGTTCTCAAAACAAATCAAACCTATGTCAACCTGGAAAAACCCTGCGGCCATTGTTTTGATTTCATCGAGAACTTCAGCAAAAGAATGTGCTAACGACCAAGTCGTATGACATCCTTATTGACGTATCTATGTCCATCCTTACGTCAATCTCGGCACCTTAAAGGTATAAATATTACCGATATTGCCCTATGCAAACACACGCGGTGGTGACAAGGACGGAGCAGCCAGACTTGCCGAAGCCCAGAGCAGAGCAGACCCCGCTGGCGCAGCCCCGCCTTCTTGACGCGCTGAGAACGAGCAGCTGCCTATTTCTCCTGCCGAGAAATCCAGCTCCGGCGCTTCCGGGTAGCCCTCGCAGGCAGCCTGGAATATCGAGACCAGAGACGAGAGATACCATCCCTCATTCATCCTAGATTCCAGGTACAGAACTGAATAACCCCTCACAGAGAATTCCATAGTCAGTCACTTGGCAAAACAAACTTAACTTAAACTGTAACTTTCTATTCCCGCCCACGTATTAGGCTTAGGTCAGGTACACGGGGTAGGCGTAGTTAGAAACACCAGTTGAGTACGATTAGTCAAATGTATATATGTATGTATCTATTTTATTCATTTTAAACCTTCATATGGCTTAGAAACCATATCAATGTTTTTACAGTATTATTTTATACTTCTGCTTTTAATGTATGCACTTTACTTAACTATAAGTATTGCAATAATATCGATCCATTTCTCTTGTATGAGAAAAGAGACTGATCAATAAATAACATCTTTTATTGAACACGCCCGTCTCTGCCTTTTCTCTACAATCTGATGAGACTAAGAATGCACGTACTGACTGAGTAAAATAAATTGCCTTTTGTTCACACGACTCTCGAGATACACTCTTGATTAGGGGAGAGCAAAGTTGTCATGTTCTATGGTTGTCAGAAACTAAATCCCTTCTTGTCTATCCAGGGAGGTTCAACTCCTCCTTGCCTATTCGAGAAAGTTTCTAGTGAACTCTGAGCTAAGCTGGCAAACCCAAAACTTTAAGTCTAATATCGACAGTAGTAGACCTAGTTAACGTCTGGTCTAGGCCTATACTATTGAAGGTATTATTCCAATGCGCAGAGCCTATTGGGATGATAGGAACTACACTACAACTTAACACTTACCTGTGCCAGGATTGCTTGGTTCTAGGAAATAAAATAACAAAAAGAATAGTTTTTATACAAAAACAATTGGTCTGAAGTTCAGTCTTTGAGTGTGTGAATTCATTTGCTGACTAAGTGTGAACAACACATGCTTAACACTGTCCTCTGATTCTGCCTTACTGCTCACCTGCACTACCACAAATAGAGCATTAGGTGCTATCTAACTTTACCTCTGCCTACCTTTTGGACTCCACTGGACTCTGTGCACACTATACCTCACTTTGGTATAGTATATACAGAGCCAGCTTCCTATATGCCGCCTATAATGTAATTGGCACATAGCGCCTTGAAACTATGAAACTATATTATTTTTACTTTTGCCCAATACTGCAGATTTTCACACGGCATTGATATATGGTAATCTTTGTACATAAATCCAGCCATCAGTGTGCACTACACAAATGCTGTCAGTCAACCAGTCAAAACAAAGATTAATCTCTTATGTATTGCTGTATTTAGATGGGATGTACGCACAATGAAATGCATGACTAATCCACCTGTGTGGCTTTAAATTGCCTACTCAAACACTACTTTCAGGGAGCCTGGCTCAATTCTACACTGAATACACTGTTCTAGTGATCTCCAATATGAGCAAATCACGTCAGGAGTTGCTTTAGGTAAGCATGGATATTATTTAATCAGCATGTTTTTCTAGTATAGTAGTTGCTTGAGTCTTGACATTTTTTGTCTTTAAAACATATGTCTATAGTTTAGCCAGAAAACAGAGACTTACCAGGAAATTGTTTTAGCCACTAATGACATATTGTTACTTTTCAATGTGAACAACCATTACTGACATTTGGGAAAACCCTAGAGTTCTTTTTTAGTTCTGCATATTCAGGGCCAAATTTATATTAGTGTTGAGAGCGCAAGGGATAACACTAAAGTCAGATTTGACTTGCAATTCCCTGCATGGCTTGATAAATCTGGATTAACAAAGGCAGTGCAAATCACTGCCTTGCATTACTCTGCCCCAGGGAGGAATTGTATTGGTTGTACGTGGGTGTTCCTATGCATCCACCCATGGATTTTGGATAATTCCCAAATTTACCATTAGTGTTAGACCTGGGATTGCATCAAAATGCTACGCCTCCCCAGAGGAGATGTAACAAGGAGAAACATCTTTATACCACTGACGATTATTTTTGTGCAGGAATCAACACCTTCATGCACAAAAACAATCCTGCCTGCAACACAGGCCCACTTGCTCCATGACGTAAGAGTGCCTCCATTGGTGCTAGGCAGTAAAAAGTGTGCCATCACAAGGAAAGGACAGGAATGTGCAGTATAATGTTAAATGCAGTGCATACCTACCCTTTCACGCAGGGCAGTGCAGCAAGGTGGCATGGTGTATTGGGCTGTGTGAAGGTTTGATAAATATAGCCCTTCATGAATGAACATGCATCAATATCTGACAAAGGTATTAAGTAATTTTATGAAGATGCATGTTGACTCATAATTGCCTCAATTACAGAGCAGTCAACATTTTAGAATATATAATAATCACTCAACAATGTAGCATCTTTAGTTCTAACCAGAATTTGGAGCAATCAAATGATATTAATCATATTCATAACTCAATCGAATTAAGGAGTATAGCTAAAACCTATATTTGACATTGCCATGCAAGAATATACCAAAGAATGTGGGTGGAAAATTAGTCATAGTCGGGCAAGATTTTACAAAATAGAGAAGTGACACCCCATATATCACACATTAATATCCAACATTGTTTCGCCCTTCTTCTTTTATTTCTTTTCTCTTGTTTTCTAAAAATGCAAGTATAGGGAAAGCGCTCTGAAGAGGCTGCAGGCGGCATACGCGCTCTGTTGAAACCCACACCAATTTCAAATAACTAAATATCCGTGATCGAAATTCTAGAAAGCATATTAGCATTGTGCGTGGTACCAACATGATTATTCACGTTTGCCTGCTTTATTAAATTGTGTTGTTTACTTAGTAATGAAACGGGATAACAGATGTTGCTTTTATTTGTCACATGTAGCAGCTGATACTAAACTTGATGCCAATCCATTTATAACTTCCGGTAATGCATGTATTTGAAGAAGCTACTTTCTAGATTAGGGTGAATATTTATGGGGATTTGGCATAAGGCAGCACAAGTCACCTGCCGCGCTGCCCTGCCCCAAAGTAAAAGGGCAGGAATAAGCTGTATATATGGCATACGGCGCATACCTGTCTTACCCTTGTGCTGGCACATTTTCGGCAGCCTAGCACCAACCTCGGGCAAGGGTAACCGCATTGTATGCAGGATTGTTTTCGTGCAGGAACGGGCACCTTCCTGCACAAAAATAACACCAGGAGTCTTTTTCCTCTTTCTACGTGTGATGCTTTTTCCTCTTTCTATGTGTGCATGAATGCAGAACCGATAGAAAGAGGAAAAAACAAGGAGATATAAAATATTACTCCTCATTGCACCTCCCCTGGGAAGGTGTAAGGTTTTGACGCATCCCCAGGTTAACATGGTCCTGTAAATCTGGGGATGTGTCAAAATCCTTAGTGTTACGGCTCATTCCTGTCCTTTCTCCCTGTGCTGGAGCTGTTTTGGCAGCCTAGCACCAATGCAGGCACCCTTGAACCATGGTGGAAGGGTGCCTGCTCTGTATGCAGGATTGTTTTTGTACAGGAAGGGGCACCTTCCTGCACAAAAACAACCCTGGGATACTTTTTCCTTCCAAAGAACACATATAAAGAGGAAAAAGTTATTAGAAATAAACATATTTTTCTGAGTTGCACCTCTCCTGGGGAGGCTTAAGGCTTTTGCGCATCCTCCGGTTTGTAGGTTCATGTAAACCTGGGGATACATCAAAATCCATGGGTGCTGGGTGGCAACATCCACTGAAATGCCCATGGAATGCCTTCCTAACATAGAGTAAGGCAACGCAGTGATTTGCGCTGCCTTGCTTTACTCCATATCTATGAGGCCCTTCAAAGCTACGTAAAGAGGCTCTGCCTGGCCTCATAAATATGAGGTCATATTTATGAGAGTTTTGCATCAGGCTAGCACCACCCAATGTGGTGCATGCACGACGCAAGCCTCTCAGTCATATTTATGAAGTCGCGCAAAGCCACTTTGCGTGGATTTGAATCACTTCACAAATATGGAGTAATGCAACTCAGTGCAAATCGCTGCATTGCTTTACTCTGCAAAAGGGAGGCATTCCATGGGTTTTGCGGTGGGTATTCCCACGCAACTCCCATGGTTTTTGATGCATTCCCAGATTTACAAGACCATGTAAACTTGGGAACACATCAAAATCCTATGCCTCCCCAGGTGAGGCATCACAAGGGGAAATGTTTATTTCTCCTTGTTTTTTCCTCTTTCTATGTGTGCTGCTTTCTGCAGCACTCTTAGAAAGAGGAAAACACCTCTATGAATTGTTTTTGTTCAAGAAGGTGCCCCTTCCTGCACAAACAAATCCTGCCTGTAGCACAGGCACCATTGCACAATGGTGAAAGGGTGCCTATATTGGTGCTTGGTTGCCAAAACGGCACCAGCACAAAGGAAAAGGACAGGAATGCACCATATTGGATAAATACAGTGCCTTACTGTCCTTTCCCTGTGGCACAGAGCAGCTCAGCAAGATAACTTGCTGCATTGCCCAGCGCCACAATTCAAGTAAATATGCCCCATGATTTGGTGGTTTGGACAGTCCTTGCATCACACAAAGTGACACAAAGGTGGTGCAAGGGACTCATAAATTTGCCCCTTAGTGATAAACCAGGTTTAATGTCAGGTGATTTCTCCAGGGCCTGCTTGTCTCAAGATTTATTGACGAGTGTTGTGGCTGTCCTTGGAAACACAGGAATCAGGTACTCCTGAGAGTTTATATATTTATTTATTTGAGAGTTTTATATAGCGCTAGCTAGACCTGAAGGTATAAGAGCGCTTTACAACAGTAAATGTTCACAACATAGACAACAAATATAGTAGGCATTTATTATAGGGCTAGCTAGACCTGAAGACATCAGAACTCTTCAGATGTCACTGAATGATCAAGTACTTGCTTACCCTTTGGTGTTCAGGATGCTGTGAATATGTAGAATCCTGTTTTACTCTATGGGGCAAAACAACCAGTACAGACAGCGCCATGTATTCCTTAAAAAAATATATAAGGGCATATTAAATGAAAAGTCACACAGCGCAGCAAGTCACCTTGCCAAGCTGCATGACCGGGAAAGGGCAGGAATGCACTGTATTTAACACAATACAGTGCATTCCTGTCTTTTTTCAGGGCTGGCAATGTGTGCCAACACAGGCACCCTTGGACCATGCTGCATGGGTGCCTGCGTTGTAAGCAGAATTTTCTTTGTGAAAAAAGGGACACCTTCCTGCATGAAAATAATCCCATGAGGCATTTTCCTCTTTCTGTGTGTGCTGCAAAATACAGCACACATGGAAAGAGGAAGTAATGAGGAGAAATAAAGAGGTTTCTCCTCGTTACGCTGCCTATGGGAAGGCATAGCATTCTTTCACATTTCCAGGTCAGCTAGTATTGTTAAATCTGGGAATGCTTCAGAATCCATGGGTGGATAAGTGGGAACACCTATATTCCACTCATCGCATGCCTATCCTGAGCAAAGTAGCACAACGCAGCAATTTGTGCAGCAGTGCTTTACTCTAGATCTATGAACCCACTCTGCTCCTCCTTACAAGGTGGTCTTGCGTGGCTTGATACATCAAACTTAAGGTTTGTTTTGCTTTTGCACCCTGTTGCAAGTTGCGAAATTGACGCAACATTATGATAAATATGTCCCAAAATGTCTAAACAATATCATTGTTTTATTTTTGAAAAAAGACATTTGTTAATATTAAGTGCCCATGCCCATTAACATTAAGGCGTTTTATGATTCTTAATCTCTCTTGCATTAACACAGATGTAATTTATAAATCACTTATGGCCGGGAGCAGTAGGGGGAGCATTTCTGTGAAAAACTATTACATTTGTGAATAATACACTAACATAGCCAAGTGCAGAGTCTGCTCGAGGGCCTGCTTTCTGTGCAAGTATCTTGTTGCAGCAGGTAGTCTGTCAGTGTTCAGGATCACTGAGTAGGTAATTAATTTAAAAAAAAATGTTATTGTTATCAAATGGTCGAAATAAGGATAACGTTCAAGCTGCTCACACATGCCAATAAGGCCTTCCACGCCCCCAAAAGAAACCTCCACTCAGCCAACCTCTCCCTAATCACCGTCCTGCACTTTTACAGTTTACAGGACCAGAGAAGGCGGAGGATCCTTCTCCTACCTTGCAGCAGAGGCCTGGAACGAACTCCCTCTTCACCTCCGTTGGAGCCCGACACTCCACCAGTTTAGGAAGGACCTGAAGACCTTGCTCTTTAATGACCTCAACGGACCCCAACGGAGCTCCTCACTCCCTCTCCCAGTGCGCTGAGACCCTCCCGGGTGAGTAGTGCGCTTAACAAAACCATGATTGATTTCATAAGGAAACAAGCATGGCAAGACAAAACTATTTTTTGTAGTCCCATTAGAGCTGCATCATCTTTCGAGAGCTTAGTGAAATATCAACATGGGCATCGAGGATCTGTTCCGCTCCGGCATGACAAGTATAAGCCCAGCGCAATTTCAAGGGCAATAACAGGCATTAGGGCAAGCTTGTGACCAAAATGATGATAGCCAAAGCAAATGTTAAAGGAACAACAAATGTAAATGTAAATGTAAATGGGTGTATACTTGTAAAGCGCACTATCACCTGAAAGGTATCTTGGCGCTGTATACCGCTGTGGAACCTTTCCTGGCTTTTCCTGTGAGATGCCCCCTTACTGGGCACCTCCAAGGTGAGGCCAGGCATCCTAGCACTTTCGGGGCCGTTGTGGAGATTAAGCAAGCTATTGCCCAGAGTTGCGGAGTGGGACCCATGATTAGAGTAGGCATCTAGGCGAGAATTATCGAGTCCATGGACATTGAGCCCAAGACCCTGCCGCGTCGGGAATTGAACCCTGGTCCCAGGCCAGACCTCTGCCCATGGGCGTCCGCAGAAATGTTTCCAGGGGGGGCAACATTTTAACCTCGCCTTCCGGGGGGGGCAAAATGTTAACTTCATCACTCGCCTTCAAGGCACGTTTAATGCAGACGGCCCATTGTCTTTCTTTATGTGATGATTAGCAGCAGACAGAATGACAATGGGCCTGTCCACAGTCTGCTCGAGGTCGGGGAGGGGCTGCTGCAGCCTCTAGAGTTCAAAGACAAGTACGAGAGGCCCCAAGTGAGAGAATATTTAACTCCTGGGGCTTCTCGCAGGGAAACAGTCTGCTGTAATCTTGAACATTACGGACCAAAAGGAATGGGACCGGCGATCCAGGGGGGGGGGGCAAGCGCACCCCCTTGCCCTCCCCTGCGGACGCCCATGCGGCTCGGCCTCAGGGTCTGCCGCTCTAATCATGAGCCACACTTCTCCACTAACACATAACATGACTATAAACTAAACACTAAAACAGTGCCTACAGCTGAAGAGGTGCCAAGAATGGCAATGCCTATAACAGCAGAGTGTGTAATGGGTAAACATCCTGGATGGGGGAGTGGAGAGGGTCCCATGGGGATATTCCAGGGCAGGGTGGCATGTGATGTGGGCTAAGCTCTAACTGTAGTGAGGGCACAATTTGTCTATACTATCGACTTGACTTGCTAGAGGAGTAAGGAGTCCTCCCATGTCATCTATGAGGGGCCAATCCTGCACTATTGTTCACTAGGCTTGTGCATGTGTCGCAGCCCTACGACCATGGTGCACATCCCTCTGAAAGACCATCTCCTCACACTCAGCCCACTTTAAAAATTCAGAATGACAGAATAACAAACTGGGGTCTGGGTGTCCTTCCAGGTAAGAGCAATCTGTGGAAGAGCCAATACAAGGGACATATCAAGAAAATATTCTCGATTTGGGTCTGGGCAAGAGTCCTAATAGGCAATAGAAAGATGTTGCTAGATTGTGAGGCTCCATAGCCAAGTCACTGTATCTGAAAAACATTTCCCAGTACTGCAAAATCATGGGACAGCCCTCACCATGTGCTGGAAGTCAGCTCCCAGCAGATTACATCGAGGGCACATCACCTGGGTAACTGGAAGCATCAGGTTGTTAAGTTTTGGTGTGTGGTACACTCTGAGCAAAGAATTATAGTGGATAGTTTAGATCTGGTGTTTTCTGGAGGTGCGTGGGATGTACTCTAAAATTGCACCCCCATCCCTATCAGTCATTGGCAGACACAAATCTGTTGCACAGAATTTCTGTAAGTTCCCCAGGATCCCCTTGGCATGCCCCAGGGGTGCATTACAGTATAAAGTAGTGGCTTTGACCCTGTCCGTCATAGTTCATATAGTATGCAGGGTCGCCTGGGAGGGCAGCTCCTCAATCCACATGAGCTAGTACTCTGTATTGTGGCCCTCACAGCTCCATACAGGAGAAAGTGATGAGGGAGTATCTCAGAGTTGGCAACCAAATCATGGAAAGGTTGTAGAACACCATTGTCACAATTCACCTTGGGTGCTGGTACCAGTTCTCTCCCAGTTCTGTAGACCCCTCCAGCACCTGCCCTGGTGAAAAATCTGCAGGACCGCCAATAAGAGACCTTCAGCATAAGGCCATGGCGAGTGCATTCTCTGGACTACCCTCATCCAGGCATATTGAAGAGTAGCGGCCTGAATATTGGGGGATGTGCCTACTGCCCAATGCAGGGGATGATACATGATCTGTGACCATGTAGCGTGTTTAGGAATGCTACCACCTGGCCCACAGTGCAAGCCCCAGTGAGCCTTCCTCCACCTGGTCATCCAGATCAACTAGGCTGCCAGGTAGATAAACTTGTGATAGGCAGTGCGAGTCCCACTCAGTCAAAGGGAGATGGAGCTTAGAAAGTGGGGTTCAGTGTTTGGGGTCCCCTCAGAATAGGGTCAGTAGTAGGTTATCCATTTCCCAAAAAATGGCACAGGGCACTTGGATGGGAAGGGTTGTAAAAAAGTAAATGAGCTGAAGTAACATTACCAACAAGGCCAGCGCGGCTCGCCTTATGACTGACAAGGACAGGGGGTGCCAAAAGGCAATGATGGGGCTTAGTGAGGCCATTGCCGCATATGTTACCTTCCAGTAGTTGAGTTTCTGATCAATATAGCCACACCCCCAAGTAGCAAAAAGTGTTGACTTCCCAGCATATCCTGCAATGCATGTCCACCAGTAGAGCCTCGGATTCAGGCTCGTGAACGATTATTCAAGAGATTTGTCCCAGTTCACACTCAGGCCTGAGACAGACCTGAACCCAGTGAGCACCTGGATGGCACCATCCACGTCTGTGTGCTCCCCACAAAGGTAAATTAATAAGTCGCTCACATACAAGGAAATACATAGGGTAGTATTGTCAAACGGTAGCCCCTGCTATGCTTGGCCTCACCTGGGTGTGATCACGAGGGGCTTAGCCGGTATGGCACAAAATAAAGGCACCAAGTGGCACCGATGCCTCATGCTTTTAAAAACTTTACAAGTTTCTGAGATACAACTCCCAGTATTCATGATGGTGACTGCATCAGTGTAAAGCTATTTGGTCCACAAGGTATAGTCCCTGCCCTGGCCCATGCCAACCATGATGACGTATAAGTAATCCCACTGAAGAGAGTCAAAAGCCTTAGCCATTTCCACCACCATCATAATGGCTCTGGAATAGGTTGGGTTGGGAGAATATGGGGCCTGTAGCTATTGCCTCACATTAGTGGCTGTATTGCGAGATGGGACAAACCCAGATTGAGCCGAATGTGCTTAGTCTTGGAGGTGAGGTAATAATCTAGTGACCATAATCTTAAAATGAACTTTATAATCAACGTTAAGGATTGAGAGAAATGTGTAAGATGATATGCAATCCTCCTCTTTTCTCTATTTTAAAAGCAGTACCAGTAGTGGCTTGTGCATTGTGGGAGGCAAAATATGAAGGGCCTGCCCTGTGGTATAAAACTCAGTCAACCTCGGACCAGAATTTCACTGTACATCAAGTAGAACTCAAAGTGTTCTCACACTGCACCCGTCCTCTGTGGGGTCCCTACTTACTCACCTTGGGAGGTTCCTTGGGGTCCCAGTGATTCTACAACCTCTATACACTGTCTTGACTTGAGTGGTGGCTCTTATACCACTATTTTAGTATATGGTTGGGTCTCTCCTGAAGACCACTGTGTATTAGTGCTACTTACGATTGTTTCTGTGCTACAGTATTGTGTGCTTTGTGTTTATCTGCGTGTAGCAGATACTGTGAGGTATTTAAGGTGTGTTATAATAATAAATACACATTTTTATAACTACTGTGTGGTTCTCCTTTCATTTAACCAATACATTAAGTTGCATTCTGGTAAAGCAAGCTGCTTATCATTCCTTCAAGACTAAGCCTGAAGGCTGCTCTCCACAGCTACCCCTTGGATAGCTTTGTAAGGTTATCTTTGACCTCTTAAATCACCATAAGGGTTGTTTGGACTGGTGCAAGGTGTCCACTTTAATTAATGGACATCATATACCAGGCCAACTTCTCATATTGGTGGGAGCGGTGGGATTCAAACCTGGATTGTTTTACCAGATATCTTTGTATTGATTAACTAAAAACCACTAAGTACTAGGTATATATAATATTAGCTTGGATAAGTAAGTTCTACTAAACTTGGGGTAGAGACACTTAGTATGTCTACTAAAGGAGAAACCACCAGTGTCTCTCTGCCTTCTAGATACAGTGAGGAATTGAAAGGCCCTGTGTGCCTATAGAAAGTTGAAGACAGGGAGAAGTGCCAACACTCAATGTGTCATTGAGGTGTTTCTGTTAGATGACCTTAGGAGGATCCCTGGGTCAGATGAACAGGACAGAGTGGGTGGGATAGGGAATAAAGACAGGTCAGGAGGTGACACCTTTTATGACCCAGACTCAAACCCTGGCCAGGAGGAAAGAGATAGTTCCGACCTGGACACCTCAGATCTTCAGGGAGATGCTGAAGAAGGCAGAAATGGGCCCTGGAAGAGTGCAGAGTTTACCAAGGACATCTAGATCTCCCTCTGCAGGGTCACATCACTCAAAACAGTCTGTAGGGACCTCTGTATCCAGCAAGAGGGACCACTCTTATGAGAGGAAGTACCAATTACTTCTTGAGCTTGATAAAGCTATGCTTAGGCAAGAGCAATTGGCTCTTGATAAAGAGTCCCTAGAAGTCTAGAGAGCTAGAAAACAGTTGGGACTAGAGTCCCATGGTGGCAGCACCAGTGTCCCTAGATTTAAAGAACCTTCCTTTGATAATAGGAACCTGAGCAAGATTGTCCCTCCTTACCATGTTGGGGATGACATCCATAAATGGATAACTGCTTTAGAGAGAGCCTGTGGAGTACAAAGGGTCCCTCAGAAGTAGTGGGCAGCTATCTTGTGGCTCTCCTTTGCTGACAAAGTTAGAGATAAGCTCCTCACTGTTAGAGAAGAGAATGCTGACAAATATGCAGTCCTGAAGAGTGCCGTCATTGATAGGTTTGGCCTAAACACTTAACAGTACAGAATTAAGTTCAGAGATACCCAGAAGGCACAGAATCAGGATTGGGTAGACTTTGTGGACAGTGCCATTAAGGCTCTGGAAGGCCGGTTGCTTGGCAGCAAAGTGAATGTTTTTACAGGATTATACAATTTGATTATGAGGGAGCAGATCCTCAATATTTGCTAAATCCGGTTGTTGCATCAATACCTAATTGACTCTGATCTGACTTCTCCCCAAGAATTGGGAAAGAAAGCAGATAAGTGGGTCAGAACCAGGGTGAAGCAGAAAACCAGAACTCTAGCGGTGACCAAAAGAAGCAAGATGCTAAAACCTCAGATAAGGGTGAGGATTAGGGTAAAGATCAAAAGTCTTCATCGGGCCCCAAAAACCTGCATCTGGGGGGGATGTCACAGTCCAACAAGGGAAAAGGCAAAAATTAAACCTTGGTGTTACTGATGTAAAGAAAAGACCCATTGGACAAAAGATGCCAATTGCCCAAAGACCAAGGATTCAACTCCAACCGAACTCCAGCTCAGGCTGTACTTGTCTGTGATGGTGGCATGGATATTGCCTCCTTATTTTTCAGTCCCAATAACCTGGGCAAATACGGGCAACAGGAACACAGGTGCAATTGTCACTATGGTGACAAAAGATCTTGTGGGCCCTGACCAGATCATACTTGGTGAGATGTACCAAGTGATCAATGCTAACAACGTCAGGACTGATCATTCCTTGGCAGTTGTTAATTTCAGCTGGGAAGGGGTAACTGGCCCAAAGAAAGGTGTGGTTCGCTCAGACCTTCCAGTAGAATGCTCATTGGGCCATGATTTAGAAATTTCAGCCTGGCCTGAAGGGGAACTAAGGACTCATGCAGCAATGCTGGGCATCTCCGCAGGTGTGTTTGCTGTGACCATGTCACAGGCCAAATCGATGTCTACTGAACAGGTCCTGGATTCTGAAAAAAATGGACCAGGTGCCTTCCAAGAGAAGGTAACAGGAGGGGTAAGGCTGTGTTTTCCCCCCAGGCTCAGAGAGAGGATCAGTCTCTTGAGGGAGATGATCTCGACCATGTGAAGGAACTGTCCCAGATTAGCTGGAACCTGATCAGGTTGAGTTCTTGGGGATATGGGGCCCTTCCAGGGCTTATCTGAGCCAGGAGCAACAAACCTGTCCCTTTCTTGAACCCCTCAGACAATAAGCTGCTGCTGAGGCTGCTGGGAGTGTCGGTGGATCCCACAGGATCTATTGGGATGGGGGACTCCTTTACTCAGAGGGTAGGGACCCCAAGTGTGGTGCCACCAGGAGGGTGGTCATACCTCTAACGTTTAGAGGCTTCCTACTCACCTTGGCACATAACATTGCCCTAGCAGGACACCTAGGCCAAAGTAAGACTTGGGACAGGCTTGCCCCTCACTTACACTGGCATCACATGTCAGAGGACACCAAGGAGTTTTGTTGCTCCTGTACCACCTGTCAAGCCAGTGGTATGTCAGGTGGTACCACAAAGGCCCCCTCATATCACTACCTGTGGTGGGGGTTCCCTTTGAAAGGGTTCGGATTGACATAATTGGTCCCATGAACCCTCCTACTGCACCTGGGCACAGTTATATTCTAGTGGTGGTGGACCATGCCACTAGGTATCAAGAGGCAATATCCCTTAGAACCGTCACAGCTCCTGTGGTGGCCAGGGACCTCCTGGGAATTTTTTCCACATTGGTTTTCCCTAAGGAGGTCTTAAATGACAGAGGTACAAACTTCATGTTAAGTTATATTACCTCTATGTGGAAGGAGTGTGGAGTGAACTACAGGTTCACCACACCCTATCACCCACAATGCATTGGGTTAATTGAGAAATTCAACAAAACCCTCAAGGGCAGGATCATGGGCCTCCCAGAAAAGCTTAGGCAAAAATGGGATGTCCTGTTGCCCTGCCTTCTCTTTGCCTACAGAGAGGCCCCACAGAAGGGGGTTGGCTACAGCCCGTTTGAACTTCTGTTTGGGCATTCAGTTAGGGATCTCCTGTGTTTAGTGAAGGAGGGATGGGAGTTACCTCTCAAACCACCTAAGCAAGACATTGTGGACTATGTACTTCGTCTCCACTCCAGGTTGGCTGAGTACATGAAGAAGGTCAGCAAAAAGCTTGAGGCAAGTCAAGAATTACAGAAAGCTTGGCATGACCAACAGGCTGTACTGACTGTTTATCAGCCAGGACAGAAAGTATGGGTGTTGATGCCTGTGGAAACAGCAGCCCTCCAAGAAAAGTGGAGTGGACCCCATACTATACATGAGCAAAAGGGAGAGTTCACCTACTTGGTGGACCTTGGAACTCCCAGGAGCCCCCCTTGGGTGCTCCATGTAAAAAGGGTCAAACCCTATGTGGACAGGGCAGACATGGGCTTGCTCATGGCTACTGATGAGGGACAGGAGGAAGAGAGTGACCCGCTCCTTGACCTCCTCTCACAGAACCTTAATGATAGCTCAGTTAATGGTGTAGCTTTGTCAGGCAGCCTCACTGAACAACAGCAGATTGAGTGCAGGAAAGTCCTCAATCAATATAGGAATATGTTTTCTTTGAATCCTAGTCAGACCACCTGGTGTACCCATGAAGTGGACACAGGTGAGAGTCTACCTGTTAAAAATAAGATTTACAGGCAGCCTGACCATGTCAGAGATTGCATCAGGACTGAGGTCCAAAGGATGCTGGAATTGGGAGTGTTTGGACCCTCAGATAGCCATTGGGCTAGTCCAGTGGTTCTGGTACCCAAACCTTATATCCAGGGTGGTAAGAGAGAAATGAGGTTTTGTGTGGACTGCAGGGGGCTCAATGCAGTCACTAGGACAGATGATCACCCTATTCCTAGGGAAGGTGAACTCATTGACACTTTAGCCTTAGCCAACTTCTTGAGCACATTTGACCTCACTGCTGGATATTGGCTAATCAGACTAGCTGAGGATGCCAAACCCAAAAGAGAATTTTCAACACCTAGTGGGCATGTTCAATTTATTGTGATGCCCTTTGGTTTGAAAAATGTATCTGCCACATGCCAAGGCTGGTGAATAAAGTCCTTCCAGACCTGGAAGTCTATAGTGCAGGTTATCTTGATGATATAGCTGTTTTTAGACCCACATGGGGGGATCATCTGGTCCACCTGAAGAATGTTTTGGAGGCTCTGCAGAAAACAGGTCTCACTATAAAGGCCACCAAGTGCCAGATAGGGCAGAGCAAGGTTGTATAACTGGGTCACCTTGAGGGAGTAGGCCAGGTTCAACCATTGCAGAGCAAAATCCTGACCATCATAGACTGGTTTGCTCCCATCACCGAGACTCAGATCAGAGCTTTCTTGGGCCTGACTGGGTACTACAGAAGATTTGTAAAAGTATATGGGTCTTTAGTGACTCCCTTGAATGATCTTACATCAAAAAGAATGCCCAAGAAAGTTCAGTAGACAGTTAGCTGTCAGAAGGCATTTGATGATCTCATAACATAACATGTGTATTTGTAAAGCGCACGTATCACCCAAGGGTCTCAATGTGCTGAATAGCAGATGTATATTGTTACCCAACTCAATGGTACTCATTTTATTGACCTCAGATGGATGAAAGGCTGATTGGACCTGCCGGGATTAGAACCTGTGATCATGAGATCAAACACAGGCCCCTACAGTGGATATATTAGTCTACTGCTCCACCAGACCAGGCCATGTGCATTGCTCCTATTCTGCAAACTCTTGACTATTCCAAACAATTCATTGTCCAAACAGATGCATATGAGTTGGGGTTAGGGGCTGTGTTGTCACAACTTAATGCAGAGGTTCAGGACAACCAACAGCTTTTATTAGCAGAAGGTTTACCCTGTTACGGCGGGATTTCTGATATATTGCTATAGATCTAGATCCCAACTCAGGTCGACTGAACCGTTGGTACCTGTCATAGAGTAAAAGGCAATCCACTACTAGGTTAATCAATAAGGACTTACACCACTCTAAAGAACCACTTACTACGAATAAGTTTAAAAGTTTATTACAAAGCCAAAGTTAACTGGAGATACAAACATCTCAAAATAAGGTTCAAAAGATATACTGGTATCAATACAAACATAAATTTTCTAAATGCTCTTAGTCGGCAGAAGAATGTCACCAAAACCAATTCAAAAATCATCAGAGTTGCAAGAATAGACACAAGCTGTAGCTTGTGAGTCATTTACAGAAAGGAAGAAAATACAGATTAGACTGTCCCTACACTAGACTAAGTGACATCCCTACTTAGTAAAATCTTAACCTAAAAAGGTGTCAGCCGTGGTGACTTCCAAAGAAGATCACTCACTTCCCTTAGTCTTCGTTGTAAATCGAGGTCTCGCAGTTATCCTATCTGCCTACCCATCCGCTCTCTTAGGTTCCTCAGACCATCTGCCCTAACTCCACCCAGGGGTGCTGTCCCTAATACAAAAATCACATTTACAATAGAAACGCCCTTTAGAGACTCCCCTCACGTGGTGTCAGTTCTGGCATTTTCCATGCTGATACTCCTCTGGGCCCATCGTTAGCATTGACCTTACTTCTCAGGCTCTTCTCCGGCAGGACGGTACCCCCCAGGAAATTCCTGAAGCCTCCTCCAGGCCTGTGCCTGGCTCACTGAACAAAAACTCTATTCATCACTCTCTTGATTGGAACCTCCTCGCACCCGTAAACAGACATTTGTACAGTGGGCCCCAAATTCCGGCCTCCACCGTATCTTCTAAGTCGTAAACCTTTGAGCAGGCTCCGCAATTTATGCTTAACATGACATTCCTCTAACTAACACACGCAGATCAAAAGAAATGACCTTATCTATTCAGGCCTATTAGAATTACATGAAACGGGCCTGTGCACTCTGTAAACCTTTAATTTCTTAGTCTAAACAGTATTCTAACTTATTACACACAATGGTTATATGAAACACCTCTATAAAATATATATTTCAGTCTGATGATCAATAATACTTTGAATTACAACAACATTAAAAATCCATATCATGTGAGAGTGTAACAGCACCTTTCATTCTCTGTGAACTGCCATGTGGCCTACACATTTCTACGTTTAGCAGCATTACATTCTCCTCTACAACAGCCACATAACATGGTATTTCAACATCATTCTAACATCTCTACACACTTCTATATTAGCTTTTCACACTGATATATGCATTCTATTTTAATTAAACACGCTTATGTATTTTCACTCTATAAATTCGACACTCTTATATAAACTTTACTAAACTGATGCAACGTGCTTGTAAATATGGTGCACTTCTATTTTTTCTCGATTTGCGCTCTCTCAGTTCCCCCTTTGATGACTTTTAGTAGTCATCACCATCACAACACCATCCCTGAGGTAGGAACTGAATCAAACAGAACTCGTTGCAGTACTCTCTCGTTTCATCATCTCTAGAGCCCTCAGGCTCCTGTACTGATTAACCTGCATCACAGCTAATCTCCTCTCCTGCTCTCTCATGGATCTCTGCAACCTATTTGATCTATACCATTGGTACAGCCGCACCAATCCCCACAAGGTGATTATACAAATCACTATTATGATAATAGGTTTCAGTATGTACCAAATGAAACCCTTTCCTAGGTTGGCAAACCAACCTCCAACTTTACCCATTCCATGACCTACTTTTTCCCACACATTTACCTGTGTCAAATCCTCAATCTCATGATGAATTTCAGTGATGTTCCGTATATACTTTTCTAGAGGTTTTGAATTGTCTGGAATGTAAGTACAACATTCCTGAACCTTCAAAGCCTTACATACTCCTCCCTCTTTGGCTAACAGAACATCTAGAGCAAGTCGGTTCTGAAGAACCATTGCCCTTATCGATTGCATCTCTCCCTCCACCAGCATTAAGGATCTAGCAGTACTGGCGGACAACCTATCTACAACTGTTGCCAATCTTCTAATCTTAACATCATTCAGTACTATTCCTAAAAGAGGAAACATAGCACCAAATACGTCTCCAACTACCTCCTCATAGTTTACATCCCTTCTTCCTCTAGCTTGAGTTCCTCCCTCTATAACTTCTAAATCCTTAGCATGGTATATTTTGGGGAAGACAATTGCTAGATAACATGATCCATACCAATTATCCGGTAGTTTCACGTATGCATTTCTTCCACAAACAAAATATACATTCGGGATCACCTGCATTTCCTTCAAGAAATCCTTGGTATAATATTCTAATTGGAAAGCATGTTCACAATTTACTTCTCCCACAAACACATTCTCATAATAGGTTGTACCCCTATATATACACAGTTTCCCCTTTTTCTCCCGATCTAAAGCTATTGGACCATTACTACCCTTTCTTTGGTGTGACCTTTCTTCCTCGGTCCAATCTGTTTTCCATTGGCCTGAAGCCTTTAAGATCTTCTGTCTCCTGTACCGATCATCCACCTGTCCTATAAACCGTTTCTCAATTTCTGACACTTTACAAGTCAAATTATTTCTTCGGGCATGTGAAGTATTTAACGTTTTCCAAGGAATGAAAAATTTCTTTAATCTATCTTCACTCTTATAATAATCCCACTTGTTCATGTGCTTGTAGTTTGGAACTTCTGGTAAAACAGCATCAAAATTTGAAAAATAATTCTCAAAACCATCACGTTCATAAAATATACTAAGCAACAAATTACATGTGATTCCATAAGTCAATGGCAGATGATGATATCTAATACCTTCGTCTACAGAGGCTGGCAATTGCATGCACACGTAGCAATTCTTTGCCTCCATAGCATCAATATATTCATAAAGCAATTTAGCATATGCATTTGATTTGAAATTTCCCTGTGATTCATCCACATGCAACCTACGAGTCTCTGCTGCTAGTAAAGCTTTATCTTTCTCTGTATTGTTCCCCCTTTGACCAGCAGTAGTAGGTTTCTGTATCGATACAATTTTTGCTTCCTTTGTTGCCTTCCCTTCATTTTCATGTCCCACTACATATGATATAGTAACTACTAAAACTATAAGAAAAATTACTCCCACTAAAAGTGTGCCTACTATGCATTTTGTCCTGCGGTTTGGGTTGCCGGCCTCCATGATCTCAAGACAGTGTAGTTCTGGTTTTCTTTCACAACACAAAGTCTCTTTTCTTCGCTTATTCAGTCTTTCCGAACCACACCTGGAGCTGATAATCCTTCTGCAAGATCAGTCTTTGAGTTCTATAGCAACAGACAACCCTAGCCCTTCTCCGTCCACTAAATGGGACGTCCCTAAATTTCTTCTTCTTCCACTTGGCGCTAGGTTATCTTTCAATCTGTTTATTTACAAAGTCTTTAGCAATCTGGAATGATACGTGTTCCAGCGGCTCTAATCACATATTCTAATTTTCCAAACGAAGAATGATCTCCTCATGTGTTGGCCTCATTGAACAAAAAGTCGGAAATTCTATTCTGTTTAAAACCAGTTCTCTTATCCTGCTCAGATAAGGAGGATTAGGGATAGTGAGTGTCAGCAACCCTTCGACCTCCACTCCGGGTATCAGCAACACTACTTCCAATGTTATGATTGGGTCAGTACTGGTCAATGTCACTTCCCTCACCCTCCCGGATCTCCCTGCACTGGACATCTGCTGCTAGGTAGGTCCACTCAGGAGTAGCGTATCTTCTGCAGGGCACTCGCACCCTCCTCGATCTTCTCGGACCTTCCTGTTCCTGTCTCTGTGCACCTTCGTCCAAATCCGAGTCTTCAGATATCGGAGCAAGAGTTCTCCCAGGAGTTGGCTTCAAGCTCGGCCTCTTCTTTCTCTCAGGCCAACTAGCTTCTCCACACCCTGTTCTCCTATTTCTTGTCCTCACACTCGGTTCTTGATCACTCTTGTCTTGATCCGTGTCTGAGCCGTATTCACAGCAACTTTCTCCTTCGGTGGCAACTTCAGTTTCACTGTCGTCCTGTCTTTCTTCTTCTGGATCTGTAGCACTCCCAACTTCTTCTGACACCCCCACAGCTTGACTGATCCCCTCTAGTGGTTCGCCGTCCACAGCTGGATTTTCATCTGTGAGAGGAGCTGTTTCTTCTAAGGGTGCTGGAACTCTTCGAGTATGGGAAGCGTGGATCCAGTTTGGCAGCCCTCCACACTTTACAGCAGTGTTCGTTGTCAGGATTATTTGATAGGGACCATTCCAACGCACGTCTAGGCAGTTCTTCCGGACGTGTTTTTTCACAAGCACCCAATCACCAGGGCACAAGTCGTGACATAGGTCTCTTGAAGATGGAACTTCAGCAGCCTGCACCTGAAGAGACACAGAATGAATGACGTCAGAAAGTCCCTTGCAATAATCCAGGATCAGGTCAT
The DNA here is from genome assembly GCF_964261635.1 of Lissotriton helveticus. Lineage (NCBI taxonomy): Eukaryota > Metazoa > Chordata > Amphibia > Caudata > Salamandridae > Lissotriton > Lissotriton helveticus. Next base: position 523,122,450 of record NC_136072.1, read on the forward strand.
CTGTAATATTCAACAAAGCTGTAGTTGGAACAGACGGAAGACTCATTGCCCTCCCCATTAAAACCTCATGTGGGGAGAGACCTGTCCTCCTGTCTGGTGTGCTACGCATACTCATGAGTACCAAGGGCAGAGCATCAGGCCAGCTCAAAGACGTCGATGAACATACTTTGGCCATTCGGGACTTTAGAGTTCCGTTTATCTGCTCCACGATACCTGAAGCCTCTGGTCGATAGCTACAGTGCAACTTCTGATCAATGTTTAATGCAGAGCAAAGCATCTTCACAACTTCACTGTTGAAATGAGTTCCTCTGTCTGATTCCAGGGAGGTCGGCACCCCAAAGCGCGGGATCAACTCTCTAAGCAACAACTTTGCTACTGTGAGTGTATCGCACCTGCGTGTAGGGTATGCTTCGACCCATCTGGAAAATATGCATACAACCACCAGAACATACCTGAGGCGGTTGATTTTTGGCATCTCAATAAAATCTAATTGCATTCGGTTGAAAGGCCCCCCAGACCTCCCAATGTGACTCATTGTAACTGGCGTTCTTTTCCCTATGTTCAATTGTTGACATGTGACACATCTTTGACACACTGCTTCTGCTGCAATCCTAAATTTAGGATTGTACCAAGTCTGCCTAAATAACCTCAGCATGGCATCTCTTCCTAAGTGTACTGGACCATGTATCTGTCGTGCCATTGGACTCACTAATTCATCAGGTAATAATGCCCTTCCATCTGCTGAAACCCACAAATCCATTTCGCTTTTCACACAACCTGCTGTTTCCCATGCCTTTTTCTCTGAATCAGATGCGTTCTCCTGCATGTCTTTTAAATCCTCCCAAGTATCAACTGTTTCTAGCATCATGTTTAACTCTGTCTTTTCCTGAGTCCCACCTACTTCCACTTCCGTGAAAGAATATCCTTGCTCCGCGCAATAGCGAGCAACTTCGTCTGCATATCGATTACCTTGCGACACAAAATCTGTATTTTTTGTGTGGGCTACACATTTAACAATCGCAATTGCTGCTGGACCTTGTAATGCTTCTAACAACAGTCGCACAAATTCCCCATTTCGAATAGGCGAACCAGAGGAGGTCATGTAACCTCTCTGAGACCACAATTGCCCAAAATCATGAACTACACCGAAACCATGTTGGCTATCGGTATAAATGGTGACTCTGATTTTGCTACCTGCTAAACAGGCACGTGTCAATGCAATGATTTCGGCTACCTGAGCGGAGTGTACTCCTTCCAGGCAAGCGGCTTCCACAACTCCAGTAATGGTGCAAACAGCATAAGCTGCTCTCAAGCGACCAGTATCGTCTCTTAAACATGAGCCATCAACAAAGAAAATTTCATCAGGGTCAGTCAACGGCTCATCCACAATATCTGGTCTTGGCTTGGTGCATAGTTCAGTCACATCAAGGCAATCGTGATCTTCACATTCTTCGCCTTCTATATCATTAGGAAGTGGCATCAATGTAGCAGGATTCAAAACAGAGCACCTCTTAAGGGTCACGTTCTCCGCAGCAAGAATAACCTGCTCGTAGCGCGTGAGCCTATTACTGGTTAAGTGCTGGGTCTTGGTCCTGGTCATTAACAGTTCTACAGAATGAGGTACATACACCACTAATTGGTGTCCCATTATGATATTTTCACACCTTTCAATGCTGACACCTGTTGCCGCAACGGATTTGAGACATCCGGGCAACGCTGCGGCTACCGGATCTAAAGTAGCCGAAAAGTATGCAACTGGTCTACGGGCATTTCCATGAGTTTGTACTAAAACTGACAAAGCACAACCCTCTCTTTCACAGCAGTAAAGTGAAAATGGTTTTTCGTAATCAGGCATCCCTAAAGCTGGAGCACGGCACAAGTCCTCTCTCAACTGTAGGAACGACATCAAACAATCCTTGTCCCATGGTACCGGATCACTCACCTCCTTGTGCGTCAGTTTTTGTAAGGGTTTTGCTTTCAGGGAAAAGTTAGCTATCCACTGTTGGCAATAACCAACCATTCCTAGGAACATCCTGACTTCTCTCTGTGTCGTAGGCGCGTTCATCTTCATTATCGCCTCTATCCTATCTGGTGACACCTTGCGCTTTCCTTTTTCTATCCGGTGACCCAAGTACTGTACTTCTGTCAGACAGTACTGCAATTTGCTCGGAGATACCTTATGCCCATTTTCAGCTAAATGGTTCAGCAAGGCGATGGTATCTATCTTACAAGCTTCTTCCGTTCCTGACGCAACAAGTAGGTCGTCTATGTACTGGACCAGAACCGAGTTCTGTGGCAGTACTAGACTTTCAAGATTTTTCTTCAATAGCTGGTTGAAAATTGATGGGCTTTCTGTATACCCCTGTGGGATACGACACCATGTTAAGACACGATTTTCCAGCTTAAAAGCGAAAAGATACTGGCTCTCCTCATCTAATGGAATTGGGAAGAAAGCCTGACAAAGATCTATCACTGTGAACCACTCAGCTTGGAATGGTATCTGAAACAATATCACTGATGGATTCGGTACCACTGGACAACATGAAACAACTATGTTATTAATCTTTCGAAGATCTTGTACTATTCTAAATTTCCCACTAGGTTTCTGCAAACCCATAATCGGGGAGTTACATGGACTACCCACAATTTCCTTCAGTATTCCCTGTTGAATCATAGAGTCGATTACGGGTTTTATTCCTGCAATCGTCTCCGGGGTCAATTTGTATTGAGGCGTTCTTGGATATTCAACATTTGGTTTTACCATGACCTTCACTGGTTCTACTCCTTTGATCAATCCTATCTCTTCTCCAGTAAAATCCCATACCTCTGATGACACTGTATCTCGTAAGTCCCATGGAAGCTCCTCCACAGTCAGGGTAGGATACAGTTCTACGCATACTCTCGAGTTTGCAACTTTAAAGGTAGCATCATCGTCCGTAGTCTGTATCTCCACTCCCTGAGGTGTGCAGTATATTGTGCAGTTCAGTTTGCACAATAAGTCTCTTCCTAACAGACACACAGGACTAGAATCACATACTACAAACTGATGTTCATCGGTGTAGTTTCCTATTCTCACTAGCACTGGTTCCGTCATTCTCCTATTTGCGACTCCTACCACCTGAATTGTTTCCCCCGACATTGGTAGATCTGGAACCACTGCTGATCTCAAAGTTGATCGAGTAGCTCCGGTATCTACTAAGAATGTTGTAGGACACCCTGCCACTTCAGCCTCGACAAACGGTCCTCTTTGATCCACCTCTAGAACTGCCCCGAGGGTACAATCCTCCTCTCTATTTACACGTCGTCCCGTCAATGGATCAACGTAGTAACACTCTTCTTCGTCTATAAAAAGAGGCATTTGTCTATAGATCTTTCCCCCTGTCGTAATCTTTGGTGGCTGCGGGAACTGAGGTCGTGGAGCCGAAGTCCCCCCTTTGGCCACCTTGCTCTTTGACACTGTCACCCCTTGAACTGGAACTTCTTGAACTTCCTCCTCCTCTACTTCTAGTTCTCCGTTTTCAGGGTTATAGGGACACTCGCGTTTCCAATGTCCCACCCGGTGACACTGGTGACACTTTGTCGTTCTTTTCAATGTAGCAATGTCTATTCTAGGTCTCGAGTTTTCCTCGCTGTCCTTATTCTGACTATTTGATTTCCGTCCCATTGTCCCTGTTCCCTGTTGCTGCTGTCCACCCTTTCCAGCCGACTGCATCTGCACCATCATCAGTTTCTCCTTTAGTTTCTTTGCTTTGGAATCTATTTCATCACTGCAATACCTTGCGTATCTCAAAATTTCATCCAACGGTTTGTTTTGCCAACAAATTAAATGTTGCTGAATCATCAAACAAATATCAGGTCTCAACCCCAAAACGAACTTCGATACAAACTGTCCTATCTCTTTGGGATCCATTACATCTAATCCACTGTATTGTTTGAACGTTTTCAGCAATCGCTCATAAAACTCATGAACTGTCTCCTTGGGTTCCTGTCTTGTTCGGTCTATTTTTACCCAATCTATATCTTGTGGTGGCACCTTCTCCTTCAGCCATGTCATCACCTGTTCATATTTTAACATTACTCTTTCTGACGGTCCATTAGTACGAGCATCCCTTTCTGGTTCTGCAGTTGGCCATTCAACACTAACCTTGCATGCTATCCACAAGTCTCCTGGGACCACAATGTCGAATAAGGTGTTCAAATCAATCCACAATACTTTTGAAATCTTGACAAACCTCTCTACCTGCTTGTACCACTCTACGGGATTTTCCCTTAACTTCGGAAATGAGTTGGTAAATGCAGCCAAATCTCCCCTACTCCAGGGTACGTGTACATAACTCCCATTCGCTATTTCTCGCAAATGGAATGCCTCCATCTGCAGTAGCCTTCCCTCCGGAGACATCACATTCGCGCTCCGCCTAACAGTTCCCTTTTTGGACCACCTCTCTTCCCATTTGTTCAGATCTCTCCATGCTCTTATTCCTGTGATCAGTTCCCTTATGTGTGTCTTTAATCCAGTTGTCCTCCTCTCTTCTAGGTCCTGATCTGAATAATGCAACCTATGGTTACCCTGCAATGCCTTTGTTCTGGACAAATCTACCATATACTTGTCTGCCAGTTCAGACAGTTTCTCATGAGTTGCTCTTGCCTTTCGAGTAATATCCTTTGCTATAAACAGCAGCTCATCTTGTTCGTACATGTCAATCCTTTCTAAAGGCAACACACCATCTCTTATATATCGTCCAGGTCAGATTTTAAGCTGGTCACATCGAGTCTTTTGGCTTTTATCACAGCTTTCAGTACGCTATCTCTAGAGAGTCCATTTACCTCTCTCCCATCACAGCTCTGAGTCCTACGTCTGGGCTCAGGCGTGTTATGGGGAGTCCTCCCATTCTCCCATCTCTCCAGGTCCCATGCAGTTCCATCCTCTCTGGGTGTATAGTGAAACACTTCTCTATTTCCCATAGTCCCACATTTCCCATTCTGCCTGGTTTCTCTAGGTGCATGGTAAGACATTCCGTTATTCCCCATGTCTTCGCAATTTGCCTGTGATCTCTGATCACTCGACGCATGGCAAGATCCTTCGCGGTTCCCCATGTTCCCACGATTCCAGTGCTGTACGTTATCATCAGGTGCGTGGACAGTGCACTTAAACCTATCCCTATACTCTTGTGTCCTTTGGTCTCCCTCACTTTGAATGATACGAGACATCCCTCCACACCCCGTACTTCTACCTTTTCGCTCCTGCCCATTTCCACCGTCAATATGACGTGTAACTCCTCTACTATCTTGACTTTTACCGTCCCACTCCTGGCTGCTTTCGCTAGCCCCGCAGTGAGATAATGTCCCATTGCCTCGACTTCCCCGTTCATCTTCTACTCTCGACCTGTTGCTCGGTGCTTCTGTGGACCTATCCCATTCCTTCAAGTCAGCCCTCAACTCTTTATAGGATTTCGGCCGTGGTCCCCTCAGGTCCATCGGTCCTCTCTGACCCCCCTGTTCTGTTACGGGATCCACTGCTGAATCCAATGGGGTGCTCCACGTTATCGGTCCTGGCAATTGTCTACAGGCATTTGTCGTGTTATTCCTTCTTTCCATCTCAACTCTTTCTCTGTCTAACCGTTCCTGTTCTTCCTCTCTCCCTTTCTCTGGGTGATAAACCGACACTATAGGACCTATGGTAACGGGTACTTGAAGAGCATCTGGCAATCCATAAGACTCAACCCTCTCTGTTGCCGGCATCTTCTGCACCACAACCCTTCCGACTACTCTCTGTACAGGACTATGTTGAGGTGTCTCCTCACCTTTGGTAGGTACCCAATTCGTTATAGGGAGTGGCCTATTCCCTTTTGTGTCAACCCTATCTTCCTTTGGGAGCTCAGTACCTTCTATCTCCCTATTGTCCGGAGGCGGTCTATCTATCAACAACCTATTTATTAGGCCATCCTCCGACTCGCTCTCGTCATCCTCTTCTATGGGTCTCTTTTCTCCTGTAACCTCTCTCACTGGGTACAACTTATCCACTTCAGTCGTCTGTACCCTCCATTTCTTGGCTTCCGCATCCCATTTGGCATCTTGCACTGCCCTTACTGATCGCCTTACCCTTTCCTGGCGTCTGTTCTGATTCCTGTCGTGCGCCGCCCTAATCCACGCATTAAGGGCCTCAAACTGTGTTGGTCTAGGCAAAGTTCTCAATGAGGACATAACTGCTTTCAGCTGATGCAACACTTCTAGTCTAAACGTTCCGTATTTCGGAAAAGTCAGTTCCTCATTCCCTTCTGTAATCTTACTCCAAGTATCAAGCCACAGTATACTATGCAACCCAACATTCGTTGCCATATAGTGAGCTGGTGTACCCTCTGGCGGTGCCTCTTCCCCGTAATAAGATTCTCTTCTTTTTCTCTTAAAGATCGCTCTCAAACATTTAAAACACTTCATGTTCAAAATCTACAAAATTTCTATTTTCTCCGCGTTCGTTTACTTCCTGATGACAATCCACCAATCTCAGCGCGGTTCTCGCTAACCGGCCTATCACAGCGCGGCTTCACACCAACCGGCCTATCACAGCGCGGCTCTCGCTGACGTCACACCAACCGGCCTATCACAGCGCGGCTCTCGCTGACGTCACACCAACCGGCCTATCACAGCGCGGCTCTCGCTGACGTCACTCGTCTCCCCTTCGCAGCAGTTCCCCTCCTTTCTCAGCTCGTCTCCCGGTCATGCATGCGTCCCATTCATACTCTGAAAAATGATTACTTCCGACCAAGCGATCACTTTCCTTGACTGTACGCCCACAGTCTAACTGTAATTGTCACCTTAACTGACGAAATGTCTTTCCGTATACGTCCAGACAATCGCCTTAACTGATAGGTTACTTACACACGGTAACTTTCAACCTACGTCCGTTACCCACACACTCACTCTTGCGTTCCCCCTATCTCGTTCCTGCGGGCGATCAATGGTACCTCATGACCCCCTTTTACTCTGGTCGACAACTACTCTGGATGTTCGATACACCCGAACCACTTAAGCTCTTCTCCGAACTTAAGATTTTCACCAGTTCACCGGTTCACCAGTTTCCTGGTTGCAAGGTTGCGTGCGCTCACAACCCTCTCTCAATCACACTACAGGCATTCAACTCCGCATGACATTACAATACAGATACAACACAAAACACCGCAATCTGTCAACGCATGACCCTTGTTATACTCACTCTCATCCGACCCTGCTGCTTTTCTCTCGCACCGTCAGCACCTTCTTCGGCAGGCGATTCTTCCGCTGCTCATCTCTCGATCTCTAGGGACCTTGGGGTAATCTTAACCTAGTCTAGATCACCTTCCTCTAGAAGGTAACCATCCTCTCTGCTACCAACTGTTACGGCGGGATTTCTGATATATTGCTATAGATCTAGATCCCAACTCAGGTCAACTGAACCGTTGGTACCTGTCATAGAGTAAAAGGCAATCCACTACTAGGTCAATCAATAAGGACTTACACCACTCTAAAGAACCACTTACTACGAATAAGTTTAAAAGTTTATTACAAAGCCAAAGTTAACTGGAGATACAAACATCTCAAAATAAGGTTCAAAAGATATACTGGTATCAATACAAACATAAATTTTCTAAATGCTCTTAGTCGGCAGAAGAATGTCACCAAAACCAATTCAAAAATCATCAGAGTTGCAAGAATAGACACAAGCTGTAGCTTGTGAGTCATTTACAGAAAGGAAGAAAATACAGATTAGACTGTCCCTACACTAAGTGACATCCCTACTTAGTAAAATCTTAACCTAAAAAGGTGTCAGCCGTGGTGACTTCCAAAGAAGATCACTCACTTCCCTTAGTCTTCGTTGTAAATCGAGGTCTCGCAGTTATCCTATCTGCCTACCCATCCGCTCTCTTAGGTTCCTCAGACCATCTGCCCTAACTCCACCCAGGGGTGCTGTCCCTAATACAAAAATCACATTTACAATAGAAATGCCCTTTAGAGACGCCCCTCACGTGGTGTCAGTTCTGGCATTTTCCATGCTGATACTCCTCTGGGCCCATCGTTAGCGTTGACCTTGCTTCTCAGGCTCTTCTCCGGCAGGACGGTACCCCCCAGGAAATTCCTGAAGCCTCCTCCAGGCCTGTGCCTGGCTCACTGAACAAAAACTCTATTCATCACTCTCTTGATTGGAACCTCCTCGCACCTGTAAACAGATATTTGTACAGTGGGCCCCAAATTCCGGCCTCCACCGTATCTTCTAAGTCGTAAACCTTTGAGCAGGCTCCGCAATTTATGCTTAACATGACATTCCTCTAACTAACAAACAGATCAAAAGAAATGACCTTATCTATTCAGGCCTATTAGAATTACATGAAACGGGCCTGTGCACTCTGTAAACCTTTAATTTCTTAGTCTAAACAGTATTCTAACTTATTACACACAATGGTTATATGAAACACCTCTATAAAATATATATTTCAGTCTGATGATCAATAATACCTTGAATTACAACAACATTAAAAATCCATATCATGTGAGAGTGTAACAGCACCTTTCATTCTCTGTGAACTGCCATGTGGCCTACACATTTCTACGTTTAGCAGCATTACATTCTCCTCTACAACAGCCACATAACATGGTATTTCAACATCATTCTAACATCTCTACACACTTCTATATTAGCTTTTCACACTGATATATGCATTCTATTTTAATTAAACACTCTTATGTATTTTCACTCTATAAATTCGACACTCTTATATAAACTTTACTAAACTGATGCAACGTGCTTGTAAATATGGTGCACTTCTATTTTTTCTCGATTTGCGCTCTCTCAACCCCCAGAGAGAAACGTTGGTCAGCCTTTGAGAGGGAAGCCTTTGCTGTGGTATAGGCTTTGTAGAAGTTGAGGCCATACTTGTTTGGCACTCACTTCATTGTTCAGACATATCATAAGCCCCTCTTATGGCTAAAACAGATGAAGAGTGAAAACCCCAAACTTTTGAGGTGGTCCATTTCCCTACAGGGGATGGACCATACAGTGGAACATAGACCTGGAAGTAACCTTGCTAATGAAGATGGACTCTCCAGATATTTCCACTTAGAACACGAAGACTCAACTGGGCAAGGTTAGTCTCATTTCCTTTCGTTTGGGGGGGTGTTGGGTAGGAAAGTAGGATCTGCTTCCTATGGTTACTTCCACTTTTTGATTAATGTCACACTGTTTTTGACTAGTCTGACTGGGATCCTGCTAATCAGGACCCCAGTCTATCTGCTTTCTCCTTAAAATGTTATGCATGTCCTTAGGTACACTCCAGATTGGATACTGGGGTACCCTTGTCAGTCCCTAGTATATGGTACACATGTACCCAAGGCATAGGTACCCCAGAGGCCTCCGATTGCTTGAAGCATGTATTATGCCACCCATGAGAGGCCATGCAAATGGACCTACAGGCCTTCCATTACAGCCTTTGTAAGATGGTGCATGCACCAATTACTTTAGATATAGGTTTACTATATCTATAGGTCACTACACTTAAAACCTATAAGTCACCCCTATAGCAGGCCTTGACAATCCTGAAGGCAGGGTGTTGGGTTTTACTTGAGAGGGTGTCCCTGCATGAGCAGAGCCCCTCTGCAGCCTTCGGAGACCATTCTCCCAGGTTGTCGGTGATGCAGCATATAGGTAGAGGTGCATTATATGCTCGCGTAAAGTGCTATCTCGAAAATGGCTGCAACAAAACATGTCGTGTCTGGTATCAAATACCTTGGAATGATACCTCCACAGCGGTAACTGGTGTGGAAGGTATGATTGAACCCTTCTGCCTTCTTGCTGCTGAGCCAAGCTCTAGTAGGGGGAGGCAGGACAATAGGCATCCTGTCACATGGAGGTGTGACCGGCTCCCAGACAGGGTTTAGTATATTGGGGCTGGGTAAGTGAGCTCCCAAAGTGCCTGAAAGTTGCGTCTGGGCACACTTGGTGTCCCCGTGTATTGTCCAGTTCAAACCAGATCTGGGAGCCGTTGGCTCTTGCCCTGGCATGAAACTGGACAAAGGACATGGGAGTATCCTCCCCACTGTCCTGACCCTCTCCTTGGAGGGTCCCCTAAATCTGACCAACCTTCTACCGTGGGAACAAAAGGGCTTACCTTGCTGTAGGACACTAGATTCGACATGGACGAGATTCTGAAAAAGAAGCCACTGAACTTCAACCGTCTGGACTTCGTTGGACTTCGACTGGGCCCGACTTCGTCTCCCTGTCCATCCGAAGCATTGTCTGTGCACCATAAAGGCACTGTGCAGGGCCTGTGGTACATCAATGACATCTGAAGTATCACCCTTGGGGTGAAGGAGTCACTACCCTGCATTTGCAGGCACCATAATGCAGCTGACTAGTATGCTAATCCGGAGCTCCTGCAGACTCTGAAGGCTCCAGCAATACAGGAGGTGGTTTCCAACATTCCTTGAAGTTGAGCTGCCCTCTCATGGAGTTTGAGGCCAGTTTCCCTTGTGCGGATTGCATAACCTGAACCCCTGTGCACTGGGTACTTTTGCAATTGCATATGCCTGTTGGCATTTCCCAACTAAGTGCATTGGGATATTGATAGTGCCAATCTCTGCGCACATTTTGTACAAAGGACTTTGGCCTCCTCACGCTCTGTGCCCTGCAAGCTGCGACTTTGTCAGACTGCTAGAGGTCCCCTCGCGACTCCTGTGCCTTCGGCCTGTGGGTCCATTTGAGGGAAAACACTGATTTTATTGGGCTCCCCTGGTTGCTCCAGGTCTGCCCTGACTCCCCTTGCTGTGGTGAGTCTCCTGGTCCTTGCTTGGCCAGACCATGACCTTTCATCGTCCTTCTTTGTGGGTTGCCGCTGCCAAAGCTTGTTGGTACTCCCACTGGACAACGACCCCTCAGCACTCGACATCCTTCATGGGACAGCTAGGATTTGGCTCCTGGTCATCCTCAACGTCTCCTGGTCCCCGTGGTTGCAGAGTCAAGGTCTCCATCTTCACACCTGAAGCACCTGACATTAGTGGGCATTGGTCTACAAAGCTCCTGGTCACTAATGAGCGACCCAGATTCTGTCCCCTCTGCTTTCAGGTTACTTCCTTCAAGAATCCACCTGTGGGTTCCACTGGACACTTTTCTTCTTTCCAACAGGGGCATTTCTTTGAAGACTCCCATCGAGAACGACGGTGGTTTCCGATGCCGCTTCAACCCTATGCATCCTGCATCCCTTGGATAGGTAACTCTGGTACTTCAGTATCCATGGCTGGGGTGGCTCTCTAACCTTCTATGTTCTAAAGAGTTTCTTTGAAATCCACTGAGAAGGGTCCTTAAACACTAAAACCTCAACCTTGACTCTCCCATTGAATTGTATGTAGCACTCGTTGTGTTCTCACACTGCACCTGTCCTCCGTGGGGTCCCTACTTACTCACCTTGGGTTGTTCCTTTGGGTCCCAACAATTCTACAACCTCTAGACACTGTCTTGACTCAAGTTGTGGTTCTTATACCACTATTTTAGCATATGGTTTTGTCTCCCCCTGAGCTCACTGTGTATTAGTGCTACTTACATTTGTTTCTGTGCTACAGTATTGTGTGCTACGTGTTTATCTGCGTGTAGCAGATACTGTTAGGTATTTAAGGTGTGTTATAATAATAAATACATATTTTTATAACAACTGTGTGATTCTCCTTTCATTTACCCAATACATGAAGGTTGCAGTCTGGTAAAATAAACTGCTTAACATTCCTTCAAGACTAAGCCTGAAGGCTGCTCTCCACAGCTACCACTTGGATAGCTTTCTGAGGTTATCTTTGACCTAAATCACCATAAGGGTTGTTTGGACTGGTGCAAGGTGCCCACTTTAATTAGTGGACATCATCTACCAGGCCAACTTCTCACACCCTGCTTCTCATCGGAACTTTGTGTGCATTTAATTTCTAATTGACTTTGAACAGTGTTCATACCCATAGTTATACAGACACTTCTGTCTAAACCTTTGACGAAACTTTGATGATAACATAAGCAGAGTTGTAACATTTATAGACATTGCTGAGCATCCGTTTTTAAATGTAACTGGCTAGATTCACAGATATTTCTGTGAGTACCCATATATTATTTTAAATTTAGATGTGATTTATACATAAATTTGTGGAGTCAAACATGATTACTCATCGAACAATGCTTTCTGTGTCAGTGCAAATCGTTTAGGATGTTGCTCCAGATGTTTGCTCTCACCACAATGAATCAGCTGCCAACAGCTGATGCTCTTTTAACATGCGGCATCATTAGCAGGTGGTGTGATGAAGATTTGAGGAGTGTGAAGGAAAATGTTTATTTAGTAACACTTTCTTGCATTCTGAGACAGTTGTATGAGAATCTTAGAAACTAAAATACTGATCTAAACAGAAAAGGGGAAATGGCTGGAAGCCGGTGTGGCTCCTTCTGGTTTCTTTATTTAGCTACATACGTTTGATAAACCAAGGGATCCCGTAGATGATCATTGCTGTCACCAGCATTTGAGGGTCCCTAGTAAATAATTTTGGTGCTCCTGCCGGGGAATCTCACATGGTAGCAGTGGTGACTGGCACTCATTGGGAGGTGTCGGAGGGGGACAAGGGCGAAATTTAAAAAAAGAAAAGAAAATTACACTTACCTCCTCCTTGCGTCTCTCCTCAATGTCCTTCCACTCTGGCCACAACAGGAAGCACCCAGTCTCATCTAAGCCAATCACAATGCTGCAATGCCGTGTTGTGATTGGTCTGAGCACTGTGAATCGACGCTCTGAGTGACTGGGAGCCTGGGAATGTTCTCCACCTAGGCTGTAATGCAGGCTGGGTGGAGAACATGCAAAGAACATGCAAAGTGCGCATGACTGTCTGACTGGCCCGAGACTGACGGCCGGCCTAGCATTCATTTGCATATATAGAGTGTGCTTACCACTCCCCCTGCTCCTCTGTCAGCAGAGCAGCCCTGCCCGCAAAGCTGCCGCAGCAGGAACAAATAAAACAATAATAACATTGAATGATCATTTTCTTTTTCCTTTTTTACACTGCTGAAAAGCAGTGGGGCGATGCTCCTCTGCCTTGGCAGAGTAGTCGCCACTGCATGGTAGAGGAAATGGGATCTATAGTATACAACAGATTGTGGCTTTGGGTGTACGTTTACTCACTCACCTGTGTAGAGCAGTTTATGGCATCCATATTGCTTGGTAAAAAATACTAGTACGATAGTGCACAAGCAGTATGGATCTTGTGGGTGATCCAGGGCAGTGCTGAAGTTTAGAATGGCTTAACTAGGAGATTCATTAATGTATTTCACTGTTTTTCATGCTATACATTTCCTCCAGACATCTCAGAATGAGCCTTGATAACGTTAGCATTATGTTACCGCTCCAGAGGGTATGGGGCAGATATTCTACCAGTCTACAGTGGCTAAGGATAATGTTTTACTAGTTCATTGGTGGCTAACGCAATCTGAATTTTTTTTTGCTATTCTTGACAGCCATCTTTGAGACCACAGCTGTTTAAGCCACATCCTGAAACTGACAATACTTTGCAATGAGCTAGTCGGAGATGCAGAGTGTATGGTCTTCATGGAAATGTTGCATCCCATCCTAAAACCAAAAATCCACTTCTGGCATACCAGCAGATAAGTAAGTTTGTAACTTGGAAGAATGAGGTCCGATTTCATTATTGGCAGTATAGATACTCCATTGCAACAGTGACGTAGTATCCTCACCACAAAGAATGCAATCTGCTGCTCAAGTTAGATGCAGACTGACCTTGGTTTTATCACAGCAGAGACTACCCTGTCTCATAAGTGATTAAACCTCTCTGACTGCCCTGTAGCTCTGTGGAGTAAGGGCCGTCGGAGGGAGATCTGTAATTCCCCTCACCTAATTTAGATGGGTGGAATTAGATTTCGGTTTTCACTGCCCATCACTGCCAGGAAAGCCCTGGAAGTAAGGGGCAGTGAAAAGGCTAAATGCTCCCCTTGCCATAGGAGAGGACTCTCATGGTGCGGGAATTTTTTCTTTCTTTTATAGTCAAAAAAGAAAATCTTGCTTTGGGATTTTCTTTTTGAAAATAAAAAAATAAAAAAGAATACAGTTTGTTGCATAGCACCAACATGTTGACGGAGCTCTGCACCAAAATGTTAAAACAGTGACACGGCCTCGCGGATGTTAAGCATTCCATCAGGCCAATGGAGATTACTCCAGCTGTCAAAAGCAAAACCAGGACCTGGTTGGTGGCATGCTTCATCATCGGGCCCACCCAGTGACACCTAATGTGTCCCGGGTGTGCTGTGATGCCTGATTACAGCGGAGCTGGTATTTTACTGAGAGTGCAGTGTGAGGTGTAAAGTGAAGTGTGAGTTAAAACGGCTTGGCGAAGGTCCCAGTACCCGAGGGTAAATTACATTTTAATAACTGGGCCCCCGTCAGCGGTTAAAATAAGGCTTGGGGATGTTTAAGGGAGGTGAGTTACTACCTCTTACATCCATCAGTTGGTCGACATGTTTCAGCCAGTGCCTTAAACTAAATCTGGCTTTCCTCAGGACCTTTTAAAAATAGAGTGTAGTGCAGGTTAAAAAGGAGTGTAATCCAGGCTATGTGTTACACTCACTAAAGTGTTTCTCTAAGTGTGAGAGGGGGGATTCCCTTCTCATATATGCGCTTAGATTTTGCAGCCAATGCTTCCAGGAGTGAAGCGGTAAGGGGTTGACCAGCTTTTCTGGTCAGAGCCTGCCTTGTACCTGTTGCACCGTCCTCGTACTCCGGTAGAAGAAGGGAATCCCCCCTCTCACACTTAGAGAAACACCTTAGTGAGTGTAACACATAGCACTGGCTGAAACATGTCGACCAACTGATGGATGTAGGAGGTAGTAACTCGCCTCCCTTAAACATCCCCAAGCCTTATTTTAACCGCTGACGGGGGCCCAGTTATTAAAATGTAATTTACCCTCGGATACTGGGACCCTCGCCAAGCCGTTTTAACTCACACTTCACTTTACACCTCACACTGCACTCTCAGTAAAATACCAGCTCCGCTGTAATCAGGCGTCGCAGCACACCCGGGACACATTAGGTGTCACTGGGTGGGCCCGATGATGAAGCATGCTACCATCCAGGTTGGTGAGTGAGGGCTTCATGAACTCACCAACGAGGTGCCCATGACAAATCTAATCAGAGTCCTAACAATATTGGTCATATTTAAGCTAGTCTCTTTTGATAACACATATAAACTACGGGGACTCGGACTAGCTTTCTAGTCCTCTCTCTCTTGATAAGTGCAAAAGCAAAACCAGGCCTTTAGTGTCTCTAATTTGAGTCTGTTGTGTTGATGAAAGAGACTTTTAGTTTTAAAACTCAACAGATTGTTCTGTACTGTTATCACGCAGAGGCGAACCAGCTGGGCAATATTTGACTTGCCATGCAAGGTACTAATCCTAATCCTCAATATGTGAAAAAGGCACTTCTTTCATGTTGACTAAGGGGCAGATTTTCAAGCCCCTTGCGCCACGTTTGCGCCGCTGTTGCGTCACTTCTGTGATGCAGTAGCAGCGTAAACCATGCACCACTTTGCGCCCTATTTACAACAAGACGCATCTAGGGAGATGTGTCATGTTGTACAGCCCTGCGACACATGAAACCTGCGGCAGGTTTCATGTGGGCACTCCTGCGCAGGTGGGGTGGGGGGGTCGTTCCGGCGCAATAATACCTCGGTAAAGTGCCTGAGTGAAATCTACAAGATTCCACTTAGTCATTTTTCCGACGCTGCTGCGTCAAAACCTTGCGCCTGCTTGAAGCAGGCGTAAGGCGTGACGCACCACGTTATGTATGGGCAGACCACGAGCATTGCTGGAATTGCGTCGCACTTGCGACATGACTCCAGCAATGCGCCACCCTTCGATGGGAGATGTGTCACGCATCTGTTTATCTTTGCTCCACGATGCGCTGCATAGTAAATGCGGCGCATCTGTGGTGGCGCAAGGGTAAACTTGTGTGACGCATCTTACCTGGCGCATCCCTGCTGATTTGCAGGGATGCGCCAGTGGTCATAAATCTGCCCCTTAGAATCTATTTTAGGACACATCTCAAGAAACTGAAGGGGAAAGCCCCATAGATGCCCTGAAATGTCATTCCTGGAACCAAAGGACTTGCCGCTATATGTATCAACAAACCATTTTGCATTTCCTAAATAGCGAATTTTAAGAAATCGCTATTTAGGAAATGCAAAACGGTATGTATGTACAAAATCGCTTTCCAATAGCGATTCCTTAGCATTCCTAATTTGAGATTAGCAAATTGTTAATCGCAAATTACCCCTTCATTTCCATGGGCCAGGAGGCTTTTAGGTCCAAGGGCAGTAAAGGCCGCCCTTCTGGTGGCCTCCTTATCTGGGTCAGTATCTCACTGGGGCTTACCATAAGACATATAAACACCCATTCCCCAGATCTTATGAGACTTACTATTCAGTGTCCGGGGAGTAGGATCTTAGAAGTGTTCAATTTGTATCTCAGGGGGGCCAGGGGGGGGAACTCCTCTTCCCTATCTGCAACCGGAGTCGAAGAGGAACTTAGTGGTTGTAACATTGACTCCCTTATTGTCCTGGCTGGGGATTTCAATTGCTGCTTCGAACCGTTGGCCAGTGAAGACATTTTGGATACCTGGGAGGACGACGCCAAGAGAGGCATCCCCCTGCTTGCTCTTGACCCCATCAAAAAATGGTCACAGAACGCCATCGATATCAATTCTCTCTGTTTGGAATATGCCCTTAGAGCCACTAATGGCCGTTCCAAATCAGATACCAGGGGGGCGCACACCTTTAACAGGGTGGGACACACCTCGAGAATAGATTATATACGGTTAAACCATAATCTTTGGGGGTATCTTCAAGACATGGATGTCCAGCAAACATCGGATAGCGACCATAATCCTCTGGTCCTATCACTTGCCCTCCCGTGGGAGTCAGGGGATCCAGTATCGGCCCGGTCTAATTGGAAATCGTCCCACGAAGTTGTCCCATCCAATTGTGGGAGGCGCTTAAAATGGGCTAAAGTCGCCTCTGACGAATGGAGAATGGCCCAAGTTGGGACTATAATGACGGAAGCGAAGCGCCTCTTGGGTGCGTTGGATTCCGATAATGCCGTCCTCACGCCATTCACGGAGACCATCGTATCACTTAGCAATCTGTTCTTAGTCCCTCGGGGGAGGGTCAGAGCTGAGCGGAGAGCCG
The DNA here is from genome assembly GCF_964261635.1 of Lissotriton helveticus. Classification (NCBI taxonomy): domain Eukaryota; kingdom Metazoa; phylum Chordata; class Amphibia; order Caudata; family Salamandridae; genus Lissotriton; species Lissotriton helveticus. The sequence continues at coordinate 523,139,685 of NC_136072.1, forward strand.
TCACCAGGGGTAGAGACCAATGGTACTCCCCTGCCTGTCGCACAGCTAAAAGCGACCTTATCCGGGCGGTTGGCAAAAAAGACCCCGCTCAGATTTCACTCGCTAGGAAAAACTACAAAAAAGCCCAAGCTGTGGCAAAGGACACCCATGAAACGAACTTCTGGAGAGATCTAATGGATGCTTGCTCCAGCAAGGACTCAAGGGGTTTCTGGGCCTTGCTTAGAGGTAGGGACAGGCCTGTCGACTCACTGTTGACAGGTAACATCACAGGGGAGGCCTGGTTGGCTCATTTTTCCAATCTCTATTCCAACTCACCGGGGGCTTCGGGCCAGATTAGGGGTCCCAGTTGCAGAACACCGGATAATAGCCTATATTTAGACCCCGTTTTTACACCTAAGGAGGTAGAAATAGCGATCAGGTGCATTGTGCCCAATAAGGCGGCAGGCCCAGATGGCGTCCCTGGTGACTTGCTCCGGACTAACATGGAGGTGTGGAGCCTATTCATTGCCAAACTCCTGAATGAGGCCATGAAGGGTGGAGGCTTCCCTGATTCATGGAGGGGTGCGGAAGTCGTCCCTATTTTCAAAAAAGGGTGCAGGGACGACCCTGCTAACTACCGACCTATAAGTCTGCTTGATTCCACCCAGAAGGTAGCAGGGAAGGTAGTCTTGGGGAGGATTTTGCAGTGGGCTGAGGAAATGCGGGTTTTGTCTGACTTTCAGGCCGGCTTCAGATCAGGAACTGGCACGATTGAGCAGACATTTCGCTTCCTAATGCTTTATTGGAAAGTGGTTAAACTGGGCAAAGGCAGTCTGTACCTTGCCTTTATAGATCTGCGGACTGCCTTTGACCTAGTCCCACGCAACCAGTTGTGGGCTGTCCTTGAGGGATTGGGCATGCCCCCATACTTGTTGGCTTTAATCACTAAATTCCATGAAAGCAATTTTGCCCAAATTAGGTGGGGCACGCAGTGCCAAAAAACACCCCGTATCTCTGTAGACAGGGGCGTCCGCCAGGGGTGTGTGCTAGCCCCCACTCTGTTTTCATTATACCTAAACGGAGTGGTGGAGCATCTTCTCCAAGTACCAGCAGACGCACCCTCCCTGGCGGGCAGGAAGATACCAACTCTCCTGTTTGCAGATGATACCCTGTTGATTTCGAAATCCCCGATGGGCCTTCAAACGCTGTTATCGAGGTTCCGGGGCTTTTGTGACTCCAGGGGTTTGGCCATTAACATCAGTAAAACCAAGTTCCTGGTGCTGAATCCCCCTAGGAAGACAGTTCACCCCCCATCCCTTGACTCAGTCCCTTTAGAAAGGGTAAGGGAATTCGATTATTTAGGCATCCGACTCTGCGACTCTATGAGTGGACAGCAAATTGGAAACCACCCTGGCAAACTATAGTAACTTGCCCTTTCTGTACCAATAGGGATGAATCTATTGCCCATCTAATGTTTGAGTGCCCAGCATATGCTGCTCCTCGCCGCAGATGGCTGAAACCGCTCTGTTTGAGGCTGGGCACTCGGTCATACTTGGAGGCCATACGGCTGCTAAGATCAGATCCCCACCCCTTGCTTGCATGTGGCCTGGCAAAATTTCTGGGATGGGCTTGGAGGATTAGATTGGCGAGGATAAGGATCCTTCAGTAAGGGTACCATCCCATATTCTACTGCCCCCAGTTGTTCATTGCTCTGACCCTTTTTCTCCCTTTCAGGACCATTCACTATGTGTGTGTATAAATGCATTTTAGATGGCTGATTCCCATAATTGTTGTATATTTTAAATTGTCTTTTAGCGATTGTTTGTTTTTATGGTCAAATTGTACAATTGTTTTTTATTGCATCTGTTTTTATATTGTAATGCTTTTATGAAATGACAAATATTTCGAAATAAAGCTATACAACAACAACATATTATTTGTTTGATACATTGCATTTAAGGAATCGCAAAATTTGCAATTCCTTAAGTGCAATCGCAAAATAAGGATTAGCAAATTTTGCTATTCCTTATTTTGCATCAAACTTGTGTGCTACATTCCATTTGTCTATTTAGCATTCGCAAAGGCCGAAATTCGCAGAATTTCGGCCTTTGCGAATGCTAAATAGCTTGATACATATAGCGGTTGATGTGCAATTCCTAAATACAAGATCTGATGTGGGTCTATGAGGTGTACGTTGTCAAGGAGATTAGAACGTGCGAAAGTCTATAGTGTGTGCATAATCCAGAGACATGTTTTTTGAGGTTGTAGTAAAAATAAACATCACATACATCATAATTGTAAGAAGATACTGATGAGCAGAATTTTGCATGGCACACATCAGAAGAGCAACCCATGGGCCTGCACCGGACATGGTCACCCACTGTGCATTATGTAAGAAGTCCGCCCACAGGAAGAAGAAAAGGAAGAAGACAAAGGGTAAACAAGTATTCTCAAAGCCAGTAGGTCTGGCTTTATTGTGCTAACCTCAGCAAACACAGGTACGCCCAAATGCTCACCCCTCTCTTAATCTTATTTTACTATTTTTTTCACCCCATTCACACTAGCTACAAGATATTTTTTGAACGTTTGTGGCAATTTTGCAGCATCTTGGAACCAATTGAGGTGGCACCAAAAAGCTTGTGTCTGAAAGATCTGACTAAAGCTCAAGCCCTGGCTAGCACTTTCCACACGAAGTGCAGTTGAGGCACAGCCCTCCCTGGAGTAAAAGTTGCACGTGTATCACCACGGTCAGGCATGAGAAGGAGCACTAAAGCCTTCTCCAAGTCCTACACACACTCTAGGATCGCATGTAAGCCCCACAGTCTGCCATTCTGAGATGCTAAACTGGCAGCACAGACAGTCACAGAATTGCTTGGTTCCTGCCTGTTTTGCTTCCCTTCACCTTTACAGTGGTGTATTAGTGTGACAACAATTTCCATTACTCTGTCTGTGTCTATATGTGTGCTGTGTGTGTGCCATGTGTGATGGGAGCTTACATCACTGCTGCCTGTACTGTGTGCTGCAGGAAAAAAACAAAAGGAGAAAGGATTGCAAAAGTATTGATTTCAGAATACAATGCAAGCGTGAGATGTAGAATGTATTATGTGATGATGCAATGTACTTTTTAAAATGTAAAACAATCCCTCATTAATGTAATGCAAGAACTCCATAGATGGTCAAATGATACACCAAACAACTAACATCATGAGGCGGGAGAGAAATAGACCTTTAGATAGAGCCAAAGCCACCTTCTCATGTATTTTAAGCATGCAGATACCTGTACGGCCAAGCCAGACCTAAAAATGTTTGGGCGCCCAAGCAATCTCATCACCATTCTAAAGAATTGCCTGCTATGATCTCTAAAGCACAAGCCTAGAAGGACTGAGGGGCATATTATCAACACAAGCGATACAATTATCGCTTGCTTTATCGGCAGAAAACTGCCGCTAAAGCCGCTTTTGCGGCAGTTTTCTGCCGATAAAGCAAGCGATAATTTTATCGCCTGTGTTGATAATATGCCCCTGTGTTCCTCAACATTAGATGTGTGTGTGAAATGATGTTATGTTTTTTCACTGACATTTTGGAAGTCACCAGAGATGGGCGAGGGGACAGGATTGAGGAGAAAATGTCTCCTGCAAAACATCTTATGCTCAAAGAAGTTCCCCGCGAAACATTGTCTACTCAATTCAATTCAAAAGAACTTTATTCGGTTTAAAATGTAAACCATAAAAGTTACACTACAAAGTACAATATAAATAACAGTGCATTTGGTAAAAAAGATATCCCGAACAGCAAAGACACGTGAATAAATAATTAAAAACTTGAGACACACATTGTCTACTCAAACGGGTCCCCCATGCCAAAAAATTTGCTGAATGTCACCCTCATATGTTTCCCAAAACTATCTGTGTTCTGCAGACTGTAACATTCCTGAAATATGACGAATTATGCAAGCATAATGACAATTATGTCTCAATATATAGTCAGATAATCCCTGGAGGATGGCAGAGTTGTGGTTACAGAGATGGGGCAGTCCTGTTAGCAGGGAAAATGACCACCAAACAGAGGCAACTCCTAGTGCTTTAGAAGCTTGGTACTTGATAGCCTATAGGAGCCGTGTGCACAGAGCTCACTAAGGGAGAAGACAAAAGGAACATAGGAGCCGCGAAAGAAGGGGGGAAAAGAACAGATTGATGAAAGTGATACAAGCCTCCATTACAACAGAGGCTGTCATGCATCATCCACTCTCTAAAAGGACTTATTAAAATAGTATCAGCAGCTTATCAAGAATCACTGCCATTATATCAGCCTTGCATTACCCTTGATTGTGTAACATCATGCCAAAGCTGCCCACAATATGTCAACAAGTGCCTCCATTATGTGTGCTCAGATTTCCCTCATCACTCAATATTTCTCAAAGTATGTTGAAATGTGCACTATTACTTATCAATCGCAATTCCATGTTCAGATTTGCAGTGGTACATGTTCTTTTTCAATTCTTGATCTGATTTGCACTCAGCAATTTTGAGTTTCAGGCCACATCCTCACCACTAATTAAAAGATAAGGTAGCACATGTTTGCTCCTTCACTCATTAATCCTAGCTCACACTCAGATTTGCATCATTATTAGTAGTCATTAGTGCCTGTTGAGACTAATCCTCAGCAAATGCACCCATATGTGTACTATCACTCTTTTCTACTGCCACATTCCATATGCAAGCATATCAACAAAACACTAGATTTTCTAATATCAGAATGAGTCATTTTCATAAGTGGCATAATGTGACATTGATGGCATACACCTCCCAATCCTTCCCTAGCAGTTGTTGCAGGGTTTTAGGCTAATCCTTTTACTATTCGTCCTCTATCAGATCTTTCTTCCCAACCGAGGTGGGAGGGAAGTGAATATTACATCAATCAGTTTTAGTCAACAGTGTAATCCATTTGGCTACACCATAAGGATCAAAAATCTGTGACTATATTTAAGAAGATGTATTACAAATTAGCAATCAAGTTAAGGTACACAAATCTCAGCACCATGCTCTAAAAATTCAGAACACCAACTGTTATGTTATGTTATGTTACATACTTTTGTATTGCGCACAGCTGCCCCAGCTAAGGGGCGTCCTGGCGCATGGCAGGTAATATGCAACACCTACAGGGAACACAACAGAAGGAGAGACAAAGGCGAATTATTAAAACAAAAGAGTTTTAAAAGCTTTACGAAAAGCTAAAGATCATCTAGCAGCCGCATCTCTACTGGAAGAGAATTCCAGAGCTTGGCCGCTCTGACCCGGAAGGATCGGCCACCGACCCGACACAGCCTGTATCGGGGGATCACAGTAAGTGCTTGGCCCAAAGATCTCAGGGACCGGGTAGGCACATACCAGGATAGAAGGTCCGCAAGAATTTGAGGACCCCCATGCCTCAAAATCTTGAACGCCAAACACAGCACTTTAAACTGGATTCTTGCCCTGATAGGCAACCAATGCAGTGATCTCAATGTGCCGGAGACGGAACATGTTCGAGGTAAGCCAACAATGGCTCTCGCCGCGGCATTCTGAAAGCGTTGGAGGCGGGTAACCTCAGCCAGATTGGACCCTACCAGAAGAGAGCTAGCATAGTCCAGGCGAGATAACACTGTAGCCTGGACTATCAGCTGCCTGGTGCGATGGTCAAAAAACTTCAGGACGGGACGCAGCGACCGTAGGATACCAAAGCAACAGGCCGCGGTTTTCTTCGAATGGCCCACAAAACTGAGGGAGGGGTCCATCCATACTCCTAAGTTCTTTAATTCTGTGACCGGAAGGGGGGCCGGCCCCAGCTCCGCAGGCCACCACCTGTCCCCCATAGTTCCGACCTCCTACCGACGATCATGATCTCCGTTTTCTTTGCGTTGAGCTGGAGACAGTTGTTCTTCATCCAGAAAAAACAGAGCAAGAGCCTCACAGTGAGTGGTGGAACCAGTCGTTGGGGCACAGGCTCGCTTTGCTAAAAGATCCTTCATCACTTTGAAGATGGTTTTGGAGGGGTTGGAGCTGTTGCCGAATTCAGCAGCGTAATAGGCTGCCCGAGCTCGGCAAACAGCCCGATGGTAAGTTTTGACGGAGGCGAGATAAATAGCTTTTTTCCCGTTATCGTACGCCTTCCGCCAAGCCCTCTCTGCTCGCCTACAACTACCCTTGAGTGTACGTAAGGCGCCATCGTACCACAGACTTGAGTCCCTGGAGCTGATCTTACAAGGGGTGATTGGAATAAGGGCGTCAAGCGCCTTGGAGATCCAGGAGCAGAACCTATCGTAACCTGTGTCAACAGTTACCAAAGGTTCTAATGGCTCCGCGGCGAGGACACGGTGTAAGTCCTCCAGTCGTAATTTACTCCAATGCCGCCTTGCGACCAACTTTGCAGGGGGAGTAGTAATCATTCCCGGCAAGGGGGTACAGATGGCAACCAAAGAGTGGTCCGTCCAGCCAAGGGGTGTAACGGCGGTGACAGAAGCGTCTGCCAAGTTGGTAAAAAAAGGATCTAAAGTATGGCCACCTGTGTGAGTAGGCTGCCGAACCAATTGCACAAGCTGAAGGGCCTCCAAGTCAGCAAGAATACCGCTTACCGTAGGGATGTTAAGATTATCGA